>NC_090442.1:196782061-197996228 GCF_031143425.1 Pleurodeles waltl
TGTTGGGTGCCCGTTGGCATCGTGTTTTGATGTTTGTTTCATGGTTTTCTTTCTTTTGCAAAAATCAATAAAAGTTCTTTATAAAAACAAAAAAAAAAATAACTAGGTCTCACCCACCCCGAATCCAGCTTAAAGTTCTTGGCAAATATAATGGCCTTGAATTTGGAGCTTCTGGCATATCAGTTACAGATTCAGCAGGCCACAATACAGACTTCATTTTCGGGTTTCTCGTCTAAAACGCTGTTGGCCCTCGTGTCCTCAGATGACTTTGGTCTTTTCTTTCTGTCCCGCAAAGCTTATTACTGGAGAATCAGTTGCGGAGGTACAAGCATGTGATAGCGCATCAGAGCCTTGATAAGTAAACTTACTAGGAGACACGCCTGGGTCGATGACCCTTTGGACCACGTTCGGGGACTTCCCAGTACAAGAAGTCTCTTTGACATCACAAATCAATAGTTCAATAAACCAATTGATAATCACAATAACAAATCATTAAGCTAATCAATCACCTTTAATAAGAATCAATAAGTTTAACACACCATGACCTTTCAGTCATGAATAACAACACCAATTTAGGTGAGTGTTAAGATATTTATTCCCCTACTGGTTACAATCTAAAATCATTTCTGTTAATCTCATTAGCAATTCATCTCATTAGTAACTCTTCAGATGTGCAATTAGAACGCAATTAGTCAATGCATAGAGAATATTCATTCAGTATTAACATGTCATCAATAAGAAGCAACTTAGCAAAGTCTCAGTAGTACATGATTCAACAAAGCAAGAACTCAGTCATTTGTCTATTTGCGTAGGATGTTTGTGATCACCTCAACTAACCTCTAATTAGCATTAGCATGTTAGGCTTCATGCAAAACAATTTAGCAAACACGAATTTGAAAAACATCTAAACTATGGCCTCTATCAAAAGAGCAGTTGGTACCTAGAAAGAAAAGGCAAGCAGACAATTACAATTTTGCATCAGATGGTTACCAATCCAACAGATCAGAAAACAGCGTCAGTCTTCGTCCTCAGGACATCAGTCATTTTCGTCATCAGCAAAGATAGAACGGAGCAAAGTCTCAATATAGCATAGCTAGGAATAAGAGCTTCCCTCATAAGGAGGAGAAGTAAGTATTGGGTAAGGAATAGGTAGAGGATGGTTTAAAGTATCAGGACGAATAAACGGCAAAGTCTCAAAAGAATGGCCCCCTTTCTCCTTGGGTCGTGCGGTTAAATCAAAACTGTCTAATCTGCCCTTAATTCCTCATTGGATAATAATTGGTGCATCGTTATCTCTGTCCAATAATTCTCCACACACTTCACCAGAATTTTCCACAAAACACAGTTCTCATGTCGCTGATTTGCCCATGTTATTGACGTCTTCATCGGTTGGAATGTCAGGTAAGAAAAGTTACACTTTACGCTCCAGTCAGTGGCTGTATTGTTTTCTCCTACTCCAGGCAGCCTTGCACCTGTTACGAATTACACTGTTGCATTCAGAAAGAATGTCTCCTTGAGCAAGTCGGGTCTCATGACAAAAAATTTACTACGGCTACACACATAAGTTCTGGAAAAGTACAGTTTCATGTCCTTCAAGAAAACAGCACATTGCATGTTAGAAAAATACAGTTTAATATGAGACCAGACCTCGCTAAGCTAAGGCCTAATGATTAATGAGCAAACTCCTAATACATGACTCCGATTATGATATGCTAGTACAGATTCAAAACATTAGTACATAATTAATTTAGAATTAACAACTTTCATTAGTCTTCGTATACATTGGTAGCCACTCCCCGTGGGCACATTTCAAACATGTGCATTATTTGCTATGTTATCACATTTTCTATGAAGCTCATCACACAATATATTGCAAACTTTTAATGTTAATATTAATTTTAAAAGACACACACCAACACATGAAATGCATGACTTCTTGACTTTTCATGCCCCGTCATATGTGAACATTTAATCACTAGTTTGTCGTATTCAATTATCCTTGATTCAACTCTGGATGATTTTTTTCAGACTGGTAGTGTGGTGTTACTGCTCCTAGTCAAATCTAGGATGACGGGGATGGTGATGGTGTTGGAGCCCTAATATTATTAGAGCAATCAGCAGTTTTCTGTACAGCTGACATCCTCTCCTCCTCTGGACTGGCATTAGACCTTTCGACTGGATCAGTGTTACTTGTCAGCTCTTCTTAAAACCAATTCTGTGGGGGGTGTACCTCAGGACATGATGCAGAGTCCTTACTTTTTTACATTTCCCCCAAAGTCCTCCATATACTCGAGAGATGGAGAAACTAGGTGTCCTGAATGTCTTTGTGTACAAGGAAGAGTAGAGGAATGCATGCAATTTCCTCCTAATCTAAGCTTCATCGCTCAGTTTGCCTCACTGAATCCTTTCCCATTTTTACACCCATAAACTGAGCCTTGCCCCACTTTCATACACACCTTTTCCCAAGCTCCCTCTCAGCCTCTGACCTCATCTTAAACCTATCCTAATACCTAATGTGTACACGTTACCATACATCTTTTCATACAACTCCCTACTAAGTCTGATCCTGAACTATCCTTCAATACACCCTCCCTTCCCCCAAATTAATTCCAATGTTTTTTTCAACTCTAACTTAAGCCTCTACCCTTCCTCAAAAGACCTCTTTCCCTGAGCCCTCCAACCAGTTTCCACTTCCACGTCCCTTAGAAGTCAGAATGGTCAACTCTGAATTCTGGTTGGACCATTTCCGCCACCCTAAAGTTGGCATCAGACAACAAATGGAGGTTAGAAAGGATAACATAGAGGGAACGGCAAGCAAACAGTGTGGATGGAGTTGTCTTCTAGTATCTCACTTGACTGATGCTGTGTTGTGGGCAGCTGTTTGTTAGCATCAAGGATGGACAGAAAGGGGAGAAGAGATTATTGGGAGTCAAAAGGGAGATTGATCAGGGCATACAAAGATGGAAATCAGGGTACACAAATTAAGTGATTTTTGGGCAGGCCAGGGAGAGTTCATGCATTCTGGGATACTGCCTACTGCACAAACTATTCATGCAAGTCTCTCACTACTGGCCTACAGCGAAATTAGTGGTGTAAGGCGGGGAAGCTGGTTTGCTACTCTAAAAACACCTAGTACATACGTGTATATGACAATGGTATCAGTGTTCATGGAAGAGCACTCCGAGGGGTGAGGAAGGCGTGGCCATAGCACTTGCCTATTCTAGTGTGGTAAGACCATGTTCAGGTAAGCAAGAGAGAGAGAGAAGAGTAGCCCAATGTCAGTATTTTACCACTGAGAAGCTAACAACAGTGGAAAAAGGAAAAAGGGACCCCAAAAATCAAAAACACATTGTAACATAGCCAATATTGTAAGAGATGCTGAAACAGAGATCTGTGCTGTTTAAAAATGCTCTAGTACAACTTGGCAGCTAATTCCTGAAAACAATTCACTTGCCCGGAAAGGCTGATGAATTCAATACAGATAGATGAAAATAATAACGGTGGTGGGAGGGTCTGTGTTAAGAGGAGTAAACTTTTCTACAGTGCTGTAACCCAACGAATAGTAACACTAAACATTGTTTCAAAACAAACAGGCTTTGAAAAAAGAGCCAAACAGGATTCCTTCCAAAGCACAGAGCCACAGATCATATCTTCACGTTAAAGACCCTAATCAGAAACCATGCAGAAACAGGCAAATAGAGAGAAAATATGTGCTAGCTTCATAGACTTCGGAAAAGCATTTGACCCAGTCTGGCACCCAGGACTAAATAATAAACGACTGTTGGCTGGAGTGGGTGGAAAATGTGTGAGATAATAAAATCCACGCATGCCTCAATCATCTACAAGGTGAAGGTAAATAGAGTTCAGTCTAAGTCCAACTATGTACAACATCTACATAAATTTTTTGGCACCAGGGCTACAAGCCGACAGACCCATGTAAAATACTTGTTACATGCAGATGACCTGATCATTCTAAAACCGAGTAGGAAAAGGCTACAGCGCATACTACACTTCCGGTACTGCTAGCATGGACCTTGGAGGAACACCACAGACAGACAAAAGAATCATAATCTGTTGCACATTAATAACACAAAAAGGGCAACAGCATATATTAGAAAAAAATACATCGAAATTCTTATCTGATGATACAGACGGTGTACAACAGGAGTCTCCAACCTTTTGTGTAATAAGAGCTATTTATATCCCATTAAAATCATCAAAAGCTACTATTATTATTAGTGTTGTAATAATGACCATATCAGACAAGATCACATTAGTGGCCGCCATATGCAAGTTTACCAGATGGGACTACCGCACTGCATCAGGCAGGGTTGCCAGCAGGAATGTTTGGAATGCCTCTACATAGGTTATACATGCCAGCCACAGAGCAGTGCCCGTGGCTCAAATGTATTAATATCAATAATAAGTCTTCCCACATGATTTATCACTCAAAAATCAGCTTTAAATTGGCTCACCGCAGGGCACGCACTCTAGTCAGACACCGTGTGGTAACTGACAAGCACCGTCCCTGCAGAGTCTGCGCCTCTCCCGAGCAGCCTGGAACCCCTGACGCCCGTCTTCGTGGGTCCGTAAAATCACCACATAAGCAACTAAGTTGCAAAACAGCTTGATGCCCACCGAGCGCATCAGCAGTCATTTTCAGCGCAGTCCTCGCGCTTTTAGTGGCTGTTCACGGGGCTGGGCTCAGGTGTTTTCTCAGCACCCCCGCAGCTCTGGGTGAGTTTGCCCCGGGGCAGTGACCGAATCACCGCACAACGCACCCAAAATAGTTCCTGACATGCCCAGTGCCACATATTACCTGCTTTGCCTCACTGGCCCTGCGCGCTCCACCTACAGCATCTATTCTTTCAGCCAGATCTTCCAGTGCTTTATTTCCAGGGCTCCCTTCATATAACTTAGTGCCTACTGCGTTGCTAATCGCCTGCTATTCATTACCGGTGGGGGGTGGGGGGAGAACCTTGACTACCATGGTAGAAGGCTACATAGAGAAAGAGTCCCTTCAGGTCCTTCGTATTGATGATGAATTCTGCGAGGCAGTAGACGCCTCCATTCATCAAGCGGCGGCTGCCTCAAAAGAACCATTGGAGTGCGCCTGATGGAGCTTGCTTACGCCTGCCCTTTGACTCTTGCCCTGTACTGGGTGTTTTCCCCTTGCAGAGGTCTACTACAAAACAGGAAGACGATGCGGGGATAGATTTAGGAATATTTGAACACCTAAAAAGGCTTTCCTGTTGAAACCTGCGCCTGCTGGGTAAGATGATCATTTGGGTGCACCAGAGGCGAGGATCAAAATGGTGAATCGCCAGATGAGGGCACTTCCCCCGTGCCTTTGGAACAGTGAAACCTTGAGGAATCCTCAGACATGGTGGAGTCGAAGGATCTCATTCACCCACGCTTGGCGGAATGGGCCCCAACGGAGAAAGTAGCCAAGTAAATGGCTACCTGCCTTCAGAAGCCTGTAGATGAGGAGGTCCAGGCCTGTCTGAAGGCAGAATGCCACTCTCTCCCTAGCAACGTGGCTCTCACTCCAGAGCTAGACACCCGTATGACCACCTTCCTCCAGAAATACATAAGGGACCACAAAAAAAGGGATCAATAGGTCCCGGTGTCCTGCCAGGACAAACTCCTCAGCGGTCCCCTCACTAAGGTCTTGGACCTAGCAGAGTAGGCCATAGCTTCGGGCATCCCTATCGCCCCGGAGACACTCTCAGCCTGGGCACCAACAGGGGTCATATTCTTAGGGAACATCAACTCCTCCTTATCCGCGCCGCTATTTCTTATTAAAAGTTGACCCCAAGCTAGGGGACTTAGCGACCACAGAGGCCAGAGCAGTGGCACAGGGAGGACTCTTTGGGGGGGGGGCCTTTACTAAGGAGATATGGAAATTCCTTGCCCCATTTACCTCCCTTGACAAGGTGCAAATCTCAATAAAAAGATATTCCGTCCAAAGATTTTCATTGGGGCCGGTCATGGCAGAGGGCATTCAGCCTGCTGCTTTTACACACAAGACCCTCCCCGAAGCACCAAGAAGTCACAGGACCAGTCCCATCAAGGAGAGTAGTTTGTCTCACATAGAGGTTAGCAGGGTGGTAACCCCAGAGGCTCTTCCAGAGGGTACTTCCAGTCCCAGACAGGTAAGGGCTTGCCATTCTTTCTGACTAAAAGTGGGGGCAGGTTGGCCAGTTCAGTCAAAACTGGGTGGGGATCACATCCGACGCATGGGTCCTGCAGACCATCAGAGGTTTCCACATAGAATTTTAGGGGACCCTGGTCCAGTCTTCTTGGCCATGTTCACTGACTTTTGCAGACAATCAAGCAGCCTTCATAGACCAGAAGGTTGAGGATCTCCTTACCAATCCCATCTCCACCCCAAGGGTTACTCAGCAACATCTTACTAGTGGAAAAGAGAGATGGGGGACAAAGGCTAGTGATCGACCTCAGAGAGTTCAATGGCTGGCTAGTTTATCACTATTTCAAGATGGAAGAGATCCATCTTTTGTGCGTTCTCCTGTACCATAACGAAAGGACGGTCTGACTGGACTTGCAGGACACTTACCTGACGGTTCCCATTTTTCCTCCCCATTGCAGATTCCTCCAATTCCAGTGGTGGGACCAGGCATACAAATTCACAACACTGCCATTCGGCTTATTTCCACACCCTGGTGTTTCACCAAGATCCTCAAACTGGTGATAAAACACCTCAGATCCCAGAGCTTTCATCTGATCATTTATTTTGACAATATCCTGCTCCTGGACCAATGTCCGCACCACTTGGCGGAGCAACTCCAAGCGACAAACCTTTTATTGGAAAGTTTGGGTTTCATCATCAACAAAAGGAAGTCACTCCTAACTCCGTCCAGGTAGACAACGTTTCTTGGGTATGTCAAAAACTAAGTAGAAAAGACCTTGAGTCTTCCCTCCCTCAAGATTGCAAAGATCCATAGAGAGTTGAGACAAACCTTTTGAAAAGAAATCAACCTCTCTCAGGCAAGTGACTCAAGTAGTGGAACTACTCTCCTCCTCCATTCAAGCGATCTTCCCGGGCCCTCTCCAGTACAGGGCCTTCCAACACCTCAAGGCCTCCCACTTTTGCAAAGGCCTGCAGTACTCTGGACAGATTCTCCTCACGGACGAGGCCATAGACGAAATGAAATGGTGGCTGGCACACATGGAGGCTTGGGATGGGAGAGCCACATTCGGATCCAACCCAGGCAAGGTGATCGAGTCCGACGCCAGCAAGTCAGGTTGGGGTGCAAACTGTGGGGACTCTTTTAACGGAGGAAAATGATCGATAAAGGAACAGCAGCTCTATATCAACTGCTTGGAACTCATGGCAGGGCCCTTAGCAATAAAATATTGGATGAAGTACACAGTGCACTGCCACATGCTTTTGAAGATGGACAACTACTCAGCTGTCTGATGTATCAACCATCTGGGGGGCAATAAGTCAAAAGCGCTGGCAGACTTACCCAAGAATCCCTGGAGTTTCTGTCTGTCCAACGACGTATCCGTTACAGCGGAATATCTTCCTGGAGCATTCAACGCAGTGGCAGACTGGTACACCAGATAATGCTCCAGCACGAGACTGTGGCAACTGAACCCAAATGTTTTCAGGAGATTAGAAGCCCCATGGGGGCCTTTCACTGTCATCCTATTTGCATCCAGGCTGGACCATCAAATTCCCAGATATTTTAGTTGGGAGCTGGATCCCTTGGCGACAGCGACAGACGCCTTCCTACAGGATTGGTCAGGGGAGCAGGGATGCGCGTTTTCCCCCTTTGCGATGATCATGGGGTTGTCCGCTCAAGTGAGACAACAGAGGGCCAAGGTAGTACTAATCACTCAATGCTGGAGGTCTCAAGTCTGGTTTACAGTTCTGGAACTTTCCTGGGATTCTCCAATCCTTCTACCCCACGCTCCAGATCTCTTTCAGGATCCTCTGGGCAATTGTCACTCACTGGTGCTTCAGGGACCAATGCCGCTAATGGCTTGGCAGATTTCAGGTAATGCTGGTGAGTCGCAGGACGTTCAAACAAAGCTGGGAGAATGGTGTTGACAGCCTGGGCCAACTGCACCAACAAATGCTATAGGTCCATAAGGTCCAGATGGGTGCGTTAGTGGGTTCAAAATAATCAGGATCCCATGGGGTGTGAAGTGGTCCCCATCCTGAATTTCTTGGTGTCTCTGGCTTCCCAGGGACTAGCTTACAGGACAATAAATTCTTACAGGTCGGCCGTATCCACGGGCATGTTTCTTTGCAGGCCCCCCTAGTGGGAGAACACTTGTTGGTGTGTAAATTAATGAGAGGGATCCGTTTGGCGCTTCCCCCTGGCCCGCGGCTCACTGGGATGTCAACAAAGTCCTCTACCTATTTTGTTCTTAGCAGAGGAATGAATACTTGACTCGCAACAAACTTTCTGCAAATCTGGTCATGTTACTGTGCCTAGTGTCCTGCCACAGAGTGTTGGATGTCCGAGCCCTGGACCTCACAGGACGAATCTTCACTCCTGAGGGTGTTACCTTCCATATCTTGAGATGCACTAAGTCAAATTCTAGAGTGGTATCCTATCCAGCCTTCGATAAATTCCAGAAGCCGTGTACTGTGCACTGCCTAAAAGCATATGACAACATGACGGAAGAACTTCACCCAGCAGGTTAACGCTAGCTCTTAATCTCCCTCAGGAAACCTTTCAAAGCTACCACTTTCCCCACCATCACTAGATGGATCCGTTGGGTCATACAAGAGGCGGCCATTTATGTCTGGCATTTTGATGCACACTTGGTGAGAGGGGCAATGGCTTCTAAGGTTTTTTTCTGGGAGCTCGCCTGGAGGACATTATTAATGCAGTGAATTGGTCACTGGATTCCATGTCCAAAAGGTTTTATTTCAAAACGGTGCTGGACATGGCTTCTTTGGTGGTGGAGAAGCTCTGAACGAGCATAATCCTCTCCTCTGGTCCTGACATAGAATGAAATATTTCCTAGTAACCATGAAGGAAAGTTTAAATTCTATTAAGGGCACAGAGGTGAGGATTATTCCCACCCAAGGATCCAAGGGACCCTTTCCTTACCCAATTGGCATATTGCAAATGTTTTTTCCTGCAAGGACAATCATAAGGTCTAAGTATGAGACAACTTCCTTTGAGTATGTGTGTATAGCAACTGTCTGAAGTTATGATGTTGTTGCAGTGATTATGCATTGCCTAGCCTGTGAGAATTTGGAGTTGATGAATTTTGGGTTCACGATTTGTTTGGCTCTTTTCAGGCTCCAATGGGAATAAAGGAGAGTGATGCAAAAAAAGAGGACAATTCATATTTTATGATCAGGGAAAGGTCATCAGAAGATGTTTCAAATCCTGCATGCTCTAATGCATCGAGAAACACCTAAAACTCTGACCATTCCAATCTGATGACTCTACTCTCTCTGCTTCCATTGTTCTAAAAACAAATCTAGCACACTTAGGCCCTGATTCCCGCCCGCCAAGCGGGAACCGCCAGAAGACCGTACCGCGGTCAAAAGACCGCAGCGGTCATTCTGGGTTTCCCACTGGGCTGGCGGGCGACCGCCAAAAGGCCGCCCGCCAGCCCAGTGGGAAACACCCTTCCCACGAGGAAGCCGGCTCCGAATGGAGCCGGCGGAGTGGGAAGGTGCGACGGGTGCAGTTGCACCCGTCGCGAATTTCAGTGTCTGCAAAGCAGACACTGAAATTCTTTGTGGGGCCCTCTTACGGGGGCCCCTGCAGTGCCCATGCCATTGGCATGGGCACTGCAGGGGCCCCCAGGGGCCCCACGACACCCCATACCGCCATCCTGTTCCTGGCGGGCGAACCGCCAGGAACAGGATGGCGGTATGGGGTGCCAGAATCCCCATGGGCAGCGGAAAGTCGGCGGTACACCGCCGGCTTTCCGCTTCTGGCCGCAGCTGTACCGCCGCGGTCAGAATGCCCAGCAGAGCACCGCCAGCCTGTTGGCGGTGCTACCGCCGACCCCGGCCCTGGCGGTATTTACCGCCAGGGTCGGAATGACCCCCTTAAGTTTTTGTTGTTTATTTTACTTCCTTCTCCACCATTCCTATTCTGCAAGGACCCCTTTCAAACTGGATTCAGGCATCGCACTTCACAGGCACAGCTCTCGGCCACGTGCCCAACTTAATAACCCCTGCACAACAAAATCACCCATCTTCTGTTCCCCCCACATTTAGGGATCCATGTATGCTTTCCAAGCACATCCCTTATCTTATCATCAGTCTGTGCTTTTACCCTAGTGTAGGGCATGTACTTTCTACTCTGGCATGTGTAGGATTCTGGGCAGAAGTGAGAGGTCATGCAGAAGTACACGAAAACAACAGACCAAGTTGTTACAGCGGGCTTTCAAAATGGTGACCATTTTCATAAACAAACAGAAATTATGCAGTAAACGGAAGGAAAATGCATGTGTGCCAGAAGCGAGACAAAAGGCTCACATACAAGTTTATTGACCACACTGGAAAGGGAATTTAGATAATTTAGATGAAACTGTACCATAGACTATTTAATGCAAGCTGGAACATAGGAAAGATGTCTGGAAACTTCTCCCTATTGCTTTACGTTTAATTCTCATACAATTTAACACAACTTTGATTCTCATCACATTCCCCTTGTTCCCTTTGTGCCTTTCTCTTTTGTGCGCCAGGCAGGTTTCGTGGACTTTGCCCACTTCCTAGAAGATTCTTTATCCTTGCCTGGATTTCAGCTATTTCGGTCAAAGCCTTTTCACTCAGTAGGTAATTCACATTTATCGTGCAACAGCCACTCTACGTTTAGGGTGGTGAGGTCTTACTATAATGACCTCCCTCCCCACTTCTAAAGATCATTTTCTTCTTGTAGGCTCCTGACATCTTTGTCTCTCAGTCCACTTTCCAACAGACCTCAAGTAGGTTGTGATAGTAAGCCAGTCAAAGGGTGAATGAAGTGTGCATGGCTCATCTGCACTCAGCAGTCAATGAGATCTTGACACTTACTCTCGTTGACTCAGCTCCTCCCTTGGAACAGAGAGAGAGTAATTCCAGTGAGAATTGTACGCAAACACGCAAGTGCACACATGGGTTTCCACATTCTGTGCACATTTTGGAAAATGTTTATGTTTTCTGATACTCATAGTGGACTTGTACAGTTTGACAGAAATAACTGTGCTGCCATGCTGCAGAGTTTTTTTTTGTTTTTATAGCCATTTTGATTTCAACATGCAGAACCCCACCAATTGTACAGTGTCTGTTGGTGTGGTGTATGCCTGTATGGTGGGTGTGGTAGGTGTGTCACTGACTGTTGTGGTGGTTTCTGTGGGTATGCTTGATGTTGTGTGTGGTACAGTGGGGATGGTGGAGGTGTCTGCGGAAGTGACAAATGATGTTGTGTTTGTGGGTGTCTGTTGAGTGCTTGCGTGCCGATGTGTTTTGTGGTGTTTGTGTCTGTGTGCTGCTCTTGTGTGTTGAGGTAGGTGCGTGAGGATCAGTCTGTGTGCTTGGGGTATGTAGGGGAACGGGGGGATTTGGATTGGGAAGAAGGAGATGGAGCCAGGACGGAAGGTGGGGGCCACTGGAGAAAGATTCCGATGATGACGAGGATGTAGATCTGGTCTCTCCTGTGGCACTCCCCTCATCCTCCAGGCCACTGGGTCCCTCTGTGTCAGTGGTGTCTTGACCTGAGGTCCCGTGACCAGATGCTTCCCCACTCGACTGTGCCCTGTCTCCTTCACTTCCCTGGGCTGATTCTGCAAATACAAAGAGAAATAGGGTCGTCACATGTCCATGATCACACCTGAACAACAGCTGTGATTAGCAAGCAATACCATGATGTCGAGTAAGCCCCAGCAACAAACTCCACCTAAGTGGCCCATACATATACCATACCATATGCATGCATGCCAACTGAAATTTCAACAGTTGCCCACAGGAAAATCAGGATCTCAGACAACTACAATTGTATGGCTCAAGTTGTGTGATCACAGTAACCATTGAACAAGGAGGAGACCTCATCACTCTCAATGCTCTGCCCCATGGAGCATACCTCAGTTACCTGTTGTCATACATTAGTGGGCCAATGCCAAGTCCATTCCCACAGATCCCACACAAGATCATGCACATGCAGGCACTTGTCAAATACATAATGACCCAACAATAACAAATGATGCTCCAAATTCTTGATATGTTGCTGACAACAGTATAATAGCCTGGAGAAGACGACATGGAAATACTCATGTCACACTGGAAGCAGTTCCACAATGCACACTTCATTAAGTGATATTTGTCCCAGTGGAGTCATGGAGGTAGTACAAATGTTGCTTAGATAGGCCACACATTTTGCATGGAAATGGACATTGTAGACACCATGTGCAATATGTCAGGGAGATATGTCCCTAAACTCCACAACACAATGAATCAGCAAGCCCCAGGGTAATCACCACTAATGTCTGGCACCCCTTACAATGACATACTCTGAGTTCATCAGTAGACACCATTAGTCCCTTGGATGTTGGAGAGGCCCAGATATTTGCAAGTACTTGTTGAAGGCCCTCAACATGTTGCCCAATTGGAAGCTACACCATTGTCTCCATTTTCGTCATGCAAACCCAGATGTCTGTGGATGAATGCTTGTACCCAAACACATGTGATTTCAACATAACTGCAAGTCACTCCATGATGCATGCCAACAGTCAGGTTACAAACCTTCCCCATTTCACATGTGAAAAGCACTTTGCTACATGATTCTACATCAATGACATGGAAATGCACATTGTGGCTAAAACCTCTGGGCTGATCTGTCATGTCCCGCATTGCTACTGCAGTTGTACATGACAAATGACATGCTATGTCGGGTGAGTGTATGTGTCAGCCAATAGTCAATGGTGACACACTGTTGACTGTGGCACAACATGAAATGTACCCCCATCGTAAATGTCTTATTCCACACGCGTTGTCATGCACATGTATAAATGTGAGGGAATACAGAAATCATCCCATCAGCACAGGTAGACCCGGCATGAAACAGCAGCTTACAAATGTTTTTCTAAAGAGAAAGGGACACATGCTGACATGTAGGCATAAGGAATATTAGCAACAGTGATGGCACATAAATCATGTCAATGGACATTTCACAATTACCAAGGAAAGTATTGATCTGTAGCTGCACCCCAAAAAATGTATGCTCTGTCACATGTATGATGGTCATCTTCACATTACAGACAGTATGAGGCACAAGCACCCGTCATGCGCTGAAAAAAATACCCTCTGGGTGGCAGATGCCAAAATACTAATTTCACCAGACACATGTCTGAGGACAGTGATCCATCACTTCCTTACCTTTGGTCTTTAACACGGAGGAGTAGTGGTCTGTTACATAGAATGTATACCCACTACAAAATTAAACAGTACTTGATTGATCAAAGTACATAGCCCTAGAGAGCAAATTGTTTGTGGTTTGTATACAGTTGTGTCCTAGGTCCCTGGGCCAATAGGCAAGGCACATCAGTATACAACACAAGACATATCTACACAAACAGTCACTCATCTACTGTGTTACACATGGCTGATCCCTCATAGACGGGAGCTGTCTGAACCTAACACATTCACTTGGCAATGTGACAGGCATGAATATGCCCTGTACTCATCCCCTTGTGGCTACTGTGCTGTCCTCAAACGCCCAACAAAGTCTGGGTAGGCCACTGCCAGAATGCGGGCCATTAGGGGAGGTCATGGTCCGACGGGCCCATGTTGAGAGGACATCCCCAGCTGGACATCAGCGATCTTCCCGCCTCAGCATCTCAGGTCCACCCACCTCTTCCAACAGTGGGTGCTCTGCCGCTGCGGACCCCCAGGATCCGCACCTTCTTGGCATTGGCTCTCCATAGCTCCTTTTTTCTGATGGGCGTTGACCTGCATGGATGCAAAAGACAAATTAAGAAATTACAATCACATGTTTTGCCTCAAATGGTTGAGTCAAATACATGTCAGACACACCAAGCTAGAACTGTTTTATGTGTTAACACTCCACAAGTGTGAAATACATAAATTAATAAGGACAGGGACATGACTACAGACATATGTATTTGCATCTGCAGACTAACCCACTACCCTGTTCATGGCATACAGTGACCAAGCAAGCTTACTGAAATCAGGTAGCCAATGCTCTAGCAACCTGTACTGTGAAGTGAGCCACAATGAAACACTACATACCTATGTGGCTTCTGAAGGGTAAACTCCTTAGGCCTGAATGGACCAACACATTCACGCCCTTTGAGAATGACTCACTGCATACAATCCCTACAGGCAATTGCCATAGTACACACTTAACCATTACACATGAGTACCAATCAAGGGGCTGGCATGGTCGGTACCAGAAGTGTCTTCCTTGTCCATGTGTGGACATGTGGAATAACAAATGCAGACTCATGCCACTTAAGAGGGTGGGTTCTGTGGTATGTACCTGTACAACAGAACACTCCTTTGGGAATATGTGCCTATCCTACAGAAGTGGGATCCAACATACGAAGGCATGCATTGTACAGTTTCTGCTATGTGACCAACCTACTGAGTCACATATCATGGCCTCCAAGGAATCAAAACACTGTCTGCACTGTGGGACTGTCATTTATGCAGTAAGCCAGTACAGGACAAATATGACCTGTAAGAAGGTGACAACAGTGCTGTGGGAGTAAGGGACCCATCATGAGTTTAAGACACACATTGACAATGATGCAAAATGCACATATAGACTAGATGAATGATTTACCTCTATTCCCTAATCTAGTCAAAGGAATTAAGCATTCAGGACAGGTTTTGCCACTAGAGCATTACGTTGGCCACATGCCAGGATCTTCTGGGGTACAGGGAGTTGGCACAGTCCCACAGGTGCATAGCCACAGTGACTCTCTCACAGCCTAGACTAGGTCCCAGCCTGGGAGATACATTTAACAGGCGCTGGTCTCTCCAGGCTGAGCAGACTGAACCTACATGACAACTCCATTCCCATCACTTCCATGAATGACAGTACAACATGTGGCCAACAGCAATTTGGCATGTGGTGTGTGTGGCAACCTGAAGGGCAGAGTGAGTCATGATATGCCTTCCACACAACAGTTTAGCAAGGCCAGATGTGGTATGAAAGGTATGTGGCACTATACACATTGCTCACATGATTCTCAAAGGATCATACAACATGCATACACAGTTCATGCTGCCATGCATATACATGTTGTCTGACACGTACAACAGCCGTGAGGGAAGAGGTCTCAGTGGATTAGAAGCTGGAGAATTTCTTGCAGGGAAACCATATGGAAAGACTGTTTCTTCAGGTACCTACTGAGTTTCCTGAGGTCGAGAGTGGGAAAAAAACAGGGTTAAAATCATTTTCCTTCTTGGGAATGTGGGACATGCTCAATGGCCCCTTTGGACAACATGAGCAGAGCCTCTTTGCGAAGAAGATGAAGGCAAGCTAGGAGTAATTATGTCGGTGGAGTCTGGGGTGGAAATCGAGTGAACTCCGGAGTATGGATATGTTTGATAAGATCCAGGACCCATTTGTCAGTAGTTCTTTTGCTCTACTGATGTAAATAATGGGAAATTCTGGCATTCACTGAATGGTGAGAAGGGGTGATAGCCAGTGCTTTGAAACAGTCACTGCTTCCTAGCGGAATCCGTGGTGGAAGCGGACTGTCTTCGTCTTAAATGCCTAGAATAGGCTGTTGGTGATGGAGCATGATAGTGTTGATGTTGTTGGTAGGCTGGTCGAAAGGGCTGCTGGTAGGATTGTGGCTGGTATCTTTGATATGCTTCTTTGATATGCTCCCAGATACGAGTAAGATCAGTGGCCATGTGCTTTGCGAAAGGACGTCTTACGAAACTGGAGAGTTCCAAGGGATCAAGTAGTCACTGTGTCCACCTTTATGGTTTGTAAAGTGTCATCGATGTGCTTCTCAAATAAAGAGTCACCATCAAAGGGCATATTTAGGATTTTGGTTTGCCATTCCGAGCGGAACAAGGTGGCCTTAACCTTGGATTCGAAGTACAGCCAATCCTGCCAAATGCTGGAGACCTATGGATGCAATACCCATTGCACAGTTGAAAATCTCAGATGCTGCTCTTTCGCCTCCTGCAAAATGTGTGCGGCTTCAGTCTTCTGATCGTCTGCCAGGAAATCAAGCTATGTGGCGATGTCCGACCACATTTGGCGATCATAACTCCCCAGAATGGCCAGGGAGTTTGTGGCCCTTTTACCGATGTTATCAAGCCGCTTGCCCTCTTTGTCTGGCAGAGACATTATTGGGGTGGAAGGATTCTTAGACCCGCATTGTGCAGCCTGAGAGATGACCGAATCAGGCCTCGGATGTCCAATCAGACAGGCAGGTGAATCCTCTGGTGCTTTATATTTTCTGTCCATTCTAGGGAGGATGGCAGTGACAGTCGCTGGTGTCTTTATGACTTTAACTCCTTCCTCCAATATATAATCTACAATGGGAATAGCTCTGGCTGTCTTTCTAGAATGGTCCTTGAAATCATAGAGGAAACAGTCCGTCCTGCGAGTTGCATTCATGTAATTTCCTGTACTACACACACTATAAAATGTTAGCCAGGAAGATGAGGACACTTCATTTGTGAGTTCTCAAAGAAGGGTATTTTGAGAAGTGAACACTGTGCTGGTGGTTGGTGTGGCAGTAACAATGCCTCCTGGGATTTGCAGTTATGTAACTCAGTGTAATAAACACACTATACAAATATTACCCCCCCGGGTGAGTACACTTTATTTGTGAGTTCTCAAAGAAGGATATTTTGAGACGTGAACACTGGGCTGGTGGTGGACTGACAGTAATTGCAGTCAAGTAACTCCCTGTACTACACACACTATACAAATGTTATCCTCTTAAGTAAGTACACTTCATTTGTGAGTTCTCAAAGAAGGGTATTTTGAGAAGTGAACACTGTGCTGGTGGTTGGAGTGACAGTAACAATACCTCCTGGGATTTGCAGTTATGTAACTCGCTGTAATAAACACACTATACAAATATTATCCCCCCAGGTGAGTACACTTCATTTGTGAGTTCTCAAAGAAGGATATTTTGAGACTTGAACACTGGGCTGGTGGTGGAGTGACAGTAACAGTGCCTCCTGGGAATTGCAGTCAAGTAACTCCATGTACTACACACACTATACAAATGTTATCCTCTTAAGTAAGTACACTTCATTTGTGAGTTCTCAAAGAAGGGTATTTTAAGACGTGAACATTGGGCTGATGGTTGGAGTGACAGTAACAAAGCCTCCTGGGAGTTGCAATCATGTAACTACCTGTACTGCACACACTATACAAATGGTATTCCCCCAAGTGAGCACACTTCATTTGTACGTTCTCAAAGAAGGGTATTTTGAGAAGTGAACAATGGACTGGAGGTTGGAGTGACAGTAACAGTGCCATCTGGGAGTTGTAGTCATATAACTCCCAGTAGTACACACACTTGACAAATGGTACCCCCCTGGTGAGCATACTTCATTTGTGAGTTGACAAACAGGGGTATATGGGCAAGTGACCACTGTGCTGATGTTTGGAGCTACAGATACAGGGCCTGCTGGGAGTTGCAGTCATGTCACTCTCTCTACTATACACACTATCCAAATGATATCCTCCCAGGTGAGTACACTTCAATTGAAAGTTACCAAACAATGGTATTTGGACAAGAGAATACTGGGCTGGTAGTTGGGTTTACAGACACAGGGACGTCTTGACCTTAGCAGTCATGTGACTCCCTCTATTTCCCACATTTGACAAGTTGTATCCTCCCAGCTGAGTAAACTTACATTGAGAGTTGCCAAACAAAGATTTATAGAAAAGTAAACACTGCCAGGTGTTTGGAGTCAGAGAAACAGTGTCTCCTGTTTGTTGCAGCCAAGTCACTCTTTCTACTACACACACTTGACCAATGTTCCCCACTCAGGTGAGTCAACTTCAATTGAGAGTTCACTAGCAGATGTCTTGTAGCATGTGACCACTGTGCTAGTGTTTGTAGTTAAAGGATAGTGCCTGCTGGGAGTTGAAGTCACGTCGGTGCTTGTACTACACACACTTGACAAATGTTAGCTCCCCAGGTGTGAAACCCTTAAATGGTAGGTAACAAATAGGGGTATTTGGACAAGTGACCAATGGTCTGCTGATTGGAGTTATGGAAACAGTGCCGGCTGAGAGTTGTAGTCATGTCAGTCCCTGTACTACATGCATTATACAAATGTCTTCTCCCCAGGTGAGTACACTTCAATTGAGAGTTGCCAAATAGGGGTCTTTGGACAGGTGAACACTGGGCTGGTAAGTGGAGTGACAGTAAAAGTGGCAAAAGGTGAGCTGTAAGCATCCATGACATTGAATGTTGGTGATTTTTTTTGTGTTGTGACAAACCAGACTCCACTACCCCTGGTATTCCTGCCAAGCCCTCAGGATGCAGGATGGCCAAGACTTTCTCCTCCAAGGGGAAGAGATGTAATGGGACACTGGGAGGGCCACCACCAGTCTTCTTGGCCTGCAGCTGGTGCATGGAGAACAGGGAACAGACCTTGTCCCTGGGGTTGTTCCACCTCTTCCTAATGTCCTCCTTTGTGTGGAGGGTGATGGCTACAGCATTCACTAAGATGACTATCCTGTCCCACATTTCCATTTTCCTACTGATAGGAGTGTTTTGGACTTGTGCTCCAAACAATTGTTCCTCTACTCTTATGATTTCATCCACCATGACTCGTAACTCATCTTCAGAAAAACTGGGATTTTTGGAATGTGACATGGTGGAACACACCTAAACGGGTGACTTACTAAACAGGTGAAGTGCATTAGGATTGTGGTCTGTGAAGGGGTGTGTTTTATAGCGTCATTTGCCAGTGTGTCCAGTGTGGCAACATGTGTCAGCTGTGTTGTTTTCAAATTCATCCAATGTGCAGTTGTGTTTACTATGCTGACCCCAGACCACCACTGGCTGAATGCCATGGGGGTCACCACAGCGACTGTGTGCTTGTAATAAAGTCAGTGGTTGGTTGATATGCTGTCGGTGCTGGAGGTCGGACTGCCTATTTACAGGCCTCCACGCCGCTGGTGGTCTGCCTTTTTTGGTTGGTGGTCGGTGGTCCTGCCTGTATAACTTGTAATGGGGCGGTTTGAAAGATCACCAACATGCCAGTCTTTTCAGGACCGCCAACATGGCGGTCCGACCACCAAACTTGTAATGAGGCCCTGAGTTTCTGCTGCTTTAACTTTAAATTCTTTGTTTCTGTTTTCTCAGATTCTAACATTTTTTAATAGTCGGACCCGAAGGCAAACCTGCTTAATGCTCAAAATACTTTAATATCAAATAGTATCAGAATTTAATTATATTCCTAGAACACACTCCAAGGCTCATGGATCTGGTACTTTGAATAGAACCTTGTCCTTTTTTTTTAACTCCGGCTTAGCGGTTTGTAATGTCTGACCTGCTAGTAGGCATCTGCACTCATGAAATATATTTATTGCTTTCAAACAGAAGAAGTGTCCTTTAAATCCTAAATACATCAGAAAAAGAAAAGTGCTATTATTTAATAGAAAACATAGCCAGGAGGAACGCTATGATTTGAGAGTGTGATAACATCTTGCTTTTATACATGTTTTTTCTATGAGCAGTGTCTATGACAGATACTTTGAGAGGGACTCTAACATTTTTTCACACTTTTTAGATCCTTCAAATGTTTGAATTGGAATAGTTCCTTTAAGTTCCCTAACAATCTAGCTATACCAACAAAGGTAAAAGCGAATACTGTTTTATGATGCAGCTTCTTTAAAAAATACTAGAGAAGCGGCGTACAACCCATATGTTTTACTACTGGTGCCAAAGTAAGCACAAAATACTTGTAGTAAATCAATCTTGTAACCCAATACACTGTCATGACTAAAGACCTCTTCTCCAACTTCTAAATCCAACTGCTCTTCTTCAAAAGAGGCATACTACTTCCTGCCATACTTCACACATCCCTGGGTGCATACAATTTAGCTAATAGCCCCTGAAGAGGTTCCAAGATACATATATCTTCTGAAACGTTCAGGACTACCCTTGACATTCATTTACGACTTTCTTAGCTCCATACACCATTTCAAGTCAAGATCAACCCGTATTTGGAGTACTATATATGTTGATAAATTGTTAATACACCGAGGAGCTGAGTATGGACTTTCTGTAGTCTGGACTTCCCAAAGGTGCTTCGTAGTTGAGCCTTACTCTTTCCACTTATCATCATTTAATAGCAGTTCTAATAAAGTAGACACATTCTAATTATGTTTGCAAATTATATGTTCCACTAGTTCAAATGTGACTAAAGAAATACATGGAACATAATCATGGCTCCTACTTTGAAGTTTTATGATCAGATGAAACAGAAGGTGACACTGATTCAGGACCAATAACTTGCCACCACTTTCATTGTCTTAAGAAATGTATCAATATATTCTGTTATCAATTAAAGAAACTGCCTAGAAATCAATTTATTGGCTGTATTCAACATATATTTAGGACATTAATTTAACTAAATCTGTCTAGGTTTTTTTTTTTTAGAAAGGAGAAAGTATGATTACTCTTTTAAGAGGGAACAATGACGTGAAAATACTCTATGAAAAAAATGGAGCCAATTTTATACAGTCCTAGTCCACTAATTATAACCAGCTAAGATCCTGTATACAGACAAACTCTTCAGTTGAAAGACTTGCCCATTTTCCAATAGAAGAATCACATTGAAGACAGAGTAGGTGGAAACGGGAGCAACAGCTACAGGCTGTGATAAGATGTCAAAAGATTTTCATGAATTATTTTATAAAAATCTTCCCATGAACGTTCAAGTATATATAATCTAATTGATGGATTTAAAACGTCATTATTACTTTTCAACATGCTGGTTGTTTCTAACATTTACAATATTATTAATTTAAAAGCTGGGAATATTTAAATTGTTCTAACATTTGTGTTATATTCACAAAACGTGAGCTGATGAAAGCAATAATCTAATGATTGTGGACATAACTTTTCGTATAGCTGGAGCTATATTTCAGATTTACCCAAATGTTCTGATGATGTGATTGTCTTTACAGAGTACACCAGTGCAGCAGTATACATATGATGTGACAACTTTCCAGTGTACACCAATCTTCATATGACAACGATTAAGTGCAGAGGTTATCTGTATGATGTACTCCAAAATTCATAGTTCTCCTTGAAGCAGACAGTAATGCTTATATGATACAGTGCACACCTGCATTCATAATAAATAGTTAATTTTTTAGTGTGCACAAAAGCTTGTATAATGGTTATTTTGACACTACACAACACTGTTGGTTGGTATATGCTTGCATTATGCAGTTTTCAATATGGTACATACTGACTGATGTTCAAATGGGTTATATGACAGAACAACTAATGTCATTACCATGCATGCCTTTACAATGCAGTTTTTACAATACATCTATCAGTACAAAAGATGTCTTTACCATGCATGTCATTA
Organism: Pleurodeles waltl; assembly: GCF_031143425.1. NCBI lineage: Eukaryota > Metazoa > Chordata > Amphibia > Caudata > Salamandridae > Pleurodeles > Pleurodeles waltl. The sequence continues at coordinate 196,803,606 of NC_090442.1, forward strand.
ACACAAACCCTCACAGAGGTACATTATAAGTACCATTACCATACATACCATTACCACGCTAACATTTACAACGCAATTATTGTATACATGGAAAACATTACTTTAGTAGTAAAATAAAATGTACTGGAAATGGACGCAAATACAAAGCACTACAGGAAATGTTCACACATTGTCTAAAATAAATTAATATAAAAAAATACATACGAAAATAAAGTAAACACGTTCATAAACACAATTAAAATTTTTCCATCTGTACTGTAGTCCTTCCTTCAATTCAACCATATCTATGAACCTTGTCCCCAACCAAAATGGGTGTTGCAAATTGTGAAGAAGTTCAAAAACATTTTTTTACCAAAAAAATGCAATATTCTATCAGTCAGAATCAATACCATGTTAAAAAACAGGTTGCAAAACACACCAAAAAAATTATAAATTCAGAGGACTTCCATTTTGTGCTCAGTGGTACACTGACTGCGATCGTAACCACAGACACCACTGACAACAGGAAAGAGAGAGTCACAGCCAGTTGCAAACACTGCCATCTAGCTTCACAAGTATACATTTGACCATTAACGTTCTCTAACAATACTAACAATATCTCCCCCAAAAATATTTATTCAGAAATGTTTAAAATTTTAAAGACTTTGTGAAAATTTTCTACAGATGCCTTTTCAAGTTCAGATACTAATTTTACACCACTGGAACATTAAAAAAACGTAATTTAAAGACAATTATGAAAATGGTATTTATAGAATAAATTTTAACTCTGTCAGGTACTTAACTTAGAGAAGGTGCTGGGTAATGGCTGGGTGGCACAATTACTATTCTAACTCCACTGGGTACTTCAGGGAAGGTGACGGACAGTGACTGGGGTCCAAAATTACTATTTTAACTTCTCTGGTTCCTTACCTCAGGGAAGGTGCTGGACAGTGACTGGGGGTCAAAACTACTAATCTAACTCTGTTGGGTACGTACCTTAGGGAACGTGCTGGACAGTGACTGGGGGTCAAAACTACTAATCTAACTCTGTTGGGTACGTACCTTAGGGAACGTGCTGGACAGTGACTGGGGGTCAAAACTACTAATCTAACTCTGTTGGGTACGTACCTTAGGGAACGTGCTGGACAGTGACTGGGGGTCAAAATCACTATGCTATCTTGCCTAACACTTACCTAATTTTCTTTCTCACAGACCTGGTAAGCTACAAAGACATCAAAGAGCTGAAGAAAACTAAAACAGTGCAAAATCACAATCCACTTTTAACAAAAAATCGAAGAGGGCATAGGTTGGTTATCCTTTAAAAAACACAAAATGAAAAGAAAGCAGTAACAAAACAAAGTAGCAACTGTTTCACCTGTTTTTCTTTCTAAATTAAAATAGAAAACCAAGACAGAAACACTCTGACCAACAGAAAACCAAAAGAATTTACTTAAAAGTTTGTCAGACCATACTGAAATAGAGAACACCACACCAGGTAATATGCTAGTTGAAAAAAATATAAACTGGCAACACTAACAACTTTCTTCCCAAAAACTACAACCAATAGCACTTTTTCACAATTTCTATAGGGAAATTAACCTTTTATACTTCTTCAACAGACTGTCTCAAATAACGAGGCAAATCTTTTTCCTTTAGCAGACAGATGTTTCTCAAAGTCCATTGCATTCACAAAACCTTTTTTTCTACAGATCTCTTAAACATGGAAAACCAAAAACAGGCTGTGTACCATCACAGAGAGGGAACAGACTGTTGAAGTATGGTGGCTATCTTTATTGTAAGAAGAGGTTAACTGAGGCCAAGAGTCACTGAAGTGTGTGAAGTATTGTTCATCCCATTGTAAAGACAGAGCGGTTACTCTGGGTGGCAATGTTGGAAGGACCACAGCACATAACCACTCTGCCTCTGCAATGGAGATTAAAGTGAGAGAAAATGTTCAACAGATACAAATGCTAGCAGCCACCTCCAATTAATCCTGTGGCTCAGTTTTGAGGGAGGCAGCCCAAAACATCCCCATGCATGGAACTAGTAGTATGCCCGCAAAACCCAATTTGAGGAGAATGGTGCAGAGGCAATTCAGACAAGTAATCCCCAAAGAGTAACACCACAATCCTATTCTGAAATTAATACCCCCCCTGAACTAACAGTTTCTTATAATAATGAACCTTTCCTCCTCTATGACAATGAAAACCCTCTCAAAAGAATACCAATATTTAGTACAACCCATCCATTCACCTAAATTTACAATATTCATGCTAACATAAACCACACAACTGTTCCATCAGTGTACAGTTTACTGCCTGATACAATTAATTTTTATCAGTTATAAAAGCCCAAACTGTGGATAAAAGTCCTAGGAAAGTTAGAATTGACTTTGAATTACAAATGATTAATACTGTAATTAAAATGTCCACGGAACCTCAAATTCAAGGATGTCTTTTCACTTTTCCCAGGCATAATGGTGTAAAATTAAAAAAACATCCTTAGCTGAGGAGTACATATGAAGCAATAAACTTTGTGTTTTGTACCACTTGATTGTGTAGATGAGTTCTAAACATCAATTACAGAATCTGAATTCTTAACGTAAAATGAGGAAAAATTGGCTCCACTCCTAAATTACTTTGAGGACACACTGGTTGGCTAAGTATTTGCATGGATCTGGCAATGGGTATATGAGTTGCGTGTGTGTGACTTAGGGCCGCATTTCGAGTTTGGAGGATGGGAAAGCCCGTCCGCCAAACTCCTAACAGGGTGGCCGCTGCCTTCGTGGCGACCACCCTGCCGGTGCTATTAAGAGTTTCCCGCTAGGTTGACGCTCAGTTTTCGCCCGCCGGCCTCTCAGGAAACAAGCTACAGCATTGTCTCAGGCGCGTAATTGAGCTGGCGGCAATGCTGTAGCCCACTGGGTGCACCAGCACCCACGCAATGTTCACTGTCTGCAAAGCAGACAATGAACTTTGCAACGGTGCTGGGCAGGGGGGCTCCTGCACTGCCCATGCCAACTGCATGGGCAGTGCAGGTGCCACCCTGTGGCCCAAAGGCACCTGTTCTCCACCAGCCTTTTCACAGCGGTAAGACCGCCATGAAAAGGCTGGCAGAGAACAAGGTCGTAATTCGCAGGGCAGTGCTGCATGCAGCTCTGCCCTGGCAGATTATGATCTCCGCTACCACCAGGCTGCCGGGATCATGGATTCTGGAGGCGCTGGCGGTTCCCTGGTGGTCTAACCGCCAGGGTTTTAATGTGGTGGTCAGACCTCCACAAAAGGCTGTCCTGACCATCACTGCGAGTGTGGCAGTCTGAAGACCGCCACACTCGTAATGAGGCCCTTAATGTATGAGAGGTTGTATAGGGGTGTAAGTCGGTGTTAGTTTTTCTTTGGATAATATCATCAGTGGTATCATCAGTGATGTTATTTGAAATGTCATCAGTGATGTCACTGATTATGTCATCAGTGATGTAATATGTGAGGTCATAAGCAGTGCATTGTGGGGGTGTAAGTTATAGATAGCTCAGGTAACTATAACTGCTGAATTTCAATGTCTTTGTATGAGTGAAATCTGAGGCTAACTATAATGTCCCTGTAACCTTTGTTTTTTCAGTGAATTTGTAAGTTTTTTAAAATTCCATTGCCTAACTATAACATCTCCGTAACCTTTGATTTTTTCAGTGATTTTTCAAGGTTTTTTGAATTCTGTTTCCTAACTATAACATCCCTGTAACCTTTGTTTTTTTCAGTGAATTTCTATGTTTTTTAAAATTCTATTTCCTAACTATAACATCTCTGCATGGTTTGGGTTTTTGGTGAATTTCTAAGGGTTATTTAACATTTTACTTACTATCTGTAACTTGAAACTTTTGAAAGTTGGTGTGTGAGTGGCAGTTTAGGTAGGTGAGTGGGTGTATGAGTAGCAGTATGGGTCTCAGTGGGTGTGTGAATTGGTTTATGGGTGTGTGAGTGGCTGTATGGGTCTCTGAGTGTGTCTGTGAATGACACTATGGGTGCGTACACGGCTTTAAGTGGGTGTAGGAGTGCCTGTTAGGATCCGTGAGTGGGTGTGTGAGTGTGTAACTGGTCTGTGCGTGGGTGTGTAAGTGTCTGAGTTGATGTGTGAGTAGTTGCACAAATAACTGTCTGAGACTGAGTGGGTGTATCACTAAGTGGGTGTGTGAGTGGTTGTGTTATTGTCCAAAACATTTGTGAGTAGATGTGTGACTGTCAAAGTGCGTCTGTTAGTGGGTGCATGAGTGTTTCATTGGTCTGTGACCGGGTGCATGAATTTCTGAGTGAGGGTTTGAATGGGTGCATGAGTGTGTAAATGGATCTGTGAGTTATTGTGTCAGTCTCTGGGTGTGTGAATGGGCGCATGAGTGACTTAAGATGTGTGAGTGGATCTGTGTGTGGATGCACCACAATTTGAGTGGGTCTGTGAGTACCTCCATGAGTATATATATGTGTGAGACTGTGAGTGGGTGCATCAGTGGGTAAATCTATGAGTAGGTGTGTAATTGTCTGACTGGAATTCTGAGTGGGTGCATGACTGCGTGAGAGGGTGTATGAGTGTTTGAGTGTGTATATTAGTATGTGTATAAGTGTCTTTTAAGGTTTGTGAGTGAATGGATGAGTGAGTGGGTGAGTGAGTGGGTGTATGAGCGTGTGCATGGATCTGTGAGTGGTTCTGTATGGATGAGTGAGTGAGAGTGTAAGTGGTGTATGGGTGAATGAGTGAGTGTATCATTATATGCCAATGGATCAACGTAAGTGAGTACATTTTCCACTAAATTATATAATGTGTGATCTAATATTTATTTCCCTAGACAGCAGGGCGAATGTGCACATGCTTGATATAGTCCATGGGAATGTAAATAACAGTAGCAGAAATGCTAATAGATCAGAGACAGCTCCATCTAAGTCTTGAGTGCTGAGCTGTGTGAAAAACATGTATAGATTCCATATTACACAGCAAATTACTAATTTACATTACTTTTGAGCTGATGCTTTGTAGTTTGCTGGGTAATATTTGGTAGTGTGTGGAATTTATCTACAATTATTTTTTTAAAAAAATTGTCGTCGCGATTAGTCGTGAATTTGGTGTGTTTTTCAGAAACTTTGAAATATATATATGCCCATTTTCTACCTAATCTTTCACATCAGTATTTCATTACTTTGCTGCAGAAACTATTATTTCTATGACTAATTGAATTGTAAAATTGCTTTTGGTTCCTTTTTGCGTATTTGCGACGTCGTTGTCATTTGCGATTACATTGTAGTTCGCAAATGTCACACGATCTCCAAATAAAGGGATTTCATTGGGCAAGAAAAAATTGCAGTTATATTTTGGGGAAGACCACACCCAGTCTCCCCATTTGGTTAGAACCAGCAGTGGAAGAGGAAGCTGTTTTTGCTGTGCTAAATCTACTGCTATATCAGGTAACTTTTGTTCATTATTTTTGTTTATTTTTTAATAAAATGGCATCTACTAGTTCTCATCAGCCTGAGGAACACCTAGATGAAGCTTCTTCAGATGAAGAACCTCCGCAGAAGAAGCAGTCAATTGCTTGGGACTTTTTTTGTAATCCCTTCAGGAGAGAAGAAGACAGTGGATAATTGGTGAAATGTACACTATGTGAGAAAACCTTTTCAAAGGGCTCAAGTAAGAAATACTACTCTCCAACAGCAGGCATGCTCTAGCATTTGAAGGCGTACCACAATAGGCAGTATGTAAGAGCAGTGAGGGAGTGAATAGCTGGAGAAGCCTCAACTTCCAGTGAACCAAGACCATCTGTAGGGGAAGTTGTGCCACCAGAGTTAGACGGTCAACTTGCAGACTTGCTTCAGAACTTGATAGAGTGGGCTTCTGCCTGGATTGCCAAAAAAATACTAACTGCAGGCGAGCAGTTGGTCACTCCGATGAAGAAGCCTGCAAAAAACACCAGTGCTAATTTTTCTTTTTTTAGTTTCTTAGTATTGATTTCCAGTTTTTGGAAGTTTTAAGGGCCTTGTTTTGGTCTAGTTGCCATTTCATTAAAAACAAATGAAAAATTTACAAAAGTTTCAAAAAATAAAAAATGTTTCAAAAGAAGTTAGAGAAAAAAAAGTTCTCTTTAGAACCACCTTTCTTGGTTAAAGAAAAGATAAGATGTGTGTGTGTGTGTGTGTATGAGAGAAAATGTTTGTATGATTGTAAAAGGGAATCAGCTACTGGGTGTTTAGTACATTGAGTATATGATTCACTGACTGAGTGAGTGATTGCATAACTACATGTATGGAAGATCGCCTCAGTGCATAACTCCATCTATGGGTAAGTGAGTGAGTGAAAGAGAGGTGTATTGGTGTCTGACAGAGTGCATTAGTGCATGTGTGGGAGAGTGACTGACTGCATGAGTCCATGTATAGGTGAATCATTGAGTTCAAGAGAGCGTGTATGAGTGAGTCTATACGTGGGGTATGATTGATGATTGATAACATGAGTGCATGTATAGATGAGTGACTGATTGCATGCCTGCATGTATGGGTGAGTGATTGAGTGCTTGTGCAGGCTTGTGAGTGCATGTGTGTTTGTTTGGGTGATTGGCTAAGCGCATGAATGGATGTATGGGGGAGGGAATAAGTGCATGAGTAGTGAATGGGTGAGTGAGTGGATGAGTGCATGTATGAGTGAGTGAGTGCATGAGTGGTGTATGGGTGGTTTAGTGCATTAGTGTATATATGAGTACGTGACTGAGTGGATGAGTGCATGTATGGGTGAGTAAGTGAGTGCATGAGGGGTATATGGGTGATTCAGCACATTAGTCTATGTATGGGTAAGTGAGTGAGTGCATGAGTGGTAAATGGGTGATTCATAAGTGCATGAGTGTTGTATGGGCGATTGACTGAGTGTATGTATTGGTAAGTCAGTAAATGCATGGAGTGTAGAAGAATGACTGACTGCATGATTGTGTTTATAGGTGAGTGAGTGACTGCATGAGTTTGTGTATGGGTGAGTGTGTGAGTGGTGCACGGATGTGTGAGTCCATGAGGGCTGTAGGGGTGATTGAATGAATGTATGAGTGGTGTATGCATGACTGAGTTAGTGCATGAGTGGTGTATGGGTGATTGTGTGCATGAGTGCATGTACACATAAGTGAGAGAGTGCATGATTGGTGTATGGGAGATTGACTGAGTGCATAAGTACTGTATGGGTGATTGAATGAGTGTGTTTATGGATGTGTAAGTGCATGAGTGTGTGTATTGATAAGTGAGTGAGTGCATGAGTGGTGAATGTGTGATTGATAGAGTGCAGGAGTGCATGTATGGGTGAGTGAGTGCACAAGTAGTGTGTGGGTGACTGACTAAGTATATGAGTGCATGTATGGATAAGTGAGTTACTGCATACAATCACCCATGTGTGATTGACTGAGTGAGTAGTATATGGGTGATTGACTGAGTGCATGAGTAGTATATGGATGACTGAATGAGTGTATGAGTGCGTGTATGGGTGACTGAGTGCATGAGTAGTGTATGGGTGACTATGAGTGTGTGTATGGGTGAGTGAGCGTGTGAGTGGTTCATGGGTGACTGAGTGAGTGTATGAGTGGTGCATGGGTGACTGAGTGAGTGCATGAGTATGAGTATGTTTTTCACCAGCTCTTCTTAAATCTTTTCCCATTCTGAGAAAGGTTAGAAATGTAATTATGACCAGGGCAGAAGTACATTTCTTTCCAAGGTTGGGGGGTAAAAAAGGGGTGAAAGAATATTAACTTAGACATGCTCAGCAGATGTTCTTATGAGCAAATATACAAATGCTTATTTGCTCATCCTAAAATACCATTCACAGATGATTTCTAGGAGTACAATTTTCTGGCCTGCTTCTGTAAATTCTTGTGAATTCATTAAAGCTGTACTACGCTAATGCATGGATATATACCACAGGTTCACTTTTGTAACTTTAAAAAAAGAATTGGGTACCTAATTAATTAATTAATCTGGTGTTAGCCAAGATATTTTAGTTTTTATTAAATTCTGTCTCTCAGTCTATTGGCTAGTTTCACTGTGACAACATTCTGCTTTTTCACAGGGAGGATATTGTTAGACAAAGTATTTTTGTTCAGTGCCGGGAACTACTATGGCAATGTGTGCTTTTTGAGACCAAAATTATTTTTGCGTTTTGACAATGTCTTTGTTATAATGGTGAAGGCCCAGCAGCTTCCACAACAAACACATTTTACAAAAACTATGTCAAAACAAGACAAAAATTGACAAAACCAAAGGAGGCTGTCCAACTTTGTCAGACCTATTGACTTTGCCAATGCTTGTTTGTTTGTTTTAGTTTTTCATAATCTTGTTGAAACTGGTTACACTGATTTAGATTTTTTTTTCTTGGATACACTAGCATATATCAAACACGTTTTACTAAATGATACTTCAAAGAAATGGTTCCTAACATTTCACAGTAGTTTAGCAGAACTAGCTGCTTCATTTTTTGGGAATGTCTTATTTTGAAAACAAAGAATAGTCAGTCTTGTTTTCCTGCTTTTTCAGATATTTGCATGTAATCGGAGAGCATTCTGGAAGCATTATACGTAGCCTCATATTGTTCAACTTTGCAAATCTGTGTATACATTTTTAAGTTTTACCTGCACACGCACTGCTTGCAAGATCTATTGGGAATAAAAAAAACTTAAAAGCGGCTTACATCCAGCCCCCTACTTGCCTGAACTTACCTTTGGCTTAGTCAAATGTCGTTCTGATTGACATGCTTTTGATTGGCTAGCAGGTCGCCCTGCTTCACTTCCTGTTGTTTTCTTTGCCGTTCATGCTGTTGGGCTACCTCCGGACCAAGTACTCCTTCTGGTCACTTGCCATTGGACACAGGCCAGTGTCCTTCCTCTGGCTGTGACGCTGAAGGTACTTCTTTTTCCTTTCTGCACGCCATCTTTCTTTCTTTGTAGCTCTGCTGTCCTTGTGCTTCCTGTATGTGACCGCGTTAGTGCTGTTCTGTTGCCGAGGCTTGTGCGACTAGACGTAGCTTGGAGATTCCTGGAGTCCCCGCAGACATGACGGGCACAGCAGCAGGTTTGTTTACCTCAGGGGAGCCTTCTCCCTTCATCTGAACCCCTCCCCGAATGCCCAGCCTGCGTATCCAACAATCCCCGCCCCTCTTAGGCTTTGAGACGTCTATGGCTCTGCCCCGCCTTTTTAGAGAAGCTTCGAGCCTTCAGATGGCACTAAAGCAGGCATTTGCTCGCAACCTTTCCTTTTACTTGTTCTCCCTCGCTCTAGCTTCCCTCCCCTGCATCTCACAGGTCAGCAATTTTGCTGGCGTTTTGTCACCTGCTGTGTTGTGGTAGATATAAGGACTTGGAACAGTGCAGTTGTAATTGTGACAAAGTAGCTTACGTGTACAAATATGGCTGGGGTATTTGCTGCCATGAACAGGCCAGCTGTGTGTCCTGGATTTACCCAATGTGGGAGCGGGGAAGGGGTGGGGGGTCCTGCTGTGCCATCCACTGCTGCTTAAGCGGCACATTAAAGGGGGCGGTGACCTTTTCCTATCCCCCCACCGACGGGGGCTTAGTTTTGAAATTATTTTTTGTATTATGCATTGAATACTCTCATGCACTTATATGAGGGGCAACAATTCACTGAGGTGGTAGGCTGTGAAGTTATTGCCAATTCTGCTTTTAATCAGTCTTTTAATCAGTCTGCTCCACGCGAGGTCAGAGAAGGAGTTCTCATGTCCCATAGCAAGCCTCGGCTTGTGGAAGTCCTCCGAACCTAGAGTCTTTGAAAGCTAGTGTGTCTCTCCTATCTGGTTGAGTGTATAAAAGCTGTTTCCTTGGTGTCAGAACAACTTGGTAAGCCCAACCGCACCTAAGTTTTGGGGGGTGTGGAGGTTCCCCCAAACTCCAGAACTGCGACTCTTGTGGCTGGGGCAGAGGCTGCTCCTACATGCACGGGCTGCCAGACTTAGGAAGTCTCAGAGGCTTTGAGGGCGTTAGGACATTTGGAAAATGACATTGTTTGCCAGGGGCTTATTGATGATGGTGGGGCTTTCATGTTAGATCGGGATCAGTCGTCTGTCCATTTGGAACTGGGTATGGGAGCCTAGCTGGCATTTTTCAAACCCTTGTGTTTCATCTGGGGGTTGTTCTGCTGACAGTGATTGAGTGCCATGATTGGTGGCTTGATAAGGAAGTTTCACTGAGCAGTGCTAGATATTTTCTCTATTGAGTGCAAGAGTACAGCCCGAGGTACAGCTGCAATCTTCAACATTGGGAGATCCCTACCATAGTTTATCTATACCAGAGGCACAGGGGGCAGGTGGACACATCCAGTGCTCTTATTTGTCTGTATCTGTGGTAGACACTGTGATGCGACTCCTGAGCTGAGTAGGGTTCATGAGTAGGTGATGTATGTTGAATTAATAAACAAAAACATAAACAACTATTAGCAGTTTATCAAATTTAAAATAAACAATATTATAACATTTTTCTAATATATATAATTCAGTCAGATAGTAAGATAGAATGCAAAAGAAAAAACAATGGTGAAACCTATTGGCTTTGCCAATGCTTGTTTATACTGGAACCACTGTTGGTACTGCATTTCAAGCTTAAAGTATTACCTAGAGCGCACACCCTAAAAATAAAGTCTTTACTTTAAAGAACCATACATTAAATGTGAAGAGCATTAACATATGGATACAAATATTACCTTAACTGAAGACAGTTACCTTAATAGATCATATATACGTGTATATTATTCTATGCTTAACATGTTCATAGGTCACTGCATAGCTCCTCGATAAGTTGTTATAATAGATACTTATGAATCCCTGCTTTCTTTTTTATATCACAGTGAGCAAATGTTATCTTAACTATTTGACCGCAAGCATTTCGCTACTGAAAAATTGAGGAAAGATAAATGAATGTTAGAAAAGTACACTTATTAATTAACATCAAGTAATACAAATCTTGAAAGTCTGTGTTTATATAATACAACTTTACTTCTCATAATATTATATCCATTAAATTCCTTACACATATATTCCCTTACTATTTATTTACATATCAATTTATTTATTCCTCTAGTCCTACTGTACTAGAGAAAAAAGAAATAAAAAGAAATACAATTAAACAAATAAAAATTCAAAAAATAAATAACTAAATACAAAATAAATAAACAATAAAATAAAATGTATTCTCTCATAAGCTTTACTGTCTCCCCATCACCTTATGTCTCTAGCAATCTATCCTCCATCCCCACTCTGACTCACCCCAAATCTATTCTACTACTGTGATCTCCAAAATAACCCTGCCCAAGCTCTTCCCTCCTCTACTGCATCTAGCTCACCCCAAACCTCGGATTACTACTATAATCTCCCAAACAACTCTACTAAATTTTCCCTCATTTATCTCACCTTTGACTCATCCAAAACCTTTTCTGCTACTATGGTCTCCCTAACCCTTTTCCACAGGCTTCCCTCCTCTATCTCTCCTTTACTTATCCCAAGCCTCATCCTATTACTATAAACTCTGTGGATTCTCCCCTCATCTATCCCTCCATTGATCTAGTCAATCCAACCAACAAACTTACATATCCTCTGCTCAAATTAATTCATACTAATACTGAACTCATATTTCGCTATATTAATCCACCACTAATTCCTCTTGGGTTCCGGAATAGCGTGATACTCACTGAAAAGCGCTTCAACACCTCGTCAGGGGTAGTAAGCGCTATATAAATACAATTACAAGTACAAGTATGGGTGAGTGAGTGTATGAGAGGTGCATGGGTGACTATGAGGGAGTGTATGGGTGAGTGAGTGCATGAGTGGTACATGGGTGACACACTGAGTGCATGAGTGGTGGCTGGGTCATTTAGTGCCTGAGTGCATGTATGGGTGATTCAGTGAATATATGAGTGGTATATAGGATTGACGGAGTGCATGAGTATGTATATACACGAGTAATTAGTTGCGAGAGTCGTGTATGAATGATTGACTAATTACATGAGTAATGTATGGGTGACTGAGCAAGTAGCTGAGCCGTGTATGGGTGACTGAGTGCATACATGATAGTGTGTATGGGCAAGACAGTGAGTGTATGAGTGGTGCATCAGTGAGTGAATGAATGTCTCAATGATGTATAGGTGATTGATGAAGTGCATGAGCTGCTCTATGAGTGAAGAGTTCAGTGAGTGCCTCTATAACAGAGTAAGTGTGTTTGTGGCTGGGTCTATGGGAGAGTAATCACTAGTGCGAGTGGTCAATAGCTGAGTAAGTGATAGTGTGAGTAACTACATTAGATAGTGAATGGGGGTTTGAATGCCTGTATGAGTGAGAAAGAGTGTGTGACTACTTGTATGAATGAGTGAGAGGGTGCAAGAATGACTGGGAGAGATAGTGTCACTGTGAGTAGCAGTTGGGTTGAGAGAGTGGCTGTATGGGTGAGTGAATGGTTGTATGATTGCTGTATAGGTGAGTGAATGCTTGTGTGAGTAGGTGTGGGTGAGTGAATGGTTGTTTGAGTACCTGTATGATCAGGTGTTTGAATAATTGATTAAGTTGTTGTGTGACTACCTGAAAATCAGTTGTATTAAAGTGAAAGTTTAAGTACAAACTAGGCAAAAGAAACTAATAGAAAGGTTTTGCAAGAGCAGTTTATGTTAAAAAAACCTCTCTTTATGGTATTTCTGAGCAATATGTCTGGGCTTCAAGAACTGTTTTGAGATATCTAATGTCATTGTAGTGCAACCGCTGTTGGAAAAAGAGACAAATGTTAGGATTTAATGTTCACAGTTAAACAAATATAGCAATAATGAGTGTGTATACTGTAAGAAAGTATTACACTGTAGTAAAAATATCATTTTGATTGTTTTACTGTTCTCAGCTTTTATACTTCTTCACCGTAAACGATGGTTTGTATAAAGCATCATCCTCGAACAGTGGGGAAAAACAATCAGTGGATTGTAAAAAAGCAGCACAGTAGATCACTATTAATAAGTGATACTATGCACTGCACTCACTACAATTTGTGAATTAGTGGCTTTCTCTAGAGTTACTATAGTAATCTAAACAAGTATATTTAAAAAAAGCTTATATGATTATATCTGCTACAATATTGGAAATAAATGTAAAGCACCCTTGAATTTTAGAGATCCTTTTGAAAACATCATCTCTGGTAGGCAAGACTGTGTCTAACCTGCTGATAATCCATGTATACAAAACCCACTGCTGTAATTAGAGTATGTTCTTCCACTTTCAAACTTTAGTTAGAGAGCGTTTTATAGACTTGATATATTAACTCATTTCTCAAACATTAAAAGGACTCTTTACAATTGAGGATCTTTTTCAATAATATTACCCTTACTAGGCTGAATAATGCCTACAAAAACACATAAACCTTGTAGAGGAACCACTGTATGCCACTTTTTTAATCATATTTTTCCTTGGAACTTTGGTTGAAGAAAGAGAAGATATGAGTTTGGTAGCTTGAAAGAAAGTTTTGGTTTGTATTGTAGGTTGATGTTGTTGCACTCTGTCCATCCAGTTTTGTCTTCTAAATACGCAGTGTAGTGTCCAGAGACTATATTAACATCTTCAAGGAAGATGATAACCAAAGTAGTAAAAGTTCTTCCTGAGAATGATAATTGGCCAGCTTTGAAGTTCGTAATTTGAGTTTCCAACTTCGAATCATCCTGTTTGCATCACAGTAGCATTACTATAAGATATGTTCCTGTTCTTTGTAGAAACCATGTAGGCATAAAGTCTGATCTGCAGGTTTGGTTGGCATTCCTGTACGATTTGTCATTTTAGAATCAGGTAATGTTAAGTAAAGAAATCATTCAGAATTGATTTGAGTGCTAGATGTAAAAGAGCAGACTTAACAATCATGGTTCCATTTGTAACTGAGTCCAAATAGATCATCAATATGTACTTGTTCTTGTTTTAAGACTCCAAGGATGATCATAATAAATTTGTGTGTCTTGCTGAGTGTTGAGAGTAAACATTATTGATCCCATACATATATCTAAAAGGTCTTGGATCCCTAAAGCAGAATTTATTACAGTTCTGTCACTTATTAAATGTTGCAGCAAATGATATAGTGCAGAACACAGGCCCTCATTATGACATTGGCGGTAAATCCCACTTACTGCCACGCTGACTGCCGCCAACTTACCGCCGCCGTGGCAGATATCCGTTCACCGTATTATGACACACACACACCAAACCGTCAGTATTCAGCCACACACAAAAATCCGCCACACCAAAGGTCAGTGATAAACTGGCAGTATCAAAACCCACACCGTTACGCCAACAGAACAACTCCCATCACATTATCACCACAGCGGACATTCAATGGCGTTAAACCATTGGCGGTACATACTGCTGCGCTCAAAATAGACATACACAAACAAAACAACACCACATTGGACAATTCAAACAACACACACCTGACACCCACACCACCATAAAATAGCCACCCACATTACCCACAACCCTTTACCATTACAAACCATTGCCAGCAGAGAGACACCAAGACCACTGACACAACCAGAGCCACACACTATACATACTCATACACCACTCACGCACCCCATATCACACACCCTAACACTTTACCCAACACACCCCCACCTACACACCTCACACAACACTCATGGCACCTGTCAGAGTCACCAGATCCTCGGGGTCTGTGCACGTTCCCAACACATCCACCGCTAAACAGCTCCAAGACTCTGATAGATAAATCACAGAGACTGAGAGAGTTCAAGAGGGGAAGAGGGGATTAGGAAGGGAATAGCTGGAAAGGAGACCTGTAGTAAGAAAAAGGTTAGAACACACAATATGAAAATTATATCTCCTGAAATCAATACTAGACTATGATTCTAAGCCTAGTCACTCTGAAAACATGAGCAATTTAAGAGTTAACTTTAAAATGACTAAATTTCAAGATGGCCAGATACCTGTAGGGGAATCAAGATGAATTACATGAAAACTTTCTTATTCAAGTACTTTCCTTTGCATGAGAATCAGAAAAACATTCTGACTACATTTTAAACCAGTCATATAAATCCTGTTTTGAGAATGTATACTAGGACCATACAATATTGCATCTAGAAACTCTGGCCTTCTGTGTACTCTTAAAATGTTTCAACACAAATTGCGCATATTGCAGATATATATATATATATATATATATATATATAGTAAACACCATAAAAAAATTGTGCACCATGAATAACACAATATGGATTCAGGAACAAATCACATAACTTGTCAACTCAAATATTACATAATAAATATTTTAGAATAGTGGCATACAATAAACAACATGAATTAAACTCGAGGAGAGAATCATGCGTCTTGCCGATTCGAGTGTCACCATGTAAAATACCAAGAAATGGTAGCACGCAATAAATATCAAAGTCAAATCATCATTAATCTAATCGCGTGTCTTGCCGATTCGTAAAACACAATGTAAATGTCAAGAAATAACAGCTCACAATAAATAACAAGATCAAAGTACAATGAAACGAATTGCGCTTCTTTTGCCGATTCTTAAGCCACCATGTAAATGTCAAGAAATGGTAGCGCGCAATGAACAACAAAGTTAAATCCTCATGAAACGAGTTGCGCGTCTTGCCAATTCGTAAAACATCATGTAAATGTCAAGAAATAGTAGCGCGCAATGGACGACAATGTTTAAACACCATAAAACGAATTGCGCGTCCTGCCGATTCTTAAGCCACCATGCTAATGTCAAGAAATGGTAGCACGTAATAAATAACAAAGTCAAACCTTTATGAAACAAATTGCGTGTCTTGCCTATTTGTAAACTACCATATAAATGTCAAGAAATGGTAGCGCGCAAGTAATCTGTTACACATTTAAGAATTAAACCAAGAATATGACAATTCTCAATAACGGTGTCGGGACAGTCCAACCACCGTCTTACCGCCTGGAACAATGATCACCAATGAAGGATGAAGGGCAGAAGACTGGAAGATCCAAATAGGCCGCTGGGACAGGAGCTCAGGAAGAAGCTGCTGCTCTGCACCGGGACCTCTGAATAGTGAGCCATGGGAGTTGGGCTGCCTCTCTTTTATAGAGTCTTGGCCCAGCCCAGAACCACGCCCAGGCATGTTGCAGGGAAAGTCTCTGGAAGGCCCTGGAAAGGGGCCACACCCTAACACACTCTGAAAACCTGCAGCAATACATTGCAAAGGAACAGTATTTGTAAGCATATTAAAAATACGTTTTCAGGATTGAACTCTGCAATGCAAAAGGTTAAACCACAACATATCAGCACAATGCATAAATTACGTTGTTTTGAGAGTGCTGGGTTTTTGCATTTTTGTTGCCAATAGAGCGCGTACTGCTCTGGTGTTGACAGTACTCCCCTCTCCCAGACACGCTCTAGGGCCTGGTTTGCTTGGATTAAGACGATGAAAGCGTCTCACAAGTACTGGAGCATGAACATCAGATGCAGAAACCTATGAGTTACTTTCAGGACCATAACCTTTCCATGAGATTAAGTACCAAAGATTACGCCCTCTCAGTTTAGAATCCAACACTTTCTTGACTTCATATTCTTCTTCCCCTTGTACTAGAACAGGAGCTGGATGAGGGTGGACCTTTTGGACTGCCTTTTTCAAGAGGGAAGTGTGGAACACTGGATGAATCCGTAAGGATCTGGGCAATTGTAGTTTATAGGTCACCGGATTGATTTGCTGAAGGACAGTATAAGGACCTATGAATTTGGGGTTAAATATGTGCTTCTTCTTGAAGTCTATGGGGGTCATTACAACATTGGCAGTAAAAGCCGCTTACCGCCGTGCAGAAGACCGCCAATACACCACCGCGGAATTCCGCCACAGCTATTATGACCCACATCTCGGAATCCGCTGAAATTCAAACACCCACACAAGTCTGCCACACCAAAGGTCAGTGATAAACTTGCGAAAACAAAACCTCCACCGTCACGGCAACAGAAACACGCCCATGCTATTACGACCCACGCGGTGCTCTTTCAACCGCGGTATTCTATTGGCGGTACACACCGCTGCGCTCAAAATACACACACATCTCCAAAACTCCGCCACATTGGACAATTCAAAATACACACATCTGATTCACATACAAACACCACTCCCACACACCCAACACAATATAAAACACACACCCACATCACCCACAAACCCCTACGACCAAAAATTTGAGACAAAGGCGATAGAGAGAGAGCACAGCAATAGACAACCCCACCACACAGAGGCACACAACACCATCACCCACACAATATCCACGCACAAAACACCCCACACCACTACACATCACCACACTCATCACCACATACACCCCCCCACACATCACCTACACCACCCCATGGCACGCCAAAGACACCCCAGGTTTTCGGAGGAGGAGCTCAGGGTTATGGTGGAGGAAATCGTACGGGTAGAGCCACAGCTATTTGGATCACAGGTGCAGCACACCTCTATAGCTAGGAAGATGGAGCTATGGCGAAGAATAGTGGACAGGGTCAATGCAGTGGGACAGCACCCAAGAAATCGGGAGGACATCAGGAAGAGGTGGAACGATCTACGGGGGAAGGTGCGTTCCGTGCTCTCCAGGCACAACATCGCGGTTCAGCGGACTGGCGGCGGACCCCCACCTCCTCCCCCACAACTAACAACATGGGAGGAGCAGGTCTTGACCATTATGCATCCTGAGGGCCTCGGAGGAGTCGGTGGAGGAATGGACACTGGTAAGTCAAATCTTAACTATCATATCCCCCACCCTACCTGCATGCTATCACACACCCCCACCCTCACCTCCTCCCCTATCACTCCAACTCCTCACTAATGTACTAATAACACAAACCACACATCCCAACACCAAGCCCTGCATGACACAACAAAGCATGGACACCCATCACTAAAGCATGCCCACTGCACATACCCATAACACCCCCTAACCATCATCACACAAGCCCCCACACAGGAATGCTAGCACTGGGGTACACGGTCACCCTCCCATTGCACACCATGACACACACAGATGCAATAATCATGCATTTATACCCTGCAGGACCACTACCTAACGTCACCAGAGAGGAGGGTCCAGACATCTCTACCCCACCCACAGAAGAGGCCCACAGTGATGACAGCAGCTCTGGCCAACTGGATCCAGATGACCAGCCCGGACCATTGTGGGCCTCAGGACAGTCGGTTCCCCTCGCACAGGCACAGCCCAACACTGACCCTCTGTTAACACCAGCACAGCACCTACCCAGCGGGCCCATACCTCCGTACCCAGGACACGTCAATCAGCTGTGTGTCCACCACTACAGGGAACCCAGGCTAACCCACCACCCCAACAACAACAGGGACCTGGGGGCAGTGGTAGTGGGCACACGGTCCAGGGGACGGAGGACCAGGAACACAGGGGAACTGGGAGGGCTGCTGTGCGACAGGGGGCAGACATGCCAAGGGAACCCACTCTCCACGAGGCCCTCTCCTCCATCATGGGAGCATACCACCACTCCCAGGAGACGATGGCTACGGTCCTGGCCAAGTTTCAGGAGACCCAGCGCATTAGGGATGAACAGTATTTGTGGTTCAGGGAGGAGCTCAGAACCATCATCTCCGCCCTGGGCACCATCGTAGGGGTGCTGAAGGACATACAGAACACCATGAGGGACACCGTGGCACTCCAAGGGGCCCCTGACACTAGCCTGGATGATGAACTGCCCACCACCTCCGCCGGCGCTAGTGGACAGGACGCCCCGCCACAAGACCACCACACCAGCACCCCACCCCCTGCAGATGGAGAACCACCCCGCAAGCGGTCCCTGAGATCCAGGAACAGGACAGAGCACAATGGCAAGACCCCCGCCAAGAAATGAGACCACCCTGATTGTCATCCCACTGTCCCACTTTGTTACCTTGTCCATATTCGAACTGCCCCAGCTCCACTTCCTATCCCCATATGGGCAGTGCACCTGTGAGACTAATAGACTGGACTCTGCCATGGACATTCCTCCACCATCACCCATCACCATTTTGCCACCCCCTCCAATAATTAGCACGTCAATAAACACCCTTGAACCACAAAACAATCTGGAGTCAGTCTGTGATTTTTAAAATGTGTATTATCTATGACAATAACAAAATCCTTTCGAAAATTGTAATGTAAACATACCTATGTCACACATCACAAGTCCACGAAGGATGCAAGCAGATGACACACGTTGGTAACCACACCTGTGAAACCGTAATGGAAATGTACAACTCAGTTACCAAATACTGCTTCAAAATGACAGACAGGATAGATTTAGAAGTGTGAAAGTAAATGTACTAGTAAATAAATTGTTCTCACCTGTGTGTCACTGGAAATATTGCTGTATGACAGAGTCCCTGTTGTCAATGTCTTCTTCCTCAGCTTCCTCCTCATCACTGTCCACAGGCTCCACAGCTGCCACAACACCGTCATCTGGACCATCCTCCTGCAGAAAAGGCACCTGGCGTCGCAAAGCAAGATTGTGAAGCATAGAGCAGGCGATGATGATCTGGCACACCTTCCTTGGTGAGTAGAATAGGGAACCACCTGTCATATGCAGGCACCTGAACCTGGCTTTCAGGAGGCCGAAGGTGCGTTCGATCACCATCCTAGTCCGCCCATGGGCCTCATTGTAGCGTTCCTCTGCCCTGGTCCTGGGATTCCTCACTGGGGTCAGTAGCCATGACAGGTTGGGCTAACCAGAGTCCCCTAATAGCCACACTCGGTGCCTCTGGAGTTGACCCATCACATAAGGGATGCTGCTATTCCGCAGGATGTAGGTGTCATGCACTGAGCCAAGGAACATAGCATTTACCTGCGAGATGTACTGGTCTGCCAAACATACCATCTGTACATTCATCGAATGATAACTCTTCCGGTTCCTCTACACCTGTTCACTCCTGTGGGGGGGGACCAGAGCTACATGGGTCCCATCAATGGCACCTATGATGTTAGGGATGTGTCCCAGGGCATAGAAGTCACCTTTAACTGTAGCCAAATCCTCCACCTGAGGGAAAACGATGTAGCTCCTCATGTGTTTCAGCAGGGCAGAAAACACTCTGGACAACACGTTGGAAAGCATAGGCTTGGACATCCCTGATGCCATGGCCACTGTAGTTTGAAATGACCCACTTGCTAGGAAATGGAGCACTGATAGCACCTGCACTTGAGGGGGGATTCCTGTGGGATGGCAGATTGGTGACATAAGGTCTGGCTCCAACTGGGTACACAGTTCCTGGATTGTGGCACGGTCAAACCTGTAGATGATGATTAAATGTCACTCCTCCATTGTCAACAGGTCCACCAGCGGTCAGTACACCAGAGGATTCCGCCATCTCCTCACATGTCCCAGCTGACGGTGCCTAGGAAGGACAACAGCGTCCACAGAGTCAACCAATTTAGAGGTATGTACCCACAGCTACACAGAACACGACACAAAATAAAAAAAGCTTTCTGTATGTGTGTTGAGTCCAGGCCTAGGTATGTGTGACACAGTTGAAAATGAAGCCATGTGGGCCCCTGAAATGGCGGATGCCTGACCTCTAAAGTGGGACAATGGGATGTGAGGTAACTGCGCTGGCGTTGTACACCGTCGCGGTAGGCGGTCATAGACCGCAGCACAATGCTGCATTGGTTAACATTGGACCCTATGGGTCCCAGGAGCCAATGGCGAAGTGCGCTGGCAGTGATGATACGCACCGCCGCGGACGTCACCGCCGCGGACGTCACCGTCATTTTCTATCTGTTCAAACATCCGATACCTGATCTTCGACAGGAGAGAACCTACACTGCAAGTGCTGCTGTGACCTCAATGGCAAGAGACAATGGCACGTGCGTCTGGGGAAAGGGTCCCTGCATTCACTGCACAGGAGTTGGAGAAGCTCGTGGACGGGGTCCTCCAGACCAACAGGTGAGTACATAGGGTGCAAGTTGTATGTGCCATGCCTGGGTGGAGAGGGCTGGATGTAAGTAGGAAGGGGGCAGAGTTCTGCGAGGATGAAGGAGTGTGAATGTATGTGCCACATGGCAAGGGCAGGGATGTGGGCCACTCACTTCGACGGTTCAGTTGGTAATGACTTCTCTTCTTCCCCTGTACATGTCATGCAGGTCAGCGCCCACCAGAAGAAGGATATTTGGCGTGCCATCGCCAAGGACGTCCGGACCCTGGGGGTCCACCAGAGACGGAGCACCCACTGCCGTAAAAGATGGGAGGACATTCGCCGCTGGAGCAAGAAGACAGCGGGGGCTCAGCTGGGGATGACCTCCCAACGTGGGAGGGGTGCCGTCGCACCTTGACCCCCCTGATGTTCAGGATCCTGGCGGTGGCCTACCCTGAGTTGGATGGGCGCATGAGGGCATCACAGCAGACACAAGGGGGTGAGTACACTCACATTCTCATGACTTTGCGCGTAGTGGAGGGGTCTGGGTGAGGGAGGAGGGCTGTGGGTTTCCCTAGGCCAGGGCGAGTTCCGTAGGCTAGGTCCCTCCGTAATGCAGGCCATGTGGCACTCCACCCCACCTCTGTAGAGTGCCAAGTACAGGTATACATGCCCCTGTGTCATCTATGTGTGCAGATGTCCATCATAGCCATGTAGGCCATATCCCAGGAACTGCATCTGTAGAGGCCAAGAGCACGGCGTAGTGCAGGGGGCTGCTGTGTCTGTATTGTCCGCCAACGGTAGCAGTAAGCCATGCACTCAACCTGTCTTTCTTCTGTTTCCCCACCCCTTTTTGTGCTCTCCCTGTTCTTTTGTGCATCAGCATCATCAGGTGGAGGTACGGGGCACCGGAGCACGAGGGGGCTTCATCCCACATGGCCATGGAGGGCCACACCACGGACTCTGAATACACCAGTGGGACGGAGGGCGAGGGGAGCTTCACGGCGGTCACTGGATCAGCAACCAGCGACACGGACTTGTCCTCCGATGGGAGCTCCCTTGTGGTGGCGGCACCATCTGTGCCCCCCACTTCTACAGGTACAGCCGCCACCCCCCCTACCAACACCGCCCTCCCAGCAGCCCCTCAGCCTTCGCCCCGTGCCCGCTCATCCAGGAGGGTGGGCATCACCTTCGCCCCAGGCACCTCAGCCCCTGCCCCTGTCACCCCTGCTGCCCTCAGTGAGGAGGCCATTGACCTCCTCAGGTCACTCACTGTTGGGCAGTCTACCATTGTGGATGCCATCCAGGGTATAGAAAGGGAGTTGCAACACACTAATGAATTCCTGGAGGGCATTCATTCTGGTCAGGCTGCCCATCATCGAACCCTGCAATCTCTGGCCTCAGCACTGATGGCAGCCATTGTCCCTGTGTCTAGCCTCCCCCCTCCAACTTCCTCCACCCAGACCCAATCCCCTGTACCTCAGCCTATCCCAAGCACACCATCAGACCAGCCTGCACACACGTCAACACACAAGGGAAGCTCAGGCAAACATAGGCACCACACATCCCACAGGCACTCACACAAGCATCACCCACATACAGACACAGCAACATACACTGCCTCCACTCTGTCCCCCTCCTCGTCGTCTCCCTCCTCCCTCCCAGTGTTGTCTACATTCTCACCTGCATGCACTACCACTACAGCCACTAGGACTCGCACCAGAACGCCCAGCACCACACCCCGCTCACCTGCACTCACCACCCCCACTACCATTTACACGTCCCCTGTGTCCTCTCCCAGTGTGTCTGTGACGCCCCCTCCCAAAGTACACAAACGCGGGCACACACACACCCAACATCCATCCACCTCACAACAGCCTCCAGAACATGCACCTGCACCCAAAGCATCAAAAGTTACACCTCCCACAACCACCTCCTCTTCCTCCACTCCCAGACCCCCTCCAGCTACCCGTCCCAGTGTTCGTCAGAAACTTTTCCTGAGCAACCTTGACCTCTGTCCCACCACCCCCCCTCCAATTCATAGGTCCTGTACTAGCACCTCAGCCAAAAAAAGTCTGGTACCAGTGGTGCCTGTTAGAGGTATGTGGAGTGCACCGGGCACCAGGGCAGCCAGTGTGACACGGAGCCAAAGCACTGCCAGTCCACCCCCTGTGAAACACCAGAAGTTGGACAGTGCCCGACGGGAGAGGGTGAAGACTCCTGCCGGCAAAGCCGCTCACAAGGGTCCCGGGGGGAGTGTTGAGTCAGCTGTGACTCCTCCCAAGGTGGGGAAGGGGCAGAAGAAGTTGCCAAAGTCTGGGAAGAGCAGCACGGCGGAGAAGGCCGCCATCCTCCCCGGTGCCCAGGACGCCACCGCCAGCCCCATCGTCATTGGTCCGGAGACCACCGCCAGTCAGTGCCCAGGAGGGCAGCACAGTCGTCACTGATCCGGAGACCACCGTCAGAGTCAGTGCCCAGGAGGACAGCACAATCGTCACTGGTCTGGAGACCACCGCCAGAGTCAGTGCCCAGGAGGGCAGCACAGTCGTCACTGATCCGGAGACTACCGCCAGAGCCAGTGCCCAGGAGGGCCCCGGCAGCCACAGCCCCGCTGGGCAATGAGGGACCGCCATGGCACACACCGCTGCACAGGTCAGAGACAGCAAAGTCAAGCACCACTGAACAGGGCAAGCACCGCTGAACAGGGCAAAGACCGCCATGGCAAGCACCGCTGAAGAGGACAAGCAACGCCAACTCAAGCATCGTTAGCCCATGTGCGGCAGGGGCAGTGACGGAACTGGGACTGTCACAGGGAGCGTGATGCACTGTGGGCACCAGTCTCCCTCCAGAACCAGTGGAGAACAGTATCCACTACCTGAGTCCTTAACAGGATGAAGCACTCTGGGCACCAGTCCCCCTCCAGAACCAGTAGAGAACAGCATCCACTACCTGAGTACTTAACAGGATGAAGCACTGTGGGCACCAGTCCCCCTCCAGAACCACTGGAGACTGTTACCCACTTGAGAGTCTGTGGCTTTGCACTCCCCAGGATGGTACAGTGGGCAAACCACCCACTGCAAAGACTTGTGAGACTGTGGCTTTGCACTCCCCAGGATGGTACAGTGGGCAAACCACCCACTGCAAAGACTTGTGAGACTGTGGCTTTGCACTCCCAGGATGGTACAGTGGGCAACCCACCCACTGCAAAGATTTGTGAGACTGTGGCTTTGCACTCCCCAGGATGGTACAGTGGGCAACCCACCCACTGCAAAGACTTGTGAGACTGTGGCTTTGCACTCCCCAGGATACATCAATGGGCATGGAGCCCCGTTGTGGATCTAGCGTGGTGCTGTCATCCGGCTGAGGTGCCCCCCTTCCCTTCCCCCTGAGGTGCCTGTTGTATTTCTATCTGATGCCCCTGCAGTGTTCTCTCCGTTTCTGGACAGGTATCGTGTGTGGGGCTCGTCCATGCATTTTGGGCCCAGTGGTCCACAGACATTGAAATGTGCATACCTGCACTACTAATCGTGATGTATATATTTGGAATGTGTATATATTTATGTATATATGAGCTTACTGTATTTTGATACATTACAATGGTTGTACTGAATTCCCTTTTGTCTTTGCATTCTTCCGGGGGGGTTGGGGGTTGTTCCTGTGATGTTTGGAAATGCATTGGTGTGTGTGTTGTAGTGTGTGAAGGTCGGGTGGGGGTGGGGGTGTTGCGTGTGTGTGTCCCTGACTTTTGTCTCCCCCCTCACCTATGTCGTAGGTGCAGTACTCACCATTGTCTTTGGCGCCGCCGTTGCTGATGTTTGTAGAGGAGCAGGAACACAATTGCAGGGAGTATTTGGAGTTCCGGCTCCATGGTGCCCTCCTTCCTCGTGGAGTGTGTTAAGGTGAGCGTTTTCCCATTGCAAAAGCTGTTTCCGCCGTGTTTTTATCCACGGTGAATCCGCCCCGGAAAAGGTGGTGGATTGGCCTGTTGTAATACTGTGGGCGGTACTTTGTCTTCCGCCTGTCTGTTGGCGGTGACTGCCGCGCTACTTGTCTGTACCGCCGTGGCGGTCGGAGTGTTATAGTGGCTGTCTATGTTGGCGGTTTCCGCCACATTCATAATTCCCTTTTTTGTTCCGCCGGCATGTTTGTGGTATTACCGCTGCTTTAATGCCGTCCGCCAGGGTTGTAATGACCCCCTATATGTTTTGTGGAAAGCCACACTTTGTCACCTGGTTGATATTGCGGTCTCTCACAATGTTTCTTGTCATAAGGCCTTTTATATTTTTGTTTGGCTTTTTCTAAATGCTGTTGAATCAGTTTCTGGGTTTGATGTAAATGCTGAATAGTTTCTGACACAGCTGGAGTAAGAGAACTTTCTTGAGGAATTGTGATGGGCAAGGTGTCAGGATGATAGCCAAATAAACCAAAAAAGGGTGTAACGCCAATAGAAGTGTGGAATGAGTTATTGTAAGCTAACTCTGCTAACCAGAGCATAGATGTCCAAGAATGAAGTGCCTTTTCAGCGTAGGCACGTAGGTATTGTTTCAAAGTCTGATTTAGTCTCTCCGTTTGACCATCTGTTTGAGGATGGTGACCAGTAGATAGCGTAGATGTCACTTGGAGTGTTTTACACCATGTCTTCCAGAAATTGGAGGAAAATTGTGACCCCCGATCGGAGAGGATAACCTTTGGCAGTCCATGATAACGAACCACTCTGTTCAGTAAAATAGTTGCCAATTCACTAGAAGTGGGCAATTTTTTACAGGCAATGAAATGTCCATATTTCGTGAGACTATCTACTACCACCAGAATTACTGAATGCTGTTGAACCACTGGCAGACCGGTAATAAAGTCTAAAGAAATGTGCTCCCATGGATGACTTAGGGTTGGTAGTGGATGTAACAACCCTTTTGGTTTTGAATGACTTGTTTTAATGCGAGCACAAACTTCACAGTTGTTTACCATTGCTTTTACATCTTTTGTTAGGGTAGGCCACCAAAAATAGCGTTGGATCAGTTCAAGAGTTTTAGGAGTACCTGGATGACCTGCCGTAGGTATAACATGCAACCAATGAAACACTATCTTGCGAAGTTTGGTAGTGGGTACGAACAAATGAGCATCATGAAAGGGTAAACCTTGCTTGATTGACCTTTTGGGATCTGCTTGGGCCCATGTTTGCCATTTTTCAACAGTGAAAGAGTTGAGAATTTCTTCAAAGAAATCTTCAGTTTTTATGATACATATAACCTTGTCAGGAGCAATGATAGCTCTGGAGGCTTGAAATGCAGGCAACGTGGTAGACTCTTGACGGGACAAGGCGTCAGCCTTGCGATTATCTTTACCAGGCCGGAAGGTTACTACAAAATAAAATTCGGCAAAAAAAAGCATCCAGCGTAATTGCCGAGGGGTCAAAAGTCTGGCGGAACTCATGAATTGAAGATTACGATGATCAGTATATACTGTAACAGTGTATTTGGCACCCAACAAATTATGTCTCCATTCTTTAAAGGCGTCACAAATCGCCAGAAGCTCTTTTTCAGCAATGACATAGTTCTGTTCGGCTTCGTTCAACTTCCGAGACATATAAGCTACAGAATGAAGTTGACCAGTGTCTTTATTTCGTTGTGATAAGACAGCTCCTATTGCTACATCTGAAGCATCAGCTTCCACTATGAAAGGTTGATTCGCATCAGGATGAGTTAAGACTGGGGCAGTGGAGAAAGCTTTCTTCAAAGTCGAGAAGGCTTGATCAGCTTCTGGGGACCATACAAACTTTTCTTTCTTTCTTAGTAGCTTAGTGAGTGGAGCCACTGTCTGGGAGAAATGATTTATGAACCTCCGGTAAAAATTTGCAAACCCCAGGAAACATTGTACATCACGAACAGTCTTTGGGGTGGGCCAATCAGATATGGCTTTTACTTTCTTTTCTGCCATCACCATACCTTGAGGGGTAAGAATAACCCCTAAAAACTCAACTGTGGTAACATGAAACTCACACTTGGTTAGTTTGCAATATAAATGGTGTTTTCGAAGGGCTGCAAGAATTTTCTTGACATGTTGGACATGTTCGTTTGCATTGTCTGAGTAGATCAAAATGTCATCGATGTAGACTATGGCAAATATGTCGAGGTACTCTCTAAGAACGTCATTCAAGAAAAATTTGAATGCTGCTGGAGCATTCCACAGACCAAAAGGCTTTACGGTGTATTCAAAAAGGCCATATCTTGTTTTGAACGCTGTTTTCCATTCGTCACCCTCTCTCATTCTGACCAAATGATAAGCACCTCGAAGGTCAAGCTTCGTGTAGATTTTTGCTCTCTTTACTTGTTCCAATAAGACCGGAATTAGAGGTAAAGGATATTTATTCTTGATGGTGACTTTGTTCAAACCCCTATAGTCGATGCAAGTTCGAAGTTCTCCATTAGCTTTTGGAACAAAAAACAAAGGCGAAGCTGCAGGAGACTTAGAGGGGCGAATGAAGCCATTCTCCAAAAATTGATCTAGGTATTTTCGTAAATGTTGATTTTCATGTTCTGACAGGGCATATACACGACAGTTGGGAAGTATCACACCCGGGGCTAGATCAATTTGACAGTCATAAGATCTATGAAGAGGTAGAGTCTCTGCTCCTTTCTCATCAAATACATCTTTGTAAGATTAATACTGTTTGGGCAGCTGAATTTCTTTCTCTGTGGCAGTAGCTATGTAAGAGTTGCAAACTTTTGGTACTTGAATCTTTTGGAGACATTGTTCGTTACATAGCGCAGATGAGAACACGATTTTTCGTTCTGTCCAATTGATCTCCGGATTGTGATGAGTTAACCATGGCAAGCCGAGGATAATCCCATATTGGGGAGCATGGATCACATCAAGGATGATTTTCTCTTTATGTTTCTTTCTTTGATTCTTATCTTCACAAATCATCGACAAGGGGATAGTCTGAAGAGTTACCGGACCTCCAGTCAAGAAGTTTCCATCGACTGCCTGGATGATTTCTGGGGTCTTCTTTTCAATACATGGGATCCCCCATGCACAAACCAATTGGACATCAACAAAGTTCCCAGTAGCCCCAGAATCGACTACAGCTTTTTTGAAATAGATCTTTTTCTTGACCTGAACTCTTATTTCCAGTTTAAGATGTCTAGATTGTGAAGGGTCCACGGTGATACCCAAGAGCAACCCTTCTCTGCATCTCGGGTGTTTTAGTTTTCCAACTCGACTGGTGCATTGGCTGCGACCTTCTGAACTGGACCTTGCTTGTTCTTTGGTTTGATTGGACAATCTTTGGCAAAATGACCTTTTCGCCCACAATAAAGACATTGTCCATTTTTTCTGCGTAGGTCCTTTTCATCTTTGGTCAAAGGTCTTCTGATGGTTCCAATTTCCATCGGTTCCGGCGTTCTTTCTTTCAGAGTTCTTGAGTCTCTGTTATCATGAACGCGCCATGAATATTTTTCAATCTTTTTGCGCGTTCCTTTACGTTCTGCTAAACGATGATCAAGTCTCAAGACAAGATTTATTAATTCTTGACAGTCTGTAGGTTGTGGGTCGATTTGCGCTAAGATATCTTTTAGTTCCTCTTTGAGTCCCTTGTTAAACAAGACCGCTCGTTTTTCTTCAGGCCAGGATGTCTTGGCAACCAGCCGGTTAAAATTGGCTAAATACAACACTAGGTCTTGATTCCCTTGGCGTAAATCTAATAATTCACTATCTGCTGACTGTGTTACAGTTCTACGATCAAAAACTCTCTAATTCACGAACAACATTTCTCCAGTTATACAACAAGGGACTATTTTTACGCACAAGAGGAATTGCCCAAGTAGCTGCATCCCCAGACAGATATGATAACAAGAAAGCTACTTTGGACTGGGGATCGGGGAAAGTATTTGGTCTGCAGGTGAAGTGTAGTTCCACTTGAACCAGGAAAGATTGCACTTTCAAAGGGTCACCTGAGAAACGTTCTGGGGGAGCTAAAGGAATTGCAGAAGGAACATTTAGGGAAATCGGATTACTTCCAGAAGCCTGAGAGGAAGTACCTGGACAAGACACACCTGTGGGACTTTGTTCCTTCTTCTCTACCTTATCTTGCAACTGACTCACTCTCTCTGCTAAGCTAGTTGTCAATTCTTTGGATGATACCACCTCTGCTTGGAGCTGGGTGATAGCCTTGACTAACTCGTCTAGCGTGGCCATGCTGAGAACATACACAAGCCAGGAGGATAATAATTTGTGGGCTCACTATTCTGTCAGAGTCACCAGATCCTCGGGGTCTGTGCACGTTCCCAACACGTCCACCACTAAACAGCTCCAAGACTGATAGATAAATCACAGAGACTGAGAGAGTTCAAGAGGGGAAGAGGGGATTAGGAAGGGAACAGCTGGGAAGGAGACCTGTAGTAAGAAAAAGGTTAGAACACACAATATGAAAATTATATCTCCTGAAATCAATACTAGACTATGATTCTAAGCCTAGTCACTCTGAAAACATGAACAATCTAAGAGTTAAGTTTAAAATGACTAAGTTTCAAGATGGCCGGATATCTGTAGGGGAATCAAGATGAATTAAATGAAAACTTTCTTATTCAAGTACTTTCCTTTACATGAGAATCAGAAAAACATTCTGACTAAAGATAGTGAGGAAAGGGTGTATTAGGGGAAAAAGGGGCACCCAGTCGTGCAGCCACCTCAGAGATTTAGGTCCCACTACAGGAGATGTCAAAGTTCCATCCTTCTCACCGTCTCTTAATGTTAAGTGTGAATATTAGTGAGAGGGAAAAAAAAAAAACATCAGCACTCTTAACAATTGTGTCCTCTATCTCCTGATAGGTCTGAGAACAGGAGATGAGGGAATCATGCAGAGGAAAATTAATTGTTCCCAAAACGGTTTGTGCCCGTGCTTTCCTTAAGTCCCTTCCCTTCCTCCCTTGTTCCCCACTCCATTCACCCCCTTCCTCTCTCTTTCCCCCTCCTCCTTGCCCACTAGAGTGTTTAATCTGTTCTGTAAGCAGGACCCTACCTGCTTGAGCCACGCCCATCCAGGGACGTGGCGGAGTCTCTGTGCTTCTGGGCTCTCTTCGTCGAGAGTTTCAACGTGGGTCAGCTGTTCCGGGCGGCTCTCCTCCTCGGTTGGTCTTCGACGCTTCCTCTCTCCTGCTACGGCGTCCTCCTGGTTCGGATTTCCGTCTGTTCGCGCGTCGTCCTCCTCCTCCTTAGTTCTTCTGCTCGCGTCGTCCTCCTCCTCCCTCTGCCATTCTGCCCGTGTTTCTACTGTGGGAATCCGGATATCCGGATTCCCAAGAGATGCGTCTTCCGGTTCCACCCTTGTGGTGCCCCCGGGGCATCGTTCTCTATGGGGGCCACCATTGTTGGTAGCTGGGTGGTCCGGCACCTGGCTAAAAGGACCTACACTGCATGTGCTGCTGTGACCTGTGTCTGGAATCTACCATGGCCCGCGTGACTGGGAAAGGGCCCCAGCATTCACTTCGGCGGAGTTGGAGAGACTAGTGAATGGGGTCCTACGCCAGTACGGACTGCTGTATGGGCCTCCAGACCAACAGGTGAGTACACTGTGGGCACGATGCATGTGGCATGAATGCATGGAGTGGTGTACGTGAAGGCCTCGTTTAAGGGGATGGGTGGATGTCCTCTTGGCGGCATATGGGTTGTGTGCTGGGCCAGGTATGTGTAAATGGTGATGTGAAGGGGTATCGTGGGCCATAAGTGTAACAGCCAGGACTGTTTGACTAATTCAATTTTCCTGTGGGTATTGACTCTGCAGGTCAGCGCCCATCAAAAAAAGGGTATATGGCCTGCCATCGCCAAGGACGTGCGGACCCTGGGGGTCTACGGCAGACGGAGCACCCACTGTCTCCTCCTCCTCCTCCACCTCCCCACCAGTCCCGTCTACACTCACACCTGCATGCACTACATCATCATCCACTACCAGTATCATCACCACACCAAGCAGAACACACACCTCACTGGCAGACACCTCCACAACAGCCATGTACGTGTCCCCTGTGTCCTCTCCCACTGTGTCTGCCCCCCTTCAAGGTATACAAACGCAAGAAGGAAAAGGAGCCTGGCCCCGCTGCCAGGAAGACAAAGGAGCCTGCAGCAGTTGCTAAGAAGGGAAAGGAGCCTGCCACAGCTGCCAGGAAGAGCAAGGAGCCTGCACCAGCAGGCAGAAAGAGCAAGGGGCCTTGACAGGAACTGTGATGGAGCCCCCACCACCAACCTTGGATGTGCAGCCGTCTGAGGTTGCAGGGGAGGGGCAGGAGCCACCCCTCCAGCAGCACCACCACTTCTAATGAGCAGCCGTCCGAGGTTGCAGGGGATGGGCAGGAGCCTCCCCCCCAGCAGCACCACTACCTCTAGTGAGCAGCCGTCCAAGGGTGCAGGGGATGGGCAGAAGCCTCCCCCACCAGCAGCACCATCACCTCCTCTGAGAACCCGTCACCACCGGCAGACGGTATGTAATCCTGCCTCCATGGGCTGCTGTGCGGCCTGCCCCCTGCAGATCAAGGGGGTTATTACAACTTTGGAGGAGGTGTTAATCCGTCCCAAATGTGACGGTAAAGTGACGGATATACCACCAGACGTATTACGAGTTCCATAAGATATAATGGACTCGTAATACGGCTGGTGGTATATCCGTCACTTTACCGTCACATTTGGGACGGATTAACACCTCCTCCAAAGTTATAATAACCCCCCTAGTGGGTATGACACCCACCTGAGAGACTGTGACCTTGCACTCCCCAGGATCAAGAGCACAGGGCACAAGGCCCCCTCCAGAACCAGTGGGTAAGACACCCACATACCCAACACTCCACAGGATCAAGAGCACAGGGCATGAGGCCCACTCCAGAACCAGTGGGTAAGACACCCACATACCCAACACTCCCCAGGATCAAGAGCACAGGGCACAAGGCCTCCTCCAGAACCAGTGGGTTTGTCACCCACTCGAGAGACTATGGACTTGCACTCCCCAGGACCAAGTACAGGGCATGTTGGCTCCTTCAGTGCAAGTGGAAAAGTCACCCACTCGAGAGACTGTGGACTTGCACTCCCCAGGACCAAGTACAGGGCATGTTGGCCCCTTCAGTGCAAGTGGTCTTGTTCCATCTCCCGGCTGAGGTGCCCCCCATCCCCCATACCCCTGAGGTACCTGCCTATTTCCCAACTGATGCCCCTGCAGTGTTCTCTCCGTGTTGTGGCAGGTGACATCTGTGGCCTTGGATTTTGGCCTGTGGCCATGTGGCCTACGAACATTGTGGACTGGGCTGTGCCCCTTTTTGTGTAAATATGTATATACCTATTATCTTGCATAACTTATTTTTCATGCTGTGTTGATCTTAGTACATTCACTTTTTCGAAATCGTTTTGTTCTTGCATTATTCATCCGAGTGACGGGGTGAAATTGTTTTTATAATGCATCTGGTTGTGTGTATGGTGTGTGTGGGGTGTGTGTTGTGCATGTGTGTGTCACTCTCTTTTTCCCCCCCTCTCTTGTGTGCTAGGTGGCTGTACTCACCGTCGTCGTCTTCGCCAGCGTTGGTGTTCGTGGTGGAGCAGAACGTAGAAGATTATAGGGGAAGACATGCAGTTCTGGTTTCATGGCGGCGTGGTTGTTCCCTGTGTCCCCAACGGTGAGTCCTTTGACTTCTGTGCAGTGTTTCCGCCAGGCTTTTGATGTCGTTGGTACCGCCCTGGAAAAGGTGGCGGTTTGCTGTGTCTCAATATGGTGGGCGAAACATTGACTTGCCGTGGTGGCTGTTGTTTCCACCCTGGCGGTTGGTGTGGTACATTGGCTGTCTATCTGAGATGACACCGCCATGGTCATAATTTGGCGGTAGTTGCTGCCAGCTTGTTGACGGTATTACCGCCACTTTAACACTACTGCCAGGGTCACATTCTCTTATCTAATTTTTGTTCAATTTGGTGTACTTCTTGGGCTAAATGGAACAGTACGTTGAGAACAACATTCGCATAGCAGTTGACACCTGAACTGTTTTCCAACTGGTAACCTCCAATTTCACCGTCTTTTTCCAGCTTTCTCTTCTTAGCACTCTCTGTTTTGTCTGTTTGTCTTTTCTTTTCTTGAGGGTCTGTAGACTGTTTTGTGATATTTTGCTTTGGGCAGAGTATATGTTTCTCATAAACCCAGTACTGGCCTAAATGAGGAGCATATAGAGTTTATAACTGATTGTACTCTCTTACACAACTTACATCTGCACCAACTTTGGTTTTATCAAAGTCAATCAAAAATAAACTGGACAAGGTTCTAATTCATGAAAATGCTACATATGACATTCCTTCTTTGAATACAGAACTTCCTAAATTAACGAAAGCAGCCTCTACACTTGGACCTTGTGATTTATGGATGGTTACAGCATATGCTAAAGATAAAGGAAACTTTTGTCGTCTGATATATGTCTTTTACAAGCAAAAAAAAGTGTACAACACACCGGCCAATCTTCTTCACATCATCAATCTGATCAAATTTTATAGCCAAATATTCTACCTCGTCTCTATCTGGAATATGAAAGAAATCAATAACTTTACCCATTGCATCATTTACTATGCCTTTGTCAACATTTAAATTGCGTCGTAAAATAACTCGACAATTTTGCAGAGATGTAAATGCTTTTCTAATCCTGCTGTTTTGGATACTGATTTCTCTAAAGGATCCAATTTTACGTGTAGTTTATTTGTCAGAAGTATTGTGACTGTCTGATATTTCATTTGATCAATTATTGTAATTTCCAAAATATCATCTTTTTTCAGTTGTAGTAATTGTTCATTGAAGTTTAAGCACTCTTAAAGATTTCTCTTCTTCAATGAAATTGAACATTAGTGCTGGTGCAGTCAGTAATGTCAGATGGAATAAATTCTTGGTAAGGCGAGTTTCCAAAGTACATTTCTGTTTTGTCTGGACTCACACTGTAACGTCTTTTTGTATATCTCAGTACCCCATATCAGATGCTTGGCACATGTTCTTCGTTAGTTCCTTATACTCAAAGTTTAATCAAATGTTCATGTTGCCAATACTTCCAGGGGAGCTTCTTGTTTCTTCATGCAAAAGTATCTGAAAACAGATTGTCTTTTTACAGGCGTAAGTTGGAGTAGGTCACCAAAGACAATTACATGCTTTCCTCCAAAGAGTATGTCATAATTAGTTTTTAAAATCTGCTGCATCCCTAGGTGTATGAAGGCAAGCATTATGTTTGATACTACTCTCACTTCATCAATGATTAGTAGCTTCATTTTTACCAATACTCTTGATACTTCATGGCAAGCTTCACCAGATAATTTCTAAAATTCTAATTTATTATCAAGTGCAACAGGTGGTATTAGTAGTGATGTAGAGTAATTCCTTCAATGTTATGTGCAGCTAATCCTGTTGGTGCTGTTACTACACATGGCAAATTTGATTCTGTAGCCTTCTGTAAATAACCGGTGAGGAGTTTAATTAGAAAGCTTTGCCAATGCCAGCTTGTCCACTAATGTACAGTAATATTGGTTTATATGTACAACATCCACATAGTTTTTTCTCGTGGAGAAATCCATGTTCTTTTTTAATTTTTACTTTGTTGTAAATGTCTCTTAGTTCATCGTTCAGTTGTTTGACTAACTGTTCAAAATCTACAGTTTACCCTTTTGCCTGCTGCACGGCAATCTCCACCTCATTCATAGCTATGGCTGCTTCATTCTGAACTACTGGTTCTTCAAGAGGATACTGACTTGCTGGTCCTGAGCTTTGGTTGCTTTGTGAACTCTCCCTGGCTCTCTCAGCAGTGATGGTTTCTTCCTGTTCAATCTCATCTTTCAACATCTGCAGTACGTTGGAAAGACAGACAGATCACAGAATACTGTCTTTTAATGCACTGAATCAGTTTTTATAACAGTCATTGGGGTGATTCTGACCCCGCGGTCGGCGGGAGCACCGCCAACAGGCTGGCGGTGCCCCACAGGGCATTCTGTCCGCGGCGGTTTGGCCGCGGTCAGAAGAGGAAAACCGGCGGTCTCCCGCCGGTTTTCCGCTGCCCTTCTGAATCCTCCATGGCGGCGCAGCTCGCTGCGCCGCCATGGGGATTCAGACACCCCATACCGCCATCCTGTTCCTGGCGGTTCGCCCGCCAGGAACAGGATGGCGGTATGGGGTGTCGTGGGGCCCCTGGGGGCCCCTGCAGTGCCCATGCCAATGGCATGGGCACTGCAGGGGCCCCCGTAAGCGGGCCCCACAAAGAATTTCACTGTCTGCATTGCAGACAGTGAAATTCGCGACGGGTGCAACTGCACCCGTCGCACCTTCCCACTCCGCCGGCTCCATTCGGAGCCGGCTTCCTCGTGGGAAGGGTGTTTCCCACTGGGCTGGCGGGCGGCCTTTTGGCGGTCGCCCGCCAGCCCAGTGGGAAACCCAGAATAACCGCAGCGGTCTTCTGACCGCGGTGCGGTATTCTGGAGGGGGGAACTCTGGCGGGCGGCCTCCGCCGCCCGCCAGAGTTAGAATGACCCCCATAGTGTCCAAGTAGATCTGCTTCAGATTGTCATGGTTTGAACAGTTGCGAAAGGTCAGAGTAGAAAAACTCTCTTCTGTATGGTGCCTGGCAACTAAGTTTCCTGTGATTAATTAGATTTCCTTTTTGTGTGTCACCAAACAGCCATCATATCCAATGACTGCAAATTTCTTTCCTCTGTTTTCAGCTATACTAGTTCTATATGTCTATAATGCTGAAGAATTTCATTAAGACATGTTTTCAAGATGTGGACTCCTTATTGGGTAGCATGTATCCAACATGTGAAATCTTTAGAATGCCTGTACTCTCAAAATCAAATTCTGCAAGGTGCTGTATTTCTGGGAAAGACTTCAATACTCTATTACGACTGCTTGCAAGGCCTAGGCTTACCCACACAATTCCTCTAGACTTGGAGAACAAACTTGCAGAGCTCAACCTATCTGTGCATTCATAAGATCCAATTTCTCTGTGGGAAAACATTTTCAAACTAAAACTGTACAATTTCTTGGCAAGACTTTTTTTCTGCAGAAATCTCCTCAGACATCTTTTATCTGTCTTCTCTGACTTTGTGATATAAAAAGTCACGTACCAAGCAACAGCAATGGAATTATCTGCTACAAGTTGTACATCCATATTTTGTATATTTCGAAGCTTCTGTTCTTTTCGGATTGTAGTATTTTTTGGTGAATTCCATGTTAGTGTGTGTCTCACTGCTAACAAAAAGATGTTCACTCTTCTCTCTGAGATGACAGGTCATGGTAATCCAAAACGACATCTTGTGTAAAAATGTGCTTTTGATCTGTATTTTCAATGACAGTATTTACTACACCTATAATTTGGAAATCGTAGAACTTGTCCCAATCCCTTGTCAGAAGTTTCTTTTGGGATGGTACATGTCACATACTGTTCTATGAAGACAAAACACACTTATCACTGTCTATTGCAAACTTTGGGGGATCTATTACCCATAAGAGAATGGGAATATATGGCACACATCTAGCTTGGTACACTTTGGGGGTCAATCTGACCCTGGCGGTCATCGACCGCCAGGGTCAACGACCACGGAAGCACCGCCAACAGGCTGGCGGTGCTTCCTCTGTTATTCTGACCGCGGCTTTACAGCCGCGGTCACCCAGCCGGGTTCGGCGATTTCCCGCCGGATTTCCCCAGGCTGGGCTGAATCTCCATGGCGGCGCTGCTGACCCCCTTCCCGCCATCCTGTTCCTGGCGGTAAAACCCGCCAGGAACAGGATGGCGGGAACGGGTGTCGCGGGGCCCCCTAACAGGGCCCCAGCAGGATTTTCACTGTCTGCTTTGCAGACAGTGAAAATCGCGACGGGTGCAACTGCACCCGTCGCACCCCTGCAACTCCACCGGCTCCATTCGGAGCCGGCTTCCTTGTTGCAGGGCCTTTCCTGCTGGGCCGGCAGGCGCTCCTTTGGCGGGTGCCCGCCGGCCCAGCGGGAAAGCCAGAATGGCCTCCGCGGTCTTTTGACCGCGGAGCGGCCAAGTGGCGGTTCCCGCCTGGCGGGCGGTGCCCGCCGCCCGCCAGAATCGGTATGAGGCCCTTTGTGCTAAAAGAAATCAGTCACTTCACCAAAAGGAGAATTAGTTTTGTTGCAGAGAAAAGCCATCATTGCCTGAAATCCGTGGTTAAGAAATCTGCAAATGTTTGCAGGGTCAAACAAACAGAGTTCTCCTGGTGGCTTCAGATTGCTATCTTTTACGTTTGAATTTGCTTCTCGTAAGAATTCAGACAGGTCATCCCAGGCAAAGTCAGCACAACTGAGTGTCAGAAACCAAGTAGCTGATCCTAGGTTTCTAAACATGCTTTTCAACTCACGATAAGGACGATACTAGTAGTCGATGGTTCCACGTTAACACGCCATCAAATTAATCAAGTTGTATTCCAGGTTTTCCTCTTTTCCATGAACTTTCTCAACAAATTCCTTTGCTGACAAATTCTGCACATTTACTCCTATTTTGAGAATGTGATTTACTGCATAAGATAAGCCAAGCAAGTCACTATCAAATAGTAGGTGAAATATATAAGGAATACACTGGCAAAATCTAGGGTCCTCTGAATATAGTCTAGTTGATCTGTATTCAGTCACTGGTATTTGTACAGGTCGGTCATCATGCCTACTGCAGTAGGAAACAGATGTGGAAAACAACAATTTTCTAAGCTTTTCTCCCAGACACTTAAGGGAGCTCCTTTAGCTTCTTTCATTTGAAATAGATCAATAGCATTTCCAATAATCTCTTTAGAATGGAAAGGATGAATACTGTAGTGTTAGTAAATTTCTTCTGTTCTTGCTCGATCCACCTTTTCAATCTGACCTCTTAATGGTAGTGAGTCATACTTCATATGCATAATATCTTGAAGTCACAGTAAATGTTATTTTGTACCAGATATAGGGGGTCATTCTGACTCCCGCCGGCCGCGGTAACCGCGGTGCCGGCGGGAGCCGCCAGAATACCGCTGCGCGGTCAGAAGACCGCCGCGGTTATTCTGTGTTTCCCGCTGGGCGGGTGGGCGACCGCCAGAAGGCTGC
The DNA here is from genome assembly GCF_031143425.1 of Pleurodeles waltl. Taxonomy (NCBI): domain Eukaryota; kingdom Metazoa; phylum Chordata; class Amphibia; order Caudata; family Salamandridae; genus Pleurodeles; species Pleurodeles waltl. Next base: position 196,841,598 of record NC_090442.1, read on the forward strand.
CCGCCCGCCCAGCGGGAAACCCCTTTCCACGAGGATGCCGGCTCCGAATGGAGCCGGCAGAGTGGAAAGGGTGCGACGGGTGCAGTTGCACCCGTCACGAATTTCAGTGTCTGCTATGCAGACACTGAAATTCTCAGTGTCTGCTATGCAGACACTGAAATTCTCAGTGGGGCCCTGTTACGGGGGCCCCTGCAGTGCCCATTGGCATGGGCACTGCAGGGGCCCCCAGGGGCCCCACAACACCCCATACCGCCATCCTGTTCCTGGCGGCCAAAGCCGCCAGGAACAGGATGGCGTTCGGAATCCCCATGGCGGCGCAGCAAGCTGCGCCGCCATGGAGGATTCCCCAGGGCAGCGGAAAACCGGCGGTACACCGCCGGTTTTCCGTTTCTGACCGCGGCTGTACCGCCGCGGTCAGAATGCCCTTGGGAGCACCGCCAGCCTGTTGGCGGTGCTCCCGCGGTCCCCGGCCAAATGACCGCCATAATGTTGCTCTTTTTACTTTACTAACATCTACTAACTCTTGCCATATATTTTTACTCCTGGTAGGCACATCATTGACTAGAATTACAAGTCCTTCTTCAAAAACTGTTTGCAGACCTACAGTTTTAACATTCTGCTTAAAATCTAAAGGTAAATACACAACTCTACCTTTTAGACCTTTCTGGAGCGCAGCTGGAGGTACATTTCCTGTCTCTGGCTCCATACAGACTATAGCTTGAAATGGACGTATATTTAGTATAAGTATAGATTCATAAACATTCAAATCTTGAAGTTCTTGTGAAATAGGAACTAGTTCTAACTTGTTGTACACTGTGCTCTAGCTGGCATTTTATTGTTCTCTAATTCATTATAACAATACTTAAATATAATTTGTTCTGTGCAACAATCTAACCATTCCTCTACAAATAAATAAGCTGCAAATTTTCGCCACTTATCTCTGTTGTCTTTTTCAGTTTTTAAGGACACAATAACATAACGAGTTTGACTTCTGTAGTGAGTGCATCGACAACAAATACAAATACAGTCTGGTTTCTCTGAAGAGTGTTTTAAACTTTGTAATCTTGTCATTAAAGTTATCAGCAGTAATACCTTTCTCCTGTTCTGCAACATGTGCAGATTCCAATTGTTAATTTTCTTTGCAGTAGTGTTCAGCTCCAAAGAAACAAAACTGCACATCATTACAAACATTTTGTACCTCTGCCAGAGTTTCATGCAAAAGAACTCTATTAATTTCTCCTACACATAGTGCAGGACTCTTCACGTGGTAGAGTTGGTATACTGCTAACATTCTAAAATGATGAAAGGTACTTTGGTACACTTTCTTCGATAAACATGCTAGTGAATGGCCCTGTAGATTTGGATATTTTCTTACTTTGCAAGCATCTAATCCTTGCAAAAGGGCAATTTTCTGTTCAAGACTTTTGCATGGAAACGTATGTACAAAATTTCTGAGTATGTCAATCGATTGCTGATGAACACTACAAATACTGCTATAATTCCACTTACAGTATATACAGGGGTCTATCTACGCATTCCCTGTACCTCTTCAGCTATGACCTCCACTATATTTTTACATACCCTTACCTCTTTCTCCATAGGAGAACCACATTTCATCTAATAACATCACCCAGATTCATCAACTGCATGCACCAGCATGTTTTCTTGCAAGTAGATTTCTTCATTAAAGAAAGGATCAGTACTAGAAGTATGTTTACATTCACCACTAAAAACTTTGCAAAAGTTAATTCTGTTTATCAGTCTTTTCTTTTGGCTTTTTGTCCTCATCCTCAACACTATTTTGTCTGGTGTTTTCATTCTGCTTACAATCAAAATAAATACCTTTCTCTTCAGAGCAAAACCCTCATCAACTATACTCCCAAAACGTTCCTTTTATCTGACAGCATCTCCCCTTCTTTTATACTCCTTCATAATTCTCATTAGATTCTGGATTACTCAGCTACAGAACATTCTAACTCCTATTTCTTTTAAATGTCGATAGTTTCTAGTTAGGCTCTGTGCCCCATTGTAGGATTTTTTACTTGTGATATCATGTACTTTTACTCCTTTCTTAGTGGATGTCAAACTTCATTTCTATTTACTTCATTTAGCTGTCTTTTATGGTGACCACATACTATTTGAAGAAATGTCTTTATTCTCTTGCCAGCAGCTCTTTTTTTCATTCAATATTCTTTCTGTATTTTGCCACTTTTGTTTCTCAGTTGTGAAAAGATAGTATTGTTATCTCTGTTTATTTCTCCTCTGACTTTTTAACGACATTGTAAGTGTGTGTATGTATGTAGGAGGAAATTGATATCTAAAAACAAACAAAAAAAGTAGATGTTTGTTTTAATTATATCATTTCACATTAAGCATTTTAATTAGGTAAGTACCAATGCAAACAGTTGTATTATCAAAATATCAATAACATAGTTCTATTAATTATGAAGTTTTTATTTCTGTCTGTTTCTCTTGACAAAGAACTTTCAGAGGCAGACTTGAGCTCAGCAGTGAGAGAGTACACACACACTTCATTAGCAGGCCTCACCCATGATTAAAGCAGTATTTGTCTGGATACATGAAAAGATTGTGTCAGCAGTTGCCTAGATACATTAGTCAAGGTACGTGTCCACCTGGAGTAGCGCAAGATGTTTTAGTGCATCTGCGGGTATGTGACTACTTGTTGTAGTACCTGTTTGGATCTGTAAATGTGTAAGTAAGTGGATAAACAAATACCTCAGTGCCTGTGTTAGTGAATACAGAGGTATGTGAGTGTGTCTGCAAGTACCTTTGAGATTGCTGCATACATAAGTACTTCCTTAATATGTAAGTGAATGTAGAAGTCTCTCTGTTGTTCTGTCACTGGCTGAGACACAGGAACCATGCTTTGGAAACATGTACGTAAGTTCCTTTATGAGTGGTTTACTCTATGTAGTGTTTGGCTTAGGGGGTCTGCAAGTGCACGAGTACATTTCTAAAACTGTAAATGACATCTCTCAATCACTTAAGCATAAAGCAGCATGCCTTCTGGCATATCTATAGCATTTCTCAGAGGTGAGTTATTTCTACTAAAATGTGGGTTTAAAACATGACAAAGGTTTTTTTTAGGCCATTATCAGTAGCCAGTGACAGAGCACATACAGGCTCTGCAGTAGCAGGCCACACCCATGATTAAAGCAGTATTTGTCTGGATACATGAAAAGATTGTGTCAGTGGTTGCCTATATATGTGAGTGAATGTACGTGTCTACTTGTAGTAGTGTCATCAAATGTTTTAGTACATCTGCTGTTATGTGACTGCCTGTTTTAATACATGTGTAGCTCTGTAATTATGTGTGTAAGTGGCTGAACAAATACCTCAGTGCCTGTGTTAGTGAATACAGGGTTATGTGAGTGTGCCTGCAATTACCTTTAATAGTGCTGCATATAAAGGTACTTTCTGAGTACGTGAGTTAATGTGGAAGTCTCTCTGTAGCTCTGTCAGTGGCTGAGACACAAGATCAATGCTTTGGAAACATAAATGTCAGTTTCTTTGTGAGTGGTATACTCTATGTACTGCTTGGCCTAAAAATCTGCAAGTGTATTAGTAACTTCCTAAAACTGAAATGTAAATTTCTTAATAACTTAAGCACATTGCAGTATGCTTGATGGCATACCTACAGTATATCACACAAGTAAGATATTTGCACTAAAACGTGAGTTTGTGACTTGACAAAGAGGTATTACAGGCCAATATCAGAAACAAGTCACAAAGCACACACAAGCTCTGCAATAGTAGGGGCCACCCATGATAAAATAAGTATTTGTCTGTCTACATGACAGATTGTATCAGTACTTGCCTATATATGTGAGTGAATGTAGCTGTACACCTGTAGTAGTCTCGTGAGATGTTTTAGTACATGTGCCAGTATTAGATTGCCTGTTTTAGTACCTGGATGTCTCTGTAAATCTGTATGTAAGTGGGTGAAAAAAAAACTCAGTGCCTCTGTTACATAATACTGGGGTATGCTATTGTATCTGCAATTGCCTTTCATAGTGCTGCATACATAAGTAGTTTTTGAGTACATGCCTGAATGTATTAATCTTTCTGTAGCTGTTGGACTACCTCTCATTAACGCTCTATCTTTTTTATCAACATGTATCTCAATTACTTTCTGGGTGGCATACTATACATTTGGGCAAATTTAAGAAAAGTGGTGCCCCTCTACTGGCACCATGTGTGCGCCATATTTAAAATACGGTGCACCATGGCGCAGGTTAGGGGGCAATAGCGTCAACATTTTGTATGCTATTGATGTAATGTTCAGGGTTAGTGCCAAAATTTTGGCGCTAACCCTGAACAGTACATAGGAGCCCATTGTAACCAATGGTGTGCCCCCTTTTAACACCTGCTCTGAGCAACCGTTAAAAGTAGCTGCAAAAAAATGACAAGGGGGAATCTCTTAGATTACATTGTGCCATTTTTGAAGTCCCCCTAATGAAGGAATGCCCCCTTTGCTACATTATGCATGCATAATGTGGCACAAAGGGTTGCAAAGTGACACAATGCATGCATTGCGCCACTTTGTAAATATGGCACAGCAATTTTTTAAGCCTAACGCCACATTCGAGTAAAAACGAATTATGCTAATGTGGCGCTGCAAGTGCATGAATACCTTATTCATCTAAAACGCAGATCTCTCATGGTTTCAGCACAAAGCACCATACTTTGTAACATACCTACAGTATATCTCAGAAATGAGTAATATCTACTAAAACATGTATTTGATACTTCACAAATAGTTTGTACATGGCATGACAAGCTGGCAGTGTAAGACCATAAGCATCGTCTGCACTAGCAGACCTGAGCCATGTTTACAGACGGCATGCTTAACTACACCTAGCAGTCTTGTACCACATATCTAATTCAGTATTACTTTAAAGAACATCTGTTCATCTAAGCACATAGAAAACTACCCTATGATTTATCAAAACTAACCCTAACAGTTGTCAAACCTGTCAACTTTCACAGATTAATGTCTCACTTACACCTGTAGTAAATTTCTTTCCCTTTTAATTCTGAGTGTTGTAGTCCTCTTTTAAAATGAAAGACTACAAGTCCCAGAATTCTTAGAAATGTATTTTCGGGGGCAGTTTGTGAGCAGCACATCATGTATACACATGTAAAGCTGTCATATCTGGTGTCACATTGTGAAGTTTAAGTTGAAGACTTAGGGCCTTATTTATACTTTTTGGTGCAAAACTGCACTAACGCAGTTTTGCACCAAAAGGTTTTGCACCGGCTTGCACCATTTTTTAGCACCAGCTGGGCACCATATTTATGGAATGGTGCAAACCGGTGCAAAGGGTAGGCTAGCGTAAAACAAAATGATGTTAGGTTGGTTAGAGTCAAAATAAATGACTCTAATCAGATTAGCTTCATTTTTTGACGCTAAGGGGCATATTTATACTCTGTTTGCACTGAGTTAGTGTCATTTATTTTTACTCTAATTTGGTGCAAAACTAACTCCATATTTATACTTTGGTGCTAGACCCAGCTAGCGCCAAATTTATGGAGTTAAAGTCATTTTTTGGAAGTGGAAACCTACCTTGCCTTAATGAGATTCAAGGTGGGCGCGTGCAAAAAATGACTCTATAGCCTTAACGCCATATTTATACTCCCCTGCAAAAATGGTGCAAGGGAGGGAGGAGGGGTCAAAAAATGGGGCAAAGCTTGCTTTGCCCCATTTTTTAAAACCTGGGCCAGGGCAGGCGCTAGGGGACCTGTGTGCCTATTTCCATGGTGGAACACCATGGAATAAGCCCACAGGTGCCCTCCCCAGGCGCACCCCCACCCACACCAGAGGGACTGCGGAGGATGGGAGACCCCATCCCAGGTAAGTACAGGTAAGATTGCATTTTATTTTTGAAAGTGCCATAGGGGGCCCTGAAATGGGCCCCCATAGATGGCACAGGGTGCAATGGCTATGCCCAGGGGACCCTTGTCCTCTGTGCTGGCCATTGGGGTGGTGGGCATGACTCCTGCCTTTTCTAAGGCAGGAGTCATGTGGCATAGTAGGTTTAGCACCATAAAATTACGCTAATCTGGTTACAGTCATTTTTTTTACTCTAACCTGCCTAAAGTCATTTTTGGGTCTAATCCCTCTTCTATACTGCCAGCCCCACCCGACTAAAGTTTTTTTTTCCTCTAGCCACCGGCTTGCACCATTCCATAAATATGGTGCCTGGTTGGTGCACAGAAATGGTGCAAGCCGCTGCTAAACTTTTTGGTGCAAAACTGAATTAGTGCAGTTTTGCAGCAAAAGGTATAAATAAGGGGCAATATTTTGTAAGTTTGCGCCACTTTTGCGTCAAAAAATTACATTAATGCGGTGCAAAAAAAGTATAAATCAGAGCCTTGGTGCTGGACGGGTCTAGCACCAAAGTATAAATATGGAGTTAGTTTTGCACCGAATTAGAGTAAAAAAAATGATGCTAATTCAGTGCAAACAGAGTATAAATATGCCGCAGAGTATAAATATGCCCCTAAATATGGCGTTAAGGTCATAGAGTCATTTTTTGCACGGAAACGCCTACCTTGCATCTCATTAAGGTCTCCACTTCCAAAAAATGACTTTAACTCCATAAATTTGGTGCTAGTTTTGCACCAAATTAGAATAAAAAGAAATGACGCTAATTCGGTGCAAACAGAGTATAAATATGCCCCTTAGAGTACACTTTTTTACCACCAATTAGAACATGTAGTAAAGCAGCACATTTATTTAAAATATACAGTTCCATGACAACATATTGTAAACCAACTTCTTACACACATACTCTGCACCTTTGAAAAAGTTTGTGTTACTTACATATTAAGAAATCTATAAAACCACTCACACTACCACTCATTGATCATCTCAGCTTCTTTCAATGCAGTACTATAAATTTCGTAGTCTGTTTTAATAATCTTACATAGAAATATATCTTTTAAATGTTTGTTTTCCTCATGATTAAATGTAATTCACAAACCTGAAAATTGAATTTGTTGGTCAAATACTTTTTTTGCTATTATTAGATAGATTCAGTAGTCTCAGGAATTGTGAATACTAAGCATAAGAATGGCTCAGCACTCTTACACACTGCAACCATAAATGGCAAACTATTCAACTTTGCACTGTGTGATACTGCAAATGTGACAAATAAAAACATACCTTCCATATTTTGCTTTTGGAAGCCCACTTCTGAATGGCTAGTATGTCTTAACCCTTTCATACACTTTTCTAAAGAAGCCCATTATGGGAAGCTTTTTAATCTATAATCGCAAGTTTCTTGCGATCATTGCGACGTATTCGCGAGAAAAAAAAAAAACAGGTGTAGAAAACATATTTAACTTGGTAGTTTCATGACTTCAAGAGTATAGGACACCCTTTCTAGGAAATGAAACCCTTAATAAATAATAATAAGCACAAAAACTTTTCATTTTCAGAAAGACAGAAGTCTCTCTGCTATGGAGACAGAAGTCTCCATAGCAACTCACTACAGCCAGTAGGTCACAAGTTTGCAGCACATTCTAGAAGGGGCATACTAGTTGCAAAATGAGCTGTAGCAGGTTTAGTTCACAATACAGAGTGAAACGCATATCCAAGACTCTATTACAATTTTTTATTTTTAGGAGACCCAATCATAGACCAACTTAGTAATCCTTTCAAGTCACTATCTAATTTTATTCACTAGGACATTCACAGCATCCAATCAATTTTGTTTAAACCTGAAGCACGCCTCTATTTTAACTGCCTTTCATTGTAAATGCTACCTCATTCACCCCAGCCTTCTCCTGTCTGCCACTGCTCCTTCAATTTAAAATTGTTAGAGTGTGGATTGTTGGACACACCTATATTTTTGGGCTAAGGAGGCTGCTAGAAAGAATGATATTGACAGAGATTTGGTTTGCCTATTGTGGATATAAATTGGTTTGGCCAGAGAGGGTTAAAGTGGCATCAATTGCTTCCTTTGGTTAAAAGCATTAGAGATTGCCAATCCGCTGACCTCATGATTATGCACTATGGTTGTAATGGCCTGGCCACATTGACTGTGGTAGAACTGGAAATCTTAATGAAGGATACCTTTGCACAACTGATGTCACTTTTCCCTCACACTGTCTTAGTGTATTGCAACATATGCCAAAGACAGAAATGGAAGTGGTCAAATCAGTTCTGTCCACAGATTGACAAAGCCAGGAAATATGTTAATAAAACTGTTTCTGCATTCCTCAGAGACCATAACATGGGCTGTATCTACCCCAACAACCTGCGCTTTGACATGGATGGCATCTATAGGAATACCACTGTGCACTTCACACACAAAGGCAATAGAGTGTTTCTTTCCAACCTGAAATTATGCATCCAGTCTTGCATGTAGGTATCACATACAATGAACACAAAGGCTCTTCTCAGAGCCACACTATTGGCCAAAAGTTTTGTTAATTTTCTTCATTACACATTTTTTCCCTATTTTTTTCAAATATTTGCAAGAACGTAGTAATAGTCGCAACTAAGCAAAACAAAAGTAGTACACTCCAGCACATTCAAAATGTATAACTATATATACATAGAATTTTTTACAACATACAATAAAGATCCATTTCGAAATCACTCTCTAAACTCATATATAACTCTCTGAGTGTGTCACTTTGTGTAACTGACTTTGAGTGGGTCTCTCATTCACTCCAAAACTTTCTAACAACGTCTTCCAGTGAGTGTAATAAAGTTTGTCCAAGTGGGTCTCTGAGTGGGCCCATGAGTGTCTTAGTTGGTCTGTGAGTGGGTGCATCAGTGTCTCAGTGGGTCTGTGAGTGAGTGCATCAGTGTCCGAATGGGTCTGCAAGTGGGTGCATAAGGGTATGACTCAGTATGTGAGTGGGTGCATAAGGCTCTGAGTAGGACAGTGAGTGGGCGTGTGAGGGTCTGAGTGGGTCTGTGACAGGGTGTATGAGACTCTGAGTGAGTCTGTGAGTGGATGCATTAGTGTTTGAGTGGGTCTGTAAATGTATGGGTGCATGAGGGTCTGAGTGGGTCTGTAGGTGAGTACATCAGTGTGTGAGTAGGTCTTTCTGTGGGTGCATGAGGATCTGAGTGGGTCTATGAATGGGTGCGTGAGGGTCTGAGTGGTCTGTGAGTGTGTCAGTGGGTCCGTGAGTGGGTGTATGAGGGCCTGAGGGTCTGTGAGTGGGTGTGTCAATACTGGACTGAGTCTGTGAGTGGGTTTCTGAGTGGGTCTGTGTGTAAGTGTGTCAGTGTCTGAGTGGGTCTGTGAGTGGATTAATGAGTGTCTGAGTGGGTCTGTGAGTGGGTGAATGAGGGTCGGGTAGGTCTGTGAGAGGGTTATGAGACTGAGTGGGTCTGTGAGTGGGGTCATCAGTGTCTGAGTAGGTCTGTGAATGAGTGTGAGAGGGTCTGAGTGGGTCTGTGAGCAGGTGTGTGAGTCTCTGACTGGGTGAGTGAATGGGTGCATGTGTTTGTGACTACATTTATGAGTGAATGAATTATAGTACGAATAACTTTTTCAATAGTTTTTTTGTTGTCGCCGATATTTGCTAATTCGTCACAACATTATATTGGGGTTGTGTTGAGCGTTGCAACGTATTCACAAATATTGTGCGCCATTTAAAAAAAAAAACATTGTAAGGTAATAATCTAACCTACAAAGACTCCTATATCACACCCCAGGGGAAAGGGTAACTCCACCCTGACCACTTATGACACTTTTCATTTATATTTTCAGCTCCATGGACCATGTCCCGTTTCCTAAAATGGTGGCTGCAACTTTCTACTCAGGTTGCGCTCAGCCAATCATAGCATTCCTGTTCACACACACATTCGCGAATACGTAGCTATAGTTGCAAAAACGTCACAGCCTCAGATATACAAACTTATTTTCCCTTTAATATCTCAAAAACTATTGAATAGATTTACACCAAATACCCAAAAGCACAATCTGCGTACCAACAGCTAGCTTTTTGCCAAAATTGGTGTGATTCCGTCCAGTGGTTCAGCCTGTAGTGATGTTAAAAACTCTGATGGGAATTAACATGGGAAACCCCCTTTTTCTCCGCCCCGCTTGACAGATCACCCGGAAACTTCCCATACACAACAAGAATCACTGGAACACTTTTTTTTTCGAAAATTTTGTGCCGATTCGTCAAACGACGCCATATATATAGGCGAGTCAAAAAATGCTTTTGCTATGGAAACATGGTCCTAACTATAACTACCTACTGGCGACCGCCACTGGGTAATTGTTCTACAAATAAATGTACCATATAGTTACCTACATACTCACCTATATACTTACCCAATAATGTGTGGTAAAGGCATGCATGGTAAGTGTATATGGCTATAATGCATGGTAGAGGTATGCATGGTAATGCCATGCATGGTAAAGATGTCTGCGTGGTAATGATGACATTCAGGGTAAAGACTTATGCATGGTAATGACTGCGTGGTAAAGGTATTGCGTGGTTCAGACTGCGTTGTAATGGTTGTTTCTCATTCAATGATGCTGTTTCATTTATAGTTTAGAAAAAATGTTCAAGTGATGGGTGTATCTTTGCACTGAACACCAATGTTCATATGCTGTGGATATTTATGCATCTCTGCTGTTGTGATAGCATTATCATTTCAGTGTACACAAATGCTTATACGATGAGGGTTATCTTTAATATATGCACTAATGTGTATATGAAGCAATTAATTTTACAATATACACCAAATTCTTATGATGCAGGTAATCTTTACAGTATACACCATTGTAAGGAAATGCCTCCTTGGCATGGTTACCCCCTGAATTTTTGCCTTTGCTGATGCTAAGTTATGATTTGAAATTGTGCTGAGACCCTGCTAACCAGGCCCAGCACCAGTGTTCTTTCCCTAAGCGGTACCTTTGTCTCCACAAGTGGCACAACCCTGGCACTCAGGTAAGTCCCTTGTAACTGGTACCCCTGGTACCAAGGGCCCTGATGCCATGGAAGGTCTCTAAGGGCTGCAGCATGTCTTATGCCACCCTAGGGACCCCTCACTCATCACATACACACTGCTTCACAGCGTGTGTGTGCTGGTGGGGAGAAAATTACAAAGTCGACATGGCACTCCCCCCAGAGTGCCATGCCAACCTCACACTGCCTGTGGCATAGGTAAGTCACCCCTCTAGCAGGCCTTACAGCCCTAAGGCAGGGTGCACTATACCACAGGTGAGGGCATATGTGCATGAGCACTATGCCCCTACAGTGTCTAAGCAAAACCTTAGACATTGTAAGTGCAGGGTAGCCATAAGAGTATATGGTCTGGGAGTCTGTCAAACACGAACTCCACAGCACCATAATGGCTACACTGAAAACTGGGAAGTTTGGTATCAAACTTCTCAGCACAATAAATGCACACTGATGCCAGTGTGCACTTTATTGTAAAATACACCCAGAGGGCATCTTAGAGATGCCCCCTGAAAACATACCCGACTTCCACTGTGGGCTGACTAGTTTTTGCCAGCCTGCCACACACCAGACATGTTGCTGGCCACATGGGGAGGGTACCTTTGTCACTCTGTGGCCAGGAACAAAGCCTGTACTGGGTGGAGGTGCTTCTCACCTCCCCCTGCAGGAACTGTAACACCTGGCGGTGAGCCTCAAAAGCTCACCCCCTTTGTTACAACACCACAGGGCATCCCCGCTAGTGGAGATGCCCGCCACTCCGGCCACTGCCCCCACTTTTGGCGGCAAGGCTGGAGGAGATTATGAGGAAAACAAGGAGGAGTCACTCCCCAGTCAGGACAGCCCCTAAGGTGTCCTGAGCTGAGGTGACTCTTACTTTTAGAAATCCTCCATCTTGTAGAAGGAGGATTCCCCCAATAGGATTAGGGATGCGCCCCCCTCCCCACAGGGAGGAGGCACAAAGAGGGTGTGGCCACCCTCAGGGCCAGTAGCCATTGGCTACTGCCCTCCCAGACCTAAGCACACCCCTAAATTCAGTATTTAGGGGCTCCCAGAACCAAAGAAGACAGATTCCTGCAACCTAAAGAAGAAGAAGGACTGCTGACCTGAAGCCCTGCAGTTAAGACGGAGACGACAACTGATTTGGCCCCAGCCCCACCGGCCTGTCTCCCTACTTCGACGAAAACTGCAACAGCGACGCATCCAACAGGTACCAGCGACCTCTGAAGCCTCAGAGGACTGCCCTGCATCTAAAGGACCAAGAAGCTCCCGAGAACAGCGGCCCTGTTCAACAAACTGCAACTTTCTGCAACAAAGAAGCAACTTTAAAGACCCCACGTTTCCCGCCGGAAGCGTGCGACTTTCCACTCTGCACCCAACGCCCCCGGCTCGACCTGTGGAAAACTAACACTACAGGGAGGACTCCCCGGCAACTGCGAGCCCATGGGTAGCCAGAGTTGACCCCCCTGAGCCTCCACAGCGACGCCTGCAAAGGAAATCCAGAGGCTCCCCCTGACCGTGACTGCCTGCAACAAGGAACCCGACGCCTGGAACCAACGCTGCACCCGCAGCCTCCAGGACCTGAAGGAACCGATCTCTAGTGCAGGAGCGACCCCCAGGTGACCCTCTGCCTAGCCCAGGTGGTGGCTACCCCGAGGAGCCCCCCCTGTGCCTGCCTGCATCGTTGAAGAGACCCCCGGGTCTCCCCATTGCTTTCAATATAGAACCCGAAGCCTGTTTGCACTCTGCACCCGGCCGCCCCTGTGCCGCTGAGGGTGTTTTTTCTGTGCCTGCTTGTGTCCCCCCCGGTGCCCTACAAAACCCCCCTGGTCTGCCCTCCGAGGACGCAGGTACTTACCTGCTAGCAGACTGGAACCGGGGCACCCCTGTTCCCATTGAAGCCTATGTGTTTTGGGCACCTCTTTGACCTCTGCACCTGACCAGCCCTGAGCTGCTGGTGTGGTAACTTTGGGGTTGCCTTGAACCCCCAACTGTGGCCTACCTTGGACCCAACTTTGAACCCTGTAAGTATTTTACTTACCTGTGAACTTAACAATTACTTACCTCCCCCAGGAACTGTTGATTTTTACACTGTGTCCACTTTTAAAATAGCTTATTGCCATTTGTGTAAAAACTGTACATGCTATGGTGATTATTCAAAGTTCCTAGAATACCTGAGTGAAATACCTTTCATATGAAGTATTACTTGTAAATCTTGAACCTGTGGTTCTTAAAATGAAGAGATATATTTTTCTATATAAAAACATATTGGCCTGGAGTAAGTCTTTGAGTGTGTGTTCCTCATTTATTGCCTGTGTGTGTACAACAAATGCTTATCACTACCCTCTGATAAGCCTACTGCTCGACCACACTACCACAAAATAGAGCATTAGGATTATCTCATTTTGCCACTATCTTGCCTCTAAGGGGAACCCTAGGAATCTGTGCACACTATGGGCCTGATTACAACTTTGGAGGAGGTGTTAATCCGTCCCAAAAGTGACGGTAAAGTGACCGATATACCACCAGCCGTATTACGAGTCCATTATATCCTATGGAACTCGTAATACGGCTGGTGGTATATCCGTCACATTTGGGACGGTTTAACACCTCCTCCAAAGTTGTAATCAGGCCCTATGTCTTACTTTGAAATAGTATATACAGAGCCAACTTCCTACATTGGTGGCAGCGGTGGGATACAAGACTTTGCATTTGCTGGACTACTCAGCCAAAACCTGATTACACAAATAATTCCAAAAATTGTCATTAGACACTGATTTTTTTAATTTGAGCTTTTTTTCTAAATTTTTAAAAGTCCTGCTAGGGCCTTGTGTTAGTCCCTGTTAGCATTTCTTTTAGAGTTTAAAAGTTTTGTGAAAGTTTGGATTAAGTTCTAAAGATAGTTTTAGATTCTTAAAAAAGTATCCCAACTTTTAGAGAAATGTCTACTGCAGAAGAGATGGTGGTGGTGCTCAACCTCACCCCTTACCTGCATCTTAGGATGTCAGAGTTAAGGACTCTCTGCAAAATCAAAAAGATAAAAACTGGATCAAACCCTACCAAAGTACAGCTCCAGGAGCTCTTGGCAGAGTTTGCTAGAGACCACCCATCTGAAGATAACCTTACAGAGGATGAAACTAGTGAAGTGGAGGACAATTTCCCCCCTCCACTCCTAGTTAGAGAGGCCAGGGTTCCTCCAACCCTGACTCCACAAGTGATAGTCAGAGGTGCTGCTTCTCCCACAGGGGAGTCCAGCAACGCTGGAAGCACTGAGGGCAGCCTCAATGAAGATGACCTCATGTTAGCCAGGATGGCCAAAAGATTGGCTTTGGAGAAACAGCTCCTAGCCATAGAAAGGGAAAGACAAGAGATGGGCTTAGCTCCCATCAATGGTGGCAGCAACTTAAATAGGGTCAGAGATACTACTGACATGCTAAAAATCCCCAAAGGGATTGTAACAAAATATGAAGATGGTGATGATATCACCAAATGGTCCACGGCTTTTGAGAGGGCTTGTGCAACCAGAAAAGTAAACAGATCTCACTGGGGAGCTCTCCTTTGGGAAATGTTCACTGGAAAGTGTAGGGATAGACTCCTCACACTCTCTGGAAAAGATGTTATGTTATGTTATAAGATTTTTATATAGCGCATTATCTGCCCGAAGGCCTCGTATCGCTTTATGCTGACAACTTGATCGCCAGAAACATAACATAACATCAGATACTTCAAACTCAAAATAGCCATGTTTTAAAAAAATTACGGAATGTCACTTCCTGTGAGCATGCTCGCATATTTATCGGCAGACTATTCCATAATTTTGCTCCTTGAAAGGACAAGGTTCTTTCTCCCATCTTGCCTTTCTTGATCTTGGAACCTTAGCCAGACTAGCCGAGGAGGATCTCAATTGTCTGCCTGGTATATAGAAGGTGGCTAATGGTCTGGTCATCTCAGGACTGAGATTATGTAGGGCTCTGTACATATAACATAGGGTTTTAAATTGAATTCTTTTGGCGACAGGAAGCCAATGTAGCAAAGATATTCCCTTACGTACAGACTGATGTTTAGGAATGTTCAAAAGTGCTCGTGCTGCAGCATTCTGGACCCTCTGTAGTCTGTCTATCACATATTGGGGAGATCCTGTAAATAAGGCATTTCCGCAATCAAGCCGGTTGCCTATCATGACCTGGATAACTAATCTCTTAGCTGTAAAGGACAGAATTGCTTGTATCTTCCTGAGCATCCTCAGGAGTGCGAAGTAAGTTCCCGCTGTTCTATTAGCATGTTGGGCCATTGTCAGGAGGGGGTCCAACCAGACTCTCAAACTTTTTACAAGGTCCTTGGGCGGTGGAAGAGCACCTGGCCCCTCTATTATTGTGGACCCTACTAAGGGGTTCTTGGGATGTCCAAATAACATCACCTCAGTTTTGCCATCGTTGAATTTTAGTTTACTGGATGCCAACCATCCAGCCACTGCCCGTAAGCAGGGTCCAAGCACTATCCTGAAGTCCGGTTGCTTATTGGACAAGGAGACGAGAAATTGTGTGTCGTCAGCGTAGAAAATCAGTTTCAAGCCAAATGATTGGACAATCTCAGCGAGTGGAAGCATGTAAATATTAAATAACAATGGGCTTAGGGATGAACCTTGCGGAACTCCACAGCAACTTGAAATACATTTGGAATAGCAAGAACTTTCTAGTACCTGATAAGATCTTTCCTCAATAAAGGAATTAAGCCAATCAAGAGCGGTACCAGTTATTCCCGCCTCTTGTAGCCTTTCCATTAGAACATCCAGGTCTACCGTGTCAAACGCGGCGCTGAGATCTAACAGAACCATTGCCGTTTCGATCCCTCTGTCAAGTTGCAATTTGGCTTCTTCAGTAATTGCTATTAATGCAGTTTCAGTGCCACGTCGTGGCCTAAAACCCATCTCTGTCGGATGAAGAATCTTATTCTCCTCCACAAAAAAGAAGAGTTGGCCCTGTGCATGCCTTACGGCTATTTTGGCTATGATGGGTAACAAAGAGATGGGATGGTAATTATTCATAATTTCTGGGTCCAGATTAGATTTTTTCAGAAGGGGCTTAACAATCGCATGCTTCCCGAGATCTGGAACTGTACCTGACTGAAGTGAAAAATTTATTAGATCCGCAATCACCGGGCTTAGTATTGACGAGCACAAGATGCAGAATCCTATGACCTCCTGAAGGCTACCCTGATTGAGGGCTTTGGATTCTCAACTGAGGAGTACAGGATTAGGTTCAGGGGGGCTCAAAAATCCTCGAGCCAGACCTGGGTTGATTTTGTTGACTTCTCAGTCGAAACACTGGATGGTTGGATTAATGGCAGTGGTGTAAATGATTATGATGGGCTGTACAATCTGTTTATGAAAGAACACCTTTTAAGTAATTGTTTCAATGATAAACTGCATCAGCATCTGGTAGACCTATGTCCAATTTCTCCCCAAGAATTGGGAAAGAAGGCAGACCATTGGGTCAGACTAGGGTGACCAAGACTTCCATAGGGGGTGATCAAAAGAAAGGGGGTCACAAAGACTCCCCAGGGGAAGAGTGTTGAGACATCCAAGGAAAAAAGTAAAGAGTCTTCTACAGGGCCCCAAAAACCTGCTCAGGAGGGAGGGCCCAAAGCCTCTTCACAATCCTCATTTGGGTACAAGGGTAAAAACTTTGATCCCAAAAAGGCCTGGTGTCGTAGCTGTAATCAGCAGGGACACCAAACTGGAGACAAGGCCTGTCCCAAGAAAGGTTCCACTTCAAACTCTACTCCAGTTAGCACTGGAATAGCCAGTATCCAGGTGGGATCAACAGTGTGCCCAGAGCAAATCAGGGTCCACACTGAAGCTACATTAGTCTATGAGGGTGGGATGGACTTAGCAACACTAGCTGCTTGGCCCCCTAATATGCAAAAATACAGGCAGCAACTCCTTATTAATGGGACTAGTGTAGAAGCCCTGAGGGATACAGGTGCCAGTGTCACAATGATGACAGACAAACTGGTTTCCCCAGGACAATACCTGACTGGACAAACTTATGCAGTCACCAACGCTGACAATCAGGCTAAAGTACATCCCATGGCTATGGTAACTTTAGAATGGG
Source organism: Pleurodeles waltl (assembly GCF_031143425.1). NCBI lineage: Eukaryota > Metazoa > Chordata > Amphibia > Caudata > Salamandridae > Pleurodeles > Pleurodeles waltl. The sequence goes on from NC_090442.1 coordinate 196,858,670, forward strand.
GAGGGGTCACTGGCCTGAAACAGGTGGTAGTCTTCTCTGCTATCCCAGTAGACTGTTTGCTTGGAAATGACCCGGAGTCCTCAGCATGGGCTGAGGTAGAACTCAAAACCCATGCAGCCATGCTGGGTATCCCTGAACTGGTGTGTGTCAAGACAAGGGCACAGTGCAAGGCTCAGGGTGAAAAAGAGGTGTTGGAGTCTGGAATAATGGCCCAACCCTCCAAGAGAAAAGGAAAGAAGTCTGGGAAACCAGCTTCAACACAGCAAAAGAAAAAGAACCTCTCTTCCCAGGAAGAAGTTCTACCCTCTGAGGGAACTGAGTGTATGGAGTTGGAACCTTATCAGGTTGAACTCTTTGGCCCAGGGGGACCCACAAGGGAACAGTTGTGTAAGGGGCAAGAAACCTGTCCCTCTCTTGAAGGCCTTAGGCAGCAAGTTGCTGAGGAAACAAAAGGAAAAGTCAGTGGAACACACAGGGTCTATTGGGAAGATGGACTCCTTTACACTGAGGCAAGAGATCCCAATCTTGTGCCACTAGGAGAATGGTAGTACCTCAGGAGTTTAGGGAGTTCATTCTGACCTTAGCCCATGACATTCCACTTGCTGGGCATTTGGGACAAACCAAGACATGGGAGAGGTTAGTCAACCATTTCTATTGGCCCAACATGTCCCAGAAAGTCAAGGAGTTTTGTGCCTCCTGTGCCACCTGTCAAGCCAGTGGTAAGACAGGTGGCCATCCAAAGGCCCCCCTCATTCCACTTCCAGTGGTGGGGGTCCCCTTTGAAAGAGTGGGAGTGGACATAGTGGGTCCACTTGAACCTACCACAGCCTCAGGGAATCAGTATATCCTGGTAGTAGTGGATCACGCTACTAGGTACCCTGAAGCAATTCCCCTTACGTACACTACTGCTCATGCAGTAGCCAAAGCACTCATTGGTATCTTTACCAGAGTGGGATTTCCTAAGGAGGTGGTTTCTGACAGAGGTACCAACTTCATGTCAGCATACCTTAAACACATGTGGAATGAGTGTGGGGTGACTTACAAGTTCACCACACCATACCATCCACAAACCAATGGTCTTGTTGAAAGGTTTAACAAGACATTGAAGGACATGATCATAGGGCTCCCTGAAAAGCTCAAAAGGAGATGGGATGTCCTCTTACCATGTCTGCTTTTTGCCTACAGAGAGGTGCCTCAGAAGGGAGTAGGGTTTTCCCCCTTTGAACTTCTGTTTGGCCATCCTGTAAGGGGACCACTAGCTCTTGTGAAAGAAGGCTGGGAGAGACCTCTTCATGAGCCTAAGCAAGATATAGTAGACTATGTACTAGGCCTACGTTCCAGGGTGGCAGAGTACATGGAAAAGGCAAGTAAAAGCCTTGAGGCCAGCTAACAACTCCAGAAGATATGGTATGACCAAAAGGCTGCTATGGTTGAGTTTCAGCCAGGGCAGAAAGTCTGGGTTCTGGAGCCTGTGGCTCCCAGGGCACTTCAGGACAGATGGAATGGCCCTTACCCAGTGCTAGAGAGAAAGAGTCAGGTCACCTACCTGGTAGACCTAGGCACTAGCAGGACCCCCAAAAGGGTGATCCATGTGAACCGCCTCAAACTCTTTCATGACAGGGCAGATGTAAACATGTTAATGGTTACAGATGAGGACCAGGAAGCTGAGAGTAAACCTCCCCCTGATCTCCTCTCCACTGACACTAAAGATGGCTCAGTAGATGGAGTGGTCTACTCAGACACCCTCTCTGGCCAACAGCAAGCTGACTGCAGGCAAGTCCTACAACAGTTTGCTGAGCTCTTTTCCCTAACCCCTGGTCAGACACACCTGTGTACCCATGATGTGGACACAGGAAACAGCATGCCTGTCAAAAACAAACCTTTAGACAGTCGGACCAAGTTAAGGAAAGCATCAAAGTCCACAAGATGCTGGAATTGGGAGTCATTGAGCACTCTGACAGCCCCTGGGCCAGCCCAGTGGTCTTAGTCCCCAAACCTCACACAAAAGATGGCAAGAGAGAGATGAGGTTTTGTGTGGACTACAGAGGACTTAATTCTGTCACCAAGACAGATGCCCATCCCATTCCAAGGGCAGATGAGTTAATTGACAAATTGGGTGCTGCCAAATACTTGAGTACCTTTGACTTGACAGCAGGGTACTGGCAAATCAGAATGGCACCAGGAGCAAAAGAAAAAACAGCATTCTCTACACCTGATGCCACTACCAGTTTACTGTAATGCCCTTTGGCTTAAAGAATGCCCCTGCCACCTTCCAAAGGTTGGTGAATCAAGTCCTTGCTGGCTTGGAGTCCTTTAGTGCAGCTTATCTTGATGATATTGCTGTCTTTAGCTCCAGCTGCCAGGATCACCTGGTCCACCCGAAGAAGGTTTTGCAGGCCCTGCAAGCAGCAGCCCTCTCTATCAAGGCATCTAAATGTCAGATAGGGTAGGGTACTGTGGTTTACTTGGGACACCTTGTAGGTGGAGGCCAAGTTCAGCCTCTCCAACCCAAGATCCAGACTATTCTGGACTGGGTAGCTCCAAAACCCCAGACTCAAGTCAGGGCATTCCTTGGCTTGACTGGTTACTATCGGAGGTTTGTGAAAGGATATGGATCCATAGTGACACCCCTCACAGAACTTACCTCTAAGAAAATGCCCAAGAATGTAAACTGGACTATAGAATGGCAACAGGCCTTTGACACCCTGATGCAAGCTATGTGCACAGCACCAGTTCTCAAAGCTCCAGATTACTCCAAGCAGTTCATTGTGCAGACTGATGCCTCTGAACATGGGATAGGGGCAGTTCTGTCCCAAACAAATGATGATGGTCTTGACCAGCCTGTTGCTTTCATTAGCAGGAGGTTACTCCCCAGGGAGCAGTGTTGGAGTGCCATTGAGAGGGAGGCCTTTGCAGTGGTCTGGTCCCTGAAGAAGCTGAGACCATACCTCTTTGGTACTCACTTTGTAGTTCAGACTGACCACAGAACTCTCAGATGGCTAATGCAAATGAAAGGTGAAAATCCTAAACTGTTGAGGTGGTCCATATCCCTACAGGGGATGGACTTTATAGTGGAACACAGACCTGGGACTGCCCATGCCAATGCAGATGGCCTTTCCAGGTTCTTCCACTTCGAAAATGAAGACTCTCTTTGGAAAGGTTAGTCTCATCCTCTTTCGTTTGAGGGGGGGTTGTGTAAGGAAATGCCTCCTTGGCATTGTTACCCCCTGGCTTTTTGCCTTTGCTGATGCTAAGTAATGATTTGAAAGTGTGCTGGGACCCTGCTAATCAGGCCCCAGCACCAGTGTTCTTTCCCTAAACTGTACCTTTGTCTCCACAATTGGCACAGCCCTGGCACTCAGGTAAGTCCCTTGTAACTGGTACCCCTGGTACCAAGGGCCCTGATGCCAGGGAAGGTCGCTAAGGGCTGCAGCATGTCTTATGCCACCCTAGGGACCCCTCACTCAGCACATACACACTGCTTCACAACTTGTGTGTGCTGGTGAGGAGAAAATGACTAAGTCGACATGGCACTCCCCTCAGAGTGCCATGCCAACCTCACACTGCCTTTGGCATAGGTAAGTCACCCCTCTAGCAGGCCTTACATATGTGCATGAGCACTATGCCCCTACAGTGTCCAAGCAAAACCTTAGACATTGTAAGTGCAGGGTAGCCAAAAGAGTATATGGTCTGGGAGTCTGTCAAACACGAACTCCACAGCACCATAATGGCTACACTGAAAACTGGGAAGTTTGGTATCAAACTTCTCAGCACAATAAATGCACACTGATGCCAGTGTGCACTTTATTGTAAAATACACCCTGAGGGCATCTTAGAGATGCCCCCTGAAAACATACCCGACTTCCAGTGTGGGCTGACTAGTTTTTGCCAGCCTGCCACACACCAGACATGTCCCTGGCCACATGGGGAGAGTGCCTTTGTCACTCTGTGGCTAGGAACAAAGCCTGTACTGGGTGGAGGTGCTTCTCACCTCCCCCTGCAGGAACTGTAACACCTGGCGGTGGCTCACCCCCTTTGTTACAGCACCACAGGGCATCCCAGCTAGTGGAGATGCCCGCCCCTCCGGCCACTGCCCCCACTTTTGGCAGCAAGGCTGGAGGAGATAATGAGGAAAACAAGGAGGAGTCACTCCCCAGTCAGGACAGCCCCTAAGGTGTCCTGAGCTGAGGTGACTCTTACTTTTAGAAATCCTCCATCTTGTAGAAGGAAGATTCCCCCAATAGGATTAGGGATGTCCCCCCCTCCCCACAGGGAGGAGGCACAAAGAGGGTGTAGCCACCCTCAGTGCCAGTAGCCATTGGCTACTGCCCTCACAGACCTAAACACACCCCTAAATTCAGTATTTAGGGGCTCCCAGAACCAAAGAAGACAGATTCCTGCAACCTAAAGAAGAAGAAGGACTGCTGACCTGAAGCCCTGCAGTGAAGACAGAGACGACAACTGATTTGGCCCCAGCCCCACCGGCCTGTCTCCCTACTTCAACGAAAACTGCCACAGCGACGCATCCAACAGGGACCAGCGACCTCTGAAGCCTTGGAGGACTGCCCTGCATCTAAAGGACCAAGAAGCTCCCGAGAACAGCGGCCCTGTTCAACAAACTGCAACTTTCTGCAACAAAGAAGCAACTTTAAAGACCCCACGTTTCCCGCCGGAAGCGTGAGACTTTCCACTCTGCACCCGACACCCCCGGCTCGACCTGTGGAAAACTAACACTACAGGGAGGACTCCCCGGCGACTGCGAGCCCGTGAGTAGCCAGAGTTGACCCCCCTGGACCCCCACAGCGACGCCTGCAGAGGAAATCCAGAGGCTCCCCCTGACCGCGACTGCCTGCAACAAGGAACCCGACACCTGGAACCAACACTGCACCCGCAGCCCCCAGGACCTGAAGGAACCGAACTCCAGTGCAGTAGCGACCCCCAGGCGACCCTCTGCCTAGCCCAGGTGGTGGCTACCCCGAGGAGCCCCCCCTGTGCCTGCCTGCATCGTTGAAGAGACCCCCGGGTCTCCCCATTGCTTTCAATATAGAACCCGAAGCCTGTTTGCACTCTGCACCCGGCCGCCCCTGTGCCGCTGAGGGTGTTTTTTCTGTGCCTGCTTGTGTCCCCCCCGGTGCCCTACAAAACCCCCCTGGTCTGCCCTCCGAGGACGCAGGTACTTACCTGCTAGCAGACTGGAACCGGGGCACCCCTGTTCCCATTGAAGCCTATGTGTTTTGGGCACCTCTTTGACCTCTGCATCTGACCGGCCCTGAGCTGCTGGTGTGGTAACTTTGGGGTTGCCTTGAACCTCCAACGGTGGGCTACCTTGGACCCAACTTTGAACCCTGTAAGTGTTTTACTTACCTGTGAACTTAACAATTACTTACCTCCCCCAGGAACTGTTGATTTTTGCACTGTGTCCACTTTTAAAATAGCTTATTGCCATTTTTGTCAAAACTGTACATGCTATTGTGATTATTCAAAGTTCCTAGAATACCTGAGTGAAATACCTTTCATTTGAAGTATTACTTGTAAGTCTTGAACCTGTGGTTCTTAAAATAAACTAAGAAAATATATGTTTCTATATGAAAACCTATTGGCCTGGAGTAAGTCTTTGAGTGTGTGTTCCTCATTTATTGCTTGTGTGTGTACAACAAATGCTTAACACTACCCTCTGATAAGCCTACTGCTCGACCACACTACCACAAAATAGAGCATTAGAATTATCTCTTTTTGCCACTATCTTATCTCTAAGGGGAACCCTTGGACTCTGTGCACACTATTTCTTACTTTGAAATAGTATATACAGAGCCAACTTCCTACAACCATTTTTCATTTGATGCAATAATCGTAAGTTTTTTAAGAGTTTTGTAGAGTGTTACATGTCTCCTTTTAGTTACTTCAAAGCTTTTCATATAATGAAGGTTTTAGTAACGCTCTACACCAATGTTCGAGTTATTAGGTTGTAATTTTTGCAGTATATATACATGTTCATATGATATTAACTTAACATTGTTCACCAGTATTCATTTGATGGGGATGATCCTCACAGTTCGTGTGAATGTTCAGATGATTTGACTATCAGGGTGCAATGTAAAGCAATGTTCAGATAATGTAATTATCTTTGTAGTGTTTATCAATATTTAGGATTTGGCTTATCTTCACAGTATACACCAATGTTCATAAGATGTGGTTAACTTTTCAATTGTGCATCAATGTGAATATTATGTGTATTATCTTTAGAGTGTATGAAAGCACCCATACAACAGGTTAGTTTGACAGTGAACACATGTTTACATGACAAAGTATATCTTTCCTATATATGTAAATTCAGTAAGTGGGCGCTTAGAGGAAACTCATTTATGGTAATACCTTAACAAATACCATTACTGATAACAGTACTATATGATAGGCATTATCTTAAACATGAATTGCAATGTTCATACTATGTGGACTATATACTTACCAATGTTAATATGATGACGGAGTATAAAAGATATGAACAAGTACTCACAAGATGTGACAAGTTTACAACGCACAGCTGTATCCTACATAGGGAGCTCAGTTTTAAGGGCACATACAGGGAGTGCAGAATTATTAGGCAAATGAGTATTTTGACCACATCATCCTCTTTATGCATGTTGTCTTACTCCAAGCTGTATAGGCTCGAAAGCCTACTACCAATTAAGCATATTAGGTGATGTGCATCTCTGTAATGAGAAGGGGTGTGGTCTAATGACATCACCACCCTATATCAGGTGTGCATAATTATTAGGCAACTTCCTTTCCTTTGGCAAAATGGGTCAAAAGAAGGACTTGACAGGCTCAGAAAAGTCAAAAATAGTGAGATATCTTGCAGAGGGATGCAGCACTCTTAAAATTGCAAAGCTTCTGAAGCGTGATCATCGAACAATCAAGCGTTTCATTCAAAATAGTCAACAGGGTCGCAAGAAGCGTGTGGAAAAACCAAGGCGCAAAATAACTGCCCATGAACTGAGAAAAGTCAAGCGTGCAGCTGCCACAATGCCACTTGCCACCAGTTTGGCCATATTTCAGAGCTGCAACATCACTGGAGTGCCCAAAAGCACAAGGTGTGCAATATTCAGAGACATGGCCAAGGTAAGAAAGGCTGAAAGACGACCACCACTGAACAAGACACACAAGCTGAAACGTCAAGACTGGGCCAAGAAATATCTCAAGACTGATTTTCTAAGGTTTTATGGACTGATGAAATGAGAGTGAGTCTTGATGGGCCAGATGGATGGGCCCGTGGCTGGATTGGTAAAGGGCAGAGAGCTCCAGTCCGACTCAGACGCCAGCAAGGTGGAGGTGGAGTACTGGTTTGGGCTGGTATCATCAAAGATGAGCTTGTGGGGCCTTTTCGGGTTGAGGATGGAGTCAAGCTCAACTCCCAGTCCTACTGCCAGTTCCTGGTAGACACCTTCTTCAAGCAGTGCTACAGGAAGAAGTCTGCATCCTTCAAGAAAAACATGATTTTCATGCAGGACAATGCTCCATCACATGCGTCCAAGTACTCCACAGCGTGGCTGGCAAGAAAGGGTATAAAAGAAGGAAATCTAATGACATGGCCTCCTTGTTCACCTGATCTGAACCCCATTGAGAACCTGTGGTCCATCATCAAATGTGAGATTTACAAGGAGGGAAAACTAAAAACAAACTAAAAACTACTTCCAAAAATATTCAGCTTTGATATTAATGATTTTTTTGGGTTCATTGAGAACATGGTTGTTGTTCAATAATAAAATTAATCCTCAAAAATACAACTTGCCTAATAATTCTGCACTCCCTGTATATGTTCATGGGATTGCCTTTACAATGTACACCAATATTCACATAATGGAGTTTCCAATGTACAAAAAGGTTAATTTGATAAAGCGAATTTGTGCATTGTAAGCTAGTGTTCAAGTGATGGGGTTATACTTTGAGTATATGTCAATACTGACATGACAGTTACTGTGTAAACCTACTCCTGTAGGACTGGAATTTTCTAGTCTTGGATAAACTAGATTATTACAACAGCCTTCTGGTAGGGCTCCAAAAATACACTTTTACAGCCCTAGAAAAGGTCATACTCTTTGTTTCCTGTATACCGTTCTGTCTCCCTTGCTGGCTTAATCCCTCTCTTTATTATAGACAAACCATCTGATTTCAATTTAAAACCCTTACTGTGGTGTTTAAAATGATTCATGGCCTATTCCCGCCGCACTCATTTGACTAAATCATACTAAAAAGTCCTCTCATAGGCATCCTGCGTTCCACTAATCTTTAACTTTGCACAGTTTATAAACACTTGTGCTACATCTCACTCCCATTCTATCTCTTTCCTCAGTTCCCATACCTGGAATGCACTCTCACTGGATCTCAGGCATAATCTCTTCAAAAGAATTACAAACTTAATTTTTCAGTTTATTTTGCTGAGTCTTCGGCCTGGTGATACAGAGCTAATCCCTTCTGTATCAGTCCGTAACCTGGGGGTTACATTTGACAATAAATTATCGTCGGAGCACACGTGAACAAACTAGCAGCCGCCTGTTTTTCATTACTTTGTAGTCTTCGGAAGATTCTTCTGTTGTTGCCCTCCTCTGCTAAAGCACCGATTGTTCATAGTGTTCTTTTGACCAGGCTGGACTATTGCAATGCCCTCTTGCTAGGCGCACAAGATTACCGTTTAAAGAGACCTCACAGAGTTCAGACTGAGGCCACCGAGCTGGCTCTCAATAGACCCAGGAGATCATCTGCCTCCATGGCACTGAAAGACTTGCACTGGCCTCCGTTGAGGCAGCGTGTAATTTTAAAATCTCTCTGTATTGTGATTAGAGCCCTCCATGGCTGGGGCCCTGGGCCGCTACAAAATAATGCAAAAAGATACTCTCCTGGGAGGCGTCTTCGGTCCGCCTCTGCCAACCTTGTGTGCATACCAAAAGTAGAAAAATCCAGACTTGGAGGACATGCCTTTACGGTCAGGGCTGCACAAATCTGGAATCAGCTTCCCTGCTCTGTCAGATCCTTGACGGATCTTTTGTATTTCAGAAAAGCCTTGAAACCTGGCTTTTTCCACAGTAATGGTGGATTATGGTATTCAGTATCATGTATTGCAGCTTTTTAGTTTCTCTAATACTTTCCTTGAGGCAGCTTCACCTTGCCCGTTCCTCTCCCTCCCTGTCTCAGTGGGCTTACTCTAGCACCAGTGTGCCAAAATGGCCACAGAGCACTTTATAAATGTTTAAATAATAATAATAACTTTATCACATTAATCTTGGCCTTAGCCCCTCATCAATTAAGTCATTTTTGCATGCCAATTATGGTGTAATGTAGGTTTTTGAGAATGCCAAATAGGTTGTTACTTGAGGGCTGGTGTGTTTACCATGAAATGCTCCTTCTCAAAAGGTGTGAGTCTCCCACAACTGCCAGCAGATGAGTATTACCTAAAGTAACAGAAGCTTTATCTCTTGAGCCACCCTTCTACATAAAGGGCATTATGTAATGAACCTTACTCAGGTGCATGATATATTTTCCCCGGGTGGGCTTGGCTATGCTGCAGCGAAGATGGACGCATAATGCGGGGCACCGTGTCCCAGCCCAAAATCCTTCACACAGGCGTGGTGTTGTGGGGCATCTTCAGTGGCGTGAATAAGGCGGTAAGGGCAACATGCAGCATCAAGGGTTAAGCAAAAACATTGCACCTACCGCCGGGGCTGGCTTCTGATAATGGCACCGGACCTTAGCCTGCTAGTGTAGGTGAGCTCGAGAGGCCGAGCTGCAACAGGGGCAGCTGCACGACTTGATGCCCCTGAGGCCCACAATCTTCATATCCAAACATATTTGAGGCCTGACCTAGCTGCACAATTCAGGCATGGAATCAAAACTGCCAACATCTGTGGGGAGCCGGCTGTAGCCTCTCCCTTTGACCAGGCTATTTATTAAATACCCCTGACCAGTGAGACACCACCTCTTCTGAGGGCTTGCAGACTAACTGCAGTGGTGTGTTACCAGGAGGCTATAAACAGCTGGCATAGCTGGTGAGGTAATTTATTGTACCACATACAATATAGATGGCAAGGTTGTGAATGGCCTGTGAACACTGAGCAACACATTCAGACACAATCACAACCCCCTTGATGGGCAAGAGCAACCATAAACAGAGCAAAGTGGTCTTCAAGAAGCAGAAGCCACAGAGCTGAGCAATGGCTACAATGGATCCTGAGACTGGGACAGAGGACACAGTGGGCCCCAGTGGGGACACCACAGCAATTTTCTATGCCCTCAAAGCCAGCCTCAGATTCAGTAGTAGCAAAACTGATCTGATGACTGTTGTGCCTTGTGAGTATGATGGTACCTTTTTGGATCCTGAAGGACTCCATAGCATGATGATGTAAGTGTTAGAACTTGGCGAAGTGATTGCAAGTTTAGAATGTTGAGTTTGCAATTACACACTGAAGAATAAAGATGTGTAATACATAGCTCTGTGTGTGGCATATTCATTGGCGGGAACCCAGGCTGGGGAGAATGCTAAAACAGGTGACGAGATAAGGGATAAGTAACCAGAAGATCAGCAGTGCCCTCCCGGAGAGTTTGCTGTAGTCCAAGCAACCTGCTCATGCGTTCCACGTGTGCCTTCGTCAAAGTGCGGAACCGATGGTTGGAGCATGTGGAGTCAAAGGGCAACTCCAGACGAGGTAAAGCATTCAATGATACAGAAAGCTTCGCTGAGAAGTCTACGGTTCATTGGTCAAGGAACTACAAAAAAGGCCATACAGGAAGGTATTGCACTAGTACGCAACATAAAGCTACACAGTATAAGGAGCGCTAATGCTAAAGGCGACCACAGAAAGGTACAGAAAAGAGTGGTAGCTGACAGAACAGCTGATAACAAAGCATATTGTAGTTACACTTACCTGAGCCTCGAAAAGAATAGTTGTGCGACCTCAGCAGGGGGCGAGGAGTCCCAAGAGGAAGCACAGCAGTTGTGCCTGCGGAGCTGTCCAATACTTGGAGTGGCACACCACCAAAGCTGCTGGGTGGAGCTCAGCACTATTCCAAAAGTCTTTAAAAAGTGAAGGGCTCCAATGGAGACCAAAAAAGAGGCTACCGTTCCAAAGACTGTCAAAGACAATCCAGAGGCCAGCACGTCATTGGGCCTCAAAGATGGTATGCAGGAACCAATTCACCAAGACCAACAGGTGGAGCTGGAGAGAGCTCCAGTCGCAGTTATTAGCCAATCCTGTGAACAGTTACAATGCTGCTATCTTCCTGAAATCACCACCACCTTTCGATACCGCCAAAAAGCAAAATATTGGCTATAGATGGACTGCTTGGATAGAGACATTTAATAATTTTATTAATGCGTTGAAAGAAACAGATAACAAAAAGATTATCAAGTACCTCAAAAATCTTGCTGATGATGTTATAAAAGAATTCTTAAAGAAAATGCAGCGAGCTGCTGAAGTTACATACTGTCAAATCAAAGAAGCTTTGAACCTCAAGTTCAATCCAGTGCTGAATGTAGATTACAAAATGTATATTTTCAGACAAGAACAACAGAGAGTTGGTAAAACCTTAGATCAATTTGTTGAAAAACTGCATATGCTCATAAAACCTACAGATTTCATTGATTTAATGGAGAAGCAATAAGTCCCAGAGTTATTGGTAGATACCTGTCAGATTCATTCAGACGAGGATTGCTGAGAGAAACTCTTAGTCTGGATCGAGTTCTCATGATTGCCAGAGCTGAAGAGCATGCTGATCAACAACTTGCTGGCATGGAGGCCAGATGTGCCCAAAGTGAATCAGTCATGAATATGAAAAGTAAGCAGAAACACAAAGTTGAAGAACACAAGGTGATGTCTCCTTGGGAAAAAAAGTTATGTTTCAGCTGTTGATTGCCGTTTCCACCCGAAGGTAAACGTCTGCCATTTTGTAACAGTCTGCAAGGTGAAGGAAAAATTGACCACATCAGTTGAGACAAATCAACACCAAATGAAGTTGATTGTCATCTAAGTCAATGTTGAAAAGTTTTTCATTATCAGTATTGTGTGAAAGTGAAGAAGATGATGTCAATGTTTACCTCAGAGAAACACGCACATGTTTAACTGGATACATGTGAAGAGAAATACCAGTCAAAGAAAACTCCACACCAGAAAGTACCCAAGTCATTCAAACATTGTCCAAAGATTACACTGGAAATAAATGGCTGTGCAATACCTTTTATCATCTACAGCAGTGCTTCAATAAATATTATGCCTGAGGAGAAATACAAGAAACTGTCTCCTTTAGCACAAATTATGCCACAGAAAACAAAAGTTTACACATGGGCTTTATCGCCCCTCCTGAAAAGTAAAGGTTCATTTGTAGCCACAATGAAATAAAGAAGACAAAGGTGCCAAATCACATACTTCAGGGTACAGCATCCAGTGCCTGTTTACTCAGTTTCAGCATGATTGCAGATAAAAGACTGTTATCGGTGAACTACTATATGAATGCTCATCACGAAATAGTGAGTCTGTTTCTGCCATTATTTCATGGGTTAGGAAAAATTAAGACTATGAAAGTACAATTACACATCAATGAAGATGTTCGATCTGCTTCTCAGAGACACAGATGAATTGCATTTCATTTACAATAAGCTGTTGAAAAGAAACTCAAATCATTACTTGAGGATATCATCATGTGAGGGTCTACTGGTTTGACACCATGGGTTTCTCCAATAGTGGTAGTGCCCAAAAATGAGAGCGAAGGAGCTGTACACATCTGCGTGAATATGAGTCAAACAAACAAAGCAATACAAAGAGAAAGACATCCACGTCACACATAACACAATTGAATGGTGAGAAAGTCTTCTCTCGCCTTGATTTAAACAAAGAATATAATCAACTGGAACTCAAGGAGAACTGCAGGTACAATAGGACCTCTTCTACACATATTGGTCTGTTTTGATGTAAGAGACTAAGGCCCTCATTACAACTTTGCCGCCTGCCAAGTTGTAACCGCCGTGCAGCCGCCAATGCGGCCGCACTCCTGCGGTGGCCATTAAGACATCCCCGCTGGGCCGGCGCAGCGGGAATGTCGGCCGCAACATGGGCGGTGTTGCGGCCGGACGATGGGTGCAGTTGCACCTGTCGCTCTTTTCACTGTCTGCTGTGCAGACTGTGAAAAGCTTTATGGGGCTGTTCCAGGGGGCCCCGCGACTCCCCTTTCCGTCATCCTTTCCATGGCGATTCCTACCGCCATGAAAAGGCTAGCGGGAAGGGGACTCGTAATCCCCTGGGCAGCGCTGCAAGCAGCGCTGCCCTGGAGGATTAAATCCGCTGGGACCACTGTGGCGGAAAACCACCGGTCCCGGCGGTACGACCGCAGCGCTTCCGCTGCGGTCGTAATACCCAGGATTGCACTGCCAGCCTGTTGGCTGTGCAACCTCCAAAACAGCCCTGGCCGTCTTTGGCCGTCTTTGACCGCCAGGGTTGTAATGAGGGCCTAAGGGCCTGATTTAGAGTTTGGGCGATGGGTTACTCTGTCACAAACGTGAAGGATATCCTGTCTGCCGTATTCCGATTTCCATAGGATATAATGGAGTTGCGATACAGCGGATGGGATATCCATCACAGAGTAACCCCATCTGCCAAACTATAAATCAGGCCCAAAGTTCTGGTGTTTCATCAGCTGCAGAGATTTTTCAAGGTGGCATTAGACATATCATACAACCTGTTGTAAATGCTTTTAACCATAGTGATAACATATTGTTTTTCAGAGCTACACAGAAGGAACATGACAAAGCTTTAATGCAAGTGTGTTGTTTAGTTGTTGATGCTAGTTTAATGCTAAACGCTGAGAAAAATGTGAGTTCAATAAGTCAAAGTTAAAGTTCTTTGGCCATATCTTTTCTGATGGGAACATGACACAGACTCAGCTAAGGTAGAACCGTTGTCAAATGACACTCCTGCATAAGATGTTTCCTTGTTGTGTTCATTCCTTGGCATTTCCAGTTAATGTTCACAATATATACAAGACTTTGTCACTGTGAGTGCGCCACTGAGAGAGTTGACAAAGAAGAATGTTTCATTTATTGGTCACATGAATGCAAGCAGAGTTTTAAAAGAATGAAATAAGCTATTGAAAATGCTACTGACATGGCTAATTTAGATCCAAAGCTACATATTGAAGTTGTTGCTGCTACTCTAGTCAGGTTAGGTGCTATCCTTGAACAACACAGCAGACAGCCAAATGCTCAAAGACAAATTGTGACTTATGCAAGTAAACGTTTGTCTCAGACTGAGGCCCTCATTACAACATTGGCGGTAAAAGCCACTTACCGCCGTGCAGAAGACCGCCAACATACCGCCGCGGAAATCTGCCACAGCTATTATGACCCACATTTTGGAATCTGCCAAAATTCAGACACCCACACAAGTCCGCCACACCAAAGGTCAGTGATAAACTGTCGAAAACAAAACCTCCACCGTCACACCAACAGAAATACGTCCACACTATCACGACACATGAATCCACGCGGCGGTCTTTCAACCGCGGTATTCCATTGGCGGTACACACCGCCGCGCTCAAAATACACACACACACATACAAAACACAGCCACATTGGACAATTCAAAATACACACACCTGATACACATACACACACCACTCCCACAAACCCAATACAATATAAAACACACACCCACATCACCCACAAACCCCTACAACAACAATTGAGAAAGAAGCACAGAGAGAGACACCACCATCAACAATACTAGCATCCACAGGCACACAACACCATCGCCCACACAACAACCACGCACCTCACACAACACACCACTACATATCACCACACATATCACCACACACTCCACCCCACACATCACCTACTCCACCCCATGGCACGGCAAAGACACCCCAGGTTCTCGGAGGAGGAGCTCAGGGTCATGGTGGAGGAAATCTTCCGGGTAGAGCCACAACTATTCGGAGCACAGGTGCAGCACACCTCCATTGCAAGGAAGATGGAGCTATGGCGAAGAATAGTGGACAGGGTCAACGCAGTGGGACATCACCCAAGAAATCGGGAGGACATCAGGAAGAGGTGGAACGACCTACGGGGGAAGGTGCGTTCTGTGGTCTCCAGACACCACCTGGCGGTTCAGCGGACTGTCGGCGGACCCCCACAACTAACAACATGGGAGGAGCTGGTCTTGGCAATTCTGCATCCTGAGGGCCTCGCAGGAGTAGGTGGAGGAAAAGACTCTGGTAAGTCAAATCTTAACTATTACAACCCCCACCCTACCTGCATGCTACCACATACCCCCACCCTCACCCTCACCCCCAGCACCCCAACTCCTCACATATGTCCCAACATCACAAACCACCCATCCCAACACCAAGCCCTGCATGCAACAACAAAGCATGGACACATATCACTAAAGCATGCCCACTGCACATACCCATACAACCCCCTAAACCATCATCACACAAGGTCCCACACAGGAATGCAAGCAATGGGGTACAAGGTCACCCACCCATTGCACACCATGACACACACAGATGTAATAATCATCCTTTTATACCCCTGCAGGACCACTACCCAACGTCACCAGACAGGAGGGTCCACACATGTCCACACCACCAACAGAAGAGGCCCACTGTGATGACAGCACCTCTGTCCAACTGGATCTAGATGACCAGCCCGGCCCATCGGGGACCTCATGACAGTTGGTTCCCCTCACACTAGCACAGGCCACTACAGACCTTCCACCCTCTGGAAACACCAGCACAGCACCCACCCAGCGGGCCCATACCTCCGTCCCCAGGACACGTCAATCAGCTGTGTGTCCACCACTACAGGGAACCCAGGATAACCCACCACCCCAACAACAACAGGGACCTGGGGGCAGTGGTAGTGGGCACACGGTCCAAGGGACGGAGGCCCAGGAACACAGGGGAACTGGGAGGGCTGCTGTGCAACAGGGGGCGGACAGGTCAAGGGAACCCACTCTCCACGAGGCCCTCTCCTCCATCAAGGGAGCATACCACCACTCCCAGGAGACGATGGCAACGGTACTGGCCAAGTTTCAGGAGACCCAGCGCCTGCAGAAGGAACAGTATATGGGCTTCAGGAAGGAACTCAGAACCATCAGCTCCACCCTGGGCACCATCGTAGGGGTTCTGAAGGAACTTGTGAACACCAGGAGGGACACTGTGGCACTACAAGGGGCCCCTGACACTAGCATGGACGATGAACTGCCCACCACCTCCGCCGGCGCTAGTGGACAGGATGCCCCGCCACAGGACCACCACACCAGCATCCCACCCCCTGCAGAGGGGGAACCACCCCGCAAACGGTCCCTGAGATCCAGGACAAAGAAAGAGCACGATGCCAAGACCTCCGCCAAGAAATGAGACCACCCTGATTGTCATCCTACTGTCCCACTTTGTCACCCTGTCCATCCTTAAACTGCCCCAGCTCCACTTCCTATGCCCAGATGGGCAATGCACCTGGAGACTAATAGATTGGACTCTTCCATGGACATTCCTCCGCCATCACCCGTCACCATTTCACTACCCTCTCCAATATTGAGCACTACAATAAACACACTTAAAGCACAAAACAATCTGGAGTCTGTCTGTGATTTCGAAATAGTGTTTTAGCAATTACAGTGACAAAATGCTCTTTCAATTGTAATGTCAACATAACTATGTCACACAGCTCTAGTCCATGAGGAATCTAAGCAGATGTCACACAGTGGGACCCACATCTGTGAAATCGTAAGGGAAAGTGACAACTCAGTGACCATACACTGGGTGAAAACGACACACAGTAGAGAGGTAGTAGTGTTTAACTACATGTAGTAGGCAGGTTTGTATTCTTACCTGTGTCTCACTGGAAATATTGCTGGATCACTGAGTCCCTGTTGTGCATGACTTCTTCCTCTGCTTCCTCGTCTTCACTGTCCACAGGCTCCACAGCTGCAACAACACCGCCATCTGGACCATCCTCCTGCAGAAAAGGCACCTGTCGTCGCAAAGCCAAGTTATGAAGCATACAGCAGGCCACGATGATCTGGCACACCTTCTTTGGTGTGTAGAATAGGGATCCACCTGTCAGGAGGCCGAAGGTCCGCTCGATCACCCTCCTAGTTCCCCATGGGCCTCATTGTAGCGTTCCTCTGCCCTTGTCCTGGGATTCCTCACTGGGGTCAGTAGCCATGACAGGTTGGGGTAACCAGAGTCACCTGCAAATGGCGAGGGACAACTGTAGGACACGCATTAACCTGGAGGGATATCCCCAGACCCAGACAACCATTCCCAATTACTTGCTCACCTAATAGCCAAACACGGTGCCTCTGGAGTTGACCCATCACATAAGGGATGCTGCTATTCCGCAGGATGTAAGCGTCATGCACTGAGCCAGGGAACATGGCATTAACATGGGAGATGTACTGGTCTGCCAAACATACCATCTGTACATTCATAGAATGATAACTCTTCCGGTTTCTGTACACCTGTTCACTCCTGTGGGGGGGTACCAAAGCCACATGTGTCCCATCAATGGCACCTATGATGTTGGGGATATGTCCCAGGGCATAGAAATCCCCTTTCACTGTAAGCAAATCCTCCACCTGAGGGAAAACGATGTACCTCCGCATGTGTTTCAGAAGGGCAGACAACACTCTGGACAATACGTTGGAAAACATAGGCTGGGACATCCCTGATGCCATCGCCACTGTAGTTTGAAATGCCCCACTTGCAAGGAAATGGAGCACTGACAGCACCTGCACTTGAGAGGGGATTCCTGTGGGATGGCGGATTGCTGACATCAGGTCTGGCTCCAACTGGGTACACAGTTCCTGGATTGTGGCACGATCAAGCCTGTATGTGATAATCAAATGTTGCTCCTCCATTGTCGACAGGTCCACCAACAGTCGGTACAACCGGAGGATGCCGCCATCTCCTCACATGTCCCAGCGGACGGTGCCTATGAAGGACAACAGCGAGCACAGAATCAAACAACTCAGAGGTACGTACCCACAGTTTACACAGAACACCATTCATACACAAAAGGTGGCCTGTATGTGTGTTGAGTCTAGGCCTAGGTATGTATGACGCAGTTGAAAATTAAGCCATGTGAGCCCCTGAAATGGCGGCTGCCTGACCTGTAAAGTGGGTCAGTGGGATGTGAGGTACGTGCGCTGGCGTTGTACACCGTCGCGGTAGGTGGTCGAAGACTTCGGCCCAATCCTGCATTGGTTAACATTGGACCCTATGGGTCCCAGGAGCCAATGACGATGTACGCCGGCGGTGACGGTACGCACCGCCATGGACGTGACCGTCATTTTCTATCTGTTCAATCACTCGATACCTGATCTTCGACAGGAGAGGACCTACACTGCAAGTGCTGATGTGACCTCGGTCTGGAAGATACAATGGCTCGAGTGTCTGGGGAAAGGGCCCCTGCCTTCACATCGGAGGAGTTGGAGAAACTCGTGGATGGGGTCCTCCCCCAGTACACGCTACTCTACGGTCCTCCAGATAAACAGGTAAGTTCACCGGGAGCATGTTGTATGGGCTATGCCTGTGAGGAGAGGGCTGGATGTAAGAAGGAAGAGGGGAGAGTGCAGCGTGCATGAAAGACGGTGTATGCATGTGCCACATGGCAAGGGTAGGGATGGGGGCCAATCAGTTTGACGGTGCAGTTGGTAATAACTTCTCTTTTTGCCTTGTACATTCCATGTAGGTCAGCGCCCACCATTAAAAAGATATTTGGCGTGCCATCGCCAAGGACGTCCGGACCCTTGGGGGTCTACCACAGACGGGGCACCCACTGCCGGAAAAGATGGGAGGACATTCGCCGCTGGAGCAAGAAGACGGCGGAGGCTCAGCTGGGGATGGCCTCCCAACGTGGGAGGGGTGCCCATCGCACCATGACCCCCCTGATGTTCAGGATCCTGGCGGTGGCCTACCCTGAGTTGGATGGGCGCATGAGGGCATCACAGCAGACACAAGGGGGTGAGTACACTCACATTCTCATGACTTTGCACACATTACGAGGTGTCTGGGTGGGGGAGGTGGGCGGTGGGTTCCCCTAGGCCAGGGCGAGTTCCGTAGGCAAGGCCCCTCCGTAATGCAGGCCATGTGGCACCCCACCCCACCTCTGTAGAGTGCCAAGTACAGCTAGTCATGCCCCTGTGTCATCTATGTGTGCAGATGTCGTACATAGCCTTGTAGGCTATTTCCCAGAAATTGAAAAGTGGAGCCCAAGAGCGCGGCGTAGTGCAGGGGGCTTCTGTGTCTGTCGTGTCCGCCAACGGTAGCGGTAATGCATGCACTCAACATGTCTTTCTTCTGTCTTCCTCCCCTCTTTTTTTGGTCTCCCTGTTCTTGTGTGCATTAGCATCATCAGGCGGAGGAGCAGTGGCACCGGAGCACGAGGGAGCTGCATCCCACATGGCCCTGGAGCGTGACACTACGGAGTCTGGTGGGACGGAGGGCGAGGGGAGCTCCACGGCAGGGACAGGAGCTGACACCAGCAACACGGACTCGTCCTCTGATGGGAGCTCCCTTGTGGTGGCGTCAACATCTGTGCCCCCCACATCTACAGGTACAGCCTCCACCCCCCCTACCAGCACCGCCCTCCAGCAGCCCCTCAGGCTTTGCCTCACGTCCGCTCACCCAGGAGGGTGGGAATCACCTTCGCCCCAGGCACCTCAGGCCCTGCCCCAGTCACCCCTGCTGCCGTCAGTGAGGAGGCCATTGACTTCCTCAGGTCCCTCACTGTTGGGCAGTCTACCATTTTGAATGCCATCCAGGGTGTAGAAAGGCAGTTGCAACAAACCAATGCATTCCTGGAGGGCATTAATTCTGGTCAGGCGGCCCTTCACCGAGCTTTTCAGACTCTGGCCTCAGCACTGATGGCAGCCATTGTCCCCGTCTCTAGCCTTCCCCCTCCAACTTCCTCAACCCCGACCCAATCCCCTGTACCTCAGCCTATCCCAAGCACACCTACAGACCAACATGCACACACCTCAACACCCAAGGGAAGCTCAGGCAAACATAAGCACCACACATCCCACAGGCACTCACGCAAGCATCAGACTCATGCAGACACACCAACATCCACTATCTCCACTGTGTCCCCCTCCTCCTCGTCTCCCTCCTCCCTCCCAGTCTCGTCTACACTCACACCTGCATGCACTACCTCTACAGCCACTACGTCCCTCTCCAGCACACCCACCACCACACCCCGCTCACGTGCAGTCACCACCCCCACTACCATTCGCACGTCCCCTGTGTCCTCTCCCAGTGTGTCTCTGACGCCCCCTCCCAAGATACACAAACGCAGGCACACATCCACCCAACAGCCATCCACCTCACGACAGCCTCCAGCGCATGCACCTTCACCCAAAGTCACCAAACGTACACCTCCTACAGCCACCACGTCTTCCTCCACTCCCAAACCCCCTCCAGCTACCCATCCCAGTGTGTCCCCAAAACTTTTCCTGTCCACCCTTGACCTCTTTCCCACACCTCCCCCACCCCTTTCCGTCTCCTAGGTCCCGAACTAGCATCTCAGCCACAACATCTCTGGGACCAGTGGTGCCTGTAGTCACCGGAATGTGGAGTGCAGCGGCCACCAGGGCAGCCAGTGTGGCACGGAGCCACAGCACAGACAGTCCCCCACCTGTGAAGCATCAGAAGTTGGCCAGTGCCTGGCGGGAGAGGGCGAAGACTCCAGCCACCAAAGCCGCTCCCAGGGGTCCCGGTGGGAATGTGGAGTCAGCTGTGACACCTTCCAAGGTGGGGAAGGGCCACAAGAAACCCGGCAAGTCTGGGAAGAGCAGCACGGCGGAGAAGACCGCCATCATCCCCGCTGCCCAGGAGGCCACCGCCAGCACCAGCCCAGGTGCCCAGGAGGCCACCGCCAGACCAATCCCAGCTGCCCAGGAGGCCACCCCCAGCACAAGCCCAGCTGCCCAGGAGGCCACCGCCAGCACAAGCCCAGCTGGGCCATGAAGGACCGCCAGCAAAAGGCCCGTTGGGCCATGAAGGACCACCAGCGCCAGCCCCGCTGGGCCATGAAGGGCCGCCAGCAGCTGAGACCCTGCAATGTAGACCGCCATCTCAAGCACCGCTGAACAGGGCACCGCCATCTCAAGCACCGCCGAACAGGGCACCGCCATCTCAAGCACCGCTGAACAGGGCACCGCCATCTCAAGGCCTGCTGAACAGGGCACCGCCATCTCAAGCACCGCTAGCCCATGAGCGGCAGGGGCACTGACGCAACTGAGTCCGTCACGGGGTGAATGAAGCACTCTGGGCACCATGCCACCTCCAAAACCAGTGGAGACTGTCATCCACTCCCTCTGTCCTTAACAGGATGAAGCACTCTGGGCACCATGCGCCCTCCAGAACCAGTGGAGACTGTCATCCACTACCTCTGTCCTTAACAAGATGAAGCACTCTGGCCACCATGCCCCCTCCAGAACCAGTGGAGACTGCCATCCACTCCCTCTGTCCTTAACAGGATGAAGCACTCTGGGCACCATGCCCCCTCCAGAACCAGTGGAGACTGTCATCCACTACCTCTGTCCTTAACAGGATGAAGCACTCTGGGCACCATGCCCCCTCCAGAACCAGTGGAGACTGTCATCCACTTGTGAGACTGTGGCTTTGCACTCCCCAGGATTGAACAGTGGGCAAACCACCCACTGTAGAGACTTGAGAGACTGTGGCTTTGCACTCCCCAGGATTGAACAGTGGGCAAACCACCCACTGTAGAGACTTGAGAGACTGTGGCTTTGCACTGCCCAGGATTGAACAGTGGGCAGCCCACCCACTGTAGAGACTTGAGAGACTGTGGCTTTGCACTCCCCAGGATTAAACAGTGGGCAGACCACCCACTGTAGAGACTTGAGAGACTGTGGCTTTGCACTCCCCAGGATGTTACAGTGGGCATGTGGCCCCCTCGTGGATTTGGCGTCATGCACTCAAGCGGCTGAGGTGCCCCCCCTTTCCTACCCCCTGAGGTGCCTGTTTTATTGGTATCTGATGCCCCTGCAGTGTTCTCTCCATCATGGTCAGGGATCTTGTGTGGGCCTCGCCCATACCGTGTGGTCCCAGTGTTCCACGGACTTTCTTAGTGCACTACCTGGACTCCTATGCTTGGTATTTATTTTGTACATGGTGTATATATTTATTTCTGCCTACATGTTTTTAATATATTACAATGGTTACACTAAGGGGGTCATTCCGACCCTGGCGGCCGGCGGTATGTTGGCGGTAACACCGCCAACAGGCTGGCGGTGTTCCGCCAGCAATTCTGACCGTGGCGGAAAAGCCGGCCCCTCCACTTTCCGCCTGGCAGGCATAATCCCCAGGGCAGCGGTGCAAGCACCGCTGGCCTGGGGATTATGAGTCCCCGACCGCCAGCCTGTCCGTGGCGGTAAACACCGCCATTGAAAGGCTGGCGGTAAGGGGACTGGGGGTGCCCCTGGGGGCCCCTGCACTGCCCATGCACTTGGCATGGGCAGTGCAGGGGCCCCCAGGCATAGCCCCATCGAATTTCGGGCAGTGAAATGCGCCACGGGTGCTACTGCACCCGCTGCACATCAACATTGCCGCCGGCTCTATTACGAGCCGGAGGCAATGTTGATGTGCCATTTCCGCTGGGCTAGCAGACGGTAACGCTGTTACCGTCCGCTGGCCCAGCGGAAATGTCGGAATAGGGAGGCATGAATACCGCCGGCAATGGCGGTATTCTGTCTCCCCCGGCCTCGGCGGTCTGGAGAAAAGACCACTGAGGTCGGAATGACCACCTAATTTTCTATTGTCTTTGCATTCTTCTGGGGGTTTGGGGGGTGTAACTGTGATGTATTGATATGCATTTGTGTGTGTTGTAGTGGGTGAGGGTGGGGGTGTTGCGTGTGTGTGTCCCTGTTTTTTGCCTCCCCCCTCCCCTGTGTCATAGGTGCAGTACTCACCGTGGTCTTCGCCGCCGTGGTTTTATCTGCGGTGAATCCGCCCTGGAAAAGATGGCGGATTGGCCTGTCATAATAGTGTGGGCGGTACATTGTCTTTCGCCTGTCTGTTGGCGGTGACCGCCACACTGTTTGTTTGTACCGCTGTGGCGGTCGGAGTGTTAAAGTGGCTGTCTATGTTGGCGGTTTCCGCCATGGTGGTAATTGCAATTTTTTTTACAGCCGCCCTGCTTTAACACCGTCCGCCAGGGTTGTAATGACCACCTGAATGTGCTTATTCATAGCCAGAAAAAGAAAGGTTAGCAGTAGTGTGGGCTTGTGAACATTTCCATGTATTCCTGAATAGAAAACCGTTCACGCTTGTAACAGATCATCAAGCATTACTGAGTGTATTTGGCAACCAAAAAGCCTAGATGCCTACACAAATTGAATGATGTCATTTATAATTGCAAGAGTGCAACTACACAATTGTGCATCGGCCAAAGATCAAAACCCTTCTCAAGAGTGATCAGACAATGTTATGGTACACTATAAAAGACTGGTGAAGCCTACATACATTTCATTGTGAAATCGAACACACCAGCTGCCATTTCGTTGGAACAAACTGTCACTGCCATGAGTCAAGATAGTGATGTGTTGAAGGTGAAAGAGGGGGCGTGGCTAACCGCCAATGGCTTGAGATGTAAAGAAGCGGAACTCCCAGCTACTCTCCTAAGCGGAAAAAAATGATCTTGCCACTAACATAACAACAGGTGGGGGGGATACAAGCCACGCCCCGTGTGCTGCAGAGCTGGTTACGCAGACCTTTGGGAGCTAACGCTGGAGAAAAAAAGAGGGGAAAAAATTAACTGTGAAGTGGGTACTTCCAATATGGCAGTGCGTGGACTGCTGTAAACTCTCTTGATCGCTGGTGGCCAAGCATGTTGGCCCCGGAGTGCCACTGGAGCTGTGCTTCCCCCTCCAAGGACCTGCTTGTCACCGGACCAACTGGGCCCAAGACAGTGCTAGAGTTGAGCTCCCTGCTGGCGGCGGGGAGAGAAGTTCGCCGTAGGGCCAGTGCGGGGGAGGGGCGGGTGCCTTGCTCTGCGGGGTCCTGAGAGACTCATCGTCGCAGTGGAGGAAGCCCTGGCTGGTCTGGTGGGGAGCGGAGACTGACACCTGAGCGGACAAAACAACCCAACAGCAGTGGTGAGTGTAGAGACCCACTACTGGCTGTTCTTCTGGCCAGCTCTGAAAATGCTGTTTGGGATGGCCTGCTCAGCTCCTGATCTGCCTTTGGGCCGGACTGCCACAAAAAAGATGAAGGTACCCAGCGACCACACTCGGGGCTTAAATACCGGTCTAGTGATAGTGGCATGGGGAAAGAAACATCACCCCTAGACTCCCCCCACTCGTCCCTTGGAACAATGGCATATAAATGAATCGGCAGAGGGGGGCTGTGCAACGGTGTAAAATCAATACCATTGCATGACCACATAAAATTAATTGGCCCTCCTGCACCGCTACAGATCTGAAAAGGGCCATCCCAGCAGAGGTGAGAAGATTGTTTTTCAGAAGCGCAAACGCCCCTTGCAGAGTACACTCTAACAGGTCACTTAACAGGTCACCATAACAACTGGGCTGGAAACTTTTGCCATGTCTGACTGGGCCACACTATAGCTGATCCTACAGGACCAGATATAGAAGCGAGGACATTCGTAACATGATGCTGGGCCTTCCCTGTACCTGTGCCTGGGAGCAGGGGCCCACCACCAGTGAACCTGTGCCTCCCTAACAAGACCTGGCAACCAAGCGACCTGCATAATGAGAGCAGAGGTGTGGAATTTAATAAAATATCTACTTGTCCGTGGGACAGGTTGCTTCTTAAATGTACTTGTCCTGTAAGAAATCTACTTGTCCCTTTGGTGGCATGTAGTGTGGCAACAAATTTAGGGCTTGACTACTAGCAATTTCAAGGCCTACTATAGTAATTTCCTTATTTCGCTACCTTTCTGCAGATCTATATACTGGGTCAGGAGGAAGCAATAAGCAATAGTTCGAGGCCTGGAATGCCTTTGAGTCTTTCCAAACCTACTAACTTGCATGTTTTAAGGATTTTTACAAGCTCTTCCCTAATCATTTCCCATACTGGGAGAGGTTGGAAATGTACTCCTGACAAGGGAAGAAGCAGAAGTTCTTCCAGGGTGGAACAAGGTGGTTGGAGTGAAAGTGAACTTGTAAATGCTCAATAGATTTTCGCATGAGCAAATCTACGCAAGCATATTTGCTCGTGCTGAAATACAGCTCACAAATATTTTCTAGGAGTACGATTTCCTGGTATACTTCTGTAAATTCTTGTGAACTCATGAAAGCCATTAATGCAAAGACATATACCAAGGGCTCATTTTTTTCACTTTCTTTAAGAATTGGGCCCCCAATTAGGTCTGCCGTTAACCAAGGCATTTTGTTTTTATTAAAATTCTATTTCTCTCTCTATCCATCTATCTGCTGGCTTTACTGTGAGTGTCAACATTCTACTCTTCTACAAGGAGCATACTGGCACACAAAGTAGTTTTGTGCAGTGCCAGGAACTACTGTGACAATGTGCACTTTCTGAGACCCAAAAATGTTTTTTTGCTTTTGCCAATGTTTGTTGCAATGGTGAGAGCCTGGCAGCTCCTACAACATGAAAGTGTTACAAAAGCCATGTCAAAACAAGACACGCAGTGACAAAACCAAAAGACTGACAACCAATGTCGGATCGGTTGGCTTTGTAGTGCTTGTTTATTTTCATGTTTCCCATAGTCTTGCTGAAAATGATTACACTGATTTTCCATTATGAATATTTTTGGGAAATACTAACATGCATCAGTACGTTTTACTAAATGATGATTCAAAGCAATAGTACCTACAATTTCATAGCAATTTAGAAAAATGTTTTTCCTATTTGCATTTTTCTAAACATTTGATTGTGAAAGCAAAGAATTGTCAATCTTGCTTACAACTTCTGCAAATAGCATTCTGGGAGCACTATACGTAGCCTCAGATTGTTAAACTTTTCAACTTGTGAACACTTTTTTTTACTTGGACCACTATCAGTAGTGCAGTGTGACCTTACAGTATTTATTTAGAGTGCTCACCCTAATATTAAAGGTTTTGCATTTATGAACCATAAATACAAGTTTGAACAATATTAACATTCAGACAAAAATATTACCTCAACTGCACACAGTTTCCTTCCCTATAAACTGGCAGCCAAAGGGTTTATGCTGCAGGGGGTTGGGCATACTTGTCCCAAGGACAAAATAAACATTAAAACTTGTTGTCCTTGACCCCAAACAATATGTCCTGGGCATTGGGCTATAGGAAATCCCCACCCCTGTGAGAGACCACATCATGATGGGCATATGCAATAAAAAAGGGATATTAGCGATCCCCCGACTGACAGATTTCCCCCCCTGCCGAACGGCCACTGGTGAACTTAGCAGAGGGTATTCTGCAAGGGAAGCATGGTGGAGCAATGCTGGCTACCATCCTTCAGGCAATTGATGGGTCCTGAGAAGCACTAGAACACAACACAAGATCGACACACTGGTCACCAATCTAGGGCTGCTTTGAGACAACCATATACGGCTCACAGAAAGGGTCATCACTACCGAAAAAACACTGGACGATCTCAGCCCGGACGTACCCTCCCTACAAGAACATATTTTAGAAATGGGCACCAGGGTAAAGACACTGGCAATAAGGGTGAAAGATGAGGAGAACAGAGCAAAGTGCAATAATTTCCATATAATTGGCCTGTCAGAGCGTATCGAGGGCCCAGGAGCTGGTGTTACTGCCTTCCTGGTGGGGTAGCTCCAAACCAAGATGGCCCCAGAAGGCCGCTTCCCATTCTTTGCCCTTCAGCGTACCCACCGGGTGCCATCTCGGCCCCTGCTATGGGTCCCAGACCAGTTGTGGCCAGAGTGCTGGACTTCAAGGACAGAGATCACATTTTGAGGTACGAGTGAAAAGATATACCACAGTACAAAATCTGTGGGTCATGATATTCCCTGACTTTACAAGAGAAGTGCAACGGCAAATGGCCTCATTCAAAGATACAAAAAAGAACCTCAGAAAGATGGGCATCACAAATACAATGCTGTTTCTTACTAGGCTCCGTGTGATGCACGACACCTCTGTACAGTTCTTTAGATCCTCACCCCGGGTATGGGACTAGATAGAACAGCTGCCTTGCAGAGAGGACGACTCAGCCAGTGGTAGTCAGCTGAGCACTTGGTGCTCCCAAAGAAAGAGAGTTGCAACTGTCAAGAATGTGATTCCCATCCCCTCCCAGGTCCTGCAAGAGCACCGGAGGGCAGTGGAAGAGGTGGCTGCAATGGGCAGGATGGAGGCAGGTGACAATGACCCAGAGAACTCCAACTCAGGACAAGGATCAGCCTCCTAACACAAGTCGGAGGCCTTGCCCCACGGGTCACTCTGGGCACAGCAGATTAACTTATCTAAAGAACCAGCAGGAGAAGAAACGAGATACCCTATGCTGGAACTAAAAGTACTTGAATGACCTGTTAATGTTGTAATGATGACTCCTAGCAACAGGGCAAGATCTGCCCATATATCCTTTTTCTATATATTACCTGAATGGCGGGCAGGAAGACTTGGAGGCTCCTCCCTAAACAGCCTCAGCAGCTCTAAGTTGTGCATTTGAAACCTTGAGGAAGCGACTGAGTTGCAAAGCACATGTTGGCTGTTCTTTGTAGATTTTTAATTTCATATGACATCTGATTGATGCATATCTCAACGTTTATTCTTCTTGATGCTGAGTTTGAATACATTTCCAACATTGATAATTTGGGAAAGACAAAAATGTTGAAGGTGAAAGACTTTATTACACATCAATCATGGAATTGACATACTCCACCTCTTAATAGTGACAGCGAGTATCACTTCTGCTTATCACCCAATCAGATTACATCCTGATTCTAAGGATTATACTATGTTTGTGACTCCTTATGGTACCTATCGTTTTGTGCATATGCCTTTTGGTTTGAGGTCATAGTGTAAAAAAGGTATTTTTCTCAAAGAGGAATTAGTTGAGAGAATTCTACAATTACATACTCCAGAGAGGAAGGATGATTTACTTTCATTCTTGGGAATGGTGGAATTTCATGCAAAATGTTTATCCAACTTAGCTTCTAAAACTCTTCAGATGAGGAAATAGCTAAAAACAAATGGTAAGCTTAGACCTATTGTATATATTTCAAGTTCTTTACGTGGAGCTGAAGAGAAATATTCTACCATTGAGAGGAAAGCGTTGAGTGTTTTCTGGTCTATCAAAAAGTTAAATAATTTCTGTGGGGTAAGGAGTTTGCTGTTTACACTGATCACAAACCTTTAGTGGAGGTTTTCACTAAAAAAGGACTATACATGATTTCTCTGCACATTTGCAAGTGGATAGTAGGGCTACATGATCTTTGTTTTGAAGTGCATTATGTTCCTGGGCCACATAATAAGGTTGCAGATTGCCTGTCAAGGCTTAGGCCCTCATTATGGCATCAAAGGTGAGTGTGAAAGTGGTGGTAATACCACCAACAGGCTGGTGGTAAATACCACCAAATTATGACCATGGCGGTGATAACTCCCATAAATAGCCAATGTACCACACAAACCGCTAGGGCGTTAACACCACTGACCATGGCGGTAGCCATCAACAGGCAGGCGGAAGGCAAGGTACCGCCCACCATATTATGACATAGCAAACCGCCAGGATTTACGAGGCGGTACCAACGCCATCAAAAGCCTGGCGGAAACACTGCACAGAAGACGGAAGACTCACTTTCAGGGACACAGAGGATCCCGCCGCCGCCATGGAACCGGAACTTCAAGTCTTCCTGATGCTCTTCTACGCCATGGCCCTCCTGGAACACCAATGCCGACGAAGACAACCTAGCACACAATGGAGGGAGGAAAAGGAGAGTGACGCACACACACGCACAACACATACCATTCACCCACACACCATACACAAGACCAGCTACACAGTAAAACAAATGTCACAGGACCCACATCAAATTAAAACAAGGACCACAATGAGAATTAACGAACACTGTAATTTGATACCAACAGCCACCATAATGTCTTTTCGAAAGCAAATGCAGGTGCCAATGTCCAGAATGGGCCAATGACCAGTCCAAAGTACAAAAGGGCCACATGGCCTCAGGACACAATCCAAGGCCCAACTTGACTCCTGACACAATCCGGAATCCACTGTGCAGGGGCATCATGTTGGAAATGGGCAGGCACCTCAGTGGGAAGGGGGGGGTGGGGGCATCTCAGCTGAAGTGGGAAACATGCCCACTGGTTAAGGAGGGGGCTCCTTGCCCAATTGTCTCTGGTGGGGAGTCTAAGGCCTCAGTCTCTGAAGTGGGGAACATGCTCAGTGGTTCTGGAGGGTGCTCCTTACCCAACAGTCTCTGGAGTGGGTAACATGCCCACTGGTTCAGGAGGGGGCTCCTTGCCCAACAGTTTCTGGAGTGGGTAACATGCCCACTGGTTCTGGAGGGTGCTCTTTGCCCAATTGTCTCTGGTGGGGAGTCTGAGGCCACTGTCTCTGAATTGGGGAACATGCCACTGGTTCTGGAGGGGGCTCCTTGCCCAACATTTTCTGGAGGGTGGGCTACATGCCCACTACTGGTGGAGGTGTAACCCTGGCTGCCTCTGCTTGAGGTGAGGGCTCCTTTCCCTCTGCTGGTGGAGGGGGCCTCTTGCCTTTCTTTGGTGGTGGAGTGGGATCCTTCCCTCTTGTGACGGGTCCACTTGGCCTTTGACATGTCACTTGTGTCCTTGCCTCCAGGACTAGGAGTCCTGTGTTGTTTTGTAGTTGGGTGCCATTCTGACCACGCCGGTGTGTACTGCCAATGGTTTACTGTTGTTGAATGTCCAGCGTAGTGATTCGTGGGTCATAATGTAGAGGGCATTGTTTTTTTGGAGTAACGGTATGGGTGTTCCTACCGACACTTTACCACTTACCTTTCGACTGGCAGATATGTGTTTGTGGCAGTATTCTGTTGGATTAGTGTGTGTGTGTGTCCTAATATGACTAACGGATGTTCGCCACCATGACGGTATGTTGTCAGCTGACACCGTGGCGGTAAGCAGCATTTACCGCCAATGTCATAATGACCCCCTTAGTTCGGTAGTAGAAGAAGTAAGTCTAGATGAGGATGAATTGAAGGTTTGCAGCATAACAGAAGGTTGTTTATCTCATGAAGAATGGGCAAGAGCTGTTGCAAATGATTCTATTCTGCAATGTGTGAATGTGGCCATGCAGAATGAGTGGAAGTTTGAAATGAGGAGAGATCAACAACTAGGGAGTTATTTGAGAGTCAGAGATTAAATATCTAATAATGATAGTAGAATTATTTTACGAGGAACAAGACTTGTTGTGCCGGCAGAGTTAAGGGAAAGAGTTATGAATTTAGGACATCAAGGAATGAACAAGACTGAGGCGAGAATTTGACTTAGTTATTGGTGGCCTGGTATGGATTTAATGATTGAGACACTAATCAGAGATTGCGTTGATTGTTACCATAGCAACAAAATACATAAAGTTAGAACCCCATCTATGGCCTGTAGAGATTTTCCTTCCAAGCCACGGGGTGTAATTGCTGTTGATATACTAGGGCCAGTACATTAAAAGGGAGGTACTTATTATTTGTTAACATTAATTGATCAATTTTCTAGATGGGCAGAAATTGGTATTGTTACTAGTATTGAAACGAGGAAGATAACAGAGTTTTTAAGTGAAGTGTTTAATCGTGAGGGTCTACCCAAAACAATTTTGACAGATAATGGTCCTCAATTCGTATCATCAGAGATGGGGAATGTCTTGCGTTTTTCATGGGATCATTCACAAGAAGTGTTCACTGCACCACCATGAAGGAGACGAAGAGTGTTGAGAAGAGAAAACAATATTATGATTCTCGCAAAGGTGTAAAGAGTATAAATGTTAAAGTTGGTGATTTAGTATTAATGAGAAAACCTGTGTTGTCTAAAAATGAATCTAAGTTCAAGGGTCCACTGAAAATTACTAAACCTTTCCGCAATGCCATAAAGGTGGAAGATAGGAGGATGTGGAATCTTAAGAGGGTTGTGAGTCTCAAAAAAGAAAATGTGGAAGTGTAAATTGTTACATTATTTTATTTTGTTTTTTGGTATTATGTTATATTGTGGTTTTGATTTTTTGTCTTTTTTTTATAGTTGCATCTGTTTGTAAAAGAGGAAGATGTGTGGTATCTTGTACAAACCATTATATTTGTTTACGGAGGGTAGCATGCTTATGATAGGGAAGAATGTAGAATGGTTCCAGATTCTGGAGTTCTGCTGGGTTCTAATGACAGTTGGAAGACACTGTGAAGATGTACAGATGGATGGGATGTTTCTCCAATAAAGAACCTATACATTCATACTGAATACTCATCTTTATTACACCCACCTACAATACTGACTGAACATCAGGCTGTAAGAACAGCCCTCAAAATACCTTGACACCTATTGAGGAATGACTGGTAATTGGCAATGAGATATCTAAGGAACCACTTGTTACTTTCAGGAGGGCCAGGCCTATGCGTGACACCTTAGTCAGGAGTGACATGTGGACATAGAAACAAGCTGGCTAAAACTGAGTGATGGCTTTGTGAAATGTAAAAAACGCAAGGCCTGCAAAAAAGAAAATATGACAGAAATCACAACTCAAGGCAGGAACATCAAAAAAAGACGTGGACATTATACTTCCAAAAGTGATCATGTAGTGCACAATTTGAGGTGTACTTGTCCAAAAATATATGTAGGAAGCACCACGTTGCAAGTACAAAAAAGAATCCTCCAACATATGAGAGCAATAAAAAATTGTGATACATCCTACCGAGTAGCAAGACATATTCACCAAGTACATAAAGGTGATGACAGCAAGTTGAGATACAGTGGTATTTATGTGATTCAGAAGGAAGTGAGGGGTGAGAATAGAGAGCAGAAACTTAGGGTCCTTCATTCCAGGTATACCTTAGCTTTTGTCAGCAAAGACCCACAGGGTTTGAATTGTGACCAAGAAATGTCTGTCCATCTATAAACTTTGGGGGACCTGAAGTGTATGTTCTTGTAAGATTTTGCTTTCCTTTTATATTAGAAATATTGCCTTCTTTTACCAGTGTCGATAGAGTTTAGCAGTCTGCTATAGATTTGTCACAAGAAGGCTGTTTTGTAAAGTTGTAATGTTATGTTTTGTTTTGATTCTTTTAGATTTGTCTGTGGAGTTACGAAACTCTTTGCAGGAGTGAAGGATCTTTTATATCTTTTCACTTGCCCACTTGGGCTTTTTACTTGCCCACTTGGGCTTGTTTGGGGGTCTGATACACTTCAAGAGAGAATACTTACTAAGCGAAAGGTATTGGGACACTACCCTGAGCATTTCAGTGACATATTTTCTGTTTACTTGCAAGAGCTGTGACATTTGATCATTTGTACATAAGTTATTTTCCGTATTACATTAATGTCTTTGGGTTTCCATTGTACATTTGTTGCACAAAATCTATGATGTAGCTTGATGCACTGAGTTTTATTCTTTTATCATTATTCGTAACTATTTTCATTAACGGGTAACTATTGATTTAACTTGCCCACTGGGGCAATATTTGGGCATAAGGAATTGAATATTAGAACAAATGTTCTTGTAATGCACTTTAATTTGTTGGGAGTGTGCTCTTGAAATTTGCACATAACTTATGAGGTCATTTTATACCTGAATTTTTTAAAGATATATATGCTCCGTTTTGTGATGAGACAGAATGTTGTTTATGTTTATGCACACTTTTGAGCATGTTATTACTTAAGTCTCTGCAAGATGGCAATTTGCATTGTGACAAAGGCTGGTTTCAGCCGAAATGCATCATGGCATTAATGCTGCCGGAATAAATCACATGGAACACAAACTAAGTGGTGGTTCTCAATTTATTTTAAGGAGTCGTGTGGTGAATCTCTTTCTTTCTCTCTCTCTCTCTCTCTCTCTATATATATATATATATATATATATATATATATATATGTGTGTGTATATATATATATATATATACACATATATATATATACACACACGCGCACACACACACATATATATATATATATATATATATACATACATGTATATATTCCAACGAAAACCACACACTTGTTTAAAAATGCAGAAACCAGCCACTCCAGCTGAGATACTTCAGTAATTTCGTTTATTTAGGCAGAAGAAATCAAGATAACGCATTTTAACCGACAGGTCTTGGTCACATGACTTACTACTTTGCCTTTGCATCTAAACGTGGATACAAACGAGAAATAACTCAAATATTAGGTACATTAATGCTGCTTTCTCTTTCTCAAAAGACTCTTAAATAACATATCAACTATCAATCAAACATATTTCTAAACAAATTCAATATAAATTTAAAGTGCCATCCAACCTCTCATTTTTCAAGTATTGCAGGTGTTGTTCACAGAAAGAAAAGAAATGATTATGCACATTTTACAACAGGTTGATAATTCATTATGAGACACCAATAGCCTTTAATGTTTATTAGATGCCGACACACTCCATGGTAACCATATAAGAATATCTATCAGTTAATCGGCTCAGTAGCCATTTAATCAGGTAAAAGCATGCTTGTTAATTGGTTGCATGTTAACGTGTCTACATAAAGCATCAACATTGGTTTATCAGACAAAAAATAGAGAGATAGTGACATCAACCTATTGTTGTGTCACTTCAAAACAGCACTTCGAACTTCTAGTGACACCGCACTACAGGTCTTTTCTCGCTAACTGAAATCAATCCACCAAAACAATCCAAATCTGTAAAGCAAAAGTAAAAACACAAATGCAAAATGTCAATCACATTACAAAAAAGAAACCCACCAGGAAAGGGAAAGAGAAATGGAGCAAACATGAACAATTAAAGACATTGGCCCTCTTTACGAGTGTGGTGGTCTTACGGCAGTCCGACTGCCACATCAAAACCCTGTCAGTCGGACTGCCAGGAAACTGCCAACTCCGCCAGGATCTTGGATCCTGGTGGTCTGGCGATGGTGGAGATCCTAATCTGCCAGGGCAGCACTACAAGTAGCGCTGCCCTGGGGGTTACGACCTCATTCTCTGCCAACCCTTTTATGGCGGTAACACCGCCATGAAAGGGCTGGCAGAGAATAGGTGTAGGGGGCCAGAGGGGGGTCCCTGCACTGCCCATGCACTTGGCATGGGCAGTGCAGGCCCCCCCCTGACCAGCACCATTGCAATGTTCACTGTCTGCTTTGCAGACAGTGAACATTGCGAGGGTGCTGGTGCACCCTGCGGGCTACAGCATTGCCACCGGCTCGATTTTGAGCTGGTGACAATGCTGTAGCCTGTTTCCCGCTAGGCTGGAGGGCAGAAACCAAGGTTTCTGCCCTCCATTCTAGCGGGAAACTCTTAATGAGGCCGGTGGGTAGGTAGCATGTGTGGCGGCCACCTCCCTGTCGGAAGTTCGGCGAACTCGTAATTACAACCATATACTTATATAATAGCGTTTTCACCAAACTAAAAAAAAACAACTGAAGGTCAACCTCAAGTACTGTAAGTTCCGGGAGCTACACTTCGATGTTTACTACAGATACACAAATAGTCTCTCGTCCGAATTCATCCCTGCCGGTGCAACGCATCTGCCTTCCCGGATGAATATGCATTCTAGTATGTAAAGAGCTAGTAACCTCCTCTAGGATGGTTGGATACCAGGTCAATGCCAAAAAAACTCACCCTCCTTCAGTCTCCCTCATGTGATTCATTGAAGTGTTGTGCAGTGCTGTACTTAGTGTTGTTATTGGTTATAGCAAGTATATGCTATAGAATACGCTTTTTAGCTGGATAAATGGTTGAATCAATGTACCAGTTTTTGCATAGGCAGACAATGGTATAAACCACAAAATCAGTCTTGCATGTAATGTCTCCTCTAATGTGCCATTTCTTGCGGGTACAGGCCAGTGTGACCTCATATGTGTTAGTACTGTGTTTGCAGGCTTTGCAGTATGGGCAACAAATGAAATTAAATTGAATAAATTGCCCAAGGGAGGTGGCGGTCCCCCTGTGCTGTAGGGGGGGCTGTGGGGGCTCCCGCATACATTTCATATTTAGAAATTAACATTGTAATGGTAGGCCCTGGGGTGGCAGTGCACCCCCTGCATACTTTAGTATCAGCGCCCTGAGGAGGTGGTGGTCCCCGGAGCTCATACAAGACCTAGGAGGGGTGCCCCATATACCCCTCTCCTTTTTTAAGCCCCTAGTGCCCCCGGTACCTGGCCAACCCAGGGACAAAAAAAAAAAAAGAGTGCGGGAGACCGTCCTTTTTTTAACAAAAAATCTCTGAAAAATCACTGGATCTATCCAAGGATTTTTCTGAGATTTAAAAAAAATACATATATTTTTAGCCCTGGCATGGTCCATGGGGGACACCTAGACCAAGGCTATGGGCACAGGGTGACCATATCCTGGCACCTTTTATTTATTTTTTAATCTTTTTTTGTGGGACTCGAGTTCCAGCTGTGAACACTTCCTTGTTGAAGAGTTGGTAACCAGTCAGATATCAGCACGGGGACAGTTGCATCTGCGTCCCTAGATATCTATATTTTTTAAACTCTAATATCTCTTACACTACTAAACGGATTTACACCAAATCACAAAAAGCAAGTTTTCTGGAACAAGAGCTACCTTTCCTGCAAATTTGGTGTAATCCCATCCAGCAGTTCGTGCTGTAGTCTTGTTCAAAATCTCTATGGGAAAATACATGGGAAAATGCATTTTGGGACACCCCCTTTTTCTTGGCCCTACTTGACGGATCACCCTAAAACTTTCAAGACTACAACTGAACCGACTAAAGTATAAGTTTCGAAAATTTCATGAAGATACGTCAAGCCAAAGTTACTGACAAAACAAAAAAGACGCTCTTCCTATGGAAACTAGGTCCTAACTAAAACTACCTACTGGCGACTACCAGCAGGTTTTATTTATTTATATGTATTCATATATATTTATGTGTATATATATATCTATATATATATATATATATATATATATATCGATAGGTATAGATAGATATAGATATACACATGAAAAAACAAAAGTTACAGGGGCATTATGGTTAGGTTCAGATTTTACACGCACAAAACCATATAAATTCAGCTGTTATAGTTATTTCAAGTAACTATACTTCGTGCCCTAGGGTAACTATAAGGCCCACCCTCGCTATGCACATTTTTCTCAAGAAAAACTTCATTGCAAATGTTACAGTGATATCAATGATGTCATAGAAGATGTCATGAGTAATGTAATATGTGGGGTAATTACCAATGGGTGGCTAGGGCCTGAGTTTTAGTTACCTTAGGGCACGAGTTATAGTTACTTGAAATAACTCTAACAGCTGAATTTCTGTGATTTTGTGTGTGTAAAATTTGAATCTAACTGTAACATTCCTGTAACATTTGTCAATTTCTAAGGTTTTTTAATTCTATTTCCTAACTTTAACGTCCCTGTAACCTTTGTTTATTTCAGGGAGTTTTTAGTTTTTAAAGTAAAATGACCATTGCAATGGACAGTTGGGGAGGGGAGGAGTTGGACTCAGGGCCTGGCTCGACATTGTGCTGCCCCCACCCAAGCGTGCTGCTCCTGTACCTCCCTCCTCCTTGCCATACATTGTCCAGGTCCATGCCCCTGCTCCCTCACTACAGCCCTGTGTGGCCGTTGTTCTGCCACTGCTCTTCCATCCTGCCCTGAACAGTTAGCTTGCTGCCCTATCCAACTCCTCCCCAGGGGCGGCTCCTCCGCTATGGTGGAGGAGTATCGCCCCCCTCCCAGCAGTAGCAGCAGCAGCTGCAAACATTTAAAAATAAAATGATAATAAATTATGTTTATTATCGTTTTATTTTAAAGGGGCGGGACCATGGAGATGACGAGCGCTGAGGGGAGTGCACAGAGCACTCCCCTCAGTGCACATGTGCGCACAAGGGCTCTCTCCAACCCGGCACTGCGTTACCAGGTTGGAGAGAGCAGGGCCAGGCTCCCAGTCTGCCTTGGAGCGCCCAGCCAGGACGCACCAGCCTATCATAACGTTACTCTGAGGAGCATCATGATAAGTCCCAGGGCAGGCTGGGAGCCTGTGCCTGCACTGGAGCGGAGAGCAGCGGAGTGGCCGTGAGCTTAAGGTAAATTTTTATTTTTTATTTATTTGTTGTTTTTTTACGCCCTTCACCCCGCCCCACCACTTTGTCCAGTCGTCAGGCACTACTGCTTCTCTCTACCCTCTGTTGTCTGAATCCATGCACAATCCCCCTCCCTCTTGCCCCCCCATGGTCCGATGTGCTGCTGTTGCCCTCCATTTAGCTTTATGTCCCTGCCCACTACTCCTGCCATCCGTTGCCCACTTCTGTGCCTCATCATGCCCTCCTGCTTAGCCTCTGTGCTCAGTTTGCTGGCCCTTCCCTCTGCCTTCCGATGTTATTTTTTTTCTTTTAATCTCTTTTTTTATTTTCCATGTACAACATTTAACATTGGCGCTCGGTGTGAGTCATTATGTTCAAATCATCTGTCAAATGATAATTCACAGCTGGAGGAGGGGGAAGAGGGACACACAGTATACAAACGATCATGAGTGGTTTCATTGTAAAATGTGGTATAGAGCAGTGGTTCCCAACCTTTTGATTTCTGTGGACCCCCACTTTAACATTAATGGAACCCAGGGACCACCACTGAATCATCATGGGAATCCGGGGACCCCCGCCTGAGTCATTACTGGAAGCTGGGGACCTTATTTGTTAATATTTTTTTATTTTCTAGGCTCTCGCGGACCCCCTGAGAAGGCTTCGTGGACCCCCAGGGATCCGCGGACCACAGGTTGGGAACCACTGGTATAGAGCATCCATGAGCAGAGATATTATCTAAGAAGGCAGAAGAGAAATAAACACTCAGTTTCATAATCTACGCATATTACAATGATAGAAGACAGTGACACCACAGGATCAATGACTTGCACGCTAGTAGTTTACATTTAATCAACATTTCATTTAGGTCTCCTTCTAGAGTAAGGATTGTTGCATGTAATGTATTGATAGCTGCCTATATATATGGCTAATGTGGAGTCAGTCCTAAATGGGAGGCCTTAGTGCTCCCCAGGGGTATTTGCGCTGGAAGTTCCGTCCTACAACCATATCCTCTCATGTACTTTTACTATTTACTATTAGAGTTAAAGTTTTAATTTACGATTGTGTTGCCTAACTATTGCAATGTTACTCTGGAGGAGTCATGGTGGATGAATATCATCTTTGGCTTCAAGTTGGGACATAATACTATCCCAGAACCCCAGCCCTTTAGTCACTATCCCTTTGTCTTTGAGGGAATGAAGTGTTTGTGCTTCCGCTCCTGTCCATTTTAATAAGTCACTCTGCCACCTACGTATAGTTGGCCCCAGGCGCTTTTCATTGCGTTGCTATGAGTTTTTTTTAAAAGGACAAACACTAGGTCTACGCACCTATGTTTCTGCTTATCTTGTTTTGATCTGGGGCGTATTCCCAGCAAGCAGGATTCCGGTGTAGTGTGAAGTGTGTGATCGACCAGTACACCTGCCAAGGAGGTGATGTCATGCCAGGTTTTCTGTATGGGTGGACACGACTACACCATGTGGTAGAAAGTGGCGTTGGGTTCCCCACAACGCGGACATTCATAATTAGTATGGGGGAACATGCAGTGAAGGCGGTGCGGGGACAGATAGATCTGATGAAGGTGGGTAAATTGAGTAAACGAAATCTGGAGTTCTGCGACACCTCCTTTGTCATTTGAATCGCTGTGGACCATGCAGATTGTGACAATGGTTCTTGGAGGATCTTATCCCATGCGTCTTCAGTAGTTGGAAAAATATGGATCTTGCCCTCATCTACCACTCGTAAGCGTGCTGGAAAGAGCAAGGAGTAGGTGATGTTATGGTCGCGTAGGAGCTGTTGGACCTTTATGTACGAAGTTCGTTTACGTTGCACCTCCATGATATAGTCAGAGTAGGCCGTGATGGTGTCTCCGCCTGTTCCGGGAATCCTAGAAAACGAACGTTGTTCCTGCAGGAGCGTCCCTTAGCATCTTCAGCCCTGCGTTGCAAGAGAGAAACTTCGACTTTCAGCTGCGATACCTGGTTCTGAATGCCTTTAACTCCAGGCTGTACTTCAGCTAATGAGGTCTCATTTGCAGACACCCTTTCGGCTAATTTACCATGTTCTACACAAAGCAAGTTAACCTCTTGTGCTACAGAGTCTATTTTGACTTCTAGAGTCGTTTTTGTGTCCAGCACTGCTTGAAGAAGTTTGTCAAATTGAGCAGAGTGTACTTGCAGGGTCTCGTTCATCTGCTGGAGGGTCGCCGCGTTATCCTTAGGGGCGGTAGATGATAAAGGCATAGTTCCCTCAGCCAGTGGCAGCTGCCTCATGTTCTTAGGTTTGACCATGAGTAGAACGTTAAATCGGGGTCTCCGTTAAAGTGTAGTTACTCCTTCGGGTGGTTTAGATGAGCAGGTATTTATGAGCAAGAGTAAATTTTGTTCCTGTAGCAAAAGGTACGCTGCCATTTCCCTGTTTAATATGTATCTCAATACAATTCAGTGCCCAAATAATGTGTTTAGGAGCAGTTTTCTTGTGTTCGCCAAGGCCGGTCGCCTTTAGTAGGTCCCCAAAGTCATGTTGGGAATCATGTGACGGTGCTGTTTGTTGGTAGGTCTTTTTGACCGGCCTTGCTATTGGG
Organism: Pleurodeles waltl; assembly: GCF_031143425.1. Taxonomy (NCBI): domain Eukaryota; kingdom Metazoa; phylum Chordata; class Amphibia; order Caudata; family Salamandridae; genus Pleurodeles; species Pleurodeles waltl. The sequence goes on from NC_090442.1 coordinate 196,898,470, forward strand.
CAGACTTTAATTATGGATTGCGTTTTCCTCAAGCTGTACCATCCATCTGGGACAGAAATGTTATGAGCTCTTTGTTACCACATCCTATGTAAAAATGCAGAGTTTATTTGTGGGCCTGCTGTGTACGGTTCTCTTTGATATCATGGCAGGAGTTCTTTGGAGTGCTGGAGGGGGGGCCAATTTTGAAGCGTTACGAGAGGTGTGTGAGGAGGAGGAAACACTCACCTCCTCTTCAGTTTACAGTGAGCACAGCTCCAGGGTGTAAGCGCGTGCTCCTCATGGTGTCTCCGCTGCGACCCGGGCCTTCCGAGCAGGGCAATTGCTTCCATGCGTGGCACTGGTCGTATCAACCCGGCCCTTCAGCACACTTTTTCGGGCACCCTCTGATCCGTCGGACGGCAGCGTGCTTCGCCTCATTGATCTGCCTGATACCGGATTGAGCCTCAAGGCCCCACCCTCACTCCTCGCTTGGCCGCACAGACTGCGCGGGTCACTTGGACCTCACAGCTTCACGTTATGCCAGCTGCCGTCGGGGGGGCAAAAACAGTGCCCCTCAGTACAAACATGCTCACCTGTGGCCCTCAAAGCCCCAGCCCCGGCATCTGTGGGGGTCCGTGTGGGGGAGAAGAGCAAGATAATTTGGGGCTGGGACGGAGCTGCTCAGCTAGCGTCCGCACTGGTCGCCATCTTGGCCACATCCCCCTCTGCCTTCTGATGTTTGTGTGCTTGACCCTGCTCCCTCCTTTTTGTCCACCATGTTCCATAGACCTGCCACAGCATCTCTTATCTACTCTGAGTGTTCTGTTGAGCTGCCACTGCCCCTCCCACCTGCCTAGCATGGTCAGATTACTGCAGCCTGTTCCTGCCACCTCCACCCTGCCTGTCCGAGTTCCATGCCACTATTGTCTCCCTCCTGTCTTCCATGGTCCATTTTGCAGTCACTGCCTTCTGCCCTCCCTGCTCTGTTGTGCTACAACTGTGCCTCCTGCCTACCCCGAGTGGTCTGTTGTGAAAGCCCTTCCCCTGCCCTCTCAGGTCTGTGTCCAGCCCCTACCCATCCCTTCTGACCTCCATGGTCGTTTGTGCATGCTCCTGCCCCCTCCCTCTTGCCCACCATGGCCATTGTGTTGCCACTAACCCTCCTGCTTCCCATGCATTGCTTTATGTGCTGCCACAGCCCCTCCCACCTGCCCTGTATAGTCAGTTTGCAGCCCCTGACCCCCTCACACCTTCCCTCCGTTGACTGCGCGTATGCCATTATAGTCTCACTTTTTCCTTCCATGATGTGTTGTGCTTCCAGTTCCCATCCCGCCCTACCCCCTTGCTCCAGTCCTCCGTTTTCCATGCGCAGGCCCCTATCCCCTCCCTCCTATCCTGTCTAGTCTGTTGTCGTGCCCCCGCCCCCTCCCTCCTGCCCTTGATGGTCCGTTATGCTGCAACTGTCCCTCCTATCTGTCCGGTATGGTGAGCTTGTTGCCCTTGCCTCTTTCTCCTCTGCTCTCTGTTGTCCATGTGCATGGCCCGTCTCCTCCCTATTGCTTTTCATGGTCTGTTGTGCTGCATTGCTGTCCCACTTGCCCTGTGTGGTGTATTGTGCTGCTGCAATCCCTGACGCCTGCCCTGTATGGTCAGTTTTCTTTGCCTATAACTACTGACTGGCAACTACCAGTAGAGGATATAGAAATGTAAATTCACTGACAAAAAAACCTATGTTTACAGGAACGTAATAGTTAAGTTGATGTTTTACCAGTACAAAACCATAGAAATTCAGCAGTTATAGTTATACTTATGTTAAGAAACTATCACTTGTTGCCTAAAGTTACTTTCTGGCACCAGTTATAGTTTCTTCAGATAAGCATAGCTATATGCATAACAATAACTTCTGAATTTTCATAGGTTTGAACGGGTAAAATGTCAACTTAACTATAACATCCCTGTAACCTTTGTTTTTTTCTATGAATTTCTATTTTGTTTTAGCACGCATGCACGCACGCCCGCCCGGCCGCACGCATGTTAATATAACCAGAAGCTCACACGTCCAAAGGCCGTGCTCAGGGGTGTTGGCCGCAGGGCCTGGCCTATGGCCTTGCTGCCATTTCTGCCACATGCACCCAAACCCAAGCTGCTCACTGCCTTGGGCAGTGTGCAGCATGGGTTGGATGCAGTGGGTGTTTTTTTTTTTAATTTTCTGGCTCCACAGATCCACCACAGATTTACACAGGTGGGCCGCGCTGAGACCGACGGAGGATCTGCGGATCGGATGAAAAAAAAAAGTGCCAATAATTTGTCTATGAAAGGGGCCCCTCTATGTGTTTTAAGGGTTCAGAATGCTGATATTGACAGAGAAAGGCTACTTAATGAAGTGGAACAAATAGGCGAGGAGCTGAAAAAAGAGCAGGATCAAGATTTTAATAAACAAATAATGGAGATACAGGAAAAATTGAACAAGCAACAAGAAAGGATAAAAAATTGTAAATTGGTCAAATTTAAAAGAGATAAGTTGGTTTATGAGCTTCAGCAAATATTCACATTTGCAAGAATATTCAACAGTATAAGGCGACAGAGATTATCAGATAATATTAGGCAAGTCCAAGACAAGTTGATACCACCATTGAGCTCTGGAAGTTCTGCTGTAGATAGAGACATAGAGGAAGGTGCAGCTGCTAAAAGTGCAACTGGTGAAGGAGGAGTGCCCTCAATAGTTGATGAGCTGAATTTGTTATGTTTCGATCGGAAGAGGAACCTGAGACCATGGAACCAACAAAGAGGTCCAAAGGGAAGAGGTCAAGGAGGAGACGAAGAGGAATTAGAAAAGAAAATGGTGCCTGTACCGAAGAAAAAATGGAGCCGCAAGAAATGATTGATCAAAGACAAAAAGCAGTTATCAGTCTGAGTACTTTAAATTTGCCAAATGCAGAAGAGCAAATATTGGCACTTGGGTTATCATATTGTCTGGAAAAATCACTGTATTACAGTCAAACTAGAATTGATGTTTATAAATTTATTAGAACATTGAAGCTCATGAAATATTATAGTACAAGACCAGATAAAGTGGCAATAAGATCAATGCCAGAAGAATTGGGAGATGCTTGTAATCTTAAGGTATCAGGGTTGGAACTCATTAAAAATCTAAAAGAACTTGAGAATGAAGGACATGAAATACAGCAGATTTTTACTGAGGAGAGTCTTATCCAAGAGTTGGATATTGATGTTTATGGATATGCTGCTATGAAAGTTTTACCCGGTGTTACAAAAAGATAATATACACTTGTATTCAGAACTTGCTATCCAGGAGCTTCAACAACAATATCAACAAAAAAACGTTGTAGAGTAAACAACAGCAAGGATATAGTGCCCTTATGAAAAAAATTGAAAACGACCAGCTATAGTAGTAAAAAAAAGTTGAAAAGGGGGGGAATATTGTATTGTGGTCAGTGAAAATGTATAAGAAGAAGCCTACCGACAGCTTAATGACATAGTATGTGATAAGAGAAGCACAGTAGCGTCAATGCTGGAAGTAAGGGCTGAGCACTGTAAGGCGTTGAATAATTGGAGAGACTTGGGCCCATATTTATACTTTTTTTAGCGCCACAGTTGCGCCGCATTTGCGTCAAAAAATGACGCAAATGTGGCGCTCAAAAAGTATAAATATGGGCCTTGTTTTTTTTTGGGTGTTTCCCCTTCCCACTAGGGGCTTTAGAGAATACTTTAAATGATTGCGTGAATGATATTGAAATGCTGATTAATTGATTATAGCCGGCAGTTAAATGCTAAAATATAAGGGACAATATGTTAAGTAGGAGTGCTGCTAAGTATAGGCTACATCAAGGTGAGGTAGAGATAAATTTAGAAATCCCGACTTTGGGCAGATCTGTGTGGGTAGAAACATTTATGGCACTCTACACTGTGATTTGTAGTTATGTTAAGTGTATGTCATTAATAAGTTTAAGTATATAGGCAGAATGTTTTGTATGCTGATGTAGGCGATGACATTTTGGGAACATGTTTACATATTAACATTAAAGAAAAGTATGATGTTTCAATTTGAGTTTCTCCAGAAAAACACTGTGTAAGAGTCTAAGTAGTTGTTTTATACACTGGGACTTGATTTATGTCTATCACACCACAAAAGTTTACATGTATTTAAAGGAAAGACGTATGACGTTTCTTTGTTGCGAACAAGGCTGATGTAAACGGCCAAAACGCGCCAAACGACTTTTCTCATAAATGAAATATGATGAGCAGCTACGGGTGTCGGCACCTGTTTCTTTGAAGGGTATTGTATATATATATATATATATATATACATATATATATGTATATATATATATATATTCCTGAAAAGTAACGATAGGTGAAAATATAAGTTAAAACATAACACTTTAAACTCAAAGAACCACTAAAATGCACCACTTAAAATTAAACGAAGTAACTATAACTTGCATACTCGCCATGCACAGTGATGTCATTAATGATTTATTTCAGATGTCATCACTGATTTTATCCCTGATATCATAGAACATGTCGAGTGATGTAATATGTGAGGTCATAAGCAGTGCATAGTGAGTGTGCAAGGTTATAGTTACTTCATTTAACTATAACTAGTGAATTTCATCTCACCCAAGAGATGCTATGAATGAGTCAAGATGTAAAGATTAATATGAGACATATCAGAAGACCCACTAGAGTGAGACTATATTATGAGTCAAGTTCCATCGTTGTATTCAAACAAGACATTTTGGCAGAAAGCTAAATCTTTACCCAGAAAGTGTACTCTTTTTGTGATTTGGTGGAACTCCGTTCAGACATTTGAGGGGAATTAAGCTGCAAAATTAGAGATATCTAGTGACACAGTACTACTTAGGGAGAACAGAGGAAAAAACAACAAATGTATTATTCTGATTGGCTGGTTCTGCAGGATGGGGACTAGTCCTGTGAGACAGTGGGCTGTGATTACAGGCCACAAAATGAAGAGAAATGTTGGGACCCCCACTGTAGGACATGGGGACTTTGGCCCTGTGTCCTTAATATTAAAATAATACAACATGAAAGGGCGCAGGGTAGGGGTGCCCTGACCCCCTGGTAATATGCCGGGGGCTAAAGTACAAAAAAAAAAGAAAACATTTGCTCCACTGTGGTACTGTGAAATTTGTGCTAGTGCAGGCAAATTACTGTGCGATTACCATGCAAATTACTGTGAGATTACCATTGGACAAACCCCCCCCCCACAAATGAGTGATGGAATATGTGAAGAAATAAGTAGTGCATGGCAACTGCACAAGTTATAGTAGCTGTATCCATTCCACTCTATAGTTATAGTTAGTTATATTTAGGATTACCAGGTACAAGAATTCCTTGAAATTTTGGTCCTAATAACTTTGACCCCATTTGACGAATCTCCACAAAAGTTTCCAGACCTGTGCTTTTCCTACATTGGCGGAGGATGGAAAGTTTTACAGTGATTGGTGAAGGGGTGCAAGGATAAAAGGGGGGTCACAAAATGCATTTTTCCACCAATGCATTTTCCATAGACTTTGTATCTTACGTAGTGCTAAAACGGCTGAACGGATTCACATGCAATTCGGCAGGGTTAGACACTATAGTGCACAGATGATCCTTTTGGGTACTACAGCTAAGTACTTCTTAAGTTATAAGGCATTTAAACTTAGTGATATCTGTTGTTGCTGTATTTTCAGAACGTTTTGCAGTACATCACAGAAGCAATGCATACATAGCGATGACATGATTATGTGATTGGCAAATGACTGCCTTTACAAAAGTTAAAGGCAGCTATGTTGTTTTAAAGTACACTTTGGCTATATTCTGCATTCCGCCCCTTAGATGTAGGTAAGTATTAGATTTGATATTTTTCCCCTACCTATTAGCACTTTGTTAAACTGGTAATAGGAAGAGGAAAATATTATAAGTTTTTATATATTTAAAAATCAATGTACAGAGTTTAGTGGTACGTGCCTCAGGAGTACCGTGGTACCTAAAATAAATTACAAAATAATAAGTTAAAAAAATAAAAATACCATATATTTTACAGATATAATGTAGTGCAGTCTATTTTATATTTTAAGCATATTTAAATCTTCATAAAAAGTCTATTTAGTACTGCAGAAATACCCACAAATTACTGTGCTACTTAAAACATTTTTTTAATTGCACACTTCTCCCTTAACTGCTGTAGAAATATACAGAAAATTACATATGAATTTCTATTCCTATTTACACCTTAATTAAGTGGCAATAGACGGGGAACAAAAATGAAACCTACAACTTTCCTATATCTAAGACCCTACTACTTTGCTATATCTAAGACACTGTTGCACTGAATGCCACTCCCTCTCTACTTCCGCTCCACTGTATGCCACTCCCCTGTATGCCACTCCACTTCATACTATTCACTCTATGTCACTTCACTCTAAGTGACTCCACTGCATGCTGATCGACTGTATGCCACTACACTCTACGACACTGTACTCTGTGCTATTTCACTGAACTTATCTGAACTCTACCCCACTCCACGGCACTCTACACCACCCCACTATATGCTATTTTACTGTATGCCACGCTACTGTAGACTACTCCATTCTACTCCACTTCACTATGCTCCGCACAACAATACTATACTCCACTCAGCAACAGTCTAGGCCCCTCCACTGTACCACAATATACTCCACTGTATAGCACTATATTGTACAACAACGTACTCCTTTCAGTGCCACTGTACAGCACTCTACTTTACTCTTTACACTGTACAACACTCTACGCTGCTCCACCACCAGACACTACACTGTATGACCCTACAGATTTGTCAGAAATGGTTAAGTGTAAATTAAGAAATGTTAATCTACTTGGTGCTATAAACCATCTCCCCCCACCCAGGGTGAGACTGCCCCATGACCCTCTAATTCACAGATAAGAATAATCTCCCAAAGGGAAAGCATGCCACAGTCAAGTCAAGTTTTCCCATTTGTCAATCACATATTACATGAACCATTTTCTCAAATGTCCATAAGGTGAGGTGTAGTCATCCATCAATAGAACGTCCAATAAGGAGACTTTTATGCTGTTGGTTAAAATATCTTTATTATATATATGTGTGTGTATATATATATATATACATATATACTTCAAAATTGCATTTAAGTCAGCATCCAACACGGCAGGCTGCAACAGGGTCACGAGCCCCTATAAATCATCCAAGATACTTCTTGAAAAGAAGACAATGTCGCAGCCACTTACTTGCCACAATCCCAGTGTTCTTTAATCAGGCAGAAAAGCACAAAAATGACAAAAAGATATTCTCCAACGTGTTTCAGGAGACTCTGCTCTCTTGATCACAGAGATATTCAAAGATATTCAGAAACCCTTTTTCCCTTTCCATTATAACTAACATAATGAACATAAAAAGTGGACTACAGTTACTACCTAAAACAGTGGCAGCCATCTTAAAGTGAATTCTTACAATGACAAGTGCAACTAAAATTATATAACATACTTAAACCCACAATTCCTACATGTTGTTTTCTACTCCTATACCACAAATTATTCTAACATTTTCCCTCCTATATATACACATATCTAAATTATTCAATTCTGATTTTTTAATTTTTTACCAATACTTTAACTCATTTATTACTTATACAAATAATCATACCTCATATGGGATCACTCATCTTGTTTCTATCCGTATACTTGTGGGTAGTCCAGATGTACCCTGGAGATATAATAGCTCTTTTGCTTCTTATTTAGTTAACCATACATCCTCATATGGAATCACTCATCTTGTTTCTGTCCGTATACTTATAAGTAGTCCAGATGTACCCTGGAGATATAATAGCTCTTTTGCTTCTTATTTAGTTAACCATACATCCTGCCAATCATGGAAAGAAAAAAGGGTTAAAACTATTAAACAACAAACCTTTAGCCTACAATATAATAATAATTTCAACTGAAATTCAAACTTATTAAATTCAAAATATATCAATGTTACACGATCAGTCAATATAAATGCACAGATAATTCTTCATCCTTGTTCAAACCCATAGGTTCCGTTGTGTTACAACTAATAATCAGCCGTGATTCCAATTTTCTTAAGTCCAGCGTCCTATTGTTACCTCTTATTTTCAATATGACCCTATCCAGGACCATAAATTGTAATTTACTTTCATTTTTGTTATGAAATTCCTTAAAATGTCTAGCCACAGGATAGGATCTATCCTCATTTCTAATCGCTCTTATATGTTCCAGAATGCGCTTTTTTGCTATGTGTATGGTACTACAAATGTAACATTTATTACAGGGACATTTTAAGGCATAAACACAATAGTCTGATAAACATGAAACATGCTTCCTTATTCTAAACGATTTATGAGTCCCGGGAAATAGTACCTCCTTGCAATTGGAACTATATTTACACGCTTTACATTTACTGCATGTATAGAAACCTTGAATAGGTTGTATTCCCTCATTGTTAGATATTAAGCTGTGGCTTAACATATCTTTCAAAGACCTGCTTCTTCTAAATGTAAAAGCCGGATACTCATCCAATAATTTACCTATCTTTTCATCAGTCCTAAGGGCTGGCCAAAATTTTAGAAATGCTTTCTTGATTTCTTTTACTCTGTCATGATATGAGGTTATAAATCTTATCTTTATGTTTTCCTTCTTGATATCTTCCAACTTATCTACCAAAAGGTCCTCCCTTTTGGTCTGTCTAACCCTCATCACAGCTTTATCTATTACAGCCTGTGAGTAACCTCTTTCAATGAATCTTTTAGTCATCACTTTAACCTCATTTTCGAATGTGGCATCCAAACTGCAGTTTCTTCTAGCCCTTAATAGTTCCCCATAGGGGATACTATAAATCAGGTTTTTTGGATGACTGCTCATAGCATGTAATAAACTATGGCGGCCGCTGCGAGGCAGAGGTAGCGACCACTGACCCTCGGGTAGGTCGCTCCCCTGCTCACGCAGCGCCACCAGTCCCTGACTGCCCTCCTCACCGTTCTCATCCTGTGAGTGTGTGCGAGTGTCCCCCCTCTTTACACGTGTACCCCGAGTGCTTGTGCTGACTGACTGACCGGAATCCTCCTTTCTTCCCGTGTATCCCGTGCTTGTCCCCCTGAGTGCCGTGTGCCCCCTCCTGCCGTTCTCCCTCATTTTCAGCCCCTCCCTTTAGAGTTTTACCTGGCCTCTCGCCGTTTTTTTGCCGCCGTTCTTTTTGCCGCCTTTTTCGCTGCTTTTTCTTTTTCCCGCCTCCAGATTCCCCCGCCCGCCCGCCTCCCGCCTCCCAGCTGACCCCTCCTCCCCGGCTACCCTTAAATGGCGGCCGCTGCGAGGTAGAGGTAGCGACCACTGACCCTCGGGTAGGTCGCTCCCCTGCTCACGCAGCGCCACCAGTCCCTGACTGCCCTCCTCACCATTCTCATGCTGTGAGTGTGTGCGAGTGTCCCCCCTCTTTACCCGTGTACCCCGAGTGCTTGTGCTGACTGACTGACCGGAATCCTCCTTTCTTCCCGTGTATCCCGTGCGTGTCCCCCTGAGTGCCGTGTGCCCCCTCCTGCCGTTCTCCCTCATTTTCAGCCCCTCCCTTTAGGGTTTTACCTGGCCTCTCGCCGTTTTTTTGCCGCCGTTCTTTTTGCCGCCTTTTTCGCTGCTTTTTCTTTTTCCCGCCTCCAGATTCCCCCACCCGCCCGCCTCCCGCCTCCCAGCTGACCCCTCCTCCCCGGCTACCCTTAAATGGCGGCCGCTGCGAGGCAGAGGTAGCGACCACTGACCCTCGGGTAGGTCGCTCCCCTGCTCACGCAGCGCCACCAGTCCCTGACTGCCCTCCTCACCGTTCTCATCCTGTGAGTGTGTGCGAGTGTCCCCCCTCTTTACCCGTGTACCCCGAGTGCTTGTGCTGACTGACTGACCGGAATCCTCCTTTCTTCCCGTGTATCCCGTGCGTGTCCCCCTGAGTGCCGTGTGCCCCCTCCTGCCGTTCTCCCTCATTTTCAGCCCCTCCCTTTAGAGTTTTACCTGGCCTCTCGCCGTTTTTTTGCCGCCGTTCTTTTTGCCGCCTTTTTCGCTGCTTTTTCTTTTTCCCGCCTCCAGATTCCCCCGCCCGCCCGCCTCCCGCCTCCCAGCTGACCCCTCCTCCCCGGCTACCCTTAAATGGCGGCCGCTGCGAGGCAGAGGTAGCGACCACTGACCCTCGGGTAGGTCGCTCCCCTGCTCACGCAGCGCCACCAGTCCCTGACTGCCCTCCTCACCGTTCTCATCCTGTGAGTGTGTGCGAGTGTCCCCCCTCTTTACCCGTGTACCCCGAGTGCTTGTGCTGACTGACTGACCGGAATCCTCCTTTCTTCCCGTGTATCCCGTGCGTGTCCCCCTGAGTGCCGTGTGCCCCCTCCTGCCGTTCTCCCTCATTTTCAGCCCCTCCCTTTAGAGTTTTACCTGGCCTCTCGCCGTTTTTTTGCCGCCGTTCTTTTTGCCGCCTTTTTCGCTGCTTTTTCTTTTTCCCGCCTCCAGATTCCCCCGCCCGCCCGCCTCCCGCCTCCCAGCTGACCCCTCCTCCCCGGCTACCCTTAAATGGCGGCCGCTGCGAGGCAGAGGTAGCGACCACTGACCCTCGGGTAGGTCGCTCCCCATCTCACGCAGCGCCACCAGTCCCTGACTGCCCTCCTCACCGTTCTCATCCTGTGAGTGTGTGCGAGTGTCCCCCCTCTTTACCCGTGTACCCCGAGTGCTTGTGCTGACTGACTGACCGGAATCCTCCTTTCTTCCCGTGTATCCCGTGCGTGTCCCCCTGAGTGCCGTGTGCCCCCTCCTGCCGTTCTCCCTCATTTTCAGCCCCTCCCTTTAGAGTTTTACCTGGCCTCTCGCCGTTTTTTTGCCGCCGTTCTTTTTGCCGCCTTTTTCGCTGCTTTTTCTTTTTCCCGCCTCCAGATTCCCCCGCCCGCCCGCCTCCCAGCTGACCCCTCCTCCCCGGCTACCCTTAAATGGCGGCCGCTGCGAGGCAGAGGTAGCGACCACTGACCCTCGGGTAGGTCGCTCCCCTGCTCACGCAGCGCCACCAGTCCCTGACTGCCCTCCTCACCGTTCTCATCCTGTGAGTGTGTGCGAGTGTCCCCCCTCTTTACCCGTGTACCCCGAGTGCTTGTGCTGACTGACTGACCGGAATCCTCCTTTCTTCCCGTGTATCCCGTGCGTGTCCCCCTGAGTGCCGTGTGCCCCCTCCTGCCGTTCTCCCTCATTTTCAGCCCCTCCCTTTAGAGTTTTACCTGGCCTCTCGCCGTTTTTTTGCCGCCGTTCTTTTTGCCGCCTTTTTCGCTGCTTTTTCTTTTTCCCGCCTCCAGATTCCCCCGCCCGCCCGCCTCCCGCCTCCCAGCTGACCCCTCCTCCCCGGCTACCCTTAAATGGCGGCCGCTGCGAGGCAGAGGTAGCGACCACTGACCCTCGGGTAGGTCGCTCCCCTGCTCACGCAGCGCCACCAGTCCCTGACTGCCCTCCTCACCGTTCTCATCCTGTGAGTGTGTGCGAGTGTCCCCCCTCTTTACCCGTGTACCCCGAGTGCTTGTGCTGACTGACTGACCGGAATCCTCCTTTCTTCCCGTGTATCCCGTGCGTGTCCCCCTGAGTGCCGTGTGCCCCCTCCTGCCGTTCTCCCTCATTTTCAGCCCCTCCCTTTAGAGTTTTACCTGGCCTCTCGCCGTTTTTTTGCCGCCGTTCTTTTTGCTGCCTTTTTCGCTGCTTTTTCTTTTTCCCGCATCCAGATTCCCCCGCCCGCCCGCCTCCCGCCTCCCAGCTGACCCCTCCTCCCCGGCTACCCTTAAATGGCGGCCGCTGCGAGGCAGAGGTAGCGACCACTGACCCTCGGGTAGGTCGCTCCCCTGCTCACGCAGCGCCACCAGTCCCTGACTGCCCTCCTCACCGTTCTCATCCTGTGAGTGTGTGCGAGTGTCCCCCCTCTTTACCCGTGTACCCCGAGTGCTTGTGCTGACTGACTGACCGGAATCCTCCTTTCTTCCCGTGTATCCCGTGCGTGTCCCCCTGAGTGCCGTGTGCCCCCTCCTGCCGTTCTCCCTCATTTTCAGCCCCTCCCTTTAGAGTTTTACCTGGCCTCTCGCCGTTTTTTTGCCGCCGTTCTTTTTGCCGCCTTTTTCGCTGCTTTTTCTTTTTCCCGCCTCCAGATTCCCCCGCCCGCCCGCCTCCCGCCTCCCAGCTGACCCCTCCTCCCCGGCTACCCTTAAATGGCGACCGCTGCGAGGCAGAGGTAGCGACCACTGACCCTCGGGTAGGTCGCTCCCCTGCTCACGCAGCGCCACCAGTCCCTGACTGCCCTCCTCACCGTTCTCATCCTGTGAGTGTGTGCGAGTGTCCCCCCTCTTTACCCGTGTACCCCGAGTGCTTGTGCTGACTGACTGACCGGAATCCTCCTTTCTTCCCGTGTATCCCGTGCGTGTCCCCCTGAGTGCCGTGTGCCCCCTCCTGCCGTTCTCCCTCATTTTCAGCCCCTCCCTTTAGAGTTTTACCTGGCCTCTCGCCGTTTTTTTGCCGCCGTTCTTTTTGCCGCCTTTTTCGCTGCTTTTTCTTTTTCCCGCCTCCAGATTCCCCCGCCCGCCCGCCTCCCGCCTCCCAGCTGACCCCTCCTCCCCGGCTACCCTTAAATGGCGGCCGCTGCGAGGCAGAGGTAGCAACCACTGACCCTCGGGTAGGTCGCTCCCCTGCTCACGCAGCGCCACCAGTCCCTGACTGCCCTCCTCACCGTTCTCATCCTGTGAGTGTGTGCGAGTGTCCCCCCCTCTTTACCCGTGTACCCCGAGTGCTTGTGCTGACTGACTGACCGGAATCCTCCTTTCTTCCCGTGTATCCCGTGCGTGTCCCCCTGAGTGCCGTGTGCCCCCTCCTGCCGTTCTCCCTCATTTTCAGCCCCTCCCTTTAGAGTTTTACCTGGCCTCTCGCCGTTTTTTTGCCGCCGTTCTTTTTGCCGCCTTTTTCGCTGCTTTTTCTTTTTCCCGCCTCCAGATTCCCCCGCCCGCCCGCCTCCCGCCTCCCAGCTGACCCCTCCTCCCCGGCTACCCTTAAATGGCGGCCGCTGCGAGGCAGAGGTAGCGACCACTGACCCTCGGGTAGGTCGCTCCCCTGCTCACGCAGCGCCACCAGTCCCTGACTGCCCTCCTCACCGTTCTCATCCTGTGAGTGTGTGCGAGTGTCCCCCCTCTTTACCCGTGTACCCCGAGTGCTTGTGCTGACTGACTGACCGGAATCCTCCTTTCTTCCCGTGTATCCCGTGCGTGTCCCCCTGAGTGCCGTGTGCCCCCTCCTGCCGTTCTCCCTCATTTTCAGCCCCTCCCTTTAGAGTTTTACCTGGCCTCTCGCCGTTTTTTTGCCGCCGTTCTTTTTGCCGCCTTTTTCGCTGCTTTTTCTTTTTCCCGCCTCCAGATTCCCCCGCCCGCCCGCCTCCCGCCTCCCAGCTGACCCCTCCTCCCCGGCTACCCTTAAATGGCGGCCGCTGCGAGGCAGAGGTAGCAACCACTGACCCTCGGGTAGGTCGCTCCCCTGCTCACGCAGCGCCACCAGTCCCTGACTGCCCTCCTCACCGTTCTCATCCTGTGAGTGTGTGCGAGTGTCCCCCCTCTTTACCCGTGTACCCCGAGTGCTTGTGCTGACTGACTGACCGGAATCCTCCTTTCTTCCCGTGTATCCCGTGCGTGTCCCCCTGAGTGCCGTGTGCCCCCTCCTGCCGTTCTCCCTCATTTTCAGCCCCTCCCTTTAGAGTTTTACCTGGCCTCTCGCCGTTTTTTTGCCGCCGTTCTTTTTGCCGCCTTTTTCGCTGCTTTTTCTTTTTCCCGCCTCCAGATTCCCCCGCCCGCCCGCCTCCCGCCTCCCAGCTGACCCCTCCTCCCCGGCTACCCTTAAATGGCGGCCGCTGCGAGGCAGAGGTAGCGACCACTGACCCTCGGGTAGGTCGCTCCCCTGCTCACGCAGCGCCACCAGTCCCTGACTGCCCTCCTCACCGTTCTCATCCTGTGAGTGTGTGCGAGTGTCCCCCCTCTTTACCCGTGTACCCCGAGTGCTTGTGCTGACTGACTGACCGGAATCCTCCTTTCTTCCCGTGTATCCCGTGCGTGTCCCCCTGAGTGCCGTGTGCCCCCTCCTGCCGTTCTCCCTCATTTTCAGCCCCTCCCTTTAGAGTTTTACCTGGCCTCTCGCCGTTTTTTTGCCGCCGTTCTTTTTGCCGCCTTTTTCGCTGCTTTTTCTTTTTCCCGCCTCCAGATTCCCCCGCCCGCCCGCCTCCCGCCTCCCAGCTGACCCCTCCTCCCCGGCTACCCTTAAATGGCGGCCGCTGCGAGGCAGAGGTAGCGACCACTGACCCTCGGGTAGGTCGCTCCCCTGCTCACGCAGCGCCACCAGTCCCTGACTGCCCTCCTCACCGTTCTCATCCTGTGAGTGTGTGCGAGTGTCCCCCCTCTTTACCCGTGTACCCCGAGTGCTTGTGCTGACTGACTGACCGGAATCCTCCTTTCTTCCCGTGTATCCCGTGCGTGTCCCCCTGAGTGCCGTGTGCCCCCTCCTGCCGTTCTCCCTCATTTTCAGCCCCTCCCTTTAGAGTTTTACCTGGCCTCTCGCCGTTTTTTTGCCGCCGTTCTTTTTGCCGCCTTTTTCGCTGCTTTTTCTTTTTCCCGCCTCCAGATTCCCCCGCCTGCCCGCCTCCCGCCTCCCAGCTGACCCCTCCTCCCCGGCTACCCTTAAATGGCGGCCGCTGCGAGGCAGAGGTAGCGACCACTGACCCTCGGGTAGGTCGCTCCCCTGCTCACGCAGCGCCACCAGTCCCTGACTGCCCTCCTCACCGTTCTCATCCTGTGAGTGTGTGCGAGTGTCCCCCCTCTTTACCCGTGTACCCCGAGTGCTTGTGCTGACTGACTGACCGGAATCCTCCTTTCTTCCCGTGTCTCCCGTGCGTGTCCCCCTGAGTGCCGTGTGCCCCCTCCTGCCGTTCTCCCTCATTTTCAGCCCCTCCCTTTAGAGTTTTACCTGGCCTCTCGCCGTTTTTTTGCCGCCGTTCTTTTTGCCGCCTTTTTCGCTGCTTTTTCTTTTTCCCGCCTCCAGATTCCCCCGCCCGCCCGCCTCCCGCCTCCCAGCTGACCCCTCCTCCCCGGCTACCCTTAAATGGCGGCCGCTGCGAGGCAGAGGTAGCGACCACTGACCCTCGGGTAGGTCGCTCCCCTGCTCACGCAGCGCCACCAGTCCCTGACTGCCCTCCTCACCGTTCTCATCCTGTGAGTGTGTGCGAGTGTCCCCCCTCTTTACCCGTGTACCCCGAGTGCTTGTGCTGACTGACTGACCGGAATCCTCCTTTCTTCCCGTGTATCCCGTGCGTGTCCCCCTGAGTGCCGTGTGCCCCCTCCTGCTGTTCTCCCTCATTTTCAGCCCCTCCCTTTAGAGTTTTACCTGGCCTCTCGCCGTTTTTTTGCCGCCGTTCTTTTTGCCGCCTTTTTCGCTGCTTTTTCTTTTTCCCGCCTCCAGATTCCCCCGCCCGCCCGCCTCCCGCCTCCCAGCTGACCCCTCCTCCCCGGCTACCCTTAAATGGCGGCCGCTGCGAGGCAGAGGTAGCGACCACTGACCCTCGGGTAGGTCGCTCCCCTGCTCACGCAGCGCCACCAGTCCCTGACTGCCCTCCTCACCGTTCTCATCCTGTGAGTGTGTGCGAGTGTCCCCCCTCTTTACCCGTGTACCCCGAGTGCTTGTGCTGACTGACTGACCGGAATCCTCCTTTCTTCCCGTGTCTCCCGTGCGTGTCCCCCTGAGTGCCGTGTGCCCCCTCCTGCCGTTCTCCCTCATTTTCAGCCCCTCCCTTTAGAGTTTTACCTGGCCTCTCGCCGTTTTTTTGCCGCCGTTCTTTTTGCCGCCTTTTTCGCTGCTTTTTCTTTTTCCCGCCTCCAGATTCCCCCGCCCGCCCGCCTCCCGCCTCCCAGCTGACCCCTCCTCCCCGGCTACCCTTAAATGGCGGCCGCTGCGAGGCAGAGGTAGCGACCACTGACCCTCGGGTAGGTCGCTCCCCTGCTCACGCAGCGCCACCAGTCCCTGACTGCCCTCCTCACCGTTCTCATCCTGTGAGTGTGTGCGAGTGTCCCCCCTCTTTACCCGTGTACCCCGAGTGCTTGTGCTGACTGACTGACCGGAATCCTCCTTTCTTCCCGTGTATCCCGTGCGTGTCCCCCTGAGTGCCGTGTGCCCCCTCCTGCCGTTCTCCCTCATTTTCAGCCCCTCCCTTTAGAGTTTTACCTGGCCTCTCGCCGTTTTTTTGCCGCCGTTCTTTTTGCCGCCTTTTTCGCTGCTTTTTCTTTTTCCCGCCTCCAGATTCCCCCGCCTGCCCGCCTCCCGCCTCCCAGCTGACCCCTCCTCCCCGGCTACCCTTAAATGGCGGCCGCTGCGAGGCAGAGGTAGCGACCACTGACCCTCGGGTAGGTCGCTCCCCTGCTCACGCAGCGCCACCAGTCCCTGACTGCCCTCCTCACCGTTCTCATCCTGTGAGTGTGTGCGAGTGTCCCCCCTCTTTACCCGTGTACCCCGAGTGCTTGTGCTGACTGACTGACCGGAATCCTCCTTTCTTCCCGTGTCTCCCGTGCGTGTCCCCCTGAGTGCCGTGTGCCCCCTCCTGCCGTTCTCCCTCATTTTCAGCCCCTCCCTTTAGAGTTTTACCTGGCCTCTCGCCGTTTTTTTGCCGCCGTTCTTTTTGCCGCCTTTTTCGCTGCTTTTTCTTTTTCCCGCCTCCAGATTCCCCCGCCCGCCCGCCTCCCGCCTCCCAGCTGACCCCTCCTCCCCGGCTACCCTTAAATGGCGGCCGCTGCGAGGCAGAGGTAGCGACCACTGACCCTCGGGTAGGTCGCTCCCCTGCTCACGCAGCGCCACCAGTCCCTGACTGCCCTCCTCACCGTTCTCATCCTGTGAGTGTGTGCGAGTGTCCCCCCTCTTTACCCGTGTACCCCGAGTGCTTGTGCTGACTGACTGACCGGAATCCTCCTTTCTTCCCGTGTATCCCGTGCGTGTCCCCCTGAGTGCCGTGTGCCCCCTCCTGCTGTTCTCCCTCATTTTCAGCCCCTCCCTTTAGAGTTTTACCTGGCCTCTCGCCGTTTTTTTGCCGCCGTTCTTTTTGCCGCCTTTTTCGCTGCTTTTTCTTTTTCCCGCCTCCAGATTCCCCCGCCCGCCCGCCTCCCGCCTCCCAGCTGACCCCTCCTCCCCGGCTACCCTTAAATGGCGGCCGCTGCGAGGCAGAGGTAGCGACCACTGACCCTCGGGTAGGTCGCTCCCCTGCTCACGCAGCGCCACCAGTCCCTGACTGCCCTCCTCACCGTTCTCATCCTGTGAGTGTGTGCGAGTGTCCCCCCTCTTTACCCGTGTACCCCGAGTGCTTGTGCTGACTGACTGACCGGAATCCTCCTTTCTTCCCGTGTCTCCCGTGCGTGTCCCCCTGAGTGCCGTGTGCCCCCTCCTGCCGTTCTCCCTCATTTTCAGCCCCTCCCTTTAGAGTTTTACCTGGCCTCTCGCCGTTTTTTTGCCGCCGTTCTTTTTGCCGCCTTTTTCGCTGCTTTTTCTTTTTCCCGCCTCCAGATTCCCCCGCCCGCCCGCCTCCCGCCTCCCAGCTGACCCCTCCTCCCCGGCTACCCTTAAATGGCGGCCGCTGCGAGGCCGCGCAGCGGGCGCGCCGCTGGCGCGCCAAAGGCGCGCCTAAGGCAAGCCCGTCTGCGCCCGTCCGCGCCTGGACCGCGCCTAGCGCCACAACCCCTGGCCCCCGCGACCCCCACCTCCCCCGCCTGACCCACAACTCCGCCTTCCTCACTGCTCTCAACCCCGGCCGCACGCCGGCCTGCTGCCGCGCCACCCCGAAGCGGACCCACGGACCCTTCACCTGCCGCAACTGCCATTTCACCTGCCTACGAACTCACACCACACCCAACAGGAACGACTCGCCCAGAAACAACCTCAACTGCATCCTGGTCAACACCAGATCCGTCCACAGGCACGCCATCGAACTGTGGAACCTCATCGACTCTACAAACCCGGACATCGCCTTCCTCACCGAGACCTGGATGAACCCCTCCTCGGCACCCGACATCGCCATAGCCATCCCCGACGGCTACAAAATCATCAGGAAAGACCGCACCAACCGCACCGGAGGAGGCATCGCCATCGCCCACAAGAGCTCCATCCGCATCTCAACCTACACCGACAACTCACTGCCCGACGCCGAGCACCTCCACTTCTCAATCAACAGCGACCCCAAGACCACCCTCAGAGGCACCCTGATATACAGACCACCAGGACCACGCACAAAGTTCAGCGAAGACATCGCAGACTTCATCAGCCCACACGCACTCCCGTCCACCAACTACATCCTCCTAGGGGACCTCAACTTCCACCTGGAGAATCGCACCGACAACAACACCACCGCCTTATTGGACAACCTCGCCAACCTGGGACTGAAACAACTAGTCAACACCCCCACCCACTACGCCGGACACACGCTGGACCCCATCTTCTCCTCCAGCAAACACATCTCTTTCAGCCACACCACTGTACTCTCCTGGACAGACCACAGCTGTGTCCACTTCAGCTTCAAGAAAACCAACGTACACCACCACGCCCAACAACCACCAAGAAGACAGTGGAACCGAATCTCCTCGGAACAACTCATATCGACCCTCTCTCAGAACCCACCCACCAGCACTACAGACCCCAACGAAGCCGCCAACAACCTCACGAGCTGGATCTCAGACTGCGCCAACCTCCTGGCCCCCCTGAAGACCCAAGCAAACAGAAACAGCCACAAGAAAAATTCCTGGTTTACCCCCGACCTCAAGGACTCCAAAAAAGAATGCCGCACCCTCGAGAAGACTTGGCGCCTCAACCAGACCGACGAAAACATGTCTGCTCTCAAAAACACCACCCGCAAACACCACCAACTCCTCCGCGCAGCACGAAAATCAGCCTTCCAGAACAGACTAGACAGCAACGCCCACAACAGCAAGGAACTATTTGGCATCGTCAAAGAGCTCTCCAACCCCGACGCCGAAAACAACTCCATCCCTCCCTCACAGGACCTCTGCGACTCCCTCGCAGCTTTCTTCCACCACAAGATCACCGACATCTACAACAGCTTCACCACAACCAACTCGAACCCTCCACCGGAACCCGCCACCGACAACACCACCATCCACACCTGGAACTCAACCTCCACTGAGGAAACCGCCCGCGTCATGAACTCCATCCACTCAGGATCACCATCCGACCCCTGTCCGCACCACATCTTCAACAAAGCCGACAACATCATCGCACCCCACCTCCGAGACGTCATCAACACATCTTTTTCCACCGCCACCTTCCCGGAGAACTGGAAGCACGCTGAACTGAACGCCCTCCTAAAGAAACCAACAGCAGACCCCACCGAACTCAAAAACTTCCGGCCCATCTCGCTCCTACCGTTCCCCGCCAAAGTGATCGAGAAAATCGTCAACGCTCAACTCACCACCGCCCTGGAAACCAACGACTCACTCGACCCCTCACAGTTCGGCTTCAGAGCTAACCACAGCACCGAGACCGCCCTCATCGCCGCCACGGACGACATCAGATCCCTGACCGACAAAGGAGAAACCGTGGCCCTCATACTCCTGGACCTCTCTGCAGCATTCGACACGGTCTACCACCGCACCCTGATACGTCGCCTAAGCAACGCCGGCATCAGAGGCAAGGCCCTGGAATGGATCACCTCCTTCCTCTCCGGAAGAACTCAGAGAGTCCGCCTCCCCCCCTTCAGATCCACGGCTACGGAGATCATCTGCGGCGTCCCCCAGGGATCCTCCCTCAGCCCCACCCTCTTCAACATCTACATGACCCCCCTGGCGAACATCGCACGCAAACACGGACTCAACCTCATATCCTACGCAGACGACACCCAGCTCATCCTATCCCTCACCAACGACCCCACCTCAGCAAGAACCAGACTACACGAAGGCATGAAGGAAGTAGCGAACTGGATGACAGACAGCCGGCTTAAACTGAATACAGAGAAAACGGAGGTCCTCATCCTCGGCCCTACACCTACCGCCTGGGACGACTCCTGGTGGCCTCCTGCCCTAGGCAGCACTCCCCAACCCACCGACCACGCACGCAACCTCGGTTTCATCCTGGACTCTTCCCTCTCCATGACCAGACAGGTCAACTCGGTGACCTCAGCATGCTTCAACACCCTCCGCATGCTCCGCAAGATCTTCCGCTGGATCCCCACCGACACCAGGAAGACCGTCACCCACGCCCTCGTCACCAGTCGCTTGGACTATGGGAACGCTCTGTACGCCGGCATCACCATCAAGCTACAGAGGAAACTACAACGAATCCAGAACGCTGCTGCACGACTTATCCTGAACATACCCCGCCACAACCACATCTCCGGACACCTGAGGAAACTCCACTGGCTCCCAGTCAACAAGAGGATAACCTTCAGACTCCTCACCCACGCACACAAAGCCCTGCACAACCGCGGACCAGAACTCTTCAACCACCGCATCTCCTTCTACACTCCTCCTCGCACCCTACGCTCGACCGGACAAGCCCTGGCAGCCGTACCACGCATTCGCAAAGCCACTGCCGGAGGCAGGTCCTTCTCTTACCTAGCAGCGAAGACCTGGAACTCCCTTCCCAGCCACCTTCGCGCCATACAAGACCACCTTCACTTCAGACGGCAGCTCAAGACCTGGCTCTTCGAGCATTGAACCCCCCCCCCCACAGCGCCTTGAGACCCTTACGGGTGAGTAGCGCGCTTTATAAATGCGACTGATTGATTGATTGATTGATTCCCTGCGGTATCTTTCCTATAAAATTCACATTCCAATTCATCATTAATTACCTTAATTCTCACATCCAAAAATTCCAATTCAGCTGAATCCATTGTGCAGCTGAACCTAAGATTCAGTTTATTATTGTTCAATTCCTCAACAAAATTCAAAGCTGATTCTTTACTTCCTCTCCAAATACAAAAAATATCATCAATATACCTCACCCACAGGACTGCTTGGTTTTCAAAACCTGAGGTGTTCCGGACTACCTGCTCCTCCCACCAGCCTAGGTATAAACCCGCATAGCTGGGGGCAAAACAGGTTCCCATTACAGTCCCCTGGCACTGACGGTATAAAGCACTGTTAAAGATGAAAAAATTGTAAGTCAAACACATCTGCACCATATCTAATAACATTTCTGTTTGTAAAAGGTAGGATTATGACCTTGCCCTCAAACAATGTCTCACTGCCTCAATACCCTTTTCAGGTGGAATACATGTATATAAACTATCCACAGCTAGGCTTAGAAGAAGGAAATCCTTTTCCCATCCTGTTCCATTGATTGTTCGTAGGAATTCTCTAGTATCCTTAATATAGGATGGTAAAGCCTCCACAAAGGGACGCAAAAAGTGGTCCACATATTTGGAAACGTTTTCTAACAGACTCCCCATAGAGGATACAATGGGCCTCCCAGGTGGATTTTTCGCATTCTTGTGTAGCTTGGGTAGAAAGTAAATAGCTGCTGTTATAGGGAATTCTACCTTTAAAAACTGATCTTCCTCCCATTCGATCAATCCTGATTCCTTCCATTCATCTAATTTTTCAAAAACTTTCTTCTTAGCTATTAACATTTCATTCTTATCCACCACTGAATAGCTCTCTTTATCTTGCAGTTGTCTTAAACCTTCCTTTAAGTAGTCATCCCTAGATAAAATTACAATGTTCTCTCCTTTATCAGATTTTTTAATTACAATATTTTCATCATTTTTTAAGGACTCAATCGCTTTACGATGTTTTCTCGATAAGTTATCATACTTTGATCTCCTCATATACCTTAAAGTTTTCAAACAGCCAATTACACCCTTCTCAAAAACATTAATTGCATCACAGTTAACTGATGGTGAGAAAGTTGATTTGGGTTTGAAATTACTCGGACACCTCTCATCAACTTCAATACCCATTTGGGATAAGTTCAAAATTGGATCCTGTTCAGCCACAATATTCTCATCCAGTTCACATAACGTGTGTAACAATCCAATGTCTCCAATTTCCAAATTTGATGGCTTTTTATTGCTGCTTTCATCTTGGTCTTTAACTTTCGTTTCAAACCACTTTTTCAACTTCAATTTTCTCACGAAATGAAAAAAATAGATGCAACTTTGTGTATAGTTAAAGGGCATAACTGGACAGAACGATAGTCCTAATGATAATACTTCACGTTCAATTTCAGAGATATTTCTATTAGAGAGGTTGACAACTGTAATTTTTTGCATTACTTCATTAACAATTGGCCTCTTGTCTGTACTCCCTTTGGGCCATCCTTTGGTTCCCTGAAGCCTCTTCTTGATCTTCCTCCTCTTCCTCAACCTTGCTGAACTTCTCTTCCTCGTACCGCTTGGCCCATTGATCTCCCTTGGGCTATCAGGTCGAATTCCTTTAAAACACAGTTTTTACTCCACCACAGTCCGATTGTGAGGAAATATCACTCTCACTTCCCTCACTATCATGTACTATTTTGATCCCTTCTATTTGTGCTTTAGCTATTTCTTCACCTGATTTTAAGCTTTTATCCCTTCCGGTTTTAATCTTAAAAAGTCATCATTTGACCTATTCCTAATTGCTTCATACTTTCTACCAAAGGTGAGAATCTGTCCTCTTTCATAATCTTTAAGATCTTGTAAAAATTTCTGTTGTTTCTTTACTTTTAATGCATCTTCAGTTTTGCGTAATTTTTCATTGCATTTTTCCATTTCTTTTTCAAAAACTTCTGCAGTGCACAGTTCTTTCAAATCCTTAATTATTGTTTCAGTCTCATCACTCAGTCTTGATTGGTCCTTCCACGCATATTTAACTAATATCTTTAACATGTTGATACTGCACTGGTGATTGTTTTCCATCCATTCCACCACCATTTCTGGATCTGGATTTTTGTGAGTTGGTATTATAAAAATCCTTAAACCTCTAGGAATTCTTCCACAATCTATATACTTCTGCAGAGTTACAGCCTCCCACCATTTTGACTGTTCCTTTTTAGAATTTTTCCATAATTTGTTCCATAATGCCCGCTGATTTTTAGTTCCTCCTTCATTATTCCCAGATTCCAAATCACTATTATTCACTGCATTAAACAGTGCCTCAGCTGCTGCTAGTCGTGCAACATTTTTATCCAATGTCATAGTGCTTTCGGCCTGAATATCCATTCTTATATAGATAATTGTAGCATATACTGTGATTACTCGCAGTTTATTCCGTTGCTTTCAAACCCAACCTTTATAAAGATGTAATGTACCAAACAAAATCACACTGTGTGCTGCAACACCTTAGCTAATGTTAATTCGTTTAGTGCAACTTACAGTTTATAGGTTTAGAATCATATATCTCTGCTTGGGCACTCCTTCACAAACCGTGCCTCTCAACTGCCGATCCTTTTAAACACACGCGGTAGACGTGTGTGTCTTAAACAAATGTCTAACACGCTGTATGTATTTAAACACGCGCGCGTCGGAATCATTCAGCCGGCTTTAACGGACTTCAAAGGGGAATGAGCTTTTCAATAGTACACGCGTATTTCCTTAAACGCGTGTGTCTTAAATGTTTATTTTAGCGCGTTGGTATTTACAAAAGCAGACGCGTGTTTGACTTACAATTTTTTCATCTTTAACAATACTTTATACCGTCAGTGCCAGGGGACTGCAATGGGAACCTGTTTTGCCCCCAGCTATGCGGGTTTATACCTAGGCTGGTGGGAGGAGCAGGTAGTCCGGAACACCTCAGGTTTTGAAAACCAAGCAGTCCTGTGGGTGAGGTATATTGATGATATTTTTTGTATTTGGAGAGGAAGTAAAGAATCAGCTTTGAATTTTGTTGAGGAATTGAACAATAATAAACTGAATCTTAGGTTCAGCTGCACAATGGATTCAGCTGAATTGGAATTTTTGGATGTGAGAATTAAGGTAATTAATGATGAATTGGAATGTGAATTTTATAGGAAAGATACCGCAGGGAATAGTTTATTACATGCTATGAGCAGTCATCCAAAAAACCTGATTTATAGTATCCCCTATGGGGAACTATTAAGGGCTAGAAGAAACTGCAGTTTGGATGCCACATTCGAAAATGAGGTTAAAGTGATGACTAAAAGATTCATTGAAAGAGGTTACTCACAGGCTGTAATAGATAAAGCTGTGATGAGGGTTAGACAGACCAAAAGGGAGGACCTTTTGGTAGATAATATGGAAGATATCAAGAAGGAAAACATAAAGATAAGATTTATAACCTCATATCATGACAGAGTAAAAGAAATCAAGAAAGCATTTCTAAAATTTTGGCCAGCCCTTAGGACTGATGAAAATATAGGTAAATTATTGGATGAGTATCCGGCTTTTACATTTAGAAGAAGCAGGTCTTTGAAAGATATGTTAAGCCACAGCTTAATATCTAACAATGAGAGAATACAACCTATTCAAGGTTTCTATACATGCAGTAAATGTAAAGCGTGTAAATATAGTTCCAATTGCAAGGAGGTACTATTTCCCGGGACTCATAAATCGTTTAGAATAAGGAAGCATGTTTCATGTTTATCAGACTATTGTGTTTATGCCTTAAAATGTCCCTGTAATAAATTTTACATTGGTAGTACCATACACATAGCAAAAAAGCGCATTCTGGAACATATAAGAGCGATTAGAAATGAGGATAGATCCTATCCTGTGGCTAGACATTTTAAGGAATTTCATAACAAAAATAAAAGTAAATTACAATTTATGGTACTGGATAGGGTCATATTGAAAATAAGAGGTAACAATAGGACGCTGGACTTAAGAAAATTGGAATCACGGCTGATTATTAGTTGTAACACAATGGAACCTATGGGTTTGAACAAGGATGAAGAATTATCTGTGCATTTATATTGACTGATCGTGTAACATTGATATATTTTGAATTTAATAAGTTTGAATTTCAGTTGAAATTAATATTATATTGTGGGTTAAAGGTTTGTTGTTTAATAGTTTCCCCCCTTTTTTCTTTCCATGATTGGCAGGATGTATGGTTAACTAAATAAGAGCTATTATATCTCCAGGGTACATCTGGACTACTTATAAGTATACGGACAGAAACAAGATGAGTGATTCCATATGAGGATGTATGGTTAACTAAATAAGAAGCAAAAGAGCTATTATATCTCCAGGGTATATCTGGACTACCCACAAGTATACGGATAGAAACAAGATGAGTGATCCCATATGAGGTATGATTATTTGTATAAGTAATAAATGAGTTAAAGTATTGGTAAAAAAATAAAAAAAATAAAAAATCAGAATTGAATAATTTAGATATGTGTGTATATATAGGAGGGAAAATGTTAGAATAATTTGTGGTATAGGAGTAGAAAACAACATGTAGGAATTGTGGGTTTAAGTATGTTATATAATTTTAGTTGCACTTGTCATTGTAAGAATTCACTTTAAGATGGCTGCCACTGTTTTAGGTAGTAACTGTAGTCCACTTTTTATGTTCCTTATGTTAGTTATAATGGAAAGGGAAAAAGGGTTTCTGAATATCTTTGAATATCTCTGTGATCAAGGGACCAGAGTCTCCTGAAACGCGTTGGAGAATATCTTTTTGTCATTTTTATGCTTTTCTGCCTAATTAAAGAACACTGGGATTGTAGCAAGTAAGTGGCTGCGACATTGTCTTCTTTTCAAGAAGTATCTTGGATGATATATATATATATATATATATATATATATATATATGTACATATATATATATATATATGTGTGTGTGTATATATATATATATATATATATATTATAATAATAATGCCATCCCAGCCAACACGTTTCTTCCCCACATGGGAGTTTATCAGGGCTGTAAAACATATATAACAATACATTACCATTAAAAACATTTAAGTCCCCTGATAATTACATGTCTCCCCATCATCATCATTTCATTATTACAAACAGCCTCAACAACAGTGATAACAATATCATTAAGAACCTCATCACATTATCATAACATGTGTAAACATGTACTCTTGCCTAGCCTGACATAGCAATCTAATAACCCAATCAATACATATCAAAATATATACTTTAAAGAATAATCTCAAGGTCATGATTTCCAACACATTGGTTTTTATGAAAAAAAAGTCAATCCCATTTTTACATTCCATAGTCATATCCATTTCACTTTTAAATGTACATGAAAGCCTTCAACCCAACATTCGCCTTTTCCGTGTTATGCATATAGTCCATGGGACAAATGAGGAGGCCGCCCTGGTGACATTAGACATTGGGAAGGCGTTCGAAGCACTGAGCTTGGGAGTATCTGTGGGAGGTGCTCCGGTGCATGGGTGTAGGGAATGAGTTCCTCTCCTGGGTGCGTTTGCTTCACGCGGAGCCCACAGCAAGGATCAGAATGGGGTCCATTGTGTCGGTACAAATACAGGTGCAGAGGGGCACCCAACAGGGTTGCCCGCTATCCCCTCAGCTCTTTGCGATAGCGATGGAACCTTTGGCAGAGAGGTTATGGCGGGATTTGAGAGAGTGAGGGGTTTGGACAGGGACCACAGTCCTTGTGGTCTCAATGTGCACTGATGATACACTTGTGTACCTCAGCCGCCCAGACTGTTCGATGCCACTATTCATGGAGATAATGTCAGACCTCAGGTCTTTGTGTCAATGCACGGAAGATTATCCTTTTCCCACTGGGGAGCCTGGTGGCCTGACCAATACCAGATGTCTAAGAGATGGGACTGACCTGGGAGGTCGAAAGTTTCCGATACCTGGGAATGAGGATCGCTCATGATGTTGGGAACCAGTATGAGCTTAATATGGGCTGAGTGCTCATAGGTCTTTGTGCCTCAGTAGGCTTTTGGAACTCGCTACCTCTCTCCATTATGGTGGTGTTGTGTAAGAGGGCCCATCTTCCCCGGTGCCTAGGTATACTCCAAATTTCACTCTACAACATCTCTGGGTCCATTTTCCGGCTCTGGATCAACTCCTGGTACAACTGGTTTGGGCGGGACGCCGGATCCGGGTCTGCTTGGAGAAACCCTGAAACTGGACACAAGTGAGGGTGGCTTGGGCCTCCTGGATTTGAAAATGTAATATTTAGCCGGATAACTACAGCATGCAGCGCTGTGATGTGCAGTGGAGGATAATAGGAAGAAGTGTCTGCTGTGGGGCTCGGGGCACAGAGAGACTTATCTAAGTTCCTAATGAGTGTCACGCAGGTTCCCGCACATCACCATATACATATTAAGGGGTGGCCAGAGCCTCAGAAATGACAGTAAAAGGCGTCCTTAGCCTCTTTGGTGGCTACGGCCGTTCCGCGATATCGCAGACCTAATGGGTATGTCACAGTGGACTGCGAGGGGCTGTCAATTTGTGGGAGACCTGTACCAGAACACAAAGTTCCTCATGAATGCAGAGGCCACTGACATTTTCAGTCACGACCCAGGCGAGTTCGGCAGTAAGCAAAGCTACCCAATACAGTGTGGGAGATCTGCACGGATTTTCTGGCCGAGCCGGTGGTGTCTCAGTTGTAGGAAAGTACCATCTTGCCTGGCATGTTACCCCCATATTTCACTGTATATATGTTGTTTTAGTGTATGTGTCACTGGGACCCTGCCAGCCAGGGCCCCAGTGCTCATAAGTGTGCCCTGTATGTGTTCCATGTGTGATGACTAACTGTCTCACTGAGGCTCTGCTAACCAGAACCTCAGTGGTTATGCTCTCTCTTTAAATTTCCAAATTGTCACTAACAGGCTAGTGACCAGTTTCACCAATTCACATTGGCATACTGGAACACCCTTATAATTCCCTAGTATATGGTACTGAGGTACCCTGGGTATTGGGGTTCCAGGAGATCCCTATGGGCTGCAGCATTTCTTTTGCCACCCATAGGGAGCTCTGACAATTCTTACACAGGCCTGCCACTGCAGCCTGAGTGAAATAACGTCCACGTTATTTCACAGCCATTTACCACTGCACTTAAGTAACTTATAAGTCACCTATATGTCTAACCTTTACCTGGTAAAGGTTGGGTGCTAAGTTACTTAGTGTGTGGGCACCCTGGCACTAGCCAAGGTGCCCCTACATCGTTCAGGGCAAATTCCCCGGACTTTGTGAGTGCGGGGACACCATTACACGCGTGCACTATACATAGGTCACTACCTATGTATAGCGTCACAATGGTAACTCCGAACATGGCCATGTAACATGTCTAAGATCATGGAATTGCCACCCCAATGCCATCCTGGCATTGGGGAGACAATTCCATGATCCCCCGGGTCTCTAGCACAGACCGGGGTACTGCCAAACTGCCTTTCCTGGGGCTTCACTGCAGCTGCTGCTGCTGCCAACCCCTCAGACCGGTTTCTGCCCTCCTGGGGTCCAGCCAGGCTTGGCCCAGGAAGGCAGAACAAAGGACTTCCTCAGAGAGAGGGTGTTACACCCTCTCCCTTTGGAAAAAGGTGTCAGGGCTGGGGAGGAGTAGCCTCCCCCAGCCTCTGGAAATGCTTTAATGGGCACAGATGGTGCCCATCTCTGCATAAGCCAGTCTACACCGGTTCAGGGATCCCCCAGCCCTGCTCTGGCGCAAAACTGGACAAAGGAAAGGGGAGTGACCACTCCCCTGACCTGCACCTCCCAGGGGAGGTGCCCAGAGCTCCTCCAGTGTGCACCAGACCTCTGCCATCTTGGAAACAGAGGTGCTGCTGGCACACTGGACTGTTCTGAGTGGCCAGTGCCAGCAGGTGACGTCAGAGACTCCTTCTGATAGGCTCTTACCTGTGTTGCTAACCTATCCTCCTTCCTAGGTAGCCAAACCTCCTTTTCTGGCTATTTAGGGTCTCTGCTTTGGGGAATTATTTAGATAACGAATGCAAGAGCTCATCAGAGTTCCTCTGCATCTCTCTCTTCACCTTCTGCCAAGGAATCGACCGCTGACTGCTCAGGACTCCTGCAAAACTGCAACAACAAAAAGACGACTACTGCAACCTTGTATCGCTGATCCTGCCGCCTTCTTAACTGTTTTCCTGGTGGTGCATGCTGTGGGGGTAGTCTGCCTCCTCTCTGCACTAGAAGCTCCGAAGAAATCTCCTGTGGGTCGACGGAATCTTTCCCCTGCAACCGCAGGCAACAAAAGACTGCATCACCGGTCCTCTGGGTCCCCTCTCAGCATGACGAGCGTGGTCCCTGGAACTCAGCATCTCTGTCCAAGTGACTCCCACAGTCCAGTGACTCTTCAGTCCAAGTTTGGTGGAGGTAAGTCCTTGCCTCCCCACGCTAGACTGCATTGCTGGGTACCGCGTGATTTGCAGCTGCTCCGGCTCCTGTGCACTCTTCCAGGATTTCCTTTGTGCACAGCCAAGCCTGGGTCCCCGACACTCTAACCTGCAGTGTACAACCTCCTGAGTTGTCCTCCGGCGTCGTGGGATCTTCTTTTGTGACTTCGGGTGAGCTCCGGTTCACTCCTCTTTGTAGTGCCTGTTCTGGTACTTCTGTAGGTGCTGCCTGCTTTTGTGAGGGCTCCCTATCTTGCTGGGCACCCCCTCTGTCTTCTCACGCAATTGGCGACATCCTGGTCTCTCCTGGGCTACAGCAGCATCCAAAAATCCTAACTGCGACCTTTGCAGCTAGAAAGGCTTGTTTGCGGTCTTTCTGCGTGGGAACACCTCTGCAAGCTTCTTCACGACGTGGGACATCCATCCTCCAAAGGGGAAGTTCCTAGTCCTCTTCGTTCTTGCAGAATCTACAGCTTCTACCATCGGTGGCAGCTTCTTTGCACCCTCAGCTGCCATTTCCTGGGCATCTGCCCAATCTCGACTTTGTCGTGACTCTTGGACTTGGTCCCCTTGTTCCACAGGTACTCTCGTCCAGAAATCCACCTTTGTTGCATTGCTGGTGTTGGTCTTCCTTGCAGAATTCCCCTATCACAACTTCTGTGCTCTCTGGGGAATATAGGTGCACTTTACACCTACTTTTCAGGGTCTTGGGGTGGGCTATTTTTCTAACCCTCACTGTTTTCTTACAGTCCCAGCGACCCTCTACAAGCTCACATAGGTTTGGGGTCCATACGTTATTCGCATTCCACTTTTGGAGTATATGGTTTGTGTTGCCCCTGTACCTATGTGCTCCTATTGCAATCTATTGTAACTTTACACTGCTTGCATTACTTCCTTTTGCTATTACTGCATATTTTTGGTATTGTGTACATATATCTTGTGTATATTTGCTATCCTCATCCTGAGGGTACTCACTGAGATACTTTTGGCATATTGTCATAAAAATAAAGTACCTTTATTTTTAGTATATCTGTGTATTGTGTTTTCTTATGAGATTGTGCATATGACACCAGTGATATAGTAGGAGCTTTGCATGTCTCCTAGTTCAGCCTAAGCTGCTCAGCTATAGCTACCTTCTATCAGCCTAAGCTGCTAGAAACACCTCTTCTACACTAATAAGGGATAACTGGACCTGGTACAGAGTGTAAGTACCCCTTGGTACCCACTACAAGCCAGGCCAGCCTCCTACATTGGTGGTGCAGTGGTGGGATAAGTACTTGTAACTGCTTACCACTTTGTCATTTTGCACTTTTCATAAGAGAAAAATATACAAAACAAGTTCAGTGTATGTACACCTAACCAAAAAGTTTTGCTTTTCTTCTCTTACTCTATTTGCTAAGTGCTGAAAATTACCTCTAAACTTTCAAAAAAGTTTCTAAAAAGTTGAAAAAGTTTTATTTTTCTGTTTCCTTAAAAAGTTATGAAACTTGTTCTTTCTTTTTCTGTCCCTTAAACCTTTTTCTATCATGTCTGGCACAGGTCCTACTCTTGATCTGGTCAGCTCTGCTTATGACCACCTTAACTGGAAAGGTGTAAGGAGTCTCTGCATTGATAGAGGTTTAGGGGTAGGGAAGAATCCCTCTAGAGAATTGTTGATTAACATGCTCATTGAAAATGATAAGGCCTTAGCTGGCACATCTGTTGAGAAGTTAGGAGATGGTTCACACTCTGATTCTGGGGCAGCCCCAGCAAGAATGTTAGATCGTATTCTTTCCAACTTGCCCCTTAGCAGACCACCTAGCATAACTGGTACTAATGTGAGCTCTCATCACAGTAGGGATGTCATTCCTGCAGGCCAAGTTGTTAGAGTGCCAACTGTCAGGGACAATTCTCCCTCTGTTCATTCACACCATTCTTCTGTGTCAAAGCATGCCCAACCCACCCACCCTGATGACAGAATGTTAGAAAGGGAGCTCAATAGATTGAGAGTGGAAGAGACCAGGCTGAAGCTTAAACAGCAACAGCTGGCTCTAGGCAGGGAATCTTTAGACTTAGAAAAAGAAAGACAGAGGTTGGGGTTGGGACCCCATGGTGGTAGCAGCAGTATTACAGATAGTAATCCTGTGAAAGAGCATGATTCTAGGAATCTGCATAAGATAGTTCCCCCTTACAAGGAGGGGGATAACATTAACAAGTGGTTTGCTGCACTTGAGAGGGCCTGTGTTGTACAGGGGGTCCCTCAAAGGCAGTGGGCTGCTGTCCTATGGCTATCTTTCAGTGGAAAGGGTAGGGATAGGCTCCTTACTGTGAAGGAAAGTGATGCCAATAATTTTACAGTTTTGAAGAATGCACTCTTGGATGGATTTGGCTTAACCACTGAACAATACAGGATTAAGTTCAGAGAAACCAGAAAAGAGTCCTCACAAGACTGGGTAGACTTTGTTGACTATTCAGTGAAGGCCTTGGAGGGGTGGTTACATGGCAGTAAAGTTTCTGACTATGAAAGCCTGTATAATCTGATCCTGAGAGAGCATATTCTGAATAACTGTGTGTCTGATTTGTTACACCAATATCTAGTGGACTCAGATCTGACCTCTCCCCAAGAATTGGGAAAGAAGGCAGACAAATGGGTCAGAACAAGAGTGAACAGAAAAGTTCATACAGGGGGTGACAAGGATGGCAAGAAGAAGGATGGTAAGTCTTCAGACAAGGGTGGGGACAAATCTAAAAATGAGTCTTCATCAGGCCCATAAAAACACTATGGTGGGGGTGGTGGGTCCAAATCCTCTTCTAATCAAGTAAAGAAACCATGGTGCTATTTATGTAAAGTAAAAGGCCATTGGACAACTGATGCCAGTTGTCCAAAGAAAAGCACCAAGCCTCCCACTACCACAACCCCTACTGCTACACCTAGTGCCCCTAGTAATAGCAGTGGTGGTGGGAGCAAACCTACTAATAGCCAAACCAAGGGAGTAGCTAGGCTCACTTTTGGTAATTTAGTTGGGGTTGGTCTTGTTAGGGAGACCACAGAGGCTGTGCTAGTCTCTGAAGGTGCCATTGATTTGGCCACCTTGGTTGCTTGTCCCCTTAATATGGATAAGTACAAGCAACTTCCCCTAATAAATGGTGTTGAGGTCCAGGCCTACAGGGACACAGGTGCCAGTGTTACCATGGTAATAGAGAAACTGGTACACCCTGAACAACACCTACTTGGTCACCAGTACCAAGTGACTGATGCTCATAACAACACTCTTAGCCACACCATGGCTGTTGTAAATCTCAACTGGGGGGGGGTTACTGGTCCAAAGAAAGTTGTGGTTGCCTCAGATTTACCTGTAGACTGTCTACTAGGGAAAGATTTAGAGACATCAGCTTGGGCAGAAGTGGAGTTGGAAGCTCATGCAGCAATGCTGGGCATTCCTGGGCATATTTTTGCTTTAACCAGGGCTCAGGCCAAAAAGCAAAAAGGACAGGGTGACTTGGATCCTGGAACAATGGACCAACTGCTCCCTAAAGCTAGGGTTAGTAAAGGTAAATCCCTACCTACTATCCCTCCCTCTACAGATGATTCAACTTCTGAGGAAGAAGAATGTCCCCCCTGTGCAGAACCATCACCAGAGGAGCTGGAAGCAGACACTGCTGAGCTTTTGGGTGGAGGGGGGCCTGCCAGGGAGGAGCTGAGTGTGGCACAGCAAACCTGTCCCACATTAGAGGGTCTAAGACAGCAAGCTGTCAAACAGCAAAATGGGGATGTCAGTGACTCACATAGAGTTTACTGGGAGGACAACCTCTTGTATACAGAGGCAAGGGACCCTATACCTGGAGCAGCCAGGCGATTGGTCATTCCCCTGCAATACAGAGAGTTCCTCCTAACTCTAGCCCACGACATTCCCTTGGCTGGACATCTTGGGCAAATTAAAACATGGGAAAGGCTTGTCCCTCTGTTTCATTGGCCTAGGATGTCAGAGGACACAAAAGATTTTTGTAAGTCCTGTGTCACCTGTCAAGCCAGTGGTAAGACTGGTGGCACCCCAAAGGCCCCCCTTATTCCACTGCCTGTGGTTGGGGTTCCCTTTGAAAGGGTAGGGGTTGACATAGTTGGCCCCCTTGACCCTCCTACTGCTTCACGCAATAGGTTTATCTTGGTGGTAGTGGACCATGCCACAAGATATCCTGAAGCAATTCCTCTAAGGACCACTACAGCACCTGCAGTGGCAAAAGCCCTCCTGGGAATATTTTCCAGGGTGGGTTTCCCAAAAGAGGTGGTATTAGACAGGGGTAGCAACTTTATGACTGCATACTTGAAGGCCAGGTGGAAGGAATGTGGTGTAACATACAAATTCACCACACCTTATCATCCACAAACAAATGGACTGGTTGAGAGATTTAACAAAACTCTCAAAGGAATGACAATGGGACTCCCTGAAAAACTCAGGAGGAGATGGGATGTCCTGTTACCTTGCCTCCTTTTTGCTTACAGGGAGGTACCCCAGAAAGGAGTGGGCTTCAGCCCCTTTGAACTCCTATTTGGGCACCCTGTAAGAGGTCCTCTAACACTTGTAAAGGAGGGTTGGGAACAACCTTTAAAAGCTCCTAAGCAAGACATAGTGGACTCTGTACTTGGCCTAAGATCCAAATGGCTGAGTATATGAAAAAGGCCAGTAAAAACCTTCAGGCCAGCCGAGAGCTCCAAAAGCAATGGCATGACCAGAAGGCTGTTCTGATTCAGTACCAAACAGGGCAGAAAGTGTGGGTCTTGGAGCCTGTGGCCCCAAGAGCACTCCAAGACAAATGGAGTGGACCCCACATTATTGTTGAAAAGAAGGGAGAAGTCACCTACTTAGTTGACTTAGGCACTGCCAGGAGTCCCCTTAGGGTGCTCCATGTCAATCGCCTAAAACCCTACTATGACAGGGCTGATCTCACCCTGCTCATGGCAACAGATGAAGGACAGGAAGAAGAGAGTGACCCTCTCCCTGATCTCTTCTCTTCCACAGAACAAGATGCTCTAGTGGAAGGTGTAGTTTTGGCAGATTGTCTTACTGCTGAGCAGAAAGACCACTGCATAAATCTCCTGGGTCAGTTTTCTGAACTCTTTTCTACTGTGCCAGGCACCACTTCTTGGTGTGAGCACACTATAGATACTGGAGACAGCATGCCTGTCAAAAGTATAATCTATAGGCAGCCTGACCATGTCAGGGACTGCATAAAACAAGAGGTTCAGAAAATGCTTAAACTGGGAGTGGTTGAGCACTCTGAAAGTCCATGGGCCTCTCCTGTGGTACTTGTACCAAAGCCTCATTCCAAAGATGGGAAAAGGGAAATTAGGTTTTGTGTAGATTACAGAGGTCTCAACCAAGTAACTAAATCTGATGCTCACCCTATACCCAGGGCAGATGAGCTAATAGATACACTGGCATCTGCCAAGTATCTAAGCACCTTTGATTTGACTGCAGGGTATTGGCAGATCAAGTTATCAGAGGATGCTAAAGCAAAAACTACATTTTCGACTATTGGAGGGCACTACCAATTCACAGTAATGCCCTTTGGTTTGAAAAATGCACCTGCCACTTTTCAGAGGTTGGTGAATACAGTCCTGCAAGGGTTGGAGGCTTTTAGTGCAGCATATCTAGATGATATAGCTGTCTTTAGCTCCACCTGGGATGATCACCTGGTCCACCTGTGGAAGGTTTTGGAGGCCCTGCAAAAGGCAGGCCTCACTATCAAGGCTTCAAACTGCCAGATAGGGCAGGGGAAAGTGGTTTATCTGGGACACCTTGTAGGTGGAGAACAGATTGCACCACTTCAGGGGAAAATCCAAACTATCATAGATTGGGTTCCCCCTACAACTCAGACCCAAGTGAGAGCCTTCTTAGGCCTCACTGGGTATTACAGGAGGTTCATAAAGAACTATGGCTCCATAGCAGCCCCTCTTAATGACCTCACTTCAAAGAAAATGCCTAAAAAGGTATTGTGGACAGCTAGCTGTCAGAAAGCTTTTGAGGAGCTGAAACAGGCCATGTGCACTGCACCTGTCCTAAAAAGCCCATGTTACTCCAAGAAATTCATTGTTCAAACTGATGCATCTGAATTAGGGGTAGGGGCAGTCTTATCACAACTCAATTCTGAGGGCCAGGATCAACCTGTTGCTTTTATCAGCAGGAGGTTGACCCCTAGAGAAAAGTGTTGGTCTGCCATAGAGAGAGAGGCCTTTGGTGTGGTCTGGGCACTGAAGAAGTTGAGGCCATACCTGTTTGGCACTCACTTCATTGTTCAGACAGACCACAAACCTCTACTTTGGCTAAAACAAATGAAAGGTGAAAACCCTAAATTGTTGAGGTGGTCCATATCTCTACAGGGAACAGACTATACAGTGGAACATAGACCTGGGAGTACCCACTCCAATGCAGATGGACTCTCCAGATATTTCCACTTAGACAATGAAGACTCATCAGGTCATGGCTAGTCTTATTGTCCTTCGTTTGGTGGGGTGGTTGTGTAGGAAAGTACCATCTTGCCTGGCATGTTACCCCCATATTTCACTGTATATATGTTGTTTTAGTGTATGTGTCACTGGGATCCTGCCAGCCAGGGCCCCAGTGCTCATAAGTGTGCCCTGTATGTGTTCCCTGTGTGATGACTAACTGTCTCACTGAGGCTCTGCTAACCAGAACCTCAGTGGTTATGCTCTCTCTTTGCTTTCCAAATTGTCACTAACAGGCTAGTGACCAATTTCACCAATTCACATTGGCATACTGGAACACCCTTATAGTTCCCTAGTATATGGTACTGAGGTACCCAGGGTATTGGGGTTCCAGGAGATCCCTATGGGCTGCAGCATTTCTTTTGCCACCCATAGGGAGCTCTGACAATTCTTACACAGGCCTGCCACTGCAGCCTGAGTGAAATAACGTCCACGTTATTTCACAGCCATTTACCACTGCACTTAAGTAACTTATAAGTCACCTATATGTCTAACCTTTACCTGGTAAAGGTCGGGTGCTAAGTTACTTAGTGTGTGGGCACCCTGGCACTAGCCAAGGTGCCCCCACATCGTTCAGGGCAAATTCCCCGGACTTTGTGAGTGCGGGGACACCATTACACGCGTGCACTATACATAGGTCACTACCTATGTCTAGTGTCACAATGGTAACTCCGAACATGGCCATGTAACATGTCTAAGATCATGGGATTGCCACCCCAATGCCATCCTGGCATTGGGGAGACAATTCCATGATCCCCCGGGTCTCTAGCACAGACCGGGGTACTGCCAAACTGCCTTTCCTGGGGTTTCGCTGCTGCTGCTGCCAACCCCTCAGACAGGTTTCTGCCCTCCTGGGGTCCAGCCAGGCTTGGCCCAGGAAGGCAGAACAAAGGACTTCCTCAGAGAGAGGGTGTTACACCCTCTCCCTTTGGAAAAAGGTGTCAGGGCTGGGGAGGAGTAGCCTCCCCCAGCCTCTGGAAATGCTTTGATGGGCACAGATGGTGCCCATCTCTGCATAAGCCAGTCTACACTGGTTCAGGGATCCCCCAGCCCTGCTCTGGCGCGAAACTGGACAAAGGAAAGGGGAGTGACCACTCCCCTGACCTGCACCTCCCAGGGGAGGTGCCCAGAGCTCCTCCAGTGTGCTCCAGATCTCTGCCATCTTGGAAACAGAGGTGCTGCTGGCACACTGGACTGCTCTGAGTGGCCAGTGCCAGCAGGTGACGTCAGAGACTCCTTCTGATAGGCTCTTACCTGTGTTGCTAGCCTATCCTCCTTCCTAGGTAGCCAAACCTCCTTTTCTGGCTATTTAGGGTCTCTGCTTTGGGGAATTCTTTAGATAACGAATGCAAGAGCTCATCAGAGTTCCTCTGCATCTCTCTCTTCAGCTTCTGCCAAGGAATCGACTGCTGACTGCTCAGGACTCCTGCAAAACCGCAACAAAGTAGCAAAGACGACTACTGCAACCTTGTATCGTTGATCCTGCCGCCTTCTCGACTGTTTTCCTGGTGGTGCATGCTGTGTGGGTAGTCTGCCTCCTCTCTGCACTAGAAGCTCCGAAGAAATCTCCCGTGGGTCGACGGAATCTTCCCCCTGCAACCGCAGGCAACAAAAGACTGCATCACCGGTCCTCTGGGTCCCCTCTCAGCATGACGAGCGTGGTCCCTGGAACTCAGCAACTCTGTCCAAGTGACTCCCACAGTCCAGTGACTCTTCAATCCAAGTTTGGTGGAGGTAAGTCCTTGCCTCCCCACGCTAGACTGCATTGCTGGGTACCGTATGATTTGCAGCTGCTCCGGCTCCTGTGCACTCTTCCAGGATTTCCTAACCTGCAGTGCACAACCTCCTGAGTTGTCCTCCGGCGTCGTGGGATCTTCTTTTGTGACTTCGGGTGAGCTCCGGTTCACTCCTCTTCGTAGTGCCTGTTCCGGCACTTCTGCGGGTGCTGCCTGCTTCTGTGAGGGCTCCCTATCTTGCTGGGCACCCCCTTTGTCTCCTCACGCAATTGGCGACATCCTGGTCCCTCCTGGGCCACAGCAGCATCCAAAAACCCTAACTGCAACCCTTGCAGCTAGCAAGGCTTGTTTGCAGTCTTTCTGCGTGGGAACACCTCTGCAAGCTTCTTCACGACGTGGGACATCCATCCTCCAAAGGGGAAGTTCCTAGTCCTCTTCGTTCTTGCAGAATCTACAGCTTCTACCATCCGGTGGCAGCTTCTTTGCACCCTCAGCTGGCATTTCCTGGGCATCTGCCCAATCTCGACTTTGTCGCGACTCTTGGACTTGGTCCCCTTATTCCACAGGTACTCTCGTCCGGAAATCCACCTTTGTTGCATTGCTGGTGTTGGTCTTCCTTGCAGAATTCCCCTATCACGACTTCTGTGCTCTCTGGGGAATATAGGTGCACTTTACACCTACTTTTCAGGGTCTTGGGGTGGGCTATTTTTCTAACCCTCACTGTTTTCTTACAGTCCCAGCAACCCTCTACAAGCTCACATAGGTTTGGGGCCCATACGTTATTCGCATTCCACTTTTGGAGTATATGGTTTGTGTTGCCCCTGTACCTATGTGCTCCTATTGCAATCTATTGTAACTTTACACTGCTTGCATTACTTCCTTTTGCTATTACTGCATATTTTTGGTATTGTGTACATATATCTTGTGTATATTTGCTATCCTCATCCTGAGGGTACTCACTGAGATACTTTTGGCATATTGTCATAAAAATAAAGTACCTTTATTTTTAGTATATCTGTGTATTGTGTTTTCTTATGATATTGTGCATATGACACCAGTTGTATAGTAGGAGCTTTGCATGTCTCCTAGTTCAGCCTAAGCTGCTCAGCTATAGCTACCTTCTATCAGCCTAAGCTGCTAGAAACACCTCTTCTACACTAATAAGGGATAACTGGACCTGGTACAGAGTGTAAGTACCCCTTGGTACCCACTACAAACCAGGCCAGCCTCCTACATCAGTTCCTTACGTTGAAGCGATAATCCATTTCAATATTTAACATGCAACATAAATCATTAACACTGATAACATCTTCATCATTTGTTCAAATAACAGTATGTACATCATGTACATCTGCAATCATTAGCTCAGCCCTGTGTATTTCAAAATTAGGTATTACATTGCTTTTCTCAAGGGTAGCAAAAAAGCTCTTACGTTTTCATTTTCTAGAAAATGTAAACACATCAATTTTCAATTGTGTGTATTCACATGAATTGGAGGGACAGAATCCTAAACCCTTTGAAGTACATCGATCTCAGTTTCACTTAAACTTTGCGAAAGATTAATACTTTGAGGTACCCTAGAATCCTTATCAAACATATCCATATCCATCATTTCATCATTGCCTAGTTCTGATTTTTCATTTGGTTTAGAGTCTGGACTGCATTTATTCTCCTCTTCCCTTTACATCGCTTTGTTTTACCTTTCCCCTTTGCGTGCCGAACCTATGTCAGGCTAGGTTTCCCCATTCAAATGATATGTATTAGCAAGAATATATTTACACATGTTGTTATGATAATGAGAAGAGGTATTTAATAATATTGTATTACTGGCGTTGAGGTTATTTACAATAATGAAATGATGACGATGAGGAGATGTGTAAATATTGGGGGACTTAAAGGTTTTGAATTGTTATGTATTGTCATATATGTTTTGCAGCCCTGTTGAAGTACCATGTGGGGACAAAATGCAATGGTTGTGCTTGCATTGTCTATTTTTATTTGAAGAAATTAAACTAAAGTTTTTTTAATCAACATCCTATAAGTCTCCTTATTGGACGTTTCATATGTATGGATGACTATGTTGTGTAGTCATTTTAATTACAGCCTCATACACGTTATTTTAGCGAACTAGGCCTGCTGCTGTGCACTTTAACCTAGATATATTTTATTCAGCTTCTTTTATTATTTTAACAATAGCCACATTTGCGATCTTGTTTTATTTTCTCTGTCTAGCTGTTCTTTGCCTAGGCCAGCACTGCATTCCTAAACAAAACATTTCTTCCACTCTGTACTTTTCTCAAGGCTGCAGTAAAATAGGTTGCCGGCAAACGTGGTAACTCTTTGTCTCTAGTGTTCATAGAAACATACAAACTCTCACGTTTTATTATAAAAACACTACTTTGACCCATGTATGTTAGAGGGAGATTCCAGCCAGATGACCACGACTGTATGCTGATTGCTGAGTGCTTTGCTACAGCTGCTTAAGTAGACTACAAGCCTCTTGCTCAGGAATGTCATCTTCCCAGGGGAACCTGAAGGGCAGAGCTAGAGCTTAACATGCTGTGCACTAACATAGCCTAGGTAGGAATTATTTTAACGAATCTAGTGACAATTATGGTAGCATTATTTTTATGTTTTAATCTCTTTGTCACAATTTTAATCCTGTCATGCTTTATCTGTCACGGGCTACTCTTCGTTTATGTCTCTGGCCAACTGGAACTGCAGAGTGGTCTTGATCCTTGTAGGTTCTGCCTTGACCAATGTAAGGGTGGCCCTTTCTGGTAGCCACGGTGCTGCTGACAAAGGAATGGCAAAAGGCAGTCCGTGCCCTCCAGAAGGAGTCCCAGAGGAAAAAACCCAAAGGGAAAAACCTCTAAAGCAGTAACTCCCTGGAACAAAAAAGAAGCAAAAAGATAAGTCTTCCAACAAGGAAACAATACTGGAAGAATCTGGAACAAGCGAGGGAAAAAACTGGAGAAAAAACAACAGGAGCGAAGATTACCACCAAAGGAAGTGTTTCAGCGCAAGAAGAACAAGAATCACATACCCTAAAATAGGAAGAAGAAACACAACATATTGGATTGGGAAAGAATCATAGGAGAATATAGAGAAAAGGCACCATTTTGGAAAAGGGTCCAAAGGCATGCAGGGAGAAAGAAGGACATGGCTGCAAAGTGTAAAAATAAGGAAAGGAGGAAAAGGAGAAAGTAGAGAAAAAAGAAGAAAAGAAGAAAGGAACAGGCTGCACCAGTAAAGTGAGGGGTTGGGGGGAGGGTGCTCATGTCTAATATCGAGGGCGCACCGCGCCCAAAACTCGCCAAGGCCCCATGCCCACTTTGGGGTCTTGTGCGAGGAAATAAAGAACAGAAGGGGTGCAACACGCCCGGCCACCAGGAACCGCGCCCGAGCCGAACGCTCAACATTGTCGTCCTAGTTATTGCAGTACATGTTTTGTTATCTAGGATGCAGTTGCTTCAATAAAACCTTATTGAAATATATTCTGCCTCCGATTTTCCTTGCATATATGAGACTAATGTAACTGAAAGAAACAAATGTGATCTGAGTGACCACGATTTCCCTGAGGAATCAATTGTGTCATGCGCTTGGCAGCCCAATTATCCCTGCTGTTGGGTGGAGATGAGGCACTTCTAGTTAGCCGGAGCAAAACCCGGATTAGGCCGACAGGCGTCACCTGTAGTGAGTTTAGACGCACTCCCCCACAGCACAAGTGATAATGCCGCCCAAATCCAGTTGTCTCATTAGGATAATGAGAGCCTACGCAACATGGCGCCCAACGTTTGGTCAGGCTCTAGTTTTCGGGTCCTCCTGAGTATCTCTGTCTCACTACATACAAAGACACTTCAGTACTATATACAGAGACGTCCGTGGTATTGAGGATTTTCCTCCTCAGCTGAGTAGGGAGTACCTAACTAACACTGTAGGTTGTTCAAACTTGAACACTAAAAGGATAATCCCCATTTGGTGTGCTTATCTCTGAACAAAATTAACCATTCATCATGGCGAATCCGCAACAGGTAGTAATTGCAGTCAATATGCGACCACCCCTTACTGCACATTTATTGGCACATGGCCTAACGGCCTGGAGGGTCCAGTTACATTTGTTGTTGAGGCTCATCCAGCCTATAGAACAGAATGTTTTTATTCTTGGCTCACATTTCCAGCAGCTGATGGAAACACAAATACATTTCATCACTCTACACCTGCAAACGCACCTGCACAATACAGAGCATATGCATATCTAGAAATACCTCTATCTTATCAAGAACGTAATAATTGGCTTGATGGCACCCTACCCCATACAATTCTACATGTTAGGTTAGGTCCTCCTAGTAATGATGGTCCTACCTGGCCTTTATTGGCCACATATACACCTCACCCTGCTGCTGCGAACCTAACGGTAACTGAAGTCCGTTGCTTATATGCTGAGCTTATGGCAATATACAGACAATTAGTACAGTTTGTAATGCAAACATTAAACACAAACGCAGCATGTGCTGCTCTGGCGCAACCACATGCAGTAATGCCAGGCATTAATCCTTCAACTGTACATTTGATCAAGGGTAAAGTACCCGCCAAACGAGAAGAGATTCCGTTCCAGTTAAATAAAAAAATAAATGCACTGGAAGCAGTATTTCCCCATACGGGACCTCAGGATAAGCATAGAATATTAACTATGTGCTTGCCATTTGGGATGGTTCCCACAGTAGATAACTGCAATACTTGGGGCACAGTATTTGCCACACTTTATACTACCGCACATGGTGCACCGACACTTGCCAAATTTCCGGAAGTGTTGAAACAAATTCAAGATGAATACGGGGCTGCCCCGGCACTGGACCTGGGGATGCAACTAATGGGCAATTTTGCCACAGTATCCTCAAATATATTAAGTAACCTTAAAGAGGAAGCAGTTGCACTAGTGGTGCGCATGCAGCTCCTGGACGTTCCTCCACAGGATCAAGAACGTGAGCTGCCAAAGATTATCGCCGAGACCTACTCTAGCATTGGTCAAGATAGTCTGGGGGCCAGACCCGCAAAACCACAGTTTCAGGGTAAATCTAATAAAGATTCCACCAAGCAAGCTCCTGAGGGTACTAAGAAACGCTGGGATAAAAAACAACAAACACCTAAAAAAAAAAGGGGAAAATCTCTGCATACAGAGACCCCATAGAATAGATATAATCTCAGAAATAGAGATAATATAAAAACGCCTGACAAATATCAATATACTGATACACACCAATCTCGTTCCTTTCAGGACTCACCGGAAAAAAGCAGTGGGGCGGTTAGAGTGAAGCCGAGACAGGAATCACAAAGCTCAACAGAAGTTTCTGTTGAAAAAGAAGAGAAACTTCCCCAACAAAAACCCCGATTTAAAAAGAAAAAAGTGGCAGCAGTTGCAGTTCATCATGGCACTCAAGAAGAGGGCTGTATTGAAGAACAAGAAGTGGGCATTAACGCTATTAGACAGCGAGGCAAAGGTCACAATACTTCGCCGGAATCTTCAAGAGCATCTGGAGGTGAAAGCAACTGATTACTTTCTACAGATGACTTCCTACAAGTTGAAACTGCGGACATGCGTGTCTCCACGCCTGATAGGGTGTACAAAGTAATGTGACAGTTAGAAGGAGACATTGAACACACAATCTACACAATCTTTTGGGACCGCGTCGTAAATATATATGATATTGCACTGGCCGAAAGAGATTGGCCACCAGAATTTTCCCGTACCTGCCCATATATAATCCTCGCACAACTAGAGTCTCAGGGTGTTATCAAGACCTGTGTCTCACCTATAAATAATCCCTTATTCCCAAGTAGCTAAACTGGACTTAAATTACAGACATTTAAACAGTCATACACGCACATACGCTATACAAAACTCACACAGCACTCATGAACAACATAGTGCGGAAAAAATACAAAACAACACTGGACATTTCCAATGGTTTCTTCTGCCAAAATATAGCACCTGAGAGTAGAGATCTAACAAGTTTCAGCAATAGGCTCCCAGAAAAAAATCTGTTGTTTACCCCAGGGGTACAAGAACAGTCCAGAACTGTGTGTGGCTCGTGTGACGCCATTGACCCTAAAACATTGTCCTATGTAGATGATATCCATCTCACGGATGATGAATTACTGCAACATCTAAGACGGGTAGCCCGCATTGTTGTAGGATTTGTCGAACTTGGCTATAAATTCAACTTCAAGAGAACAAAAATAGCCATCCTTAGCATCCTGTTTTTGGGATATGAGCTATCAAGTGAAGAAAAGAGCCTAGCGCCACAATTTTTTGAAAAATGCACACATTTACAACCTCCAAATACCATTAAAAAACTTCAATCCCTATTGGGTTTTCTAAATTTTGGCAGAATTTACATTCCAGATTATGCATCATGCATAAAACCTTTATATGACTTAATACGTCCTGACTTTTCCAGTAAATTTTGGACAATCGAACACACATGGATTCTCAGAGCTTTGCAAACAGACATGCTTGCAGCACAACACCTACACACAAGGGAAAATAAAAAACAGCTGGTCATCAAAGTAATTGCTAGTGCCATTGGTTTCACCTATGTAACTTTCAATGAGGGTGAGACAGTCCCGAATGCATACAAATTACATTTATATTCAGCAGCAGAACAACGCTTTGCTCCCACTGAGAACATTCTCACTGCTGTTCAGATGGCTGTCATTAAAGAAAACCACTAGCCCAGGGGAAACGCATTATTGTCGTATCTCCAATTCCAGCCCTTGAGGCTGTTACCAAAGCCACTGTTCCAAACACTAAAGCATTACTTCCACGTTGGATTCAACAGGCAACGTCTTTGACACCCACTGATGTTGACTACATTTTTGACCTAAAATGTAGATTTTCCTAGTACATTATGACGGAAAGTCTTAATTTTATTAAAGATACGGAGGCGAGTATTATGCTTCTCTTACTTGCTTTAATTTCAATAGCAGCAGTCAAGACACTACAACTCCCAACAGGCTTGGAACCACAAAGCCAATGGGAGCAAAAAACGAAATAACCAATGAACCAATCACAATCCTTACAGGTAACCTATGTCACACTTGACTGCGACCAGCCCTCTTTCTTGATGCGAGAAGGCTAGTAGTTACGAGAGAACAGCGGAAAAATGGCAAAAATTATAGCAATTGCTAAAGTCAGAGAACAAAAGTCTTGGATCAATGCGATGCAGAATCGTAAAGAAGCCGAAATCCGGAGAGAAGAGGAAGGAATGCTTCGGAAAGAAACTGGACCTCCAGACGATGTGACAGCATGCGGCAAACTCTTCCGTTGATCAAGTAGAGGCTTGAGCTGGAGTTGAAGTAGCTGCAAGGGAGGGAAGAAACAAGACAAATCAAAATATCTCCTTGTTGAGGCGGGATAATACTCACCTC
The DNA here is from genome assembly GCF_031143425.1 of Pleurodeles waltl. Classification (NCBI taxonomy): domain Eukaryota; kingdom Metazoa; phylum Chordata; class Amphibia; order Caudata; family Salamandridae; genus Pleurodeles; species Pleurodeles waltl. The sequence continues at coordinate 196,943,464 of NC_090442.1, forward strand.
CGTATCTTTAATAAAATTAAGACTTTCCGTCATAATGTACTAGGAAAATCTACATTTTATGGCAAGAACGGAGGCTCATATTATGCTATTTTAAAGCATATTAATCACTTTTGAGGTAGCTGTATGCACTGGTTTACAATAAAAGGTCCTAAATACATTATCATTGGACCAATCAGCCGATCTCAGAATGTCCTCCAACCTGGAACCAACCCAAAAGGCCTTGGAAGCCATAGCACCCCTGACTGAGTGAGCCCCAAAGAAGGAGGTATCTATACCCGCCAGGGACATAACCCAACGAACCCATCTGGGCAGAGTTGCCGCGGACACTGGATTATGAGGTTTCTGGAAAGAGATTAGAAGTTGGGAAACTGAGGGCTTTCTAAGATCGGCTGTCCGTTCCTCATAACATTTAAGACATTGCCCCACACAGAGCTTAGGTTGGTCTGGGAAATATGGATAAAAGACTGTACGTAAATTGGTTTTGGTGCGTTTATTAATGGAAAATAGTACCCCTGTGGGGGCAAACTGCCGAGAAGTAACATCGAGTGCTCTAACATCCGATAAACGCTTAATAGAGACTAAGCAAAGCAACATAGTTAGTTTCGCTGAAAGCATTTTTAACGACAAATCAGCATTGTCCTGCCAGGAAAGGAACAAATTCAAAACCAAATTGACATCCCATAACTTGGAATATTTAGGTAATGGAGGAACAGAAAATCTTACTCCCTTCAACAGGCGACAGAGTAGGGGGTGTTCCCCTACCGGTTTGTTGTTGAAGTATTCGTGATGCATGGAAATAGCAGACCTATATAAATTAATCGTTCTATAGGACTTACCTGCGCTAGCTTGAGCCGCCAGGAAATTAATTACATAATTTATATCTGCTGAAAAGGGATTGAGGTCCCTTCCCAAACACCAGCTAGACCAAAGGGACCATGCGGAAGAATATGCTTTCCTGGTACCGGGGGCCCATGCCTTGTTGATGAGGTCAGAAGCTTCTTCCGAAATTGGAATGGTAGATGAGGAATGCCTGATACCTTCCAAACCGATAGAGTGAGCATGTTGCTGATCACCAAGGGATGAGGATTCCCTAAGGGATCTAGCAGAAGGGAAGGAAAAGAGGGAAGTAGAGAGGGACAATCTATTGCCAATTCCAGAAGAGGGGGAAACCAAATCTGGGATTGCCAAAAGGGGGCCACAAGGACCAGCGTCGCTCTTTGGCGCCTGACTTGGGCCAGGACTCTGGTAATCATAATGAAAGGAGGAAAGGCGAAATTGGTCTACTGGGACCAATCCTGAAGAAATGCATCTGAAGCCAACGCCGAAGGATCCGGGCGCCAGCTGAAGAAAAGAGGAAGTTGGGCGTTTAGGCGGGAGGCAAACAGGTCTATCTGAAAGGGACCCCACTTGTGGAGGATAGATTGAAAAACTGAGGGATGAAGCTTCCAATCGCTGTAATCCCTGAGGAAGCGGGAATGCCAATCCGCTGTCTGGTTGAGGGAACCGGGAAGATATTCCGCCCTGAGCGAAATCTGGTTGTTTAAACAATATTCCCACAGGCTTTTTGCTAAGTCCGCCAACGGCTTCGATCTGGTTCCTCCCAGATGGTTTATGTATCGGACAGCCGAAACATTGTCCATACGGAGGAGGATGGTACACTGGACCCTGCCTTTTTCCAGACTCTTTATTGCAAAGGAACCTGCAAGCATCTCTAAATAATTGATGTGCAATCTGGACTCCTGTAATGACCATGTACCGCCAGTCGAGATTGGTCCACAGCGGGCGCCCCAGCCTGTCAGGCTTGCATCGGATTCTAACACAAGATCTGGGGCTGATGGAAAGATAGTTCTGCCATTCCAGGCATCTAAATGGTCTGTCCACCATTGGAGTTCGAGGCGGGATTCCTGATCCATAAAGACCATGTCCGAATAAGCTAGGCCTTTTCTGAGATGATGGATTTTCAGTCTTTGAAGGGCCCGATAATGTAAAGGGCCGGGAAATATGGCCTGAATTGAAGAGGATAAGAGGCCTACTATCCTGGCTAGAGATCTTAGAGAAATCTGGGATCTCCGAAGAGTTCTCCGAATCTCTGACTTGATGGCGTTTACTTTTTGAAGAGGAAGATGGAGGGTAGAGGAAGAGGAATCTATTTCGAAACCCAAAAATTGAAGTCTTTGGGAAGGAATCATACTTGACTTCTCTACATTCACGAGAAAGCCTAGTTGGGATAACAGAGAACAAGTTATCTCTAGGTGAGAAAGAAGCGTGTCGCGATTCTGACGTAGAATAAGAATATCGTCGAGATAGATTAACAGTCTGATGCCCAAAGATCTGAGATGAGTCGTCACTGGTTTCATCAGCTTTGTGAAGCACCAGGGTGCTGACGAGAGACTGAATGGCAGGGAAGAAAACTGGTACGTCAAACCGAGCCACTGAAACTGAAGGTATTTGCGGTGATCTATATGGATGGGAACCGAGAGATATGCATCTTGTAGATCTAACCGAACCATGAAGTCGGACGGGAGGAGAATATCCCTTAAATGAAGAATTGTCTCCATTTTGAAATGTCGGTAGACCACAAACTGGTTGAAATACTTGAGATTTATGACTGGTCTGAATTTTTTGTTTTTCTTTTGTACTAGGAATAACGAACTGAGGAACCCTGAGGGATCTGGAGTTGAGATTTGGACCGCGTTTTTGGAAAGGAGCGACTTTACTTCTTCTGAAATCAGAAGAGACATTTCCACCGAAAACACTGGCGGAGGAGGGAGATAAACTTGGAGAGGTTGCGCGTAGAATTCTATTTGGTACCCCTGAATAGTATTCAAGACCCAAGGATCGGAAGTTAAAGAGTGCCACTTTTGAAGGAAAAACCTGAGTCTGCCTCCAACTGGAGGAGGACCAGAGGAAAGGCTTACCTTGGTTTTTGGTGGATCTGTATCCTCGTTGTCCACGGCCTCTGTAGCCTCGGCCCCTTTGAGGGTAGAACTGGGGCTTGTATGATTGGTATCCGTAATTGGAGTACGCAAATGAGGAGCCTCTGAATCCTTACGGATGAGAGAAACGGCCGGTAGAGCGGCTCCTGCCTGTACCGGCCCTGGTGAAAACCCGCTGATTGAAAACTTTTTTGATATTTTGCTGGGCTTTATCAATAGAGGAAAACGTTGCCACAAACTTTCCTAAATCTTTGATAACAGATTTTCCGAAGAGACAACCATCAGCTTTGGCTCCAGGGTCCATGGACGCCAAATTAGAGAGTTTAGGATCTAATTTAAGAAGTAACCCCTTTCTTCTTTCATGCGTAATGGCTGCATTCGCGTTACCCAACAAACAGAAAGCCCTCTGAGTCCAGAGGGAGAGCTCTGAAGGGTCAATATTCGCAGTGTCTGATTTGGCTGATTCCGCCAGATCCAAAATACGGGCCAGGGGCCCTACCAAATCCAAAAGTTTATCTTGGCAATTCGACCAAGCTTTATCCACCCCTTTACGGGGATCCTTGCCAAATTTTGAAAAGAACGTCAAAAGTGATTCGTCAATCACTGGAGTGGTAGTAATATTTGAGGAGAGAGATGGTCTGGGGCATTCAGATCTTAACTTGGCTCTCGTCTGCTTGTCCAGGGGAAGCCGTAACCTGGACGCAATGTATTGTCCCACGTGACGCGCAGGGGACCACTCAGTAGAGTTAGGATGGTGGAGGTAAGCGGGATCGAACATGGGGTTACCGTCAGAGTCAAGAATGAGTTTTGCAGAAAAAGGGGTAGAAGACTCGAGTTTAGGCTTTTTATGGGGGGAAGCCTGAGAGAGCGAGCCCCAAGCGTCAGAATCCTCATCATCCTCATCAATATCCCCGATGTCCTCATCGGTATCAGAAATATGAGTGATTACCACTTGTTGTGGCGCTGTAATCGTATTCTTTACTTTCAATTTACGCTTTCCAGAAGCGTTAAAAATATTCCCCTCCTTCAAAGGAGGCCTGGGAGGCATATCATCCTCAATCAAGGGTGAAGAAACTTCACCAACCAAAGCGCCATCATTTTGTTTTGCCACATCCTTATTTTTTCTTTGTCTGCTATCCCCTGCAGACTGGGCGAAAAAGGATTGGAAAACCATATTCTGCATTGAACTTTCCAAGTTCTTCGACATTTTACTCATGGAGGCTGAAACAGCCTTAGACACAGCCTCATTAATAAAGGCTCCCACATCTTTACTGGTGGAAAAATCTGAAAAGGGAGATTGCCCTTCCATATGTATGAAAAAACCGGGCTAGCAAGGGTTAAAGCTGAGCCCAGCCGGAGGAGAGAGTCAAGACCCGCCCAAAAGGCGTGGTCAAGCAGGAACCCGAGAGGAAAAACCAGCCGGAAATATCTTCGCTGGAAACACGAGGTCCGGCACCGAAAAGAACAAGCCGGGACCTCGAAATGAAGAGGAGTTTAGCCTCGGAGCGGTAAGCACAAGAATATCGGAACACGCTGAGGAGCGGACGCTCTTCGAATGAAGGGCACGTCCGATAGAACGTTGGAGGCAGAAGCACTGCCTCCGACGCGCTAGAGCGCGTTGTGCCGAAACCGGTGTTTAGACCGGAAAAAAAAGCTTCGCGCGGTGCGCACATTAAGCAGAGGTTTAAAATGCAGTTAGTCAACGAGCATAACACTAAAGCCAACAATATATTATAAAATATTAAGTAAAACAAGCATTAATCACAAACATGAAAAAGAGAAAATATAACGTGACTTATCTTGACTGCGAGCAGCAAGAAAGAGGGCTGGTCGCAGTCAAGTGTGACATAGGTTACCTGTAAGGATTGTGATTGGTTCATTGGTTATTTCGTTTTTTGCTCCCATTGGCTTTGTGGTTCCAAGCCTGTTGGGAGTTGTAGTGTCTTGACTGCTGCTATTGAAATTAAAGCAAGTAAGAGAAGCATAATATGAGCCTCCGTTCTTGCCATAAAATTACAAACTCAAGAATTTTTGCAATATGAACTAGAATACCCAGTTCCAGCAAATACATTGCCTATGGATCAATATCAAAGAGTCATGTACACCGATGGCTCAGCACAACCTTCAATAGGCACAAAGCATCAATACTCCACTGCTTGCGCAGTCGTAAGTGGCTACATGGAGGATAATACATTTTGTCGCCAGCATACATTAACGCAAACACTAGGGGATTGCACAGTACAACTAGCAGAGCTAAAGGCTCTGGTGATTGCACTGGAACACATGGATCCTGCACAGCTAACACTGATAGTCTGTGATTCGTATTACTGCGTCCAGTCCTTCAACAAATATCTGCATTACTGGCGCCAGAATGGGTTCAGAGATTTTAAAGGCAACACCATTAAACACAGACTTCTGTGGGGGAAAGAAGCGGATCTGAAGGAAACGCTACCAAATGTCCATATGGTACATACACTTGGACACCAGCGCGTTGGAATACATGTTTCTGGAAATACACTGGTTGATGAAGCAGCCAAATTAGCAGTAGCTACGGCTTCTGTTGCTGCAGTAACTTGTTCTGGAACAAAACCGGACAATGACATATGGCCTGCCGTGAAAGCTACGGCTGAAGGCACGGCCTATCCAAAAGCATTTCCTGCTTAATATTCCTACTGAATGGGAGGCTTCCTTGACGCAGAAGTAAAAATAACAGGCGTGGGGGTTTGAGTAATTCCCAACAAAGATATAAGACCAGAGTTGATTGAAGCAGCGCAAGGGGGGTAACATCTGCCCATACTGGTGTGGCGGCTACAACATCATTATTGCAAGCATGATATTGGTGGCCAGGTTTATACAAACAGACCAAGCAGTATGTACTTTGTTGTGACATCTGCCAACAAATTAAGGGTTCCACTGTCAAACGCCCACCGCAGACACCCCTCCTAATTTATAACAAACCTTTACAATGTATGTACTTGGACCATTGTGGTCCCCTAACAACGGACAGTGCATACAAATACATCTTAGTCGCTGTCGACTCTTGCTCCAGATTTATATTGGTGTAGACACAACGCTCGGCTGATGCTGAGATTGCTATTAAAGATTTTCAAGTATTTATCAGCACGTATGCAGTTGCGGCTCTCCACTGGGACCAGGGCCCTGCTTTTGCCTCAAGGGCATTCAGAGACGCCATTGCTTTGTTAGGGGTCCAACTCCATTTCTTGTCTGCATTTAATCCAGAGGGAAATAGTGCTGTGGAGTGACGATACCGTAATTTATAGCAGTCCTTAACAGCCAGAGTATTAGGGACAGCTTGTAGTTGGCTTAATCACCTGTATGGAGTCCAGAGAGCACTTAACAATCTGCCTGGAAGGTCCGGGGGGGGGTCGTACTGCATACGAGTGCTGTTTGGAACTCAAATGTATGTTCCAGATCTTGATGGTCCTGGCGTGGAGGCAGCAGAAACACCTTTTGACATAAATGAACGTATCACTGTCTTGCAGGAATTACAACAGTTCCATGACGACAACGCTTCTGCCAGTGCTGCCTCCGCAGGATTTAAGGAGGTACCAATAACATCTACCGGCTGGATTGCAAAGGTTGGGGATCTAGTACATGAAAAAGTTGCTGTGAAAAAAGAGTTTGGTCCTTCTTATCATGCACTAGACCCAGTCCTGGGAATACACGGTACCAGAACTGTCATTCTACCACTGTAGCCTGACGCTAAAGAAAATCGCTTTGTATCTATCGACAATGTCAAGTTACACCATGTGGCCAATCCTGCACAGCAGACCAAGAGAAGCAACCAGTAATTCCCGAATCCTTCTCACTACTGGCCGAGATGTCCCTCTACAAGTTTTGAGCAGCAACGCTGACACCTCTCCGAGTTGGGGAGGGTGGAAAATGATCTTGCATTAGTTCCACTAACATCTGTTACAACAAACCATACAGAAACTACTGATCGATTTGACACAACTTCTGCACAGATGGATGGCATCATTTACTGTGAACCACCATGGGAGACCCCTAGCAGTTCTCCTCCTAAAAATACAGCTCCAGTTTTTCCACGAACTGCTTTTGGATACTTTGCTGACATCAACAACACCTTTTTGGGCTCATTTGCCTCTTCTACATCTGGACTGCCAAAAACCCATAAGCTGATAAACTGGCTTAAAACAAATTACTTTATTTTCCCATGGAACTATCTGTGGCTTTCCTTGACTGTATTAGCTTTCCTCTTTTGGAGTGGCTTTGTCATAATATTGTTTGTATTAATACATGGTCATTTTCTTTCTGAAAGATCAACAATTGAACTGGTGGATGAGGTCCTAAAACCTCATTTTTCTTCTCACAAGTTCCGCAGAGACTTGTCTTTCATGAATATTTCCACTATACCAATTCCTGATGGGATTGTTTGGGGAAAAAGTCACATTTGATATATACAGCCCCACAGAGGTCATTCACATACTATATGTGTTTAAGACTTCTATGAACGATGTAATAATACCCAGAGTTGTTTCTGATGACTGGGATGTGAAAACAGTTGATTCAATGATGACTGAATTACAGTATTTTTCTGTATTTGAAAGTGAGGATGTTTATCAATCTAAAGAGAATTATTATTATGGACACCATTTCATTCACAGAGCAAGTACCTCAAAGACTATTTTTAATTACACACAGTGGTAACATTGTCCAACTCCACCACAAGGGAGTTCTAAAACATATTCTGACAAATGTGCATATTTTTCTGGGCACAATGTTAAAAATGTGGAGTCATATTATTTTAAATTGCCATTGATAGAAAATGTACATATATTCTTGACAGATACAAAATGCATTTATTCGGACTCCTTTGTTTCCCGGTTGGCTATAGAAGGCTGAAGTGGATTGACTTAAAAAGTGTGTGGGGAACAAAAAAGTGGCAAATAAGGGGGAAGGAAGCTTTATTTAGAGCATGCCTGAAACCTGATCAAATTATATTTTTTAATTAAACTGTACAACAGACAAGTTGTTTAAGCTTAGCAAAAAATAAGGAATTGAATGCGCCCAGTATTCCTGTCCCTGCAAAATGTTATAAATGGCAAAAGTATATAAATGCAACTGAAGATCAGCTCGATGAATGGGTCCAGAACAGCATGTTTAATGCTTCACTGTCACGTCCTGCCGGGTGGTTATTGCGGCCAAGAGATACCAATGAGTGTCAGAAACGTTTTATAAACTCCACAGGGGTTTTTAGAACAAGTAGGCCAGACCCTCGCTATGTGTCATCCGAACATGCGGGTATAGTAACAACATACAGTGTAGGGAAACTATGCCAGCAATGGTTGAAGAGTTACTCACTAGATGCTGTTAGAGCACACCTCAGTCTCCTGTCTAATAACACTGACTCACAGGATTTCCTGTTAGGCCCCAGAAAACAACGCAGAAAGCGCTTCTTATATGCAGTTTATAATGAAATTTGGAAGCTTTCTCAACAAGAAGCCTGCTGCCCGGTTAAGGCAAATAGATCAGGAAAACTGACAGAAGGCATTAGCTGTTGTAGATAAGGGGATTAATGCCCTGTGTGACCGGATATACACCTTAAACAGCATTGTTTCTTCTGCAATAGACATAATACAAAGTGACATGTCTTCTATACACCATGGACAGAGTCAACTAAGGTCCATTATGCAGTTGGGTTGGACACTACAAACATTGAAGGCAGGTCGCGTTCCCTGGCAACACGTTAACGCAAAGGATATATTTTCCACATTTAATTTAACGCAACAACAACTAATGGCTAAGAAAGAGGCCACTTATGTCATGTTAAGTATTGAGAAGTTAGAAAAGTTGCCTTTTACTGTGGCTGAAATGCCATCTGCTGAGTGGTTAATACATGGGGTCATTAATCTGCCTCTTTCATCACTTCAATTCACGTCCTGCTTAAAACACATTCCAGTAGGCAGATATGAAAGGCTAGGAGATAGTTACATCCATGAGGTGTGGGAGCTGCCCTTCTCATACAAATGTCTCAGTGGCATGAAAGAGGTATTTCTTAGCGGTAGTGAATGCAAGACTTCTGCCAGCCATTCAATGGTTTGTAAACAGCTGTCCTTGCACAGCGCATGTAACACTTCAGCAGTGAACTTGGCTTGTTATCTGAAGCAAGTTACAGTCCCCTTGATTAGACCTGTGTTCCAGGTGCTCTCCAATAGCAGCTGTGTACTCCTCAATAGTGAAAACTGTTGTGGGATGCGAGCTGGAATAGTCTATGTTGTTTCGGTCTCTAAGATTGTTACATGCTGCGGGAACGTACTTTTTCCTCCCACAAGACAGAGGAAAGTAGCTGAGATTTGGCCCCATATCGCTACTTCAAATGTGAATTTTGACAAGCTGAGCAGACTCAAGGCTTTATTGTTTCAAAAACATGTGGTGCTCACATCTGCACGCGAGACCTATGCATTTCAGGTCGCAAGGTCATCAGCAGAGATACAGTCCCTTTTAAGTACTAACTTTCTGAGACACTTTGGTGAGCTCATGGGACAAATATTTAATGCGTCCGGTACTACTGGAATCGCAAATTTCTTTAAGGCTGTTGGTTCTAGTTTCGTTTTACACCTTCTCCTCTGTATTCGGTTTAATACCATCAGCCATCCACTCAATATTCTGCAGTATTTTCGCGGGATTTCCGATAAATTTTGCTATAATAGGTGGGATCTTGCTATTTCTACTTTTTCTGCACAATGGCTGTCCAGCAACAACAAGGAGGACTGAAAGCGCTCCCACCAGCGCAGCTGTGTCGTGAATGCATGATGCAGTACTTTGGAGCATCACTCCTGGAGCAATTGGAGTGTGACTGGTCTCTGTCATTCAGACTGGTTTTGCATTGTGTGACGCCCGTGTTTCGTGCCTCTGGTGCTCGTATAACTTGTACCCCCTCCATGCACTGCTTATGACCTCACATAATACATCTCTCATGACATGTTCTGTGGCATCATTTATGACATCACTGATGACACCTCAAATGACATAACTGATGACATCCATGGAGGACATCATCCAAGCTTCTTTTGTACACATTACTCTATAAACTAGTATGGCATTAGAAGCCTGTGGCGAACCCCCCCACAGCCAGCCAACCCCACATTGAGCATGGCCTTAGGCCATGACCAGCAGGGCATTGGCAACAGGGCAAGCCAACCGAAAGCAACCAGTACCACTCCTGGCAGCCAACCTCAGGGTGTGCATGGCTTTTTGTTGCATGAATTGTAGAGTTTGCTGCAGGACCTGGCTTGCAGTTAGGCCCTGAATCCAACACCCTGCAGGCAGCGATCAGGAGGCAGCCAACACTACGTCACGCAAAGCCTTTTGCTAAGACGTGACTTGTGGTTACCTGCAGGTTCTATGTTGCAGCCAGGCCGTGCTTCCAACTTCTGGCAGGCACCCAACCCCATGCTGGGCACAGCCTTTGAGTTGATCACAGGGCTTGGCCTGCCACCAGGCCCTGTTCCCAAACTTCAAGCAGGCTGCCAACCTCTCACTGCCTTTGCCGTGCTCAGCTTAGGGTTGGTATTTAGGCCCTGGAGATCCCATCCTCTCGGGCTAAAACATACATATTAAAGGAAGTGGGGAATGGCATGAAAGCTACTCCCTGACCCTTCATTATCCTGGGGACCCATCCCTGGGGCCAGATACAATGAAATCAGGGAGGAGGGCATGCTGCTCTCATCCCTAGCCTTAATAGCCCCCAAGGGACCACATTCCCAGGGCCAAATACAATAAAAAATTTGAAGGGGGATGCAAGGACACCCTCTCCAAACCTTCTCGGCCCCTGGGATCCCATTCTCTGGGGCCAAAATCTGAGGGGAGTGGGGACCTTATTATTCCCCGGGCCGAAATATATTTAAAAAGGGGTGGGGCGACGCACCCTCTTCCGCAAGGCTTGTTAGGCCCCAGGTACCCCAGCCCTCAAATCCAAACCACGAAAATAGGGGAGGGAGCATCATTAGGCACTGGGAACTCCACCCTCAGGGCCTTTTTTTTTTTTCTTTTTCTTTTTTAAAGGAAGGGACCACATAGCTCCCCTACCTGAGCCTCATTGGGCCCAGGGGGGCTCTATCCACCACAACCCTAACTATTTTAAATGGGAGGGGGCCACGTGGCCCCCCTCCATGAGCTTTATTAGACCTTGGGGATCCAGGGCCTAATCATTAGTGATGTAATAGAACATGTCTTGGGTGATGTAATATGTGAGGTTATAAGCAGTGCATGCAGGGGAGCTAGTTATAGTTAGCTCTGCTAACTATAACTGGTGAATTTTATTTTTATTTTTTTTTGTTCAAAATGTTAATGTTGTTACTAACATATTTACCGAACTATAATGTTACTTTAACCTTTGTTTTTCAGTGAATGTCTAAGTTTTTTTTTTTTTAAAACAACAGATATTTTATCACACCTAATTATAATGTTACCTTAACCTTAGTTTTTTTTCAGTGAATTTCTAGTTTTTTTTTCAACTTAAAAGTATTATTTTATTACCATACGTAAAGAGTACCTGCTGCTGTGCATGGCCGACCCCCTCATTTTTAAAATTTTAAAGGGGAGGGGGCCGCCCGGTCCCCCTTCTCAAACCTAGTATGGCCCTGGGGACCCATCCCCCAAGGCTCTATATACACATATTAAAATAGGAGGCAAGGCTTGCAGCCCCTCTTCCCGAGTCTATTATGGCCCTGGGGACACCATCACCAGGGCCATAGAGCTCAGTGCTATGGACTCAGCTGATCCAAAACAAATAATTAAGAGACTATGCTCCCTTCTTCGCTGGTGTGCCTTTAATTATTACATTTGGGTCCGGCATCAGCCTTCCAACCTGTAGTGAGGATATTTTAGCATTTATGTAGGCACATTTATTTTAGCTTGGGTCTGAGACCAGTGCCTTCTCACCTAGTCACTTGTCATTATATTCCTCTTATTATTGTATCAAGGCTTCATTTTACTGGCAATTTTTTATAATTTTTATCTGCTGCCCTTCTATGCAAAATGTTGTTATTCATTTCTCTGCACGGCATTTCATCCTGTGCTCACTTCAAAGCTGCACACAATTGTTGACCTGGTATTGCCAGAGAGTGCAATGTCTACCATACACAGAAAATATGCATTATCACATCAGTCCAGTTCTCAGAACAACAACATGTTTCATTATAAAACAACATGCTGCCCAAAATAAGTCAGAAGGGACATTTCAGCCAGCCTGCCATCTCATGCTGCACGTCGTCACATTTCTGCTGAAACCTCATGCTTCCTCTTCATCTACCTGGGAGGACTCCCAGCAGGCTAATAGACCTCTTCTTTACCTCTACCACAGGTATGGGGATTGGGCTTCCTTCCCGGGACTATATAGGCGGATTAGGGCTACCACTGCTATTTGCTCTGATGTAGAAACTTAGTAGTGTAGGTAGGGATATTAGGTACACTACTGTGACAATATGGTGGGACTCTTCCTATGCTTTGCTTTCCTGGGTACGCTGTAATAGTGATGTGTTTCATTATCATCATAATCGCAATTCATGCCTTTTTACATAAAACGCAGTTGCTTCAATAAAACCTTTTGAACCAAGATTTGACTTCTGTTTGTCTTTGCATGTATGAGACTTGTATAACTGAGAAAAAGGGGTACGATCTGTTTCACCACGACTTCCTTGAGAAGTCTGAGCAAGATGAGATAGGCTACCACAAATCACTTCTACCTTTTGTACTGGTGAGGTGCTGCTAGCTAGCTGGAAGGGTTAAGCCGACAGCTGTCACACGATGCGGTCCCCCCTACTCGGTGGTGCTGCCACCCAAAATCCAGCTGTTCCGTTATTACAACGGGTGTCCTACGACAAACCTGGGTATGTGGGCTAACATTCCAGATAGCCATCATTGAGCCATTCAAATCTCACCCAACACATTTTTGTATTACTAATTTCTCAAAACTGCTGAATAGATTTACAAATGTAAAAAATCTTACAGATCAGAGTAATAGCACATTAGCCTTGTTTTGTTTTTTTCAGTGAATTTCTAGTGTTGTATTATACTAAGTGCCTCAGGGGCACATTGAATGTGTGCCCCGAGTTTTTGTGCCCTGGTGTTCTTTAATATTACAAAAGGTGGAGAAGACCCTTGCATGGCCCCTTCGTAATATGGATAACGTTGAAGTCAAATGTTGCCCCCAGTGGACGATCGGAAGCATAGCCTGGCCAAAGGTGAGGCTCTGCAGTCAACCCAGGATATGCACAAAGACCATGTGCTGTGTGGGTTGGCTGCATGTGAAAGGTTGGGACACAGCAACACTTGATAAGCATGGACGAAGAACATGAGCAGTGTGGGTTGGTCGCCAAAACCTGCTGTGCATGGCGGAAGCCTGTGCACAGTAGAGAAGGAGCTGTTTTCAGAACAGTTGGATGCAGCATCACAAAATACTCAGTAATTGACTGAAGAACCACAGTTAAAGTGAAGTTATGGTTACATTTTGTCTCAATAGACAGTTGTAACAAAACACCTCTGAAATTTACTTTAAAAACACAGTTAAAGTACTTGTATGGTCACACATTGAAACTAAAAAACTTTGAAGTTTGCCAGTTATGGTAATTGCCACAAAACATACCTGACCAACCTGCAATGCAAAGCAGACCTGATAGCACCATGAGTTACATGAGTAAAGCAAAACATCAATAAATAACACATTCCCAAAGAACTAAATCTTACTGTAACCATTGTTCTATAATTGATATTAGAACATTGGAATGTTGAGAGCTCCATTGAAGACAATGGAGTAGTTCCGGGCTTATAATGGCTGCTATAACACCTGAGCTCCAACATTCCAATATTTCTCTTCATGTTTCTCCCATTTTAATTTAGAACATTCTAAAACCTTAGTGTGTTGAATGTCCTAATAACCTTATAGCCCTTCCGCCTCGAGCTATACCAGTTGTTAAAGGCCCACTCCCTCGTTACAGGATCGCGCCTGCAGCTCGGGCCTATAACAACTGGTATAGCCCTCAGCAGCGAGCCATAAGGCTATAATGTGAACAGTGTTGTCATTTGCCATTGCACCTGTGAGCTCATTTATGTCATTTGTGAAGTATCTGTCAGTGAGGTTTACTTTACAAGCACTGCTCAACAATGGTAGATGCTAGCTGCATGCTAACGAGAATAGTGCAAGGGTAGTGTGTGAAATGAGAGACGAGTAAAATAAAAGGAAGTAAGAAAGAGAAAGAACTAAGGGCCAGATGTAGCAAGCAGTTTTGCCCATTCTGTGTCTATGGGAAAATGTGTTCGTACATATGGCCCTAAGAATCAGAAAATACATATAATGCTATATAAGACAGCTATAAAGGTCTTCCCTTTGTGGGCTTCCAGACAAGATCACAACGCGTGAAGGGCAGAAGTAACACTGATATTGTAAACTGCATATTAAGACATACTTTTCTATTTCAATCCATCAGAAGGACCACAGGCGAGCAATCTTAACAGGCGCAAGTGTTACAACAGAGACTAACAGAGAAGCAAAATAAAAAGCGTTGCAACATTGAGCAAGCAAATAATATTAATAGAAAGAGAATTAAAATTACCATGAACTGTGAAGCTAATCTGCCAAGGTAGATTTAGAAGAATAAGCACAAATTTGAAGGGATATTTACAGACTTGGTTACACTAATCTAGAATCTACTTACTCAAAGGAAAGTTGGATGAATGTGAAATCTAATCTGATAACTAGATGAGAAAATGCAGGAGCATGTCCATAACTCACGGGGAGCCAGCAGGAATTGTTGGGTGTAAGCCACACATGAAACATATGCTGTTTCTTGAATAGCAAAAATAAGTGTTCTAGAACACATAAATATGGATTGCTTTTTACTGTGTACAAATTCCGGTCGCCAGCACTGGAACTTCTCCAAGTTAAAAAAGAAAAAAAATTGAGTATAAGAACTGACCTCTGAACAAATACTCCTAGGATGCAACCGGCCAACAAAGTCTGCAAAAAAAAGAATGACACTAGTTTTGAAGTCCACTAAAGAAAAATGAAGCAAATAGGTCCACTGCCAAACTGGCAAACGGTAAGAAATACTGCTGAAATACTGCTGAAAAAGAAGCAACCATTAAATGTATGCAGTAAAATTAGCACTGGCTTCCATTAACAAAGTCTAAAGGATTAACTTCACACTGCAAGTTACTGTCTGGCTGTAGCAGATTGTAGAAAAGTAGCCTCTTTTTGGCATGGTTACCCCCACTTTTTGCCTGATGTCACTGTGTTGTTTACTGTGTTCACTGCAATCCTGCTAACCAGGACCCCAGTGACTGTGATCTCTTTTCCTAAATTCAGTTATTCAGTGGTTTTTACACTCCACAATTGGCATAGTGGTGCACCCATGTAAGTCCCTAGTATACAGTACCCAGGTACCCAGGGCATTAGGGCATTATGCCACCCAGGGGAGCCCATGCAAAACCTCTCTGCAGGCCTGCCATTGCAGCCTGCGCGAAAGTGTGCATGTACCCTTTTCACTACAGGTCACTACACCAGGTCACTGTAAGTCACCCCTAGGGTAGGCCCTCCTCGCCCAGAGGGCAGGGTGAAGGGTGCCCCCACGAACTCCGTGAGTGCGGGGATGCCATTTTACACGTATACTGGACATAATCAAATCAAATCAAATCATTAACATTTACAAAGCGCGCTACTCACCCGTGCGGGTCTCAAGGCGCTAGGGGAAAGGGGGAGTTACTGCTGCTCGAAAAGCCAGGTTTTTAGGAGTCTCCGGAATGCGGAGTGGTCCTGAGTGGTCCTGAGGCTGGTGGGGAGGGAGTTCTAGGTCTTGGCTGCCAGGAAGGAGAAAGACCTCCCACCCGCCGTGGAGCGGCGGATGCGAGGGACGGCAGCGAGCGCGAGGCCAGAGGAACGGAGGAGGCGGGTGGGGACGTAGAAGCTGAGGCGTCGGTTGAGGTATTCCGGTCCCTTGTTGTGGAGGGCTTTGTGTGCGTGGGTGAGAAGTCGAAAGGTGATCCTTTTGCTGACTGGGAGCCAATGCAGGTGTCTCAGGTGTGCGGAGATGTGGCTGTTGCGGGGTACGTCGAGGATGAGGCGGGCCGAGGCGTTTTGAATGCGTTGCAGGCGATTTTGGCGGTGGCCCCAGCGTAGAGGGTGTTGCCGTAGTCCATGCGGCTCGTGACGAGGGCGTGGGTCACGGTTTTTCTAGTGTCGGCGGGGATCCAGCGGAAGATCTTGCGGAGCATGCGGAGGGTGAGGAAGCAGGCGGAGGACACAGCGTTGACTTGCTTGGTCATGGTGAGAAGGGGGTCCAAGATGAAGCCGAGGTTGCGGGCATGGTCTGTGGGGGTCGGTGCGGTGCCGAGGGCCGTGGGCCACCAGGAGTCGTCCCAGGCGGACGGGGTGTTGCCGAGGATGAGGACTTCCGTTTTGTCAGAGTTCAGCTTTAGGCGGCTGAGCCTCATCCAATCTGCAACGTCCTTCATCCCCTCTTGTAGGTTGGTCTTGGCGCTGGCGGGTCCTTGGTGAGGGAGAGTATAAGTTGGGTGTCGTCGGCGTAGGAGGTGATGATGATGTTGTGCTTGCGTACGATGTTGGCGAGGGGGCTCATGTAGACATTGAAGTGTGCTGGGCTGAGCGATGAGCCTTGAGGTACGCCGCAGATGATCTCGTGGGGTCTGAGCGAAACGGTGGGAGGTAAACTCTTTGGGAACGGTTTGAGAGGAAGGAGGCAATCCAGTCCAGGGCCTGGCCTTGGATCCCGGTGGAGCGGAGGCGGGTGATTAGGGTGCGGTGACAGACGGTGTCGAAGGCAGCTGAGAGGTCGAGGAGGATGAGGGCGACTGTTTCACCGTTGTCCATCAGGGTTCTGATGTCGTCTGTGACTGAGATGAGGGCGGTTTCCGTGCTGTGGTTGGTTCGGAATCCGGTTTGTGAAGGGTCGAGCAGGTTGTTGTTTTCCAGGAAGGTGGTCAGCTGTTTGTTGACGGTCTTCTCTATTACCTTGGCTGGGAAAGGCAGGAGAGAGATGGGGCTGAAGTTTTTCAGGTCGCTCGGGTCAGCCGTAGGTTTCTTTAGGAGGGCGTTGACTTCGGCGTGTTTCCAGCATTCGGGGAAGGTAGCAGAAGAAAAAGAAGAGTTGATGACGGCCTGGAGGTGCGGGGCGATGATGTCGTCGGCTTTATTAAAGATGAAGTGAGGGCAGGGGTCCGAAGGGGCGCCGGAGTGGATAGAGTTCATGATGGATTTGGTTTCTACAGTGTTGATGTGGGTCCAGTTGTTGAGGGTGAGGGCCGGGGGTGCGGGTTCGGTGATGTTTGGTTGGGTCTGGTGTCCGAAGCTGTCGTGGAGGTCGCTGATCTTGCGATGGAAGAAGGTGGCGAGGGATTCGCACAAATCCTGTGAGGGCGTGACGACGTTGGCGTTGGAGAACTCCTTGACGATGCTGAAAAGTTCTCTGCTGTTGTGGCTGTTTTTGTCCAGTCTGTCGGTGAAAAAGTTCCTTTTGGCAGCGCGGATCAGGTGGTGGTGTTCGCGGGTAGCGTTCTTGAGGGCGGTCATGTTGTCAGCGGTGTGGTCCTTGCGCCAGGCCTTCTCGAGGGTGTGACAAGTTTTCTTTGATTCTTTGAGGGTGTCAGAGAACCAGAGAGTTTTTTTGGTGTTGGTCTGTCGATGCGTGCGTTTGAGGAGGAGCAAGGTTGTCTGCGCAGTTGGAGATCCAGTTTGTGAGGCTGAGGGCTGCGTCGTTGGGGTCGGTAGTGAGGGTGGGTTGGTTGGCGGCAAGTGCGGAGAAGAGTTGCTCTTCGGGGATCTTGTTCCACTGTCGACGAGGGATGGGTTGAGTGCGGAGGTGGCGGGTCTCGCGTCGGAATGTGAAGTGGACACAGCTGTGGTCGGTCCAGTGTAGAGCGGAGGTGTGGCTGAAGAAGATGTGTTTGCTGGCGGAGAAGATAGGGTCGAGCGTGTGTCTGGCGATGTGGGTGGCGGTGTTCACCAGTTGCTTGAGGCCGAGGTTGGCAAGGTTGTCGAGCAGGGCGGTGGTGTTGGGGTCGTTGTTCTGTTCCAGATGGAAGTTGAGGTCGCCTAGGAGGAGGTAGTCCGGCGAGGCGAGGGCGTGCGGGGAGATGAAGTCGGCGATGGCGTCGCTGAAAGGGGCGCGCGGTCCGGGGGGACGGTAGACGAGGGATCCTCTGAGGGTGGTCCTGGGGTCGGTGCAAATTTGAAAATGCAGATGTTCAGCGGCGAGAGGGGTGTCTTCGGTGGAGGTGGTGACGCTGATGGAGTCTTTGAAGACGATGGCGATACCTCCTCCTACTTGGTTGGTGCGGTCTTTTCTGGAGATCTTGTAGCCTTCGGGGATGGCAGTGGCGATGTCTGGAGCTGATGAGGCGTTCATCCAGGTTTCCGTGATGAAGGCGACGTCCGGAGCTCTGGAGTCCAGGAGGTCCCAGAGTTCAACGGCGTGCTTGTGGACAGAGCGAGCGTTGACCAGGATGCACTTGAGGTGGTTGATGGCGCGTGGGCTGGTGGTCGTGGTAGTTGCGTGGTGGAAGATGCGTTTGCAGGAGTTACAGGCGAAGGGTCCATGGGTGCGCTTGGGGTGGGCTTGGAAGCAAGTGTTGGAGCGCCCGGGGTTGAGGGCGTGGAGGGTGGTGGGGTCGTAGCGGGTAAGCGGGGTAGGGGAGGGCTGGGGACCAGGGGTCGTGGTGCTGGGCGCGGGCCAGGCGCAGACAGGCTTGCCTCTGGTGCGCCTCTGGCGCGCCAGCGGCACGCCCGCTGCGCGTTCGCGCATCGGCCGCCATAAGAGGGAGGAGGGGGGAGGGGCCAGCTGGGGGCGAATGGGAGCTGGGGGGCGGGGGAGTGCAGGAGGTCGCGGTGGGAAAGCGCGAAGGAGGGGGGGACAGGTAGAGTGAGAAGAGCTGGGGGAGGGGGATTTAAGGGTGGAGGGGGGGTGAGTGTTAGAGTTTTAGGAGAATAGGGAGATAGATAGGAGTAGGGTTGAAAAGATAGGGGAGGGGGTTGGTAGAGGTGTGTGAGGGTGAGAGGTAGAGTGAGAGGATAGGGAGATAGGTAACAGAGGGGGTGTCGGGACGGGGGGGAGAGATAGGGAAATAGAATGATGGAGAGATAGGTGGAGAGATAGAAAAATAGGTAGATAGGAGGAGGGGGTGAGTGAGGGAGTTAGGTGGAGAGATAGGTAGAGGAGTGAGGGAGGCAGGTAGCGAAAGGGTGATAGTGAGAGATAGGTGGAGAGATAGAGGGGGGTGAGGCAGGAGCAGGAGGGCAGAGACAGGGGCGGGAAGAGACAGGAGTCGGAGAGGACCGAAGAACAGAAGAACACAGAAGGACAGAAGAGAAGAACACAGAAGACCGGAAGAACACAGAAGAACAGAAGAGAAGAACACAGAAGACCGGAAGAACACAGAAGAACAGAAGAGAAGAACACAGAAGAACCGAAGAACACAGAAGAACAGAAGAGAAGAACACAGAAGAACAGAAGAACACAGAGGAAGATGCAGGGGACGAAGAAGCAGAAGAGCAGACGAACAGAAGATCAACAAAGAAGATACAGAGGACGAAGAGCAGAAGGCAGAAGACCACAGAGCAAGATGAGGAGGAAGAGAGGTGACAGGAGAGGCTGAGGAGCACACAGAAGAAGAGAGAAGACGGGGAGGAGAAGAGTACAGAAGAAGATTGCAGAGGAGGAGCGAGGAGGAAGAGACAGAGAGGAGGAAAAGAAGCAGGAGCAGGAGAGAGGGTGAGTAGCGCGGGGCAGGGCGAGGGGCTGGGAGGTGGGAGGTACTTACTCTGAGGTGGGTCTCAGGAACCTGGAGGAGCTGGAGGAGCTGCAGCGGCAGGGGGAGCGACCTACCCTTGGGTCAAGGGTCGCTACCACTGTCGCACAGCGGCCGCCATAAGAGGGAGGAGGGGGGGGAGGGGTCAGCTGGGGGCGAATGGGAGCTGGGGGGCGGGGGCGTGCAGGAGGTCGCGGCGGGAAAGCGCGAGGGAGGGGGGGACAGGTAGAGTGAGAAGAGCTGGGGAAGGGGGGTTTAAGGGTGGAGGGGGGTTGAGTGTTAGAGTTTTAGGAGAATAGGGAGATAGATAGGAGTAGGGTTGAAAAGATAGGGGAGGGGGGGTAGTAGAGGTGGGTGAGGGTGAGAGGTAGAGTGAGAGGATAGGGAGATAGGTAACAGAGGGGGTGTCGGGACGGGGGAGAGATAGGGAAATAGATAGATGGAGAGATAGGTGGAGAGATAGAAAAATAGGTACATAGGAGGAGGGGGTGAGTGAGGGAGTTAGGTGGAGAGATAGGTAGAGGAGTGAGGGAGGCAGGTAGTGAAAGGGTAGATGTGGGTGATAGTGAGAGATAGGTGGAGAGATAGAGGGGGGTGAGGCAGGAGCAGGAGGGCAGAGACAGGGGCGGGAAGAGACAGGAGTCGGAGAGGACCGAAGAACAGAAGAACCGAAGAACAAAGAAGAACAGAAGAGAAGAACACAGAAGACCGGAAGAACACAGAAGAACAGAAGAGAAGAACACAGAAGACCGGAAGAACACAGAAGAACAGAAGAGAAGAACACAGAAGACCGGAAGAACACAGAAGAACAGAAGAGAAGAACACAGAAGAACAGAAGAACACAGAGGAAGATGCAGGGGACGAAGAAGCAGAAGAGCAGACGAACAGAAGATCAACAAAGAAGATACAGAGGACGAAGAGCAGAAGGCAGAAGACCACAGAGCAAGATGAGGAGGAAGAGAGGCGACAGGAGAGGCTGAGGAGCACACAGAAGAAGAGAGAAGACGGGGAGGAGAAGAGTACAGAAGAAGATTGCAGAGGAGGAGCGAGGAGGAAGAGACAGAGAGGAGGAAAAGAAGCAGGAGCAGGAGAGAGGGTGAGTAGCGCGGGGCAGGGCGAGGGGCTGGGAGGAGGGGGGTACTTACTGTGAGGTGGGTCTCAGGAACTCAGGAACCTGGAGGAGCTGCAGCGGAAGGGGGAGCAACCTACCCTTGGGTCAAGGGTCGCTACCACTGTCGCGCAGCGGCCGCCATAAGAGGGAGGAGGGGGGGGAGGGGTCAGCTGGGGGCGAATGGGAGCTGGGGGGCGGGGCGTGCAGGAGGTCGCGGCGGGACAGCGCGAGGGAGGGGGGACAGGTAGAGTGAGAAGAGCTGGGGGAGGGAGGTTTAAGGGTGGAGGGGGGGTGAGTGTTAGAGTTTTAGGAGAATAGGGAGATAGATAGGAGTAGGGTTGAAAAGATAGGGGAGGGGGGGTGGTAGAGGTGGGTGAGAGGTAGAGTGAGAGGATAGGGAGATAGGTAACAGAGGGGGTGTCGGGACGGGGGGGAGAGATAGGGAAATAGATAGATGGAGAGATAGGTGGAGAGATAGAAAAATAGCTAGATAGGAGGAGGGGGTGAGTGAGGGAGTTAGGTGGAGAGATAGGTAGAGGAGTGAGGGAGGCAGGTAGCGAAAGGGTAGATGTGGGTGATAGTGAGAGATAGGTGGAGAGATAGAGGGGGGTGAGGCAGGAGCAGGAGGGCAGAGACAGGGGCGGGAAGAGACAGGAGTCGGAGAGGACCGAAGAACAGAAGAACACAGAAGAGAAGAACACAGAAGACCGGAAGAACACAGAAGAACAGAAGAGAAGAACACAGAAGACCGGAAGAACACAGAAGAACAGAAGAACACAGAAGAACAGAAGAGAAGAACACAGAAGACCGGAAGAACATAGAAGAACAGAAGAGAAGAACACAGAAGAACCGAAGAACACAGAAGAACAGAAGAGAAGAACACAGAAGAACAGAAGAACACAGAGGAAGATGCAGGGGACGAAGAAGCAGAAGAGCAGACGAACAGAAGATCAACAAAGAAGATACAGAGGACGAAGAGCAGAAGGCAGAAGACCACAGAGCAAGATAAGGAGGAAGAGAGGCGACAGGAGAGGCTGAGGGGCACAAAGAAGAAGAGAGAAGACGGGGAGGAGAAGAGTACAGAAGAAGATTGCAGAGGAGGAGCGAGGAGGAAGAGACAGAGAGGAGGAAAAGAAGCAGGAGCAGGAGAGAGGGTGAGTAGCGCGGGGCAGGGCGAGGGGCTGGGAGGTGGGGGGTACTTACTGTGAGGTGGGTCTCAGGAACTCAGGAGCCTGGAGGAGCTGGAGGAGCTGCAGCGGCAGAGGGAGCGACCTACCCTTGGGTCAAGGGTCGCTACCACTGTCGCGCAGCGGCCGCCATAAGAGGGAGGAGGGGGGGAGGGGTCAGCTGGGGGCGAATGGGAGCTGGGGGCATGCAGGAGGTCGCGGCGGGAAAGCGCGAGGGAGGGGGGGACAGGTAGAGTGAGAAGAGCTGGGGGAGGGGGGCTTAAGGATGGAGGGGGGTGAGTGTTAGAGTTTTAGGAGAATAGGGAGATAGATAGGAGTAGGGTTGAAAAGATAGGGGAGGGAGGGTGGTAGAGGTGGGTGAGGGTGAGAGGTAGAGTGAGAGGATAGGGAGATAGGTAACAGAGGGGGTGTCGGGACGGGGGGGGAGATAGGGAAATAGATAGATGGAGAGATAGGTGGAGAGATAGAAAAATAGGTAGATAGGAGGAGGGGGTGAGTGAGGGAGTTAGGTGGAGAGATAGGTAGAGGAGTGAGGGAGGCAGTTAGTGAAAGGGTAGATGTGGGTGATAGTGAGAGATAGGTGGAGAGATAGAGGGGGGTGAGGCAGGAGCAGGAGGGCAGAGACAGGGGCGGGAAGAGACAGGAGTCGGAGAGGACCGAAGAACAGAAGAACCGAAGAACCGAAGAACACAGAAGAAAAGAACACAGAAGACCGGAAGAACACAGAAGAACAGAAGAGAAGAACACAGAAGACCGGAAGAACACAGAAGAACAGAAGAGAAGAACACAGAAGGCCGGAAGAACACAGAAGAACAGAAGAGAAGAACACAGAAGAACCGAAGAACACAGAAGAACAGAAGAGAAGAACACAGAAGAACAGAAGAACACAGAGGAAGATGCAGGGGACGAAGAAGCAGAAGAGCAGACAAACAGAAGATCAACAAAGAAGATACAGAGGACGAAGAGCAGAAGGCAGAAGACCACAGAGCAAGATGAGGAGGAAGAGAGGCGACAGGAGAGGCTGAGGAGCACACAGAAGAAGAGAGAAGATGGGGAGGAGAAGAGTACAGAAGAAGATTGCAGAGGAGGAGCGAGGAGGAAGAGACAGAGAGGAGGAAAAGAAGCAGGAGCAGGAGAGAGGGTGAGTAGCGCGGGGCAGGGCGAGGGGCTGGGAGGTGGGGGGTACTTACTGTGAGGTGGGTCTCAGGAACTCAGGAACCTGGAGGAGCTGGAGGAGCTGCAGCGGCAGGGGGAGCGACCTACCCTTACCCTACCATAGGTCACTATCTATGTCCAGCTACATAATTGTAACTCCGAACCTAGGGATGTTTTGTATCAAACATGTCAGAATCATACCACTGTTGCTAGTATTGGAAGTATGACTCCATGCAATTTGAGGGCTCCTTAGAGGACCCCCAGCATTGCTCCCACCAGCTTTCTGGGGTTTTCCAGGCAGCCCAAGCTGCTGCCACCCCTCAGACAGGTTTCTGCCCTCCTGCTGCTTGATCACCTCAAGCACAGGAAGGCAGAACAAAGGATTTCCTTTGGGAGAGGGGGGAGTTAACACCCTCTCCCTTCGGAAATAGGTGTTACATGGCTTGGGAGGGTTAGCCTCCCCAAGCCACTGGTATGCTTCGAAGGGCACATTTGGCACCCTCCTTGCATAAACCAGTCTGCACCAGTTCAGGGACCTCCAGTCCCTGCTCAGGCACAAAACTGGACAATGGAATGGGGAGTGACCACTCCTCTGTCCATCACCACCCCAGGGGTGGTACCCAGAGCTCCTCCATACGGTCTCTTGATTCTGCCATCTTGAAACCAAGATGGGCAGAGGCCTCTGGGAGCAACTGGGTGGCCAGGTCAGGCAGGTGGCATCAGAGCCCCCTCCTGTTAGGTGGTCACCTGGCTAGGTGACCATTCCCTCTTCCAGGGCTATTTAGGGTCTCCCTCTTGTGTGGGTCCTCAGATTTGGCTTGCAAGATTCCAGCAGGACTCCTCTGCAACCTCTACTTTGACTTCTAGCCACTGGAACTGCATCTGGACCCTCCAAGAACCAACAATCTGCATCCACGACGAAGACTCTGCTTGCAACATTGTTTCCACAGGTCCTTCCAGCTTCTGCAACATTTTCCCGACTGTGCATCCTCTGATGGCGGCAAGTCTTCAGTCTGCACAAGAAGGAAGAAGGAATCTCCCTTGGAGTGAAGGAGTCACTCCCCTGCAGCCGCAGGTACCAACAGAAATGATGGCCAGCTGTGTGGATCTCCTCTCATCCTCTGCTGCATGGATCCTGCATCACAGGTGGTGGTCTGGAGTAGTCCTCTTGGTCCTCTCTGCCAGCTGTCCAACTTTGGTGGAGGTAAGCCCTTGCCTTCCCAAGCATGACAGTACCCCCGTGCAACGCATCTCTTGCAGCTACGAAGGCTGTTGGCATCTCCTCCAAGGGATCCTCAGGCTCCGTGCAGTCCCAGCACTCTTTCCTGTGACACACAGCCTACTGAGGGCTTCTCCTGCGGCGTGGGACCCTTCTTCAGTTGTGCTGTGTGGACTCCTCTCTGACTCCTGGGTCCTCTGCCAGTGGGTCTCCTGTGAGGACTGCCTTTTCTTCTGTGGACTCTCTGCATTGCTGAGGGTCCCCTGAGAGACCCCCCATGGGTTGAGTCCTCCTGGACCCTGCTGGTCCCCGGCAGCTCCACTTTTCTTGTACCTCGACTCTTGCCTTTGCCAAGTCTTGTTGGTGGCTTTTTCACTCCACTGACCGACTGCAATCTTCTATCTGGCATGGGATGTCGACTGCACCCTCCACGAACTCTTCACCGACTCCAGGGCTGCATTGCTGACCGTCTTCATCCTACCGTCGACCAACTCCTCCAACCACAGATGAGTGGGTAGTGCCTCCTGCCCCCTCTGGACGCTCCTGTGACTTCTGGACTTGGTCCCCTTCTTCCACAATTCTTCCTCTGCAGGAATGCACCACTGGTTTTTTGCAGTCTTGTCTGGGTGTTGCATTTTCTTCTTTTTAGTACTTTTGGGTGGTTTGGGGGAAAATCCAGTAACTTACTCCTTTCTTCCTGGTCGCTGGGGGACACTGTGGTACTTACCTTTGGGGTTTCCTAGTTTCCCCAGTTTCCCTCTACATATTCCATTTACCTAGGTGGTGTCCTGCTTTCGCATTCTATTTTCAAGTATATGGTTTGGGCTCCCCTAGGGTCACCATTGTCTATTGCTATTTGCTCTGTTTTCTATAGCTATTTATGCATATTTCTGTTCAATAGTGTACATATCTAGTGTGTTACTTACCTCCTATTGGAGGGTTGTATCTCTAGTACTTTTTGGTAATTGTGTCACTAAAATAAAGTACCTTTATTTTAGTACCAGAGGTACCCACCACACACCTGGCCAGCTTCCTAAACAGATTACACCATAATGAAGCTGACGTTTTTGACAAATGCTTTTTAAGTTGAAGCTTACCACAGCTGTGTGGTTTGCTAACAACATCCTGGGGGCATTCGGCAAGCTTCCCTGGCAATGCATTCTGCCCGTTGTTTGTCATTGGCTTTGTGGTTTATTTGCTGGCTCTATTTGTTTTAGGATGTACATCTCAAGTTCATCCCTTCCCTTCCCTAAAACATATTTACTGTATTTGTCCATGAGTGCTCAATTTTTGTAAACAGGCCTTTAAATCTTGTTCTTATTTTGTCAAATTTGCTGTGCATTCAAAGACCGAGGTCATATGTCATGTTCTGTCTTCCAGGAAGCTTGGTGTTTACTTTGCTGTCTGCTGATGAAGGTCTGAACCCAGACACACGTGTCCAGAGATTTACAGCACTTACTGCACTTACTAAGGTGAAAAACTTTAGATTACCTTATGGGTACAAAACAACCTTGTACTGCATTTACCATGATGCATTGGGGCTGACTACATGCTGGAGTGCTCCCTTTCTGTTTTTCCTTTTTTCATGTTCACTTTTCTTTCTCTGACTTCAAACTGAGAGAATTTATGTGCCAATCATGCTGGCTCCAGGGAGAGTGCTTGAGGAAGGTTGTTCGATGTTATTTTGTTTTTCTTGCACACAACACAATTTAAGTGTCTGCAAATTAACTGTGCACATATTTCAGAATTAGAAAAGTCCAAATGAAGCACATTTTTGCTAATTCTGAAGTGTGGTGGAATCAAGTATTTTAAAATAATCAAAACAAATCAATACACTAGGTGATGATATTTCCACACATTATCGTTTGTGCACTGTATACTTTTATCAGTGAAACTGTGTCAGTACAAATGTAATGGTCTTTTCAGTGCAAGATGTATTGTCTGTAATGGAGGCGTGCCACCATACCATGCATATTCCACTCTGGTTCACTCCACACTGCGGCACTGGGCTCTACTCTGCATCACTCCACTCTGTGCAACATCACTCTACACCTCTCTACTCTACGCCAACACACTCTACCGCACACTACTCTACCATGCACCACTGTAATCTTCCCCACAGAACTCTACACTACTCCACTGTATGCTACTCTACAGCACTGCATCCTGTGCTACTGAACTTTATGTGAATGCACTCTACTTTGTACCACTCCACTCTGCGCCAGTGCACTCTATGCCAAGCCACTTTATGCCACTCTAATCTACAGTGCACCACTCCATTATACTCTGAAACAATCTACTCTACGTCACTACACTCAGAGCTTCTCAAGTCTGTGCCACTGCACCCTACTCTACACCACTTTACTCGAAATCAATGCTCTCTACACCACCCTACTCTATGCTACTTTACTCCACTCTAAGTCAGTAAACTCTATGCCAATACACTCTATGCCACTCTAATCTACTGTGCACCACTGCACTCTATGCCAGTGCACTCTACCTCACTCTGCTGTACACCACTGTACTCTTCGCCAGTGCACTCTACCCCACTCTACTATGCACCACTGCACTCTTCGCCATTGCACTCTATACCACTCCAATCTCCAACAATCTACTCTACACCACTGCACTCTATGCCACTCTATTCCACTGCGCCCCACTCGCTCCACCCTGCAACACTCTACACCAATGCGCTCTATGCCACTACACTCCATCCTGCACCACTCTCGGCCACTTCGCTCTACTCTGAAACAATATACTGTACTCCGCTCTGCGCCAATCCACTCTATGCCATTCTAAATCACTGCACTCTACTCTACTCTGAGCTACTCCACTTTATGCCACTGTACTCTAACTCACTCCACTCTACACAACTGCACCCTGCACCACTGTCCACCATTACGCTCTACGTCACTGCACTCTATGCCACTCTTTTCTACTGTGCACCACTGCACTCCACCACACTCTGCAAAACTGCATGCTCTGCCACTGCATGCTACACCATTGTATGCTACTCTGCACTTCTCCGATCTATGCCATTACACGCAAATGCATTCTATGCCATTACCCTGTATGTCACTTCACTCTAAGCCACTTCCCGGAATTCTAATCTATTCTGTACCACTGTACTCCACGCCACTGCACTGTTCCCTGCACCACTCCACTCTACACCACTTCACTCTACTCAGAAACAATCTACTGTCTGCCACTGCACTCTATGCCACTCTACTGTACGTCACTATAGGCCAATTCACTCTACACCACTTTACTCAAAACCAGTGCACTCTATGCCAGTCTAGACTTCACCACTGTACTCAATGCCACTTTGCTCTCGGCTGCTCTACTTCACTCTTACACTCCACTCTACAACACTACGCTCTACGATACTCCACTCTGACGCTCAACTCAACTCTATGCAGCATATTCTACTCCACTCTATGCCACTCTACAACACTACTCCACTCTATGATGGTCTACGCTACTACCTCTATGTCACTTTACTCCACTCTCTTTTACAACACACTACCCCACTCTGTTCCACTCCATGTCTCTCCACTCTGGTCTGCGCCACTCAACTCTACAATGTTCTGCTCCACTCTATCCCATTCCACTCCCCTACACTAATCCACTCTGAGACAATCTACGCCACTCTATTCAACACCCTCTACACCACTTCACAACTCTCTATGCCCCTCCACTCTGACACTCCACCCCACTCTAGGCCCTTCAACTCTACGACACTCTAATCCTTACGCAACACTCAACTCCACGACACACCATACCACTTCACTCCACTCCTCTCTGCTTTATCCCATTAACTTATAGCCATGCTGAACAGCACCCATGCTGGGGTACAACATGGCTAAAACATATTGTCAAAGCCAATAGCTCTTGCATAGGCGAGACCTATTGATTTCTCCAATACTTGTTACTGAATGTTCTGCCCACCAGCAAGGGTCAATGCAATAAGAAGCGCCTAGGTTACTAATTAAATTGTAACAGATTTTAGCTATTTAAAAAATAAAGTAAAAAAACAATCAGCAGGTAATTAAAGTGTACTTCTCCATACAGTTAAATAAATATAGACAAGGAGACAGAAGATAATAACTAAGTATTTTATAAGCAAACAGTATATTAGTAGGGTAGCCAAATTAAAAACAAAAAGATTACAAAAATGAACATCCAAAAAAAATACATACAATACAAAACATAGTAGGCGAATAACAAGATTGCATTTACTCATTCATAGCAAGCATGTGGAATACAGGCAACACTGAGAACATGCTGTTCAAAACGTGGGGTTAAGTTGTGAATTCCCTCTTCCATTTACTCATGGTGCTGTACAGTAGTTCCTAGACACATCTACAATACAATTATTGAAAGATCCCAATTAAATGCCTTTGAGATAAATACAAATATCGCACAATTTTTGGGTCCTTCAAATTTAAAAAGATTGGTTCTTCCAAAACTGCCTAAAA
Source organism: Pleurodeles waltl (assembly GCF_031143425.1). Classification (NCBI taxonomy): domain Eukaryota; kingdom Metazoa; phylum Chordata; class Amphibia; order Caudata; family Salamandridae; genus Pleurodeles; species Pleurodeles waltl. The sequence goes on from NC_090442.1 coordinate 196,972,350, forward strand.
TGTAATGCTCTCTTGGGATTAGTTTTCTGCCAAACTGTACGTTTAGCGTGCGCCTCTACATAGAAAATCAGAATAAATGTGAAATGACGATCAATATCCAGCAACATAAGGAGGACTGGCTCTCCTGATTGAACAACACTTACTGTCTCTCTTGATTGGATGACACTTATGGTGTTTACTACGTGCACTTGTTATTCCCTTGTACACTACTACTGAGGGGTGCCTAGCTCATTTACAATTGCTGGTTGCATCTTACTAGCTTAGATTTAGGTTTAATTAAATCTTTGTTTTCTGTTTCTCAGTGTTAAAATTCTATTTTGAAATATAATATCTGTGGGCTTCAATCTCACACCCCAGCATTGAGCCTGCAGACTATCGACCAATCATTCCATCACCTCACCTTTACAGAGATCTGTTTCTGGTTTACTCAATGTAAGATTCTACCCAAGTACAGACTAGATTTGTTTTACTTCATTGACCGCTATAGGCCAGATTTAGTTTTCCAGATGGAAACTTGGTGGCGAGCATCTGCAGGTCCAGATACTGCAACTGCTATCCCAGCTAACTATCTTATTACATGTCACAAGCACAATACAAAAGGAGGCTCTTGCTAACATTTTTTTACAATATTAGAAGCTAACCTCCCTTGTTCTGAGGGAATGATATTTATCACCATCTTCTATGGGGCTCTCTAATCCACTAAAACCCAATGTAGCAATTCAGTCTGCTCTCTTCCGACGCTGTGTTTCCTAAAATACGAACTTTTCAGTGTAGGATGATTAAACTTTCCTCTAGATGATCTCACCAGAACTGGTACTGCTAATCTCATTGACTATTTGACTGTGGTTGACTTTAAGCAACCTGTAAAATACACCACCCATTTAGCAGATCATATTTTCGACCCAGTGTTTGTTAATCATGATGCTATCAAGCCTGAAAAATCTGTGCCTCTGACTTGGTCAGATGATGCCGTGGGTGCATTTTATATCTATCTCTTTTGGGGGACTAAGAAATTAAACTTTGTGCACAAAACTCTGTCCGTGGGCTAAAGCCAACCAGAATAATTTTGAACCAGCACTTAGTTCGAAAATGCCATAAGTTCTAATGATATTAACATCCTAGTAAATAACTTTAATGGCTGCATAAATACAGGTTTCGACACCATCACCCCAGTGTGAGTGGGCAAACTGAAAAAATAAACCCCTTAGCTCCGTGGGTGTTGAATAATCTCAAACTAACCAAATGACATTGTAGAAAATTGGAGGGTCAGTGGAAAAAAAAAAGTCTATGATGAAGAAGCTAAATTCTATGATTCTATGCAATTGATTAAACTTGCTAGGGCCTCAATTACAACAACGCTAAAAATACTACTTGTGAAACAACTTAGCAGCCTGAGGTTGGCAAAAGTAACCTCTTCCACGCAGTCACTACATGACAACCAGGTAACATTATTCAGAGAGGAAAAAAGTCAAAAAATGTGTAGGGACTTTTCCACCTCATCTGAAAGCCACCACTTTTACGGGCATATTTATACTCTGTTTGTGCCGAATGTGCGTAAATTTTTTTGAAGCACATTCAGCTCAAACCTTGCCCCATATTTATACTTTGACGCCCGACCCCGCGGATGTCAGAAATCCTCCGTGTGCGTCATTTTTTGGATGCGGGAAACCGCCTTGCGTTAATGACCTGCAAGGTAGGTGTTCCCGCCCACAAAATGACTTTAAGGCCTGTGCGCCTTATTTATATTCCTGCATCATTTTGACGCACAGGAGGAGGCGGGCCTTAAAAAATGGCGCCCAGCCTGATGTGTGCCATTTTTTAACGCCTGGGTGAGGGCAGGCGCTAAGGGACCTGTGGGCTCACTTTCATGGTCTCTGACCATGGTAGCAGTCCACAAGTGCCCTCCCCTGCCCCCAGGAACACCCCCTCCCACCCTCGCTCACCCCTGCAGGACACCCATGGATGGGGGACCCATCCCAGGTAAGTACAGGTAAGTTCAGGTAAGTGTATATTTTTTTTTAAGTGGCATAGGGGGGCCTAATTTGGGCCCCCCTACATGCCACTATGCCCAATGGCCATGCCCAGGGGACAGAAGTCCCCTGGGCATGGCCATTGGGCAAGGGGCATGACTCCTGTCTTTGCTAAGACAGGAGTCATTTCAATGGGGGTTGTGCGCCAAAAAATGGCACAAGTATGGTTTGAGCCATGATTTTTGACTCAATCCTGACTTGCACCATTTTTTGACACACAACCCCCATTTTCCCCTACCCTGGCCCTGCCTGGTTTGAGTCATTTTTTTTTACTCTGACCAGTACGCAGCGCCGGCTAATGTCATTCCTTAATTATGACAGCCGCATGGCGCGTAGGAATGGCGTTAGCCGGCGGTAACATTTTTGACGCAAGCCAGCGCTGGTTTGCTTCAAAAAGTATAAAGATGGGGCTTAATCTCTTCCTGAGTTCGCTTCTTTCTCTGATAGGATTTTCATCCCTGTCAGAGGATCCGGTCATAGAGTTAATACATGCTACAAATCTGGCTCCCCATTGGAGCCCCAAAATCTTGGGGTTAGCCTTTAGTAAAATAAGCCCTATTCTTTCTAACGTGTGTAATCTTTTCCTGGCAACCAACACAGGCCATAGTCATTGAAAACGGCCATGATCACGCCTCGTTTATTTTTATTAAAAAAAATTAAAAAAAAGTGACAGCTTTCTAACTATTGACCAGTTTCACTGCTCCCCCCTCTTCTTCCATAATTATTCAAAAAGCTGATAAATCTATCTCATGTCCCGATGCAAGTTCCTTGCTAGATCACTCTGTGTGATTTAGGCCACCACAGACTACTGAAATCGCACTACTAGCTATGTCAGATGATCTAAGAATCATCTTGGACCAGGCATTGCTGCTTCCACGGTCCTTTAAACCTCTGTGCCTTGAAGCGCTTTGGGCAGCAGCTGCGCTATGCAAATAGTTTTTCATTCATTCATAGTATTTTTGCATATCATTGCTCAACGTTGGTTCCTCTTCACTCCACCAGTACTCGCAGATCCCATCAAACTTTCTCTCGATTTTTTTTTTTTAAGAAATCAACCTCGATAGGCAGTACCTTCCAGAGTGCCTGTTTAATTTGGTCAAAACAAAAGTTGTATCATTCGAAACATTTATCTTTACAATAAAAATGATTTCAGGCTGATAGTTGTCTGGTGTGCGATATGTGGTTTACGATGGATAACCAACTAAATTAGTACCTTCTTTTTAAATATTTTCTATGACATTTTTGTGATTCAATTTGGCAATTTTAAGTAATGTATGAAAAGTGTTTCCTTAGGAAAGTACACTAAACAGTTATTGTTTCCACATCTCTGCATATCTGACATAAATCACATAATTACTAACCTAGAAGTTCCTTTATGTTTACTTGTTTTATCCATGTACTGCGGCAATGCATTGTATGAAGCCTCCTACAATTAAGACATTACCAGTCTAGAAAAAACAAGTCCCACCCCGCCATTCCCATGACTGTTAACATTTGCTAGCACCATCCATCCTGACAAATGACATCGCTTGTTCTGATGGATACAACTACCTGTGGATTCCTCATTCATTGAATTTTCCCCATGCGCCAGCATCCGACGGAAATTTTCTTCCTAGCTTCTGCACGTCGACGAGGACGTCACAATTGCCCACGTGACGTCGTCTGACGTCATACAGGCAATAAGAGGTCCTCGCCGGCGTGCTGACGTCAGTTCACTTTTTTCCGTGCCTTCAAGCGACGGTTATTCTTCGAGGGAGCAACTGTTTCTGCTCTGCGTAGTTACAGTTACAATTTTATTTTTTCGAGATGTCTCAGCGAAAGTCGGGCTTTAAGCCTTGTAGAGAGTGCGGAGGCAAGATGTCGATGACAGACCCACATGTGGATTGCTTGTGGTGTCTGAGCTCCGACCATTAAGTGGAGAAATGTGAATCCTGTCAACGCATGAATCCTAAGGCGTTGAAGGAACGGGAGGCAAAGCTGTTTTTGGCAAAGTCCAAAAAGAAAGAGAAGCGGCATCGGCGCAGATCATCATCGCCTAAATCTCATCGGCGTCACCGTGACTCCCGGCGCCGTCGTGAATCTCCGTGCCGGTCGAGTAGAGAGCGTTCACGCTCGAGGTCGCCTTCAGTTCGGCGCCGAAAGACATGGGAGGTTAGTCCCACCATCACTCCTCAGCCGCAGTCGCTTCCCGCATCCCCGACTTCACTTACGACTCCTCCATCTGTCTTCGAGGTCGTACCTCAGCAGGAACAGGAGTTTTCACCTGCTTCAGGGACGCAGGGGCCGGCGCCGTTGTCACCTCGGGCTCAGGCTCCGCAGTATCCGGCATTCCTGGCGCCAGGTGCTGATAGTTCCACATTTCTAAATGCGATGTTTGCCATTTTTCAGCAGATGGCTCCAGGTGGTGGTCCGGCTGGTCCTTCGGGGCCATTGGCCTTTAATATGGGTGTTCCGGCTCCTTTACGATCGGCACCTTCCATGCCCTTCCTTCCAATGGGAGGTGCTGGTTTGCCGCCGGTTCCTTTGGCGTCGCCTACTCGACCTTCGACTCCGATGAGGACTGCTGTTCCGGCGCCGGAGAGTTCTTCGCCTTCACATCCTCTACCTCGGTCGGCGCCGAAGAAGCCCACGGCGCCGATGGATCCGGCGTCGGATGGATCTGAGGATCGACGTCAGACGAGGTCATCGATGTCGGCGGACGCCTTGTCGACGCCAAGGATCGAGGCCAGGCTTCATTCAAGGAGGCTAGCTCTTCGCCTCCTTGAAGAACAGGAATATAGAAAGCAGGCTTTGGAGGAGGGTGAGATTGAAGAACCTCTTGTAGATCTCCACGGTTTGGAAACGGCAAGTGGCTTGGACACTTCTCCAGAGTGGGATTTAACATCTCCTGGGGAATATACAGAAGAAGCTGCTTCTTTCCACTCTGTTTTAAGGAAAGCAGCTGACTTTTTGGACCTTCCTCTTCCAGTGGCTGAGTCAAAACCCAACATACTAACGGAAGTGCTACATCCGGCTTCAGCAGTTGCAGAGCCACTTTTGCCTTTTAATGAGGCTCTCCTGGATCCAATTCTAGGGATTTGGAAAAAGCCAGTTTTATCTACGACTGTTAATAGGACAGTGGCGTGCAGGTATCGTGTGGCTCCTGCGGATCCGAGCTTTTTGTCGAGGCACCCGACACCAGAAAGCCTGGTTGTACAAGCTTCATGTTCGTCTCGCACTGCTCCAGGTTCTTTTCCGGGTGTGCCTTCGGACAGAGACTCTAAAAAGATGGGCCAGTCTTCGAAAAAGGCATTTTCATCTTGTAGTATGGCCCTCAAGTCCACCAATGCCACATGCATCTTGGGCAGATACATCTACGCCCTTATGGAGGAGATCAAGTCATCTCATTCGGAATTGCCTCAGGAGGTGTTGGGCCTTGTTTCTGATGCTCAGGCTGCGGTGACCCAACTAATCCAGTCAGGGCTGGACACGACTGATTCTGTGTCCAGAGCTATGGGCACCACTGTTGCTACGAGGAGACAGGCCTGGCTTCGTTCTTCAGGGTTTTCATCCGATGTTCAGTCAGCCCTGCTGGATCTTCCCTTTGATGGGGATAAACTTTTTGGATCAAAGGCGGACTCTGCCCTTGAAAGATTTAAGGAGAGTAGAGCCACAGCAAAATCGTTAGGCTTGCAAGCCTCCTCTTCTGTTTCTTTTAGGTTGTTCAGAAGATTTAGGGGGTTTGGTCGTGGCTCTTCCTTTCGGGGCAGGTTTCAGCAGCCTCTTCCTCTTCCTCTGGAGGGGTGCAGCATGGGAAGCAGCCTTAGTCATCCACCAATTCCTTTGCATACCACTCCTGTATGAGGGAGGTTAATGAACTTTCTCCACATGTGGGAGGCAATTACATCGGACTCCTGGGTCACCAGCATTGTGGGGAAAGGATATGCCCTTCCCTTTCGGGAGTTTCCACCCCCCATCCCGCCCCGTCCGTCCTTCTGTTCAGAAGAACATCTCCTGTTACTAGAACAGGAGGTTCTAGTCCTCCTTTCAAAGGGTGCAGTGGAGTTGGTTCCGGAGCAGGAAAGGGGTCAGGGTTGTTATTCAAGATACTTCCTGATCCCCAAGAAGGATGGTCGGTTGAGACCAATCCTGGACCTGAGGATTTTGAATTGGTTCCTCAAACAGGAAAAGTTCAAGATGCTGACCCTAGCTCAGGTGCTTTTGGCGTTGAACGAAGGAGATTGGATGGTGTCTGGTGACTTGGAGGATGCTTACTTTCATATCCCGATACTCAAGTCACACAGGAAGTATCTCCGGTTTGTGGTGGGATCGTAGCACTATCAGTTTGCGGTCCTTCCGTTTGGTCTTACTTCAGCACCTCGAGTCTTCACGAAGGTGATGGCGGTGGTTGCAGCAGAGCTCAGAAGGAAGGGGATAGCGGTATTTCCTTACCTAGACGATTGGTTGATCAAAGCCAAGTCTCCGGAGCTTGTGCTGCGTCACCTGCAGTCGACAACTCAGTTGTTGTTCGATCTGGGCTTTTCGGTGAACGTGCCCAAATCTCACCTGGAGCCCTCTCAGCGCCTCCTGTTCATAGGGCAGTACTGGACACAACATTGAATCGGGCCTTTCCTCCGCCTCAGCGGATTCAGGACATTCAGGTGTTGGTTCCAATGTTTCAAAGTGGAGAGATCATTCCAGTCCTCAAGGTCCTTCGTCTGCTCGGTCTGTTCGCTTCTTGCATTCTGTTGGTCACTCATGCTCGCTGGCACATGAGGGCTCTTCAGTGGGGCCTCCGAAAGCAGTGGACTCAGCACAAAGGGGATCTCGAAGGATTGGTAAAGATTTCCAGAGACGCTGCAGTGGATCTTCGATGGTGGGCTGCGGATGGCAACCTTTCCCAAGGAAGGCCGTTCTCGCTGCCTCCTCCAGTGGCCACAGTGATAACGGATGCTTCCACTCTAGGGTGGGGAGCTCATCTGGGGGACCTGGAGGTCAAAGGTCATTGGTCTCCAGTGGAACAGATGTTTCACATAAATCTGTTGGAATTGCAGACAATACGTCTGGCTCTCAAGGCCTTCCTCCCTTCCCTTCCCGGTCAGTCAGTTCAGGTCCTGACGGACAACACTACTGCGATGTGGTATATCAACAAGCAGGGAGGAGTAGGGTCGTACCTTCTCTGCAGAGAAGCTCTGCGGCTATGGTCCTGGGCAAGGGACCATCGGATTTGCTTGGTAGCAAACCATCTGGCCGGAGTCTTGAACGTGCGTGCGGACAGTCTCAGTCGGCACTTCTCGACCGATCATGAGTGGCGTCTTCATCCAGATCTAGCCCTGCAAATCTTCCAGATGCGGGTAGATCTTTTTGCCACTTGGGAGAACACGCACTGCCCGTTGTTCTGCAGCCTCCAGTATCCGGTGCAAGGAACGTTGGGGGACGCGTTTCAGATGTCCTGCTGCGACCAGTTGCTTTACGCGTTTCCCCCCATACGTTTGATTCCTCGGGTTCTGAGGAAAATTCGCCAAGACCGGGCCCAAGTCATCTTAATAGCTCCGGATTGGCCAAGGAGGATATGGTATTCGGATCTTCTCCAACTCTCTCTGTGCCCCCCGCTCCGTCTCCCTCTCAGGGCAGACCTCCTCTCGCAATCGCAGGGGCAGGTTTTACACCCCCACCTCCAGAGCCTGCACCTTCATGCCTGGAGATTGAACGGGGCAACCTGAGTTCCTTTTCTCTCCCACCTGAGGTAGTGGATGTTATTTTTATCGGCCAGGCGACACTCCACTAAATCTATCTACGCTAGCAGGTGGGCTAAATTTGTGAATTGGTGTGGAGAGAAGCAAATTGATCCCTTACGTGCCCGCTTATCGGATATCTTGTCTTTTGCGTTGTCCCTGGCACAGAGAGGTTGTGCAGTTGCGACAGTTAAGGGTTACTTGTCGGCCTTTCTGTGTCTGCCTTCCCAACCTTCTTTATTTAAATCTCCTTTAGTGTTAAGGTTTTTAAAGGGCCTGACTAATAGATATCCTTCCACTCCTTTCATTATGCCTCAGTGGGATTTGAACCTAGATTTAACGTTTCTTATGGGCTCACCATTTGAGCCGATGCATTCTTGTTCCTTGAGGCTATTGGTATTAAAAACTGTTTTCCTTGTTGCTATTACTTCAGCTAGAAGGGTGAGTGAGCTGCAGGCTCTTTCTGTTAAGCCCCCGTATACATCCTTCTTTGGGGATAAGGTGGTGTTGAGGACCAAGGCTGCTTTCTTGCCGAAGGTTGTTTCACCCTTCCATATGGGTCAGTCTATTACACTCTCCTCTTTTTATCCTCCACCTCATCCTTCGAAAGAGGAAGAAAGACTGCATCGTTTTGGACCCGAGAAGAGCGCTGAGCTTCTTCGTCGACAGAACAAAGGAGTTTAGATTGGAAGATCAACTCTTCATCGGGTACGTGGGAAAGAGGAGAGGAAGGGCAGTCCACAAGAGAAAACTCTCCAGGTGGGTCATTCTTTGCATTAAGCTGTGTTATTCTCTGGCAAAGAAGGAACCCCCTGATGGAATTAGAGCTCATTCTGTCACGGTTTTCAATGGTCTTACCGTCGAAGCTGAGAGGCGTAGGGGAACGATCCTTGTTCCGGTAGGTTCTGCTCTGGCCGAGGTAGGGGCGACCCCTTCCAGTAGCCACGGTGCTGTTTGGTATGAGCAAACCACTACAGTCCGTGCCCTCCAGAAGGAGTCCCAGAGGAAAAACCCCAGTAGGGTAAAAAACCTCCACAGGAACTCCCTGAAATGAAAGGAGGACACCAGGGCGTTAGGATCGAGGATCAGGAAGAATGGAAAACAAGGCAGGACAGGAACAGACAGGATTCGCAGGAGGAGATCAATCGGAGCGTGACTACCACCAAGGAGTGTTGCAACGCAATGGACAAGCAGTTGGAATCCCCTTATATACCCCTGGACAGGAAGTAGGAAACAGGAAGTAGAACACCACCATCTTGGATTGGGGAGAAGACAACAATAGTGAATGAGGTATGTGTGTTTAACAATGCATGCTGGGCAGACAGGAAGTGGTCAGCATGCTGGGAAGAAGAGAGAGACAAGTATAAAGTACCCCAAGTGTAAGGGTTCGGTTTGATCCAGGAACATCGGTAAGTGGTTGGCAGGTAAAGGACATGCAAGAAAAATGTTAAGCGCAAACAGCGCTGATGCGGCCATGCCTGAACCCCCTCGGGGTCTCAGGCTCTGCCGCTTCTGCCTTTACGGCAGAACCTGAAATAGGGCAAGCGGCGAGTGCCGCGACCCCTAGACCGGCTCCCTGGAGCCTCCATGGCTCCCGCCCGGGCCGCAGCAACCCCCGCGACCTGAGCGTCGGCCGCGGTGCTCTCCGCGACCCGGGCGCCGGCCACGGCAGAATAAACGTGCCGCGCCGCGGTAACCGGAGGCCGCGGGGAGCGTCGCGGCATAACACATTCCACCAGAGCTAAGTCGGCCTCTTCGGCCTTGGCTAGGGATGTTCCTGTGGTTGACATCTGCAAGGCCGCAACTTGGTCATCCCTCCACACTTTTGCAAAGCATTATTGCTTGGATTCGGAGGTTAGGAGGGATGGCCATTTTGCACGGTCGGTGCTGCAGGATTTCTTGGTTTGACCATTCAGGCACCCTCCACCGAGTGCGGTACTGCTTTGGGACTCTATTCAATGAGTGAGGAATCCGCAGGTAGTTGTATCCATCAGAAGAACGAGTTACTTACCTTCAGTAACGCCTTTTCTGGTGGATACACTAGCTATCTGTGGATTCCTCACGGTCCCACCCGCCTCCCCGTTGCCTGTCTGGTCTTACCAAGATTTCCTTGGGAGAGCTCCTGTTGGTGATTGATTTATTTGTTATGATGCAGATGTTATACATACTTGCGTTGTTTTTATATGTATATGTATTATAAATAATTTATATGTATATGTATTTGCATATTTATGCTGATGTTTTCTCTATTTGATTTAATTAAATGTTACGATATAAGATTTTATTTGATGCATTCGTTTCAAATGTATATATTTTGTTTGTATTTGCCTGTTCCCCTTAAAGGCACTTAAAAAATGTTGGTACTGACGTCAGCACGCTGGCGAGGACCACTTATTGCCTGTATGACGTCAGACGGCGTCGCGTGGGCAATTGTGACGTCCTCGTCGACGTGCAGAAGCTAGGAAGAAAATTTCCGTGGGAAGCTCGCGCATGGGGAAAATTCAATGAGTGAGGAATCCACAGGTAGCTAGTGTATCCACCAGAAAAGGCGTAACCGAAGGTAAGTAACTCGTTCATCACATGCACACTGATGTCTGGTTACTGTTTTTGCTGAGCCCTTTCCCTGCTCACCAAGTTAAAACAGAAAAACCGTGGAATCTAACGTCTGTTGGCCTTCAGAAAAAAAGGTTTATTCTGATATATGCACTGTGGCAGATAAAAAATTTAGCTAAGGATCCATGGATCCAAGCAGTCTGGGAGTCCCCTACATCAACGCCCACACTGTATATGCGGGTGAAAATTGAAATAAAAACGCATCCGGGATGCTGGACATAAATCATGATTTTTTTTCTAAGTTTTTGAAATAAACAACAACTTTCCTCTGCAATAGGGACATGACTATTTATGGCAGTTAGGAGTCACAGCGGTGAGACAGGTGAAACGTCATCCATACAGAAGAAAAGGTTTTCAACTAATGTCATATAAACTGTCAGTACAATATTTAAGATCTTTCCCGTCATAACGTTGAAATATTTTTATATACTTCCTTTCCTCATAATGGTTGTTATACATTTCCAGTATATCTTCAGAACCAGTATATCTTCAGAACTTCAGCTGAAATGGTCCGCTGGTTATTAGGCTCGCGGTGTTAAGTTGAAAGCCACAGGTTCGAACCCCAGCAAAGTTGACTCAGCATGGAATAAGGAATACAGGACACTGGAACTAGTAACCATCGTTATTTAGAGCACAAGCAAACTACGTCTGGTGTATGAAAAATTTATAATTTTCATCTTCATTCTTGGTGGGTGCTGCTCCATTATGTTACTTGTGATGCAGGGGTAGAACACAAGCTCAAAACCTGTTTCAAAAAAAGAAATAGTTATGGTTCCTCCATATTTTTTATTTTTTTCAAATATGCCATCTGCAAGCTGAGTCCCAGAAACATTTTATACCCTGTCACCACTCCACATTTGTCTAAGATATTGCACAACCATGCCACAACGCCAACTCTAAGTGACAATATAGGCACATAGTTGGCACCACCTTATCTCTCCATCTGTTTCACTTCCCTTAACTGTCAGAACATCCAGGGACTGAGGGAAGGTGGGCTCATGATAAATAATCTGAAGAAAGGCACAGGTATCTGTTGGAACAAACTTTACTGACAGTAAGGCATATTTCATTAATCTGGATACTATTTCTTTATCTTTGAAGGAAAACTTACCTTCAGTAACAATCTTTCTGGTGGATACTAGACCTACCTATAGATTACTCACCCTTGAATAACCCAGGCGCAGACTTCATCCCAAAATATGTGCCATAGATCGCTGGTGCTGGTAGGTGGCACTGGCTCTGTCTTGACGCCAGCAGCGGAGTCATGGTGATGTCATTGGAGCCATAAAAAAGTCACCTCAGTGTCTCAATGTCAGTTTTCTTCCATTTCATCTATTTTTCGATCACCCTTTTTTCAGAGAGGAAGAACATGAAATCAGTGTATGTGTGTATATATATATTCATATATATATATATATACACACACACACACATACATACATACATATGCGGTCGCCAGTAGGTAATTATATTTAGGTCCTAGTTTTGCTAGTAACTTTGGCACAGTTTCACAAATCTTCCCAAATGATCAAAAGTAGTGTGCCAGTCAGTTCTGCTGGGGTCTGGAAAGTTGGGTAATTCGTCAAGTAGGGTCAGAGTAAAAGGTATGGCCCCAAAATGCGTTTTCCCCGTGTAGTTCCCCATAGTGATTTTAGACATGACTACAGCCGAACCACTGAATGGAATTACACCAAATTTGGCATAAAGCTAGATCTTGGTCCAGAAAGAGTGCTTTTTGTAATTTGGTGTAAATCTGTTCAGTAGTTTTGGAGTTATTAAAGAAAAAAGATTTATGTTTATCTAGAGATTTGGATTCACCAAAAGCAATGCCATGATTGGCTGCCACCACTTCAACCAGGAAATGGTGGCTGCCATCTTAGGACTCAGCCCGAGTCACAAGAAAATGCCCCAAAAAAAACACACGGCGGCAGGGTAGGAATACCCTGACCCTCCCAGGCCTGGTGGTGGGGTCCCACAGGGACTCCACCTGAGGTCAAAAACAATGTTAAGAAAAACAATTTGCTGCAAATTCTTGGAGGATCTGTGACAATATATATATATATTTTTTTAATGTGTGGTTTCCTGTGCTTGCATTTTTTTTTTTAAGCTCCCTGGGTAGACCAAGTTCCGGGGGGAACAATAATATTTATTTGGGGGTGGCCATTGGAACCCCATCCCTATTGATGGGCCTCAGGGGTCCCATTCCCCTGGCCGGGCCTTATTAAAAAAAAAAAAGTGGGAGAGGGCATGCAACCCCCCTTCCTGGGCAAATTTTGCCCTGTGGAGCCCATTCCCCGAGGCATGGCTAATAATGAAAAATAGGAAGGGGGCACGCAGACCCCCTTCCCAGGGCCAATTTCGACCCAGAGGACCCCATTCCCTGGGGCCCAGCCGAATTTCAAAAGGGGAGGTGGGGCACGCAGCACCCCCCCCCCTCCATGAGCCATTAATGGCCCTGTGGACCCCGTCCCACAGGGCCTGTTCAGGCTATGTCCTGGGGAGCCCAGCCCTGGGAAATAACGTCTTACCTGCCCGCACTGGTGTGGACAGTGAAACCTGTGTTTGCTCTCGCTTGGTTGGAGCGTTTTTTAAAAATGCTCCTGAGCTCTGGGAGCAGACTTTTCATCTGCTTCCCTATCTGCACTGAAATGGGAAGGGAAACTGGTCAAAAGATTGCTCCCACCCACAGTGGGAGCAATACTGGCTCCTGCTAGAGGTGGGGAGACAGTCGGGAATTTGGGGGCCTTGGGGGCTTCCCACGCAGCGCCCAACCATAGTGTGGTGGGTGCTTGGGTGGGCACCAGGGCACCTACCCTTTGTTTGCCAGGCCGTGGGGATGGGGCACCCAGAGCTCAAATTAGCCCAGAGAGGGAGACCGCACAGCCCCTTCCCTCTTTGGACATAGGCCAGGCTCTGGTGGATGGGGTCCCAGGGGCCAATATCGGCCTGGGGAGAGGGTCTGTGTGCCCCCTTCCCCTATTGCAATAGAGCAGGATCCCATGGGATGGGCCCCCTAGGGCCGATATCAGCTTGGGGAGGGGGTTGCTGGCCCTCTCCACCCCCCATACATATAATTGAAGGCCCTGAAGAATGGGGTCCAATGGGCCTAGGGAGGGGGCACATGCCCCCATCCCCCACAAAATATGCCGGGCCCCGGGGCTGAAACCAGACCAGTTAGGGGGCCCCATGTCCCCCTCCCCATTAAATACGGTGCTAGGCCCCAGGAGATGGGGTTTACGGGGCAGAAATCAGACCAGTTAGCGGGGCCCCATGTCCCCCTCCCCATTAAATACGGTGCCAGGCCCCAGGAGATGGGGCTTACAGGGTGGAAATCAGTCTTGGGGACGGCAGGCCACGATATGTAGCCAGAGCATGGGGTCCCCAGGGCCAAAAGCGGCCCAGGGAGAGAGCCTGCAAGTTGGCTGCCTTTGGGGGATTAGGAGCAGGGCCAAGCTCCGGGCCAGACCGTGAGGCTAACCACCCCCTCTCCCCCTGCTACACATGGCCAAAGTCCATGCGCAGCATGGGGTTGGCTGTATGCGGGGGGTTAGTGCGTGCAGGACCTGGCTGCAGACAGACCCTGCAGCCTCCCATCCCCACAGGGGGTTGGATTAACATACAGTAATTAAATATTACTTTACATCTAAAAACCCTAAAAAAGATTACAGGGATGGTATATTTAGGAAATAGCATTAAAATACGTAGAAAAAATGTTACAGGGATGTTTTAGTAGGAAATAGAATTTCAAAACCCTTAGAAACTCACTAAAGAAAACAAATGTTACAGGGACGTTATAGTTAGGTTCAGATTTTACACGCACAAAACTATAGAAATTTAGCTGTTAGAGTTATTTCAAGTAACCATAATTCGTGCCCTTGTCATGCAATGCTAATTACCCGAGATATTACGTCACTCATAACATCTTCTTTGACATCATTGATAGTCTCACTGTAACATTTGCAGTAAAATTATTGATGAGAAAACTGTGTATAACGAGGACGCAAGTCAGAATGTACACTAGTTTCACTTTGAGTTTTAGGAAACTATAAAAATCAATGTTGAGGAGGCTCTAGCTATTTGCAAGATCAGGAAAGGGACTTGGTTCCTTTTTATTGTCGTATACGTCCCAGATTAGGATGATGCCTTTTGATGCCCATGAATATGCCAGTGCTTCGGTAGAGTCTGATTTTAATTTAGGACTATGCCAAAGCGATGCCATTGTGTATAAAAAGCTGCATTTGTTTATCAAGGAGGTTGAGAGCATATCCGGTATCAGGGAGGATCCAGTGGGAATCTGGGGGTTTAAATTTCGGCCTTGTAATGTAGGGAGTGTCACTGAATGGGAAGCATAGCGTGTGTTCAATATTAAGGCATCTAGGCGGGATCTACTTGATATGGAAAAAGTCAAAAAGCAACCTGTGCCGCTAGAAATGTGGATTGATAAAAGTTCCAGTTCAGGACATTGCAGCCTCCTTCAACAAAATTAAGTCTCAGAGCTTTGTTGGAAATCTCGGCTCTCTTTCCATTCCACAGGAAATTTGTTGGCAATTTGTCAGTTGTCTGAAAAAAGGAATGAGATTTTCTCACAGATAGCATGGAGGAGGTAATATTTATAATAGGAGTGATCATCATCTTCAAAGTTTGAAGTCTGCCCCACCAAGAAATATGCTTGGGTGACCAGGATGTAAGCAGATTTTTGACTTTATTAATGGTTTTGGATTTGTTTAATTGTATAGTTTCAGATAGGTCATTGGTGAGACAAATTCCTTAGTATTTAAGGTGTTTCGTTTGCCATCTAAGCCCAGAATTTCCAAGATGAGGAGAAAAGCATAGAAGATTAAGTGGAATCACCTCTGTTTTATCTTTATTTAAGTTGTACCCTGAAACCCAGAAAAGTGGTTTCAGATGCTGGTTAATACAGGAATCGCATGTTCAACATCTTCAGAGAAGATGAGGATGTCGCCTGCATAAGCTGCAGTTTGGTAGGATTTGGAACCAAATTGAAATCCCTTGATCTCTGGGGAGGTGTCTTTTAGTATGAGCAGTGGGTTAATGGTGAGTAAGAAAAGGGCAGGGGATAGAGGGCATCCATGTCTAGTGCCTTGAAATAAATCAAAGAAAGATAGTTCACCGTTTGTCCTCATATTTTCTTTAGGATTGGCGTAAAGTGTCATTGTCATGCTGATAAATGATTCGCTGAGGTCATGGGCCTCCAGGACTGCATGAAGAAAGGGGCAGTAGACCCAAAGGCCTTTTCTGCGTCAAGTGCAATTGCCGCAGCGGGTAGGGAAGAACTTCTAGCCTTCTCTGTAATGTAACAAAAGTTACAAATGTTATCCCTGGCTAGTCTGTCTTTAACAAAGCCATTATGAGAGTTGTGGATGAGTCTAGGGATGAATGATTCTATTCTTTTTGCTAAGATTTTGGTGAATATTTTTGCCTCCATATATAGTGAAGAAAAGGGGGTTCTTTGGGGATTACTACAAATGTGGCTTCCACCGTAGTACCAGAGAATCTACCTTGTTGGGCAAAGTGGTTTAAGGCATTTTTGAGATGCTCAATAAGGGAATGTTGGAATGTTTTGTCAAATATAATGGGAAAGCCATCAGGACCCAGGACTTTCCCAGATGAGATGGAAATTATAGCTTTCAGAACTTCAGCAGCTTTGAGTGGTTTGTTTAGATGGTCCCTATCAGTGTCTGAGAGTCTGGTGATATTTAGTGAGCGCAGGAACGCATCGCAATCAGATTTCTCACTGGGAGCCTTAGGAGTATAGAAATTGGCATAAAATATTTTAAAGGCTTCAAGGATCTCCTAAAGTTTGCATTTCTGGAAGCCATTTGTAGCTTTAATGTGTGAAAAGTTACTAGCAGAGTTTCTGAATTTGATAGTGGCTGCAAGGGCTTTGCAGGCTCTATTAAGGAATAAGAGTTGTTTGTATTTTTGGGCATGAACTCAGAGGTAGGCTCTCTTATTTCAGTTGTTTGAGCTCATGATGTATATCCTTATTTTTGTAATGGCTGAATGTGGATCCCTTGTTTTTAATTTCTAAATCTAACTTCTTTAGGATCTCTTTAATTTTACAATTTCTATTGGACATGCGTTTAATAATATGGCCGCTCATAGCGCATTCAAACGCATCCCAAAGATCCACAGGTGAGGACACCAGGGGTATATTTTCTTTGAAGAAGAGTTCTATCTCAATTTTTAGGTCTAATGTGTATTCTGGTTCATCAAGGATTTCTTCATTCATATGCCAAATTCTGTTTTTTCTTTACTAGGATTGTTCAGGATAGACATGGGGATTGCTGCATGATTAAAATGATGAAAATAGGCTGGGTTTTGGCCATAGAGGTGGACTGAAGTACAAAAAGGTAATCAGTGCAGGAGAAACTAGAGTGTGGAGGGGAGCAAAAAGGTAAAGTAATTGCTAGTTGAGTTGTGGAGTCTCTGTACATCTCTAAGGCTGTGTGTGTTACATATGTTAATGAGATTTGGGAATCCTAAAATTGAATGCTGAGTGGCGATCGATGATGGGGGCCATTGGGAGATTAAAATCTCCACTGGGGGGAGGGGGGGAGGGAGGGCATGGCCAACCATCATGACCTTGTGGACCTAATCCAACTGAACTCCGCCGCATTCACAGGGAGCATGGAGGCTGTGGGCGTCTGTGAGCACTGGGGCCACCAGTAACAGGTGTCGGAACATCTAGAGTCACCCGGAGGCCCAAAAGGCAGAGAGTTTGACAGCTTTGCAAACTGATTTGGGGCCTGTGATCCCAAGGGGCCTCCACCAGGGGAGTCCGCAACCATTGCTGGCTGCTCCGTAGCTGGGCGGTGAGTGGTGGCGCGGAATTTTGGCCAGTTTCGGGCAACCCCCTCCCCATCTGAAAACAAGAAGAGAGGCTTATCTGCAAGGTGGGGGAGGGAGGAGCCCGGTGTGGTGGACCCTCATTCGGCATCCCAGTGACACCGGGCTGAATGTGCCTGACTTTAAGATGGCGACTGTAAGGACGTACGAGCTGGGGCTGCAATGAATACAGGCCTGGGTGATTTAAAAGTGGACTGAAGCCTCCTGGTGCCCCCATTGGAAGCCTGCACAGTCACATTAAAACTCCTCAGGCACCGCATAGGGGAGATCCGGCATCCCACTGGAATGTGGAGACTCCTGGACCCTTGGGGGCAGACTATTCACGTGGAGCACACCTCATTATAGTACTGGGACAGTAGGAAAGCAACCTTCCTCAGCAGCTTATTTTCTACCTGGGGGTTTTGGGGATCCTAGAATTGCATGACCTACACCACTAACCTCAGGCACGGCGAAGGTGATACCTGGAGAGACTTCCCACTTCCCCTTGATCCAGCAGAAACAGGGGATGGACGTCTCCACGATGCTACAGCCTCCCCCTGAAAGTTGCTACAGAGGACCTACTGCACGAGGCTAACGTCAACAACTTGGGTTGTAATCCACATATTTACTTGACATGGCAGTGGTTCTAGGTACTCTAGCCTCAACATTTTTGGCTTCACATGATCAGGGAGTGGCTACTGCTCTACATGCTGCCAAAAAAAAACCTGCACAATAGGGTGTACAGCTACTTCCAACCAGCAGAGGCCAGTGAAATTCAGCAAGCAGCACAAGGTAATATGGCGCTGACAAAGGAAGACCTACTGGCCTCATTACAGGAGTTTAAAAAATAACTTTGTGAGGAATTAAAGGCAGACATGGTCAGCTTTTTTGCATACTCTCCGCTCCATCCTCGCCACTAGACTCACAATGCCGCAACCAGATGCAGACTAGGTGGGGGGAACGCACACTGGATTTGGAAACAAAAACCCATTCTGTGGAGCAAGGCCTGGAGAAATAGGAGGAATCTTCCACTCAGATCCGGGATCACGTGCACACTATCCTTTTGAATTGCAAAGATCTCGAAAACCAATCCAGGAGAGATAACATTCCCCTCAGAAATTTAGAGGAGGGAGCTGAAAGTCTGGACCTGGAGGCTTTCATGCTCTGTCTCTTTGCAGAACTCATAGGAGATCCTCAAGTAAAAATTTAATTGTAGAGGGCTGAGCATGTAGGACCTCCATCATTGGGGGAAAGACGGCAACCACGAGATGTCCTGGTGAAATTGCAATCATTTAAGGTGAAAGGAGCGATTCAGGCTGCCTGGAAAGCAGACAGTGTCCTTCCAGGGGGCGATATGTTTGCTCTACGAGGATATTGCTCTCACACTGTCACTCTAGCAAGAAGGCTCCAATCCAGACCAGTTACGGACAAACTTTGCTAGATCAATGAGAAATATCGATGGATCTTTCCGTTTGGCCTCACTTTCTCATACCTAAATAAATCGCACCACTTTTTTGAGGTGGGGGAAGTGGCGACCCTCTTGGGTCTGACGCCTGTTGACCGCACAAGCCTGGAAAACATTAGAGAAGCACCTAACACAAATCCCACAACCAGTGGGGACAAAAACTCATGGCTTCCCGCAAAGCGGTCTAAGAAACAAGGAAAGAAGGGGGCTGAGGAAATTCAGACTTCTCTACATGACTTTGGATCAAACCAGGTTACTGGAAATTTCTGACAATATCTTTTTTCCTGGTTCTACTTGAATGAATCACTAGGACTGGGATACAAAGGGGAGACTCTTTGAGGTCCTGGATGACTGTAAGAGACCTAGCAACAGTGGATATTTGCATTCCTAGAGTGGGTCGCAACCTAACCACTGTTTATCACCATACAGATTCACCTATGCCTCATTTACATTATCATCTGTTAGGAATTTAAGGGCAGGTACTGACCAGAGCGCCTTTAATGTTATACTGTTATGTCATGGATAGATTGCGCACAGGATTTAAGTTCCTGAAAGTTTTAGTTTGTAGTTTTTTCATGTTCACCATGAGTGGCCCCTTAAGGGAGTATTTGAGGCAAAGCTACGAGAGTAATCATCAGAATTTCCAAGCCGTAGTGGGGCGGGCGGGGAGATACGGGTGCAGGGAGGGAAGGAAGTGAGGCAATGACCAACTGTATTAGACTGATATGGTGTTATTCACATCGACATGGAACGTGGGTAGCCTCAGCTCCACTGCCAAGTGGCAGAAAATATGGAAATACATTGTGGGTGCAAAATACAATATAGTGGCTTTACAGGAAACCCATCGTAAACATAGCAAAGACCACAGACGTCGGCTTAAGGGTTCTCCCACGCTGCATGAATCATCACATATTACTAAGCACAATGAGGTGGCCCTTCTTTTTCACTCCGCTCTTGCCATTCAACCCTCGGCTTATAAATCTGACATAGCAGGCCGCCCGTGCACGATTGCCACCATATATGCTCCTAATACGGCCCAAGCGGCCTTTGTTCAATCTTACCTCACGCAAGTAGGGGAATTTGCAGAGGGAGAGATTATTCTCATGGGAGATTTAAACCTTAATTGGGATGTGAGTACAGATAGCTCCCATCCAACATGTAAAGTCACTGCGAGCTTCTCAAAACTTTTTAAAAAGACACTGCAGGAGAATGGGCTAATTAATGCTTGGAGACTCATGCACCCACATATTAAGGACTACACATTTTTCTCTCACTCTCATCGTACCTACTCCTGACTTGACTATATATTTATAAGCCAAGACCTTGCTCACACTATTTTGGCATCAGAATTTCATCTCATAACCATCTCTGATCATGCTTCAGTAGTATTGACTCTAGATTGGTCCCTAGATACTTCTAAACACCATAGATAGTTTTTCCTGCGCCCCTCAAGTGAGACAGGTTATTCTGGGACAAATTACATAAAACCATTAGGGAGTTCTTTGCCCTGAATGACCGCCAAGACACGGATGTTTTGAACAACTGGGATGCCTTTAAGGCAGTTGTTAGGGGTAAATGTGTGTCTCTTATGTCCACCATTTCCAAGCAAAAAACCCAGGAACGCTCAACAGTAGAGAGTGGGCTGAAGTTGGTGGAACAGGCCCATAGGGAATCCCCTTCTTTACGAGCCCAAAGAAAGGTTATGGCACTCAGACGGAAACTGAACACAATCTATACAAATAGAGTGGAGTTCAATATGCTTTGCCTTAAACAAGGGGGATACATGCAGGGTAATAGGATTGAAGCACAGCTAGTGTGATAATTTAGAATAAAACAAGAAAAATAATACATTAGTCACATTAATTCAGAAAATGGGTGTGTGGTGAGGAAACAAAAAAAGACAAAGTGAATGCCTTCAGGGACTTTTATAAATGTATACATTCAGCGGATACACCAGGGAGGCCCGAAAATTTACAATACCTACAGGAGGCCTCTCTCCCGCAAATCACCCAAGAACAAAATGAGGTTTACACAACCTCATTGAGGAAGATGAAGTGCGGGTGGCAATAGCCTACCTCAAACTTCATAAATCACCCGGGACAGCCCAATTCTTGAAAAGCTTTCAGCTCTGAACTCATATCCCATTTAACTAAGTTGTTAAGTCACATAGCCACGGACCTGGAGTTACTCGCTCCATAAGTGAAACCCAAATATCAATCATCCCCCAAACACTAATAGACCCACAACACTGTGCCTCCTATAGACCCATAGCCTTACTAAATTTAGATACCAACTTATACACCAAAATCCTTGCCACCCGACTAGAGAGAATCTTGCTGGACCTGATCCACCCAGACCAGTTTGGATTCATAAAGGGGAGACAAACTCATGACAATCTATGGTGGGGCAGCCATTTTGTGGAAAAAGCCCATAAAAACACATCCGGGCAGTGCTGGTCACGTTAAATGCTGAAAAAGCATTTTATCCTCTAGATTGGTCTTTCCTATTTCAAACTATGAGACACTTCGGCATCAGTGAGAGATTTATTGCAATGATGCAAGCAAACTATACTGTCCCAGTTGCCAAGGTTTTGGTGAATGGAATTATTTATGAGACCTTCCGCTTGGAGAGGGGCACACGCCAGGGATGCCCACTCTCTCCTCTTCTGTTTGTGCTTAGTATAGAACCTTTGGCTGCAAAGGTGCAACAGGAGGAAGAGATTAGGGGTACACCCTTTGGATCCACTACCTATATCTCTCTTTGGGGATGTTGTTTTATTATTCTTAACATCTCCAGCTACCTCACTCCTAACTTTACAATGTAAGCTAGCTAGATTCGAAGAAGTGGCTGGATATTGGGTTAACCTATCCAAATCACATCTCCTTAACTTAATCCTCTCCTCTGCTGAGATTGAACAATTGTTGCTTAGCACTCCATTCCAGTGGGCAAAGAAAGAACTTACCTACCTGTGTATTAAACTTACTCCACAAATTTCTGTCCTTTATAAAGCTAACTATTCCCCATTAATCCAACAACTTGAGCTAGACCTTAAGAGATGGGTGCCACTGTACTTGACCTGGCTAGGGCATATTCATGCTATCAAGACGACGGTCGTACCTTGATTCTTATACCTCATTCAAGATCTTCCCATCTCGATGGAGGGGGGGGAGATTTCTTCTCCACAGTACGGACTCTCGTGATTAAATTCATCTGGCAAGCCAGTAGAGCCTGACTCCCATATAGAGTGCTCCGGCTACCCAGATCAGCAGGTGGACTGGCTCTCCCAGACTTTCTTCTATATTAAAAGGCAGCGCAATTAGGGGTGATTATGGAGTGGTTCCTTTGTGAACCAGAAAAACATTGGCTCCATATGGTCTGCGCTGTGATGGGCCGCTATATCTGGAACCTGTTATGGAAATCAAAAGTTGATAGATCAATTAATGTATACTTGAGCACTCCAACAAAAACAACCCTTGACACCTGGGACAGCATAAATAAATCAGGAGCCTGGGCCCAATTCCCTTCTCCATTTCTACCTATACATTTCAACCCGGCCTTCCCTCCAGCATTCTCCCAGGGACTCTTTGAGAGATGGAGAACTGGGGGTTTCCTTATGATATCTGACTTGTTACATGGGTGGGATATACTCACTTTTGAGAATTGCAAACAGATTTTGGGTTGCCCCCATCTGAGAGATACCATTACACACAATTACTTCACTGGGTTCTCCAACCAGAGATTAGGGAAGCAGGTACGAGGGATCGTTTTGAAAAATGTGTGAGAAACCAGACAGAATTGAAGGGGGCAATCTCCTCCCTATATAGACTTTTACTGGCTGCTGCCCCACAACACTCCTCCCCGACATATAGATTTTTGGCCTAACCAATTATGTGAGACAATTACGGACGACCACTGAAATCGACAATAGCAGGATATTCTGCGGTATAACCACTCCATGGAGATAAGGGAAGCCCATTACGAAATCTTAAGTGATTGGTATTTATAACCTACAAAACTCAAAAGGACCTTCCCTAACACCACTGATACCTGTTGGAGGGGATGTGGACTTTTGGGTGACTTCCTGCATATTTGGTGGGACTGCCCTAAGATCCGCTCATATTGGTTGGAAATCTTAGCCCAAATTAAGGAGATTCTGGGATACCCCATGCTGGCCACACCAAGATTTGTCCTCCTGGGATTACGGGACAGATCCCTCAAACACCAAACCTGAGTGACTGAGCGATCCTTTGGTTGCTCCTGTGAGCCGCTAAAATGGCATTGGCGGAAGCCTGGAAAAAGCCGATGGCCCCCTCAGTGACTCAATGGCATGCCAGGCTCTGGCAGGCTTAAAACCATGGAACGCGTAGATGATGTCCTCAGAGGTAGCTTCAAAACGTTTGAGTAGAAATGGGGCTCTGTAGTGTCCTTCCTATCCAGTGGCCTCCCACTTACACCTGCCCTACACGAACCTGAGCACTCCACCCTTTCCAGATATGACTTTTTGCAAATGATGGGGCTCCAAACCTCGGAGGGGGAGCGGGCAGCTAAACAAATGCAATTTTTTTCCTTTGCTAAGTAATAAGCTACCAACTGTTACTCGTATAAGTTGTTGTTTCTTTTTTATTTTTCTCTCTCTGTTTTCTTTTATTGTAATTTACACATCTTTGGGACCTCCAAAGGGGTCGCAATAATACAGGGGAAAAGGTTAAATAGAGCTGAAAGATATGTTGTCCAGTATTGCTTGTATTATTCACTTGATTGTTGACACATATTATATTTGAAACTGTGAGATTCATTAGCAATGAACCCTTATGCTGGTGTCACTTTATGAAAAGGGTGCTACCAACCTATGCTTTAACTAGAAAATTCAATAAAGAAACTTTGACTAAAATCTCCACCTAGTATCAATTTGGATTTTGGCAGGATTTGTGTCAGCTTCTTTTTGCTGGAACACCAAAACACGAGGACCGTCTGAATTTGGGGTGTATATATTCAATACATATAGATCCTGTTCTCTAGCATTCAGTTTAGTGAGAAGCCATCTACTGTGGGCATCATGTTTGGAGATTATCACTGATAGACCGGAATTTTTCAAAATCCGGGTAAGCATAATATTTTTCTTCCCTAGTGCTTCCAGGCATACATCAGTCACCCAGCCTCTTCTCATTGGTAGGGCACCGCTATAGCCAAGTTTTGTTTCTGGAAGAAACACCAAGTCGCCTGACAGACTTTTACAGTAATCTAGGATTTTAGTTCTTTTCTCGGTGGTTTAACCCATTAATATTTAAGGAAATCACATTTAAGGAAGTCGTGGGTGGGTAGTAAGAATGGATGGAAGCAGACTTGGTTCAGTATGTCTAAGTTGGGACAATTTCAGCCTTACGCATTGTGGCAAGGGTTCAGGTTTCCCACCACTGGAGCAAGGGGTGAGGGGAGTAGATGTAAGGGACGGGTCAAACAACAATGTAAACAACAGAATCTGGTTGTCTCACTGGCTAAGGTTGAGCCCCTTTCCACAATGAGGAGTCTGTATGAGACAATATACAGTGAGAGAAATGCGGTGCGACACAGCATGATGGCACATCCCACTCGAGGCCGGTGTATAAGGCATAAAACTAAAGGAGGGCATTCCAGTGAGCTTGTGTTAGGGGAAGAGTGTGAAGGAGACGGTCTATGTTGTTCAGTATCATCATGGATTATATGAAAGCAAGAAATTTGGAATTGGTTTTGGGCTCCAAATGTAAGAAGGTCTCAATGAGCACTCCTGGGACTTGGGTACAGAACGTAACTTCTAGGAGGTAATCTGTGTACAGTGATGGGGTATGCAGGGTAATAGATTCTACTGCGTAGGGTCACATAGTATAACAATGCAAATCTATATAACCATTAACATTCTTATGCGCACTTTAGGCCTTAAAGAGCTCAACAGCCATGCAGAAACAACTTTAACGTTACCATTCACTAATGATGGGGACCCCCAAAGTGTGAAGCAAATAGTCCACACTCCACGAGTGGGGAATGGAGGCTGTTTGCCATTGAAAGTTAATTTCAGGAAAATAATGTAGGCAGGATCTTCCAAGCCATTGTAGTGGCTTGGTCTGCACACAGCACAATTGTTAAAACTTTAAAACAAATGGTGGTATCCCAGAGGGGAGGTATTCTGCTGTAATATAACGCTAAGATGCAAGCATGTGACACAGTTAACCATACTTAACAAAACCATCAACTTTAGAATCAGTATCTAAAAACATGGACCGGATATGGTATTGCTTTGCAACTAGGGGCAGCATCATAAGAGAGTCAGGGAGGAGCATAGCTTGTTGAATTTTCAGTAAACAACTGAGCATCCATCCAAGATTCAGATTTGTTATCAAGAAAACTAGCAAGGTCTGCGGGTTCCGAGAAGATTTCCGTCTGGTCTCTAAAGGTGATACAGAATTTGGAGATTCCAGAGAAAGCAGATGGTATTCACATTTTTGAGAGTCTTTTTCTTAAGGCCAAGCTCCGGTGAAGGACCTTTTCCTTGGCATAGTCTTGTGAGAGAGAGAGACTCTTTGATTCTGCCACATGACCACCTTGATCCTCTTCATTTGTGCCAGAATTTATTCAGAGTACTGGTGTCTTAATGGTTTGAAAAGCAAAAGTCTTGGTGCAGTCACATTGTTTGGTTTGTAGGTTGGGATCATATGGGCCCTCTCGATCTCAAAGTCTCAAATTTCAATGCCTTCTGGGAATCCAAAGATACAGAGGTTACTCCGATTTCCGTCTTCTTGCTGATTTAGTTAGTGCTTTAAGGCAGATAGGGATCTTTCCAGACCATGGGCGCGTTTAGATTGAGCATTATTAAAGTCTTTGATTGAGCTAATCCTTGACTTGGCGTTAGATGTCCTTTTTGTTAAGTCTTTGAGGTCTTTACGAATTCCAGCTACTCCAACTTGGAGTAAGACAGTGTTTGTTTTGATATTTTGCGCAACGTCATGTACCTTGTGCAGATTGTGTACGATAGTATCCAGGGTGGAAGATTAATCCGACTTTTCCTTGACGGTAGAATCTGGGATGGGAGGAAACTGTTTTGTGTGTTTTAATTTGGCCTTGGATACTCTCTTCTTCATGGCTTAGTGTCTAGACTCAGATGTAGCGAGATTCCTCAGCTGGTTTCAATTTGCATTTTAGTATGTAGGCAGATTTAAGTGCAATCCCTGTTCCACAGTTACCGTCTGTAGTGTAGGCAACCAGGCCAGAAGTCACTGGATGTTGTCACTAAAAGTCAGCATGAAGGGATCTCAAATTTGGTATACCTTCTATTGGCCACAGGCACAAGAAGGGTCCCTGGGACAGCCGCTATGTGCGTTTGCTTGTTTGCTCAGCAGCCTTGAGAAGTATGGAGATTTAGGGCAGTTGCTATCATATATAGCTCTAAAGTAGCATCAGTGTCGCGATCCTATGAGCTGGGCATCAGAGTGGGTGAGGTTCCCTTTAGTGTTCTTATTCTGTTCCCCCAATTGATAATGTGAGGCAGAAGATTGGGTGATTAGATATTCATATGCAATGAGCTGATTTCACACATTTAAATTAGATGCCACTTAAGGATCGATTGGATAATAGAGGCGCCTATCTTGAATGGCAACACGTACATTGGAGTATGGTATCAGCGACATTCAATGCCCCAGTCGCATGGTTCACAAACATTCACTGTCAGCTTAATGCAGGTCAGGAAGTCCCCAGTTTATCAGTGCAGTGCCCTCTTTCTCTAAAGCACTCACAGGCTGTGTGTGAGGATATTGGGGGGTGGTCCACAATCTAGCCCAGGTAATTAGTCGGGACTCAGGAGCAGTTGTTCTGCAGCAGATCCCAAATACCCTGTGTCGGAAGTGCATTTGAGGCCTTCAGTGCAGAGGGAGCAGGTCTCTTACTGCCTTACATGCTGTGCAATAATCCTCGTGTGATTACTCCTCTCTGTCTTGTCAGGAGTTTTCCGCTGACCTTCATCAACAAATATTCCGTGTAGATTGGTCGGGAGCTCCGACCGTTAACGCCATCTTGGTGTAATGTGATGTGTGCGGTAGTGCAGGAGATGGGTTGTGGGGTACAGGAAGGAGCAACTTCGGTTGTTTGGAGCTCTCCCCTTGATGATTAGTGGTTCCATCACATATTTCAAAAGCTTACAGGATTCAGTGATGGTAATTTAGTCGCACAGGAGGCTCGCCAGAGCACAGGGACGAGCTGCCATCTTTGCCACGCGTCAAACCATACCCTAACCTTTGTTTTTTTTTTGTGAATTTCTAAGTCTTTTTTTAAATTCTATTTCCTAACTATAATGTCTCTGCAATCTTTGGTTTTTGGAATGAATTGCTACTTTTTTTTTTTTTTTTTTTCTTTACATTTTCTAACATTAAGTAAAATGCCCATTTCAAAGCACGGGTGGGGAGGGGAAATCAAGGCGAGCTGGATGCAGAGATTAGCCTGGCATTGTGCTGCCCCCACCCAAACATGGTGGTCCTGTCCCCCCACCATTCATTTCCCAAATTCATGCCCCTGCTCCCTCATTACAGCCCTGTCTGGCTGTTGTTCTGCTACTGCCCTTCCTGCCTGCCATGAACAGCTTGGTGCCTCATCCACCTCCACCCTACCCTCTGTTGTCCAAGTCCATGCACCAGCCCCCTCTGTCCTGCCCTGCATGGTCCGATGCACTGCCACTGCCCTCCATTTAGCTTGCTTTCCCCTGCCTACTCCTCCTGCCCTCCGTTGCTCAATTCTATGCCCCATCATTGCCCTCCTGCTTAGCCTCTGTACTTAGCTTGCTGCCCCTACCTCCTTCCCTCTGATGTCTGTGTACTTTTCCCAGCTCCCTCCTTTTGGTCCCCCATGTTCCATGGACCTGCACCTTACCCTCCTATTGACTCTAAATGTTCTGCTGAGCTGACACTGCCCTTCCCCCCTGCCTAGCATGGTGAGATGACTGCTGCCTGCCCCTGTCGCCTCCACACTACCTGTCCAAGATCCATTCCCTTAACCCCTCCCTCCTGTCCTCCATGGTCCATTTTGCTGCCACTCTCTTCTGCCCTCCGTGCTCTGTGGTGCTGCAACTGCTCCTCCTGAATACCTTGCGTGGTTGTGAAGCCCTTTCCCTGCCCTCTTGTCTGTGTCCAGTCCCAACCCAACCCTTCTGTCCTCCATGGTCCTTTGTGCATGCCCCTTCCCTCTGTCACCCTCCAGCTAGCCATGCATAACCTTCTGTGCTGAGACAGGCCCTCCCTCCTGCCCAGCCCACCACCCACCTTCCCTTTGTTGCCTGTGTGCCATTATAGTCTCACTGTTGCCCTCCATGGTGTGTTGTGCTTCCAGTGTCCATCCTGCCTGCCCTCCATGGTCAGCTTGCTGCTCCAGCCCGTCCTCATTACCCCCCTGCCCTCGGTTTTCCATGTGTAGGCCCCTATCCTCTCCCTCCTGCCTTATGTGATCCATTGTCATTCCCCTGCCCCCTCCCTCCTGCCCTTCATGGTCTTTTATGCTGCCACTGTCCCTCTTGTCTGTCCGGGATGGTTCACTTGCTGCCTTTGCCTTATGTGCCTCTGTTGTACATGTGCATGGCTCTGTCCCCTCCCTATTGCTTTTTATGGTCCGTTGTGCTGCCCTGCCGTCCCACTTGCCCTGCGTGGTGTATTGTGCTGCTGCAACCCCTGAAGCATTCCCTGTAAGGTGAGTTTTGTGCCCCTGCCTATCTCCCCCTTCCCTCTGCTATCAAAGTCTATGTCCCTGCCCCTTTTTTCCTGCCCTCAGGGATCCAATGTACCATACTTGCCAATATTTTGAACTTGGTAAAAGGGAGAGTTTGAAAAAAACATGGGGAACCGTTTTTCCCCATTGACTTACATTGAAAAAGAGAAGATTTTAGACAGCAGGAGACACAGACATCGGGCTTCTCCTGTCTGAATGTTGTCTATTGGCAAGTATGGTTTACTGCCACTGCTTCTTCCCTCAATGGTCTGTTATATTGCCATAGCCTCTCAATCCTGTCCTACATGGTTGGTTTCTTGCCCCTGGCCCCTTTCCCTTGCCCTCCTTGGTCCGTTGTGCTGCCTCTACCCCTCCCGCCTGCCCAGTGTGGCCAACTTGTTGCCTCCGCACCTCCCTCCTTCCCTCCCCTCAATTATCAGAGTCTCTGCCCCCCATCTCTCTCCCCACAGTATTCTAATTAACAACTAGATTGCTAACATTCTATATTTATTAGAAAAGTGAGGCACGCCTGAAGTCATTTTGATGTAATCAAAACTGTAATACCTAAAGCATTTCCTTTAGAAATTATAAAAATGAGAGGGTCTTATTCTCATACAAAGTATGGTTTGTGACCTAAAAAACTAAAGTGAGGACATATTTTCTGAGTTCTCAAATAACGACAAAGCACTTTGAAATTATTTGCTATATTGATGTTTTTATCTATCCAGTTGATCACTTGATTATATGTTACACTTTGGGGACAGAATGTGGCGTTATGGCCAGAGCCGCAGGCTATGCAACTGGGGAACCAAGTCTGAGTTTCGGCGTTAGCTCCACATCCTGTGATTCTGGTCAAATCACTTAATCTCCCCATACCTGAAGCCCAAAAGGAATTTGTCCTTGTGTAATGTAACTGATGCTCATGTAAAGCACTCCAATTCCTTCGGGGTCAAGTCTGCGCTATATAAAACTGTAAAAAATATTTAGTTTTTGCACACTTCTGTCATTGCGCTATTCTTGGGCTACATTTGGGTGATATTTGTGCTATATTTATGCTTTTTTTCAGTTTTCCACCTTGATTCCATCAAGATGGTGGTCAGATGTGCCACACGTTCGGCATAAATTCTATATCAGGACGGAGGCGAGGATTATGCAGTCCTTTCTCCACTTTACTCACAACAGCAAGTTCAAAGTTCACACAAAATCTAAACAAAATGAACTACAAGCCCCATGATGCCCGCAAGTAACCATGACAACCCATAACCAATGCAATGTCCATAACGAGGAGTGTATATATATATATAAATATATATATATATATATATAACTGACGGGCACAGTTCTTCCTCTTTCTTCACTGCTGACCATCAGTTAAGTACTCGCTCCTTCCCGTTATTTCAGGGGTTTCGGGGATTTCCCTGTGTTATTGCACTTGTCGCTGTTGTCTTGGCATTCCTTTATTGTTGTTGGTGCACGAGGAACGTTCCTCACATTCCAAACATTCTTATCGTCGCACGGTAGGCTTTTGCCCGAGCGCTTGGTGCGGTGATGCCCTGTCACCACTGGGAGCACATGTTCAGGCTATAACCATCGGAGAATTCAGGGCTTCGCGCGCTGTGTTCTCTCATCGTTTCTGAGCCTTTCAGGAGCCCGCCCTTGGGGATTCCTGATTTTTACCAGCTCCCAACCCTTGCCTACACCACGTGGGGGTAAGAGCAGGTTTTTCCTGCAATTTTACATTCCCTTGGGGGAACCTTTCGGTTTGGCATTTCTCTGGAATTTTCCAGTACATTTGGAGCACGGCAAGGGGGCTGCCCAGTTGATTTAGGTTGGGCGTTATATCTTGTGCTCTCACCCCCTTTTTCAGTTGACTCCCCTTTGGCGGGGTAAGTGTTGTATCTGTTTGGTCTGGCCCTGGGCGTTTATTCCCTTGGGGTTTATAGTGTTTGGTGCACATTGGTATTTTTCCCATTAGTTTAACGATGTCTTTGTCCACTCCTTCCATGGACTCTTTCATGGATCATGCCTACGCCCCATCTTTGGGGACGGAGGAAGTCTGGCCTTCCCAACGTCATCTTCCTAAAGGCATGGACAGGTTGGTTTCGCAGGTGGCGGCGAAAGCCCTGGCACCCTTGCAGGATAGAGCGGACAAGCTTATGGACAAAGTGTCCTACTCGTCAGGTGTTTTGGGGGATTTGGACCCACAGGCTAGTACCTCAAAGACTCCTTCTTCCTCCAGGAAGCGTGACACGGGGCTCCTGGAAGGCTTCGCCAGGTTGAGGGAGGCCTTCTCCAAGAGTGCGCGAATGCTTGATCCTGTACCCTGCCGGGAGGATGTTTTGGCCGGAGAGCATGGCAGCTCTGCTGCCCTGGCACTGGATCCCTTCGTGGGATCACCCCATTCGGGGGGGGGGGACTCCGATGACGAGGGCTCATCGGAAGAGGGCTGCATTATGGGCAGGCTTTGGCGCCCATCTGTGAACACCTCTAGTGTTGAGGAAGAAGGTTGGGACTCTGATAGTTTGACCCTGAGGACATCTACCATCCTCGGCCCTCCGAATGGGTTCCCAATCCCAAGGTGGCAGCCTATGTTGCTAAGGCTATCCGCCATTCTTTAGAGAAGGAAGTTCAGGCCCGTTTGCGGGCGGAAGGCCACAGGCCTGCGCTTGGGGACAAGGTGGCGGCTACACCTTTGTTGGACCCAAAGCTCTGTACTTTCTTCTCTAAGTACATGCACGATCCTAAAAAAGGGATTGATCGCTCTTGGCGGTCATCTCAAGATAAAATTTTGGATGTCTTGGGAACCTTGACAAAGATAATTGAATTGGCCAAAGGAGAGCCGTTGCAGATGGATTTGGTCGCTGGATGGGCGCAAAGGGTGGTTTGTCTATTGGGCAACGCCAATTGCGCTATATCTCTGGAGAGACGACGCACTCTCCTGATCAAGATCGACTCTAAATTAGGGGAACTGGCGACGTCTGAGGCTGGTGCGGTAGCCCAGGGCAATCTCTTTTGCGACTCCTTCGTGAAGGAGCTTGGGAGATTTGTGTCCACCTTCTCCGCTTTGGATAAAGCGCAGTCTTCCATGCGCAAGAACTTCCCAGGAAAGTTTTTTGCTGGGGCCAGTGAGGAAGGGGTCGCTCCTCCGGCCACTCCCTGCAATCAGGCCCCTCCAGAGCTCAAGGAAAGCGCAATAACGGTTGGAACGATGGCCGTCAAGGGACCTTCTTTCCCAACAGAGGCTCTGGTCGAGGACGTTCCTCCCGTTTCCACAGAGGCAACTCCAACTCCCAGGGAGGAAGTACTGGTGAGCACTACCCTTTTTTCCCCTCAAGAGCTAGGAGGCAGAATTGCCCTCTTTGCAGTGAATTGGGCACGACTTACGTCCGACCCTTGGGTCTTGGAGACAGTGTCGGGTTTTCACATAGAGTTCTATGGAACCCCAGTTCAACCAGTTTGACCTCCTCCCATTCTGTTCAGCGTCCAGGACTCCCAATTGATAGACGCGGAGGTTGCGCTTCTTCTTGGCAAGGGGGCTGTTGTCCTGGCTCTCCTTCATCTGAGGGAGTTCTTGAGCAACATCTTCCTGGTCGAGAAGAAGGACAAGGGTTTCCGTCCGGTGATAAACCTCAAGGCGTTCAACGAATGGGTGATTTACCATCATTTCAAGATGGAGGGAATCCATCTTCTCAGAGACCTTCTGTGTCTAGGGTACTGGATGATCCGCTTCGATCTCAAGGATGCTCACCTCACGGTTCCCATTTATTCTCCTCACCGATGTTTTCTGTAGTTTCAATGGCGGAGCCAGATCTACGAATTCAAGTGTCTTACATTTGGCCTGTCTTCAGCACCTTGGTGCTTCACGAAGTTGCTGAAACCGGTGGTCGAGTTTCTGAGGACTCAGGGTGTCAGACTGATTATTTATCTGGACGACATCCTTTTGATTTTTGATGGATCAGTCCAGGTAGCAACTGTTGTGTTACGCGAACATGACTATTGTGCTATTGCAGGATCTGGGTTTCGTGATCAACACAGAGAAGTCCTCTCTTTGCCCGTCTCAGTCCACGATGTTCTTGGGGTTCGTGGTGGACACGACATCTGCGACGCTGAAATTGCCAGAGCACAAGGTTTCCAAGATCAAGAAGGAGATTTCCAGGGTGCTCCGCAGGGACAGGACCTCCCTCCAGCAAATTGCCAGGATTGTGGGTCTTCTGTCGTCCTCGATCCAGGCGATCTTTCTGGGTCCCTTGCATTACAGGGCCCTGCAGCGTCTAAAGGCCTCACATCTCCAGAAGGGACATACGTATTCGGCTCTGGTGGAGCTCTCTTCTGAGGCTCGTTCGGAGATGCAATGGTGGTTGAGCCATTTGGATGCATGGAATGGGAAGGCCATCTTTGGCTCTCTCCCCGACCTGGTGATAGAGTCGGATGCCAGAAGATTGGGCTTGGGGCCAGGTGTGGTCAGATCTCCATGGGGGGTCAGTGGACTTTGGAGGAATTGAACCTTCACATCAACTGTCTCGAGCTTTTAGCGGGCTCGTTTGCGATTCAGTCCCTGGCCTGCGACAGGGTATCTTGTTGTGTCCTTCTTCAGATGGACACTATCTCAGCTGTCCAGTACATAAACAGACTGAGGGGCACTCGGTCCAGAATCCTGGTAGACCTGGCGAAGGATTTTTGGCATTACTGCCTCCAGAGACAGATTTCTGTTACAGCGGAATATCTTCCGGGAATTCAGAACCAGGTGGCGGATTGGAATTCCCGTTACCTCAGGGATACCAGCGATTGGTGGCTGGATTCAGAGATCTTTCGGTCTCTGATGGATCGTTGGGCTCCTTGTTCCGTGGACCTTTTTGCCTCTCGTTGGAATGCTCAGCTTCAGACTTACTTCAGTTGGAAGCCCGATCCGGGGGCGAGCGCAGTAGATGCGTTCTTGCAGGATTGGTCGGGCGACAAAAGTTATGCTTTCTCTCCATTTCTTCTGATTCCCAGAGTGGTGGCGTAGGTCCGACGTCAGCGGGCGTCCTTGATATCTCCGATATGGAAAGCTCAGCCGTGTTTCCCCACTCTTCTGGAGTTGTCATGGATGGCTCCTCTCAGACTACCGTGTGCCTTGGGAATCCTCCAGGACCCGCTGGGTCACCCTCATCCATTGGTGCTTCAGGGCCACCTCAATCTCATGGCTTGGAGGATTTCAGGGGATGTTGGGAGAACGTCTGCCTTTCATGGGATGCTACAGCCCTTATCAGACAGTTGTGGGCTCCAGGTACCATCAAGCGGTATAGATCAGCCTGGAACAGATGGGCTCGTTGGTGTCTGGAGAGGAAAGTGGATCTTGTGGGGGTCCCCGTTGAGTTCATAGTAAATGTTCTGGCGGAACTTTTTACCTCAGGTTTGGCATACTTTACCATTAACTCTTTTTGTTCTGCTATTTCGGCAGGGCACAATACGATCAATGATGTCCCGGTTGGTGAACACCCCATGGTAAGTAAACTATTAAAAGGGGTTTGTTTATCTCGACCTCCTGAACCTAGGTACTCTGGCTTATGAGATGTTAACAAGGTTCTTAATTTCCTTTCTTCTTGGCCAGAGAATCGTTATCTATCCAGGAAACAGATTTCCGCAAAATTGGCAATGCTTTTGTGCCTTGTTTCTTGTAAGCGAGTTTCAGACGTGCGCGTTTTGGATGTTTCAGCCCGGGCTTTCACCCCGGATGGGGTTACTTTTACAATTTCGAGGTGGACCAAAACAGGTACCAGGTTTGTTTCTTATCCCAGTTTTGACTCTCACCTAAATTTATGCGTGGTTAGACGTTTACAGACCTATGAAGCTGTCACGGAGGAGGATAGACCTCCGGGAGAAAGGCAACTCTTGATTACTATCAAGAAACCGTTTAAGGCTGTAACTTCCCCTACCATTACTAGGTGGGTTCGCTGGGTCATGTCACAATCTGGATTGATATTCAGCATTTTGGAGCTCATTCCACTAGAGGGGCGATGGCTTCCAAGGCCATTCAGGTTGGTGGTAGATTGGAGGACATCATGAATTCAGTGGATTGGTCCTCTGAGTTGGTTTTTAAGAAATTCTATTTTAAACCGCTCCATGAAGCTGCATCTTTAGTGGTGAGTAAGCTTTGAATTTGCATTATCCTCGCCTCCGGTCCTGATATAGAATGAAAAATTTCCTAGCTAACGTGAAGGAAAGTTTCAATTCTATTAAGGACACTGAGACGAGGATTATCCCTCCCTCGTACTGTAGCAGTATTACCCACCTGAGGTTATGTTACCTGCCCTTTGTGGGATATTCTTCTTTACAGGTCAGTGGTTTTATCTTCTCTGCAAAGGTTTATTGGTTTTATGCATACTTTTGACGTCTCAATTTGTGATGACCTTGTTATTCATTATGCTTCTAATGTATTTTACTCTGTTCATTAGCGTATTTAGATATTCTGACAGGAGCATTGTTTACGAGGTATGTCTGTTCCTGTGTCTGATCTTTTCCTTATTTTGTAGGAGGTGATGCCAAAGGAGAATGAAGTCGCGTGTTCCTTAACTTTCCTCAGTGAAGAAGAGGAAGGACTGTGTCGACGCCCATGCGCAATGGAGCCGAAAGGGAGGAGTCCCTCGGTCTCGTGACACGAAAAGACTTCTTCGAAGAAAAACAACTTGTAACACCCCGAGCCCAACACTAGATGGCAGGATAATGCACAGCATGTGTATCTGCAGCTACACATGCCATCGAACATATATATATATATATATATATATATATATATATATATATATATATATATTGTGAACAAGAGATAAATGCCACGCACTCCGTTCAGCTCCACAAAAATAAATCAGGTTTATTCGATGCAAAAAAAGGGGAAAACAACGTGTTTCGACTTTACAGTCTTCTTCCTGGTTTAACAGTCCTTTCTCTATTCTCACTATTTATAGTACTTCATTCCCAAAGTCATTACAACGCATTATGGTCTAAATAGTTTTTTTTATATATTGTCATATAATTAACCTAAAACATGCTTCGAATAATTAAAGAATGCATTGGGATTAAAAAATATATCCAAACAAAAATACTATAGAGGAAGGAACAAACAATCATTTGCATAAATTAATAATTATCACATTTTGTCATTTGGAAGCTTGGCAAAAGATAATAAACTGATTATACACATAATTATAAATACCTTTGAGGATTAGCCACAATCGTTGTTACACAAAGAATGTTTTACCCACATTATAAAAAAAGGAAAAATTTAAATTCACATTTTGACATTTATCTTAAATTGAAATGTTCTAATT
This sequence comes from Pleurodeles waltl, assembly GCF_031143425.1. Classification (NCBI taxonomy): domain Eukaryota; kingdom Metazoa; phylum Chordata; class Amphibia; order Caudata; family Salamandridae; genus Pleurodeles; species Pleurodeles waltl. The sequence goes on from NC_090442.1 coordinate 197,008,045, forward strand.
CCATAAGGACATCATTAGCATTATGATTACAAATATTCAAAAATTTAAAGATGAACTTAAAGTGCCTCATCATTATTTAATCCCAAAGGGCTCTTTGTCCTCATTAAAATAATATATTTGGATTCAAGTTGTCTGAGTTTTTTTATTCTATCTCCACCCCTCTCATGTTCAGGAATATGGTCATTTCCATAATACCGTAACATTTTCCAACTATTCACTTCATGTTGTTGAAAATGTTTAGCAATAGCATATGTGAAATCCTTATGCAAAACCGCTCTGATGTGTTCTAGAATTCTTTTCTTTAGCATGCAAATTGTACTGCATATGTATTTCAAACCACAATGGCACTCAATTACATAAACTGTGAATTTTGTATTACAAAAGTCGAAACGCGTTGTTTTCTCCTTTTTTTGCATCGAATAAACCTGATTTATTTTCATGGAGCTGAACGGAGTGCGTGGCATTTATCTCTTGTTCACAAAATTAATCGAGGGTTCGGCCACCCTCTTTGCCTCGCACCAGCTGAGTGCACGTCATTTTCTCTTGGCGCGCTTTGTTTTGAAATATATATATATATATATATATATATACTCCTCATTATGGACATTGCATTGGTTATGGGTTGCCATGGTTACTTGCGGGCATCATGGGGCTTGTAGTTCATTTTGTTTCGATTTTGTGTGAACTTTGAACTTGCTGTTGTGAATAAAGACGAGAAAGGACTGCATAATCCTCGCCTCCGTGTCCTTAATAGAATTTAAACTTTCCTTCACATTAGCTAGGAAATTTTTCATTCAGAATGTTAGCACTTTAGTTGCTCATTAGAACACTATAGTAAACTGTTGATCATCGGGGAGTTAACTGGCAGTCTGCTGCTGGTGTTGAAAGTGTATGTTCCATTGTACATGTCAGAATGTTTTAATGAAATAGAAGAGGAAGATATGTGAGAACTCACTTAAAACGTGTCCTAAATTTTCTTTCTACAGACCTAACCATAATTTCTGTGACAAATTGAACCCCCTTGTTTTGTTCCCTTCTAAATTAAATGTTTTAAGTTTTACCGTTTGATTCAATCAAGATGGCTTCAGGTGTGCCACACTTTTGTCATCATAAGAGTGTGAGCGCTCTAGTTGTTCTTTAGAACACTCTGGGGGGCTGCAGTAGAACACAAGCGAATCAACTGACAGGCTGCTGCTGTTGGAAGTACATGTTTTACTGAGAATGTCAGACTTCATTCTCATATGGCTGAGAAAGATAGAGTGAATTCACAGAAAATATGCTCTCATGATAGCTTCTGGAGCACCTTCCATAACCTCTATGGGAGTATCATGAGAAAACAGTTTTCTCTCAAACATGATTCATGAAATCCAAGCAGAAGGGTTTTTCACAGGGCGAAATCACCTTAGCAACAAATGATTTATATTGTAACTAAAATCTTCTATCACTCTTTAGGCATTCTCCTTTTTGTGACCCTCACAACCTGCCATTCACTACAATGCATATAAATGGGGTGCTTTCCTGTATATTGGTCCCAAGATGGCTGCAAGCACTTTTTGGTTGAAGTGCTGATAGCCAATCAGATCTCACCATAAAATTGTGCTTAGGCCTCGCCCAGGTATACATATTTATATTTTCTTCAATATCTCAAAAACTACTTCACAAATCACAAAAAGCACACTTTCTGGAACAACAGCTAGCTTTCTGCCAAATTTGGTGTAATTCCGTCCAGCTGTTCGGGCTGTAGCTGTGTTCAAAATACCTATGGCAAAATGCATGGGGAAAACACGTTTTGGGACCCCATCTTCTTCTCGGCCCCTGCTTGACAGATCACCCCGAAACTTTCAAGACAGCAGCTGAACCGATGGTCTTATTAGTTTCGAAACGTTCATGAAGATTCATCAAACAGTTCCAAAGTTATTAGCAAAACAAAAAAAATGCTTTTCCTATGTCAGCTAGATCCTAACTATAACTACCTACTGGCGACTGCACGTAGAATGAATATATATATATGTGTGTGTGTCTGTGTGTACATATATACACACACGCATATACATGGAGATATATATATGTAAATATATAAAAATTGAGATAGACTTAAAATCAACAGATATGGGAAATGGTTTTATTTCATATGGAGAGGTGGATCGGTGAGCAATCTACAGGTAGCTAGAGTATCAACCAGAAAGATAGTTGCCGAAGTTAAGTAACTTTTCCTTCTGATGAATAATTCTACGTGCAGATTCCTCACCTTTGAATAGATTACTAGAACGGTGGTGGGTTAGAAAGAAAGGATGAACAAGGAAATGTAATACTGAATGGGTGCAGCGCCCATCCCTCCTCAGAGTACAAACAGTAGTGGTGCTGCTTTACATAGGTACACCACTGGCATTCCTCTTGCTAGGGCTACTGTGACAGACTTCTCTGGTAGAGGGGGCACAGACTCCGTCGGCAGCTCCTTCTTTGCTACAGCATAAAAAATATTTAACAAGGCATAAAAAACATTTCATAAAGAGCTGATCTTATCTGGTCTCTTTACTGCAGTCAATGTAGAAGCTGGCTACATGTCTGGAGTCCAGCCTGTGCAGTTGCCCCTCCTTTTCTGTTCAGTGTGTTGGGGGATCAAAGGTAGAGATGGAAGGTAGACACAACATTTGGTAGGAAAGCCATCATAATTCGGGGTACTAATTTGTCCAGGAAGAACATGTAAAAGGTGGCTAGACACTCAAGGCATGTGTCTCGCTAAAGTGATGGGCTGAGGTAACAACGACAAAACGCGGTTTTGAATGTTAAGAACTATAAGTGGCAACTGTGTAAGGCTTAAACTGAGCTTACATTAAGAGCATTAGAAATAAGTTCAGGCCCCATTCCCCATTCAGGAACAAATAATGGACTTGTGGAAATAAATGTGTCAGTCCTTTTAAAAACCAAAAGACCACCAGTGATTTGAATAAGGATGGCTGATCAGGTAGACACAAAAGGGCTCACAAGTCTACAATGTATCCTTTGCCAGTACCAACGACACACCCAAGGTGGGCTAAGGAAAATGTGAACTGCAGGATATTGGCCAAGCTTGTGTTCAGAGGGACACTACTTTTAATGGAACACCGGGAATAAATTTGTTCCGTTTGCCAGAATCGACTGATTTATTTGATGGTTGACAAGCTAATAAGATAACACATTCCACTTCTTGCGGGAAAATCACTCAGATGACCCTACTCAGTCTGAAGGCATTGAGATTGGGGTGGAGAATCTGTCCTCCCAATGGGTTAAATTAGACCCACTCTGATTGGAAGTAGAAGCAGAGCACATAGAGAGGTCAGACTGTCAGTGTACTACACTATTTTCAGCCAATCTGGGGCAAGGAAGATGGCTGCGGCTCAGTCTGGGCAAGTCATCCTTAGAATCTGAGAAATCAATGGTATGGGAGAAATGCATAGTTACATTGAAATTTTCATTTCAACTGAAGTGGAAACTTCCACTTCAACTGAAACATTATCCCAAGCCTCTCTGCAATGGATGATGGCAGGCACAGAACAATGGCCAGTGGGTGTTTTCACGATGGTCAAAAAAGGTCCATGTGATGGGTGACCCACTGGGCAAAGAGACTTTGTTGTCTACACCATTTGGTGTAGACACCACTCAAAATCCAAGAGGCACCATCAGCTGGGGCTGGCGCTCCCTGATGTTCAGCGAGCTGGTTAGGTTGTTGTCAACCATTGACAGATTCTGTTGGCACTCTCATGACCAGAATTTCAGCATTTCTTCTCATAGATGAGCTCTTACTCCTCCTTGCTTGTTCATGTACCACATTATGGTAATAGTTTTGGTTAAGATCTTTACCAACTGACCATGAATGGATAGGAAGTAGGCCTTGGGAGCTAGCCAAATTGAAGTTACAGCATGATGTGTAAATTCTGCTTCTCTGGAGACCAGAGGACTCTGATCTTCAGATCCTGCAGATGTGCCCCCCAGTCGAAGGTGAAGGCGTCCATCACAATCATGGCCACTACTGGAGGAGGAGGAGAAAAGGACCTCCCTTATGGGAGGTTTTCTTCTGTTTCCCACCAGACTAATTCGCTTTTGTGTCCTCTCAGCTCACCATGGAATCTTTTGGATCTCACTAGTGTGGAACCACCTCCTTTGGAGGCACCACTGGAGAACCCTCATGTGCCGGCATGCATGAGTGATCAAGAAAAAGCAGGAGACCAAAAGACAAAGCAGGTGCAGAACCATCAGGACTGGAATAAAAGCACCTGGTTAAGACATTTGACTTGTGTTTCAAATGTTTTCAATGCTCTGTAGAGGAGGTAATGTGTGGGGACTGGTAGTGATCCAGTATAGCCCCTATGAACAGGTAGCTCTGTGAAGGCGCCAGTTGAGACTGGCACATTGAGCGAAAATCCTAAGTCGAACAACAGAGACATTGTCTTTTACAAATGGCACAATACCATCACCGGCTTTCAGCAGCCAATAATTGATGTAAGGGAAAACAGCAATTACTGACCAGCTGAAATGATTCGGTATCACTGCCATTACCTTGGTGAAGATTTGTGGAGCTGATGTGAGGGCAAATGGGAGCACTGCATACTAGTAGTAAATGCAACCCACATCATAAATCGCAGATAAGTCTTGTGTGGCTACAGGATTGGGATGTAAAAATATGCATTCTGCAAGTCAGGAGGTACCAACAAGTCTTTTGCACGCAGCGTCAAAAGGACCAGGGCTATACACAGCATCTTGAATCTCTCCTTGCACAAGAAGAGATGCAAGAGTTTGAGGTCTAGAATCAGACGAAGACCAACATTCTTTTTGGGGATTAGGAAGTATCAAGAGTAGCATCCATGCCCTTTTTCTTGCTCTGGGCACCAACTCCGTTGCTTACTTCTGCAGCAGGCTTCCACTTGTTGCTGCAGGATGTTCAGATGTTCTTCGGATTAAATAGGGAGGCATTCTGAATGGTTCCTGATGGAAGCATAGGGAGTAAGGATTTTCTAATATTGTAAAACCCATTCATCTGAAGTAATCGCCTTCCGGGTCTGCAGAATTGAGGTTACCTGTCATCCTATTGACTTCACATGTTCCTTCACAGGCAAACTACTGCAGCTTCCCTTGTGGTACTGGGGAGGAGGAGGAGGAACAGGAGGACTGAAGCTAGTTAGCACAGCCTTTTCGCCTACGCAAGCATTGATGAATGAGGGCTTTGGGCTGCTGTTGCTGGAGGGTGTTGAAGTACAAGTTACTTACCTTCGGTAACGAAATATCTGGTAGAGACATATTCTAGTAGCAGATTCCTTACCTTAGAATTTCCCCCAGGCATCAGACTGGATCCGGAGATTTTTCTTCGATCAATACCCTTGCGCGTCGGTAGGTGGCGTCTGTCGACTCCTCGGGCATTGTTGGCGTCGTAGTCGCTGTGATGACATCGGGAGTAGTATATAGGTGCCGCCCTCGCGAACTGACGTCAGTTTGTTTTAACGACTGTCCACGCTAAAGCGCAGAGCTGCTAAGAACACTGAGATTGGTGCGCCTGAGCTAAGGACCTGAAAGGGGGAATCCCTGTCCCTAGAAATCAGTTCGGAAGCGGGGAGGATGGGTGGGCGGTAAGGAATCTGCAACTAGAATATGTGTCTACCAGATATTTTGTTACCAAAGGTAAGTAACTTATACATCCGATAGAGACTTCTAGTTGCAGATTCCTTACCTTAGAATAGATACCCAAGCAATGCCATCCTCTGTGGTGGGCTGTGAACCAAGATCATACTAGGAAGTTCTGCAGTTCCGATGACCAAAGTAGCCGTCCCGACGGACCGGACTGTCCAGACAGTAGTGCTTAGCAAACGTGTGCAGGGACACCCACGTAGCTGCCTGGCAGCTATCCAGGACAGGAACTCAGCGGGCTAACGCAGAGGAAGCAGCAGTTGCTCTGGTGGAATGAGCATGCAAGCCCTCAGGAGGTTGCTTCTTGGCCAAAGCGTAAAAACAACAGAAGATGGACGGAATGTGGAGCAAATCAAACATTCACTCCCAGTCACAGATCTGGGTTTAATCCATCAGTTTTTTTGCTTGCCATGCCATTCCAGCTCAGACCCAGCCATATGCAAATCAGTCTTGACCCTGTTCCCCATGGGAACAGTCCAGCCCGAACTGCCAGGCCAGGTCCTCCCTGGACCAGAAACAAACATCTTGGGACCGGTTTCAGGGTATCACCCTTCATCAGCCAGGCTAGCTTGAATCTGGTGGCATAGCAAGCACGGGACCCACGTCTGGGCATACCTTCCCTCTTGGGGCAACAAATGCAAAAACAACAGATGGACGGAATGTCCATTCAAGCAAGCCTGTTAGCCACCCTCAATTTATGAAAGGAGATAATAAAGAAAGGCCGTGGATTCAAAGCACAACACTTATTTTTAGTTTTTTTTTATATTGCTAATAAAGGAAGAGTTGGTTAGAGAGTAATAGTGAGGCGACTTGAAAGAAGACTAAACTATTCCCATTCTTTTTCAGACCTCCCTCTTCACTGTTCCTTTCTCCTGTTGCTCTGTCTCTCATTATCCTAATGAGGCTGCTGGATTTGGGAGGCAGTATCACCTGAATTGTGGGGAAGTGAGTCCAATTCCATACCACGTGACAACTGTCGGCTAATCCGTTTCCAGCTAACCAGCAGCGCCTCATCTTCACCCAAGAGCAGGGTTGATTTGTGGCAACCGGGCGCATGATATAACGACTTCTCAGGGAATTCGTGGTGAATCAGATCTCAGCCTTTTCTCTCAGTTACATTGATCTCAAACATGCAAAGACAAACAGAGGCAGAGAATGGTTCAATAGGAGTAATTGAATCAGCTGTGTCTTAGATAAAATGGCATAAAGTGCAATAATTAAAATGATGAAACATACTTGAAGCAAAATGGTGACAAGGAAAGTGAAACACAGAAAACGTCTCACTATTCTGTCACTAAACGCAATATATGCGATTCCTACTTAAGCTCTGTTAGAGCACAGCAGGATAAGCCCTAATCCGCCCTTTAGGTTTCACCCCTGGGAAGACATCATCCCCCATACCCGAGTACGACAGTAGCAAAGGAAGCCTGTTGTCTAGAGACATCATCCCCATTTAGGCCAGGGAACTGGCAGTCTCAGCAAGCAGCTGTAGCAAAGTAATTCAGCATGCGGTCGTGGTCATCTGGCTGGAACCTCCCTCTAACATGTATGGGAAAGGGAAGTGGTTTTAGAATAAAACAGCTGATGTTCTGAGAAAATGTCCCCACGTAAGCATGTGTGTATTTCGGAGAAAGTTAGCAACGCGGTGTACCACCTGGCCGGCAACCCTATCTCCATGCAGCCTTGAGGAAAGCACAGAGTGAAGAGAATGTCTTACTAAGAAACACAATGCTTTCTTTCCTAGGGGAAAGAACAACTAGATAAAGGAAATAAAACATTACCATGAATGTGGCTAAAGGACACAAGCAACAGGCCTAGTTGCTAAAATAATGTGCGTAAAAAAATTACTAAAATAGCTATACAATACCCCAACCCTTTTCCCCTGTCAAGCCACTCCAATCCTCTGAGCTATTATGGTAATCAGAGTTGGTGCTGCTGAGAAGTGGACGTATAAGATCCTTCTTCAAGCCCTGAAGAGAAGGACATTGTTGACACTTTTTGCACAAAACGTTTCTCCTCATCCACAGAAAAACCTGAGGAACAACATCAATCATGTATCCACAAAGAGACAGAGGAGCAGATAGACCCAGTGATGCAATCAGCCATGTCCAATCAAGTTTTATTAGGTGACAAGCTGCATTGTGTCCACTGCAAACTATCTCAGCAAAATGTGGTTAGATGTGGCCCAGAAGGCTGGAAACAACCACCATCTCCCAAAGGGTGTGCATATAGAAGCCAAGCAGACATGCTGTATTCCATGATCTTAACCCTAGACTCCATGAGGAAAGAAGCTTTCTTGCTTATTTCCTCTAATTTTCCTATCTGGGGGATATCCACATGGCGAAAAAGGCCTGAATCACCAAGCTCTCAGGAGACGGATGAAGGGAAAGAATGGCTGGTTCATTCTGAGCTGGTCTGCATCTCCATTCAGTAGTTCTGTTCACTACTAGTCTGATGGGACAGCGTGACCATGGTTCCTTCAGTGTCTCTCTGAATGCTTCATTATTAGGAAGCAGGGGTGCGTGGGTGGAGTTGAGGCTTGAAGATCAGTCAAAACTATAGGACAATTTTCTCCTGGGGGAAGGGGACCTGACACTTTCATTAAGACTAAATGCAAAATGCAATTTCTAGTGCAGGTGGACATAAGGTTGGATCAATATCTATTTCAGGAGATGTCTTATGAACACTGGGTTCCTGAAGAGCTAGTCCTAAAGAAACTTCATTCATTTGAGTGCAGGCCTGCTTTCAGTCAGAGCCTGAGCCAAACAGCTCATGAATATGGTCCAAAAAAACACTACGGATGTCTCCTCTAAATTGTTCTTCCTCTAGGACTTTTTTGCATTTCTCTTCTTGACATGACTCTTTTGACTGGAAGTAAAGGTGGCAGCAGTATAATTTAGGATGTCACTGATGCTGGCGTCTGTCTTGGTGACAGTCTGAACTAGTTGCAAGGAGGGAAGGAGGCACCAGAATAGCATCTATTGAAGGACAAGAAGTCAATGAAACAGTCAACATTGAAATGGAACCAAATGGAGCACCAAACAGACCTGTAGAGCTGAGTGACATCATAGGGGACTGCTGATTTTGGAATATCTCAAGCATCACCCTGGAGAAACGATGATGGATTTGTTACCAGTGCCAGAAACTTACTGAAGAATGTAGAGGCAGTGGGGAAATAGACAAAGAGAAGGAGACAACTCCACTAATTGTGCCTTGAGAAAAGCCCTAGGAAGAGTCCCACCTTTGGATCTGGATCTCCCTGGCGAAGAAGAATACTCCTTTTCCTCGTTGCAATGTTGTTTTTCCCTTGACGATCGGAAGTAGAGGAATGGAAAGGGATCCTGGTTCTGGCCCTAGAACGAGATCTAGTAAAGCTTTTACGGTCGGCATTTGCTTGCCCATAATATTGTTGGGTTCATCCTCAAGCAAAGTTCTCACCTTGGCGAATCATGTTTGGAGCTGAGATAACAGAGACAGTTGTCACTTGGATTCATAATGGCCATTAGTCCATCACATTTTCAACAGAGCTTGAACACTGACTTATTAGAGGGTGACATCACCTGCACTGTACTATTTTTCTTTCCACACGTAAGGGGACCAGAGGAGCTACGGGCCTGTGTCGAAAGGCATGAAAAAAACAGAACTGACGACAAGGCACTGAGGTGGCTGCTTTATGACTCCAGTGAGGTAATCACAACTCTGCTCCCAGCGGCTGGGTGGAGCCATTCCAATCTGTCACTAGGATAGTCAAAGACGAGGAATTTGCACGTAGAATTATCCATCGGAAAGATTACCCAGCACTACACAACAAATTTGCATTCCAGTAACCTTCACTATGCAAAGTGAGCCAATGCTAGATGAAATGTGGAGTTGTCATGCGGTTTCTGAATAAAGAGAAATCACACTCAGCTACTTCAAATGTTCTCGGTGCACTTGTCATGGAGATAACTTTCAACACATGAATTTGATATTCTGATCTTGCAAATTCCAGGCCACTGAACAAATTGTTGCCCTATGCCGACCGACCACATATTCTTCCACAGAATACATGAACGCCACTGTTGATACTGTGACACCAAATCTAACAGATTATAGATGCGGCCTCGTCCTTTGCCTCACCTGAGGTGTAGCAGAATGCAGGGTGTCATGAGACTTAATAACTAGAGAAAATGAACTGCTTTAACTGCATGTCCAGTGAGAATAAAGGAATCACCTCCTTTATGCGCGGGACCCTGGTCTCAGTGTGCTGTGTGAGGACGCCCTGACTCGTGGTGAAGAATGCATGTAAGGATGGTTCTCCACCGATACACTTGGAATTTCTTCATTGTTAAAGATATCACCCTGGCAATGGTAATACCTTCACCAGTGAAGAGTCTATTACTGCTGAATAAACAAAGCCATTGAAGTCTCATGTGCAAACATCATCCCATTCTAGAAGGCATCAAAGGAGCCAGTCCTCAAGGTAAGAATATCACAAGTGCTTATAAAAATACAGGACTAAACTCCTTTTTCAATATAGGACCCACCAGTCTGACTTTAGTCTCACCCTCTTCAAAGAGAATCCTATCAACATCCCTGAATAAATTATGGCATTGCTTCATCAGAGCTAAAAGAAATCGAAAAATATGAATTCCGTAAGATTATGGATAGGAAGCCGCCCATTATTGCATCTTTAGACTATCATACTCACCCAGATTGTTGCAACCAAAACAAATAACTGATCGGTTCTCTATAGTTTATGCCCTTTAACTTGAAGGCATACCATCTCAGCCATAAGGAATTAATATCCGATTTCTATTAGCCCTAATGAAGCAAAGCCGTAATTTGCTGCAAAACGCAACATTGGTTGGCTTTCTGTTTGCACTGTTGTGCCAATTATTAGGAATCCCTTTGGAATTTAATAAACATGTCAAACAATTCAAATGATAATTGAAAAATTGGACTTTATTACTACTTGGAAACCACAAAAACTGTCTTCCCATACTGTATTTAATGCACGGTTTGTAAAGTGACACTGCAATCTGGGGTCCCACTAGCAGTCTATAATAGAGACATCTCTTGCTAAGTGTTGTCTAAAGATCCATTACTGAACTGTTTTGTATTTCATTGCACCATGGAGCTCAAGACACAAGCCGTCCACCTGGTATTCCTTAATCTATCACTGTAGAAAGCACAGGCACGTCACACAACAAACCTCTGTAGTTTCTCCTCCTCTCTAGGTGGATGTGGTTGAGAAAAGAAGGCAGGGAGCATGACGGACAGCCTCTACATGAAAACGGACAACACACTTTCGGGACAAAAGAGGCACACACTCCAAGCTCAAGTTCGTCAGGCAAGAAAGTAATATGCAAAGGCTGAAATGACAAGGTATGCAACTACTGAAGCAACGCACAGACCTGGTGACAATGAGAAACATGGTCGTCAGACACAAGAAACTGAGTACAACTGTGAAGTCTCACAGGCAGCACTTATCAATAACATTAGAACCTAATAGAGGTCCCACTGCCGTATAAAGAAGAGAGCAGGGAAAAGCATATGTGAGTGCCCTGTTAGACTGGGCATCATTACGAGTGACTTGAGTGATAAGGGCTGATATGGCAAACTAAGAAGATCTATAAGGGCCAACAGGCAACACTTAACATTGCCCACAGCAAGGCCTCGATTGGCCAAAGGTAACACAGTCAAAAGGATATCAGGCAAACCAGCTTGTAGAGGTCAACCTTCTTGTCTTCGCACCAGGTGACAACTTGGACCTGAATACATGTATTTGGTGGAAGGGCAGCAAGCAGCTAAAATTACATTAACCACCTCAGATGGTAGCTCAAAGTCTCTCAGTTGGTTCTTTTCAATTCCCATGTGTAAAGGTATGGACTGAGAAGGTTCAGGTGCAGCACTCTGCCTTGCTACTGGGACAGCAGGTCCTCTCAAAGATGAAACCAAAGTAGAAGGCAGAGTCTCAAGGCCAGCAATTCAGAATACAGAACTATCCTGTGCAATTTGAGGTCACCAGAATCAACTGTGCTGAGTCCTATTTGACTTTCTTGAGTACCCAATGGATCAGTGGAAAAGGTCAAAATGCATATGAGTCAGCAGTCCCACCAAAAACGCAACACATCTAGTAGAGATTGTTGGTGGAAGTCCAAGCAAAAAAGGCTGGGAAATGGCAAGAGGAGGCATGCATAGTTTGTTTGCCCTGATGCTGAGGGATCCCAGTAGGTGATTGACTGTCATGGAAATCCTCTGAAGTGCTGGTCATTGCAAAAGCCTTGGAGCCTCCAAACAGAGGGCACACATACTTTCCGCAGTACCACATGGTACTTGTGTTTTTCATCAGCCCCTGGATTGACGCCCTTGAGGGAAGAAAGAACAAGAGCTTTTAGTGCCAGCTGGACGGCACACACAGATTTATGTGGTGGTATTGCTAAATGTGAGACCACATACCTCTGATCTCCATCTCGTCCTGATGAGATACTCAGCCTAGAGATGATTCATTCATCACTACTGTGATCTCTGAATGGGGCAAGGAAACGGTATGCTGCATGTCAGATTGGCATCTGCAATCCACCATCAAAAGTCCTGACCTGCCTCGTAGGAGATGTTGATTGTGTTCAAAAAGCATTCTCCAGTCTTAGGCCCACTGCAGCTTACATTGAATTGCCTGCATATGGCAAGGGTCATGACACACCAGCAGAATGCAGCATGCCAAAAGCCCAAGCAGCCTCACAACTATCAAGGTCAGAACTTAGGCTCTAACCTGAATGTTTGACCTGCCTGCTCTTGGCGTGGTTTCCCCTGTCTTTTTGCTTCTGACCTCCTGTTTTTGATCCTGTGCTGAATTTAGTTTTTGCTGGCTTTAGGACTCTGGGTACTTTACTACTGCTGACCAGTGCTGAAGTGCAAGTGTACTCTGTCTAAATTGTATTGGTAATTGGTTTATCCATGATTGGCATATATGATTTACTAGCAAGTCCCTAGTATAGTGCACCATGTGTGCCCAGGGCATGTAAATCAAATGCTACTAGTGGGCCTGCAGGACTGATTGTGCCACACACGCATAGCCCTGTAAATGTCTCAGACCTGCCACTGCAGTGTCAGTGTGGGCTGTTTTAAACTGCCATTTCGACCTGGCAAGTGGTGCACCCACTTGCCAGGCCCAAGCCTTCCCTTTTACTACGTGTACACCATCCCTGAAATAGGTCTAGGGCAGTCCTATTGGCAGGGGGCAGTGTGCTTAAAAGGTAGGACATGTATTGGTGTGTTTTACATGTGCTGATAGTGAAATACTGCTAAATCTGTTTTTCACTATTTCAGGGACTCCCTCTCCTATAGGGTAACATGGGGATTGCCTCAAAATAACTTTTAAGTGTACCTTTCCATTGGGAGCAGATAGAGCTAAGGAGTTCAGGGTCTCTGAACTCACAATTTAAAAAAACATCTTTTGGTGAAGTTGGTTTTTGAATTGTAAGTTTGAAAATGCCACTTTTAGAAAGTGGTCATTTTCTCACTTAACCATTCTGTGCCTCTGCCTGTCTGTGGAATATGCCTCTGGGTCAGGATGACAGTTGAGCTGTTTGTGTATTTACTCTAGACAGTCGCACAAAGGGAGCTGGGGTGTGCTCTCCATTTCCTGATGGATCTTCCCGAGCTAGAGTGGTGCTGACACTTGCACCTGAATAGGGCTGTGCCTGTCCTTACACTAAGCAGTCTCTAACCCCTGGAGTGTGTCTGGGGCCAGGGCAGGAAAGGCAGAGTCTTGTTTACTACAAAGACTTCTCTTAGAAGTTTGCCTACTTCAAAGACAGGCATTGGTACAAGTATTGGACCTCTCTGGACTGGAGAAATTCTTCCAGGAAGAAGAGCTGGATGCTGTAGGAAGGAAGGATGCCCCTCTGCCTGTTGCTTCGTTGTGCTGGGCTGCTGCTTCTGTCCTGGGAGGGAAAGGACTGGACTTGGCTTTCTACATCCTGCTTCCAAAGTTTCTCCAAGGGTGTGGACTGAGCTTGCCTCCTGTTACAAAATCTCTGGGACATTAAAGACTTCACCTTTCAATGCCTGGGCTCTGTTGCTGAGAGTCCTAACTTGCCAAGTGGTGCCAAATACAGTCCCTGGGCCCTTGGTAATGAGTTCTAGTGCTACAAGGAAGAAACTAGTGCATCGACTTCCAGAATGATGTCAGAATTGGTGCCGCTCTCCTGCCTGCACCAGAACCATGGTCCTCGCTGAGTGCAATGACTGCGACCTACAATGTAGGCCCAATGCCCCTATAGCGCCTCCAAAGTCTCGCCACAGCGTGATTCTAGAGCTCTGTGTCACAGACGTCCGTGGCAACCGACTTCGCAGCAACACCCGAGTCCCTGTGGTGTGATCGCGACACCGCAAAGTTGATGCCCCACGTCTTGACCTGCTGGATACATCCACCCTGCTTTGTCGTAAGGAGCCAATGTAACACCTCACCCTCCCGACTCCTTGCAAAGTCTTTGTTTCCTCATTGTTTTGCAAGATACTGCAACTGGGGTCCGTTCGATTGCATGACTGCCCTCCCCCACCTTGCAAGTGGCGTCAGCCTGTTGGAGACGACTCTGTCAAGACATCGCAATAGCCTCAGGTGGAGCTATAGTGTTTCTAAGTGCTATACTAAGGTTTAATCTTTGAACATTTGTATCTTTGCTTGTGTATGTTGGATTTTTTACATTTTTGTCATGTTTAACTCAGATAAATACTGGCAGTTTTTCTAAACTGGTGTGGAGTACTTTTGTGGTATTTTCACTGTGTTACTGTATGTGTGTACAAATACTTTTTTGATAACTACTTTTATTAAGTTTAGAAGGTGTAACACTACAAAGCATAATCCATTGAGATATACTTGTAGGATAGAAAAACAGCCCGATACCCATCATCAAATAGTCATTACATACCACTTTACGCCCTTACATAGACAAACCATGAGATACACACCATGTGCCCCTTATTTTCTTGTGCACTCACATATATAGGTTGATACTGGTGCGCGCACCAATCAACATCACTTCCCCGTACCATCAGGGTGGGAGGTCTGGAACCTTTCCAATTACGCGCTATGTCACGTTTAGCAACCAGGGAAGCTACTCCTATAAAAATCGGGATTCACCAACGTCCTCCTGTTAGCCCAGGATGGCCTCCCTGCGACCTAATTCAGTTTTATGCCCCAATACCTCCCTAATTTCACAAATCACTCCATTCCAGAAGGGCTGCAAAGCCAGACATGACCACACCATATGATTAAAAAATCGCCAGCAATAGTGGAGCAGCGTGGAACGGCTGGTTGGTTCGCGCAGCTCATTCTCTGCAAGCTGAGGGGATAAGTATGTCTCATGTAAATAGTTAACCTGGAACATTCGTAGACGTGAGGAGATTGCTAGTTCCCATGGAGCCAGGCAAGCCTCCCGCCAATCCCGCCAATCCCCATCATCCAAATCCCCCATCTGGGTCTACGCTGAAGGGGGAGGAGCAGAGCTGGTGCATTAATTATCAGGGAGAGATAGATCATCGAGATCGCAACTGGCCCATCATAAGTTTTGCTTCCAGGGGGCTGTATTCAGGAATTAGCTCTGCCACTCCTTTGCATTGAAAAATCACGAGACTCATCTGTTCCGTCCATGGCTAAGGACTTTGAATCGCAATTGGAATACATTTCTCTTATTTATTTTTCGATTCTGAAAGTTGCACTGAAGTTTCAGAAAATTTCATAGTTACGATAATGTTCTTTAATTAATATAGGGAACCCGCAGTTAAGAAAAGAAAGTATTGACAACTTTGTCATGAAATCTATACAAATGTGGGAATAGTTGATTTGCGCTGGTGCTTAGAGTCAATCATTCTTGAATTCTCAGTGTTGTAATCGAATCTTTTTGCCTCTATGAGTACTATTTTCTCTGTAGGTTCTGTTTTCGACATATTCCAACCAATGCTGACCCCACAGAATACTTTTTACATGTTATCACAGGGCTTTAGTGATGCCATTTATATCCCTTATGTCTGACATATGTGTGTAGGGGAGTGTGTGTGTGTGTGTGTGTGTGTGTGTGTGTATATATATATATATATATATATATATATATATATATATATATATATATATATATATATATATATATATAATTATTATTTTTTTTAACTGTTTTTATTTGTGATTTATACAACCATAACAGCCGGAACCATCGGGCTGGGGGACAGCAAAAACAGATGATATAATAAAGTAGGATGTATAAAGTCTTTACAGGTATAACATAGGCATTTCTCATGCAAATAGAGGGTTATGGGACCAGGGCAGTGACGTATGTCGTCCCTGGCATTCAGTTGGCAGACAGGCAAGTGGGGTGTCTCCATCTACAGGGTGTTGCGTGTCCTGCAGGTCGTGGTATGCCCTCCAGGGACCCCATACCTAGGTGAATTTCTGTGGGCAACCACAGGCCACGTAGGTCATCTTCTCTGCCATCATGTAGAGATCCATGCCCACCCTCTATTCAGTCATTGTGGGGGGCTGAGAGGATCCCCAGTGTTTTGCTACATCCCGTTTGGCCACCCCCAGACCCAGATTGCTAAAAAGAAGTTTGGGGCACGGCAAGTCCACATCCGTGGGGATACCGAACAACACTTAGCGCAGATCAGTCAGGATTTGTACCTTGAGTACCTCTCCCAATTCTCTTAGAATCTTAGATCAGTATTTTGGGATACTCGAGCATAACCACAACGTGTGCATGAAAGTGCCCCCCGCAGCGAGGGGCTGATCAGATCTGAGGCCCTCCACATTGTATGTAGCCTCTCCCTGTCGTAGTACATCCTATGCAGGATTTTAAAATGTATGAATCACAGTCAGATATGGATGGCCACCTCACGGGCGGCATTCCAGTCAGTGTCATCTAGGGGCCCCAGGACGTCCTCCCACCTTTCTCTCAGACCCCGAGTTTGTCAGGCATATTATTATTCAGGATTCTGTATATCTGGGATGTTGCTTTCTCTTCTATTTTGCCCATAAGGAGCCTCCTTTCTAGTGGGGCATATTCCGGGAGTTCCACCATGTCTAGGTTTTCTGCCTGCTAGGCGTGTGCTAATTGGGTACACTGGTAGCATTGTGTCCGGTAAAGGTGGTATTTACATGTACTGATCCCATAGTTTTGAAGTCCCTTTACTTTGTGGTGGAGTAAAAACACTTCCCGTTTACTAAACTGCCCTTTAGACTTGTGCCACCCCTTGTATCTTTACTGAGGTCATGTCAGGTCAGGAATGCACGTATTCCTGTATCTAATGAAGCTGAAGGCAGGTTTTCCATCAACTTGCCCAAATCCCATCTTCAGCAGGTGCAGAGGGTTTCCCTTTCTCACAGCCATTCTGGACCCAGTTGCCCAAATTTCTTTCCCACCCCTACAGTGTGTCGGGATATTCATGCTATGATCCCAATGTTTCAGTGTTAGACATGGAATATCTAGTTGGCAGTAGTTTGCACCCTCTCCAAGAAGAGGGACCCTCACTTTAGTCAGGGTAAGGGAGCCACATAAAATAATCCCTGCTCATCCCCTTGGTAGCTTGGCATGAGCTGTCAGGCTTATCTCAGAGGAAACGTGTAAAGTATATGTACACACACTCCATCTGGGCGAATGGACGCCACCGGGTGGCCTTTGCCTCTGTTCGCAACTGGACTTATATGGCTACTATCTGGTGCTGCATCTGGCCCCGGTGAACAAGTGGTTTACAGGAGGGTGGGATGGTCCAGCATACAAACTAACTATATCACCTGGGCCTTGACAGGCTTATGGACATACTCTATGGTAGTGCCATACCCTCGTCGGCGCCCCCCTTCTACCAGAGTGTTGCTGCTCTGTTGGAGACTCTGCGTCTTCTCCAGGGGACTCGCCGCCTTACAGATATGACACCGTTGTGGCGGGTGCCTGGCTAAGAGAGGTGTCGCAGCTGGAGGGCTTCCCCAGCTGGGACCGCATAGGTATTACATACCTGGCCGATGTTCGTGAAGGGGGCTCCTAATGTCCATTCAAGAACTGCCGGACCACTATGGTAGGTCTTGCGCACAATTCTTTCACTATTTTCAACTGCGCAATGCACTCCACAGTGCCTGTGCTAGGGGGCAGAAGGGCAAGATTGAAGTACCTCTTAACACACCAACCAACAGTCAATTTGCAATAACATCTATTGAGAAGAAACTCATGGGGGCGGAATCCAACCTGCAAATTAGTGCCCAATAAATGTTGCATGTCACACGCTTCGATTCTAAACAAGAGACAACACACGCATCAGTGTTTTAAATAATTTTATAATCTCTTGATGAATTTTAGTTTGTGAATAAAAAAAAACGAACAAAGTGTTTCTATTATCAAGGCAAAAAGGTTGAATATAACACCATTTCCTTTGCAGTTTCTTAATCCTTTCAGTAACACGATTCCAGCAATAAAATACATACAAGTGAAGGCAGCATGTTAGCTCTGAGTGGAGACACAAACTTTTCCTTCTGCTCCTGGGGTTTCCCGAGAGGAACTCAAACTATGCGCCCAACTGTAACTGAAGACGACCTCCTCCCCGACTAAAGTGCAAACATTTCTCCTAAGCTACTATGAGCTCAGCCTGGACTGTGATGAGCGGAATACCTTTCTGTGCAGGTTCCCTCGGCGGTGGGAGGGAACCCAGTGTTTCTAGGCTGCCTAGGTGCCGACGTCATCGCCACGAGCTCCACTACCAGCCTTTATAGTATTTGTGGGATTCTGTTTGAAACTGGTTGTGCACTAATTGGGAAAGAAGGATTATTGGGAAACCAAAAGCACTCGTGTCTGGTCGGGTGAGTCAAGTATCTTGTACAATTATATATACCTGGAATGAAAGGTTAGGGAGTCATGTTACCACTGAATAACCAAGGCAAGTCTAAGACCAAATAAAGGATATATAGGAGAGCAACACAATTTCAAGGTGGGCACAAAAGGACAGAGATAATACAGCACAATCACCTTTTTATTTCCTATGTCGAAGTGCATCTGCTAGAAGGCCTCTGTCCAGGAAGGACTTTGCGCGACGCACTGAAGATCTAAGATTTTTCTGGCTAGCTGCGTCCCTTTCACTTGATAAGTCAAAGGCAATAACAGAGATGGGGAGAAGCTAGGGTTTCCCCTTGGCACACAACAAAAATGTTACAAGGACGGCCAACTCAGAGGGAGTTCTGGGACATTCCTGGAAAAATTCCATTTAAAAGAACTCCTGCCATTACAGCAGTCTGCTGTCGATTCTTTGAAAGCACTGCTATTGGAGCATTCTGCTGGTAAGAACACTTGACTGTAGCCAACCATGTTCTTACAACACGAATGAACTCTAACATTCGGAGAACGTGGGGCGAGGTAAAACGTAGACAGGAGGCAACACTAGATTAACATAAGAGGACTCCTCCTCATCCTCATAACGTAGTGCTCTGTAACTTTAATCTATTATATAGTCTCTAAATAATATTTATATACTTTGTAAGATTAGTAACTTGTTCCAAAAGGCAATTGGGGATTCTAAATCTACACTAGATATTGAGCATGTATGAACTCGTGTCCTGGACCAATTTCAAGCAATGGTTTACATTTACAAAGGCTGTTAGCTATGGGAACTAGCTGGAGGTAAAGCTCTTGTCAACAGAGCCTCTGTGTAGAGGAACCCGGGGCGGAGCCGGAAGATAGGACCTTTGCTGCTTCATAGCTTGAATTCCTTTTTGTATGTCATTTTTTCTGCAGCTTTTCAATTCTATCTCTGTAGTTTTTTTTATTTATGTAATACAGACACAAACACATATCCTTGGTAACTGCCCCAGTCTTAAGACCACACAGACAATATTGACAAGCATGAAACAGAATGGAAAGGAAGTAAAGAAAAAGAACCCCCCTGAAAAAGCCAGGAGAATACCAATGACTGGTTTACAGTACTCGTCAAACACACCAGAAAAGAGTCTGTTGTTGTGTTAAAGTTTTTTTGACACTAAAAAGTTTTTTCCATTTAAAAAGTCAGCAGCAATCAGCCATTTTGCTCAAAAAGATTCTCTGTAGTGTATTTTTGCAGCCATTCCTCTTTTGAGTTACACTTTATGTTCCTTTTAAATCAAAGGATATTTTGCATTTTTCAACACACTAGGAAGTCCATAGGGTGAACTATTATTCGAAAACTTTTCTTTTTGGCCTGACATTCTTTTGTAACAAAACGTTAAAACACTCAACTTAGCATACTCCCAACAAATTCTTTACTTTTTGTATTCCTGGGAGCTTGGCAGACGCAGGGTCCATAAAGGCCCGGATGTAGTGCATGGAGACACAACACTTGTGCAGAGCGGATACATTCTTTGACACTTTGCCTTGATTTGTATAGTCTCATTCTATATTGCAGCACGGGTAGAAAATTCATGCCCCCAAAGGGGGCCCCAAAAGGGCCCCCAAAGGGGGCATGAAGGGCTGGCGCCATAACGACTGCCTTGGTTGCTTTGAAGGGTGGTTGCGAGGTAATCATGGACTATGTATGAGGGTACTGGAGTGAAACAAGTGCGGGAGTTATGGCAGGGAACTAATATCTAACACTGCAAAACAGCAAAGAGCTGTGTGCCGAAGAAGGGTAGAAGCAATCTCAGACAAGCACAGGCCTCCACAAGTCACCTCATGCACTGTACAGTATGAGCTGGAGTGCCTGCCTGCCACACTGCCACAAACACTTAATCTGCTGTCTGTCAAAGTTGGACAGCTGTCTTCTACTTCATACGACAAGGCAAACACCACGCAGCCACACTCTGAATGTCCTTGCTTCCCTTCGATGGGCATACAAAGCACTACTTTAAACAAACACTTAACACAACGACTCGAGGCATGATTGCCCAATGGCCCAAGAATAGTCAAACATATTCCAGCAATTAAGTTATTTAAAAAAAATATATATATATGTGACTCGCAGTAACTGAATGTGTACCAAGCTGTATTAAGCAATAGTGCTGGGTATAATAAAAGTTTGAGTATGGCAGGGGACGATAAAAGGATAGCCTACTCACTGCAGAACCTAATACCTTTGTTAACTTGCCTGTGTCATAGCACCACATCTGTATTACCAGCTATATTTCAGGAGGGTAGTAGTAAAAAGTACTATAGTGATCCAATTTCATAATAAAAAAAGATTTCAGGACCCTTTGCAACCAGAGCGAAAACATCATGTGCAGGTAACAATGCCCCTAGCCCCGATGACAGCACGGGAAGGACTTCATTACTGCTGCATAAGAGGTTAGCACCTTTTTTTTTTTGAGAGGTGGAAAATCGAGTTTGGAGTGGCGAGCATGTTCAGATCTACCTCAGGCTTTGCCACATAGACTCAACACGCCCACACAGGTGTTACTGACGCAGGCAAGCATTTTACAACCAAAAGTCAGAAATGACGATCTTACAGCCGCTGTAGTCCAAGACTGATGTCTGGGATCCGGCCATGGTTAATATTCAAAGAGACGTGCCCCTTGCGTCTGGTGACCACTGACCCTTCGCTGAGCTGTATAAACCTACCATGCAAAGCCTAGCAAGCAGGAATGAGAATCCTGGGTCCTGCCGGGGTATGGATTACCAAAGCATTCTCTTTCTAGTTACGTTCTGACAATGGGAGATCAATGCCACAAAAGACATTAAAAGCTATCTTATTCCCTAATTGTTTAACCAGATGGTGGGCGATATGAGCATTGACTTGTAGGCAGCAGCCTGTCTCACTCCTAATGCTCCAAAGCAGTAGCCCTCTGGAAGATTCTTCTGATCTATTAAAAACCTTCCCACTAGTGATAGGAGCTTAATTAAGGATCATGGTCTGCAGATTCACGTTCAAATGTTCCATTGCTTCCCTAGGGAGTCAATGGGTGGGAAGATATGTGCGCTGAGTGAGGAGGGACGTCTCAGGGCACCAAGTGCCCGCTTTATGAGCGTTTATGATACAAAGAGAAGAAATCTCCTCCACCTGGTAAGGTGCGACGTGTAACCCTGGGGAGTGACTGTCGTCAGAGTGAGAAGCCTACACCCAGTAAGCTCACAGCAGCGTCCTGAGATGGAGATGGGCTTGGGGAGGCTCCCACTCCCCTCAAAGGCAGGGCTATTCAGCTGCTCACAGAGGAAGGGGTAATTCCTTCATTGCCAGGAAGGCAAACAAGGGGACAAAGGGTCTGACTGCAAACTGCAGGGACACCCAACAGTCGCATTTCATAGGGCCCCATGTCGCCCCCTGGCCTAGTCGCTGCAGCAGCTATTCCGGTCCATCCGAGGACAGCAGCCCAGGCAGCAGTCATCACTGGAGCTGCGATAAGGGGCATTCCAAGCATTCTCCGCGCAGGGAGATTGGTTTACAGCTGGTGAGGAAAGCCGGCCGCAGACAATAACGAGATGCTGAAAGAGAAGTGGTGGGAGAGGGCCCTGCGCGACCGACGGGTTAACGAGCGCTTCAACAGTGTGAGGAATTAGAAAGTATGAACAAGGGCGGCCTCGTAAACCCAGGCCCCTATCAAGCCGTGCAGACGAGTGGTGAGCGGCCTTCCGCTCGGAGGCATGACTCAGAGATGGGTGCAGTCACCCCGTCTGCGCGCCTTCCTGGGAGGACCAAGGAGACTTGCTCCTCCAGAAGCACCCCATCAGCACAGCCAGGCCCGGCTGCCAAGCTGCAGCATCCTATGCTTCAACGAGACACGGTATGTCACGGAAATGCGTCCACTAGTGGTGCCTTCCTGCTGTGACACATTTGAAAGACATGATTTTCTGAAACTGAGTGACCCTTAGCAACAAAGACATCCTCACGTTACCAGGACATGTCACAGTGGGAGTGTCCTCCACCCTTTGCCTTGCTGTTGGTGCTTTTCACTGGGACATTCTGTGTGATTTCATGAACTTCACCTGCAGCCAGGATCCGAGTCAAACCATGCGACTCTAGGTTCAGAACCACAGATTCCTCCGATCTGCAGCTCATGGAAAGACTCCCCACCCTTCACACCTTCAGGTTCCTGAGCGCACCTCCAGACCTTGCATGCTTTTTTCTGTCACTGGTAACAGCCTCACAGCACACTGTTACAGGAATCCAGGCATCCACACCGTCAGGCTGCTGGAGAATGACAGCCTTTACTAGACGAGGACCAGAAGCCCAGCTCTTCCATCACCAAGAAAGAGATTATCCGCAATGCCAAAATGTAAATGGCAGGAGTCACTTGTCCTTGCTCATGGGTGGCCTACGTTCATTCTGCTCTGAGTTACATCAGCTCAGTACTGCATGGATTCCAGATTACCATGATCATCCACCCCCATTTCCAACAGAATTAATAGTGAGACACCTAATCAAAGGCAGAGTGCAAAGAGCTTTTGGTGAATTGCCTTTAAACCCCTTCAGACTACACACCGCCTGGAAAGTTATCTTCCAATCACCATACACCTCCACAGAAAAACAATCAATTCCACGCATCATTATCTCTTGTACCAATGCTTGACAAGGTAATCTTTGGGTTTGGAGCAGATCCCCCTTAACACGCAGCGCTAGACTCACAGCTGAATTTAGGGGACGCAACTCTGAAACTAATGGCATTAGAACAGTAGTTCATTGAAGGCTTATGGCATGAGCTAAGGAGTGAATACCTACATAAATATGGCAGAACTGAGATGCAGTAATGGTTAAGGCTCACAGGATTTGTGTTTATCGTCTTTAAGTTACAGCATTAGGTGAAGCAATGTTTCATCTGTAGGAGGGTGGTGTCTTTCTAAATTTTTGCCTTTTTACTTTAAAAGGCAGTGGAAAACGCAAGCAAGCAGCGCAGAATTGAGGGCAGCCTTTTTATTTGGTCTGAAAGAAGAAGGGGCGCATTGCATGGATAGCACTAGACCAACAACGCTAAAGCTCCATGCCATTATGTCAGCACGGCCATGCCAAACCAATAAAAGTCTCTTTTTACCTCTACATTGTACAAGAGACGGCAAATGGCTGGGTTACCATTGCTTTGTGGTATGAGCTCTGGAATAATATCGGAGATCTGAGCAAGATTGAGGACAAAGGGATTCAGTGCACTGTGTAACAGGTCACATTCAAGTCATTCTTTTTTCTATGTGCAGTGATGCAATCATTCCAGTAGTCTAATGGAATGTTCAATCAGCCTAATTCAGGTCCTGTCTCTTGGTATACTCAGTGGCGGGACACAAACTGGGTGATGGCTGCTGAACCCGCACTGTACCAGAACTAGCTGGTTTTGAAGCAGAAAACTGTTTGTTTTCCGGAGCAAGCCATGTTTGGTGTTCATAATGTTGATAATAAAAGTGCGTATCTCTCAATGCTCATTCTATTCACATAGATTACATCTTAATATAGTTACCGACGGGGAACCTTTGGCAGATAATACCTCATCCACTTTCATGGCCCATAAGAGACTTGTGTGTCTGAGGCTGTACGGCGTCCGTGAACATTCAAGGCAACAGTGTCAAAGACTAGTGACTAGGCCGCTTCCAGACAAGTGTGTGCGCACAAGCTCAGCGCCCCTTTTTACATCTGTGCCAGGATCTCTTAAAGGCCTTCGAGCAGGCTCACTTTAAGAGAAATGCACTATAGGTCATAAAAAGCCAGCTTCCTTGGTGCCAGAGCTTGTTCCAAGAAAAGGGGATATATAAAGCATTCATCATCAAAAGTTTAACATCTTACTTTTGAGAATACATTGACTCTTAAAATAACCAACACATCTGATGAACTACAGGTTTCTGGCAGTTTGCATCACAATCTGGGCGTAGGCCAACGTAACTCATGATGTACTTTAACACTAGAAAGGCAGTTTTGAAGTTGAAGTTTTATGGCCACAGTCACAAACTGGAAGCACTTGAGGGATGATAATCGGAGCTGGAGCTGTGCTTTGGTAAAAGGTAGACCAAAAGTTTCAGTTTGTTTTGGCTCCATATTCTTGATTTAATTCCCTTTCACGTATCTTGCACTCTCCAAAGGCTCCCTGGACAACGCGAGCAGGTACGATGCTCTCTCTCAGTAGTACTGGAAGGTCAAGATGACTCTTCCAAGGCATTGACCACTTGCTCCAGGATGTCAGGACAATGATCCGATATTTGCTGCAAGATGGTGTTAGCAAACTCCTGCAGATCAGCACTCTCCCGTTCACACTTCTCTAGTTCTTCATTCAGCTACAAGGCAAGAAGAGAGGGAATGGTTAGAGATGGAGGAAGAGAAATAGAAGAATGTGGAAAAAGAAAATGGCAAACTAACACCCACTGTGAAAGACAAGAATAAGGCAGAGTAGTAACAAACATCATAAACATTACGAGCAGGAACAGTCCTGGTGGACCTCAGTCACTGGAACACCATGTTTCCAGTGCTGCGCTGTTCCTGGTTCAGCTGCGGTGAACCAAAAAACACTTAGAACTTGTGAGTTGAGTAAATGAAACCCCAGGACTGATCACATATTATCCTGATGATAGATCATGAGCCCAGTGTGGGAAGCTACTGACATCTTCACAATGTATCATTTTGCTTGTCCAGGAACATGTGACATTCTAAAGTGTGTAATGTACGATTTAAAGCTTCGAAGCCAAAATCACAAATGCAAGTGGAATAAAATCTTGGATCTAATCTACCGATTAAGTCTTGCCTCAGGCAAGAGTTACTCACATTGAACCCTGCAAACTGTAGTCCGCACCACAGTTCCTTTATTCATCAGTCAAGGAACTAACCGTGAACCAGTAACAGGTGGTCTTTGTGGCTCACCAATAGTTTATTAATCCCACTTTTCCCATTAGCTGGACAGACCACAAAAGGGAGTTACTTATAATGTAATTGATTGATTTAACCAGGCGTTCTTTCTGGCACTTTAGTGTAAAAGTTTACAACACATTTTAAAGTACATAAGACAAATAAACATAAAACTGGTTGCCATTCTGGCCCACAATTACTACGTCATTACCACTGCTAGAAAGATGTGTGCCATGTTCTCTAGTTCGGGTTAATGACAACAAATAGGTCTAAAACAGCGAAGCCATAGTGAGAAGGAGAGAAAACACGCTGTTCCAGATTCCCAAGTGACCGGGTCTGATCGAACCTGAGAGCAGCCCTTGGTCAGTAAAGGGTTACAGCGTTCAGCGGTCAATACCCGACGTGTTCTGCTCTTCTACACGTGATTACTTTCACAAAAGTAACCATCAAATGTTTCTGACCAACAGCCTGTAGTGAACATGCCTGAGGATTTTGCAGTGTACAAGTGGACAACCCAGAAACAAGAGATTTTAGACAGAAAGGGTCTCATTGAAGTAAGAAAAGGGAGTTCAACATTTATAAATGACAGAGTTGGTATAAAATGAGTTTGATGGATGGCGCAGGCAAACTAAACATAGAGGGACAGTGTATACGTCTGGGAAAGCACAAGCCTATTAGTAAAATAAACAGAGAAAAAATGAAAGCAAAGGAAAAAGAAAAGCCAGTAAAGTCTTTTGAATTGAAATATATAAGGGTGAGCAGAGCCGAACCAGAGTCTTCAATAGATGGGTTCCCCAAATGTAAGTTATGCGATGCCAAGAGGCAAAGAAGGAACACCGCTGAGAAGACCAACTTTCACAACAAACGAGGATGAGAAATACACAGCACAATGCATAATGGACTTGTTACCGTTAATGGCGAAAAACAATATTAGGAGATTAATGGGCACAAAAATAATATGTTACATGTGACTGATTAGAAACGTAATACTACACGTTAATGATTACTTTCAGATGGCTTTGCTTGTGGAAATAAATATCTCGGTGGATATAAATAGTGCACTTTTCAGGATAACAAACAAGGCGCCTTGGGAGAGAAACACTTTCCATCACATTTAGCAGCTCTGAGGTTGTAATGCTTGAGGCCGTGGGAAGGAGAAAATACTTTTTATATTGCTTGTGAAGATGATGCCCAAATGATCATGTTCAGCAAGCAGAAGACAAAGCCCTTCCTGGTCAATGTCAGCCCACCAGCGAATGCTTCTAAGTGACATCAAGGGTGGGCTGCTCTACTGCTGGCTAAGGGGCAAACAGCTCTCCACTGGGGTAGCGGACGACCCCCAACCACTGCTGCCTAGGCCCGTGACATATTCTGATATGTATTACTCCGTGATATGATATTCTGTGACACTACCAGGGTAGTTTATGCCTTCCTACAACCTCTTGCCTCTAGACCTAGGGACACAAGGCAGCCATTAAGGGATCATCTCTGGACGCAAATGGCGAGCAGGATGATACTGAATGGCATGTTTCCTGTGTATCTTACATACTGTATTGTGCACAAACTGTTTCTTGCGAATAGTTTAAGTTAACTGCCACAGTGCACTGTATGGATCACTGTCTGATTGCCAGGTGATGTTTTCTCACTTCAGCATCCCCTATAGGCTTCATGTGTGTGGAGTGTCACTACATGTTAACATCTGCGTAGCTTGTTTGACTGACAACTGAAAATGATAAAGTATTAAAAAAAAAAAAAAGTGTGGGCTGGGCGCTAACTGTGCTGTTCTGTTGTCAGACAATGCCACCCAAGGAACTGCTCTAGGCAGGCTGGCACTTGAATTACAACCATTAAAATCTATATTTACAATACTTATGGAGTGTTGGAAAGGGTCCTTTCTGCAGGGTTATCTCCAAACGTTTTTGCCTTTCTCCTTCTATTTTTCTGACCCTCTTTTTGTTGGCTTTAGGACTCTGGGCACTTTACCACTGCTAATCAGTGATATCGTGCATGTGCTCTCTTCCCTACAACTGGGTATAACTGGATTATTTAATTTACCTGTAAGTCTTGTAAGGTGGTATAACATATACCCAGGGCCTGTAAATTAAATGCTACTAGTGGGCCTGCAGCGCAGATTGCGCCACCCACAGATGTAGCCTTCCAAACCTGTCTCAGCCCTGCCACTGCAGGGGTGCCAAGGCCTAAACTCCCTTTTTGCTACACTTAAGTCGCCCCCAAGGTGGGCCCCAGATAGCCCAAAGGGCAGGGTGCTGTTTATGTAAAAAGTAGGACAGATGTCTTTATGTACTACATGTCCTAGCAGTGACAAACAGCATATTTAGTTTCTCACTACTGTGAGTGCTGCTCCTCTCCTAGGAGTGATTTAGAAATGCCCTAACATATTTCTAAGTGGTATCTTCTGATCTCTGAAGAATAGTGTGGGCATGTTAAGTATGTTTGGAATAGTACTGAGAAATCTTGCTTATTGGTGCAGGTGGATTTATTTCTTACCATTGCAGAAATGCCACTTTTAGAAAAGTGGGCAATTCTCTGTGCTTATAACTCTAGTGCTTTTGCAGCCTGACTCCAGTCCACATCTGAGGCAGAGTGACAGCTCCACTTGGTGCATACTTTCCAGACAGGCATAACACAGCAAGGGCTAGGTGTGACAGAAGAGGTGTCTGCACTGACGGGCTTTCTGGGCCAGGGAGAGGGAGGGTCATTCACACCTTACACGTGAATAAGCTGTGTCCTAACCTGCCTCACACAATGGACTGATTAACCCCTACTGATGTCAGGAGACAGGGCTGGGTTGAAAGGGTGTTGTACTTGACCTGAAAGGATTCCTTTGAAGATACCCCCTGAATAAAGGCATTTTTGAGTATAAGTAGGAGGGGCTTGCTCCCTGAGAGGGAGAGCACTTTTGAAACTGGACTGGTGGACTACACAAATTACTCATCTGGACTGCTCTTCTGTGTGTTGCCCTTCTGCCAGCTGCTCTCTGACTTTGTTCGGCCGAGCGCTGTGCAGCTGCAAAGAAAGATCGGCAGTAGGGCTGTTGGTTATGTGTTGCTGGTCTGCCTAACCACTACTGCTGCTTTTTGCACCCCCCCCCAAACAAGTGTCCTACCCGGGGGCTGGTGCATGAATACTGGTGGATATTTGCTGTCCCTGGTTCTGCAAACTTGGTGCCTGCGGAGCGCTATACTTTCGTGTCCTGCAGACTCAGTGCGTTGAGACTGCTGTCCTTGACCAGTGCGAGCGTGAGGAGAGCAGCCCTCTTGTTCCTGTAGCTGTGGGCCCTTGCCTAGGCTGTCTCCTCCCACCCTTTCAGGAAGACCATGGGGAAGGAGGGCAGCAGAGCCCACAACAGCTTTTTTTTCCCCAAAGCACAACTGAAGCGCACCTCCGTTTGTGCCCCTGGGGCACAAGCAGGCACCTGCTTAGGTGTCTTCAAAGCCGTGGCCTGAGTGGTACCGGGAGCGTGAGTCGACTACCCAGCTTATGTGGGCAAGAAGAGGAGGCCACCAACGTACCTGTGCCCCCAGAGTCACCCAGGCCAAGTACCAGCACTGCTCTTCGGCGGGAGCACCCGAGGGAGAAAGACAGAAGGTCTGACAGGCTGCATTTGCTTCGTCCACCTGGAGCCTGTGGTGTCCTTGACAGGGATATCGGCCATCCCTCCAGGGCACAGATGGCTTCCAGAGAGCAGCGGATGACTTGTGGAGCCAGGAGGCTCACAACATTCTACCGCACTCACCGCAAGAGAGGGGCAGCTGCCATACAGGAGAGTACAGCTGCCCCCCTCCCCTTTCGTGTGTGGCAGAGCCCAGCTTGAGTGTGGGCTCCCTTCTCCCCCACAGCAGAATTACCTGTGGCCCCGGGGGAGCCTTGTTAGTTGGGTGGTCACTGTGGAGGGTGACTCCAGACAGCGGGGGCTGTGTTTTCCGAGGCGACCCTTTGGAGAGGAACGGGGTTGCCTCTCCGTAGAGCACCTCATTTCTAGTAGTAGGAGGGCAGGAGCTCCTGACCCTGACACAGGGGATTAGGCTGTAGTCATTATCTACTGCACAGTTTCGTGCCCTTGAGTTGCTGTATGTGAAAATAAAGTTTCAGGGGACCCTGTGACATTCACAGTAATATTTCTTCCATGATGTTTTTCTCCGGACGTGCCAGATGGGAATGCTTCATTTTATGCGCATTCATGATGATGTCTTGGCCTTCCTGATAATGTGTTTATTCTAACGTGTATTTCAGGTGATAATGATGACCTGACTACTGCTGGTGGTGCAAAATAATAGTAACTGATGTGTTTATCTGACGACTTCTTGCTTTCACAGAGAACTAGTAACCTGTGTGATGTTCTGACCACTGCTTGGGTAAGCTTTTGTCGTGTTTGGTCTAATGATGTTGTGTGCAATACAGCATATCTTTATATAACCTGTTGTAGAGTCTCTTTTGTGGTATACTAATTGTGTCAGTAGTGTTGTGCAGATGCTGCCAAGCTACCAAGGGGGTGAGCAGGGGATATCTTGCCCTGACTATAATAGTGGTCCCTGCATGGCTGAGGTGCATACCCTAGTCAAGCAGGAACCCCATTTCCAACATGCAGTTATGTATAAGTTGAGCACATTTAAATCTAATAAAAATAAACATATTAAAAAAATTACATTAAAACAATGCGTGTCCTATATATTGCAAATATTAGTTTCAAAACAAGATGGCTGGTTTTGGAATAATGAATAACCAGATTTGTGGCTTGATACAAATTGTGTTTGACCACATCTAGGGTTTCTCTTCCATCTCTGAAATACTATCTTACTTCCTAATGTAAACCACTGCTGACTGCACAAGAGCAGTACGCTGTACTACAAATGCTATGTGCTGGCTGAGAGAGTCCATGGGCGACTGGGACTTCTGTTGACATAAACTTCTTTTAAGAGGCACGGTCCATCTATGAGGGTTTGTATTACTGATATATGAGCATCTAATAACATGAAAAATGCCCCACTGAAGTCATCACCCACGACGTGGAAACACTTCACATACAGGTTCAAAATAAAGACAACACCCTTACACACACATACACAAAATACGTGGTGAAGCATGCTACCCCCCCTTCCCCACACACCATACATGGTGAGGCATGCTACCCACCTTTCCACACACACCATACACAGTGAGGCATGCTACCCATCCTTCCACACACACCATAAATGGTGAGGCATGCTACCCACCAATCCACACAAACCATACACGGTGAGGCATGCTACACACCCTTCCACATACACCATACACGGTGAGGCATGTTACCCATACTTCCACACACCATACAGGGTAAGGCATGCTACCCACCAATCCACACAAACCATACACGGTAAGGCATGCTACACACCCTTCCACATACACCATACATGGTGAGGCATGCAACCCACCCTTCCACACACACCATACACAGTGAGGCATGCAACCCACCCTTCCACACACACACCATGCACAGTGCGGCATACTACCCACCCTTCCACACACACCATACACGGTGAAGCATGCTACCCACCCTTCCACACACACCATACACAGTGAGACATACTACCCACTCTTCCACACACCATACACAGTGAGGCATGCTACCCACCCTTCCACATACACCATACACGGTAAGTCATGCTACCCACCCTTCCACACACACCACACACAGTGCGGCAAACTACCCACCCTTCCACACACACCATACATGGTGAAGCATGCTACCCACCCTTCCACACACCATACACGGTGAGGCATACTACCCACCCTTCCACACACACCATACACAGTGAGGCATACTACCAACCCTTCCACACACACCATACACGGTGTGCATGCTACCCACCCTTCCACACACACCATACACAGTGCGCCAAGCTACCCACCCTTCCACACACACCATACATGGTGAAGCATGCTACCCACCCTTCCACACACACACCATACACAGTGAGGCATACTAACAACATTTTCAGTACTTTGTCACATCCTGTTCCCACATAATGTTCATGGCCAGTGCTGTTCCAGTTGCCTGTCTGGCACTGCCAAACCACTACTTTTCCAGTCAATAGTGCTCACCCAGCTGAAGTGTCGGCTTTCACCCAGGCTTTGTTGACTATATTCCCGCCCCCCCCAAATCATCTGGCTCCCTGTGGTGCACCTACAGTCCCTGCGGTACATGCAGGACCTTCAATCATCAGCGTCTCCAAAGTGTCGTACACATATCCACCAAATATGCTAAGCTGTGCATTATTTGTGACCTAAAAATCTACTTTGACAGACTCACAGTGTCTCAACCAAAAGCATCATAACTTATCTGGAAGCTCAAAATCTTTGTTATCAGAAACAAGGCAATGGAACGAACATCAAGGGATGAACTAGAAGCTAACCTGACTGCAATCTCAAATTTGGAACAAATAACCGATGAAAAAACACTTTCAACTGGAAGAACAAAATAATTCCCTACAAAACGTCTGCACAGCCAAAAGGAAAAACGTTGACACCATGAATGAATGACGAAATAAATAAGAAAACAGCCTACTCTTGCCCTACAACACTAACAGTACAACACAAACAGGGCACTAAATGAACTACATATTGCCACCATACTGATTCATTTGCTGTGATTTTGCTCTTGAAATCGTGTGCATATTATCCATAATCTGTTCTGTTCTCTAGCATCTGACCTTTCAGCCATACACTCGTATTTGGCACTGCTGAGGATTCGAAAATGACCAGCTCAGTCTGATAGCATAAAAGAACGAGTTACTTACCTTCGGTAACGACTTTTCTGGTGGATACATTAGCTACCTGTGGATTCCTCACCTATTGAATACTCCCATTGCGCCAGCATTCGACTGAAATCTTCTTCCTAGCTTCTGCACGTCGACGAGGACGTCACAATTGCCCACGTGACGCCATCTGACGTCATACAGGCAATAAGAGGTCCTCGCCGACGTGCCGACGTCAGTACCAACATTTTTTACGTGCCTGAGACTAATAGGCCATTGAGATAAATAATCAAATTACAATATTTAATGACATTCAAGATAAATACATCATTTCAAGAACTCAAGTTTTTTTTTTTTTTTTAATAAATACAAAAATAAATATATATATATACAGTATATATACACGTCCTCAACAACCAAGAGGAGCACACCCAAGAATAACTTGGTTAGACCAGACAGGCAACGGGGAGGCGGGTGGGACCGTGAAGAATCCACAGGTAGCTAATGTATCCACCAGAAAAGTCGTTACCGAAGGTAAGTAACTCGTTCTTCTGATGGATACAGCTACCTGTGGATTCCTCACCTATTGAATAGAGTCCCAAAGCAGTACCGCACTCGGTGGTGGGTGCCTGAATGGTCAAACCACAAAATCCTGCAGCACTGACCATGCAAAATGGCCATCCCTCCTAACCTCAGAGTCCAAGCAATAATGCTTCGCAAAGGTGTGGAGGGATGACCAAGTTGCAGCCTTGCAGATGTCGACCACAGGAACACCCCTAGCCAAGGCCGAAGAGGCCGACTTAGCTCTGGTGGAATGAGCTCTTGTACCATCAGGGGGTTCCTTCTTTGCTAAAGAGTAACACATTTTAATGCAAAGAATGACCCACCTGGAGAGTGTTCTCTTGTGGACTGCCTTTCCTCTCCTCTTTCCCACGTACCCGATGAAGAGCTGATCCTCCAGCCTGAAATCCCTCGTTCTGTCCACATAAAAGCTTAACGCTCTCCTCGGGTCCAAGCGGTGTAGTCTCTCTTCTTCTTTCGAAGGATGAGGTGGAGTATAAAACGTGGAAAGAGTAATCGTTTGGGCCATATGAAAGGGTGAAACAACCTTCGGTAGGAAAGCAGCCTTGGTCCTCAACACCACCTTATCCCCATAAAAAGATGTGTAAGGGGGTTTGACAGACAGAGCCTGCAGCTCACTCACTCTTCTTGCGGAAGTAATCGCAACAAGGAAAACAGTCTTTGAGACCAATAACCTTAAGGGACAAGAATGCATAGGCTCAAATGGGGCGCCCATAAGAAAAGTCAGAACCAGGTTTAAATCCCACTGAGGCATAATGAAAGGAGTGGGAGGAAATTTGTTAATAAGACCTTTTAAAAATCTAAGTACTATAGGGGATTTGAATAGAGAAGGCTGGTCCAGAAGACATAGAAAGGCTGACAGGGAAGATAAATATCCCTTGACTGTAGCCACTGCACAACCCCTCTGCGCCAGAGAAAGTGCAAAAGACAAGATATCTGATAAGTGGGCACGTAAGGGATCAATCTGCTTCTCTCCACACCAATTAAACAAATTTAGCCCACCTATTAGCGTAGATAGATTTAGTGGAGTGTCGCCAGGCCAATAAAATAACATCCACTACATCAGGCGGGAGAGAAAAGGAACTCAGGTTGCCCCGTTCAATCTCCAGGCATGAAGGTGCAGGCTCTGGAGGTGGGGGTGTAGAACCTGCCCCTGCGACTGTGAGAGGAGGTCTTCCCTGAGAGGGAGACGGAGCGGAGGGCACAGTGAGAGTTGGAGAAGGTCCGAGTACTATACCCTTCTTGGCCAATCCGGAGCTATTAAGATGACCTGGGCCCAGTCTTGGTGAATTGTCCTCAAAACTCGAGGAATCAAGGGTATGGGGGGGAAACGCGTAAAGCAACTGGTCGCACCAGGTCATCTGAAACGCTTCCCCCAATGCTCCTTGAACCGGATACAGGAGGCTGCAAAATAACGGGCAGTGCGAGTTCTCCCGGGTGGCAAACAGATCTATCCGAGGAAACCCCCACATCTGGAAGATTAGACGGACTTGATCCGGATGGAGACGCCACTCGTGATTGGTCGAGAAATGTCGCCTGAGAGCATCCGCACGCACGTTCAAGACTCCGGCCAGATGATTTGCTACCAAACAAATCTGATGGACCTTTGCCCAGGACCAAAGCCGCAGAGCTTCTCTGCAGAGAAGGTACGACCCTACTCCTCCTTGCGTGTTTATATACCACATCGCGGTAGTATTGTCCATCAGGACCTGAACTGACTGACCGCGAAGGGACGGGAGGAAGGCCTTGAGTGCAAGACGTACAGCCCGCAACTCCAACAGATTTATATGAAACATCTGTTCTACTGGAGACCAAAGACCTTTGAGCTCCAGGTCCCCCAGATGAGCTCCCCACCCTAGAGTGGAAGCATCCGTTATTACTGTGGTCACCGGCGGAGGCTGCGAGAACGGCCTTCCTTGGGAAAGGTTGCCGTCCGCAATCCACCATTTTTAATCCGCAGCAGCGTCCCTGGAGATCCTTACTGATCCTTCGAGATCCCCTTTGTATTGAGACCACTGCCTCCGGAGGCACCACTGAAGAGCCCTCATGTGCCAGCGAGCGTGATTGACCAGCAGAATGCAAGAAGCAAACAGACCGAGCATGTGTAGGACCTTGAGGACCGTAATGACCGCTCCACTTTGAAACATTGGAACCAACGCCTGAATGTCATGAATCCGCTGAGGCGGAGGAAAGGCGCGACTCAATGTTGTATCCAGTACTGCCCCTATGAACACGAGGCGCTGAGAGGGCTCCAGGTGAGATTTGGGCACGTTCACCGAAAAACCCAGGTCGAACAACAACTGGGTTGTCGACTGAAGGTGAAGCAGCACGAGCTACGGAGACTTGGCTTTGATCAACCAATCGCCCAGATAAGGGAAAACTGCTATCCCCTTCCTTCTGAGCTCTGCTGCAACCACCGACATCACCTTCGTGAAGACTCGGGGTGCTGAAGTAAGACCAAACGGGAGAACCACAAAACGGAGATACTTCCTGTGCGACTTGAGAATCGGGATATGAAAATAAGCATCCTGTAAGTCGACAGACACCATCCAATCTCCATCGTTCAGCGCCAAAAGCACCTGAGCTAGGGTCAGCAACTTTTCCTGTTTGAGGAACCAATTCAAGATCCTCAGGTCCAGGATTGGCCTCAACCGACCATCCTTCTTGGGGATCAGAAAGTATCTTGAGTAACAACCCTGACCCCTTTCCTGTTCTGGAACCAACTCCACCGCACCCTTTGAAAGGAGGACTTGAACCTCCTGTTCTAGCAACAGGAGATGCTCTTCTGAACAGTAGGAAGGGCGGGCGGGATGGGGGGTGGAAACTCCCGAAAGGGTAGGGCACAGCCTTTCCTCACACTTCCGGTAACCCAGGAGTCTGATGTTATAACCTCCCACTTGTGGAGAAAGTTCAATAACCTCCCCCCTACAGGAGTGGAGTGAGAAGGAATTGGCGGAAGTCTAAGGCTGCTTCCCATGCCGCACCCCTCCAGAGGAAGAGGAAGAGACAGAGTGCTGCTGAGTGGCTCCCCTGGTACGGACTCTACCCCTCCCCCTGTAAGATCTATAGGAGAGAGCAGAGGTGGGTTGATGCTGGAATTTTCCTCGAAAGGAGGAGGAGGAGGAGGAGGAGGAGGAACCACCACAACCAAATCCTTGAAACCTCCTAAAAAATCTGGAGGAAGCAGAAGAAGAGGCTTGCAAGCCCAAAGACTTGGCAGTGGCCCTACTCTCCTTGAACCTCTCTAGAGCTGAATAAGCCTTGGCGCCGAAAAGCCTATCACCATCAAAAGGAAGGTCCAAGAGGGTCGATTGTACATCAGAGGAAAATCCAGAGCTACGAAGCCAGGCTTGCGTCCTTGTAGCCACAGCAGTACCCATAGCTCTAGCAACAGAGTCGGTCGTATCTAACCCAGATTGAATAACCTGGGTTGCCGCTGCTTGAACATCAGATACCAGGCTCAATAATTCTTGAGGCACCTCAGAATGCGTCGACTTAATCTCGTCCATCAGGGCATAAATGTATCTCCCTAAAATGCACGTAGCATTGGTGGATTTCAAAGCCATGCTACATGACGAGAAAGCCTTCTTTGATGATATGTCCATCTTTTTAGAGTCTCTATCTGAGGGCACCGCTGGAAAGGATCCTGGAGCAGATCGGGCTGAGCAAGAAGCCTGAACCACTAGGCTTTCAGGTGTTGGGTGCCTGGAAAGGAAGCCTGGGTCAGCAGGTGCAACTCGATATCTCCGAGCCACAGATCTATTCACCGCCGAAGATGACACCGGCTTCTTCCAGATTTCCATGATGGGATCCAACAGCGCCTCATTAAAAGGCAAAAGTGGCTCCGCAGTTGTTGAGGCAGGGTGTAACACTTCTGTCAAGATGTTTGGCTTGGGCTCAGACACCGGCAAAGGGAGATCCAGAAAGTCAGCCGCTTTTCTGATGACCGAATGAAAAGTCGCCGCCTCCTCCGTGTACTCTCCAGGTGATGACAAGTCCCATTCTGGAGAGGTGTCCAGACCACTAGCCGTGTCCAAGCCATGGAGATCTTCACGAGAGTCCTCAATCTCCCCTTCCTCCAATGTCTGCCTCCGATATTCTTGCTCTTCAAGGAAGCGAAGAGCAAGCCTCCTCAAATGCAGTCTCTCCTCTATCCTCGGCGTCGACATGGCGTCAGCAGATGTTGAAGCTTGACGCCACTCCTCGGATCCATCAGATGCCGGATCTAACGGCGCCATGGATGTCTTTGGCGCCGAACGAGGAGTAGGACGGACAGAAGACTTTTCCGGGGCCGGTGGAGGTCTACTCGGTGTCGCTGGCTGAGACACTGACGCCACAGGAGCCGACACCACCGGCGCTGACACCGAGCCCACATTTCCCAAGGGAAGAAAGGGCATAAAGGGTCCCGGTCGTAGTGGAGCCGGAGCACCCATGTTGAAGGCCAAAGGGCCTGAAGGACCAGCCGGTCCACCACCTGGAGCCATCTGTTGGAAGATGGAGAACATTGCATTCAAGAATGCGGAACTATCAGCTCCAGGGGCCGGGAAAGCCGGGTACTGAGGTGCCTGGGTCTAAGGTGACATCGACGCCAGTCCCGAAGTCTGTATGGTCGGAGAAAACACCTGAGGCCGTGGAACCTCGAACACCGAAGGAGGATGAACAGGTGACATCGGTGAAGTCGGGGAAGTTGGAGATGCTAACGGCGTCGGCGGCTGGGGAGAGACGGTGGGACTAACTTCCCAAGTCTTCCGACGTCGAGTCAAAGGTGACCGTCGAATGCTGGCGCAATGGGAGTATTCAATAGGTGAGGAATCCACAGGTAGCTGTATCCATCAGAATTCTTGTATACTTCTCAAGGATCTTTTTCATTCTGCTCAAGAGAAAGCTGTTTACCCGATAATTTGTGTTTTGGTTTCTGTCATGTGTACTCTCATGTGCAGCAATATATAAAGAAAGCCTATAAAAGTTATGACTATTGGGGATGGGTTAGCATAAAATGTTCACTGCTGTAGAGGGGTGCTCATTGAATTTTGCATCCTGTGCTGAATGAATATGTGCAAACTTCAGTACACATGCGTGTTATTTTCACCACACCTCCAACAATGCACCCACAAAGAGTCAACAAGATTTACAAAGTCGCCATCAAAAATCCCAAGGTCTCACTACTAGTGAAATATTTGCACTGCTAATTGTATCACTAAAGAACTCTATAAAATACTATCGAAGGTCCGCCATTCGGAGCAGGGGCAGATCCATCGCTAAGGCGGAGGAGCATTGCCTCACTGCTTCAAGCAGAAGAAGAAAAAATAAAATGATAATAACAAGCAGTTATTATCATTTTATTTTGCAGCTGAGCCAGGTTAGGGTGGGCTGGAGGGAGGAGTGGTTTGTGCACCATAAGTGCGCCCGTGTTTGGCCGGCTGTGTTGGGATGGCCAAACAGACATGCACACTTTGCATGTCTTCTCCCAGCTGTATTGCGCAGCCCGAGGAGAAAGTGCACAGGGTGGCACTCCCTCTGTGAATGGCGAACCAGGCCGCTCACACCAATCACGAAGCTGCTGTCATGCTGGTGACAGCACCATCATGATTGGCTGAGGGGAATCTGGGAGCCTGTGTGCTTCCCTCACGAGGATGGAGGAGACAAACCTGTGTCGGTACGAAACAGGTGTTTTTTTTCTTTTATTCATTTATTTTTTATTTTCCCCTCCCCTCTGCCGCCTCTGATTAGGAGACCACCTCTGAGTCACCGCAGTCACAATACTTAAACAAATCTTTTTATTAGATTTCGTATAATATTATTTCTTATAATATGGAACAGAAAACTGTACAAAGACAAATCACAAGGCTTACAAATCTGGTCATTATCTAGCTCAAGCAAGTAAATAAGTATATTAACTCCTGACCCTCCGCCATATATTCGTTGATGCACAAATTCTCGGACAATGTTGATAGGCCCAGCTCCCCTGAGTTTTAATAATGGCAGATCCCCACATTTACCTTTTGTCACCTCAGTCCATCTAGTCATTGACACTTTTCCAGTGACCCCACATTTTTGTTCAAATTTGCACGGGTAACTAAATGCCTTATAAACCAGTTCTTCAGCCCTCAAGCACCAATCCATACTAAATTCCCATATTTCGAATGTTGGGACAGATACACCTCCCCAGTGCCTAATTATACCACGCCTGTCACTATCAAGAACACACATAAAAAAGGAATATATATTTATGCAGGGCTTACTTTCCCAAGATGCCAAATGACACCCATGGAGGTGTAAGATTCCTGCATATGCCACCCCAATGCCTGCTCTGTACCTTGACTACATTGGTTGTCGGAGTCTGGAGTGTAGCAAGCCAACCCTTGCCACACAGCTGGCAAACCTATCATTTCAGGTCACCCATCGATCTGCCATGAGTAAGAATTCTTTGTTGTGTTGTGACAGCCCATTCATTAACAAAAAATAATTGGGTCGCCGAATAATATGACTGCAAGTTTGGAAGAACAATTCCGCCCTCTTCATCCCTGATCACAAGGCTCAGTCACAATACCACTTGATGCCATAGCCTAAGGCATTGAGACTATCTCATCAACAAAACACCCAGTCTTCTAACTAAACCCAAATCAACAGAGATCACCACAAAGAATAATCGTCAAATCCCAAAGTGCGTGGCGCTTCCGGTCTTGTCCTGATTACTCTTTGCTGCCTAGACACAGTCAGGACTTTGGTATGATTACCACAGAATCTAGCTGTCACAGGTTGGAGCCCAGTATCCCGCTGCTCGCACTAGCAAGAACCCAGAAACAGAAAGAAGCCTAACCATGAATATTCAGTTAGAAAGTTACTATCCTTAATGATTTAAAAGACAATATTCCTGAGGAGACCCCCGAGTAAAAAGAGATTGAACACCGTCAACAAAAACGCAGTGGCCTTTCAGAGGTTACCTATTAGTCCGAGATCCCCTGCTATTAGAAACAACCTACAAAAAAAAAAAAAAACTTATAGGCTCATCATATCTTTGCTTTTATAAACGACAAACTGATAAAACTCCATGACCCAAATAACTTTTACTGCCGATCAAACATTATGTCACAAGACTTGTGTAATTATTTATCATCTGATTCACTGGTGACGGAATACAGCTTTTTCACAAAAAAGGCAATTCAGATTATGCGAGAATTGGGATTTGTTCTTTCCTTTCTTTGATAGAGAATGAAAATATTAATACTTGTTTTTGTAAAGAATTAAGCAAATAGTGAATGAAATAACACTGTGATGATCAACTGACTTGCCTCCTCTTGATCTCTCAACAAATCTGCACGGTAAAACACACAAGATATTTCTTTTGTTATATATTTAGGTATGACAATTTTCTGCGTCATAAGTACCCACATCCTGTACTTCTATGGAGTAGTAACAGAGAGGACATGACCACCCAGGGTTCCACCATAACTAATTGTACCACCTTACAAGAAGAATACTATAAATGGCACAGTGTGCAAGCCACAAAACTTTGGTACTCTCTTCCAGTAAGGGTGAAAGATTTACTCTTACACCCCTGCAACTTCAGAAGGATATGAACCATAGTTATGAAAGGCAGACACTGGAATCGTAAATGAAGTGCCCCACAGGAAGGGGTTCACACCACCAACTCAACATTACCTAACATTCTACTCTAGTCGGGGCACCGAACCATGGGATGGATGAAAGGGGTTAGAAGGGAAGTCATTGAAAGAAGGAAAGGCTGAAGAAAACAAGGGTAAAATGGGAACAGGTACAAAAGAAAGTGTATTTTCTTATTGATTTTTATTTTATTGATACACAGGAATAAAACAACAGAACATGCAAACATCTGTGTACCCCACTGCATGGTACACAATTCATGTAATTTAATTTAATGTTGCAAATAAAATTCCCTTCACATTTCTCAGGCAACTAGGAGTAACTATCCACCTTACCACACATCACGTAGGGTGAGGACCACTGTAATAGATGATCTAAAGCCACTAGATTTTCCGGTGTTTCTGTTGACATCTCCTACTAATGTACACTACCTCTTCAGCTTGGGTACAGGTGTGCATCTTTCCCACCCACTCAATCAAAAATTGAGGATTTCCAATGTCGAGCACTGTCTTGTTTTGTCAAAAGCAAACCCATTCCCACCAATTTTCTGGAGGTCAGCAGAACACCTCATTCCTCCAATAGTCCGAGTAAGGAAAGTTTAGGGCTCCACAGTAGCCTAATCAAGCAAAAGGCAAAAGCTAAATATTTGCTTCATCCAACCAAATGGCATCCACCACACATGATTTAAAAATGTCATGCTTTGAAGCCTTTTCCATCGTCTCATACGGAGCAAAGCAAGAGCAATGCTAGTCACGGTTAAAGTGCTGTAAGGGACTAGACTGGCCTTAAAAAAGTCAGGTAAACGACAACAAATAAAGATACCTCTACAGAAAGTTAGGAACCCTAGCATCCTATATAAGAACTAAAGAGAACATACAACACATTCTCTTCAACCATCCAACTTTCATCTTACAGAACTACAAACTGCAAATCAAAGCAGCCAGATACACTTTCTTTGCTATTAGGATGCTGAACGCAAATAAACCCGGAATATGAAGCCTTCTCCATTAATAAAGAGCTCTCTGAACCTGCTGGCCCTTAACTCCCCTACCGCCTTTCATGAATTGCGCTCTACACTTGCAAACCTTTGTTCATGACAAAATTAACACATTTGTAAGTGTTCTGGATCTTCAGCCGTTAATCTGGATCTGTCGCCAGACCTACTCTTCCCCATTCCACCAAACTCTTCTGTCATTATAGTACCTCACTCCTCTTTCTCTAGATATAGTTTGCAATTCATTACTCTCCTTTAAATTAAGTTTCCCTTTAGATTCCTGCCTTCCTAGACTCCTCTCTCTTGTACCCGTCATCATTCACCCATCATTATTCAACTCTTTAATTCATCTATGGTCCCCAATGAAATCTCACATTAGCTGAAACATGACTGAATAGTCAGTCTTCTATTTTAAAAAAATCCCTCCTGATCCTGCCATTCCCACTGATTGCCATCCTACATCTCGAAAAGAAAGTAAATTGTCAAATGTATTCCTAAATTTTTAAAAAATCACACCCTGCTTGAAGCTGCCCAGTCTGGCTTCAGATCTTTTCATGGCAGGCAAAACACGCTCTTAATAGTGACTTATGAATGCAGCACCCTGGATCTTGTAGGCTCTGACGCATTTATCCTTCTCAATGTGTCTGCACCATTTGACACTGAGATCCTTATATCACGTGTTCTGTCTATTAATATCCATAGTCATGCACTGGC
Organism: Pleurodeles waltl; assembly: GCF_031143425.1. NCBI lineage: Eukaryota > Metazoa > Chordata > Amphibia > Caudata > Salamandridae > Pleurodeles > Pleurodeles waltl. The sequence goes on from NC_090442.1 coordinate 197,050,105, forward strand.
TTGGCAATCCTCTTTTATAGGTTGAGCAAAGACCTATGCTGGGCTTATTAAGACCTTACAGAGGCTTACAGCCTGCTCACTGCTTAACATTGGTTGATGCAGCGTGCCCAGTGCCTACCATTCGTGGTTTTATTAGAGGCATCCAACATGCTGCAGCACGTCTCATCCAGGACCTAAAGATATATGATCACATCACCCTGATGGAATGCCATTGCCTCCAATTGCCAGCCTGCACAGTCTTCAAAACCAGCTGCATATAAAACACAGCTATCATGATCAGCACCCCAGCATAACATGCAGACCAGTTCACCTTTGCTGATCTCTCTACACTCGCAGCCATCACTCTGAAGCCTAAGAAGTGCAAAAAAAAAAACAGGAGAGCAGACCCTTTTTAACTGTGCACCTAGCATCTGGAGCAGCATCACCATATCCATCAGGACCAACCGAACACTGCTCTAATTTAGGAAAGAGCTGAAGATTCATCTCTTCAAAGAACATTACAACACATTGCATTAACCTTCCACAACCAAACATATGTTCCTCTTACTTGTTGATTAAGTGCTAGTCCTTAACCATGTCCAGGGCTCTGCTGCCTTTTAGCTAGGTTTGTGCTAAACAAATACATACACACCCTCATTTGTGCTTGCTTCTTATTGAGTGTTTTTCGTTATACCAGTTTGCCCATTGTGTGTTTCCAAGAGCAAAGCCTCTTTACCATCTCCCCGATTGGCTGACTTCTATCCTTCTACTGCTCACTTTTATGGAACTACTTTTTTCTTCTTGGTTAAGCACCCCATTATTATAATTGTCATACATTTTCCATTTCTTAGGTATCTCCCTGTGATATTTATTAATACGCATGTTTTAAATAAAAAAGCATAAATGCCAATGTTGTCAAAGTAAATTTTTATTGCACTGTGATAATTCACTTTGCTTGAATACATGCATATTTTATCATGGTTTGAATTACATTTATAGTTAGTGTTTTTAAACAATGAACAAGGATTCATAGAATTTGATATCTTGATTTCTCAATTGTTTTTAGGTTGCAGCCTACCAGACAGTGCAGCTTTGGGGCTTTCAGAAAGTTGACCTAGGAATGCATTCCGCTCGTTGATTACCACTGGCTTTGTGATAGGTAACTCACACCTTCAGGCTTTCCAGTAGCTCGCTTTATTTGCTTTAGCTCTCCAGGTTCAGTTCGTCCTTTCCGTTGCCTAAACCCTGTTTTCTGTATCCTTCCACAAACTCTCTTTCTGTTAACAGGATTTTGAATCTTGCTCTTATCTCGTCACATTTGCTGTGCTTTCAAAGACTGAGGTCAAATATCAGGCGCTGTCTTCCAAGGGCACTTATTTACTTTTCTTTCTCTGACTTCAAAGTGAGAGGATTTATGTGACAATCTTGCTGGATACTGGGGGTGGAAAGAGTTTTTTCTAGCAAACAATAACGTTTAAATTAACTGTGTAAGTATTTAAAAATATATCAGAATTATGAACACACAAATGAAGCACTTTTTGTTATTTCTGAAGTGTGTTCAAAACCAGTACTTTAATATGATCAAAACGAATTATTAAACTAGGTAATGCAACTTTCACACATTTTCATCTGGCACTGTATTGTTTTATTAGTAAAACTGTATGTTTGTGCAAATGTAATGATCATTTCAATTGCAAATGTGTTGTCTGTAATGGCAGTGTGCTACCACACCATGAATACTCCACTGTACACCACTGCACTCTGCACCACTCCAATCTATGCCACCTCACGCTATGCATCTCTACTCTACCCTGTACCACTCTATGCCAATGCACTCTTCGTCACTCTATTCTACACAACTGAATTCTTTGCCATTATACTCTCCACCATTCCAGTCCATGCAACACCAAACTACTCTGCACAACTCCATTCTATTCTACTGTACTCTATCCCCAACCTGCAACACTGCACTCTATGCCAATGCATTTTACTCTGCAACACTGAACTCTATGCCCATATACTCCATGGCAATCCACTGTACGCCACACTAATCTACTCTGCACCACTGTACTCTGTCACTGCACTGTACACCACTTTACTCCATTACACACTATCCAACTGCACTCTACCCTGCACCACTGCATGCCACTTCACTCTACTCTGAAACAAACTACTCTACGCCACTACTGCACTCTGTGCCACACCACTTAATGCCACTCTCCTCTTAACCACTGCACTCTACGCCATTGCACTCTTGCACCCTATGCCACTGCACTCACCTCTGCAGCACTGTACTCTACACCACTTCACTCTGACACTCAACTCTGCACTTTCCGCCACTCTACTCTGCGCTACTCCACTCTGCCACTACATTATATAGCACTATACTCTACAGCACTCTATGCTACTCTACACCACTCTATGCCACTGCACGCTACTCGACTCTACTCTACACCACAGCCCTCTGCTCCACTCACTCCACTCAGCACCACCTGACTTTGTACCACTGCATTCTGCGACACTGAATTTAATGCCATTGCACTCTACGCCAATGCAGTCTACACCGGTCCACTTCACACCACTACTCCATTGAATGCCACTCTATGCGACTCCACACTGCCACTCCAAAAAACAACTCTCTCTGCCACTCCACTCTACAACACTCAAGTCCACTCTTCGCCATTCCACTCAATGACACTCCAGGCCATTCACCTCTATGTCACTAACTTTTAGCCATGCTAAACATCAGCCACACTAGTGAACAACATGGCTAAAACACATTGGCAAAGCCAATAGCTCTTGCATAGGTTTAAGCAAAAGCAATCTTTCACAGAATATAAGTAGGTGAAAGGTTAGAGAGGGTTCATTAATGTTTGCTTGTTCTGAAGATGCCCAACAACATGCAGACAGAGTATATAAACTAGAACAAAACATTTTTAAGATGGAGAGGAACTTGGCTCCAGGAAGTTTAGACTGCTGGTAGCTATAAACACCTATTTTGCTGAAGGTTACAAAGATGGCATAATGAGTCCTCTGCACAGCTCGTCTTATATGCAGGCCTCAAGCACACTGCTGCTAAAAAGTGGATCCAAGGGATACAAGGCAGCCCCTGTCTCTTCAACGAACACTGCTTTGTTGGTTCAAAAAGGTGTGCAGGTGAATCCTCTATGAAACTCGAATAGGCCCATTTATTGTGCTAAGTTTAGACTAGTGAGCTAAGCAAGAAGAGGGGTTGAAGAATGCAGAAAAAAAGACCTCAATCTTATCATTTTACAATATTTTCTAATCTATATTCTAACAATTAACACTGTTGCTATGTTAATAACGACTACTATTCCTATTGTGTACACTAGGATAGTATTTTGATTTTACTAAATCTTGAAAATATATTCCTAGCTTCATAATGTTCTTAAGTGTGCCTAACCATGACTGAAGATCCCAATTATTCTTATGAAGTTTCCTAGTACTGATCGTACCTCACTCAAGTAATGCTCAGTGGGTTGCGGGGCTTACAGCCCACTGAGTCCTCTGTCTCATGTGCACTGAGCAAGTCCTTAGTGTTACAGAGACTAGGGATCCCTCTTTCAGGCTGTGCTGTGTAAGATCCCAAAAACAGTAACACCAAGAGAGAGCATGAATTTTCCAGTTGTCCCACTCGTGTGCTTCTCTTTCCCTCCCATCGCTTCCTGGTGCTCTCTTGCACCCGTGTGCTACCACCCAAACCTCCACCCATTCTTTGTGGTGGCTCGAAATCCTCAAGGACCCATTGCCTTATTTTAATTTTTGGAAAGGCTGACAACTGATATTTGCTGCAAGGCTGCTTTGCAGTGCATTAAGCTCTTTCAGGCAACAAAAAAAACCACCATTTTTTCAATTATCGATCCATGTGGTGTCCATCATCTTGAGTCTGTAAATAAAAACAAAAATCAAAGAAAATGGTACCCACATGTGGTGTAGCCATGCATACGCCATCACACATGCTTGTGACAGTGTCATTACACAGCTTTTTTTAAATTTATTTGTACCACCACCACTCACCGATGGTCAACCCTTACCCCTGTGATGATGCACAGCATCGGAAACAGCATTTTGCTCTTGCAGTGCAGCATCGGCAAAAAGGCACTGGCAAAGCTAATAAGTCAACTAGGCGAGACCTTCAGGTATAGATCTCTCACTGTACTCGGGGTGTTGCCCTTCCCCATTTTGTTTTGCTTATTTCAATATATCTTGTGTGGTCCCTCAGGGCCCTTCTCTGAGACACACTTTATTCAACATCTACATTACCCCTATTAATCCCCCTATTTGCTCTTTTGAATTCTGTCTCTTGTCCTATGCTAACAATATTCAAGTCTCCATTAGCAATGCAGCAACATCTCTCGTACCCAAGAGCATTTTCACTCTTGTATGTTAGCAGTTGCCAATTGGATACACGAAAATAGTGTCAAACCTAAAGAGATAAAACAGACATTTATCTTTTGGGAGCGGGGGAAGGTTATCCTTCCTATGGTCATCTGCTTGGTGACTTCCTGAACTCTGTTCCATTCCTACCCCCGTTAACTCAGCTAACTCTGTTTTCAGGCCATTCATAATGCTGGGTCTATTTACATTACAAATAACTTTTGGCCATGCTTACTGCGACATTTGCTGCGTTCGCCATCAACCTATCTACTGATTCCTTGTTTGCACTGCACTTGCACGGATGCCTGCAGCTAAACATTGGATATCCCTTCCTCTTGAACTTCGCCATCTAAACTTTACCCTTAACCTTCATAAAACAACTTAAGACCTGGCTGTTCCAAGTCACCTGTTTTTTTTTTCTCATATGCAGTCAGATCCTCTGTCAGCGCAAGGATGCCCCTAAATGACCCGCTACGAAACTATTTTTATTCATTCATTCAAGCATGGACCAGTCTCTAAGAAATATTTTTTTTCAATCATTCAATTTTTCAATAAAAGGGTAACACAAGCCACAACTGAAAAGTGGAACCGACCTAACTTGTAGTAACAGAATCAAGTAAATTAAATTACAACAAATAATACCTCATTACTACTTTAAGCCGACAATGATTTGCAAGTAATAAGCGTCTTCATTAATCACTAAGTTATTGTGAATTACTTACACATGTACAACACTTACTTGACCACTACATGTCTGGAGTGGACAATGTCCTACACTACTCTCAGCATGAACTACTAATTGAATAACCTCTTGAATGATTGTTCGCCTAACGTGCAGTAATGTCAGCTTGTCAATGAACATGAAGTCTAACTTACAGCTTGTAAAACCCATATATATTTAGTTAAGTGACAGTCTGCAACATTCACATAACACAAATTTCTCATATGACGGTGTGATATTCTTGTTTCGCAAAAACATGACAGCTATGTGACAAAAAGCATGACAATTATGCTTTTTCCTGATCCATGACGAGGCATCCCGGGTACCTCAACTGCATGACGAATTTTAACAGCCATATATGTATCAAATTGCACAACACTGCAGGACGATACTACCACAAACTGCATGAAAATTGCATGACAACGATATTATTATTATAACTTTATTAAAGACATAGTCACTCATTTTGTGGAATCGCACAGACTACAGTGCCACTCATCCGCAAAGAGCTTCAAACCCTCGACAAGATAGGAAGTGCTATTGAAATACCTATACCATGGTAAGTGAATCACAACTGAGCCACTTCATAATGGGTATTCTCTCCTTATCTATAAAAAGAAGAAACCTCTATGCATTTGTGCGATTCTAGACACAATTTTAGATAAATATAGAAGTAAAGAGGCCTACAAGAGGCAACGTTTTCTATTTTTTTTAAAAGACAATCTGATGGAAAATCTCACTGAGGGAATACGTTATTAGAAATAAAAAACAAGTTTCAATAGATACAAATAATTTCCTCGACTGAAATTGATAAACAATGGAAAACTGATCCTGCCACTTTAAGAACTCTGGAAACAGCCCTAGACCATCATGAACTGATGGAAAACTGGTTGTGCGGGTTTTGTGCCTGCAGGACGGTTTGTTTTAGACTAACACCAGTTCTCAGCATCTAGAAATAATTTATTTGGCAGTTTGCTCAACAGAGATGTTAATCAGCAGTCTCATCATTTTAGATGTTGCATCCGGCAATAAAAACATTTTAGGCGATTAACTCTCTGTCAATGTAGAGAACAATGGGCACAAGCCTCTCTCTCCCCAGGGATGCGTCCAGCACACAGATATCTGACATCTAGACGCATGGCTTCTTAAGTCCATGCGTTCATGAAAACTTCCTGCCTAGTAGTATGTGCTGCTAAAAGGGTAGCTGTCGAGTTCATCAGTCAGCAGGCTACGCCAGGCTCGTGACACTACCACAAGATGCTAAATCAGCCACTGGTGTAGCTGAACAAAATGCAAAACATCACAAAGCAGCCTGTGGGCTGCTTGGAAAGATCTGCAGTCCACACAGCAGCTGAATATACAGAATGCTCGCTGTAACTCCGGTGCATGTTGGGTGTTTCTCACACAGTTAGTTGTGCCTGCATAGGTGTCTGAACCTGTGACCTGTGTCTGCTCTTCTGCTATTTATGTTTTCCCTCTTTTCCTTTCTGCTGTCTGTGATATTTGCATTTTCTGGTTTGTGCTGGTAGAAACACTTCTAAATAAAAATGTAAGATGCAACACGCCACGCTGGAAAGGATTGTGAAACGTGCGGTCATTTATAGTGGGTTTTACATTACAGACCCTGCTCCTATTATGTCATAATTACTTAAAATACAAGAGGATTAGTCCTCTCCCCCCAAAGGGGCCTGGTGAAGGTAGTCTTTTGGAGATAATAACAGAGTGGGCGGGCTAGAATTTAATGCACCGGATTTAAGCCAACTTAAAAAAAAAAACGAATTAAAATTCCAAAAGGGTGAAATATTGTTCCCTCGGGGTTTGGAGTAAAGGAGAGAACTAACCCTAGGTCTGAGGAGAACATTCGATACACAAAAGGGAACAAAATGCAATCTAACAATTAAAAGGTTAGAACGTTAATACAAACAATGCACTGAATATTATACAAAAAGCGTTATTGTCCGTATAAAGTTGGTAAAAAGAGAAAAGATTAAAGAAACAGCATTCAACTGGGTGAACCCTCTTTTCCTGCATTTTTACTAAAAACTGGGGTGCAATACATCCCAACTGACAGTAGCCCACTGGAATTGGTATTGTAAATAGCAGCGGTAGATGCCGCATAACTCAAGGGGGGTGGGGTGGTTTGAGACAAGGTGAAATAAAATTAAAAAAAATAATAAATTCACTTACCTTGCCTCCGTCCCTGCCGCCTCGCTCGTTGCTCCTCTTCTGGTGTCCCAGCATTCACTGCTGGGACACCAGCACAGGCTCCCCCGCAATCCTGGCGCTGCTTTCATGCTAAACTTGGCATGAAAGCAGTGCCAGGATTGGTCTGAGCGACTCCGACTGCTGCTTAGACACAGCCATGGGGTCTCTCCCTTTTTTTCAGTCCGGCTGTTCAACACAGCAGTGCTGGAGAAACCTAAGTGTGCATGTGTGTTTGGCCGGCCTCAGACGACCGGCCAAACACACATGCGCACTTAGGTGCACTCTTCTCTCCCCCACAATAGTAAACTATTGTTTTATTTTTCTGCTTCTATCTCAGCCAATGAAGCGATGCTCCTTCGCCAAAGTGAAGGAGCGTCCCCCGGTAAATCGTGAAGATAAGACAAAAGATTGAAAAGTGCTAACTACTTTAAAAGCAAAGTGCTCACACACAAACATTTGAGGAGAATGTTGTGTACCTAGGTTTGGGTAATTTTTTTCTTTTTTTTTTTACCGTGACTACATGCGTCACCCCTCTTAGTCTCAGAAAGGGTGACCGGGCTTCCCAAAGTCTGGACCAAGAATAAGATGCCCATACGGACACAACAGGTGTTCAAGCAGATGGGCTCCGATGAAACTCTCACACCAGAAAAGATAGAAAAGACTTATTTTACTAGAGTACCCTTTTCTTTAGCAACTACAGAAGATGCTAGGTAAGCTGACAATGTCTGCAACTTAATCTCCCAAACGGCTGACATGACTTCTAAATGAAAAAAAGAGGCTTCCACATCAAAAACTGAGAACAGCTAGGCAGGAAATTTAAATGGCAATTCCAAACTTCTAAAAACAAAACCCTTCAAAATGTAGGCAATAATAGCAAAGAAGACAGAGTTTGGGCGCCATTCTAAAGCCGAACACATGGAGGTTTAAATCCAAAGCTTGCACCTGTAGACAACATTGTCTCAAGTGACTAACACTGACCAGCAGAAGATCAGGGGACTGTAGAGGTCTTGGCTGAAATGCTGGCCGATAATTAAGACACTCTGAAGAGAAAAGGGTCCATTCACAGGGTAAATAAGCCCTAATAATGATGTAAGAATCCCTGTCAGGCTGAGTGGTTGTCAATATTGATGGGTTTGCTGGAGAAGGCAAAGCGAAGGAATGGGGGGAGGGGGCTTTTTAAACAAAGCAGCATATAAGGAGCACACATATCAGAATACTGCTGTCACAAGGCCCTAGATTAGAAGCCCTAGCACCGAAGAATGCGTCTAAATAAAGATATTTTAAGCAGAGCTCTTCCTGCATCTCCTTAGATCCCCTACACTGAAGGGACACAGATATATCCAATGGCCCTGCTGCAAGTCAGGACACGCTTTCTGACTTGAATCAGGCCTGTCAAAATTACTGGGGACAGCAACCACGCAAAGGCGGGCACTCGGTCCTGCCCCTTCTTGGTCCCATCTCCATCTTTCGAATGTCTAAGTATGAATATGGTAACTGAAACAGACCCCCAAATTCAGACTCCCACCAACCAATCCTAATCAACTCTCCAAATCACAGACAGAAATGTCAGATGTAACTTTTTTATATACATTTAAATAAACATACATTCAGCCACTGAGTATGTATTGTTCTTGGGTGACATTTGTATAAAAAAAAGTCTAAGTATTCGGCTGAAGACAAGATAAGACTATGCAGTGTTTGTTTTCAAGAAATGATAAGATGCAATTCTTAATAAACGCGCTGCCGTCACCCAAGGGTTCAGCTGAGATCCTTGTGCCTTTGAGCTGTAACTAGACCAGCGCACAGGGTTTGGGAAGGAATGGATGCCAGAAGCGTCAGAGCACAGTTTCTCTCTGGGCAATATGCTTAATCTACTCCATCTGTCTCAATAAGTCGAACTTTAGGGACTCGAATAAAGAGAGCATTGTGAAATATTAACTCCAAGAAGAAATGTAATGAACGCCAAGAGCCCCAAACTAAGCAACTAAACTTTGCTCTGGAGTATACCGTCTTCGATAGTGTTCAGCTTGCGAAATTGAGGAGAACTTAGAAATGAAAGCTTGCCTTCTGTTCCGGTTGATAGCTTGGGCACTGCGAGTGACATCTCTTATTAATTACCATCAGTGGCAGCCTGCTATCCCTGTCCCGTTCAACAAACTGGTTCCAAGCACGGGGTGACACATCTTTTCAGGTGAAACATGTTTTGTGTGTAGCCTGTGGCGTGGGGTGGGAGCGCTGGCTCTGTTCTAGGATTTTCACAAGATGAAAAACCACTGAAAGCATTTAAAATCATTCAATCGTGCCCGACACAAATATGTTAAAGTGTGTAGTTAAACCAATGTTCTGCTGCAATATAAAATTTTTATATGTATCACTGTACAAAAATATCGACCACCACGTTATAGTGAAGGTATTAGTTAGTAGGTAAGTGTGTATATATACATATATATATAGTCAGGGTACAGAGACCTTGAGTTAAGAATAGAAAATGCGCACTTAACCATATATGCTTACCTTCACAATATAATGGTAGTTAATATTCTGGAGAAGATACGTTTGTAGGACTTAATGCAAATATTCTGACATACAGACAGGTACACCTCTAAAGCAGTGCCCTCTAGAATTCTATGTACACAGTTATAAACCAGTTAGAGCTATACCGTCCATTTAAGAATTAATCAGAAAATTGTAATCGTTTTTAATGAAAAATACTCCATCTATTTGAAGTCGAAAAAAATTCTGACCTAACTGTACTTCTCTGTCACGGGAATCCTCATCGGTGATGGCTGCTGAGAGCTTAAATAACACACTGTAACCTTCCTCCACCATCAAACCTTTTGTTTCCTTTATTTGAAGCCTTTTGAGAAATCGTGTGACATTTCTAATGCTTCTAAAGTAGGGAGGAGTTAATCTGTCACTTACAAACCCAGCTGTAAAGCAATGGATTGCACTAGAAAAAGGGGTGCAATATAACAGTGATGTGTCAAGCATGGAGTGATTATTTCTGATTGATCCTTCACTTTTTTAATATCCACAGGCGTCACACTGGATCCGGAAACTTTATATAGCGATATCCTGCAGCATCAAGAGATGCTGTCGTATAACAATGTGTTGGGTTGTACCGCTTCTTCCCATGCAGATATGACATTGGGACCAGTACATATAGGCCACCTGCACATACTGGGGTCAGTTCCTTTTTTTCTACACCAACTGACATGGATTCTTGAGCTTCAATTTCCTCAGAAAACGATATTTTCTTTGAACAAAATGTCACCTAAACCACAAGGGTTTAAGCCGTGTATGACACGTAACCAAAAGATGTTGGCAACGGAACCACGCAACATCTGTCTTTGGTGTCGTGCTTGTTGTATGCCAAAATGAATAAGAAGGCTATTTGTTACTGTGAATCGAAGTTAATGATCGCAAGGTTGAGGAAGTCAAAAACCCGCTCTAGGTTAAAAGCTGCAGTTCGATGATTCTGGCCGAGAGCAAAGATTCACTCTTGTTCCAGAGGTTTTTCTCACAACTGGACTTCCTCCAAGTCAAGTAAGTCAAGAAAGAGCCATAAAAAGCTTACGAAATCAAAGTATGGCTCACCTGCATCGCAACACTTTTAGGATTCAGAATTGCATGATGCACCTAGCACCACTAGGGCACAAAGCTGTTAAACTATTGCGGAGTCGTGAACAACGCCATTCCCTTTCTGGATTGCTTCAGATCGAGCGGTGATGCAAGATCAACTCCATCAGCTACAGTTAGCTATGGAGGAGATATTTGGTGCCATACCAGAACCCTCTGGTGTGCTTTCGACCCTTATGGATCCGAGGGGGCCTCAAGTTGGTCAACTGACTGCATGATCAATCTAGACAGCTGTGTTTCTTGGCCGCGTCCGGAAGTCATTGTCAACGCCAGCTCCATTCATTCTGGTACCAATGATGCTCTTACCTTGTTAGAGCCAGATACATGGAAAGAGGAATTCTTCATTGATAAAGAATATCAACCCTTTTGTTCTCACAGTGATATTCTAGATGACCTCCAAGATGCAAGTAGGTTAGATGCCTCACCTGATTTGAGATAGGCATGACAGAAGTTTTGACCCCGGCTCAGTATTCCTAGGAATCAATGTGCCCTTTAAAGAGGCATTACCTGATGTTTTGCTGGGTACCTAGGCAAAGGCAGGATCTTGCCTATTGACTAAAAGGCAGGCTGTAAGACTACATAGGCCTGCTCCTAGAGATCCAGATTTTTTGTTACAACATGCAAACCGGAAAACTTTGTGGTACAGGCTTCTACAAGTTGTACCACCCAAATGCATTTGCAACTATCCTTTGGTAGGTAGATGAAGAGAAAGCATATGTAAAGAAAGTATTTTCCTCAACCAGCCTGGACCTAAGGAGAGTTAACATGTTGTGTCTTTTAGGAAGATACTGCCATGCTTTTTTAGGTGATGTTCTACCAGCAGTCTCTGAAGAAGCCTGGCGGGTGTTTCAGCATCTAGTCTATGATGGACAGAATGTTGCAAGTTTGAATTTTATTAAAACTTGCTTAGACATCACTGATTGCCTTATTAGATCAGTTGGTGTCAGCATGGTGCTAAGACACCATACAGTCTTTTCCTAAGACATGAAACAAACATTTATGGGTAGGCCCTTTGAAGGCTCTAAGATTTTGGGGGCAAAGGCAGACTCAGACCTTGAAAGTTTCAAAGAAAGTAAAGCTACTGCCTCCTCATTGGGCTTAGCTACACAATTGTGGCTGTTTCCCCAACAAAAGGGTCCTTTTTGAAGCTTTGAAAGGGGCTTCATTCAGAGGCAATATTTGTCTCAGCAACAGCAGACCACCAGAAGTGGTAGGTGAGCAGGATGTAAACGTTCAGGCCCCAAAGGACAATGTTCCAGCCAGTCCTCAGGTCCTCTTACTGTTGCCGCAGCAAAAAAACTTTAATTTAGTCTAGACCACCCATGATTGGCCAGGTGGAGGGCAAATCACATTTTACCTCACCGGATGGATCATTGGGTGGTCCAGATCGTGGAACAAGGTCACTTCCTGCCCTGCTTTTCCTCCACGCATCCCACCCACACACCATCAGAACCTGGATGACCACTTATCTATACTCCAAGAAACATTCTAAATCTTTTGGCCAAAAAAGCAATAGAGAGGGTGCTGGTCTCAAACATCTTGACAGATTATTACTTTTGTTACATTCTGACTCCCAAAAAGGATAGCAGCCTTCATCCAATCCTGGATCTACACCCTGTGAATTCCTTCTCAAGGAAAGACAACCATAGCCCAAGTTCTCCCTGCCCCTTGATCCAGGAAATAAAGATGGTAGAGCTGGACTTGCTGAATGCATACTTACACATTCCAATCCTACAGCCCCATTGACACTAGCTACGGTTTCAGTTAGGTAGCATTTTCAGTTCTGCGTGCACCTCAAGTGTTCACAAAGGTGATGGTGCATGCTGGGCTGGCACCTCCAGAGAGATCCGAAGTTAGTTCTCTTGCACATACTGATACATCTGGACAGCAATAGATATAAGCTAGCCCTGCTGTGGATCACCTTGGTGATGGCCAAAAGAGAGAGTGTAAAGCATTGGAGAGACAAACTACCCCTCCCCCACACTGGAAGGAAGGGAAACGGGGTTGGACCACTGCATGAGCCTGGAAGGGCAGGTATACACAGCCAGAGAATGCCCTCACAAACATTTGAAGATCTGGGGTAACCCTGTTGGAACCTATTAGGAGTCAACAGAGGTCTTTAGTGATGCGTTTGGGGATAGTTCTGGGAATGAGCTTAAATGACTGGCGATGGAGGTAGGGGGTACAGACTGTCACATGCACATCTATGTACTGAAGATTGCTGGCATTGAGATGGTTGGTTTGGTGTGACCTTGACTATGGAGAAAATGAAATAAAATGTTTCCCAAAAAATGCCTTGGGCCCAGTATGTCCGGACTTTCCTCAGAACCCGAGACAAGAGAAACAGGGGCAGGACAGCAGACCCATCTCCCATCGCAGTCAGAATGCTTCTCCACTGAGCTATAGAGTGAACACTGAACATGTGCCAGTGGTGAACATATGTACCCAGGACATATCACACTGTACAAAGATGTCTCTTGTGACCCCCAAGTGGAAAAGTCACTTGTGATCTGCCAGTCAACATCTGCTCGTCCGCTCTGGCGTTCACAGTCCTCGCCAGATAGCTGGCTCCCAAAAATATGTTCTGCAGGTCCAGCAACTTTTGTGGGCATACAGCCCCCTGGAACCCCATTCCATCCACTTGTTACAGTACCACGTGGCAGTTTTGTTGTCTGTGAGTACACGTACCGGTTTCCCCTTGATGGATGGCAGGAAGGCTTTCATGGCCAGAAGGACTGCCCAAAACTCCAACAATATGTTGTAGAGTTGGCTCTGCCACAGACCAACGGCTTCTGATCTCACCCAGATGACCGTCCGGCCCCAGCAGTGAGACGTCTGTCACAACAGTTAAGTCTGGGTGCAGCAGGGACAATGGCCTGACTGGTCCAGTTGATGCTTGTCTGTTACTCCAGAAGAGCCTGAGCCATCTCCAGCGACACCTGGATAGAGTTGGAGAGGCAGCCCAGATGGAGCACAAAAAAAAAAAAATGAACTGACAGCGGGCGGGAAGGGGGGGAGCGGGGTTACACCTTTATGTGGCTCTGCTCCATTACTTCCGGAAGATAAGGAGTATTGCTGGTAAAATTCTTCGGATTTAGGCAGGCGCCTATGGATGTTCTTAAGGTGAGGAACCTGTTAGAGGTATCTATCAGAATGCTTGTGTTGCATTAGCAAGTAGAGAGCTTCATTTTCTCTGCCAGGAAGGGCTGAATGTCAAAGCCAACAAAAGGAGCAAAAAACTTCAGTAAGCTTACTCATCTTCTTGGAGTACAGATCTCATATTAACAAACAGTAAGTTCACTTATCTATGGGTTAAAACTAAAAAATATATACCATCCCATAAGACACATCACGTGTTCTTTAAAAGGACTCCCATCCACAGAAATCCGTTGTAATGCTTCATTATTGAGTCCCTGCTCAGTATGTGCATCCAATCGGGTGGGCTCAACCTCACTCTTAGAGGGAGTTCTTTAATGTACTAGTTTCAGGGATCCTCACAACGCAGTTAAATTGTCTAAAGGGAACAGAAAGGTCCTTTGGCAAATTAATGTGTGCACCAATAACCAGGTGTGCAGTAAATAACGGATGGCACACCAGTTATCGCACATAGTTCATTACATTAATTTAATAATGTTTTTCCAATTTTCGTGTGCCCACAGACAAAAGCCTGATAGTACCAAAGTGGTTTGTATTGAATGAATGTAATGGATGCACAAATGAATGAGTGTCCCCCATAATAACATGGGATACGCATATAGAGATACATTCGTTCTAGGGAAAATGAAGGGATCTTTTAGGTACTGAAGAAACCGGGTGACCAAAAGAGCAGACATAGGCTGGCTAAAACATGTAGACTGGGTATGAATGTATGAATGTAGGAGAACGGATAAACATCTGCTGCTGATTTAATGTGCCAAAGGACTAGTCTATTAAAACTATGAGATACAGTGAGTTGTCTTTAGGCAATTTTAACAGAGATATGAGAATCCCCCAAGCTAGTACATGAAAGAGCGCCCCTTCAAGAGTGACACTAAACCCGTCCGGTTGGGTACACATACCGGGCGAAGACTCAATGATGAAGCATGCCTCAGAATTTCAGTGGGTCGGGGTTTTCTTTAAAGACGGCGTGGAACAGTATGTATATTTTGAACCTATATGTAAGTGGGCTATTTCTTTGGAGTATGTCAAAGGCAATAGCCTAGTGGATGACGAATAATAGAAAAAAGGTGCCGGGGGCAGGCAGTGGAACCAGCAGAGTTCATGAATCATGGGTACGAATTATAACTACTTTCTAAGCACCATTGAGATGCTCTGCTGCTTCGAGACATGCTTCAGTGAGGTGAGTGGAGCCTCTAGTATGCAGGCCAACAAGCTGTTGGCCAGGTTGGAAAATGGTGCTTGATCAGCAGGTCTGAAATTAGGTTTGTGTTTGGGTGGAGGTATGGGTTTAATGGCGTTGAGATGACTGCTGACATGTGCTGAGGTGTCAGGTGAAGAGTGTTGATGGTTTAATTCTAGTTTTGGCTATTTGTGATGGGCAAGACTGCATAACGTAAGAAGGGACAGCAATGTGGTCTACCCAAATCCAGGGGAAGATGTGGGCTGCCTTTATGATGAGACACGTTCTCTCACTGTTGATGGTCTTAACAAGGTTGGGAGGCATTTCTTTCATGTTCTCGATTGTTGTGTAAGGCTGAAGTCATCAAGCAAGATTTTTGAAATTCTGGTACTCAATGTTGACCTAGATCTTAGGGGTCTACTGATGAGGTGAACACTGACGGTCTGGGTCATAGACAGTGCAATGTTTTAGCTCAGAAGTTGAAATGACTTGACAAACAAGACTGCAAGGTCCAGTAGCAATGATGTCAGATCGCTGTCCCATGCCACTAGTTGGCATGTGGTTGAGTCCTTGGTTCACTACAATTCTGCAATGACATATTTCCCATTTCAGTAATGCAGCCCCCCCCCCATGTCCACCCTCCATCCGGGACTCTACCTCTCAATATTCCCATTAG
The DNA here is from genome assembly GCF_031143425.1 of Pleurodeles waltl. Classification (NCBI taxonomy): domain Eukaryota; kingdom Metazoa; phylum Chordata; class Amphibia; order Caudata; family Salamandridae; genus Pleurodeles; species Pleurodeles waltl. Next base: position 197,066,062 of record NC_090442.1, read on the forward strand.
GGAATGACACCTTTGGCATTTCTCCAGGGACCCCATATTTCCTCAAACTTTCTTGGGGGGCCCCATGCTTGGTAGACCAATTTTTCTGCCCTAATACACAAGTCTACATTTGATTGCCAGGTGTGTACCGTTGGGACCCTGTCATGCCGCCAGTTTTTGATCATATCTCATCTTGCCACCATCAAAGCAGTATTGCAAAGGAGAGGTGGGTAGCAGTCTAGAGTATGTCCCCCTGCCAAATGTCAAGGATCACCAGCTGTGGGTAAATTCCAATGTAGTATCTAGGACTGCTGATATTCTTCGGCTCACTTTACCCAGTAGTCGTGAACCCTGGAGCAGCCCCCAATTGTATACATCAGATTGCCTCTCTGCCTGCATCCCATTAAACAGAGATCTGTGTTGATTCTTCCCATTTGGAACAATCTGGTCCTCGTGAAACAGGCTCGAGGGAGTATTTTCAGTTGCATTAACTAGAATACCAATTAGATGTCTACCTCAAGAGGGTAACAGCAAGCTGCTACCCAATCATTATCTTCCAGCCTGCCCAGGTCTTGCTCCCATTGATCCCTAAGACTGTCCAGTGGCGGAAGGCTGTTATGTAGGAGAGTGGAGTATAATCAGGACACTCTGTGCCTGGTCAAGGGGTCCCCTCCTTCCCTGTACTCCAGAAGCGCCTCATCTGCCGCCTCCTGTAGCATCTCCATGTGTCTTTGCAGGAGATATCTTAGTTGCGAAACCGAAGATATTGGCTCCTTGCCAGCTCATATTGTTCCCATAATTCAGAAAAGGTTATCTCATTCTCTTGCCAGACATCACCTACTTTAGATAGTCCCAAGATATCCATTGCCTATGGCATCGATGACGCATAGTCCCTTGAGCATCTGAATGGTATATATTCTCGTGTTACGTGCATATTAAACATGTATGTGAAGGTGCTAAAGAACAATGTCTCTAAGATGAAGAGCATCTGGTGTGTTTTAGATCTGATGTCCCCGATGGCGGCTGCAGGTTGCACTTTGGAGTGCTAGTGGGTGAGCATGAGGTGCTGCATGTCTTCTGCATGTGTATTACGAGAGCTGATGAGTGGGATGAGAATGAACATGTATGGGGTTTACTGTGCTTGGTTAAACGGTGGGGGATCTCACCTAACAAGACTGCTTTTTCCTAATAAAATGAGCCATAGGTTTCTTAGGGGGGCATATATGTGTATTCTGAGCTCCCAATCATACACAATAAACTCTAACTATTTTATCCAGAGGTTTAAATTAAATAGAAGGGCATTTAGATTCCCTCAGGCTTAGATATGTGTACATTCAAAGCACAATTAACATCTAGTTTAAGATGTTGAGGCTGTGGGAGCACAAACACCACAGATATATGCAGTGACTGCTATAAATGCTATTATGGTACAGCTTTAGGTAAACAATCATGTAAATCTTCCTCTGAAGTCTGGTGAGTAGACTTTGTCTGCATGGTAAGCTCCAACCTTACAACTGTTAACATTATGGAACAATCTTGTTAGTTATATTCTGAAGCACAAACGTTTTATATGTGGGCCTGTTCAAAAGTTCATAGCCCATAAGTATCAAGCCTCAAAAGAATCTACTGTTTCTTCTACATTTGCAGTCTGTGGACTTAAATGTTTGCTTGTCATTCATTTTCCATCATAGGAGAGAGCCTAATGCACAATCAACCTCCTCACAAAAATGATACGAATTTATAAAATAATTATTTTTGTTCACTCATCGCAGTGTTACACATGGATGACGTCGCCATTCAAACTGATGCATTAAGTTTCTCTAGTGGAATAAAGTGCTCATGCTTGTGACGACTTCCACAAACCATGTTAGCTAGTTTCAACTTTTCGCCACACTACAAATTTAAAGATTAAGAACAGTCTCGCATTGCTGCTGCGCGAGCACTCTTTACAGACACTCCACTCAGACATTTACAAAGCATGGCGTTTTTCTTGTACCTTCATGAAGCACTACTGAAACAGAAGTCAGACAGGAGGTGCTAAGGAATCTTTTCAAATTATGTTAGCCTCATTCCTGCTTCCAGTTCTGCTATGAAAATCTGAATTCTAGAAATTTCCAGGATAATAGAGGCCAAACTACTGCCTCTTACTCGCTCCAATTTGGCCCTTATGATTAGATTAACAGGCAGGACATAGCACAGCGGTAAACTATTTATGATGATCTTCCAGGCCGGAAGAGGTTGTCTCCCAAAAGCAGAACATTAATTATCAAAAAGGTGAGATTTGTATAGGTACGCACTGCACTGGTTTTGGTACACACTGCTAAACATAATTGGATGTTGCTACCATGAGGCAATACTTGATAAGGTTGTCAACAACTGCATGGCAGAAGTGAGAGTGCCCCTTGTTCAGCAGGTTGAAGATGAGAATCCTGTGGTCAAGGTCTGCAGGAGAAACGACTCCGTAGCGGACAATGAAGCAGGTATTGCTGGCAATGGGCTCTGATGGTCTGTTCATTTTCATCAAGACAAGCAAGTTCACTCCAACAGTGAGTTCACCTACAATGAGTCACTGACAGCTGAAACAGAGCTGGTGGTTGAATGTATAACGTGCCAAGTGGTCCAAAATGAGGCAGCCCGCCTTCTGTTAAATGTGCCAGCAACATCGCGGATCTCCCCCTATCAGACGGCTTTACACCGGCTGCCCTGCCCGTTAGAAAGAGAGTTAGGTTTAAGGCTCTTGTTCTGGTGCATGGTGCCCTGTACCAAGCTGGGGCTTCCTATCTCAGAGCCAGATTTGGATTCTACGATCCCCCCCAGAAAGTTGAGATCTGCTGATAAACTTTTGGAAGTGATCCCCAGAATTCAGCAAGCATTGGTGGAAGATCTCTCACCTACCTGGTCTCAGTAGCATGGAATGAGCTACCTCTTGGGTTGCTCTAACTGAATGATATGACAGTTTTTAAGAAAAAGCTTTGTGCAACATTAACTTCCTTGTCCATCTTTTCCAAACTAAGCTGTTTGCACCGGAAAAACACTTTTGAGTAGCTGTGTGCACTATAAATTGCTTTCGTCATCATCATCAACAAGGTAGACGATCATTTGAATTTGTGTGCTGCGTGTGGAAATTTGAGGTTTAGACTGGTCAAAGTAGCTGCCCGCAGATTAGCAGCAGTTGCAGAGGCTTTTGAAGCCTGAAGGGGCAGGATGTCACACGAGGGCCTGGACCCTCTTGTCCTCTGAGAATTCATGCCCTAAGTGCTATTTCCCGTGGTGCTCTTGGAAGGTTGAAGAGAAGAAGCACTTCAAATGGATTCTTCCGAAATGACAAATTTGTAGAGCAAATACAGAACCCTTTGTCTGTCTTTCAGAGTTTTTTGTGGAACATATCTTGCAAATGTTACAGTCCTGAGGGTTCAGCCAGGCTACAGGATCCTGCAGAAACTTTCTTTACAGTACCGGTTTAACACTACTTAAAAAAAAACTTTTTCGTTATGAGTGAGGTCTCAGTCATAATAAATGTGTACATGTAAAGCCAGGCCAAGGTGTGTATGGGAGTGTGCTGCTCTTTCAGAGAGGAAGGAAAGTTTGCTGTTGGGTAGATGGAAGAAACCACTGAGGGGGATGTTAATCAGGGGCCTGTGTGGTCTTAAAGGCTCAAAAGCACAAACATGTTTCGCTAATAAAGGTGTAGGATGGAAAAACAGGGTCATTTTGATTGCTACCATCTGTATATATTTTGTAGATAACGTCCTTCGCCTCGCTGCTCATTACACATAACGCAGAAGCACACGGAGTATTACACAATGGCTGTAAAGGTTGGCCACTGGATGGAAAAGAAGTGTGGTAGAAAGACAGCAACTCACTTGACCCTTTGTCATCTTCTGCAGCTCCTCCTCCCAAGCTGCTCGGTCGTCGTCCAGGTAGTAGGAGGCGGGGGGGCTGAGTCCGTGCAGGATCTGAGGGTCTCGGTCCTGGCAGAGAGCAGTCAGGTGGCCGATGTACAACTTCAACTTGCTGCGGTTCTGGTCGAGTTCTAAAAGAGGCTGGGTTATCTGCAGGAGAAAATCCAACAGTTACTGGACCCACACTTCCAGAATGAATGCTCGGCTCAGACACTTACGCAGGGTAAATGGTCCAACACAAAATGCACATTTATGAAAGCAGAAATCCTTCGTCACAATAAAGTGCAGAAAAGCTCTTTGTACATATGTTACTCCACATACACAAGTAGGAGTAGTGTACATATTCAGGTATCATTTGAAACCTGAAGGCTATGTAGATTTAACACACCATCTACACCAACCTAGAGCACAGCGCATTAGAAGGTCCATTCATCATCATGACCACATACGCTGGGTCTGTCCATGCTATAGAACCTCTCGGACATCCACCCCCCGGACTACCAAAAGGAGCCACAATGCCCTGCTAACTCAGACTGCAGGCTATACTGAGCAGACTAGCAATAACAGGAATACAATTATTTCAACAGAAGCCCACATAAAAAAGGTATGCTAACATCCGCAGCATTCCGCATTTGGGGGGAAAAAATGCCTGTATTTAAATTTTAGATGGTAAATATGTACGCAATATCCTGATTTAAAAACATTTGGCCAAGCACTAAACCTTTGTCAAGTTCGTAAAATAACTGCATGCCAAGCAACACTCAGAACATGTTCTAGTGAAGTTTCTGCTCTGAGTTTGGGGCTGTCAAATTTATAGCATCACATCATTTAAATGATTTGTCTATTGCACACTGGAGAGATTGCGTATTCAATCCAAAAGTTGAAATAAAGGGACAAAAAGAAAATGAAAAGCTGAAGTTTGCGAGAAAAATGTTGTACTTTCAGTAAACGCTCCAATATTAATTCTGGATACAATGAATGTGTTTAGCAAGAAGACAATGCTGCTATTTGGGGCCAGAATTAATATGTAAACAAATAGCTGCATTTTCTTAATGTATTCCATGTCCGAGTAATGCTGATATTATTCACTGGCGTCAGGAACCACGCGCTGCTATGTCTATGAAGCAAGGCCGCATCTGTGCTTCTATAGTTGTGGTAACATTACTTGTCATCACTGATGCTGTCTTAGGTGTTAGAATGTAATACTGCTGCCTGAGGGGATGAGGCGTCCAATCAGAGAAGAGCTGCGGCGTCTAAGCCTCTGAGACCAGTCTGGTACCAGGTATTGCTCTATCTACAGCTTGCGATTGTGACACGTGTTTGACTTTTAATTCTCACATACTGTCGCTCTACGTAGATGCTCAGTCGTAATATAGAAATTATAATGCACACGTACAAAGCATATGACTGAGAAACTGCTTGAAAAGTGCAGGGGAAAGATTGAAAATGAGAGGAACAGAAGCTAGACGTTGCTATACTGAAATATGCCCCGCTCTTGAAGGATTATAGGTGTCCATGGCAGACTGCGTTTCTAGACTGACTGTTCAAGGCAATTGTAGAGGGAAACGTTTTGTTTCGCCACCGTGTTTGCAAAGGTTTTCTGGAAGAGGATTCCTATTCTGGTTACTACCCATGCGGAGGCCTGGTGTAGCTTGGAAGTATTGGGCTAATTCAGGAGTCTTCCTTCAAATCTTTTTGCAAAACCTGCAGCTTTTTCTTTACTTGGAATAGGTAGTGTAGAATGCACGGTTTGGACAAATTTATGTTAAAAATAAAGAGTTCCGTTTTTCGGTATTGTCAATGAAAGACTTGTTATTTCACTTGATTTCCTTGAGATGGATGAAAATACATTCAGATGCAATAAGTATATTAGTTTGAATTTTCAATGTAAAAAGTACACCGGACTATGCTGCCTAAACATAGAAACAGTTTATTTCCCAGTGCTAAGGAGGCCAGTGGTACACCGAGGGCTGTGTCACGATGGTATTTTCTACAGAGCGCCAGGGTAGAAGAGGCTATTGCACTTCGTTTTGGCATCTTGAGCGCATTCATTAATTCAAAATATCTCCGAGTTAATACGTGTTTTTCTGACAGGAGAGCTCGGGAAAACAAAGAGGCAATTATTGCATTCTGTCTTCAAAACATGCACGCACTTGCAGATACTTCGAGTTATTGGATGCACTTCAGACACCAAAAAGAAAAGCAAAAACCCCGTCTGCCCTGCCGTGCACCAAGCGCCATCCTGGCATGACCCAAGGGGGCAACTGGGTCAAATCCGGCCTCCTCTAACACCACCGTGAATCCCGGCTACCATCTGCTCCCATCACCAGTGCTGGAGTCATCAAAACAGTGATACAGTGTCCAACGTTATGTGCTTACAGCCGCTATCCGAGCAAGGGATTTTATTTTAAATATATTTGTATTAATGTACACGTTTTAAGACAGAGCACAGTCTTTTTGTATTATTCTCGAACTGCGTTTGATACTTCGTCAACAGTAACCTGTTTAATAGTTTTACAGTAACCAAAATAACATCTAAAAGGTCGGTGATTGGGTTAGACAAATTGTATTCATTAAGTCAACTTAGAGCCCTTTGAGCGAGGTATTATATTTGCATAGCAACTAGCATAATTATTTACACTGTGTCTAGAGATTACGTATTCAGATACAGTACGCACGGTGCTCAAATAGTTATTTTAAATCCCCACAAGATGAGATATATACTTGATGTTGTATCACTGTCCCATGGAAGTCTGATTTTGTTAAGTAGGTCTTGTACCATTAGTTCCGATGCTCAGACTGTTTCTCTAGTCACATGTCCTTTCTTAGGTGTTAACGCTGGATTCTCCAGTTCATTCCATTGTGCCATTTATCTCTACTATACCTCAGGTGGGTCACTGGCCTTCCGGTTTTGGGCAAATTTTCTATGTTGAAACCACTAACCCCAAATCTGTGAACCTATTACTCGTTGTTATTTTTGCTTCAGAGGGACTGTAGTATACAAATGAAGTGATGGCCAGAATGCCTGAATTAATCTCCGCCACTCGTAATTACTTGGGCCACATCCCAGTCCACCGTTTGCACACCATGCCACCTCAGCTTGGACCCAGCCATAAGCAAATGAGCCTTGACCCTCCTTCAATTGGAACAGTCCAGCCCAAACGGCCAGGCCAGGTCCTCCCTGAACTGGAACACAAGCATCCCAGGACCGGTTTCACTCTTGTTGGGGCTTTTGAGAAGCATTGTAGACATCTTTGAGGTGTATATTCCACTTGTTTGATTGTGATGCCTTCTGGTATTTGGATATGGACTCCAAATATCTATTTAACTGTTGGCTTGGCCATATCTTGTGGTAGAAATGTTCTACTGGCACATTACATTTTGGAAAACAGTTAATAGTTTATCTACATACAGTCCAAACTCTTGTGGGAGTTAAATACTCTAATTGTAAATATTCAAATCTCATGTTTGAAGTACTTTAAATATGTAGATCAACATTGGTATCTTTTCCTTTTCTAGTCCAATGCCAAGATCCTCAAACTTTCCTTTCATGCCTCTCATATTTCTCTGTATATTCTAGCAATAGCGTATTTGCCATTACCAATAGTGTTTGCAGTACCTTAATCTATGGTGGTTCAGCGATACCCATTTCTCATTGTTCGTGAAGTGTTGTTAATAGTTATTTGTGTGTTAGGAACTGAGCAGATGACAGGTTATACGTATTCGCCAATTCAGCAACACTCTCTCTCTCTCACACACACACACAATCTCTCTCTCTCTCAAAAACGTTTAAGTGATTTTATAATTGGGTATTAAAGTAAGGTAAAAACTAGCATTTGCAAACCTTTGAAATTCACCAGTTATAGTTTACTGAGCTAAATATAACTTGTGTCCCCCGTCAATGCACTGCTTATGACCTCAGTTTACTTCACTCATTATATGTTAAATTACTCCACTCATCACATCAATAATCTCACAAATGACATCTCAGATAACATCACTGATGACAGCATACAATCGGGGCCGGCTTTAGTGCTGGTGGCGCCCAGTGTGACAGTCTTATTTGGTGACCCCGACCTTTTTATAGTGCAACTCATAGTTCACTCACACTCAGTTCTGTGATTTGTATGGTACAGGTTCTTTGCAGTAGGCACTTTGATCCTCTGCAATACTATGATGAGTAAACACTGCCACTAGACAAAAATCCAATCTCCCACCAGCAAGAATATTAATCACCAGAGTTGTCTAGACACTTTTATTGTTGCATGAAAACTGCTGGATGCTCAAGGAAGTTCACTGCTATTAAACTCATAAGTTATTTTTAAACACAACGCCCCCTAGCAAAATCAGCGACTGGTGCAGCTGCACCAGTTGCACCGCCCTAAATCTTGCCCTGCATACAATCATTGTGACAACATCCTTTACTGGTTTCAAGACTAAGGCCCTCATTATAAATCTGGTGGTCCTAGGACCGCCAGACTCGTGGTGGCGGTCAGACAGCCACATTATCACCACAGCAGTTTGGCCACGGTCGGACCACCAGCACTGTCAGTTTTCCTCCACTGGAAGGACTGGCAGTCGCTGCCCTGGGGATTGCGACTGCTCTCTCTGCCAGCTTTTACATGGCAGCAGCACCGCCATGTAAAAGCAGGCGGACACGAGGTGCAGGGCCCCCCCCCCATGGACAGCCCTGTTGCGCTTTTCACTGTCTGCTTGCTGTTGCACCCTACGCACTGCAATATTGCTGCCGGCTCGATTACGAGCAGGGGTCAATGTTGTGGGCTGAAGTGGAAAAGGGGGCCTAAGTAATTCAACACCCTACAATTAGCATTTGGTTGTATCCAACAGCTCCTCAATTTTAAAACAGTAAAATTTAACCATTTTGAAATTAGGAAACTGTTAAGTGACTTGGAATATGGGTTAAGGAGTAGACTGAGTTAACCAACATGGAAATGAGATGATGTACTTATACATGCATGTCTTTCTTAAGCTAGTTTTAGCACCTTTGAAAATACATTGCACCTCAAATAATAAACACCGACACCTATCTCCCTCTCACATTTTTAACCCACTGATTTCATGCCTGCATTGACATCTAAATGCTCATTTACTTCAGTTTGTTTTTCAAGAAAGGTGCATCAGTGTTGAGCGGAATGCTATCATTTAACATGCTATAAGTGATGTAATATGAAAGGGTATAAACATTGCATGGAGAAGGCACAACTAAACTTCTTAAAGAGTATAGCCAACAAAACCCCACCACTTATGTTTTAGGAGCCACTGTCAATAATTAAGGTAGCGGTCTCAATTCAGGCCATCTAGTTAGCTACGGACTCACTTTCATGTGCACTGCATATGCACAGGAAGCATGCTAAAAATCGCCACTCTTTCCACACGCAGTGCACATGTGAAAGCCAGGAAGGCAGCAGGTTTAGCAGCATGGTGGCCGATATATGCAGGAGCCCTTGTACTGGCAAACGTGCCCCCCTCCATCCCGCCTCCACTGCTCACAGGCTGAGTCTGCGGGTCTGGTTCTGTCATGAACGAGAGGACTGGAAAAGGGACAAGATAAAGCAGTCAATTGTGACAGCTTCTGCCTTTCCAAATGGTAATGCTGCTCCATTGACTGACCCCACCAGTCCCTGAAGGCATTTCCAAAGTTCAGATCATAGAATCCATGTGTATTCCTGCAAAGCAGAGAGAGGCTGTCATAATGTGCTTAAACGCCCACCTCGCATAACCCCCTGATAACAATAACTGAGGACCAGGTGTTATGTGACAAGATGTAGCATTGGAGTTAGGAGCTTAGGAAGGAGATGTGACAGTGAGTAAGCTGCAAGTAGAGAAGAGAAGGGGGTGGAGCAAGAGGACTGCAAGTGAGCAGCAGAGGGACGCATCTGTAGAGAGAAGAGTCGAGGAGAAAAAGATGCAAGGGAAGGGTGAGAGAAGAATGGGAGCTGAAGGAGAACTGGGATGTGGGTGACAGCACTGCCCAGGCAGTGTGGTGAAAGGGTCAAAAGAGAGCTTTGATGTCACATATGGGTCATTACTATATGAACTGAATTTTAGTTTATTTACCCAAAATTAAAAGTATACTTGTAGGAAGCAGATATGTACATTTTCAGCAAGAGCCAAGACCACGTTTGGGGGCAAAATTGTTGCTTTTACGTAACATATTTTAAAAATAATACTTGAATGATAATTCAGAGTGAGTAGGTACACTACTAATACAGTGTTATTTCCTTGATGTATGACATCACTTGCACCAATAGCTGTTACTTGTTTATGTGGAGCATCTCAGTCTATACTAATAAAGTTTATGTGATGTTACCATCACTACTGGTGGCCCTGGGCATAGCCTGTGAGATTCCTGTGACATTATAGATAGGCCTACTGTTCCAGTCTTAGTTTAAGGACTCAATTACTTGAAAGGTAGTTTTTATTATCTGATTCTGTATGTCCTTGCATTGCATACATTTCAGGATACCTCCACTGCATTTAGGAAATCTGTGTAACTTTTTATTTTCTTAACTTGATCAATTCAAGTAGATTCTCAGCCACAACACATGGCTGAGAATGTATGTTAAAAGCAAGGGAGGGTCAACGGAGGAGGGTGATGTATAAAATAGACTGCAGACCGAGCAAAATAAAAAGGTAAGCCAAAAGGCAGGTCATGGGGTATTATTGAGAGCTGCAGTTTAAACAACAAACAATAGAACTGGTTTTTGTTATGATCTTATTTTTACTAAAATGAACAGTGATCAGTAGAAGGGAGAGATTTCTGCTAATGTGTATTTTGTGCATATAGCTCATTAAAGGAAGAAAAGACTCTCTGCATGTAATTTTGGCTATGGCTACCTGCAATCGTCCTGAGCTACAGCCTCTTATGATCCAATTTACATTACACTAATTACATTAAACTAATATATTTCGCAACACATTACTGTTTTTGGTGTGTTCAATTTCATACTTCAGTTTCTACTTTAATTCATCATGTTTGCAACCATATCTCTTGCATATGAAAGAACAAGAGCTGAAGGAATTAAGATGATTGTGGTCAGATTAATGGGGTATGTCCAGGAACAAAATATCCTCTGCTGTAGGTTGAAAGGAAATTGCATATCACCTGAGAGTTTCATGACCTTATAAAGGAAATGTCTCAGTGAACCTCGTTTGTGTGTTCATGGACCTGCTTCATAACTAGCAATTTGCTTAAAATGTGTAACAAGGTGTATTTATTCCATATATAGTGTGCAGCTGGACATCTTGTAAATTTAAAGAAGAGATGTTAAACCAGATAGCCTAATTATGCTCGCCATTGCTTAGAACGTTTTCTATAGTGACTGGACTCTTACTTACTCTGAGGTATTAGCACCATGAACATATTGAAACCTGCCTGTAAAAGCTATAGATTCCTCCAAATTTGTTAAAGCAACTGTATAGTAAAAGGTTGGAGACGTGGGCTTCACTTACCCTGAAAATTTCACATTTGTTACCACCCAATCCTTGATGTGCATAGTAAAGATCAGAACCAGCTGAAAATTCCCTTGCGTCTAAAAAATAGGAGATAGCTGTTCGTGGTGCAACTTTCTAGCACCCACTTTTGTTATAAAAAAATATGACAAAGCTATCATTTTTTTTTACATTTAGCAGCAGCTTGAATGAAATTAGCATCAAGAGACCCCAAAATCTAGTGTGCACTGTATGCAAGCAATAAAGCCAGTCATTATTCAATTGCTGTCATTTTTTCAGCTCAACCAGACAGAAGAATAAAAACATGATGTTATGCAATATTAAAACTGTGTTGTTGGTACATTTATTATGGTCTAGTAATGCCAACATCCTCTCTGATGGGATCTGATCACATGTGCACAAGTTAACCATCAGTGATTTACCATAAAGTAACCAGAACTCCTAAATTACAATAATCGTATCAAATTATTATCTTGAATGCATGGAATAAAACTTCTGCTTGCCTATGTGAAAGGGTAAAATTAATTTTATTCTATCCACTGTCTTTCCACGCCAACACCACCAATGTCTGTGCGTCCTGGCCTTTTTAAAGTTGGGAACTGAACTTGTCGCTATCATTTTAAAATCTATTCTTTCAAAGAAATGTTTGAATTCCCCATCTTTGGTTCAAATTACTCTGTCCAATTGATTCGGAATTTGTTACTAGGGCATTATGAACTGCCAAACCATCGACTACGTTAAAATACAATCTCAGCTTAAACATTAAAAAAAGTTTTACATAGATATTGAGGCCACTTACTACCAGCTTATTATATATAAACCTCCACTGTTTTCTTCTTCTTCTTCGCTACTCTGCCTCCATCTTTGCCCCAGAGCAGGTCGGTTAGTAATGAGTGCAGTTTGTGAAAAAACAAACGTGGTAGGCATAATGGAAGGGCGGTAAAATAATATAGAAACCTAGGAAGGATGAGCATTTTGGCTATGGCTACCTGACCCATGGGGGATAGGGGAAGTGAGCTCCAAAACAACAGTGAGCTGCGGGTGGAAGTGAGTGCCCTGTCAATGTTGCCCTCTTTCAGATTGGCAATGGAGTGGTAAATTTGTATCCCGAGGTATTTAAAGGTAGTGTGTGACCATGGCAGTTGATATTGCGGTAGTACCATGTGAAATTCGATTGGTATGGGAGTGAGAGGGAAAATACTTGACTTGGACCAGTTAACACGTAGACCAGAGGCGAGTGCGAAGGAGTCCAGTATTAGCATCACCCCTGACATAGAGGTGGATCGATTACGCAAGTATATCAGGGCATCATCTGCGTATAGTTTAGTTTATAGATTTGTAGAGTGCATGGCTACCCGGGGGCATCCCAGCGCAAAAGTACACCATGAATGTCGGAAGAGCCAGGGGAAGCAGATTAACTGGGAAAGAGAATGGTTTTCAACTTCCTCCTAAAGAGAAGTTCAGAGGATTCCTGACGGCATTCAAAGGACAGGGCCTTCCAGAGCCGAGCAGCCCTGATGGAGAACGAATTACCTCCCCATGATCTCTTGACCGAAGGGATGTAAACCTGTCGAGAAGAACGAGATCTAAGAGATCTAAGGGGCGAGTAAAGAAAGATCCGTTTTCTAAGGGAAAGGGGACCCTTATTGTGTAAGGCTCTGTGAACAAGACACAGAGCTTTAAACTGAATGCGCTGCTTAATCGGGAGCCAATGAAGAGCTGCAAGTGCTGGTTTAGCGGAAAGATGCCTTGGGGTATTCATGAGACGTCTAGCTGCCGCGTTCTGCGTAACCTGCAGCCTCTTTATTACATAATCTGGAGAACTAAGATATAGAGAGTTCCCGTAGTCCAGGCGGGAGAGAACTAGGGCTTGTACAAGAATTCTTCTGGCAGCGAATGGCAGAAGTCCAAGAATCTTCCTGACACTTCTAATTAAGCCGAAGCAGATCGAGGAGATTCTTTTAGCTTGTGGCTCCATAGTTAAGCGTGGGCCAAGCAGAAAGCCGAGGCTTTTTACTTGTGATATTGGAGGAGGCAGGCTGTTAAAAGCCTCAGAGTACATAGCCAGAAGGGCGGTAGGGGCGCCATTACCTCTGATTTGCTGTCATTAAATTTCAGTTTCAACAGGGTCATCCAGTCCCCAATATCTTTCATGCAGTCGGCCAGGTTGGCAGAGGTGGAGTCCCTACTACTAGAGCGGGAAACCACCAATTGCGTGTCATCAGCATAAGTGACCATAGAGAGGTTATAAGGAGCGACTACTGTGGCCAAGGATGACAGATAGATGTTAAACAAGGTGGGGCTTAAAGATGAACCCTGCGGGACTCCACAAGATAGAGACCTGACGTCAGACAAAAAAGAGCGATCCAAGACTTGAAAGGATCTTCCCGTGAGGAAGGAGGAGAGCCAGGCAAGGGCTGGACCTCCTAACCCTATCTTGGAAAGTCTATCAAGGAGAAGAGTATGATCGACAGTGTCAAATGCTGCACTAAGATCAAGGAGGATAATAGCAGCATGACCACCTTGATCTAGAAGTTGCCGAGCAGATTCAGTTACAGTAAGGAGTGCCGATTCTGTACTGTGATGGGTTCTGAAACCCATTTGAGAAGGATGTAAATGATCGTGGCTCTCAAGATACCTGGTCAATTGCAGGTTCACGTGCTTCTCCAGAATCTTTGCCAATATATGAAGAAGGGCAATGGGTCGATAATTATCCAAGACAGAGGGATCCAGCTTAGGTTTTTTTAAGAGAGGCTTTATGATTGCATGTTTGAGGGAACTGGGAAGAATACCAGCAGACAAGGAATTATTAAGTATTTCTGTCAAAGGACCAACAACAATATCTGCTGCCTTCAAAAGAATAGAAGGAGGGGCCGGGTCCAAGGGAGAACCCGATTTGATATTAGCAATAAAATTCCCAATCAGAGTACCTGTGAGGGGGGAAAAGTTGGTTAACTGGGTTATACCCGTAGGAGAATTAATCTCCTGCCTTATGAGATTATTCTGAGAGGGAGATGGAGGAAAACCGGAGTATATCTTGTTAATCTTGTCTTGAAAGTGAGCCGCTAATACATTACTATGCATAATAGAAGCTTCCACCGGGGAGGGCGGCATAGGGGGTATAGTGAGCTCCTTAAAGATCTGAAAGATTTCTTTCTGAGAAGTGGACGAGTTCTCTATTCTACTGCTGTAATATAGAGCTTGTGTTGTCTTAATATTATGATGGTAAGATCTAATAGCTGATCTATAGGCTTCTTTAGCAGAAGGATTATAATCTTTTCTCCAAATTCTCTCCAATTTTTTACAGTTCTTTCTAAGGTCCAATAGAGAAGACGAAAACCTGGGACTAGACTTATGAGCAGGTTTTTTCACCCTCAGTTTGCAAGGCAAAACTGAGTTTAAAGAGGTGGAAATCCATTTGTTAAACAGGTCCACAGTATTAATGGAGGCATGGTCACTGGCTAAGGGAGAAGCACAGAGTGCCATATGCCAAGTGCTAGGTACCAACTTCGACCAAGCACGACCCATTGTGGTGCACCTGGGCTGTGTCTCTCTAGGAGCATCATAGGGAAACGTAAGTGACACTAAATAGTGATCGGTCCAGGGTAGAGGTAGAGAGGCGGAGAAGGTAAGATTAGGGATATTACTAAAAAAAAAAAGGTCTAAAGTATGGCCTTTCGTGTGAGTTGGACCAGTAACATGCTGGTCCATACCCATAGAGGTAAAAGAGGCTAATAATGATTTAGCCGATGGACAGTTAGGATTGTCTAGGTGGATATTAAAATCGCCGAGGACGGTTAAGTTAGAGGCCTTCCCAATAGAACTGGCCACTGCCTCCGGGATAACTTCTAAAAAGACTCCACACGGGCCGGGGCGGGCGATAGAGAAGGATTCCTGAGAAAGTATAAGTAGATGACAAGTGCAGAGAGAAGAACATACTTTCACATCCTGGAATTTCCAGTGGGAATGTTGAGCATTTAATGGAGATTTTGTGAATAATAGCTATACCGCCACCTCTCATATGAAGTCTGTCTAAATGAACTATAGAATAGTTAGGGGGTAGGGTACTGCATAAATCTGCTGAAGAATCTCCATTCAGCCAGGTTTCAGTGAGAAACAAGGCATCAGGTGATAGCTCTTAAAGGAGCATGTGAATATGTAAGGAGTGTGCTGCTAGGGATCGGCAGTTAAGCAGTAATAGCTTACCTAATTGATGGGAGGAGGTATTAGAAGGCGAGATGAAATTGGGAGCCCAAGAACAACTAGAACAGGGGGGACACACAGACGACTGGTTAGGCCCTACAGGAGTGGAACATATCTGGGTGTTTCTAAAAGCATAAAGATGTGAAGCTGAATACCTAAAACGAGCAGCATCTCTGGGCCCTGGGCTCATCAGGGTGCGGACGGGTGCAGACGGGTGCAGACGGGCTTGCCTTCGGCGCGCCAGCGGCGCGGCTGGTGGCCGCCCACGTTTAAAAAGATCATGAGGGAGGCCTGACCTTATAAGGATATAATATGATGTGTACTGGATTCAGTGATGCCCCATATGTGGACGTAGCTACGTAGCTTAATTGCCAATGGTTCCATGGCTATTGCGAATAATAAGGGGGATAATGGACAACCTTGTCCGGTGCCTCTGCCTATGGGGAATGCTTCGGAGATAGCTCGTCCATTTTTTACTTGAGCTGTGGGTTTGGAGTAGAGCGTTTTGATCCATCTGATGGAACCGGGGCCGAAACCAAACGCATTGTGTGTGCGCATAAGATAGTCCCAGCTTAGCGTGTCAAACGTTTTTTCAATGTCTAGTGAGAGGGTCACCGCTTCGGATTCTGTGATGTTATGCATTATGTGGATCAGTCTTCTAATATTTAAAAAGGTGCTTTTCCGTGGAATAAAGGCAGACTGATCAGAGTGTATTAAGTTTGGTAGGTAGGGGAGTAACCTATTTGTCAATATTTTTCCAAGTAGTTTGCAGTCTGTGTTTAGTAGGGAGAGAGGCCTGTATGATTTAACGCCAAGAGGGTCACGGCCTGCCTTTGGAAGGACGACAATCAGAGCTTCGCGCATGGAGTCTGGCAATTGTAGTTTATTGTGCGCTTCGTTGAATACCTCTATGAGTGGTTGTAGGAGGTGAGTAGCATGGGAGTTAAAATACTCTACTGGTAGGCCATCCGAACCAGGGGCTTTGCTGCGTGCCATTTGTGACAGAGCTAAGCGCAGTTCTTCCATAGTGATGGGACCGTCTAATGTGTCTGCATTGTCAATAATGTGTTGGTTTTGAGAAACAAGTGATAATATGTCAACTAACTGGTGCTCTGATGGGGGGGAAGGAGGCGTATATAGGGCACAGTAGTATGTAGAGAAGGCTTCGTTAATTCCTACTTGGGTGTTGATGATGTTGTCAGAGTTCAAACGTAGCGCACCTATGGGTGAGGGTTGGCGAGTCAGCCATGCTAACAGTCTACCTGATCTATCCCCCTCAGCGTGTTGTTGTGTCATGTAGTGTCTGTAATCATGCTTACATAGTCTGATGTCTACTTCTCTATGGGCAGCTCTAAGCAAATTCAGTGCTGCCAGCGTGGACTCGTTCCTGGAAACCTCAACCTCCGCTTTGCGGAGTTTAACCTCCAGAACTTGTAACTCTTTAGTGAGTGTCCTTCTTACCCCCAACTGTGGCCGCAAGGCAGTGTCCGCGTATTACCGCTTTGTGGGCATCCCACTCTATGGCACGAAATGAGGTTGTATTTTTGTTCAGAGAGAAATAATCTGACAGTCGTTTGGACAATTCTGCGTGGAAGGTGGGGGGTCTGAAAGAGCTTCTGTCTGGTTTGCGAGTGTGTGTGCGGCCCCAGGTCAATATTGCGCAGAGCGGGTTATGATCTGAGATGGTGCGTGCCAGGTACTCGGCCGTGCACACTTTCTGGATTACGGCTGCGGATACGAAAATCATGTCTATTCTGGTATGTAACTTGTGCACAGAGGAATAATAAGATTATTCACGGTGGGTGGGGTGACCGACCCTCCAGATGTCTCTCAAACCATTATTGGAGGCCCAGTTTGCTAGTTCTAATGAGGCACGATTGGATGGAGCTGTGTCGAGTGGGGGAAATAAGCGGTCTATTTGAGCGTCTAGGACGCTGTTAAAGTCACCCCCCCATATGCACTCTAATGTGGGGTCGCTAAGGTTACCAGTGGTGAGCGTTCGCAGGAAATCGCATTGATTTGAATTTGGAGAGTATAGCGCTACTAGCGCTAAGGGAGACCCATCGAGGACGCCTTCTAATATCACGTATCTACCGTTTGGGTCGCATTGTGTTCGAGACGTGGTGAGTGGGACCCCAGGGGCAATCCAGATCGCCACCCCTCGAGCAAAAGACGAGGATGTGGTGCCGTGCAGTTGCTCTTTCCATTTTAAGCGTGTGCTTTCCAACGTGGATTTAGAGAGGTGTGCCTCTTGTAGTAGGGCTATGTGTACCTGATGTCTACTGAGAAATGTATGTATCCTTTGCCTCTTACGCGGTGTTGCCATACCTCTGATATTCCATGTGAGTATCTTATATTTCAAGATACCTTGTTGAGTTTGAGAGGTCATGAGGCAATTATGGGTTTAGCTAAACGGGAGAGGTGTGTGTGTCCCCCGCCCCGATTGTGGTATTATTGTGTTGGTTACCCTCCAAGGCTAGCCAGTTAATGTCCTTAGTGTTGTTAAGCATAAGCCTATTGGTAAGGCAAATGTGACATGCGCAATTGTGAGTTGGTTTACGATTAGATACCATGTAACAAAACCATTGAATAAAAATGCAACCTAGAACAGTGTATAACATCAACTGAGATAATGACAAATCAAAAGAAATTCCAGCGATTGCTGGCTTGGGAGAACAGTCCATATGGAGCAGGGGGGGTGCCGAAGAACGTTAGTTCTAAGTCATGGAATTACCCTGCCCAAGTTACTCTCAGTGCTGGGTCGGCCGCCCAGGACCGCGAGCGGCTAACGTGTTGCAGTGAAGGACCAGTGGTGCCGCCAGGCCATTTCTGATCAGCTGGGGGAGGCAGGCCATGTTATTGTGTATAAGGACCGGAGCATGGCGAGAGAGAAAAAAAAAAAAAAAAAGGAATACGTGGTGCTTAATTGTCTCAGCAAATATCATCTGCTGTGCGCGGCGTGAGGGTAGGTCCTAGTACAGATTCTGCAGAATCGGAGTTTACGTTGTGGTTTGGTTCCCCGTCAGTTTGAGTGGACAGGGCTGTTGGCGACGTTTTAACAAATCTAGATGTGGCTTGCTGGAGAAGGGAGCTCTCTGTTTGTAACTGTTCAGGTAAGGGTTTACTGCCTTGTTTTTTGCGTTGCCTGCCCCTTGTCTTGGGAGAGGACCATTTTCCCCCCCGGAAGTGCTTGTGTCTATCGGGTAGGCCAAGCCCTTAGCGTGTAGCCAGGTCCAGGCGCCTTCTGGTGTAGTGAAGAAGAGTACCCGTGAATCTTCTTGTACAGGGAGTCTGGCTGGGAACAGCAACGCATACTTGATGTTGTGTTCGCGAAGGCGTTCTTTAACACGATAGAAAGAACTCCGCTTCCTCTTAACTTTTGCTGTAAATTCTGGGTAAGCTGTGATCTCTGCGTTTTCAAAGCGTAACGGGCCTGATTTGCGGAATAGCTGTAGGATGAGGTCTCTATCGCGGTAATTAAGGAGTCTTGCTATCAACGGGCGAAGCTGCGCACCATTTGGGGGGGTCTGCCAGGGACCCTGTGGGAACGCTCAACGGAGAAAAACTTTGGGATATTGTCTTTAAGAATTGTTTCAGTGAGCCATTGTTCTATGAATAATTTTGTGCTGGGGCCTTCGACACGCTCCGGGAACCCCACCAAGCGAATGTTGTTGCGACGGGACCTTCCCTCTGCATCCTCAGCTCTACGTTTCAAGAGGTCCACTTCGGTTGTTAAGTGAGTCAATTGCGATTGGAGGTCTTTCACAGACCGGGTGAGGGATACGGAGTCTTTTCCCAGTTCAGACACCCTGCCAGCCAGTGCGTGTTGGTCGGTGCGCAGTATGTTGACATCTTCTGTCACCGAGCCTATTTTGGCTTCCAGGGTGGACTTTATGTCTAGAATGTCTTGCAATATCTTTTCAAACTGTGACGTGTGTGATTGTAAAGTAAGTTCCATCTTCTGCAAAGCCAGTTGCGTGGTGACGTGGGCCTCAGAGGAGGGGAGGGTGCTGGACTCCATTCTACCCGGACGTGCAAATGGGTTTTTTGTTTTGACAATTTGGTGAGTGCGGTTCCAGGTGGTCACTAACGAAGTAGGACCGGCTGGGGGCGATGCAGGCAGGGCGGACAGACAAGTAAGCTGCAGCGTTGTGAGAGGCCGGTTCCAGAGGGCTATGCATAACTATTGAAGGCCTGAAGCGACATGCTAGAGTCAGTTGAGTGTTGCGCGAAGTTTGGGAAATGCTGCAACCGCTTCCGGGCCAAGTGTACAGATTTGTGGTAGTAAAGCGATCAGACTAGTTCCTGGTGGTTAGCAGAGTGCTTTAGCGCTGCGCCGTATGCACGCCGTGCTTCCGGACTCCTGTCAGCAGGGGGGCCAAGCGTGTTATACTCCTATATCCACGTAAAGCGGCGAAGCCCAGCAACCATGTAGGGGCACCGGAGCAGCAGAGATGTGGGAAGTGTTGTATACGGCCGAATCGGGGGGCGCGCCGCAGCTTAGTTCAACATGGGCGCTGAAGCCAGGCAAAGCGATAGCAGGCCAGTGAGGGAAGATGGGTAAGGGCCTAGTGTATTGGCGGTTGCTTGCACGGCCTGGGGCTGGTTGCGCTGATGGGGAATTATATGTAGGGCCCAGAGGGTCAGGGGCGGTACCTCATTTGCCTTGTTAGTGCCTCAAACTTCTCTGTGTAAGTTGGACTGGAGGGAGGTAGACGTCCTATTCTCGCGCCGCGACTCGATTAATGTCGCCGAAAGGCTCACCTTTTTCCTTTTTCTCTTCCCCCTTCCTTCTTCCTTTCTTTGGTTTGTTGTGCTGAGTGGGCTCCTATAGTGAAGTTAAAACAAGTTCCAAATGAGGCCCCAGGCCTGAGGTCTCATTGGCAGCACCTAAGGCCCAGCTGCCAGGCTACATGTAATCCTCGAGGCCTCTGCTCCAACAGGCCTCACCCAGGCAGGTCGCAGCTCCTCCGAGCCTCGTGGCACAGGTGGGCGTCAGATGAGCCCACTCCCAGTGAGCGGGGGAGCCGGGGCGCGGTCACTAGCGGCAGCGCCTCAGCACGGAGGTCACAGATGCCAGAAACACGCATCAGCGGGCATCAGCAGGCGGGGCGCGGCACCGCGACAGGCCCAGCCTTGAAGCGGCGCTCCGCCCCAGAAGATAGTGAGGTGTTAAGCGCCTGCCTTCGGCGCTATCCACTGGGCCGGAGCTTCCCCGGTGTTGTCAGCAGTCTGGGCGCGGCTCCGCCACTCGACGCCGAGCCCCAGGAGTCGGCCCGCGGCTCCAGGTGGCATCCGCACAGCCCGCAGCCATGGGCATGGCAGCCCGCTCACAGCATACAGAGCGGCCGCGTCGCCCGATATGTAGCCGCGGCTACAAGTGCAGGACCCGGGCGGCTGAATAGGCGATGCCTGTCACCTTTAAAAGGGGGAAGAGGCGCCGCTGTCAGGATATCTGAAAGGGCCGGGATCGGCGCTGCAGTTTATACTGCCGCTCCGGTCATCATGTTGGCCACGCCCCCTAAGGAGGCAGACTTGATGCAGCAATTACATAAACAAGTGCACATTATGTTCCTATCACACGCGAGTGAGAAAGGGACATGATGACAATACCTATGTACATTACTGATCATGATGCCGATAATGACACCTTCTCAGAGTGACACTGATAATGCAAATCAAAACATTTTTATAAAATATAAACAATGGCAGTCAGCTAGAAGAAATAATAAAATAAATGGGATAAAACAGAGCAAGCTAAGTAGGTAAAAAGTCATGAGGTGAACAGGCCTGCAAGCCAAAGGCTAAGCTAAACTCCTGAGTCCCAATAAGAACTAAAATGGATTCACCACAGTGTGTGCTACAAATGTGTAGCTGCCCCCTGCCTTGGAAATAACAACCTATTCCCCCCATGAAGGTTTTTGGGAGCAGTGAGAGAGCTGTCATGTATTTTCTGAGAAATGTTGCCACTGTTCTACTTTTGCTCTTGTCGTCTTCATCTATTCTTGTCATGATCTGGAATGTTTCCTTCTCACCTTGTTCAATCCCCATTTGCATGACTCTGAGATCTATTTAGTAAGATCACTATCTTCTTTTTTTCCTTTCTCATCCCGTGCCAGACTGTACCTCATCCAATCTACAATGTCACCTTTTGCTATCCAAGAATCAAAAAGCCATAACTTTCTCAACAGCCCTTTACCCCACACTTCCATACGGTGAGCTCTGAACTGCCAAAAAAACCACTGCTGGAAGTACCTATTGTCTGTCTTCCCTCTGTCTGTGTACATCTCTGTAAACCCTGCATTTGCCATTGCTAGCTGCATCACAGATCCAAACCAGTGTTGGTTCAAACTTGTCAGCACTTTGTCAAGGTCTCAGGGACCAGGCAGTCCACCTCAAGGTTCACGTCTACCCATACATCTTCCATTTTTGAGTCTGATGTGGTCTGTCTTTTCTCTTGAGCGTCCTCTTGTCGCTTTCAGTTTCTCACGTACTGCTGTTAAGCTTTGTGCCTAGCTCCGTATGGGATTCTGCTCATTATTTTTTCATTCCCACTCGGTCTCTGGTCTATTTTCTCAGCAAGTAAGTTCCAACTTACTCAGGCGAGTTCATAAAGTAAAGTTCTGGCATTAAAGGTAGCTTAGCTTGCCACGGAAAAGTAGCATATATGTGAGCTGCATGGATCACGGTTTTCTTCACCTCATCAGAGAATTTCTACTTTTTCAGCATCATCCTCCTTGAAGCAAGGAAAGAGTGCAACACTGGCTGAGTCTATTGTCACTATTCTGATTTTTCTGGCAACCTTTTTGCAATGCATTAGTCGTTATTGTTTAGACGTTTTGCTGTCAATGGCACGGAAGGATCTCTTGGAGGGAGACACAGCATCTCTGCTCTGTGGGCTCTCACAACCACAAACCAATCTGAAAGATCTTTGGCTGGGATCGGTGTCTTCAGACAGTTCTCTAGACCTTCTGCTGCAATCAGCATTTTAAGATAGTTGTCTAGATGCCATTTGGGGTGGGAGCCTACAGTGCCATTAGGTATTCCAACTATTCACAGTTGCTGCTGGCACTCCTTTCAACAGCATCTACAACTTGTTCCTCTAGGGGTGAGAAGTGGCCAGAAACTGGGACGTATTCCATTTAAGTTGCTGCACTGTGTCCACCAGAACTAACAGGTGCCCCTTCACTTTTGCCACCTGGTCGATCAGGTATCATAGGCCTTGTCTGACTCTTACAAACTTATTCAAGTTCCTCCGGTTCAGGGGAACTCAGTTGATTATTTTTGGGAATGTTCAAATCAGGGGTGCTCTCCTGGCGCTCAAAAACCTCTCACCTGGGTACCGTTGACCCACTTGTATCGTGGGGTGAAGGATAGAGATAGAGGAGGAATAGAAGGAAATCCCTCAGACCCGACAGCAATTGCTTACTTCTCTCCATGTGGTCAGAAGCACTTGGCTACCGTTGCAACCTCAGGATTGTCCTTTTCCCTTCCACATGTGGATTTATCTTTCAGGGGTGTTGCGTAGTGGTGTCCATTCAACCTTTTGTCTCATCTGGCATTGGTATTCTTCAAATACTGAGTAGGTGCTTACTGAGGTTCAAATCTATAATAAAGTGACTTGGCTTTGTGTTCTATGGAACCCCTATGTGAGGGCCTGCAGCAATTTGCCTTGGGCCCCTCTTGACTGCCTGTTCTCTGGCCGCCCTACTGGGCCTGGTCAACTGCTCCAGGTCTTGCAGCTGTTGTCTGTGTGCCTATGAGGTGTCCTTGGTCAGCCTTCATCTAGCGATCTCCCTCTTACCTGTAGGGCAAGCTTACCAGGGTTGTTCAGGGCCTCCTTGTATGAACTCTCCCTCTGACTACTCTCTATCAGTCCCAACCTCAGTGTGTGGCGGCTGGAAACCTTCCTGCAGTACTGCTCCTACAAGCCCCAGTCGATATTCTTTTATAGCGCAGATTCTCATCTATCCCTGCAACCTGTATGTGGGCATGCTTGGGGCTGCAGGGACGGGAGACTCCGCTCTAGAGCAGTGCTTTATTTGCTCTCTTGCTTCACCGTGATGACAGTTGCCCAACAACCCCACCTGGGAGAGTGGTTTGTCCATATTTTGGGTGGAAAACAGGGCCTCCTAGAATTCCTCTTTATTGAGGCTTTTCTGTTTCTCAGGTGGCTAGTCAGCACAGCGGTGGGACCCTGGGGTATTATGTCAACTCTTTTTGGATTCTTAGTAATCGATGGCAACATATAAGTATGGATTTTGACAGGATATGGAGCGCTGCTGCAGCAGCTCAGCAGAACCAGATCTCCATCTTGCCATCACCAAAGGTCAGTCTTAGGCACATAGCCCGCAGGAAGTGCATAACAGTACCAGTAATCTGGAATACTGGACCTGGCTGTGTCCAAAGTCCATCCTCAGTACCCACCAGCAGTGGCCTAAGGTACTGAGTATATCTGTAGGTAATGCCAGTAGGAACCTGGTTTGGCTGAAGGCCATGCACTGTAGTTACAGCAAGGCCGGATGTTGTATCCACTAAGACTAGGGTTAGGTGTACAAACAACTTCTAGGCAGTTAAAATATACGACTGCAAAACCCATTTATCAGTGATGTGTCAATTATGATGTCTGTAAGATTGCAATCCGTGCCTGAGGGGCGTTAAAACTGTGTAGCTATCCATAGCATAGGAATTTCAACACTTTAGATTTTGGCTTTCCTCAAAATAATACAGAAAATATAGAAACAAGAATACAGCTCAGTGCCCACCAGCAGTGGCCTAAGGTACTGAGTATATCTGTAAGTAATGCCAGTAGGAAAGTAGGAACATGGTTTGGCTGAAGATCATGCGTTGTAATTAGAGCAAGGCTGGATGTTGTGTCCACTGAGACTAGGGTTAGGTGTACAAGCAACTAGGAAACGAACGCTACACCGCTGAGCATCCAGATCTTCATGAACTAAATATGTGACTAATCTGACGATTCCAAAATAGAACGTCTTCTCCAGTAACTACCACTCCAGATTCAGAATTATAAACTCTTATTAACAGCAAAGGACATCCCTTCCTGTATTCCCGAAAGCGGAAGACTCTCATATGAGAAATTATATTTGACTCTTGCGACAGATATCACGTATACTTGCGACATATATCAAGAATTCGGCACAAGAAGTTGTCAGAATGTTCGGCTGCTGGGCCTGTATCAGTAAAGGACCATAAAAATGGGAACTGCCCTGAGGAAGGTGGCCTCAACAATAGAGGATTACCAAAACGCTCGTAAACTATAGGTTCCTATTGTGTCTCATTTGAGATTATGGCATCATTATCACTTCACTTGGTCATTGATCCCTATTGTATTGGAGTATAAGACTGTTGTACTAACATTGTTGGATCTTCATCAATCAAAAACCTTTAGTGATGTATATTAGAATGTATTTTCTCTGCTTTTATTCTTGTAGTTGTTAGAATTGTATGATATTAGGATTATGAAGTTTTTTGTATTGTAGTCTTTGTATTGTAATTTATGGATATTTTAGCACGTTGTGAATGTGGGATGACTGAGTTAGGTGAATGCTATTTTTGTATTTGGTTTCATGTTTCTAACATTGTGTAAATGAATTAAATAATATTTTATACTGTTGATATAATTCTTATCCTGTAATCTAGATTGACATTTGGCCCAAACAGTGCACTCAAGAGTTGTATTTTTATATGACATACAAAATTCTGATTATTGACACATATAGTGATATGGGTTTTGAGGAATATCAATCCAGTTGTATTTTTTGTGGCTCTTAATTTAGATTCACTCTCTAGGTGTACAAGCAACTTCTGGGCAGTTAAAATATATGACTGGAAATCCCATTTATCAGTGATGTGTCAATTATGATGTCAATGTAAGATTGCAATCCGTGCCCGGGGGGCGTTGAAATTGTGTCGCTACCCATAGCATAGGAATTTCACAACACTTTAGATTTTGGCTTACCTAAAAATAATACACAAAAATATAGAAACAAGAATACACCAAACACATTCTCAAACATTGCAATATTTGGTATATTTCACAATCTAGTTTAGGGCCACATTATGAGTTTGGTTGGAGGGTGGATTACACCATCACAAACGTGATGGATATCCTGTCCGCCGTATTACAAGTTCCATAGGAAATAATGGAACTTGTAATACGGCAAACAGGATATTTGTCACGTTTGTGAAGGAGTAATCCCCTCCGCCAAACTCTTAATGAGGCCCATAGAAAGTTTTTACATTTTCAGTTTTGCTTCTTGATATGTAAATACTTTATAAAAAGCATTATTCAGTTTCTTAAGTTTAATATTATTTATTTTTCTTAATACAGTCTAGGCCCCCCTGAATAGGCCTCGCAGACCTGCAGGGGTCCTCGGGACACAGGTTAAGAATCACTGATCTGGGTATTCATACCACTTAAATAAATTGTCTTCTTTTTTGTAGACAAGTAGCAAGCAGCTGTAAAATGTCTAAATCTCAACTAGGTCAGCTGTAGCTAATATTACTATTTGGAGAGGAGCTCGAGGTGACCCAGGCAGTGAAATGTCTGGAGCTAAATGTTCAACAAATGCAATAAAGCATTTGCTTTTGGATTCATTTCAACTTCATGTTTCTTTGCTGTTAGAGGGTGTGGATGGGGGAGGCGACAAGGCTTACTTGAATCCTCAAATCACCATGACCCAAACAGGCAAGTCTTTTCATGTAGCACAATACCAGACAGAGCCGAGGCCAGGTCGTGTCGTGTCCACCCTCCATTTGAAAGGTTTGACTCTCGGAACTATTCAATCAGACAAAGTTGGAAAAGAAGTTTAAAAAAACAGGCACCAGAGGTGGGAGGCTGTGAGGTTAAATTCAGTGCCACTCTGGTGAAAGAAACAAAGCACGTTAAATGTATAAGTTTACCGAAATAAAAAATAAATTAAGAAGCTTATTCTGCATTCCTGCTAGAAACGTTGGGTGATGCCAGGAACATATCACGTGAATTATGTAATGAATGGCCGTCTGCTGTTCCAATACAGGAAACCGACTTCAGAGAAAGTAGACAGGTCTGTCCTGCTGCCCGGTCCAGACTTCTACTGGGCTGGCGGGCATGAAAGAAACAGAATATTAAGCGTTCCTTTTAGCAAAGTCCAAAACTAACCTTTTTGTGTAGTTACCTTTTTTTTAAATATCGCTCTCAGGAGATATTTATGCCTTAATAAGACAAAATAATGCATTCTTAACATATCAAAAAGCCTTTGTGAGAGAATCCTGAAAATACAGTCCAGAGGACAAAGAACATAGTTATTTGTTTCTCATTTGAATTTATTAAGGAAACCAAATAAGAATCTCGAATACAGTGATTATCAAAAACACAAGTTGATTGGCTCCTAAAACAACCCTTAGGAGTTATCGCAAATTTTAGTACTACCTAAATAAAACAGGCAGTAAAAATCAGAGGGCGCACAAAGATTGGAAGGGTTCACCCACGCAGATATATGTCTGGGATTGCTCTCGCTGATACAATGTTAACAAAAGCCATTATCAAAAATAGCTGCAAAACTTAAAACCATCCGTTTTACTGCTTTTTTAGGGTCGAGCCTGCGTTGCATGCGCTCGCGCAAGCGTATCGCAGCGAGACGCTTTAGTGTTTGGAAAAGGGCTCGGAGCCCTGTCAACGTCACGTCAGTGTTTTTTATTGGTTCGTGGGCTTGCCTAATAAAATCTGCTTGCTTTCATTAGTCGAAGGAACGCATACGTCAAGCCTTTTCCGGTGGCTAGCCCTCCTCCAGCGCAGCGACCAAGTACAGAAAACATGCGAGGCTCGCTGTTTTCCATCGGGCTCGTGGACTTCTTTTTCTCTCATTTACGAGCACGATCTCGCTTGGCAGAAGTCGAGCGCTTTACATAATTAATTTCACTTTTTCGGGTTATGTACATAAATGCACTTTTGCCCGATAGGTGAAAAGTCGGGTTAGGAGTTTACAACGCGATCAGCTCTAACATGAGCAAATGCGAGATCCGTTGCATTGCAAATGCTTGTTTTAACTTACTCTGCTTAAAATGAGTAAACCTGCTGTCTTTGTCAATTAAATCCATCATGATGCAGACAGCTAACTATACTACTCCCACCACTACTAAAAGATTCAAATAAAAATACAAATAACATCTGGATATTTCGACAACTTTGAGAAACACGTTGAATAATTAAGGAAATAAGAGACAGCATTCTAAAGTGAAACATTAAATCAGGAGTGTCCACTATTAATCCAGGAGGACCAGCGCATTCTAGATACCCAGGCTGATCAGAGAGTATTGTATTGTATTGTATTGTAATAGTATTTATATAGTATGTGCATTACGGCCACTTAGATTCACAGTACGCAAATATATCTCATGTGGATGGCCTGAAAATCCAGCACGGACCTAGCTCTCGTGGACCAGACATATGTGAGGACTATACAAACAAGAGGCCCAAGGTGCAAGAAAATATTGTTTTAACTTAACTTAAGATGGCACAGGAACAAGTCCAAGAAATTAATATTAGGTACTGTTAGATCTCCTACCTTGCTTTCAAATAAAGAGTGATGATTTTCTACTCCTCAGGGCTATGTAGCTCCTTTGAAGGGTGCACACATACTTCACACTTCTCCAAAACATAATGATTCTTAAGCTAACACTGACACTTGCGTACATCATTTATGGAGTTATTTTTTTTTCTCGAAATATCAGTACTCTAAGGATTCTACTCCTCCCCCTGCAGCGCCTGCTCTAATTCCACCTTTCCCTCCACCCGTTGATACGTAAAATGACTCTTACAGTGCAGCAAAAGCTGCAGGGTTTCAGAATGCCGGTGGCCTTGAAAAAGGACGGGGAGGAAGACATCTGCGGTTTAATACAGGGTCACAAATACAACAGTCTTTCTGCATTTCAGAGGATTCCTAGTCTGAGGCAAAGAGGCTTTACAGAATGGTTGATACTAAGACGTTTCTGTGGGATCCCAAGTTGGTGGGTGGATTGCAGCACCAAACAGAGTGATGACACATCTTGCTTGACGCTCACACCTCTGAGTGGCTGTTTGACATTAACTCTTCAGGGCAGGGAGAGGTAAAGGTGCTACTTTTTGTGTGCAGTGTGAGTAATCCCTTTCTTATCTTCCTGGCATGATGACTGAATAAGTTAAACACAGCGTTCTGATGTGTTTGTAGGTCACAAGTCTGAATCCCAGCACAGACAACACAACCTTCGGGTTTATAAACTGACCACCATTAAACAGGATTAACAGGAACACCAAGAACATACAGAATTTAAAAAAGGCATACATATAACAAGTTATTATCGTTGTAGTTTACCATCGCCGTACTACCCATTTTTTATGGAGGCTTGTTAATCAACAGTTCGTCTGCAGAGTTCATAAAAGGCTGAGTCATTATGTATCAGTCCATCATAATGAAATAAATTAGTGGTTTTGTCAAAGGCATATTTATCTGTTGGTAGAACCTTCGAAAAAAAAGATGTAAAATGCACGACAATGTATGTTTCATTGCAAAGTGGAGTAACTCCTCCTGCAATATAAAGATTGAAAATTCAAGTGGAATAGGATTAAATAGCTAATTTTCCACACCTATTAACTAGAGTAACCACCTATGGAATGCTTCAGGGCCAGACCAGTTTTTAGAGGTTCTGTCTTAAGAACGTTTAATCATTGTTCATTAAAAATGCCAATTGAGGGCAATTTATTCTTTTCTGAGAAGATAATTGCCCTGGTTATTCCTCATTGCAGCTATAAACAAATAATGATCCTGCATACTGTTGGAGACCCTGAATTGCTGCAATTCTTTATGGCTTTACCTTCAGAACTACCTATAAAACAGATCACCTTTAAACTTGTATGACTGGATAACTGTGCTGTAAAATGAACCAATAAACACGAATTCTTGTGTCATCTAATCATTTTGATGGTGTCTGTATGTATGTGGCATCTGTATAGTGCAAACTTAGTCATAAGGCAGTGGATGCGGTACTGGGTCAAAGGTAAGCATACAGTCTATAAATCACAGGAGAAGGAGCTGGGCTTTTTGTAACCGAAGAGTACTGTTACTTCACTGTGATGTAGTTATCTTTAACGAGGTGTGTCTTTAGCATTTTCCTAAAGTATTATATGGAACTCTTGGGACCTAGATTGCCAGGTTATCTACACCATGTGTTAAATTCGTGTTTTGTACCTAGGACTGGCACCCTGTGACTGGTGTGGCAAGATGGAGGAAACAATATATGTAGTCAGAGGCTGCCCCCACAAATATGAGAACATTTGGAGGAAGTGGTGGACACATTATCGCCTGGAGGGTTAAGAAAGAAAACCATGAGCTGATCAACAGGCAATGATGATTGAGGGGTGGGTTGCGGGTGTGTGTGTGTGTGCGCGCGTGCACACACGCAGGGGAGCACATAGCTGTGAGGTGCTGCACAATTGAAACAGAGAGAGGATCAACTGCTGTTATTGTTGGGCATACGAATAAAATATAAAGGGGGTTATTACAACTTTGGAGGAGGTGTTAATCCGTCCCAAAAGTGACGGTAAAGTGACGGATATACCACCAGCCGTATTACGAGTCCATTATATCCTATGGAACTCGTAATACGGCTGGTGGTATATCCGTCACATTTGGGACGGATTAGCACCTCCTCCAAAGTTGTAATAACCCCCAAAGTGTCTATAAAAAAATTAAAAAAACGAGTGTCACTCTGTCTGGAATTTCTGTATTTTCTGTCCTTAAAATTGACCCTTTGTCCAGAACTTTCTCAGAGGTTATCCAGAATATGTTATCGAATCTTAGCTCCGAAAGGCTGCAAGTGGTTTGCTGTACAGAAGAGAGTAATTTGGTGGATGCTGATGTGGACGAATAGAAATGAACCCCAATATTGTTCTGTATTTTATTATTGGGTGATGTGCAACTATTTTCTTCTCTCTCTAAGCTAGAGAGTTAAAAGCTGACTTTGCATGAATACAAAGTACTGCCCTTCTATGATTTTCTTCCTCTCAGAGCCAATCAGGAAATTCTAATAGCAAGGCAAAATGTTTCTGAAATGTTTAAGTACCACGAACAAACCCAATGGTTTAACTCTTTCCAGTGATTACCCCCATTCACCTTGGATACAGTCCAGACGTCTAAAAAACACACTCTCCTCACTGTAGGGTCATCTGAAGAAAAGAGAAACCTCACTGGAAGAGCAGAATGGAAAAGACTTGCAAGACTTATCTGACCACCTCAAATATCACAAACAGGACGGCAACACACTCCTTTTGGAACCATGAGGCCAGATCCATTCCTCTGCTTCCCGGAAACCAGCCGGGCACCATAAGAAGGGCAAACATGACCGCCAAGGCCTGCGTAAATCCTATAAGGCACAAGGCCTTCCAGGGCATAGAGTCGGCATGGAGGCCAGGGCAGATAATCGGCTCTAGACTGAGCAGGGCAACAGGCTGGTTATGTAATTAAACACAAGGTTATGGGGGGGTCGTCTATTTAATTAAGTATGCAGTGAGTGAATCTGAAATCTGCTGACCCGGACATGTGCTCACCCTTGGTCTGCACTGAGTGGCTGACTGGATGGTTTGTTGACATAAGTGATGTCCACTACTGGTACGTAAAATACAGTGCTACGCCTGAGGATCAATTGCTTTATTTGTTAAGCGATCTTGTGCATTCCACTTGGAAGAGGAAAATAATTTCTATTTTCTCAAACACATAGATATGTTATCAGCGAGACCCAATTTCTGAAGCGGGAGTCAGTATTTCAGACTACACCAATGAAAGGCCAGCACATATAGTTGGCACTAAAACTAATGAAAAGATAATCCTTAATTAGAAACACGAATGATCAGCATATAAAAGTATGAACGCAATTAAATCCAAAGTAGGTGTAAGACTATTTTTAAGTGCTTCACGACTCATTAAAATAATTCACTCAGCTAGAAAAATATGAATATAAACAGTACACGATTTAATGCTTGCTTTACGTTAGTGGTTAACAACTCAATCCTAAACGAAACACAGTTAACCAAGAAACTAGTTTGTAAGAATGTGCTCATTGTGAGGGAGCGGAATGCGGTCACTCCCAGTGAAATTACAATGGCTGACCCAACACCCCATGCTGTTTGCTACAGTGAGTGGAATAAAAATGTGAATAACATCAGGCAGTAAATGAAGAGGGAAGGCTGAAAGCCTTTTCAAGTATAATAGAAACAGAATTTAATTAAAGTAAAACTGTCTTAACTTACGGCAGACCCTCTAAAAAAGTATGTGGAAAGAGATGACAAAATGCTGAAACTGGATTAAACAGTACAATACTGAAAATACAAGCAAAATATGGTGACAAGTGAACCTTTGAGGGATAAACAAAAGCAAAGGTTAGGGGAATAGAGGGTACGAAAAGCAAAATAAAGGAAAAAAAGAAAGCCACTGGAGTCCATTAGACACTTTGCGAGGCCGCCAGATCCCCTACCCACCCTCAAAGGTACAGCACTCCATGGATACACCTGCCACCCGCCCTAGATGAACCTCGAGTAGTAGACGTTCCTGTTGGCAACATCTTTAATCACCAGTCTGCAGATGACACTACAATGCACTTAAGGGTCTCTTTCACTGATGACCTTTCTTCACTGACATACCATCATGGTGCTCTGGAAGAACAAGCAGAGGTGGCCTCCTCCTCGTTACTTCAAGTATCTTGATCTATAGCTCGTTCCCTTCCTCTAGTTTTTTTTTTTTTTTACCAGAAATGTATGCCGGTTGAACCATCTGTTAACTTTTACATCAATGTTTGTGCACTGGAGCCTAGCTAACTGTGAGGGTTCACTCTAGATTCGCACATCACCAGGCGATATCACCGTACCAATATCACTAGACTTGCTTTGTGTCTAATGTATCTCCTCTTGCCAATAAGACTCTGCTTACCCTAGGTAGACTTAGAAACGTTGTCCTTTTCAGCTCTTAATTTGAGCCAGAGGCTTCCGATGCTCAAGCACCAGCACTTATTTTAAAGGGCCAGGACTACCGATTTTTCTCCCGCAAGAGATGGTCCTGATTCCAAAATGAAATGAATCAATGATGCACCTCACTTGCCGCTCCAGTGGCTGCCTGAGATGTCTTCAAGCTTCCCTACACTAGCCCTGGCAGTCATGAATGTGCTTCATCAATGCCGTCCACAATGGACCCAAGAAATCTTCTCCTCACCACTGCCCATCTGTCACTGCACCTGCTGCACCCTGGCTGCCTGAGAGAGCTTGAGCCTCCCATCAGATAACTGTAGCTGGGGGCTGGCTCAATGCTGAGATGGGGAAAGGCAAGCTGAGAAAGCGCAGGGCAGTGCACGACTAACTTACCACGGAAGTCAGAGAATGTGCAGTCAGTGAACAAATCTGTGGGAAGAACAGCACTCTTTGCGGCCTAGCCATGCTCGCCGCGTAAAGACAGGCTACGGTTGGGCAGTATAGCGCCCTACAGGCCCCAGCCCTTGACATGCCCGAAGACAGGGCCGGCCTTTCCTCAGACAGTGCCCCTGGTGAAACTAGCTTTCATGCCCCTCCTGATGCTCCTCCCTCACCTCCCCCCTCACGCTCCCACCCACATTGGTGATCCTAATAGGTGCTCTTTTGCGCTCAATGGTGTCACGCCATGCCCCTGGCGAAATACCTCAGACCAGTGAGCAGCCTGTTAACACACGTTTGCCACTTCACACACGACTTTAATCACCAATTCAGTTGCAGAACTGGAGGTGAGAGTCCTTGGGAGGGAGCATGGGAGAAGTAAGGGGAGTGGGAGAAAGGTAATCGGAAGGAGGACAATCTGGAGGTGAGCTATGTGTGCGCTTCCCTAACTACAGATGCCCTGGGCTCAGCTCGCCCATGCCAACAGCCGCCTTGCTTGGAGCGGCCTAGGACTTGCTGTAAGTTCCAACTTCTGCCCCATTGTGGTGGGTCGCTGACCGGTTCCATAGCTTTGCGGTGGAGTGCCACTTTCAAACCCAGGCTTTCATACTTTGTGGATGTACGAGGATATTGTGGCACAGCATGCAGCACCAATGACAGGAACTGAAGGCAGATGCATCGGCCAGAAGCTATGGGAGAGCGAAGGGATGTGGCTGGGTGTAAAACGGGGAGTCTGCACACAGGATAAGCCACGGTGTCTACTGCAGCACTTTCGGTGCTTGGCTTGGTGTTTACATCTTTCACGTTGGTTCATGCACCTGTAATCACTAGCTTGTCTGCTGTCCATAGTTGGACCTGCCTGACGAGAACTAGAAGTAGGCGAGTCGATGAAAGTTCGAGCAAGGTGCCCGGCTCTGGCTCAGCTGGAGGGCTTCTTTGAATCAAGACCAGAACGAGCAGGGCTTTCAGGAGTGGTGTGGCCAAGCGGCCACGGATGCCAACCATGTAACATGCGGAACCAGGCAAACCTTCCAGTGCCAACCAAAAAAACGTCATACTGTAACATGATCTTTGCTGCATGATGTACATTCCAGATACTTTCAAAGCTCTGGTCATACACAGGCTCTTGGACCCTTCCCACTGGGCTCTCTCTATTAATTTGTTGGTTCATCCACCTCTAAAGAGAACAGTGAGTCCTGTACCCAAGTACAGAGCACAAGGCTGCCCGTTTCTGTCCTGCCAGTCTAACGCCACGTCAACGTCATGCTTTTCATGGCTTTTTTTGGTAATTTGTTTTTAATCAAAACTTTGAAGCATCTGTGTTCAGCATCCTTTCCGATCGGTCCTTATTTTCCCCAATTTTTGTATGTTTTCTTTCTTTTACCATCCTACTGCCCCTTTCTTTACACATCTAACCCATCGTCTTACACCACACTTGATTATTTCAATTGCTATTCTCCTCTCTGTCCCCCACCCCACATGAGGGGATCTCGGAGCAAACCCACTGCTTATCAATTAGCAGCCAGAGCACTGAGGGGCTGTCGCTGAGCCGGTGCCTGCATCCAGGGCAAGCACAGAAAGGCACTCCGCTTCCTTCCTCCACCCTACGGTTATTAATGTGAGACACTTGGAGTCAGCCCCCACCCATATCCAGGGCACACATCACCACGCGCTCTGCCTTTTGAAGGACCCGTCATGTTGCTCTCCAGAATAATCCCTCTGCTTTGATGTCTATCCTAAAATGAGTACCACTGACCACGGTAATACTAGCAGCTGGGATTCTTAGTGCACAATGCTGGTGTGACTGGTTCAGCTCATGCCCTGCCCGGTCTTTGAGAGACACTGCTTTGACATAGGAATGCCCGAGCCTTAGGCCTTTTTTGCCTGATGGGAGTCTTCAGGCCGCTGCGGCTGAGAGGTTTATTGGTCAGGGAAAAGTCATCATAAATACATCAGTACTTCTCAACGTGACGGACTCT
Source organism: Pleurodeles waltl (assembly GCF_031143425.1). Classification (NCBI taxonomy): domain Eukaryota; kingdom Metazoa; phylum Chordata; class Amphibia; order Caudata; family Salamandridae; genus Pleurodeles; species Pleurodeles waltl. Next base: position 197,101,029 of record NC_090442.1, read on the forward strand.
TCATCAACCCATCAACAAACTAGTAAGTACTGACTTGATATGTGAACAGCTTTTTCGCAGCCTCCTCAGCTTTTCCAAAACACTTGCTGGATTACATCTGATGAAATTTCTATGAATGACTTCCGAATAATGCAAAAACAGCAGATGATGGATGGAAAGCAGAACAAATCAAACATTCATCAACCAGTCACAGATCTGGATTTAATCCATCCGATTTTTTCCTTGCCATGCCATTCCAGTTTGGACCCAGCCATATGCAAATCAGTCTTGACCCTGTTCCTCATGTGAACAGTTCAGCCCGAACTGCCAGGCCAGGTCCTCCTTGAACCAGAAACAAGCATCCTGGGACAAGTTTCAGGGTATCACCCATCATCTGACTGGAAGTGAATGTTTGATTGGTTCAGCATTCTGTCCGTCATTTGTGTTTGGTTGCTTTTGTCGCCATAAGAGCGCCGGGTATACCCGGACGTGGGTCCCAGGCTCACTGTGATACCCTGAAACCGGTCCCAGGATGCTGGTTTCTGGTGCAGGGAGGACCTGGCCTGGCAGTTCGGGCTGGACTGTTCCTATGGGGAAGAGGGTCAAGACTGATTTGCATATGGCTGGGTCCAAACTGGGGTGGCATGGCGAGCAAAAGAATTGATGGATTAAATCCAGATCTGTGACTGGAGTGAATGTTTGATTGGTTCCACATTCCGTCCATCATTTGTCTTTGTTGACTTTTGAATAAACACAAACTTATTGCTCCTGGTTGAGTCAGCAGCAACAAACAGTGCTGGTAACATGCCCATTCAATAATAACCTTAGTCCCTGCAAATTATTTCTCTAAAACGAATAACATTGAGGGAATACTTAGCTCATAACCAACTATACCCTTTCAGCCACTGGCAATGAAAAGTGGTTCATTCAAGGCTATTATCAGATTTTGTTCAATTCAACAGTTTAGAGTATGTTCAGAGTGTTTTGGTTTATTTTGTTACATAAAATAGGTAAAAGGCTGTACTTAGTTTGAGCTTGTGGCACACAATTAGACTTTATGCTAAAAATTGAAGCACAAAGCACCTCTCCGTGTATTACAGTCTTGTTTTTTCCCCAAACTGGATCATAAAAGCACTGGACTATTTTATGTATATCCTTTCAGAGAATTTGTTTTAGTAAATGTTAGTGAAAATTGTACTTTAAAATTGACTAGCTGATCTTATTTTTTAAAAACATTTATTTGCGGGGCAACCTCCTCCCCCAAAACAATTCTTAAGGAAGGTGTACAGGTTGCCCAGTACCCCTTAACCAGCACTGCAAAGCAGTTTGTGCTGTTTTGATGGAACAGGCACGTTCCTCTTTAAGGCGCCATCCCCTACACTAACAATTATGTACACTCAAATCAATTATCTTGCATTTGGAATTTAGAACACCATTGTATATGGGGTACTACTTAGAAGTCTACATTTATGATTAACATGGACTGTAATATGCTTAGTATGAGGCTTACCTAAATGTATACAATGTGTACAGTTACTAAAAAAATAAATAAAAAAAAAGCAGAAAAACCTAAAAAAAAAAAAAAAAAAACATCCCAACCTGTGGGTCTTTCTTCAGGGTTATAACTTTAACATCTTGAATTCACATTAACACACTGCTCGGTGAATAATGAACGCTGCATTCTTTTCCTCTAAAGCCTGTACTTTGATCTGACCAGATAATTGCACTAATTCTTTAAATTTTCATTATATGAAATTTGCCAAGTGTGCCGAAAAAGAGATGATTTAAGTCTATTTAAAGACCGGACTGCTAGCAGAAACGTAGCCGTGCAGACTGAACATTTGCAGCAATAGGGGCTTGAGAAGGAAATAACAGCTCCGCAGTGTTTAGTTTTAGATTGAGGTGCTCAGGTTTGAATAAAGTGTTATAAAATAAAAAAGGAAGGCTCATTCGGTTTGCTCTCTCACTTGAAACTCAAAGCAGATATTACACCCAGCTTTCAGCCGCCCCAGTGAAGGGAATGGGCCAAGCCAGAGGAGGGAGTTTGTGTCGGTATCCTTAGAAAATGTTTGGGAACCTGCACATTTTTTCTGTCGATTTATTTTGTTAACTAAGCACTGTATCGTGTATTGGCAGAGGACATATGTCTTTAAAAGACATCACCATTTTTCACTTTTTGGAAAAGTAAGTATTCCACGTCTAAGGTTTTGGAAGTAAATGTCTTTCCCAATCATAAAATGGACAGTCAATGATGCCGCACATAACTTACCTGAAACACATGATGATTGAGAGCAAAAAGGAAGGCCAAAGAGACTGGTGGAATTCTACGAGCAATGCAGCAGGAAAGAACACTTAAAGAATAACCTAACAGTGAGCAGACTGCACTGAGGGAACACAGAGAACAGAACAATCACCAGTGCTAGGAGGGTGGCCGGCAATCAGGATTGCTGAAGAGTTAGGGGCACCGCTCCAGGTTTGCAAACATTTACGTTCCACTTAAGTATGAAAAAATAAAGGCATTTGCACGGGTAAATTCCCAATCATGGTTCACGGAGTCCAGTTTGGCGTAACTTCAACCTCGTTCATGGCATTTTCAAATACCAATATACCGCTAATTTGCTATAATTTCGGCAATCTCAAAGTGAGCACTGAGTGAAGCTCTGACTGTTAAAGTCTACTGACACCCGGGCTGCCACATGACCCTGCACCAGTAGAAGTCAGCAATGCTGGGCAAAAGCCACAGGACTTTAAGAGCATCGATCTAGTTTTCCATGGCTCTCAAAAGCAGTTGTCAGCAACTGTAAAACTGTGGCAGTTCACAGGGAAACAAAAGCAGTCCTGCCACATGTTATCAGCTCAGACCCCTGCCCCCACTACGAGCAAGACTGACTAGTGCAAGTGGCTTTAGGGGGTCTTCTACCAGATAATGTTTTGGGGAAAAAATACAAAAAATATGCATTTTACAAGACAGCGCATCATCCTCCAGAAGATGAAGGTGGCTCTAAATATCAGGGCCAGCCGGGCATAACGCAACTATATCTCACTTAAAGAGCTATTTGCACTCATTTTATTCACCTCTCCTCCTGGATGGGAGCTAGCTAATAACCTGAAGCCAAATTAGCAGCCATTAAAACAGATCTTGCTTTACTCTGAAATATGTTTTTTCTTATTCTTGCCACTACATTATAATCCATTTCCGTTACGGCGGTGATTCACTTCCTGTTAATTACTTACAGGTCACTGCCAATTTAGACTATTAAAAAAAAGAGTCGTACAATCTGGTCTGGCATTGCAATTGCACTTCTTCTCTAGCAAGTCGCTCGCTATTTTGCTTGATTTGTAATTCCTTCCGTCAACATTCTAACTAGATTGTTGAGGCATGAGACCCTGTCAGCCTTTAATTTTCTCCTGCAATAAGGTTTTTCTTCAAAAGGTAGTTTTTTTTTTTAAAAGAATAGATACTTTTTTCTTTTTCCTTTGACCACCTTGCCTTTTTCTAAGAGGATCAAGTTTGTGAAGAAAACAGCAGATCCCATGTCATACTAAGAAGACCAAAATTCATGTTTCTGCAAGATTGGTACTTGATAGTGGTCTTTCCTGAGTCAGTTACCTGCACACAAACTCACATGTTTATGGGTCTGGACATAAACACTGAATCGAATTTCTCTCCTTGGAAATGATCACAAAGAACAAGTTACTTACCTTCGGTAATGAGGTATCTGGTAGAGACTCTAGCTTCAGATTCCTTACCTTAGAATTCCCTGGCGCCAGCTTCGAATCCGGAGTTTTTTCTGAGCAGTACCCTGCGCGCGCGCCGTCGTCGTTTGGATCCGCGTGCGTCGCCCAGCTCCACGTGCGTCGTTGGAGCAGTCTATGACGTCACGGTTGTCTATATAGACACCGTCTCGGCGCGCGTACGTCAGTTCTTTTCCACAACTTCCCATGCCAGAAGCGCAGAGTCATGGAAGAACCAACCATTATGCATTTTACCTCTTTGACTGTTTGGAGTAAAAATACTTTCATGCCTATAGGAAAGGCAAAAAATGCCAAGGTCAAAAATATACATATGTACACATAAATACATATAAATACATATCTACATGAGAAAAATTTCCCCAGAGCGTGGAGGCTTGGGCGAGTGTAAGGAATCTGCAGCTAGATAGAGTCTCTACCAGATACCTCGTTACCGAAGGTAAGCAACTTGTTCATCTGATAGAGACTTCTAGCTGCAGCTTCCTTACCTTAGAATAGATACCCAAGCTATAACCCATGGCGGTGGGTCTGAAGGAGATTTCTTTTTTTATACTAGGAAGTCCTGCAAGACAGAATGGGCAAAATGCCCCTCTCTTCTCACCTGGCTATCCAGGCAGTAGTGTTTCACAAACGTGTGCAAAGAAGCCCACGTTGCAGCCTGACAGATATCCACCACCGGTACGCCACGTGCTAATGCAGTGGTAGCAGCTTTCCCCCTAGTAGAATGAGCTCTCAAGCCCTCGGGAGGCTGCTTCTTCGCCAAAGCGTAGCATATTTTTATACAGAGAACGACCCAGCGCGAAATGGATCGTTTCTGCACTGCCCGACCCTTCTTCGCACCAACATACCCCACCAAGAGTTGGTCGTCCACCCGGAACTCTTTATTGCGGTCAAGGTAGAACGATAACGCTCTTTTTGGGTCCAGTCGATGGAGACGCTCCTCTTCCTTAGAGGGATGCGGTGGTGCAAAGAAGGTGGGCAGGGTGATATTTTGACCCAGATTGAAAGGGGTCACCACCTTGGGGAGGAAGGAGGCACGAGTTCTGAGAACTACTTTTTCAGGAAAGATTGCGAGATACGGCGGTTTTGATGACAAAGCCTGTAAACTCACTAACTCTTCTGGCAGATGTAATAGCCACCAAAAAGGCTGTCTTAATAGTGAGCAGCCGAAGAGGACAATTATGCAAGGGCTCAAAGGGAGCACACATAAGGAAGGTAAGAATCAAATTAGGATCCCACTGGGGCATAACGAAAGGCACAGGCAGGAATAGATGCACAAGCCCTTTCAAAAACCTCTGTACTATAAGTGATTTAAACAGAGATGGTTGATCAGGCAACTGAAGAAAAGCCGATAAGGCTGCAAGATAGCCCTTGAGAGTCCCCAAGGAGGAACCCTACTGGGCAAGAGACAAAATAAAAAAAAGGATGTTAGACAGAGAAGAAGAAAGAGGATCAATAGACCTCTCTGAACAATATGAAACAAAACGTTTCCAACGGCAGGCGTAGATCGACTTAGTAGAGGGACGCCTGGCTGCCAGAATTACATCACAGACCTCGGGAGGGAGGTAATAAACCACCAACTGTTGCCGCTCAATCTCCACGCATGAAGGTGCAGAGTTGACAGGTTCGGGTGGAGAACCTTCCCCTGCTGCTGAGACAGAAGATCCTCCCGGAGAGGCAGCCTGACCGATGCTCATTTTGAGAAGCTCTGGATACCAAACCCTCCGTGTCCAATCCAGAACCACTAGGATTACTTGGGCCCGGTCGTTCTTGATTCTCTTGAGAACTCTGGGCAGAAGTGGTATAGGCGGAAAGGCGTACAGGAGGCCTGAACTCCACTCGCGACGAAAAGCGTCGCCTAGCGATAGCCCCCTTGGAAACTCCAACGCGCAAAACTGCTGACATTGCGTATTCTCTGCGGAACAGATCTAACCAAAGCTCTCCCCACTGCTGAAAGAGTCCTTGCTCCACCTCCGGATGGAGACACCATTCGTGATCCTCTAAGCATTTTCGGCTGAGTTCGTCTGCTCTGGCATTCAGAGAACCTGTCAGGTGTTGAACCACCAGGGTCATGCCCTGCTGTTCCAGCCATGTCCAGAGACGTAAAGCCTCTTGACAAAAGGTCCATGACCCCACACCGCCCTGCTTGTTGCAGTACCACATTGCGGTAGTGTTGTCCGTGAACACCTGCACCACATTCTCTTTCACAACAGGAAGAAATGGTTTTAAATGCTAGCCGGATCGCCCGAAGTTCCAACAAGTTGATGTGGAGCCCGGATTCCGCCAGAGACCAGCGACCTCTGATCTCCACCTCCCCCAGATGGCCACCCCATCCAAGAAGTGACGCTTCTGTCACTACCGTTAGACCTGGTTGGGGAAGGGAGAGGGGTCTGCCTTTGACCCACTCGCAGTTCACTAACCACCACTGCAGATCTTTCGCAGTCCTCTCAGAGATCTGAACCACGTCGGTAAGATTTCCGTGATGCTGTGCCCATTGGAACTTCAGGTCCCACTGCAGAGCCCTCATGCGCCATCTGGCATGCTTGACCAACAGGATGCAGGAAGCCATGAGTCCCAGCAGCCTCAGAGGCTGTCTCACCGAGATCCAGGATAGAGGCCAAAACATCGGAATCATAACCTGAATATCCTGAACCCGCTGATCAGGAGGATAAGCCCGATACTGCACTGTGTCCAGAACAGCTCAGATGAAAGAGAGCTTCTGAGAGGGAGTCGGGTGTGACTTCGGCACATTTATAGTGAACCCCAGAGAATGCAAGAGGTCCGCCGTCGTCTGGAGGTGGGTGACGAGAGCCTGGGGCGTAGGAGCCTTCAACAGCCAATCGTCTAGGTAGGGGAAGATTAAAATCCCTGACCTGCGCAAATGAGCTGCCACCACCGCCATCACCTTTGTGAACACCCGAGGGGCACTGGTGAGACCGAAAGGAAGCACGGTAAACAAAGTGCTCGTGGCCCACCTTGAACCGCAGGTAACGCCTGTGGCTTGGCAGGATAGGAATATGGAAATATGCATCCTGCAAATCCAACGCTACCATCCAGTCTCCTTGGTCTAGGGAAGACAAAACCTGAGCAAGAATGAGCATCTTGAATTTCTCCTTCTTGAGGAAGAGATTGACGCCCCTTAAATCCAAGATAGGGCGAAGGCCTTTGTTCTTTTTGGGAATCAGAAAGTAGCGGGAATAACAACCACTGCCTATTTCTGATATCGGGACTCTTTCTATGGCTCCCTTGGCCAAGAGAGCTGTAACTTCCTCGCGGAGCAAAGCTAGATGGTCCTCCATCAGCCATTCCTTTGTCGGAGGGATAGAAGGAGGGAAAGACTGGAAGGGAAGGGAGTAGCCCTTCCGTATGATCTGCAGGACCCACTTGTCCGTGGTGATGGAAAGCCAGTGAGGGGGATGAAAACAAATCCTCCCTCCAACTGGACGGACATGATCCCGCAGAACCACACTAGGAGGGCTTGAGCGCAGTGGAGGGGGGCTGTGTGGCGGCCGACCTCTGGCCAGACCCTCTGGGTCTGATGGTACCACGACCACGTCCTTTTCCAGGATGCTGTGAAGCCTGAGGACGGTGGCTAAACTGTGGCTGGCGTGGAACCACGCCCCTTCCGAAGCCTCAAAAGGGGCGAAAGACAGACTGCTGTCGTGCCGGCGCTGAGCGGCCCAAGGATCTGATGGTGGCTCCAGATTCCTTGAACCTCTCAAGCGCAGAGTCTGCCTTTTCGCCAAAAAGGAGAGAGCCATCAAAGGGCATGTCCATCAAGCTGGACTGGACATCCCCTGAAAAACCAGTAGAACGGAGCCAGGCGTGGCGACGTAGGGCCACTGACGATGAAATCGCTCTGCCCAGCGAGTCGGTCGTGTCCAAGCCACACCCGACCGTAAACTTGGCTACATCTCTCCCATCCTTTACAGCCTGGGTAAGAGTGTCCCGTATGCCCTCTGGGACCTGGGGCAGCACTTGCGCCACCGTATCCCATAAAGTATGGGAATAACGGCCCAATATTCAAGAGGTGTTTACGGACCTCAATGCCAGGCTGGTGGAAGAAAACATCTTCTTCCCAAGCTGATCCAGCCTCTTGGATTCCCTATCCGAGGGAGCGGAAGGAAAGGCACCACGGGAAGTAGAGGCTTGGACAACCAAGCTCTCAGGAGAGGGGTGTTGTGTCAGGAAACTAGGGTCGCTGGGAGCGGGTCTACGGCGTCGGCCGACCGTCCTATTCACAGGAGCCCCTGTGCTGGGTTTGGACCACGTACCCAGAAGGACGTCTGTAAGAGCCTCATTGAAGGGCAACAACGGCTCCGATGTTGACACCCCCGGCTGAAGCACTTCTGTCAGGATATTCGTCCTGACTGGCACCGTAGGCAAATCTAGGTCCAAGACCTCAGCTGCCCTACGCACCACCATAGGGAAAGAAGCACCCTCCTCCGTAGCCACATCAGGAGAAGAGAGCATACCAGTATCTGGAGATGTGTCCAGTCCACTTGCCTCCCCTAGATCCTCATACCAGTCCTGTTGCAATCCAGATTCTAAAGGGTCCTCAGACCCCTCACATTCCTCTCCTGCGTCTGGCTGTTCTAAATAATGCTCAGACAATGATCTGGGCTGAATTGGCTCAGTCGGAGTCGACGTCGCTCCGGCTCATCGGGAATAAAGGATGGGGCTGCCACCAGTGGGCGCCGGTGGCGGAATCGTCGACGTCGGACCCAGCGCCGAAGGAGGCTGACTGTGAGAGACTGGCGCCGGTCCGGATCCGGTATCGGATCCTGGGGTCCCCAACGGCGCTTAGGCCGAAGCCTCCGGCGTCGAATCCGAAGGGGCCCCCAGCTGACCCTGCGGGGCCCAAAGACCCACCCGAGGGTGCAGCCTGCTCAAAAACGTGACGCATGACCTCGTAGAATTCTTTTATCTGAGCGGGGGTCGATCCGGTCCCGGGAAAGGGGGGAAGACGCGGAGTCGACCCTGGCGACGGCTCTGCAGAATCGCGCTCGGAATGTCGACGTTCCCTAGACGCCTCCTCGGCCGACGGGCGTGGCGAAGACGAAGTCCGCTTGGACGACGACTTCTTCTTGTGCCTCTTACCTTTGGATGACCTCGAATGCGAGGGAGAGGACTTGGGGCTCCTGGAGCGGTGCCGCGACCTCCTCCTACTGCGGGACCGTGACCTTCGTGGAGTTGCGCAGACAGACAATGAATGTCGGGCCGCAAGAAGCTTAAGGGATCTCTCCCTCAAGGCCTTCGGCACCATGGCCCGACAGTCTGAGCACGAGGTGGAATCGTGGTCCTTCTCCAGGCACCAAAGACAAACTTGGTGCGGATCCGTCACCGACATGGTGCGATGACACGCACCACACGGCTTGAATCCTGTCTTTCTCGAAGACATGACTCCAAACAGTCAAGAAAGCATCAAAAAACCGTCGAAGCAGGGTAGCTCTTTCCAAAACTGCGCTTAACCAGCGCGGATGGAAAAGAACTGACGTACGCGCACCGCGACGGCGTCTATATAGACAACAGTGACGTCATAGACGGCTCCAACGACGCTGACGACGCACGCGGATCCGAATGACGCCGCCAGATGGCGCGCGTGCAAGGTACTGCTCAGAAAAAACTCCGGATTCGAAGCTGACGCCAGGGAATTCTAAGGTAAGGAAGCTGCAGCTAGAAGTCTCTATCAGATTTTAATCCTCTCAAGGGTAGGTGTGCATGCGTTTCCATGAAGCTTGAGAATAGAGAGGGGAACAGCCATATAAACAATGGGATTGCAAGAGGGGTCCTGCATATAAAGATTTCCTATGTGAAAAAAGGAACATATGCATACTAGCATCAAAAACAAATAATTTTCACCTGAAATTCAACATTTCATGCATTTGAGATGTCTTGGAAATTTACGCCTGGCATATATAGCCAGGAACACTCTTGAGAGCCTTAAATCCTTAGTATTCAAGCATGAAATTAGTTTAAAACATAGAAATAATCTGATGGGAGCAAGTTTCTGACATTCTAAGCCAGTGCTCTGTACACTAGGCCATAAGGGTCAATAATGGATATCCCCTTTTTGGGCATCAGAATTGTGTTAAAAAACAATAGATTATCCTCTAAGTATAAACAGACATTAGCAAAGGCAGTCGGTCTTACGTATTAATAGCATTGTCTGACCAGTTGACTTTGCCTATGCTGTTCCCCATCGACAAGAAGAAAACAAGCACTGCCCAAGCCAGTTGGTATTGTCTTTGGACCCTACTGGGCTTGTCAACAGTTTTTGGTCATGTTGTACAGCACGTCTAATGAAAACAAACAAAAAAAGGTTCTGTGACATGGCCACCACACCATTTTTTAGGTGCCCGCACCATACATTTAGTGCTTTGGGGTAGAAACAAGGAGGGTGCAGTTGTGGGGGAAGGAACAGAGCGTGCTGGGGACAGATGAAACAAAGCAAGCAGTGGTGGGGGAGAAGCAATGGATGAGGTAGAGCAACAAGAAAGGGGTAGGGGAGACGTACAGGGAGAAGTACACGAGGTTGAGCACAAAATGGTGAGCGAAAGGCGTACGACCGACAGACAGCAATGCAGTGTGTGGATGCGTGAGAACAGTACACAATGGAGGCAGCTAGGATACACATGCACTCTCATGGAGTGCTTATACCAAAAGAAAAAGTAATGCTTGAAAAGCAAGCAGTGGAATGACAAAATTAATGCATCAATGATCTGGGGGAGGAATAAATACAAGAGAAAGGGAAGCTAATGAATTAAAAGCAAGCAAATAAGAGCGCATGTAAAGGCAACCAAGAGAAAGCAATGTGTGGGCTATAAATCTCCTGTAAGCGGTCCTTTTGGACAACAGCTTGCTCTGTCTGGTAGGCGATCCCTAAAAGATGCTCAGCTACAAAAGGGTCATTGGCAGCAGACACACTTTCTTCCATTCTATCTACTGTGGTAATTTCATACCGCATACTCCAACCCTGTATTACAAATAGGAATCAGCCTCATCTGTGACCAGGAAGCTTTCTTCCATCGAGGTTTCCAAGTTTACATGGCAGCATCAACGCTACTCTCAGGCCAATGTCTAAAGTCTGCTTTTTTGTCATATGCACCTAAAAAGTGTACAAACTTCACACGTGTGCACCACAGTAATACAATTTGAAACTGTAACCCGTGGGAGCCTGGGTAGCACAATGGAAGGGGAAAGAATGGGGGGGGAACAAAAGAACAGAAAGACGCCTATAGATAGATCATAATAGTTTTCATTCAAAGAAAGAAAATGAAATATAACACATACTCCAATAATCCATCAAACGATCCAGACGTCTGTCATGAGCAGGGGAACAGACTTATTGTTTTGACATATCTTACTTAGAGTGTGTGGTCCTGAACGTCAGCATTCATCTACATTATTATAAGTACTTTTGGACTTACTCGTACTGGTCCCCATACTTTTCACACTAGGCATTTGGTTGAAATGCGTCGCTCTGTGTTGCTTTGTGTAAAGATTGCTAAAGTAGAAGTAAGAGGAATTTTCTGGAGACTCCATATTTAAATCAATCTAATTAAAATCATGTTAGCATAGTCTGCTGGCTGAGTGTGTTACAGTTTGTGGACATATATGTTGCTTTTCAACTCCCATAGTAAACTTCTGTAGTTTAAAGCATTTTGCGCCAATCCCTATTCCCTCCCCACTCATAGCATGAGGTGATCTACATGTACGTATTCTCAATTTATTTACTCTGAATTAAATTAATGGATTTTCGTTTTAAAAATCATAATTCTAGAATAAATAAATAAATCATTTCATTTGCAAAAATACCGGCAAAAGACTGAAATTTCCCTCAGATAGTTTCAGCTCGTCTACAGACAACCCGCTAACATCCAAAAATATGCAGTGCTTTCCCGGCATTTTATTATTATCCATGCTCTTCCTTTCTTGCAAACTGAACAAAATTGAAGCGTTCTTTCTTCAAAACAGTGACATTTGATTTTTTTTTTAGTTCTGTGCCTCAAAATCTCAATCATTCTATTTCCACTTATTAGTAAAATGCACAAACGTGCTCCTCTGTAGAAGACAGCGAATGGACCCTGGGATTACCCAGCACGTGCTGGTCTACAGGGGCTTCCATAATGCTCACCGACTTCTCGACCTCTCGAACTCCAATATCTTTTAACTGCCCCATTACGACCAGGAAAGTTTCATTTATTAAATAGTTCAGGCTCAGAAATCCCTTGCCAGCACTGAACCGGGAAAGCAAGCCACAGGAAAAAGTCAACACAAATGATCACCGAAGATCTCCTCACGCCACAACCATTCAAGGAATACATAACACGGCGGCTAAATGTACAGTTTCTGCACCAGTGACTAGATATGTAATCAGTGCAACTCGGTGAACGATACCGGTATCCATGCACTTCCAGGATCAACTATCACTGGCAAGGCTTCCTCCAGCATCTTTCTGTAGCCACGAGAAACAAGACAGAGGCACCAAGCACATGGGGAATGTGTACATTCCGCCACTTACAAATATGGCTAGGGGGACAAGGGCAAATTTCAATTTATGTGTGCATGATTTACACAAGAAAGTGCAGGCACTAGCTCTCTGGGATTTGTAAAACCCAAGCTTGTAGAGGCCATGAACATGAGGAACACGTGGTTGCACAGGCAGCAGGCAGGCAGGCAACCAGAATGGACCAGGTGGCCGCAGAGAGACTCAGTCATTGTCCACCCCCTCAGTTAATCGCCACCTCACACATCCCTCTGGGTACCAGTGAAGAAACCAAATCATCCCTCTAACTTGCCTTGTCTCCTGACCGAGTGTCTGATGGTCTTGGTGGACTATTGTTTTAGTGGCATGGCAGTGGTTCCCCACAGAGGGGCAGAAGCTGCCACAGAGCTTTAGGAGGGACTACACTGATGAGAATGGCGCTCTTGGCTAACCGCTCTCTGTTGGACCATGCCTTATGGCACACCATGCCTCGCTGTTCTCAGACAATCAGACAGGGAGAGTTCCAACCTCTCCATCTAGCATCTATTTCCGAGACTTCCCTCTTCCAACGATGGCAGTTTCTACGAATGGTAAAATATGAAATATGTTGAGCATGTCCTTTCAAACACCCAAAGTGCTGAGACAGTGACCCTCAGTCATTTCAAACCATTTCTTCATAACTCTGTTTGAAATTTGATTGTGAAATATAATTTGCTGCTTTTTTGATTGGCCCATGACTAAATGTATTGTCTTTGGAAAAAACATTTTGTAGAACCTGCCCAGGCATTTATCTTATTAGCGTGTTAAATGCTGGTTTGGATTCTTTATATTATATTTTACCTTTTCTTTGACAGTATATGGATTCCACTGTAGATTGATATTGCTATATGGGGAGCAGGACGCAAATATTCCCAGTCAAAAATCTGTGTTTCAAACTTTTTTACTTGTATTCGACACAACTGTTGGTAGATTTCATGTAGCACATAAAATGAGATAAAGAAGGAAAAAGGGAACCATAACCCAAGGTTAAATAAATTACTATAAACCTACTATAGCACGTTTATGCAGCAGAATTCATGCCTATGCCTTACATTAATTAGTGACGCCCTATTTCAAGGGAAAAAGCAAAAAGAAACTACATTTTAGGAGTAGAAGCAAAAAAAGAGGGCCCTATTTGTAGCAGTTTCAATCAAATATGTGCAAATAGAGGCATACAAGGTATACAATTAAACATATCCTATGCCCATTCACTTGTCAGCCTACAGAGAGAAGCATTATCACTTCTCACTTGAATAGCTCTTTGGCAATTACACAGCAGCTGTACAGCAACAGAACAACCTACAAATCCGCCCTGGCCCAGCTCCTGTTTCAGGGCCAAATCAGTCTTCTCGCGAAACAGTCAAGATCACCTTGAAAGGCACATCCACGAGTAGCACCTGCACATCTCCAGAGAAGCCTGTATATCTCACCTATGTGTGGAGCCAGCTCACCACTCTAGTTCCAACTGCTTTACCGATCACACATGCCCAGTCATATATTTGGTGCATCCTAACCATCCTGGAAAGCTCAAACCTCTTCAGGGACTGCCGGCATGATCTCGCTGACAGTGTCCCAGAGCACATGTGAATATTGCTCTAAAAGACAGCTTGCACTAAACCGACTGAAGAGCCAGGCTGGTGGATGAAAACAGTTGCATTCCAAATGCCACAAGTGTCTTTGTCACAGAGAAATTACTGGGGTTTATTCTGCTGGTGGATGTTTGAACCACCAGACTTTCTGGTGTAGGTGTTGCATTAAAAGTCAGGGACACCTGGCATTGGTTTGTGGAATCTGGCTTCCAGATGGTTGATTGGTGGGCAAGAACAATGCTTAGCCCAGGTGCCCAGTAATGTGTCTTTCAGAACTTTAACGCATGGAAGTAGAGGTTCAGAAGAAGCCTGTCCAAGCTACACAGCTACAGTGAGAATATTTGTCTTGACTTTCATAGAAGGTAATTGTGAGTCTATTTTCTCAGCTGCACAGCGTATCACTGTAGAGAGGGTCGTGGGGGGGGGGGGGAATCTGACCAGTATCCGGGACACTGGCATCCTGTAAATCCATATAAAATGTGTCAGTCATAGTGTGGGAGTAACTCCCAAACCCCTCCCCATCATCTCAATCATCATCTCCAAAGGCTGGCTGACTCCGGTCAAACTCAGAACTGAAAAATTGCTGGAGTGCTCAGGAACAGGCCAGGTCAGAGGAAATGTCCTGTCTGAATCAGATCGTATGGCGACTGGGTGCATCAGGTAGATTCGGTAATCAACCTTGGTTGAAGCCTGGATGAATTTGTCTTGAAGTCGGACACAATTATCAGAACAACGTCCTCCTCTGGTGCCAGTGGCCTCAGAAACGGCATAAATGTCAAAGGAACTGGATTTTGGAGCCAGAGAAGGGAGTGGGACCAAAGCCAGTAAGGAACATGAGATGGGTTCAGGAGACAGACTGCACCGTGGAACAGTTCGCTGGCAGTAACCCAAATGGAGACCTCTGTGGATCCTTGGGGCCTAAAGGTGCACCACTGGGAGATGGAAATGTACTGAAGGAACACAACCTGGCCTCCTTAAAGGCCAGATCCTGTTGCAATGTTGCCGATGGCCTAAAAAAAACGGGGTGCATTAAAATCAGCTGAGGAACCAGCTTTCTGGCAGGGAATCAGGACCGAGATGCAGGCTACTGTACTCTCTACTTCTCAGGCAGAGAGTGGCAGGACTGGCACGAATCCTGCTTAGCCTTCTTGTGCTTCCTCTTCGACTTCAAAGAATTTTTTTTTACCACGACAAGCATGGGGAACGGCCCATAAAGCAGGAGCTAGTCCATGTAGTCCACTTTGAGAAGGGCATGCAAGGTTTCTTATGGTGTCCTGCGTCATACAGCTTCGATTCATGGTCAGGGATTGTGTTTGGACTTATGAGGGCACACTTCACACGATTTGGAATCATTCTCCACACCCAAACACCAACAACATACCTAACAAGGCTTAAACACCGTAATTTTAGAAGGGGACATCTTCCCTTGCACACTGTTTTTTTTATGAAAAAATGTGCAGAAAAGCCTTGTCAACTAATGAGAAAAAAGTTGGAGTGAGCTTCGGATCTGCAAACTAAGGCACGGAATGAAAGGAACTGATGTCAATAGGCAGAGGCAGCGTTTATATGTATCTCTGTTGGTCGTTTTGGAGTAGGACAAACTCAAAGCAGAATCATACAATGCCTACAGGAGAGAAGATGTTTTACATCTTCTGGGTCCAGTCTGGCACTTGGGGATATTCTAAAGATGAGGAATCTGTGGTTAGAAATATCCATCCAAATAAACCGTTTTAACTGCTGTAATGCATTGGCTAGATGGTTAAAACAGTTTACTAAAATAAATCAAAACACTGCATGGAGGACACACCCTGCATACACCATACTCCATGAACTTACACTAAATCACACTTTATAAGAAATGCGCATGCTTTTGGATTTCTGTACTACAATGAATCCCCATACGCTTTTGTTGCTGATTTTATATTTTGCAACAAAGCAATAAGATGCTCTGGTACAATAAAAATAAGGTGCTCCCAACACCGTTTCATGTTGTGATGTTGGGGAAAGGGAATAGCTGAGAAAAAATTAAGATCCAATATGACATGAGAAGGGCTCGAGTAAGGCGCCCACAACAGCTAACATACACAAGAACAGGTTAAACAAGTTATTGCTATAAAATGATTACAGCTATAAGCGAAATATTTTCTCAATGAATTTCTACTAATTGATCTACAAAACGTTTCCTACGTGCATTGAAATGCTCCCACAGACACATTTAAGAACTCCTATGCACAACCCAGGAACTGACCAAAAGCTTGACTTGCTTAGGGCATTGGGATATTGTATGACGGATGCCACATTAGGCATTATATGTACTACTAACATATTTTCTGAGAATTATGGTTCAAACAGTAATTGAATTATCTACTTGTAAGATATCATCATACTAAAATACAACAAATAACTACAGTGTCTTGTTTCAGACGAGAGTGGCAGGATGAATTTCCTTGGAGGTAGTTTTTAAAAAACAGCCACGAGTTGTATGACAGCTTGAGCCCATTCCGAGATAAATAATGCTGAAATATGTACCCAAAATGCCCCTGTCAATAGTTCTTGGCATGGAAGAGATTTTTGCACACCGGAAAACGTACGTTTTGTAATAAAAGTTATTCTGAGTGGGTCCCTTTTCAGACCTGCATGCTGATCTTCATACTCCTCAATCTCAAAGAATTACACAGCTAATATGTAATGTACACTTGCTTACTCTCTCAATTGTATGACATGCACTCAAGCCAGTCTTGGCTCTGCGGTGATAAGAACTTTCATACCACTGCCCCTGGGCATTCCAAGAGTTTTCTTAAGGATCAGAAAAAAATATTATGGCACTAAAGTATCTGGAAGACAGGGATCATATGGGTCGCATGTGGCTAGTCAGTAACTAACCATGTTGGAGTTTTATAGTAACACTGAAATAGCATTTACATTTTTCATAGTAGCATGTATTGGCAATATGTACCAGAGATGCATGATATGGACCAGACTGCATCTGAATAAGGACCTCATTACGTGTTAGGAAGAGGGGATTACCCAGTCATAAACATGACAGATATCGTGTTTCGTATTACAAGTTTCATTATACTGTATGGAAATTGTAATACGGCGGACACGATATCCGTCACGTTTGTGACAGAGTAATCCCCTCCGCCAAACTCGTAATGAGGCCCTAAGTCTTTCGGAGTGTCTTGACCTAAACTGTGTTATGCCTAAATCTGCAGTCCCCACAGTAACATCCGGCAACAATGATAATAAACATCCACATAGCAGTCTGACAAATTGCAGCTAGTAAGGTATTATCCAAGAACTCTGTAGTTGCGGTCTTGCCTCTGGTACAATGAGACCTGGAATGACCAGGAAGATTTAATTGGTACAGCTTTTGATGCACATGAAATTAACTGAAAAAAATATGGCTGTCCTTCAGTAACACACTGATCAGAATCATGTGTTGCTTTAAGCTAGTACGAGTTTTAGTCATTACGGAGAACTTAGGTTGCCACTTTTCCGATAGTGGACGATACTCTCTCCATCTGCTTGTGATGCTAGATCTCTAAACAACGTTTCATTAGGAAAATGTAAGATAGTCCACTGTATGAAGCATTCCGGAGAAATCCTTTCCATTTGATCCTCTGGCCTGGGCTTGCAAGGAATTGACCTTTTCTGCTAAGAAATTCTCAAACGTTCCAGCTATGTATGAAATTACTGGGAACTCTGATCATGGTTTGGGCATCTCCATTCAACAAATGCTGACCAGACCCAACAGTACTTCCTCCAAGAGATATTCACACACACCTTGAATCGTAAATTTCCACTGATTATCCTATATCTAACCCAACTAAAACAGAATGTCTTCATTTACAGACAGATCATTGGTTTCTACTAATCTGAAGTGTTTTTGTCTGGTAATGGGTGTTTACTCACTAGTATTTTAATTGCTAATTCGTTGGCATTTATATTTGAAGCACAACATGCTTTTAAGATTCACACATGTACAGAGTGAACACTACCCGAATCCAGCAAGACTGTCCGGCTGGGATTACAATGATCATCCACCAAGAGCTGGTTCATACCAAAGTACAAGCCTTGGTAATGATAAAACAATAAGAGAAGAGTGTTTTGTATTAGGGCTTACCTCAGTATTATCTTCTTACTCCTAAAAAATGGTTTCATGCTGCGGCAGAGAACCCTTAATAGTCTATTCTGCCTTTCAAGTATGATTTTAAGTTGAAGTAAGGCATGCAAAATGTTCTCTAGTCCCTCTAAAGTATGTTTTTACACTGCAAAAGGGTAACCTTAACGGTCTCTTCTTAACTGCTTATTTTTAATATTCTATTTTCTCTTTTAAAGCAAGTCTTTAGACTGCTGCAGGACACCCTCAAAGTTCTCTTCTCCCACTCAAGGTACGGCTTTATGCAACAGTAGGATACCCTTGAGTGTTTTTTTATTCCTCTCAAGATATGATTTTATACCGTAGCAAGGCACCACCTTTGATGTAGTTGTCCTTTCAAGCCCTGGTTTTACACTGCAACAGGGAAGTTTCAATGATCCTTCTCACTCTCAAGATGTTTTTTTACCCTGCTGCTGCATATTGTTATTGTTCCATTTCCTTTCTCAAAGTATGCTTTTACACTGCAGCAGTTTACTTACAATGTTCTCTTCTCCCTATCCAGGCATGGTTTTATAATGTAGCTAACTAAATTCGACTAAGTAACTGCTTGACTTTTTAGATTCTCTGTGGTTTGTATCCATGTTATACTGAAGTTTAAAGGCATCTGTTTGGATAAAAATACCTTCCAGGCTGCAGGGCTTTACCAACACTGGTAACAAACCAGCTGTGTGGTTAAAATCCCTTGTGCTAGAAAGGGTACATCGTGAATGTAGACGTTTAGGTAAATGCCTGTTTTTGGAACAGTCTTATTTGTTCGAACTGTGTCTTATTGTTACATATATATATATTTTTACCAATAGCAATAGTAATGCTTATGTGTGTTTTTAGGTTGTTTTTGTTTTGTGCGCCTATACCAAATAGAGTTCTTTTCTGTGTCTTGAGACAAATGTACTTCTATATAGTTTTTTTTCCTCAGTTGCTCTTCAATGTGTGTATAAACTACTGTGCTATATATTACTAAACCGTATTGCTGAAACGTCTACAGTATACAATACTCTGTTTCTAAGGTCTTTAAAGTTCTGAGAACTTGCAGCTAAAGATCCTTTACAGACATTAATCAAAGGGGAGGGTAGACAGGTGAAGCATGATGGTGATGCAGTAGCTATTTGTGCCATCTGTCCATCTTCTTGTGTCCTTTGTAGGATGGACAGTTTCTTACTTCTTAGGTAGCTAAATTCAGTGATAGCTCAAATGCTTCAGAAACACTCGGTTGTTACACATATACATATTGTGATGGATTTCTGTGAGCTGTAGGAATGCTAGAGTGCATAGTTTTATGACATCGTTTTTTTATTAAGTTGTTCTGTAAAGGGTCTTATGGAACATGAACACAAATGTAATCAAGGCATGAATGTTGGTGCTAGCATCCAAAGAAATTGACTTCATCTCGAAAAGGACTACAGAATGTTATATGTGTTCTATCCCTGAAGGTGTATTTTCATTTGAACCTGAAGGAAACTTTTCTTGTACCTCTGCACGCTATCGGATCGGACTCCTTTATGAGGCAAAAACCAAGACCTACACTTCAAGTTGTTATCACCATGATTATCCTCCTAATGTTGATCATGCCATCCACCACCACACAACATCACAAAGGTACAGAATCTATATGCTACTCCTATCATTTAACTCGCGCTCACAGTACCACCACTGCCATGTATAAGCGACCTTCGAGTCTCCATTAGCTACTGCTGCATTTTACTTTGTTAGTCCAATAAAAGAGATCAAACCATGGAAGGTATCATAAACTGGACTTCTTAGGTCATACAACTAAAGAGAATGCCAACACAGAAATGTGTGTTTCAATGTATTCGTGGTTAATTCTACAGGGTACCTCTAGCCTCAAGGACAGCAAAGTAATTTATTTTGAACACTTTAGAGGATAACATAAACCAGTGACAAGGAAGTGAAGGAAGGAAGAAAGGGAAAACGGAGAGAGTCAGCAGAGGTCAGTTTTTAGTTCCTTTAGGGAAAATCAAGATCCAGATTTAGTGTGATGTGGTCAGGGATAAAGTTCTGTTCTTGAAGCAAGGAATGAAAAGGCCCACTTTGACATATTTTCTTTTTTTAGATTTGAGATTTTGAGAATGAATGCATTTCTTTTGTAAGCATTTGTCTACCTGGGAGTTGGAGTTTGTTCTTTCAGTAGGAGCAGAGGCCATTGTCAGTAGTTTTGTGGGTTGTGCATGCAATAAGTTGATTCTCGCTTCCAGGTGGAGCCTTAAAATTGTTTGACTATGGCTGTGATGTGATATGTTTTACTTTTGTGACCAGCAGGATACAGCATAACATATGGCTCTGAGAATAGAAGATGACTTGGGAAGGCTTGCAGTTCCCTCATCTAATTGTTTGAATAGAAATGTCTCTACTGTGTTTCTAAAGTTTGCGTAGGAAAGTTTAACTTTCTTGAGTAGATGTAGTTGGTAGGAGGCAGATGTTGCTTGTCTTGCAAGCTGATCATTAAACTGAGAGACTAAATATGTTGGACTAGGAAAGGGAACATACGAAGTGGCTGTAACATGTTGAGTCATATCTATACAGGAGTTGAAGAATAACTTGAGAAGAGCAGAATAAATTCAATTTTCGTCAAATTTATTTGCAGAGTAAGTCAAGACGACCGTTCAGTTAATGCCTATCAGAATATTTTAAGTTTACTATGCTAGTGGGATCAAAGACTCAAATGTATAGCTCGGTAGTGCCAGTGTACTGGATAGGTGGTCAGACTTCTTGTCACAAATGAACCACTCGAGGACTAAAGCAACTCCTGATCTGGATAGGAAGTGACTCAAGACCCTGTGCAAGTAATGACCAAAGGGTCTTTCAGGGGTCTGGATCTTAAATACTTAAAGCCTCCAAATTTCTTGGTGCCATTGTAAAGCGAGCAGAGGATGATATGTGATAACTATACCCAGAACTTGACTGAGGCAGAAAGAGATGTGCAGACTGATACAGTGGTAGCTTTCAGAGGGCAAATTAGTGAGTAGACATGATCATGAGTTGACTGTAGAAAATTGAGAAATGCATAATGGAGGCCAGGAGGCCTGTCTGGTACAACAATAGGGTGGAAGACTCAAGGCGGGAAGACAAAGAGTAGGAATAGAGGAGTCACAGAAATGCAGTTACGGGGAGGAGGATGGTAGCCAAAGGACTGACAAGGAAATAACACAGGAACAGGAGAGGACAGGTAGACACAGAAAGACTAACCACTGGAGACTAGTACAGGAATACAGCTTCTTCCATGAGGCACACAGTTGTTAAGTGACTTTCTCCAAGATCAGCTTCCATAAAATAGGCTCCGAAGCTTAGGCATATATGTGATTCAGGATGGAAGCTACACTATTTTTGCACCTGAGCAGAAACTTAATTGGTATTCATACAGGGCGAGTCAGGTACCCTGCTCCTTCACACATGGTTCCTACTGGACTACACAGCTTCTGGTAAGACTGAGTTGTGGACTCCAAAGACACCATTATCCACAAAGCCTTCATGGCCTGTATCTTAGTTGTGTCTCAGTGGACGGTTAAGTCTCAGGGCCAGACACTTATCTTGGTATACTGTGTTAAGAGACTGCATATATAAGTTGAATTGGTGGGGAGAGAGGATAGAGCCTCGTGGAATGTTGAATCTTAGTGGGTGTGCAGACAATTCAAACAATATGGACTTGTGATGACTGTACAAGAAATTGCTCGGTTTACTGGGCAATAATTTGCTGTCAAAGTTTTATCTGGACTTCTCCCTCTCGAAAGTCCACTACTTTAGAACACCATGCCTACAGTGGTGGCTACCACTCAATCGGAGTGTCAGGGCGGGATGGGACGGGGAGGGGAGATAGGGAGGATTGGCTCCCAGCCAATCACGACACTGCTGTCACCAGCATGACAGCAGCGCTGTGATTGGTCTGAGCAGCTTGCTTCTCCGCTCAGACTTGGAGGGAGAGCCTGGGTATGTTCGCCACTTGGCAACATGCAAAGTGCTCATGTCTGTTTGGCTGGTCCAACACAGCCGGCCAAACAGACATGTGCACTTTGTGGTGCACATAGCCCTCCTATGGCGCCCTCCCTCCAGCCCAGCCCCATCACTTCTCCCAGGAAAAATAAAATGATGATAACGTAGCATTATTGCCATTTTATTTTTTCCACAATGTGTAAATCAACAGGAAGGAAGAGGCAACATGAGGTATTTTTTTAGATATTAACTCGGTGAAACAGACCAGCATCACTAGATACTTTAAGAAGGTCTGAAACGTAATAGCTGTATCATCCAGGTGATAAGCAAATATAAGATGGCTGTATTTAAAGGCTCAGACTGAATAAAAAGATGAAAACGCGAGGGAACATTCAGGCATGAGTTTAACTAGAGGTTGGGTCTGCACTGAGAAAAGAGATCCCTTGGCATATAGAATAATATGAAAAATTCCGAGCCGGCCGGGGAACTGAGAGTATGACAGGATGCCAACGGGACACAGAATCAACAATAATATAGCATTATGTGTCTTAGAAATGTAATGCAGAGGAAGGCCAATAAATGGATTGAAAACCCAGGCTTGAAAAGTATTCTCCGATATCAAGGAATGTTAGAGAGGCAATTGCTTCACTTTGACTTAAAATTGCTTGAAAGAATGACATCATTCTTTGCTGTGTGAAAGAACCCATGGGGTGCTGAGAAGGAGTGGACCTTATCATAATGCTCGAATTTTCCCTTAGACCTTTTCCTTTTAAGAGACAAAGGAAACCCATCCCTGCCAAGACATATTTGAGTACATTGGTACTAATGGGCCTGAGCACAAGTCCAAGGAGTCCAGAAGAAATTCACAGAATAAAAGTACTAAGCAGCAGAAAGGGCATATGGTCCAAAGATCTGACGTGTGGTTTAGGTGAACCATGGGTCTTATTAGATCTCCAGAAGACAGCATAGTTTCTTATGCAATATTAATGCCTTTTGAACAGTAAGCATGTGTCAACTTTTGAATGTCACCCAGTAGAGTTGGAGCGAAGCTGGCTGTGGTCGGTACAGCTGGTAATGTAGGCTTATGAATACCTTTGGGATGGGCGGAGGTTTGTCACTTTACCAGCAGCAGCAGCAGCTAGACAAGAACTTCTTAGAGCAAGCATGTTGGGCGTGTGTGTGTGTGGTTCTGCTTCCGATGACTAAGTCATGGAAATATTGATGAGTATGGAATACTTGCAGGTCTGTGCATCAAGAAAACTAGATTTTGAGCATGCCAGCTGAGAAAGTCAGAGATAAGACGCATGCAAAATTTGTGAGGGTCAGTAGTAGAATCCACCGAATCGGCATTCCTTTAACACCCATGACCTGCATAAGCAGGAGAACAGATGCTAATGTAGGTGTAGACAACTGGGCAGGAAAATCACCAGCATACCACGAAAATAGAAGGGCAGGTTGTGGCTGGAGTGCTTGTGATTATGTCCCACGCCCAGGGTGGAATGGATTTTGCAATAACTTGCAGGCTTGTTAAAAGTTGGGGGAACAGGTACAGGAAGGGCAGGGGAAATACCAAGCTACATTACGCAAAAATTGTCTGGTTGCCATATCGTGCTGGGATGATGTTCCTCGAGTCTGAGGAAGGACCAGGACAGACGTTTACGACCAGGATCACTCTAAACAGATTTAGTTATGATTTTACAGTGCTAACTATAAAAAAACTATATACATGTTTGTGTCTAAAACACACACGAACATGTCAATCTCAAGCCTTTAGCTGGCAAAGTGAAATGAACTGAAGGAACGTCATAGTTGTATGGAATGTTCAACTAGTCATTTGGTTCATCGGGGAATGGCTCGATTTAAGTGCAGCAATGTATCAGAGAAACGCAGCTGTCTGCGGCAGTCACTTCATAATGAAAAGCATCGTTATGGTGCTGTCCGGCTGAACATATATCACTCCACAAACAGCATGGGCAGGGGGAAATCAGCAGGACCACTCTGAACATTTCAAAGTAAATACAAATTCTGCTTTGTTCATTAGCTGTATGAAGGGGGCATTTACACAACAGACATCGAAGAATATATTAGGCTTTCATTTTTTTCCTGGGGAGCGGCGCAGCTTTACTCAATTACTGAGAAAGGTGGATATGAATCCAAATAAGTCTCAGCAGGTGAGAGTACATTCCCAAAACTGTATTTGCAATATAGATTTCAAGAGAAATGATTGCCTTTATTCCCACACAACAGAAGTTCTGTTGTTGAAATAAAGCTGTTGACAGGATAGGATTACCTAACACTAATCCTTGCATTCAAAGTGAAACTCTTTCACATGCATAAAGGACGCAAAGAATAAATGGACCATATGAAATGGTAAATGTTAAACAAGCCTGCACGGTTTAGGGATTTACTCAGTTATTCCCTCATTTACTCCACATATTAATCACTTACTTAATCACTTATTGTGCCTCGAGTCTTTCAAATGCCTTGGCAGCATTTTTCTAAATGACTTTTACTTTTCCGTAAACAAGCAAGCCATGTCAGTACCACTGACCACTACTTCTCCAGTATTTATGGTGACCTACTCAGTGAGCAATAGGCAGCATCCCCAAGAGAGATCTGCTCAACATGCACATTGGCCAACAGAGTAATACACGCAGAGAATGCCATCAATCAATGGCTACTACACGATCTCCTGAAGAAAATGTTTACAGTGAAGAGGTTATTTGCCTGAAAAGGTCCAAAAAAAGTGAAAGATATCCCGGGCGCTGAAATCGAAATCACATTCTATCCAATGGGATTTAGATTTTGGTGGACGCCATATCCGTTACCGTTGTGATGGAGTAACCCGTTTGAGTTCTAAATCAGGCTGTATACTTATTAGTGAGTTGTTGACTAGAGGAATGATAAAGGAATGGAGACTTTTGGAGGAGAGGATGTGGAATAACAGTCAGAACTGCTGACTTTGGAGCTGGTGATCCAGGTTGGAGTCTCGGCAAAGGCTCAGCATCCTGTGATTTTGGGTAAATCACATAATATCCCCGTGCCCAAGGACTGCGCCTAGATACCCTCACGGGTGATTAGCCACACTATAAAATCAGAGTATTTACTATTGATAAGACATTGCATTTCCTTTGATCATGCTCAAGGTCTCTTGCCTTGAGTGGTACCAGCCAAACATGCATGCAACTGATTGCCTGGTTTCCAAATGTAATAGGTGCCATGGAAGAATAACAGCACCTAGAGACTGCAATTAGTTAACAGATGATTGGGAAATATACATGGTATAGCACATGTACTTACAGGGCACCTCTTAAGTAGTTTGCGACCACCAAGAAAAGCCATGGCCAAGTGACACAGTAATCTTGACAGGATTGAGGTAAGAAGTAAGTTGAGCACTGGTGTCACTGCTAGCCTGCTCTGACTTGTGATTCCTACTCAGTCAATCAGAGAAAGTGCTATATAATCTCCTTATCTTCTATGTAGGGTTTGACAATATGAGCTGCATTCATGCAATGTGGTTGTAACTTGGGCCTTTTTCGTTTCGTTCTCTCCTCTTCTATACAGTGCATTGGTAGTTTTCCTTTTCTCCCTGCCAACTCGCCAACAAAAATAGTGTAATCTCCTCTTAAACCAAGATGTGTGCAGTTGCTACATCTACCCTAAACTGAACGGGCATATCGAGAATAGCCTATGTATACATTAATTCACTACCTTCTTTCTGTTTAGTGTGCATTTTCAGAAAAGAAGCTTAGGTTTTATGGTATAAGACACAGAGTTTAAAATTATCAATCCCTCCTAGCTGGCAAAATGGCAGGAAGAAAGACATCCTAGCCTATTTCAGCTCAACAATGATAAATGTTGGGCATGGTCCTACCTAAATGTACGTCCAGTCTTGGAGCAAAAGAACAATGACTGATTTCACTGTTATGGTGTCAAAGTGAAATCTCCTCAATCCTTGAAATCAAATAGGCGCTAGCCTATTGTTTGATGGAGATCAGATCCTTTAAAAACGTTGCCTCCCCAGTGAGCTAAAACATACAAGTGGCAATAATGTAATGGTCCCGAAGCTTCACTCTCTTGTGAGGCTGACCCCTCTATTTCTGGTTAATCACCTAGAAATCTTTTACTCTGCATACTTTGATATACTCACCTCAAACAAACGAAATAATCTAATCGTGACTGCACTAAACGCCAGACAAGAGGCAGGCCTCTTCTTACAGACCAGTCTTCTAAACCTCCAGCTCCATCTCCTCCTCTGGAAGGTGTAAGCGTGTGTGATCTTCCCTTCTTTCCTTCCACAGGGCTGCAAAGACCCTCAGAAACAGCACTGCTGTCAGACCCTTTCCTTGTCAGTGGATTAAAAGAAAATGTGGTGCAGCTGCAATGTAATATGCGACTGTGCAAGGCATCTCTTTGGTGTTAACAAATATAGGGCCCACAGAAAAGGAAAACAACACAAACCTAGAACCAGAGACAGGCATGGAGTGCCCTACATACAAGCAGAAGCATCCGGGTGGCGGGGATGTTGGGAGTCTATAAAGAACGAACGCTCTACAGGACCCCTAGACGGGGAGAGAGTAGAACAGATCTGTAGCATAAGGCCCCAGAAGCCAACTTATTTACGTGTTTCACATGTACTGGAATAACTGCTGGCGGCTAAACTGTAAACCACACGTGTGATTTAAACCGGGAAATAGTAATTCCCCCGTGGAAAAGCTCATGTCTGCAAAATGCTTCAGCTGCAGGGAGAGTCACTGCCCACGGGTTGGGTAGCTTCGGATACGCCTGCATGCGTCCGCACTTGCTCAGTACACAGCATATCAGCTGTTTCTAACGCCCGTCGTATCTAGCGTACATGATTTTGTCTAACTTACAGAATACTGTCCTCTTCACTTCTGGTACCAAGTTCCATTATCTTCTAAAGGCACTGTTTGTCCATATCTAGTTCTCCCATGTGTGTCTCACTCAGAGAGATCATTGTAGGCTCCTTATTTATTTGTCTAGCCAAGGTTATTTTCTCTCCAGTGCTCTTCTAATTAGGGCTACGACCAGTCTTGATCAATTTCATTTTGCTATTAAACTTAAGTAAAGCTTCCTCTTTTAAAAGCTTTTTCTGTCTTTTGCCTGTCTATTGATTCTGTTTCTGGCTTATGCCACACTTTACCATTACATCTTTCTGCTTTTCTTAGACTCCGCTTACTACATTTGAAACAGTTTGACGTTCATTCAGTAAACGGCCCTCTGTCTTTAGTTTGCAGTTAAGTTTATATATTTTACAATGAGACAGCTTTATTAATATCCTAACGCAAGTCCTTGCTTGAGATACCACTGACTCCCAAGAGTTTCACCCTCATTGTGTCTGTTTTCAGCTGGTGCCAAGCCATTTCATTTTCGTCGTTTTTAGGTCAAGTCTAGGCAGCACGCATGCGCCGTCTCTCGACGTGTAATCTACTTCTGTGGGCTTTAACCATGCTCATTTCTTTCATTTGTTCCTTGGCCTGCCTTTCAAAATTCCCTTGATTTCGTAGGTAAATGCTTTGCCTTTGTCCCGCCTTGAGGTTGTTTTGTTACCGCCTTGGAGACTGACCTTGTTACATGGATTATTGCACTATCCTCCATATACTGTACTGTGACACAATACTTTTTTATTTTGCCTCTTCCCTTTGCAGTCTGTGGCGGTATGTTGTTTCTTACTTTTTCATGTAAAACAGAAAAAACACAGAAATCCTCAACATGGCTCTCCCAGCACAGCCGAAAGTACTATGTTCACTGCACTCAGGAAACTCGCCCCATGCTTTGCGGAGCATTTCTTTTACAAAACATTTTGGCCCATAACTCAGCCTGCGGTAGTCCTACGACAAATGGACCAGTACCAAACCATTCAGAACAATGCCGTCTTTCTGTCTAGGTCATATCTGGGGTCCCCCACACTAATTTGGGGGGAAAGGGGTCCAAATAATAAACTCTCCCATCATTCAGAGTCTTTTTAGGCTCTTGTGGCTGGAACTTTTGTTTTCCGGCTGGGAGTAGTTTGTGTTTTTAAGGGCCTTGTTTGTAATATTATTGCAGTAGGCGTGCTAGGCCTAAAAATGTGTAAGGCACTATGCCCTCCAGGGGCCAAAGATATGGTTACACTGCATTACTTTCTGCCATTCTCTTTTCATGTGGTTATGTCCTCTAGGGGCTGACTATATGTTTACATGATTCTTACAAATGCAATTTTATTGTGGGGCTGTTCTGAGCATTACAGTCAAAGTACTATAATATTCCCTGCACTGGGAAACTTTCCCCATAATGCTTTGTGGGGCATTCCTTTTACAAGACATTTTTATCCATAACTCACCATGAGGTGGTCCTAGGACAATGGGACCAACATCAAAATGTGCTCTTTCTGTCTAGGTCACCTCTCGGTCCCCACGCTAGGCTGGGGAGAGAGGTGCAAAATAAGAATATAAATAAATATAATAAATAATGGCAATATTTTCATTTCCTGCTGCAGATACAGGAAGAAGGTAAATGCAAGTGCTTTAGTTGTATGCAGGGCCACTGGAATTATGTGGCAGAGAGGACCAATTTATATGGCAAGAAAAGTCCAGTTATGCATTTACAAAGCAAATACCTGTAACTCAAGCAAATGCGAGACCTATTGCCTTGCAAATGCTTGTTTTATTAGTCTCCCCTTGTCGCTGACTGACAGTCAGCTATAGTAGCACAGAAATCCTTTGCCTTTGTTTGGTAATTATATTTTAGACATATTACAGTTTGACTGCACATCCTTTATTGATGTGTGGTAGGTTACTTAACATAGTCTTGCTTCCTTGCATCATGTCACGAAGTTTATCTAAATGCTAAACATCATTTACAGAAACCACAACAACTTGTGAAGCCACAAAATCATACTGCTTACTTCCTCGTTCCAAAGATACAGTCGATCAAACAAAGGGATTACACTGCTCTCTTTCTAAGCTGTTTCTTCCGGGTGCTCTATATCAAAGAATTCTCTGTTGTGGATTTTCTGTGTTTGTTTTTAGGCTGTCCTGCCAAAACGCACTAATTCCTTAAGAAGGTAACTGTATCAAGACAGATTTGTCCTAGCGTAGTATTTAAAGGTTGATCTTTATCTCTATCTCTGGAACACCACTTGCACCATTCATAATGAACATATTGTATTCAGTACATAATGTATGCATAATGAGGAGGATCAGCCTCCTTCATACAGTTGAGAGAGACATTGTCACTCACAGACTGGATCAACCTCGCAGGAGTAGTTTAATCTAACATTTTCTTACTGTCTGAGTGTATTTTTCCACCTCCACAGGGACACAATATTATATTTGACATCCAGAACTACACTGTCGCATCACACTTTTTGTCACATTTAAATAATTTCATACATGCTTTCAATACAAAAATAAATCCATTTTTGAACTGGAGCAGGTACTGTTATTGTTTTTCTCAGTTGTCCGATTGGCAAATATTGGGCCTGCAACAGACTGAAAGTAGTCTTCATGGCCTGTACCTTTTTCAGTAACATGCATTTAAGTGTCAAAATGCCTGAATAGGTTAAGAATGCTTAAAATCTCAGAAATGTGTTGCATACCCCTTTGGCACTTGCATCAGGGTTTTCAACTAAGCAGGGCTATGACAAAGTTGCCACCAGTCTCATTGGTTTAATGAATGCATTCATCATAGAAACATCTAAACTCCTGTCTATGTCAATACCTGTTAATGACTTTCAGGGAAGTTTTACGGGGCCTGTAAAAATCTACAACAGTTATGGAATACTTGCAATAAATGCTGTGGATGTCCCAGTAAATGAGAAAACAAAATATTACTGAACGTTTAATGAAATGCAAACTACATCTCCTCTAGTTTTTGACTTTTCAAGGGTATTGGGGGTTGAAACGTCTTGGCTTGTCGTTGGAGGTTGCAGTGGGGGAGGAAGGTCTAGCTCACACACCAGACAAAAACACTCAGAATAAATAGACTGTCTAAGTAGTTAGAAATAAGATCTATTGTATTAGGTAAACGGACTGTAGCTTAAAGACTGAATAGAGTAGGTTAGGATTCACACATTAAATATCGATTTCCCACCTTGTAGGCAAAGAGGGAAGAAGTGCAAGATTTAACCAACTGACAGTGAGTAGGGAGGGTGGGTGGCAGAGGGTTGGTGGGGGTATATATGTGAATCTCACATTTCCCAACTAAAAATGAGAGTGGATTTAGAGTTTGGTGGTCAGGTAATCCATTGCAGTGGCGAAGATGTACTCTGTCACCAGACTCAAGGTCTGCCTGTCTGATTGTGAGTTGGGTGGACTGCAAGTTGCACGCCAATGTGGTTAAAATTATTCTACTAGCTCAGGGTTCTGCAAAGTCGGTCCTGGAGAGCCGGGTCCATGCCAGATTTTTAGCATATCCACATTCTGAATTAAAATGTTTCAGAATTCTACATTTTTCTAAATGTGGATATGCTAAACATCTGGCATGGACCCGGCTCTCCAGGACCAACTTTGCAGAACCATGTACTAGCTTAAAACTTCCTCCAACGGAGAAGGGGCCATCAGAGATAAGCCATCCGACCGTCCGCCCCATTTGGGAGGAGTGGTCAATGTTTTTTTCTTTCACTGCCCCTCACTGTCAGAGGGGCAGTAAAAAAAAAACTCCACACAACATGGGAGAAAACTCCATGGAGTGGGGGGTCATTAGTCCTTCCCACACCCCAAAAAATCAAACTCCAACTTTGGGTGTCTGTTTTTGAAGAATAAAAAATTGCAAGCATTTAGCAGCTAGCCATCATTTTTGACAATGCTGCCCATCAAACTTTTCGTACACTGAGAGGAAAAACAATGAAAGCGATTCCACCAAATGTATATAGATGTCTACGGGTAACTGGACATCTTTTAATCTGGCAGGTGGATTACAGGCAGAGTGGGAGATGTGCAGTTCTCTGCTACTCTCTCTGCCTTTGCTCCGTCTGCCAAATCCTAAATCAGTCCCTCTGTCTAGAGTGGCACAGTGTGTGAAAAACAATGATTTGGAATGCTATCCTAGAAGACTGTGGATAGTTAGGCTATTTGTAAACATTTGTTCCATCAAATTGTGGGTGTTTGATTGCCAGTAGTATGCCCAGAAACCTGAGAATATCAACACTTTCCAAGCCTACTACTGGAATTGTTTGTGATTTCTAAAAAAAAAAAACTTAGTACATTTGCATTCATTGAAGAAGTACTTCTAGGGGTGCAGATTTACTACTTTTTTTTAACTAGTCATTAAGTTACTGATCCAAAAAATTAGCAAGTTTAAACCTTTTGGTGAAATCAGGATGACAAGAAAAACTGACAGACACAGCACACCTGGATCAGGGCTCACAGCCAAGAATGCATTTATTTGGGGGGTGTCACATCTCGAATACCCCCACCCTACCTCGGACGTTAAGTCCCTGTGCACAGGTGGCTTTCTCTAGTCACACTGCTGTGTGTATTGTTTGTAGTCTCTTACAAGTGTTTGTTGATTCCAGGAGCTGCAGGAGAGACAAGCATTCTTTCAGCAGTGGCGGACAGGCCAGGTGGTGTGACGATGCACAGGTTTGCACTTTTGCTGAACAGGTGGTGCCTGATAAACAGGACTGAAGAGTTCAGATACAGTGATGCCAGGATTGATAACAGTCACAATAGTGTCTTCTGTGAGCCTTTGCTATCATTGCTTTTAGGATTCTGGCTCTCAAGTGTAGCCAGGTAGTGTTTTGAGTCACAAGGATGCTCACATTTTTGATGGGCGTGCCACATGGAGTCCCTTACGACCTCATATCTGTGGAAATAGGAGCTTGCAATGACAATGGTGACAAGAAAGTCACATGATGCTTTTAGTAAGGTCACACCCTGGCCTCATGTTTGCATTTTGTAGGACCTATGACTGTGGTGGACCACCTCACGGTGCTCTCCTCCTGGGATTTTGTCGAGTTGGGTGCTTGAAAGTACAATTTCAGCAGGGCTGGGCGGTGAAATGTAATCCACAAGTTTCTATCGGGCTTAGCAAAACTCACCCCCATACGGCAGCAAGGCCATGATCCCACAATCCAATGGTGTCTGATCCTTTCTATCCACTAATGTACAGGGCTTCAGTGAGTTAAAAAGTATGCAGAGGCTCGCTGATACGCAGCCCTGAGGACAGTTGCCATATCCAAGTGTCTACTCAAATTTTAAATCACCCAGGTACAACAGGGGGAAGGGAATCGTTTCAGGTGGCCCCATTTCAACAGCAACTATTTGGTGTGAAACTACAACCTTTGCCGCTTGTGCTTTCAAGGTAGAAAGTCTCTGTTCAGAGCAAAGCAGAGGATGTGTGTACGGAAATTCCTCTTTTTGCATGATCACCCCTAAAGATTTGGACTGATGCTGCTGGCCTTTTGACTCAGAGTGCACTGAGGCCTCCTAACCGGACCTCAGTGCCTGTGTTCTAACCCATTAGAAAGTGTATGTTGAATTGGCTACCTCCAATTGGCATATGCTGACTTGTTGTAAAGCCCCTAGTATATGGTTCAAGAGTACCCAGGGCATGTAAGTAAGACACCATCCCAGGCTGCGGTACTGATTGTGCTAAACTATGAGTGAGTACAAAATAGATCCCAGCCTGCCACGGCAGCCTGGAAGAGTAATTTTAAAACTGCTAGTTCAATTTTGCCATTTAAACTAAAGGGAAAGTCCGATTGAGCCCTCCAGCAGACAGCTATATATCAGTAAGTATGACATATACGTTTAATATGGCCTAACACCAAAACTTCCCAATTGTTGTTTTTGCTGTTGAAAGGTTAGTAGCTCCATTGGCCCACACAGCATTACTGGCTGACATCTCAGTCCGGCTAACTTCAGAATGGGACTTACAAACTGGGTATACCAAGGTATCAAATTAATTGTGGCATTAAACTCAACTTGATACTCAAGTCAAATTTAATATCACTTTTAAGGAAAGGCAACTTTTAGAAAGTTGACATTCTGGTGCTCAGTTTGTTCAGCGGCATCACAAAGTTGCTGGCCACCAGACACTCTCCTGCCCTCCTGGGAGGAATATGAATGACTCTTAGGCTTGTGAAAATAGTAATCTGCTAGAGAGGGAAGTGTTACCTCCCCCTTGTAGGAAGCTACAAAGGGTGTTGACCCAAAAGGCAAGCTTCAAATGTGAAGCTGCCTTTAGTGGGCATATGGTGATCACACACATGTAGAGCTGCCCTTTTTTCAGGTAGACAGGTGGCGTGAGGAACAGAGAAGGGAGGCCAGTTGCCAAACTGTTTTTCCTGTGGGGTGTAGCCCCCAGGTAGCCACTAGGGTGGGCTACCAAGCTCCTAACATCCAAGGAAGGGTTCAAACATCTTGAGAGTGGGCAGAATAGTGCACTCTGGGATTGCTAGATGCCACACATAGCCGTAAGTCGTCACAGAGAGGGAAGGATCCTGGTAGCCCATTAGCTAGAGACTAGTGATAGTGGGAAGTCATCTACGCACAAACTTAAGATGAAGTCAAAAGTATAAACGACAATCTACGCTTTATGCAAATGCCATGAGAAACTATCTAGACCAGTGGTTCCCAACCTGTGGTCCGGGGACCCCTTGGGGTCCGTGAAGCCTACTCAGGGGGTCCGCGACTGCTCAGAAAATTAAATAATATTAACAGTTTAGGTCCCCAATGACTCATTGGGGGCTCCCTGGATTCCAGTAATGATTCAGTGGGGGTCCCCAGGTTCTAGTAACAATAAAATGGGGGTCCACAGAAGTCAAAAGGTTGGGAACCACTGATCTAGACCAACCACAGTACCAATCAGGAGGTTCATAAAAGTGAAATTACTGGTGACAGCAGGGTATGCACAACAAGCGTTCCTGTGCCAAATGGATGCTATGCTGGAGAAAGCCCAGTGCCAGGGCTACAAGCGTTATTTTCAGGCTACCAAAAGACACACTCAATAGTCTGGAGTTTGCTCTTGTACAGCAAAAATATGAATGCTTGGGTGTGCCCTGCATACCCTGATGGTCTTCCTGGGCTAGAGTGGAGGGAGGAGCGGATACACGCACCTGAATAGGGCTGTGCCTCTCCTTACACAAAGCAGTCACCAATCCCCGAAATGTGTCTGGGGCCAGGACAGGGAGAGGCAGGGTCATGTGCACTACAAAGACTTGCCTTTGAAGTTTGCCTACTTCAAAGGCAGAACTGAGCGTAAGTATTGGACTGCTGACCCCCACAACTGTAGAACACTTCTGGATCAAGTGGAGCCTCTGCAAAGGAGAAGAGCTGTGAGGAGGAGTACTGCCCCTTTGCTGTGTATGCACTTTGCTGGGTAGGCCTGTAGTTGCTGCTTCTGCTTTGGAGAAGACAAAGACTGAACTTTGCTTTATATCCTGCTTGTGAAGTTTCTTCAATGGCTTTGACTGAGCTTGCCTCCTGTTAAGAAGACTCAGGGACATCAAAGACTTCACCTACCAGTCTGAGTTCGCTTATTGAGGACCCTGACTTGCCAGGTGGTGCCTACTCCACGTCCTGGGGCATTGGGAGTGAAACCTGGCCTAAAAACAAGAATAACCAGGCACATTGACTCCGGACGACTCCAGAATCGCGCTGCTGCCAGACTCCGTTTCGCTGCCTGCACCCGAAGCCGTGGTCCCCGCTGAGGTGCAACGACCATGACCGATGCTAGTGCCTCTGCAGTCCTGTGACACTGTGAGTTCCGAGTGCTGTATCATGAACGTCCGTGACCCCCGACTCCTTGCCTGTGGCCCTGGGGGTGACCATGAACCCGAAAGGTTCCCCCATCATGCCCTGACCCGCTGGATTAATTGACCCCGCTGGATCATAAGGAACCAACGCCTCAACGCCGGCTCACCTCCATTGCCTCCTGCGTAGCAGAACGAAGCTGACACTGCACCGGCTTCAGAGATGCCACACTTCTCCGACTCTGTGCCACGTCTTTGACTCTGCCTCGTTCCGAAGGTACTGTACTTGGGGACCGTGCAACTCTGTGACCAGCGCCGCACTCCCTTGCGAGTGGCGTTGGACTGTTGGGAACGACTCTGTCAATAACGTCATGATAGCCCCAGTTGGAGCTATTGTGTTTCTAGGCACTTTATTGGTATTTAGTCTTTAAAAAAATCATATTTCTGCTTGTGTATGTTGGAGTTTGTCTTGTCTTCGATAAATGTTGGCTATTTTTCTAAACTGGTGTGGTGTTCATTTGCAGTATTTTCACTGCGTTACTGTATGTGGGTACAAATACTTTACACATTGCCGATGAGATAAGCCTGACTGCTCGTGCCAAGCTACTAAGGGGGTGAGCAGGGGTTATCTTAGGAGTGACTCCCTTACCCTAACTAGAGTGAGGGTCCCTACTTGTAAACTGACTGCCAACTAGAGACCCCATTTCTAACAGCCTCCTTCACCCACTGCTTAAGGACTTAGACCAGTAGTTCTCAACCTGTGGTTCTTAGACATGTGGGGGTCCGCGAAGCCTCCTCAGGGAGTCGATGACTGCTTAGAAAATTAACTAATATTAACAGATTCATAAAATGTACATAAATAAAGTGGCTAATTGTACAATTTAAATTGTTCAACAACACTGTAAATGTCAAGTAATTTGAAACTGAAGGCAAAAAATTAAATGAGTATCCTCAGACTGATTTCTGGGAGCAGGGCAGGTGCATCAAACAATATAGTGTTAAACTTAGTTTACACTACAGTAAAGATACAATTGACTTTCTGGACATTAGATTTTTCATAGAGCATAATTGCATACAGAGTGTTTTATATAGGAAATCCACAGCTTGCAATAGTCTTCTCCATGCGACGAGTGCCCACCCACAATCTGTGATCCATAACATTCCTTTTGGTGAGATGGTGCGCGTGAGACGCAATTGCAGCACCAACGATAAATTCCTCACACAAATTCAATATGTTAAACAGAGATTTACTAAGAGAGGATACAATAATAAGATCCTCTCCAAAGCAGAGAAACGGATCAGGAGCATATCTAGGAAAGATACTCTGATTTTAAAACCACGCAGGGATAAAAGGAAGTGCTCGGAACAACTGTCATTTGTGACCTGATATTGTGTCCACAGCCAAGACATTTTTAAGATTTTAAAACGCCACTGGCATTTGTTGACTGATATTCCAGGACTTAGAGGGCATCTACCTAGAACACCTAAGATTACTTATCGTAGAGGGATGACACTCAGGGAAAAACTATGCCCTAGCTATGTCTCTGTCGCGAATACAACTACATGGCTCTCCACAAAACCGAATGTTTTTTTAACATGTCATGAATGCAGTATTTGTTCTCTTGGTTTGGATAAGTCCAAAGAATTCTGCTACAATACCACTAGGACATATACCAATAAGCATTTCATCAACTTTAACACGAAATTTGTGATTTACGTCCTAGGATGTGCATGCAACAAGATTTATGTGAGAAGTACCATACGTTCTTTAAAATTTAGAATAGAAGAACACACTCGTGCTATTAAGAATAATGACAGTAGATATCCACTTACATCTCACATAACTCTGGTTCATCCTAATGACGCACATATTTGGTTTCACTGGATAGACCACATTCCCCCCCATCCTAGAGGAGGTAATAGAGAACTAAAACTACGCCAAAGGGAGGCAACCTGGATCTGCCACCTACGGGCAGTGGAGCTGGGCCACAACACAGACCATGAATTCCACTATTTCTTATAACAACGTGTTACTTTCTCATGTTTTACGTGGTTAAATTCTTGTGTTCAGGTATGGCTTAGCAGTGATTATGTGGACATAGCACAACATTTCATATTCTATTTTGTTATGATAGGAATATTTTAATATCTCTGCTTTCTGTGACTTTGTTCTAATTAGCAATATGATGCATCAATAGGGCTATAGTGATTGCAAATTACATGACAATTATTAGTTTCCCCTACTATTATTTTACACATGTCACCAATGGTTTTTACTGTAGGATGTATCGAGATTATAGTGAGTTATCGAACTGTTTAGGATATACCTATCTTTATATTGTTGTTGTCAAAATTTGTGGTCAATAACCTTATTCATTTTCTATAATACTGCTGCACGTAACTTATGATTTGTAAAGATCTTTATGTGACCAGTATGTCTGAATTACCTAGTAATGAAATGTGTAAATAGATCCCATTTTTAACTCATCTGGTCCAACTGTATGTCGAGCCCTTAAGAAACATGTAAGTATGTGGTTGCTCCCTTCCCCTCCTCGCTGTCCTCTCTATTTATAATCTTGTGTTATCCACTCTTTCCCTGACACAACAGGGACCTTTGTTCAAATACTTCCAAGATGGCCACGACGTGTTGTCCATCTTCTATTTCTATATCTGCTGTATTTCCAGGTTCTGTTTATCACTAACGAAACGCGAATAACAAAGGGGATGACAGCACCACTCGCAACCTGCGGCCGGCGTGGTGCTGCTCGACCTCTTTTGGTATGATTGGTTCTTTTCCACAATTCATTCACTCTCTCCCTGATACAATAGGGACGTTTGTCCAAATACTTTCAAGATGGCCGCCACATGTAGTCCATCTTCTATTTTTATACCTGTTGCCTGCCATTCCCGGATTTCCGGGTTCTGCCCTTTACTAACATGACGCGAACCACACCGGGGATGACGACGCTACTTGGAATCTGGGGCCGGCGTGGTGCTGCCGGACCTCCTTCTGTATGACCGTTTTTTTCCCGCAATAACGGCCATGGACTTTTCAACTTTGCTGATACTCTGAATCACTTTTGGGTAAGACACATTTTTGCCCACATCTTTTACTGATACTTACGGTGCAAGCACTTTTGAAACCTTTGATGCCTTACTTTATCGATTGTTCGACAATGACTACGGCATGTTAGCTACACTATTTGCTCTATTAATAGGCATATTCCGAGCAATATTTTTTCTCTGTTTTTTCTTTTTCTTTTAAATTTAACTATAATTTACTTACGGGAGTTATTGACTAGTTATATTTTTTCATAGTTTTTACCTATCAGGACTTATGTGTTTATAGTCTTCATATTATCAAGTACATTTGGCCCTCATTATCCCTACTTCTACTTTTTTCCCTCTTTTTCCCTTATTAGGCACATTATAAATATCTGCCAAAAAGAATATTACCAATTATGATTGACTGGATATCAGATAGGTACGCTTATGTTCTTTTGAACTATACTATCACACTATTTTTCGAGCACTTTCTTTACTCTCACACTGGGTAACATGTCACTTTCCCCAGCACATAATACTTCTCTCGCACTCCATCTAACTATGGATTGACTTTTTCATGTCTTGGTTTTGAATCTATTTTTTTGCCAGTTCCCTGCACTATACTATACTCTTTATATATTAGAGAATCTCAGTATATTTTTGGACCTACTATTATGTTTACTTCGATATATATGTGTCTACGCACTTTTATGTCCTGTCGCATGATTTTGTTCCGTTTGTATTATGTATTTAGGTGCTGTCGGTATGTTTTGTATTATTGTCTTTTATTATTTGTTTCATATCACTGTTTCATGTTACGTTACAGCCCTGAAGAAGCCCTATGTTGAAGTGCGAAACGCGTTGGCTGTCATTACCATGTACTCCATGCTGTAACAAGACTATTGTGGAAAAAAAATGTTTTGGAATTGGAAAGAAATAAACAGAAGATTTCTTTCATCTCTACCATAGGAGAATTAGAGTCTCTATATACTCTATTCAAATAATTGCTAATCAAGTGGTGCACCGCCTCTATAGTTTTCAATATAGTATGGATGATGTGTGGCTTCAATTGAATTTAGAAAAACTTCTACCTTCCTATCAAAATGATATTTTTTTATTTTATTTGTTTGCAAATTAAATAAAATGTGTTAGCACTTGTGTATGTGTTTGATGGAATATTTGTTTCTATATTTTGTGTATCTTTTGCGGTCCAAATCGACAGTATTAATACCTGGATCCCCGGCTTCCAGTAATGACTAAGTGGGAGGGGTCCCCGGATTCCAGTAATGATAAAGTGGGGGTCCACAGAAGTCAAACGGTTGGGAACTACTGACTTAGACAATCACACTTGGGATCACCCCAGAGGAAATGTTCTTTCTCACCATGGTGCTACTGGTCATTAGGAGTATTAGTCTGCTTCCACTGAAAAGTACGAGGTGCACGGTTTTAAGAGGCAGCTTTTGGTGCCAGTGACTACTTGGTGAACGAAGAAGCCATCTTTTTAATAAGGCTTCTCCACTGAAAGCAATACATTCAACATTACAAGCAACTGCTTATGTCAAGTATGATGCAAAGAAATATGCAAATACGCTATAATATTTGTCAGGTTAACATTTATTTGAAGAAAATCATTGTTTTTTGTGGACAAGAATGCTACCTCAAAAAGAGTGAAAAATTATTTCTTTTTAAAAACCATGACAAATATTATAGCCCATTTACAATCTTGAAGTAATAGCCTAATTACTTATGCGGCTACTGTTGCTTTAGTGAGAAAGACACGTTTCCAAAATGGCTTTTCTGGCATGTTTTCGCAGAGTGGGAATACTCTGTGATGTATACCAGCTAATAAGCAGAGCCACACAGACTTCTGTTTGTGACAAACATGTTGGTGGAAGGTCTCCTTTCAAGGAACCCGGTTGCTCCTATCCTCCCAACCGCACCGTTTTCTGTTTCAGCTGTGTATTCTTTGCAAACGCACATGTCCAGACCAGTCTGTGCCTTCACACTGCTAAAGTGGATGTCAAAGAGGTCAAATATCACACCTTATATTTATTATAGTCCTTTCTCTGTGTCTTTATTACATGCAATGGACTGCAGCAAGGCCGGGAATCGAGGAAGGAAAGAGGGCGACTGCCAACATGGTGAGGCATTCCCAGGGCCAGTGCATCACTGGGCTGTAAACCTTCTCAATGGTCTCACCTTACTACCCGATGTATTCTTCATCTCCATCAGTGATTGCTCATGTGCTGTTTGTATGTCCTATCACTGTGTCTTAATAGAGGCTTCGAAAGTCCTTGCAGCATCCTTAAGTATATTCCATTCCTTGAAGCTGTACAACCACATACATTGCTGGTCTATTACCAGCCTTGATCTTAACTTGGACTTCCCCTTTCCACGCATGCACCTCTGTGGAAGATATCATGTTTACCTTATTCAACCAATGTGGTCCCTTGCCTATCCCTCCACTCCATCAGTCTGACAGGTGGGGCCTCAAGGCCGATCCCCCTGAGCCTAACATACAGACTCTGCCTCCCCCGTAACGGGTGACCTTTAGACAGGCAAAATACTAGCAAGCAGGCACTAGTGTGCTTCCACTGCTCACAGCAGGGCAGCCACTCACACCCACCCACCAGGCAGGCATGTTTCGGCTTCCTTGTCACCTTCTAGGAAGGTTCTGAGGCTGCCATCAGCCCATCTGCAATCTTCCAGCCAACATCAGCTGCAGAGATGCTCCTAGGCGCTTTATTCAATTAGTCGTGGATGCTGAGAGACCCTTTCCAAGCAAATTGTCCCCTTTCACACTTGTGGGTAGCTTATGAGTTGAGTAGTGAATCTGACTCGCTAACATCTGCTCACGATGTGAGGCACACAGATTTTAAAAAAATGAAATGGAACTGCTGTGAAAATGTGTTTTGCTAAAGGTATTTGAGGGAGTGTCTGGTACCGTAATGTAAAGAAATCTCGGTCTTTCTGATCGTTAAGTACAAATCAATGAAAATCCCATCAGGTATTTCCTCCAGTGTAAATACATTTTGTTTGCCAATAGCAGCGTGTTGAGCAATGTAAACTCTCACAAGAGGCATTGGCTAAGACGCTTTTAGCTTACTGGAAAGCTCGCACTGTTTTTTAGATACATTATTTGCAAAATTAACATGCAATTGCAGGAACTGTAGAATCCAAACGTGCTAACTAGCATACATAATTTGGGCGTATATGCATTTGTATGAGTTAGCACATTAAAGTACGACCATTCAGCTATACAAATGTTTGTTTTCTGGTTGTGAAGACAAACTGAAAACAGGAGCATTATGGTATATGATAAGAAGATAATTTCTAGATAGCAGCAGATAACATATAATGCTTTTAAGGACAACCTAAGGCATCCAGTACCAAGGTATCATCTCAGTTAACTGTCTAAAGAGCTACATAAGCAGAAAAATACAATTTACGGAACACTGATATGAATACACCTCACCATCTAGTGTTGGGCACGGATGTTTGCTACTTGTTTTTCTTTGAAGATGTCAGAGTTACAAGACCTGTTGTGACTCCACCCTTGATTCACAATGCACCAACAAACTGGCCCCACCTAAGACTGTTTTCTGCACAGTGAAGGAGTAGTGTAAATGGAGTGCTGTTTCAAAGGCCGAGTATCCTATACATAACAAAATGTGTATAGAAGGTCACAGAAACCATCTCTGATCATAGCTGTCCTCCAGGGAGGCGGGTGGGCACTTGTGTATCGCACTACATGCTATGAACAGATGTTACAAAGTATCATTTTCGTTCAAGGTATATGTGGCTGTAGATACACATACCATGCACAAACTATAAAACAATCCCTCTCCAAGGCGGTGGCTAGACAGCAGATGAGATGTTTAACAGTGTTCCTTAGTACAACCTGGCCAACTAAAGCTTGTTGAAGTGCTAGGATGTTCACAGAGTACTGCTTGGTTAGTTTGTGTGGCATTAACCAAATTGAGCTGTGAAAATATCCAGAACAGGTATGCTACCCAAAAATGCTAATGTGGCCCCCCTTTTTGCGAGTGGTTTGGGCTTTAGATAGCAAAGGGACTGTGCGCTTAGCCTTAGTATAACACGTTTGGAAGCATTTGACAATCAACCTGGAAATGCCAGGTTTAGAGAAGGCACAACCCATGTGGGATTTGGTGAAAGCTTCAAAAAGTTGATTTGAATTTTCAAAATGTTTAGTTCTATCAGTGTAACCCATGGGCACCCTCATAACATCCAGAGTGTCCTGAAAATGAATTACAAAAATATATAAGGGGGCAGGGTGAGCATAGCCTGACCCCAAGTGCCATACAGACGGCCTTGAAGAGGCCTTCCTTGATTGGCTGGCCACAACCTATTGCGGCAGCCATTACAGCCCCCCCCCTTGAAATCCATGTAGAGTAAGCCTATTCAAGGAGACAAAAAGGAGCATATACAAAGGGCGACAACAGTCACAGTATAAAAACATTTCTGCATGTAATATACCAATTTAACAATATCTGTGGATTCTAAAATTTTACTCTGTAAAAAAAAAAAAAAAAACTACTGATCCCAAGCTGGGATTCAAAAAAAGCATATCTGAGAGAAATCTGTTTTCTCTCATGAGTTTCTTATACAGGTTACGGAAGGTGCTCCAGAAGCCAAAATGGGCGTACATTTTCTATACGTTCACACAATCGACCCAGACATATGAGAACAAAGTCTGATATTAAAAGTAAAACATGTACTTTCAACAGCAACAGTAGCTTGTCAGATAATGGCCCCATATTCTTCTGCAGCTGCCCACAGTCTTACAACACACAACTAGACTGCAAACATTGTGTATTTATGACAAACCTGTGGTACACCTGAAGCCATCTTGATGGAATCTACTCTGTAAAACTGAAAGCATTTAATTTATAAATTACCGTAATGAGGGGATTCATTTCGCTACAGAAATTAAGGTTATTGCTTTATAAAACTGAAAAAGAGGACACATTCTCTTTGAGCTTTCAAATATATTTTTCATCCACGTCAGTAAAACATGCAGACTGAGGCATGTTCTTTGAGAACCAGGACAGTCTGGCATTTGATTTAACATGTCATAAATGATTTAATATGTGAGGTCATAAGCAGTGCATTGTGAGTGCACAGTGAGGGTACAAGTTATACTTAGGTCAGTTACGTATAGCTGGTGAATTTCTTTTTTGACTTTTAAACATTAGTTTTTTTTATATTATTACAATCCCAATGTATAACCCCACTTTAACCTTTAGTTGTTTCAGTGAAATTGTAAGGGTTTTTAAACAGGAGTTAAAATCTTAGTACCTTACCCAAGTATAACCCCACTTAAACCAGGTTTTTATTTAACATGAAATTAGATCTTATGGAAGTACACTTTGGCTGGGGTCAGGTGAGGCGGAGAGGAGAGAAAGGGGGTAGGGAGAGTGTGGGGAACTGGTTTTAGCTGCAGGGCCTGGTCTGTGTCCAGGACCTGCACTCAATCTCCTGCAGGTGGCCG
Source organism: Pleurodeles waltl (assembly GCF_031143425.1). NCBI lineage: Eukaryota > Metazoa > Chordata > Amphibia > Caudata > Salamandridae > Pleurodeles > Pleurodeles waltl. Next base: position 197,144,238 of record NC_090442.1, read on the forward strand.
AACCCATTCACACCCATCCTACATTTTATCCAGTCCCACATCTAGTGTTGGGCTCGGAGTGTTACAAGTTGTTTTTCTTCGAAGAAGTCTTTTCGAGTCATGAGATCGAGGGACTCCTCCCCTTTCGGCTCCATTGTGCATGGGCGTCGACTCCATCCTAGATTGTTTTCCCCGCAGAGGGTGAGGTAGGAGTTGTGTATATAGTAATAGTGCCCATGCAATGGAGTAAATATGTATGTACATAATGTGGTTTAAAGCGATATATTTACAAATTTACAAATGTTCAAGATCAACTTAAAACGGCTACAGGCTCCCGGGGAGGCGGGCGGGCGCATGTGAATCTGCAGCGCCTCATGCCACGAACAGATGTACACTGGGTAAGTGACATTTTCCGTTTGATGGCATGTGTAGCTGCAGATACACATGCTTTGCATAGACTAGTAAGCAGTTATCTCCCCAAAAGCGGTGGCTCAGCCTGTAGGAGTTGAAGTTGTTTGAAATAAAGTTCGTAGTACTGCTTGTCCTACTGTGGCTTGTTGTGTTGTTAACACATCCACGCAGTAATGCTGGGTAAACGTATGAGGCGTAGACCATGTGGCTGCCTTACATATTTCAGTCATTGGAATGTTTCCTAGAAAGGCCATGGTAGCACCTTTCTTTCTAGTTGAGTGTGCCTTTGGTGTTATAGGCAGTTCTCTTTTCGCTTTTGAGATAACATGTTTGAATGCATTTAACTATCCATCTGTCAATGCCTTGTTTGGATATTGGATTCCCTGTATGAGGTTTTTGGAAAGCAATGAACAGTTGTTTTGTTCTTCGAATTTGTTTTGTTCTGTCAATGTAGTACATTAATGCTCTTTTGATGTCTAATGTATGTAGTGCTCTTTCAGCTACAGAATCTGGTTCTGGAAAGAACACTGGTAGTTCTACTGTTTGATTTAAGTGGAACGGTGATATGACTTTTGGTAAGAACTTAGGATTTGTTCGTAAAACTACTTTATGCTTGTGTATCTGAATAAAGGGTTCTTGTACGGTAAATGCTAGTATTTCACTTACTCTTCTTAGAGATGTGATGGCAATTAGAAATGCTACTTTCCATGTTAAATATTGTATCTCACATGAGTGCATGGGTTCAAACGGTGGACCCATGAGCTGTGTTAAGACAATGTTGAGGTTCCACAAAGGAAATGGTGGTGTTCTTGGTGGGATAATTCTTTTCAGGCCCTCCATAAAAGCCTTTATGACTGGGATCCTAAATAGTGAAGTTGAGTGCGTAATTTGCAGATAAGCTGAAAATGTATTTTAATGGATGAAAAAGCTAGCTTTGACTTTTGTAAGTGCAGTAGGTAGCTGACGATGTCTTTAGCAGATGCGTGTAAGGGTTGAATTTGTTTATTATTGCAGTAATAAACAAATCTTTTCCACTTATTTGCATAGCAATGTCTTGTGGTTGGTTTTCTAGCTTGTTTTATGACCTCCATACATTCCTGTGTAAGGTCTAGATGTCCGAATTCTAAGACTTCAGGAGCCAAATTGCTAGATTCAGCGATGCTGGATTTGGGTGTCTGATCTGTTGTTTGTGTTGAGTTAACAGATCTGGTCTGTTTCAATCAATCAATCAATCAATCAATCACATTTATAAAGCGCGCTACTCACCCATAAGGGTCTCAAGGCGCTGGGGGGAGGGGGTCAGTGCTCGAAGAGCCAGGTCTTGAGCTGCCTTCTGAAGGGGAGGTGTTCGGGTATGGCGCGAAGGTGACTGGGCAGGGAGTTCCAGGTCTTCGCTGCCAGAAAAGAGAAGGATTTTCCTCCGGCGGTGGTTTTGCGGATGCGGGGAACGGCTGCCAAGGCCTGACCGGTGGAGCGCAGAGTGCGCGGAGGAGTGTAGAAGGAGACGCGGGAGTTGATGAGTTTGGGTCCGAGGTTGTAGAGGGCTTTGTGTGCGTGGGTGAGGAGTCTGAAGGTGATCCTCTTGTTGACCGGGAGCCAATGGAGTTTTCTCAGGTGTCCGGAGATGTGGTGGTGGCGAGGTATGTCCAGGATGAGTCGTGCTGCGGCGTTCTGGATCCGTTGAAGTTTCCTCTGCAGCTTGGTGGTGATGCCGGCGTACAGAGTGTTCCCGTAGTCCAGGCGGCTGGTGACGAGGGCGTGGGTGACGGTCTTCCTGGTGTCGATGGGGATCCAGCGGAAGATCTTGCGGAGCATGCGGAGGGTGTTGAAGCACGCTGAGGTCACCGAGTTGACCTGTCTGGTCATCGAGAGGGAGGAGTCCAGGATGAAGCCGAGGTTGCGTGCGTGGTTGGTCGGTTGGGGAGTGCTGCCTAGGGCGGGGGCCACCAGGAGTCGTCCCATGCGGAGGGGGTAGGGCCGAGGATGAGGACCTCCGTTTTATCTGTGTTCAGTTTCAGTCGGCTGTCTGTCATCCAGGTCGCTACTTCCTTCATGCCGTCGTGCAGTCTGGTCCTTGCTGATGTGGGGTTGTTGGTGAGGGATAAGATGAGCTGGGTGTCGTCGGCGTAGGATATGATGTTGAGTCCGTGTTTGCGTGCGATGTTTGCCAGGGGGGTCATGTAGACGTTGAATAGGGTGGGGCTGAGGGAGGATCCTTGGGGTACGCCGCAGATGATCTCCGTGGCTGCGGATCTGAAGGGGGGGAGGCGGACTCTCTGGGTCCTTCCGGAGAGGAAGGAGATGACCCATTCCAGGGCCTTGCCTCTGATGCCGGCGCTGCAGAGGCGGTCTATCAGGGTGCGGTGGCAGACCGTGTCGAAGGCTGCAGAGAGATCCAGGAGAATGAGGGCCACGGTTTCACCCTTGTCGGTCAGGGCTCGGATGTCGTCCGTGGCTGCGATGAGGGCGGTTTCGGTGCTGTGGTTGGCCCTGAATCCGAACTGAGTGGAGTCGAGGGAGTCGGAGGTTTCCAGGGCGGCGGTGAGTTGAGCGTTGACGATTTTCTCAATCACTTTGGCGGGGAATGGTAGGAGGGAGATAGGCCGGAAGTTTTTGAGTTCGGTGGGGTCTGCTGTAGGTTTCTTTAAGAGGGCGTTGAGTTCTGCGTGTTTCCAGCTTTCAGGGAAGGTAGCGGTGGTGAGGGAGGCGTTGATGACGTCTCGGAGGTGGGGTGCGATGATGTTGTCGGCCTTGTTGTAAATGTGGTGAGGACAGGGGTCGGAGGGTGATCCCGAGTGGATCGAGTTCATGACGCGGGTGGTTTCCTCGGTGGTGGTAGGGTTCCAGGCGAGGATGGTGGAGATGTCGTTTGCGGCTTCCGGGGGCGGGTTCATGTTGGTGGTCGTGAAGCTGTTGTAGATGTCGGCGATCTTACGGTGGAAGAAGGTCGCGAGGGAGTCGCAGAGGTCCTGTGAGGGAGGGATGGGGTTGGTTTCTGCGTCCGGGTTGGAGAGCTCTTTGACGATGCCAAATAGTTCCTTGCTGTTGTGGGCGTTGTTGTCAAGTCTGTTCTGGTAGGCTGTTTTTCGTGCGGTGCGGAGGCGTTGGTGGTGTTGGCGGGTGGTGTCCTTGAGAGCTGTCAGGTTTTCCTCTGTCGGGTTGAGGCGCCATGTCTTCTCGCGGAGGCGGCATTCTTTCTTGGAGTTTTTGAGTTCGGTGGTGAACCAGGAGTTTTTCTTGTGGTTGTTGGTGTTGGTTTGGGTCTTCAGAGGGGCCAGGAGGTTGGCGCAGTCGGAGATCCAGTTGGTGAGGTTGTTGGCGGCCTCGTTGGGGTTGCTGGTGCTGGTGGGTTGGTTCAGGGAGAGCGTTGCTGCGAGTTGTTCTGTGGTGATTCGGTTCCAGTGTCTTTTTGGTGGTTGCCGGGTGTGGTGATGCACAGTGGTTTTCTTGAAGCTGAAGTGGACGCAGCTGTGGTCCGACCATGTGAGTTCGGTGGTGTGGCTGAAGGTGATGTGTTTGCTTGAGGAGAAGATGGGGTCGAGCGTGTGTCCGGCGTAGTGGGTGGGGGTGTTGACCAGTTGTTTCAGTCCCAGGTTGGCGAGGTTGTCTAGAACGGCGGTGGTGTTGTTGTCGGTGTGGTTCTCCAGGTGAAAGTTGAGGTCTCCTAGGAGGATGTAGTCGGTGGATGAGAGTGCGTGGGGGTTGACGAAGTGTGCGATGTCTTCGCTGAACTTGGTGCGGGGTCCTGGTGGTCTGTACATGAGGGTGCCTCTTAGGGTTGTCTTGGGGTCGATGTGGATCGCGAAGTGGAGGTGTTCGGCGTCGGGAAGTGAGTTGTCGGTGTGGGTCGAGATGCTGATGGAGCTTTTGTGTGCGATGGCGATGCCTCCTCCAGTGCGGTTGAAGCGGTCTCTCCGGATGATTTTGTAGCCGTCGGGGATGGCTATGGCGATGTCGGGGGCCGAGGAGGGGTTCATCCAGGTCTCGGTGAGGAAGGCGATGTCTGGGTTCGTTGAGTTGATGAGGTTCCACAGTTCGATGGCGTGCCTCTGGACGGAGCGGGTGTTGACCAGGATGCATTTGAGGTTGCTTCCGGGGGCGTCGTTCTTGGTGGTGGCGGTGTGGGTCCGTAGGCAGGTGAAGCGGCAGTTGCTGCAGGTGAAGGGTCCGTGGGTTTGTTTCGGGGTGGCGCGGTAGCAGCCCGGCGCGCGGCCAGGGTTGAGGATGGCGAGGGTGGCGGAGTCATAGGTCAAGCGGGGGGCGCGGGGGCCAGGGGTTCGGGCGCTGGGCGCGGACGGGCGCAGACGGGCTTGCCTTAGGCGCGTCCGCTGCGCGGCCTCGCAGCGGCCGCCATTTAAGGGGTAGGTGGGGAGGCGGGGTCAGCTGGGAGGCGGGCGGGCAGGGGAGCTGGAAGCGGGAAAAAAGAGCGGCAAAAAAGAGCGGCAAAAAACGGCGGGAAAAGCGCAGTAGGAGCGGCGGGAAAAAGCGGCAAGACGGCGAAAAGGGAACAAGAGCCTACTAAAATCTACTAAAAAGGAGGGGCTGAGAGGGGAGGACGGCGCACGGCACTCGGGGGCACACGCACGGGATACAAGGAGAGAAAAGGGAATTTCAGTCACTCGGGGGCACACGCACGGGATACAAGGAGAGAAAAGGGATTTTTAGTCAGCACAAGCACAAGCACTCGGGGTACACGGGCAAGAAGGGGGGAGCACACTCACAGGAGAGGAAGGCAGTCAGGGACTGGAGGCGCTGCGTGAGCAGGGGAGCGACCTACCCGAGGGTCAGTGGTCGCTGTTTGGTAGTTTGACATGAGGCACTACTGAGAGGTCTAGTAGTGTTGTGTACCAAGGTTGTCTTGCCCAAGTTGGTGCTATTAGTAGGAGTTTGAGTTTGTTTTGACTCAATTTGTTTACTAGATACGGAAGGAGTGGGAGAGGGGGAAAAGCGTATGCAAATATCACCGAGGATGGCGAGGGTGGCGGAGTCATAGGTCAAGCGGGGGGCACGGGGGTTCGGGCGCTGGGCGCGGTCCAGGCGCGGACGGGCGCAGACGGGCTTGCCTTAGGCGCGCCCGCTGCGCGCGTCCGCTGCGCGGCCTCGCAGCGGCCGCCATTTAAGGGGTAGGTGGGGAGGCGGGGTCAGCTGGGAGGCAGGAGGTGGGCGGGCAGGGGAGCTGGAAGCGGGAAAAAAGAGCGGCAAAAAAGAGCGGCAAAAAACGGCGGGAAAAGCGCAGTAGGAGCGGCGGGAAAAAGCGGCAAGACGGCGAAAAGGGAACAAGAGCCTACTAAAATCTACTAAAAAGGAGGGGCTGAGAGGGGAGGACGGCGCACAGCACTCGGGGGCACACGCACAGGATACAAGGAGAGAAAAGGGAATTTCAGTCACTCGGGGGCACACGCACGGGATACAAGGAGAGAAAAGGGATTTTTAGTCAGCACAAGCACTCGGGGTGCACGGGCAAGAAGGGGGGAGCACACTCACAGGAGAGGAAGGCAGTCAGGGACTGGAGGCGCTGCGTGAGCAGGGGAGCGACCTACCCGAGGGTCAGTGGTCGCTACCTCTGTCTCGCAGCGGCCGCCATTTAAGGGGTAGGTGGGGAGGCGGGGTCAGATGGGAGGCGGGAGGTGGGCGGGCAGGGGAGCTGGAAGCGGGAAAAAAGAGCGGCAAAAAAGAGCGGCAAAAAACGGCGGGAAAAGCGCAGTAGGAGCGGCGGCAAAAAGCGGCAAGACGGCGAAAAGGGAACAAGAGCCTACTAAAATCTACTAAAAAGGAGGGGCTGAGAGGGGAGGACGGCGCACGGCACTCGGGGGCACACGCACGGGATACAAGGAGAGAAAAGGGAATTTCAGTCACTCGGGGGCACACGCACGGGATACAAGGAGAGAAAAGGGATTTTTAGTCAGCACAAGCACTCGGGGTACACGGGCAAGAAGGGGGGAGCACACTCACAGGAGAGGAAGGCAGTCAGGGACTGGAGGCGCTGCGTGAGCAGGGGAGCGACCTACCCGAGGGTCAGTGGTCGCTGTTTGGTAGTTTGACATGAGGCACTACTGAGAGGTCTAGTAGTGTTGTGTACCAAGGTTGTCTTGCCCAAGTTGGTGCTATTAGTAGGAGTTTGAGTTTGTTTTGACTCAATTTGTTTACTAGATACGGAAGGAGCGGGAGAGGGGGAAAAGCGTATGCAAATATCCCTGACCAACTAATCCATAACGCATTGCCCTGAGACTGATCCTGTGGGTACCTGGATGCGAAGTTTTGGCATTTTGCATTTTCTTTTGTTGCAAATAGGTCTATTTGTGGTGTTCCCCATCTTTGGAAGTAAGTGTTTAGTATTTGGGGTTGAATCTCCCATTCGTGGATCTGTTGGTGATCCCAAGAGAGATTGCCTGCTAGCTGGTTCTGAATTCCTGGAATGAACTGTGCTATTAGGCGAATGTGGTTGTGAATCGCCCTATGCCATATTTTCTGTGCCAGGAGACACAACTGTGTTGAGTGTGTTCCTCCCTGTTTGTTCAGATAATACATCGTTGTCATGTTGTCTGTTTTGACAAGAATGTGTTTGTGGATTATTATAGGTTGAAATGCTTTCAGCGCTAGAAATACTGCCAGTAGTTCTAAGTGATTTATGTGAAACTGTCTCTGTTGAGTGTCCCATTGTCCCTGGATGCTATGTTGGTTGAGGTGTGCTCCCCACCCTATCATGGAGGCATCCGTTGTTATTACGTATTGAGGCACTGGGTCTTGAAAAGGCCACCCTTTGTTTAAATTTATAGTATTCCACCATTGAAGCGAGGTGTATGTTTGGCGGTCTATCAACACTAGATCTTGAAGTTGACCCTGTGCCTGTGACCATTGTGATGCTAGGCACTGTTGTAAGGGCCGCATGTGCAATCTTGCGTTTGGGACAATAGCTATGCATGAGGACATCATGCCTAGTAGTTTCATCACTATCTTGACTTGTATCTTTTGTTTTGGGTGCATGGCCTGTATTACATTGTGAAATGCCTGTACCCTTTTTGGACTTGGAGTGGCAATACCTTTTGTTGTGTTGATTGTCGCTCCTAAGTATTGTTGTATTTGACACGGCTGAAGGTGTGACTTGTTGTAGTTGAGTGAGAAACCTAGCTTGTGAAGGGTTTCTATGACATACTTCGTGTGTTGTGAGCACCGTTCCTGCGTGTTGGTTTTTATTAACCAATCGTCTAGGTACGGGAACACATGTATTTGCTGTCTTCTGATATGAGCAGCCACTACTGCCAAGCATTTTGTAAAAACTCTTGGCGCAGTTGTTATCCCGAATGGCAACACTTTGAATTGGTAATGTACCCCTTGGAATACAAACCTTAAGTACTTTCTGTGTGAAGGATGTATCGGTATATGGAAGTACGCATCCTTTAGGTCTAGTGTTGTCATGTAGTCTTGTTGTTTGAGCAATGGGATTACGTCCTGCAGTGTCATCATGTGAAAGTGATCTGATTTGATGTAGATATTTAATGTTCTGAGATCTAATATAGGTCTTAGAGTTTTGTCTTTTTTGGGTATGAGAAAGTACAGTGAGTAAACTCCTCTTCCTCTCTGATGAATTGGTACTAACTCTATTGCATCTTTTTGCAACAACGCTTGGACATCCAGTTGTAGAAGATCCATGTGTTGTTTTGACATCTTGTGTGTTTTCCGTGGGACATTTGGAGGGAATTCTAGAAATTCTATGCAATAAACATGCTGGATAATGGCTATTACCCACGTGCCTGTTGTTATTTCTTCCCAGTTTTTGTAGAACTTGGTTAGTCTCCCCCCCACTGGTGTTATGTGGTGGGGATTTGTGACATCGAAGTCACTGTTTATTTTGTGGAGTTTTGGGACTTTGGAACTTCCCTCTACTCTTTGGGAACTGTCCCCCTCTATATTGTCCCCGAAAACTTCCATGCTGGTATTGGCTCTGATAAGTGGGCCTTGTTCGTGAGGTTGTGGGTTCTGTGCTTTGTCCTCGAAACCCCCCTCGAAACTGTGATTTCCGAAATGTGCCTCTGCTCTGTGGGGAGTAGAGTGCGCCCATGGCTTTGGCCGTATCCGTGTCCTTTTTAAGTTTTTCGATAGCAGTGTCCACCTCCGGCCCAAACAACTGCTGTCCGTTAAATGGCATATTCAGCACGGCTTGTTGTATTTCCGGCTTGAATCCAGATGTACGCAGCCATGCATGTCTCCGTATTGTTACTGCTGTATTTACAGTCCTAGCAGCTGTGTCTGCTGCATCCATTGCTGACCGTATCTGATTGTTCGAGATACTCTGTCCTTCCTCCACCACTTGTTGTGCTCTCTTTTGGAACTCCTTGGGCAAATGTTATATAAAATGTTGCATTTCGTCCCAATGAGCCCTATCATATCTCGCCAACAAGGCCTGTGAGTTGGCAATGCACCACTGGTTGGCTGCTTGTGCCGCCACTCTTTTCCCCGCTGCGTCGAACTTACGACTCTCTTTGTCTGGAGGTGGTGCATCTCCTGAGGTGTGCGAGTTCGCCCTCTTGCGCGCTGCCCCTACCACCACTGAGTCTGGTGTTAACTGTTGTGTGATGTACACAGGGTCTGTTGGTGGCGGTTTATATTTTTTCTCCACCCTTGGAGTAATGGCCCTTCCTTTGACAGGCTCCTCAAACACTTGTTTGGAGTGTGTTAGCATTCCAGGTAGCATGGGTAGGCTCTGGTACTGGCTATGTGTGTACGAGAGTGTGTTAAATAGAAAGTCGTCTTCAATTGGCTCTGCATGCAGGCTGACATTATGAAACGCCGCTGCTATTGACACCACCTGTGTGTAGGCGGTACTGTCCTCAGGTGGTGACGGTCTAGCTGGATAACAGTCGGGACTGTTATCTGACACTGGCGCATCATAAAGATCCCACGCATCTGGATCATCCTGACTCATCCCTGTATGAGTTGGGGACTGCATCATTGGTGGAGTGGCTACCGGTGATGGTTGTGGAGAGCGTTGTGGAGATGGTGGCGGGGTTACTTGTCTTGCCACCTTTGCCTGTGGCTGCTTGTCTTTCTCTTGGAAGGCAAGTTTCCGTTTCATTCATATCGGAGGGAGAGTACTGATCTTCCCTGTCTCCTTTTGAATGTGGAGCCTTCTTTGGGTGTAATCTGGCTCCATTGTCTCTAGCTCCTGTCCAAATCTATGTGTTTGCATTTGTGTGGACAGGCCTTGTTCCTCTGTGTAGGAACTTGTTTTGGGTTCCGAGGCCGGATGTTTCGGTACCGAAACTTTTTCTGTCGCTTTTTTCGGTTCCGACGACACTTTTTTGCTCTTCGGCGTAGTGATGTCTCGGTGCCGACTTGTTTCGGTGCCGCTCTCTCGGTGCCGAGATTGCTCTGACCCAGTGTCTCGGGGTCGAGTCTGCTCTGTGCCGGTATCTCGACCGGAGTCGGATGACTTCGACACATGCATGCCCTTTTTCGGTGCCGATGCTCGTCACCTATTTTTCGGGTTAAGCCATGGCCTGCCGGCGGTGGCGTCCCCTGGGCTTTAGTGGTCTTTGCGTGAGTTTTGTTTATCGACGTCTTACTCACGGTTTTCGGCGTCTGTTCAGGATCGACCTCTTCCGAGTCCGAATCCTCGATGGAGAAGGTTTCCTCTTCTTCGTCCATGTGTTTCTGTCCTGTCGGCACCGACGCCATCTGTAGTCTTCTTGCTCTTCGGTCCCTTAAGGTCTTCCTGGACCGAAACGCTCGACAGGCCTCACAGGTATCCTCCTTGTGTTCTGGAGACAAACACAAATTACAGACCAGATGCTGATCTGTATAAGGATACTTGTTGTGACATTCGGGGCAGAAGCGGAATGGGGTCCGTTCCATTAGCCTTGAAGACGCACGTGGTTGGGCCAACCAGGCCCCGCCGAGGAATCGAAAACCCCAAAGGGCCGCCAGAGCTCTTCAAAATTCAGTGTCGATCTGTTGTAACTAACCTGATACCGAACGCAAACAATACTGTCAAATTTTCCGAGATTTTCACTAACTTTCCGAACCGAAACGCAGAGCGAAAAGGAACACGTCCGAACCCGATGGCGGAAAGAAAACAATCTAAGATGGAGTCGACGCCCATGCGCAATGGAGCCAAAAGGGGAGGAGTCCCTCGATCTCGTGACTCGAAAAGACTTCTTCGAAGAAAAACAACTTGTAACACTCCGAGCCCAACACTAGATGGCGGGATGTGCAAAGCATGTGTATCTGCAGCTACACATGCCATCGAATATATATATATATATATATATATATATATATATATATATATATATATATATATATATATATATATATATATATATTATATAGAATAATAGAATAGAATTATAGGGCTCAATACATTTGCTCTGGTACCCAGGAGAAAGCAACCCTCAACTTTCAAGGGACATGATCAGTTCAGAACCTTATCAACTTGGGAATTTAGCCAAAGTCTAAGAACATATCAAACTTTAAGAGGTATGAGGGGGTAACCAGATAGCAGAAAAACCCCTATCTTTCAAATGGGTTGTTTCAAACTTCCAGAATTTAAGATCAAAATAGAAGCTTCTCCCTATTACTGCATCTACTAGGGCTACTTCTTCCCAGAAATCAGAAGACTGCAACTAACTAATATTGAGGAAATCATATTCGAAAATGTAGTTAACATTTGTCAGAGTAACTATGTGTAACTTGCAAGTAATAAGCAGGGAATTCTGAGATTGGACACGTTTGGAACTAGAGATGTTAGCTACTTTGTCTGCAAGTATTGTAAGGCAACCAGATAAGTAGTTAAAACCAGTAGGTTGTGGCATTTGGTCTCTAAAAAGGGAAACAGTTTTTAAAATGCTGATATTGTGTATGTTTTTCTTTATCAGTGATTAATTAAGAAAACGAACTTTTATTTTGAAGACTTGGGTACTGATCTTATGAATGATTAATGTAGTAGGTTGTCCAGATACTGGGAAATCTGATGGTCGGACCATACCTTTACGACTCTTCGAAAGCTAGGCTTGCCCCTAGAACAGCTATTTAAGGCTGCAATTGGCTAATATAAAATGTATCAGCCTGGAAGGCAATTTCATTCATCTAACCTGGTTGTATTGTGATTTGGGCAATGTCTAGCCATTCGTATTTGAAAAGGTAGGATTCAGGCTTTTAAAACAAGCTCCAAGGTCACACGTCCTTGCTATTATGGAGGGGAGAGAGAGAGATATTGTTAAGTTCCTTTCCAGTTGAAGTTCAGGTACGAACCAGTGTTTTAAATTCAAGTTCCAAGGCCTGATTCTATTACTATTAAGGGAGCAGAGATAAAGCCAAGTCCCTTTTCAGGCAAGGTTCAATTTTTTTTTACTACTAGTACTTTTTTTTTTTTTAAACTCATTGTGATCACTACTTGCCGACTGCAAGGAAGAAGTCATTTCTGGAGTTGTAATTCTGACTGTTTTGGTGATCTAATGACTAACAACTAATTTCCTCCACACGACTCGACTTTTTTCCATTCGATGACCACTGACGGATGTGTATATATGCTTAAACTCCCCTTTTCGTTGTTTCTGCCACTTTCTTGTACTACAAGGGTGTGCTCTTTGTATTAAAGTGCTCGCCCTTTTGCAATTAAGCTTCATTCTACTGCAATAATATTTTAAAGTGTTAATAATGTAGATCAGCCCCACATCCTTTAATACTTCTAGAGCAACCAATGAGCATCGAAAAAATGTATTTTAAATAAAACCTTAAAATTAATATTCAAAAATGATATTGCTTTCATTAATCATGTTCAGGCACTAAGCATGCTGAATGACAATCAAGCTTCAGTTTCTAGAAACAGCGTGCAAAAAATAAGGTTGAGAAAGCCATCAGTAATGTTCTACTGCATTTGCAGTTCATCATGATGGAAATACCCAATGCTCAGAGACAAACCAGAGCACTATAACATGGGAAATGGTGTTCAGCGGGAGCTGTGGAAAAGCTTACGCCATATAATATGCTGTAGTTTGTCACAATGTATGTGCTTATCTAGTTGCAGCAGCAGCAACAAAGACATAACAATGTGCCTCTCACCAGACTGAGCCAGCACATTCCAGCTCTTACACACATTGTGTCGAGAACTCTCAATGTAAGCTTCGATTTGTGTATGCAGAAGAGAGAATGATCATAGCACCACTGAAATACTTTCAGGCAGACCATTAGTTCAGAGTGCGCAGCAGCCGAGGAGTGCGGTGAACACACAAGCCTTTCAGCATGATGATCTTCAAATTCTTTTTGAAAGTAAGCACACAGAGAAGACCACCACGCCTGTTCAATTTGTCCAAGTATGACATGAGATTACATAAATGTTACTGATAAAAACATGCATCACTATGAAGGCCTTTACTGAATTCTACAAGCCAAGATTTGTTGGACCTGGATAATTTCACAGTACGATCATGCAAGTCTCTGGGGGAGTTTGGGGGGAAAACATGTTTTAACTGAATACGATACATTTTATTAGAAAAAGATATAACAGATGAACCTATTTCCTGATTGTCTGAGGTCTGGAAATGACTTCAAGGGGCAGATGGAGTGCCGAGACAGATTCTGGAATTATAGAAAGTGCAAAGCTTATATACTGACCTGTTATAAGAGTGACTCTTACATGTGACTGGTTGAAATTCATTCCAAATACAAAAACTGTTATTCTGTTTTAAAAAGTTAGCTTTTGCTAGCAGTAGTACTGGTTACAAACACAAAGAGTTCCCATAGACTCATTTGGATAAGACACATCAGTGCTACTACTCCACACAGCAATGAATCACAACAAAAAACGTCTGAAACGTACAATTTATTGAGGACAGACTAATGATTAAATACACTGAGTCACTGCCCGCATATGGATTTATTGTAGAGGGACCGGTGCAGTCCTTTTCGGTTTAATGTATCCTGCTGTGAACATTAACTATTCCGTCACCGGACTCCTGCACTGAGCTCCACCACAGGGCACCTTCTTGCTTTTATTTTTTATCATTATAATGCCCTCAACACATTGTGTGCCAGACTTTTTGTTGTGATTCGTTGCTTTGTGGTGTTGTTGCGAGTATGTCTCCCAACATGAATGATGTTATGAAAGTGAGCTAGTAAGGACTGCTGGGTGCAGCTGCTGAGGAGCTGTGTAACCTGAACGCACCCATACTGCTCCCACTTGTTAGTTCAGGAGTGCCATCTACTTTTGGCTCGCTTCCACAGTTTCCAGTGGCCAAAGATGTCTATTCTTTTTTAGTCGTGAGACTCTGCTGCGATGACAGCAAAACAATCTTCCAGGTGCCAGATTTGTTTTCTGCTAGCTACTGTTGTTGCTGCCAAGACTAAAACCATTGATCGGTTCACATATTGATCCAAGTTAAAGGGAACGCCAAAGCTGTGGTTTCACCTCGCCAGGTCACCGAGAACACCTGCACACTGCGCCTGCCGCACTTCCTACTCACAGGCCAGGGAGAGGAGGGATACTGATCCGCCGGAAAAAAAGGATTATCAAGGGGAGCCTTTCTGTGTACTTTGGGTGCTGGCTTAATCTTATAAATCCTTCCTGTTTGTGAAAAGTAAAGAAATACAAAACTTGCCAGACTGAGCTTGGACTAAAGTATTTCCTGGCACACAACTACTACTTACATGAAACCTGTCTGAACGTGGGCTAGGTCAGTACACAGTCAGCAGTTTTAAGTCTCTGATGTGAAACCAGTTTATAGTTTCAGACTCGCATGAAATGCTCTTGACCATCCGTTTCCCGCATAGCTCCTCTGCTGGTAAGTTCGGCAAAGGAGACAACATCAGCATGTGTCTGACTCATTTCACTCCACCGCCACTACAGTCCCTCATAGGGGGGTTGTGAGGTATCACCAGTAGTATACAGATATGTACTGACTGGACATCTCAGTACAGAAGATGAGCACAAGACTTATGTATGGAGCACTGCAAATCCTTCAATTCTAAAATACAAAATACATACATTAAAATTGAATTGAGTCAGGTAGCAGCACAATTCTCCAAATTGAGGTGTTCTCTTTCCGGGACAATGCACATAGCGTCACCCACTTATTACTTGCCAAATGCTTCCATTCCCAAAAGGTTAGACCTATTGGCTTTGGCAAAGTTAATAATTTCTCGACTTTTTCCATTTTTTATAGTGTTTCTTCAACTTTGGACAGCCCTATATTTCTGCTGTTGACTTAGTAGGGAGCACACTCCACAGTTGTGGCAGAGATCTACTAGGACAGTCCTTTAACAGACAATGCCGGTGGAAAGCACTACAGCTTCAGCATTACTCCAGGTGCAGAGATGCAGAATGACTTGCGCACAAGTCACTGATCGCTTGTGGATTTAACCGATACAAATGACAAGATTACTGCCATGTGAGATTAACAAATCAGAAGAGAGCTTCTTCACTGTGCAACACCAAGACAGGACTACGAAGTCTAGAGGCTGAACTCATGAAAGAATTATAAGGACGACACTAGTGGCATTTATTGTAATTATGTTTTAACATTAGGAGCCCTTCTAGAACAGAAGTACTGACTGATCACAAGTGTGCTTTTCATAATGAAAGGGTAAAAGTAGGCGAGTAAGATAACAATGCAATTCCTGTACAATTGTGAGCCTGGTGAGTCTGAGACCTAGACTCTAATGCATGCTTTGAGAAACAGATGGAAATACCAGTACCTGCTTTTCAAACCTCGTCTTGCAGCACGTTTACAACTCTGTCATTAAAAGCGACTTGCAATTTAATTTTGTCTCTCTTCCCTTTTAATGTAACGCTTCTACATTATTATATATATATATATTTTTTAAACACTTCCAATTTCTTAAACAGGTTCTGGGGGGCAAACTGTGCCTACTTTCCACCTGGTTTCCAATTCGGTTCTTGATATCTTAGCTAAACTTGTGGTGTTCAGAGGCGGCTCTAAACAAAGTTTCAAAAGTGGAACAGCCGAAAGCCCATTATACATATGGAAGGTTTAATAAGACACAGACTTCAAACTTGTAAAGCACTCATTTATGTCCAGAAGTGAAGTAACTGTAGCCAACTAAATGTCTCCCTCTTATGCGGGTTGCTTTAACATCTTTGTTAGTAGCTTCCCTGTGGCTGGCTCTGTTGGGAGACCTTTCACATTTTCTACACCCGCACAGGGCTGGACTTTGCTGGCTTACTGGTTCTTTCAGTACCCACTGTATTTAACGACCTATTACATCAGGGTGATCACCTCTAGTAGCAGGAATACAGACCTGCCGCTTTAACAATAATTTGAGGGTTGCCACAGAATATCTTATTTTCCACATGTACACTTACCTTACTCACTCTTCAGCAACAAGAGTTGGACAAAAACTCAAAAGCAATTCAAATGATTTCACACAATCCAGATGTGCACAAAGGAAGACAACGGAAAAAAGAAAGAGACGTGACAATGTAAGACTTGTGAAAAATACTACAAAGAAGCTCTTAGTCTGATTTCCCAGGGTATGAAATTAAAGGGCTTGTCCCCTTCGCCCCAAGCCACCAAGGAGGAGATGGAGCCCAGACGTGCAGAGCTTATGATCCAGTAAACGCTGCTGCCACCGGGAATCAGCATTTCCTGCTAAGCTCTTTTTAGAAATATAAGGCATAGTACTTTCAATTAAGCAGCAGTACAAGCAAACTATGTGTCAGCATCCGCCAGTCCTGCATACCTTTCAGAGTTACCTTTGTAGATGTCGGGAATTGAGGCCGTTTCAGCTTTTAATGTTCTAATAAACTTGCCCCAAAGGCTATTCGTTTTCTCCTGTAACTTTAGATCTTCAACAAGACAGGGATTAGAGGACTTCAGTTTTAGCCATTAATGTGTGGTCGCCTCCACTGCTGAGAGGTCCGACCGTCCGGTGCGGAGAGTCTGTCTTGGGAGGCCTCGACTGTGGAATGCAGATGTTGATGTAGGTCAGATCAGCTGCCGCTCATCTATTTAAAAACGGTTCATTAAACAATAGATATGCTCTCTAGAAAGGAATCTCCTTCCTCAGGGCGTGCTGAAATTCAGCAGCGAACATTCCTCACTCCAAAGCTCCGATGATTGTTTCCGAGCACATTACCTTAATAACATACCCTGGAAGCGCTCCCAATAGCATATAGGGGAACAAATCAAGAAGATAGGCACGTGATTCAATACACACATTATTAAAAAAAAAAAAAAGACAAGGTGATGAGAAAAAGCAAGCACATCAAGTACACAGCATGCAGGCAACGGTGGAAGCGGTTCTACTGTTAAACAAAGCTGATTCTCACCGTTCTGAACAAAATGGCTGAATTAAGAGCATCTGATTGGCTATGCCCATATACCCTCCTCATCATCCTAGTGGTTGAAAGAGGACAAAGGAGATTGAAACATTCCAAGGCAGCATGAGGGTGAAATAAAGAATTGGTTAGTATTTGAAACATTACACCCGCTTGGCATAAGCACAGACTGACATTATGTATTAACATTTTCATGCAACTAAGTAATTGATTTTTTGGGGGGCAAACGTTGTGCACATCAGCTTCGAAAGAAATGCATGCATTCTGGCTGCATTACATTCGACAGGTACGAGTGCAGCATATAAATCTGCTTGACCTTTGCTAGCTGCAAATACCTGTACATGTTACCTAATAAAGTAATAACTTGTAGAGCATGTCCCTATTGCAACAAACACTGCAGGTAAAGGTCACTTGCCAGTGAGGCAGTACACTGCAGCATCACCTCTATTCTACTGTCCCACTGTACAGACAACCTAACTGGAATGTCCACAGGCTAGGAAGAATGAAACAGATCAAGTAGCAGGATTTACAGTCTCTAAAACAGACTAGCCAACGTCTAAAGTCAGGACGTAAATTGATTTTTCAGCTCAAAAAAGCAAACGTGCTAGAGCGCAAATCACTAGGGAGCTCCTACGTTACCAGTATACATATACTTATAAACAATCAAAGAAGGAAGAAACAAGAAAGCAGGGCAGGAACAACCGGTTTTCAGTTGAGGAGGGGGCGCCCACTGGGAGGACTCACAAGATTTCCTAAATAGGACCACGCAGCAGAAGTGCCACACACATGGCCCTAGCTCAGCAGGCACACAGAGCAAGATCGCCAATGGCTAGACTATTGCAAGAATGCCTTCTATCCCATATTTTAGAAGTACAGCGCAATGCCTTCAAGCAAATGTCTATCATACAAGCAAGAGTTGCTAGAAATATCCCAAAGGAAAATAGAGACCTTCAATGCAGACTGGCTTGGTGAACTAAAGGTGACACAAATTGAAAAGTTGCACTTAATTGACCAATCTTTTTTCATTTTCCAGTGTGAGAAGCTCTTTCTGCTAGAAAGATGCATCTCTTGAAAGCACGGGACGCTGTTTTGGCAATAGATGAGTGCACATCAGAACTTAAGCACAAGTTCACATATGACGACCTTAATAAAAATCAACGGAGTGGATAATCTACCTACTGAATAACTAATTGATACCTTTGTTATATAGACCCTAATTGATACCGTGGTTAGACCTGCTTAACAATGTCCTTCCAAACTATGAGTTCAACGAAGTTTGGACACTGCTACTTTACCATCAAAGATGGATGAATGTATCTGAGGAAAGAACATTCAAAGAGGGACAGAGAGTGAAGACTCTTATGGGCCGTGTTATAGGTGGAAATAGAGTCTTAAAGTTCTTCATCACAATGCTAGAATAGCATTTAAGGGAGCTAAAGACATTGCACCGAACATATCTTTATAAATAAAAACCGCAACCAAACTCACTTTGGTCCTATTTAGGGGAGCAAGAGGCTGATAGCACTGGAAAGTAAACTTAATTGTACAAATTAAATGGCTTAAAGCAGTGGTCATTAACGTATATGGTGAGGACTCCTGGGGGTCCACGAGGCCTACTCAGAGGGTCTGTTACTGTGTTACAAAATTAAATATTATTAAAATTAATACATGAAAATAATGAAGTTAATAAAAACAAGCAAAAATGAAAATGTAAAATAGTTTTCTACATTTAACTGTGAATTAAGCCAAATATTTCAGCTTTTTTTTGCTGTGTACTTGTTTTTCTATTTTTATGTATTGTTTTGAAGTTCAAATCATATAAACTGCTTAGGCCAGAGGTCGCCATCTTCCAATAACGACTTAGGGGATTTCCCGGTTTTCAATAATAAGGTGAGGGTCCACAGAATTAAAAAGTTTAAGAACCACTGGCTTAAAGATTTAGTCAAAATCAAATGAAGTTTGTTCAATTGCAGGATAATATTCTCGCCTTGCCTTCTTAATTGCCTTCTTGATTTTAAATCTTTTTTAATATAAGCACACAAGATCTCTGTACTGATTTTGTCGGAAAGAGAAGGGTGGAGAATCCCGCCACGTGATTAAAATAGGCAGTTCACGTACACTGAACTTTATCTGTAAACCCAGGACTGTCATGCCTAAGATATAATAAACATAATACAAACAGAAAACTGTTGGTACCCAATTTGGGTTTAGACTGTCTGAGAAAGAGTTCCAACTTAAACCTAGTTTGGAGGAGACCTGGGGCATGCTAAGCACTCTCTGGTCACAGAGACTTCCTGTACGAGCACTGCCAACCAAGTATTCTCTCCAGGGCAGACACACAAAAGCCTTTCTTATGAGAGTGCTGTATCTTCTGGATGAAAAGATCAGCCTGGACACACTGCTCTTTTAGAAAGAAGCCCAGGAAATACGGGTATTTCTAGTTCACTGCTATCTAGCGTCCTAATAAACCACTAACTGATTTCACCATATATGGTACAGAAGAAAACATTTATATTGCCTACGTGGAAAGTGTACTTCCTCAGCAGATCCTTGACATTTGAAGGACCCCCAGCAGGCGTGCAGGCATCTGAAGCCTTTGCTACATGACTTCACATCACAAACTGGTGTCATTTATGACCCAGGTGCCAACTAGGGCATTGCGGGATGTTGACTATAAAGGGACAACAAAGATCATATAGAAATGCTAGCAAGTGGAGACTCCTTCACTTCCTAGAATTTCTTAGTTCCTTACGCATCAGAAGGCAGGAGAAGGCAAGCAGCTGAGTAGGTCGGTCCAGTTGCTCAGTTGACCAATATATCCACAGTAGAAATCTATGTCTCATCCTGAGGTCGATAAAATGAATAAGCTAACAAAACAAATTGCTAGTCAGAGCCCAGGTAACAATCTGAGTAAACATGCACTTTAGAAATACATAACATGGTATCTGCCTACACAATATCCTGTCTGAATAATGTCACCAAAAGTTTGTATGTTTTCCCTCAATGCATAGTATGCCCAGTGAAAAGTCCTTCAAACACTGACAAAGGGTGATCGTTTCTACATAAGACCTCGTCCAAGGGGCTGAGGCTCTAGTAGTTTGTGCAGTAAACAATATGGGACGGCCTAGTGGATGCTCAACAAAGTCACCGGACAGGGAGGCAAAGAAAACAAACACTTAAGCTAAAAAGACTTTTGCATCATGGTCTCTAGCTTGGAGAGCTCTAAATGATGCAAGTAATCTGATTAAATGCATGTGCTCCCTGTGGCAGCTGCTGCATAATGGGGTGAATAGCAAGTTTGACGCACTAGCAGAAGCACACGCAAGGCCGTTGATGAATCATCCAAGGATACAATACAGCCTGGTCTGGACTTCTTTTAGTTTATACTTCAGGGTTTAAATATGAAGTAAAATTCTACATCTCAGACGTCACTGGATGGAGAGGAATATCTTTATTGACAAAGTCATGCCCTAGAAAAATGTAGATTCCAAAGGGCCTTTGGTCTAGAAACCCGCTTTACACTCTGGAGTGAATTAGATTAATGCAGAGGTCTAAATTGACCAGCAGTGAACAACTTTGGAAGCAGCTCCAGGACAGGAACTGTTCAGGGGCAGAAAACCATCTAAACATAAGACAGTAGCTCGGAACAATATTGTAATGGATTCTCTGCCTCTAGTGAGTATTGTTTCTTGCAGCAGAGTCTTGTTTATTTCATCACAACACACCCTGGTTCATAAGACTATTTCAAAATTGCCTATTTTATAACAGCTACACCCCACAGATTCATTGGTAACAAAAAGCTATCTTCACTTGTCAGACTTTGAAATATGAGTGAGCATCCTCTTGACGCCACGTCTGTGCAGCTTCTCTTTCATCTCAGAAGGATGTGCCAGTGTCAAACAGCTTCTAATTTCATTACAAATACAGAGGCTATCATTCTGCAGTAATCCTATATTGCTGCCCCAAACTGCAGCCCTTTAAAGAACATTCCAAACTGGAAATTTCAAATTGGAATTTCAAAGTAATATCAGTCCATAACAACCAGGCACATTCCTCTTTTATTAGCTGCTCCTCAACAACATTAGTAACACTTTATTTCTCTTTAATAACTATATATTTCATGTTAAATCATAATTGTTATGCTTGCTGACACAGTTAAGTACAGCTTTACCCCTCCAATTTATGGTCGGGTTTATACTGTTTTTTCTTTAATTAATAAAATATTTTATGACTTTTAAATAATTGTTATCATACTGACGGTGTCTTTTAAAACATCCACTTTGTGCGAAGAAAATTTAAGGCTAGACACAAGCCTTTGATGTGTTCCAATTAGGGTGCTTTATCCTTTGTACCAAAACAGTCAGTTTGGAACCAGGGAACGAGTTCGATAACTCGCTTTCCCAGCTCATCGAGCAGTAAGCTGCATTGCTGGAAATCGAAGCGCTTCACTCGGAAAGCTGAGCGTTTCACATGGAAAGCGGAGTGCTTCACTTCAAAGGCGCTTACCTTGCTTTTCCGGCTCTAGCTTCAAACATCCAGCGAGCCGATCTCTGTTAGCGACACCTGGGGACAGACCGCCTCATTTCAGTTGCGCTTTCCCAGGAAGCACAAAACTTTAAGTGAGCAATCATCTAGGGAACAACACTTGTAGGCGTAGTGTGTTTGTTCAGTTTACTGTCGGCAGAGTCCTCTTGAAATAGAAAGAGGACTTGCCGCTTAATATGATAAGGATCGGCCATTATAGTTTTGGCATGATTGTTTCCTGATGCCTCGCAAGCGTTACTATGGTAATGCAAACATCGAAACTGTTACAGTTTTTCCTCATTTGACAGACGTGACGGTCATCAGGGCTTTCCTGACTTAAAAAGTAATATAGGTGAAAAGTGTACATTAATCCAGCAACATCATAAGTCAGACATGGTTTCTGCAGTACAGTGTTGTGGGTCCATTTTAGTTTTCTGCCTGGGTACAGGAGTTTAGCTTAGCTTCGGCTTGCAGGCCTGTGCCCTTTTACATAGATAACATGCTCTGTTTTCATTCATTTTAGCACTGCTTGCATTTTAGAAGACATGTTTTTATTTCATAATCAGCTGCCATTCTGTGAAAGCGTCATTATCAGTAATGTACGTATTAGATTATCATGTTCTTTTGCTGTACGTTTGACAAAGAAAAGAATGTGGACATATCAGGCGTTTTGTTATGATTTTGCCGATACAAGTTTGCTCACACAATCTAAGACTTAGCTACATACCCATGTCAGGATTTCTGCCCGAACAATAACTTGTACCTTATAAAAACACCTTGTGAGACCAAGACCATTAGAGGGGGTTCCATCCAAGATATTCCATCTATATTGCACGTCACTTTGCAGCAGACCTCAGCCTTTGTGTCTCTACGAAGCCTGATTTGGAGACTTGAGGCCAACCTTGTCCTAAGATAACTGGTGCTGAGGCGCTTTTCATGAGCATGGCATGGGCAGATTAAGTATCACACCTTGCTCATTTTAGGGCAGAGAATAAGCTTTAGGGAGGAGTTTGCCTATTCATGTTTATTGCAATATGTTGGGGTTGATCATATTTACATAGCTTATTTTCACAATCCTGATTTTGTTACTTGTCACTATCCTAATCATTGCAGCTCTTGCATTTTATTGCAGATTGCAGTCTTTTCAAAAAATATATTGAAAACTATCCTACATCTTCTTTCTTGCCTGTGTGTTTGTATGAGACTTATTCCTAAAGAGAGAAAATGGTAAGACTTTTCACAGCGATTTCCCTCAGAGGTTTTCAGAGTCCATGCTCTAGGCTGCTAGAAATCACCTTTACTATTTGGGTTTTAGTGAGGTGCTGCTAGAGAGCTGAAAGGATTGGGCTGACAGCTGCCAACTGGTGTAGGAGTGACTCAGTTGCCTACAAGCATAGGTGCTACCATCCCTAATCCAGCAGTCTCAGAGATACGAAAGTCCTTACAACAACAGTTGACAAGCATGATTGGTGGAAGGTCAGTGCTTAATTTGAGACAGAGGTTGCCAGTGGTGGGGCCACCAGCACTGACTTTTCGGGACCGGCATTTATTTTTCCTCATCAGACAGGGAGAACCACACAACTGGATAAAAGGAAGTGGGGGGGGGGGGGGGGGGGGGGGGGGGGTGGGGGGGGGGCAGAAAAACCGTCATCAAGGGAGAAAGCAGGAATTTGTAAGAGCGAGTTAAAGGACCTGAGAGTAGAATAAAGAGGCCTGAGGTGGATTCAGGAATACACAGCCTTGGAATTCGACATGCTGACATTTAATAGCACCAGCCGTGGGCTTCTAAGCAATGCTTAGGACAGAGGCACTCATCACTATACAAATATAGCACTGTGGAAGATACAACAATGGCAAACTGCATCACACTAACAATGGATTGCTGCCCTGAGAGGACAGTTTAATTAGCATCATAGAGAAGTGCTGATCTGAAGCTCACAATCATTGAAATTACTAAACAATGATTCTTTGACCTAACAAAATATAGCACCTTGTGGCGAAGAAGGGATGTGGTGACTAAAAGCAGTTTGCCAAATTAAATGCAGTATAGATGGAGCAAATCAACTCTAGTAACCATAATAATAATTTAAAAATATTTGTAATCTTTTCCCCCCAAAAAAATACTATTTCAAAAAGGATGTAAAAAGCAACTGGAACTAAAAATTAATGAACTCTGATGTATGGAAGGATGTCTACACTCTAAGGATGAAGCACAGATGGACAGCTCTACTTTAAATATGCAGAGGACGTAGGGAATCTCAAACATGGTTTTCTAAAAATACCATCATCTATGTTGCCAAGAATAGGACAGGTGATTAGAACCAGATGTCTTATAAAGAAATAGTTTGTATAAAGAACTTCAAAATACTATGAAGATGAGGCTTGAGTTGTGAAAATTAACAGGATTGAAATGCAGCTCTCCTGAACTTCTAACAAAACAAGTCAAGTCCATTGGATACTCTGAATGAGCGATTAGATCATGAAGAAGATCAGGCCAGGGCTCCGAAAAACTAAAATCTGTGCAGGAGCTGCTGAATTTTGCCAAAGATTGCGTAATGGTAGGATCTGATACTAATGAATAAGATGTCTACAGTACTGTATCAAAAGAAGGCAACACTGTGCAAGAGAAGTGAAACGGTGTAGTCGTTGATGGTAGTATTCTCAGTGCCAAAAGAATAACACAGAATTGAGTGGTTGCAAAAATTTCTTCTGCCACTAGAGAGACCATAAAGGAATTGTTTACAAATCAGGAGGTATGACTACTTTGCCAGTATGAGGGCAAACCTGTCTAGACAGCAGTGAAGTCTTTTAAAAAGCAAACAATCCCTGAACGGCAGTTGCTCCCAAAATGACTGCAGTGCTGTCAGTGGTGCAAGGCCAATCTAATCAGTCTTCCACTGGCGTCTCCGTTTGGGCGGAGGAGCGTCACCTGCCGCCAGCAGTGGCAGCTGCAAAACCTTTTAAAGAAAACAATAATAAACTGTGTTTATTATCGTTTTCTTTGAGAGGGGCGGGGCCACGGGGTGACGTGCACTGAGGGAGAGTGCAAGGCACTCACCCTTCACAGCGCATGTGTGTTTGGACAGCTGTCTCGGGCCGGCCAAACACACATGCGCTGTAGGCTCTCTCCAGCCCAGCAACACAGTTGCCTGGCTGGAGAGAGCCTGTACAGGCTTCCAGTATGCCTGGGATGCCCAGCCAATCCTGATGCTGCTCAGAGCAGCGTTAGTATTGCCGCAGGGCAGGCTGGGAGCCTGTGCCTGCAGCGAGGGGGGTTGAGGGAAAGAGGCGGAGGAGGTAAAAAAAAAATATTTTTTTATTAAATGTTTATTCGTCCCCCCGCACCTTCCTTCCCCCCCACCGGAAGAAAGAGCTTGAAGCTCACTCACTCTGCGAGCAGAAGTGATGGCAACAAGAAAGATAGTCTTGAAAGAGAGGGGCCCTAAAGGGCAATTGTGCATAGGCTCAAAGGGAGTACACATTAAGTATGTAAGGACAAGATTAAGGTCCCACTGAGGCATGATAAATGGAGTGGGAGGAAATAAATGGGTGAGACCTTTAAGGAATCTATTTACAATAGGAGATTTAAAGAGTGAGGGCTGATCAGGTAGCCTAAGAAAGGCCGAAATGGCAGATAAATACCCTTTAAGGGTGCCCAAAGCAGAGCCCTGCTGGGCCAAAGAAAGAATGAACAAAAGAACCTCAGATAGCGGAGCAGAGAGGGGATCAACAGATTTGTTGGTACACCATGCCACAAATTTATGCCAACGACAGGCATATACCGTTTTGGTGGAGGGACGCCTGGCTGCCAAGATAATATTGCAGACTTCGGGTGGAAGATCAAAAGTCGCCAACTGCCGCCACTCAATCTCCACGCATGAAGGCGAAGATTGGACAGGTTTGGGTGGAGAACCGTCCACTGTTGCTGCAACAGAAGATCTGCCCGAAGAGGCAGTCTGAGTGGAGGATCGGTGGCAATGCTCAATAGATCTGGATACCATACTCTCTGTGCCCAGTCCGGAGCCACCAAGATGACTTGGGCCCGGTCGTTCCTGATCTTGAGAACTCTGGGCAAAATTGGTATAGGTGTAAAGGAGGCCGGAGTTCCACTCAAGATGAAAAGTGTCTCTGAGCGAGTGCCGCCTTCGAAACTCAAATGCGCAAAACAGCTGGCATTGCGCGTTCTCTATGGAGACGAACAGATCTAACTAAGGCTCTCCCCACTGCCAAGAGAGAGGCTTAAAGACTGGGATCACAGCCTGAATATCTTGGACTTGCTTTTCAGGAGGATAAGCCCGAAACTGCACAGTGTCCAGAACAGCTCTGATGAAAGGGAGCATCTGAGAGGAAGTCAGGTGTGACTTCGGCACATTGATAGTGAACCCCAGTGTGTGCAAGAGGTTAGCCGTAGTCTGAAGGTGGGAAATGACTTTCTGTGTTGAGTTCGCCTTCAATAGCCAGTTGTCGAGGTAGGGGAAGACTGAGACCCCTAACCTGCGCAGATGAGCTGCAACCGCCACCATCAATTTCGTGAACATCCGAGGGGCACTGGTAAGCCCGAAGGGGACCACGGTAAACTGATAGTGCTTGTGACCTACCACGAATCGCAGATAACGTCTGTGGGCAGGCAGGATGGGAATGTGGAAATAAGCATTCTGCAAGTCCAACGCTACCATCCAGTCTCCTGGGTCTAAGGTAGACAGGCCCCGAGCCAGGGTGAGCATTTTGAATTTCTCCTTCTTGAGGAAGTAGTTGAGGTCCCGAAGGTCTATGACAGGACATAAGCCCTTCTCCTTTTTCAGCACCAGAAAGTAGCGGAAATAACAACCACAACCTACTTCTGGCACAGGGACCTTCTCTATGGCTTCCTTGGCCAAGAGTGCCGCGACTTCCTGGCGGAGAAGGGCCAAATGATCCTCCAGAAGTTGGCTGATTGGAGGAGGCATGGCAGGTGGGGCAGATTCAAAGGGGAGGGAATAGCCCTTTCGAACTATTTGCAAAACCCACCTGTCCGTAGAGATGGATTTCTAGTTAAGCAGGTGATGGCGAATCCTGCCACCAACTGGATCGGAGTGAGGGGACAGACTAGGAGGGTTTGGAGGCTGCAGCGGGAGCAGGGGTGGACTGGGCAGACCTCTGGTTCGCTGCCCCACCTCAGATTCCGCATCCCCGGCCACGCAGCGGCTGAACGGCATGGGTGGCACAGTGGCTGGGCGGAGGACCTGACAGGGAGCCCCTTCTGTGGCCATGAAAGGGGCGAAAGGTGGACTGTTGGGGGCGAGGGGCAGCGGAAAGGCCAAGGGACCAAGCCGTAGCACGGGAGTCCTTGAATCTCTCCAAGGCCGAGTCCGCCTTGTCTCCAAAGAGATGGGATCCATCAAAGGGCATGTCCATTAGAGACTGTTGGACATCCCCCGAAAAAACAGAATTTCGCAACCAGGCATGGTGTCTCAAGGCCACCATCGTAGCAACCGATCTGCCCAGAGAGTCGGTCATGTCCAGCCCACATCGGATCGTGAACTTCCCCGCATTTCTCCCATCGTTGACAGTTTGGGAGACGATAGCACAGGCCTCCTCCAGTATTGGCTGCAGAACTTGTGCAACTGTATCCCACAAAGAGTGGGTATAGCTGCCCAAAAGGCATCCGGTGTTCACGGACCACAGCGCGAGACTGGAGGAAGAAAACATTTTCTTCCCAAATGGTTCCAGTCTTTATGAATCCCTATTCGGGGGTGGAGAAAGGAATGCTCCAGAGGAAGAGGCAGCCTGGATGACAAGACTCTCAGGTGTGGGGTGTTGGGACAGGAATTTAGGGTCGCTCAGGGCGGCCCGATGGCGGCGTGCGGTAGTCCTGTTCACAGAAGCCCTTGTGTTGGGTTTGGACCAAGTACCCAAAAGGACATCAGTGAGGGCTTCATTGAATAGCAAAAGGGGCTCAGATGTGGAAGCCCCTGACTGAAGCACCTCTGTCAGGAGATTGGACCTGACCTGTACAGTAGGTAGCTCAAGGCCAAGGACCTCAGCCGCCCTACTGACCACCATAGTATAAGTAGCTCCCTCCGCCGTAGCCACAGTAGGAGTAGACAGCATGCCAGCGTCCGGTGAAGTGTCCAGTCCACTGGCCTCGCCAAATTCTTGTGCCCAATCCAAAGATGGGTCATCCTGGTATACATAAGGGTCCAGGGACCCCTCCAATCCTTCCCTGAATTCGTACCCATAAGGAAAAGGGTCCAAACACGACCTGGGGTGAGTAGGCCCCATCAAAAACAGAGGTGGCGTCAGCCGACCCCGTTCCGACTCCAAGTCGTCAGGGATAAGGATCGGGTCGGCGTCGATGGTGGACACCACCGACGTTGGGAGCGTCAACAAGCGAACCGGCGCAATGGAATGTCTCAGTGGTACAACTTTCGGTGCGGATCCGTGAGTTGTTCCGGAGGGGACCCTGGTGGCCAGGGCCAAAGCCTCCGGAGCGGAACTTGAAGGCCCCTCGTCCGAACCCCTTGGGCCCGAAGGCACCATATCGGGGTCAGTCTGCCCAAAAATGAGGCGTATGGCCTCATAAAACTCCTTTAATTGGGCAGGGGTTGCTCTGGCTCCCAGAAATTTGGGGAAGTGTGGAGCAGACCCAGAAGCAGGCTCTGAAGACAGAGGCCTCGAGCGTCGACGCTCCTCCCGCGTCGCATCAGCCGAGCAACAGGGTGAAGTCAAAGGGCCCGCTTCGACGACTTCTGAACTGTGCCCCAAGACTTGGAGAAAGAAGAATGGTGGTGGCTCCGCGAACGGTCTTGAGACCTTCCGCTTGAGCGAGACCGGGACCTAAGCGGAGCCGAGCACTGGGCCTCAAGGCTTTCGGGTGCATGGCCCGGCACTCGGATCATGACTTCGGGTCGTGGTCGCACTCCAAGCACCACAAACTGACCCGATGTGGATCTGTCACAGACATCATGCGGTGACAGTCCTCGCACAGCTTGAAACTGGTCTTCGGGAACATCTCAATGCACCAAAAACTCACAAATAAACTCGACAAAACCGTTGAACTCGGTCAAAAAGAGACCAAGGTAGCTCTCTCCGGATCAGCGCGTGGCGCGGAAAGAAAAGAACTGATGTCACTGCGCTGAGGCGGCGACTATGTACTACTCCTGACATCATCACGGCGACTACGACGCCGGCAGAGTCGACCAACGCCACCTACTGACACGCAAGGGTTTTGCTCGAAGAAAAAAAAATCCGGATCCAGTCTGACACCTAAGGTAAGGAATCTGCAACTAGAAGTCTATCAGATATACCATTATTTATATTAGATGAAAGTAAGTCAGTGCCTCAAAGAAGTGGAGAAAAAGAAAAACAGTGGAAAGAACACTGGTTAACGCGGATTTTGAAGGAGTAAAATAGTTGGTCTGCGGTAAGGGTTACTGGCATGATTACATACAAATGAGCTTTACACATACAGAGCTGTACAGGAGTCTGAAATTTTGAGCTGAAGAATCGGTTTGTGTTTCGGACCCCTATTTGTAAGCAAGCTGTGAATTTCAAGGAGGCCCAGTACAGAACAAAGAGCAGTTTGAAGCTGCCTTTCAGAAACTGTAATAAAGAATTGTAGCAAGAGAACAGTCACACTTGTACCGCTGGAGTTTTCCCACATTCATCCCTTCCCCTCCACCAGACAATTCACACTACAAACAGTCTGCAATAGGTTTTCTATTTAATTGCAAACTCTCACAAAGTTTGGTGGACATTGAAACAATGCAGTCGGTTCTTCATCCCTTGGCCATAGCTCAGGCTTTGCAAGGTCAATTATGTAGTACAACATTGGTGTATAAGTCTTAACAAGAAGATCTGTGCCTGGCCATATGGATGCTTATTGACTGGGCTGAAGTGGGGAAAAGTTTTATGCGTACCCTTGATGTTTGGTGTATGCTCACAAATTAGGAACTAAATAGAGAAAACATGTTTTTAATACATTACACTCGCTTGCAGAGTGGACTGCAAGTGGGGAAACGTAAACTGTGTTGCCTACATGTCTTGCTTATGGTTACAGATTTGGTCGCTAGTAGGGGAAAGTAATTAGTGTTCTTTGTTTTGTGTGTCTTTGGACAGAAAGTAGGGCAAGTCAATAATGTACTTTCATGTTTTGAACATTCTTGGACTAAGCTGAAAGTGTGGAAAAGTTATTAATATTTTTTGCATGGTCGAGACCGGACTGCAGCTCGGGAAAAGTCTTTTGCGTACCACTATCTGAAAGATGTAGAACATGATCATTTTCATCCTATCCACGTTAGTTTATGTTTTGTTGTGTTTCAGTGCAGGAGAATGCTCCGTTGACCAGCAAAAAAATAGAAGAATTATTTTAAAGGAACTGCAACAAATGATCTAATGTTTGTATGTTAGTGCTTTGCCTCCACTTATAGTGTGTGTGTATGCTTCTGGATTAACAGGTTCTGGGATAATGTTCTTCGCACGTCTGTGGAAAAAATCTACAAAAAACCCACAACTAAAATGTAATATGTTCAGAAAATGTCTATTAATAATGAATATGGATTAATTAAAATATTCACTAATTTTGTACGAATGAGACTCGTGTGCCGTAAGGCCTCTATTACTGAAGTAAAGGATGTAGCTTGGGTATTCTCCCTTACAGCGGTTTAGGGTGTTATGTAGTAAGAGTTCAAACAAACTTTGATATTACAGCAATATGAAACGAATTAAGTAGAAACCCCGCCTAAAAAGGTACTGTTTAGGCCCTATGGTGGTTTCCGATCATTAGACACCACACTGTAAGCACAATGCACTCGCCTGGATTTCAGCTGCTTTAAACACGTGCTTGCTCACCTGGTCTGGGGAGGGTTTATGGTTGGTTTGGTCCGAATGAGACGAACACTTGACATGGTCATCGTCATAGTTATCTGCCATTAGTTTCATTCGGTTCTGAGTCTATAGGGGTAAAAGATCACAAGTTCCAGTCAGAACTGTTTTTGCAAGCAATTGTTATTATTTGTCAGTTAAAGACAGTCAACCACACAACATTAACATTTATGAGCCCATTTTCAGCACATTCAAATTGAAATCTCGGACCCTGTGTTGACGCAAAACACGTGTTGACAAAGGCAATTTCCTATCATTAACCTGTGTCTATAATTTTCCACTACCCTGTAAAATAGGCCATAGTCGTCCGGAGGGGGTTCCTGTACACTATCCCCACCGCCCGACTGTCTGCCCCAGCCCGAGATACCTCTGCCACGGCCCCCATTTATTTGTTTTAATTTTAGTTGAAACCTGGTACCAGTCAGAGTAAATTACTAAAAACAAGCCAATTGCAAATAAAGCATTCAATCCAACAGCTACTCCCAATTCAGAGTGACAGTGATGCCCGCTTTCCCCCCTACTCTGTGCCCCAGCGATCGAGCCGTTGGCACACCGTATCAGAAGGGATGCCAGATACACGGCTGGCACTGGGACAATTCTCATGAGGGCCGCATTGCTCTGTATGCAGATGACGTCCTGCTCTTTTTGACTGATCCTGGGGTGATGGGCTCCCCCGGTGCCTTCAAGTCCATCAGTTCTTTGGTGGGCATCAGGTTTTCGGATCAATCCAGTAAAAGTCAATTGTGGTACCATTGAACGAATCCCATGATTGTGTTGCATGGCTATCTGATATTCCCATCCACCATCTTAGTTTTTGATGCCTGGGAATTTGGGTGACCCTTCTTCCAAAGTTCCCCTGGTCCCTCAACCTTAACCCACTGACTAGGAGAGCAAAGGATGATCTTCTTAGATGCCAGTCCCTCCCGTTGAACATAATGGGCATAACAGCCCTATATAAAATGATACTTCCTAGATTCTTATATGTTTTTCGTCACCTCCCAATCCATCTGCCCCACCACTGATTCCAGGCCTTAGATAGACTTGCCACCACATTCCTGTGGAGCAACTCTAGACCATGTCTAGCCCTTGCTGACTTCCAGCCCATTAGCTAGAGCTGACATCCCTGGGTTTTACCTGGATCATGGCAATGCTATATGGCTATGCGTTCTCAATCAATATCCTGGTACTGAGTCAGACAATTTTACTAGCATGAAGAACCGCTCTCCGACAAACATACTGGGACACCAAACTCACACTCCAGACCACGTTATGGCAGGGCACCTGCTTGAGGGAGGTGGTTACGCTGAAGGGCTTCCATAAATGGGACCTAATCGGCATCACTCGACTGAGATATACCTGGTCCGGGTCCCACATACGATTATTTCAAGAACTGCAGGATACCTATTCCCTGCACTCCACACAATTTTACAAATATTTAGAACTCTGACACTCCCCACCACCCATGTTCCCCAGAATGCCTCGATCCCAGAGTTTAGCCCACTAGAGACTAAGGTCCAGATGAGTACATTAGGGAAGGGAGGTATATCTCAGATTTACCGCACTCTGATTATCAACTACCTGACTACACTGAACCACCTTAGAAAGCGCTGGGAGCGACGCTCAGCCCTCTGTAGGACGATGATGATTGGTGCGATGTCCTTATGGCTCCATGGGTCATAACTATGTCATCCTGACTGAGATTGATTCAAAGGTATTATTTATATTGTGCCTACCTTACTCCTGTGAGACTGCACCAAACTGGACGGCTCCCGAGCCCAGATGCCCTCGTTGCTCAGAGACCCCCAGCCAATTTTTATCACATGGTGTGGTTCTGCCCTGTGATGAACCTCATGTCTCCATATCCCTCCCTTCTAAAATGTACCTACCACCAATTTATAACTGATGCTGCATGGGTGTCGCACAATGTATTTGCAATGTACCCTATCCTGTTCTCTAAGCAGGCTGTACTATTGTCATTAAACTTAAAGTTGGTTATCAAAAACAAATCTGTAGAAGGCACAAAGATTCAGCACCTATTTTGGTATAATTCGTTCTCATTTCAATGTGTCACTAAACTTAACAATATCAGAGAACTATTTCCACAAGTAAACGTTTTCCGATAGGTTGCATCTTCTGTAAATTCATGTATTGTGTTAAATAAAGTAAATAAAAAAAGACATATTAGCGATGAAGACATGCAAACCACCTGTCTGAATACGTTTCTAAAAGCTGCCTGGTCTGTTTAAATACCATTCTCAAATGTGGCTTGCATTAATTGTGATCTAACGTGCTTTATTTTAGAGCTATCTGCTGTAGGAACATTTTTCGAGAATAATACAGAGAGCCTTTATTTATGAAAACCCCCCTACAATAAACAGTAGATTTAGGATAAGAATAAACTAATAACCAAATGACTGCAAGCTTAAAGTGCTGCATACATTATGCAAAACACTAGATAAGAACTCTAGGTATATCCTGTTTTTAGGTGGAAATCTGCTCATTTTAAGGAGTGCATCTACAACACCAACAACACTCAACCTACCCAGCTCAAATGTCTGTTTTACAAGCAGAATTTTTAAGCACTGGATTAGCCCAACGCAATCTATGTGGAACTAAAGAAGTGATAAAGCCTTTTGCTATTTTTGAAGCAAAGCCTTTAGGCACAGGATCAGCTAGAGCTAGCCACACCAAGCTGAAAACAATGGCAAAGGCATTTTATCATTCTAGGCACAGAATTGCAGATCTGTATTTCCTGGCACATGTTTCTCTTGCATTAGGGCTCTTGAGAACAGCACAGCTTTGTCCAGACGCAAGGGGGCACCAAGTAAAAGGTCAAATCAAATGCTTCCAAGCACAACACGTCAGGAACTGTTTTTTTCTTATTCCAGATTAGCTTTGATAGTAATATTCTAGGCCAAAGCTTTAATACTGTTATGGGAATAGTAAAATCCTTTGTTATGCATTTAGGGAGCTGTTACAGTGAATGACTGGATTCTAAGACCGGTAATTAACTGCTGTGACATGGCAACAGTGGGTAATATAACTTAACCACTGTTTGTACCTCAAAGGAATTCCAACTGCTGTGGCTGGGCTCTGTGAGAGCCGGTAAGAGCAGTGCTGCAGAACAGTTTTCTGGAGGGGAGGGACTGGAAAGGAAGGCATTCAGAGTGGTGGGGTGGGTGTCAGGATGCTAAGATTTTTTTTTTTATTTGAGGGCAGGAGGCGAGAACATCTTATGCATGGCTCCCTCATTACTCCTTTGCCACTGAAAGCAGGGACAGATGATTTAGGGGCATATATAACATACAATTATAAATAGCTAAAAAGTGAACAAATATGAAAGCTGTTGAGGATTAATTAATTAAAAACTAAATGTACCTTGCAGTAGTTACAACTAAAATATTAGCTACTTTTTATGACAGGTGGATAACATCACACATTTGCTTGGGATAACAAATCTTCAATCAGTTCTGAAGTCAATATCCAGAAAAAAATTAAAATACGTATGGGGTTCGTGGGGAAACCTAGTGAGGTGCTTTAGTTGGTGTCTGTAGTTTACAACATAGGTCAATGTGCCTGCTGAATCATTCTAGCATTTAAATGACATTTTGCCTTTACATCTGCTGTGAAAGCGGTTGCTTCTTTCCCTAGTGGATTATGGCAACAGGCTGCATTCTGACACGCCCATGTATCAGATGTACAGGATCCGATGCTTTCACAAAGGGGCAGTTTTGGAAGTGGGCATATATAAACATACATCTACTTGACAGAGTTAATTTACGAGTCTCCGCTACGTACAAATGTTTCTGAAAGCAACGGGCCCTCAATCCTCCCATCCAGATCCTGGTAATATGTGGTTCCTAGAAGCTTTGATTCTTCCTGCAAGCTACTCACTGCTTGCTTTTCAATTTGAGCAACACCGAGGCAAGTCCTATGCTATACAGGTTACAGCCCTGAGAAATAGGCAACATTTATCTCAAACCATTTGAAGCCATTTTACAATTAGAAACATCTCAAAACACAGTGCCAAGTTAATGGAATTTGGCAGGGCGGGACAAGGAGGCAGAACGGCTGGAAGGGGCCATGGGTGAAAAAAGGGAGAGTTTGTTTCACCCTGAAACAACACCTGTTTTAACTGTGGTCAGGTGAGGCACTGGAAATGGGGGTGACCAACATAGCCTCAGGGAAGCCAGGAGCAATTTCAATCTTCCATCTCCCCATCTGCAACTCTATTAGCCAACCTCTACGGGCAGATGAATAGAGCCCACAGTCCCATGCATGCCCTACTTTCTGTGGATCAGAAAGGGCTGTAAATTCAATATGCTTTTATTAGTGCACCCACCTCGTCTTATTAAAACGCGTGCCAACTGATATGCCTTAAAATAATTTGATTTTTTATCAGGATCGTTTTGTGTACATTGAATATTACTATATATTGCACTTGTGATGCTGACTTTCTAGATATTCCTATCTAAATGAAAATGTAGTTCTGGCTATGTTTAAAAGAATGTTCTCCTAATACCAATATTGGAGAAGGTGTTTATTCTGCTCAGCACAACTAATGTTCTGAAACAGATCTACTCTCTATTATCCCAACATGCTAGTATTGCCAGAGGTAATTTAACTTCTGGCCCTTTCAGGATCAGGCTGAACTTCATGAAGAAACGTCTCCGCATATGACATATCCCCCTCCAACCAAAGTCGAGGAGGGAATCCTAACTGTCACTCCAGCACTATTCGAGGAGTTAGCTCCCACTATAAGTGTTTGTAACTTACCTTCAGTAACGCCTTATCAGGTAGAGCCATATTCTAGTTGTAGATTCCTTACCTTAGAATTTCGCTTTTAGGTGGGATCGGTCGGCTCCACATGCGATGTCGGCATCATACGAGCCGGATATTATGTTGCAGGACCTATATAGGCACCACTTGGTGCGCTGACGTCAGTTTTGTTTCACAACTTTCTATGCCAGAAGCACGGAGCCATGAAGAACACTGATCAGTGGTGCTTCAGAGCTAGGGTTCTGAAAGGGAAGTCCCAATTCCCTAGAAATCAGTTCGCAGAGTGGGGAGGATGGGTGGGTTAGTAAGGAATCTGCAACTAGAATATGTCGCTACCAGATAAGGTGTTACCAAAGGTAAGTAACTTGTTCATCTGATAGAAACTTCTAGTTGCAGATTCCTTACCTTAGAATAGATACCCAAGCAATGCCATTCCCCGGAGGAGGGTCTGCGAACCAAGATCATACTATTAAGTCCTGAACAGGCAAAGTACCCGTCTCTTCAGACCCGATTGTCCAGGCAGTAGTGTTTGGTAAACCATGTGCAGAGATGCCTATGTTGCCGCCTGACAGATATCCACAACTGGAAATCCGTGTGCTAAAGCAGTGGTTGGAGCTGTCGCTCTGGTAGAGTGAGCGTGCAAGCCCTCCGGGGGTTGCTTTTTAGCCAGTGCACATTTTAATGCGGAGAACAACCCATCTAGAGATGGTTCTCGTCTGCACTGCCCAACATTTCTTCGCACCCACATTCCCAAGAAAAAGTTGATTACCCACCCGAAGCTCTTTGGTATGATCAAGGTGGAACACCAATGCTCTTTTTGGGTCCAGGCGGTGGAGTCTCTCCTCTTCCTTAAAAGGATGAGGGGGTGCATAAAAAAAAGGCAAGCTGATGGATTAGCCTATGTGGAAGGCATTAATCAGTTTCAGAAGGAAGAAGGCCCATGTGCGAAGCACCATTTTGTTAGGATAGATGGTAAGGTAGGGTGGCTTAAATGACAAAGCCTGCAGCTCGCTCACCCTATGGGCAGAGGTAATGGCCACAAGGAAGGCTGTCTTAAGGGTCAAAAGGCAGAGAGGACAATTATGAAGCGGCTCAAAAGGAGCACACAAATAATGTTAGAATCAAATTCAAATCCCATTGGGGCATGATAAATGGTGAAGGAGGAAACATGTGGGTAAGACCCTTAATAAAACCTGCTAACTGTCGGAGATTTAAACAAGGATGGATGATCTGGTAGTTTGAAGAAGGCAGAGACAGCAGACAAATAACCTTTGAGGGTGCCCAAAGCAGAACCCTGCTGGGTCAAAATATAAACAAGAGAACCTCAGAAAGAGGGGCCCAAAACCTTGTCTATGCACCATGCCACAAATATGTTCCATCGACAGGCATATACCATTTTGCTGAGGGACGCCTGGCTGCCACGATGACGTTACAGACTTCATGCAGAAGGTCAAAAGCTGTCAACTCCTGCCGCTCAATTTCCAGGCAAGAAGGCGGCGACTTCTAAGGTTCGGGTGGAGAACCCGTTCCTACTGCTGCAACAGAAGATCTTCCCAAAGGGGCAGTCTGATCAGAGGATCAATGGCCATGCCCAATAGCTCAGGATACCATATTCTTCATGCCCAGTTCGGAGCCAAGAGGATCACTTGGGCCAGGTCGTTCTTTATCTTCTTGAGAACTCTGGGCAGAAGTGGCATGGGCGGAAAGGCATATATGAGGCCTGAGCTCCACTCAAGACAAAAAGCGCTGCTGAGCAGGTGCTGCCTTGGAAACTCCAACGAGCAGAACTGCTGACATTGTGCATTCTCTGCGGAGGTGAACAGATCTAACCAAGGCTCTACCCACTGCTGAAAGAGACCTTGTGCCACCTCCAGAGAGAGACGTCATTCGTGATCGACCAGGCGTTGTCGGCTGAGTTTGACCGCTCTGGTGTTCAGAGAGCCCACCAGGTGTTGAACCACCAGGGAAATCCCTGATGTTCCAGCCATGTCCAGAGGTGCAGAGCGTCCTGACAAAGGTTCCATGGCCCCACCCCATTTGTTGCAGTACCACATGGTGGTGGTGTTGTTCATGAACACCTGCACCACCTTTCCTTTGAAAGACGGAAGGAATGATTTTAATGACAGCCTTATTGCCCTGAGCTCCAAAAGACTGATGTGGAGCCAGGACTCTGCCAGACACCAGACGCCCCTGATCTCCGCCTCTCCTGTGTGGCCGCTCCATCCCAGGAGTGACGCATCTGTCACTAATGTGAAATCTGGTTGGGGAATGGAGAAGTATCTGCCTCTGACCAAATAGCGATACAAAAGCCACCAATGCAGATCCTGCAGTCCCCTCTGAGATCTGGGCCATGTCGGAGAGATTCCCCTAATACTGCGCCCACTGTAACTTCAGGTCCCACTGCAGAGCCCGCGTGTGCCATCTGGCATGACTTACTAGCAGGAGGTTATGAGGCACAGCAGCCTCAGAGTCAAACTCACCGAAATCCAGGACAGAGGCTGAAACATCAGTCTCATGGCCTGAATATCGTGGACTTGCCACTTGCACGGAAAAGTCCGAAACTGCACTATGTCCAGAACAGCTTTGATGAAAAGGAGCGTCTGCGTGGGGGTCAGATGTGACTTCAGCATGTTTATAGTGAACCCCAGTGAATGCAGGAGGTTCTCCATAGTCTGGAGGTAGGAGGCAACAGCATGGGGCAAGCCCGCCTTCAACAGTCAGTGGTCGAGGTAGGGGAAGACAAACCCCTGACCTGCGCAGGTGAGCTGCGATCAGCACAATCACCTGTGTGAACATCCGAGAGGCACTGAAAATGCTCGTGCCCCACCGTAAACCGCAGGAAGCGCCTGTGGGCAGGCAGGACGGGATGTCGAAATAAGAGTCCTGCAAGTCCAAAGCTACTATCCAGTTTCCTGGGTCAGGGTGAGCATTTTGAACTTCTCCTTTCTGAGGAAGAAATTTAAGGACCAAAGGTCTAGGATATGGTGGAGGCCCTTGTCCTTTTGTGGTAACAGAAAGTAGCTGGAATAGCAACCACAACCTACTTCTGGCACAGGGACCCTCTCTATAGCTCCTTTGGCCAAGAGACCCGTAATCTCCTTGCGAAGAAGTGCCAAGTGATCCTCTGTCATGAGATTGTAGGATGGAGTTATGAAGGCAGGAGAAGTCTCGAAGGGGAGGGAGAATTTGCAAAACCCACGTGTCTGACGTGAGGGACTGCCAGCAGGGCAGGTGATGGTGAATCCTGCCTCCGACTGGGCCCTGATGGGGAAGCGTCAGACTAGGAAGAAGGCTGCAGCTGGAGGGGTGGCGGGCTGAGCAGACTGCTGGCCCCCTGATCCACGAGAACATCAGATCCCACATCCCTGGGCACCTCAAGGTCACAACCGATCTACATAGAGAGTTGGTCGTATCCAGTCCACATTGTATCGTGAACTTCACTGCGTCCCTCCCGTCAGCAACAGCTTGGGAGAGAATGGCCCGGGCCTCCTCCGGCACCTGTGGCAGCACATGCGCAACCGTGTCCCATAAAGTATGGGTGTAACGGCTCAAAAGGCATGCGGTGTTTACGGACCGCAATGCCAGACTGAAGGAAGAAAACATTCTCTTCCCAAGCTAATTCAGTCTCTTGGATTCCCTATCCGGAGGAGCGGAAGGGAACACGCCTGTGGATGTAGAGGCCTGGATAACCAAGCTCTCACGGATGGGTGTTGCGTCAGGAACACTGGGGCATTAGGCACTGGTCAATGGCGGCGAGCAATTGTCCTATTAACAGGAGCTTCTGTGCTGAGTGTGGACCAAGCCCTCAGCAGGACATCAGTGAGGGCTTCATTAAAAGACAAAAGGGATTCAGAAGAGGAAGTCCCAGGCTGAAGCACTTCAGTCAGGAGGTTAGTCCTACTGGCCACCAAAGGCAGAGGCCCAGGACCTCGGGCGCTCTCCTCATCACCATGCAATAGGATGCTCCCTCCTCCATAGCCATGGTAGGGGAAGAAAGCATGCCAGTGTCAGGGGGAGTGTCTAGACCAACGGATTCCTGGGTGCCGTCTGGAGTCAAGGCCGAAGCTGCCGGTGCCGAACCCAAGGGGGCCCCTGCCGACCCCACGGGGTCCAAAGGGGCTCCAGCATGGTCGGACTGCTCAAAGATGAGGCGCGTTGCCTCGTAGAATTCACGTGGGTGGGCAGCGGTGGCTCTGGCTCCCAGAAACTCAGGGAACCGCATAGCCGACCCAGAACTAGGCTTTAAGGCAGAGGTCTAGAGCGACAATGCTCCTTTTCCCGTGTCGCATCAGCTGACAGATGGGGCGAAGGCGAAGAACGCTTGCTCTTCTTCGACTTCTTCTCATGCTTACCCTAATGTCCCAAGGACTTGGAGTGGGACGACGAAGAGTGGGGGCTCTGTGACTAGCCTCTCGACCTTCCTCTCGACTGAGACAGGGAGCGACAAGGAGCCAAGGGCCAGGCCGCAAGTAGCTTCTGGGACCACTCCCTCAAAGCTTTCCGATTCCTGGCCCGGCCCGTGGAGCATGACTTCGGGTCGTGGTCAAGCTCCAAACACCAAAGACACACGAGGCGCAGATCCGTCATGACCATCAACCGATGACAGAAGTCACAAGGCTTGAATTAGGTTTTCCATCATAACATCTCGCCGCACCAGAGTGTCAAAAAAGGCTTAGACAAAAGTCTAAAATTCTAGTCGAAGAATGACTGTAGGATTAGCTCTTCTTCGGATCTGCATATAGGCTGGTGCAGAAAGAAAAGAAGTGATGTCAGCGTGCCAGGGTAGCACCTATATAGGTCTCGTAATATCATATCCAGCGCGCACGACTCCGATGACAGATGTGCAGCCGACCAATGCCACTTAACGCGCAGGGGTACTGCTTGAGAAAAGAAGACTGGATCCAGACTGACGCCTAGGTGAAATGCTAAGGTAAGGAATCACATCTAGAAGTCTCTATCAGATAATCTGATTTGCTAATCAGAAAGCAACATATATATATATTTTTTAAATATTTTTTATTGGTTTTATGTTTCAGACATAAAATACAAACTGTTCAATTATCGACAACAGGATCTCTGTTACATTGT
This sequence comes from Pleurodeles waltl, assembly GCF_031143425.1. NCBI lineage: Eukaryota > Metazoa > Chordata > Amphibia > Caudata > Salamandridae > Pleurodeles > Pleurodeles waltl. The sequence goes on from NC_090442.1 coordinate 197,184,175, forward strand.
CCAATATTGAAACCATTTAACAACCACAAACCCCACCCCTAATACACGCATCGGAACGCTATCGATCCTATAGTATCTTTTCTTACTGCAGTTGCCGGGATTTTGTCTTGTGCTAGCTATCATTGGAGTTGCACGTTTTGTGACCAGAATGGACCCTATTCGGCTGGGCCTATATCACTAGCCACCTGGTGGAGATTCCGGCTAGGTTGCCAACCGAGGATGGCTGACCGGGTGGCTCTACGCCCTGTACTTTATTAGTGCACTTGCATTGGAAAGCTGGTAAGTTGTGAATACAGGAGGAAGAGGGGGGGGGGGGGGAGGTGTCAGTGCCGTCATGCCGGGTCGCCCTGCGGGCTGTGCCTCTGTGTTGGAGGATGTGGGGAGAGTTGTATCGCGCTTATTATAGGTATGTATTCCCTGGTTCATGGAGGCATCTCGTCATTTTTAGCTTCGAGTTTGATTACCAGAATTTCCCAAGTGGAACACCCTGTGTGTTGTCGCCCCTCCTGCACAAGTTTTTTAAGTACATGGTATATCAGTGCGAGCCCAACGTAGTATTAGAGTGAGCCAAGATATATGATCAGGAGCGTTGGGGGCTTTCCAGTGCATCGCTATCAATCTTTTATACATTAAACATGCTAGATCTGTGAATTTGTGCAGGTATCTTTGCTTTTTAGGTCTTTCCCTCAATCCCAGTAGACAAGACCCGGGGTCTGCTGACAACGCAAGTCCCGTTAATTTGGAAATCTCCTGCATCACCTCCAACCAGGCTGTTTGTATATTAGGGCAATCCCATATCATGTGGTAGAAGGATGCTGACAGTGCCTTGCATCTGGGACACACTGGCTCGGAGTCGGGGAACATTCGCTTTATCCTGGCGGGGGATAAATATGTTTGATGCGTAAAGTTAAATTGAGTGTATCTGAATCTGACACGCCGCGGGTATGATACAAGGCTTTTGGCCAGTCCACCAGTGGGATCGGGGCGGGGAGTACAGCGTTCCATCTCTCCCAGGCTTTCTCCGCTTGTGGTTCGGGAGATTTGTTTAGGATTTTGTACAGGCTAGATATTATTTTTATTTGGTCATTGTATTGTAAGAGATGGTGAATAACTGGGGAGACCGCTGGTTCCGAAATGCCTGCCCCCCACGTTTTCCTTATTGCGTGGCATATAGCGTGGTATGTCAGAAACTGGCCGGGGCATATCTCAGTGAGGGCCTGTAAGGCCTCAAATTACATTAGCTTGCCATCTTCAAAGCAATCGCCCACTGTCTGTACCCCTGCCTCCATCCATGTAAGCGTCGCCCGCGCTCCAGCTGCGATGCCTCCCAATATGTAGTCCAATGGTACAGGGAGTGCAGAATTATTAGGCAAGTTGTATTTTTGAGGATTAATTTTATTATTGAACAACAACCATGTTCTCAATGAACCCAAAAAACTCATTAATATCAAAGCTGAATATTTTTGGAAGTAGTTTTTAGTTTGTTTTTAGTTTTAGCTATGTTAGGGGGATATCTGTGTGTGCAGGTGACTATTACTGTGCATAATTATTAGGCAACTTAACAAAAAAATATATATACCCATTTCAATGATTTATTATTACCAGTGAAAGCAATATAACATCTCAACATTCACAAATATACATTTCTGACATTCAAAAACAAAACAAAAACAAATCAGTGACCAATATAGCCACCTTTCTTTGCAAGGACACTCAAAAGCCTGCCATCCATGGATTCTGTCAGTGTTTTGATCTGTTCACCATCAACATTGCGTGCAGCAGCAACCACAGCCTCCCAGACACTGTTCAGAGAGGTGTACTGTTTTCCCTCCTTGTAAATCTCACATTTGATGATGGACCACAGGTTCTCAATGGGGTTCAGATCAGGTGAACAAGGAGGCCATGTCATTAGATTTCCTTCTTTTATACCCTTTCTTGCCAGCCACGCTGTGGAGTACTTGGACGCGAGTGATGGAGCATTATCCTGCATGAAAATCATGTTTTTCTTGAAGGATGCAGACTTCTTCCTGTACCACTGCTTGAAGAAGGTGTCTTTCAGGAACTGGCAGTAGGACTGGGAGTTGAGCTTGACTCCATCCTCAACCCGAAAAGGCCCAACAAGCTCATCTTTGATGATACCAGCCCAAACCAGTACTCCACCTCCACCTTGCTGGCGTCTGAGTCGGACTGGAGCTCTTTGCCCTTTACCAATCCAGCCACGGGCCCATCCATCTGGCCCATCAAGACTCACTCTCATTTCATCAGTCCATAAAACCTTAGAAAAATCAGTCTTGAGATATTTCTTGGCCCAGTCTTGACGTTTCAGCTTGTGTGTCTTGTTCAGTGGTGGTCGTCTTTCAGCCTTTCTTACCTTGGCCATGTCTCTGAGTATTGCACACCTTGTGCTTTTGGGCACTCCAGTGAAATTGCAGCTCTGAAATATGGCCAAACTGGTGGCAAGTGGCATCGTGGCAGCTGCACGCTTGACTTTTCTCAGTTCATGGGCAGTTATTTTGCGCCTTGGTTTTTCCACACGCTTCTTGCAACCCTGTTGACTATTTTGAATGAAACGCTTGATTGTTCGATGATCACGCTTCAGAAGCTTTGCAATTTTAAGAGTGCTGCATCCCCCTGCAAGATATCTCACTATTTTTGACTTTTCTGAGCCTGTCAAGTCCTTCTTTTGACCCATTTTGCCAAAGGAAAGGAAGTTGCCTAATAATTATGCACACCTGATATAGGGTGTTGATGTCATTAGACCACACCCCTTCTCATTACAGAGATGCACATCACCTAATATGCTTAATTGGTAGTAGGCTTTCGAGCCTATACAGCTTGGAGTCAGACAACATGCATAAAGAGGATGATGTGGTCAAAATACTCATTTGCCTAATAATTCTGCACTCCCTGTATATGTGGGGAGTAAGGGAGCTTACCCGCTCTGTTTTGCACGAATTTAGCCCAGCACGCGTGTGCCACCGCAAGCAATGGGTTGATATGTTCTGCCTTAGGGTGTTTAGATGTCAACCACTTTAACAGGGGGGTCCCTTCCAACCAGTGCTCCAGACATGTGGCTTCTGCCTGCGCTGGTCTGTGGATCCAGTTCAGAACCCACTGCAGCTGTGCGGCTGCATAGTAGCGTTCGAAGTTGGGGGCTCCCAGACCGCCCACGTCCACCGGCCGTTGTAGCGTGGCTAGAGCCACCCGTGCTCTGCCACCGCCCCAGATGAGCTGCAGCAGGGCTGTGTTTAAGTTGCTGAAGAAGCTTTTAGGGATAGTTATCGGCAAGGCCGCAAAGTAGTATAGCAGCCTGGGTAAGATCAACATGTTTGCGATCGCCTCCTTGCCAGGTGGCGAGAGCGGGAGCTTATTCCAGAATTGCAATGAGCCTTTTATGGAGGTCAGTGCTCTCCCCAGATTCCCATCCCTTAGGTCTTCTGTGTCATGGTATATATTTATCCCAAGGTATTTGAACGTTTCCGGGCACCACTTTAGATGCCCTACCTGAGGGGCACCCTGGCTATTGGTTGGCTGCTTTGCCAGAGGAAATGCACAAGACTTTTCCCAGTTTACCACTAGACCTGACAGGTCCCCGAACTCAGCTAATAAGGATATTACTAAGGGAACAGCTACGCGGCCGTTCCAAATGTATATTAAGGCATTGTCTGCGTATAATGAGATTGTGTGATGGAGCCCATTCCTGATTATTCCCCATTCGCGTTCCATGAGGCGTACTCTTGCCGCCAAGGGTTCCATTGCTATGGCAAACAGTAGCGGGGATAGAGGGCAGCCCTGCCTTGTGCCCCTGGAGATCGAAAAGCTATCAGAGATCACCCCACCCGTCTTCACCCTTGCACTTGGGTTAGAATATAGCGTCCGGGACCCAGCGAATATAGTTGGGTCCTATTCCCATGCGGGCCATTGTGGCCAATAGGAAGTCCCACTCGAGCGTATCGAAAGCCTTTTCGATATTCAGTGAGAGCACCATTTCCTCTCGTGTGTCTCGGGGAGTATCCCCCATTATGCTCAGTAGTCTGCGAATATTTAGGAAGGTGTTGCGCCTAGGAATGAAGCCATTTTGGTCTGCGTGTACCAATAAGTGCATGAGGGGGGCTAATCTGTTAGCTAGGATTTTGCCTAATATTTTACAGTCTAGGTTTAGAAGTGATAGTGGTCTATAGGATTTAACATCTGTGGGATCGCGGCCCTGTTTGGGGAGTACCACTATCATAGCTTCTCTTTGGGATGTGGGTAGGCATTCGTTTGTCCACGCTTCTACGAACACTCTTAGAAGGTGAGGTTTCAGGCAAGGTAAGTGGGCTTTATAGTATTCTGCCGGTAGGCCATCTGCACCAGGCGCTTTATTTCTGGGCAATTGTGCAAGGGCTAATTCTATTTCATCCATTGTCATGGGAGCCTCAATTTTTTCTCTATCAGTTTGTGACAATTGCGGCAGGAGAGAGTCGGCGAGAAAAGTCTCAAGCTGTGCTGTAGTGCATGAGGTGGGTGTATAAGTTTGAGTAGTATTTTCTAAACGTCTCGTTTATCTCTGCTTGTGTGGTAGCCATAGCATGTGCATCCACACGTATGGCCCCTATTGGAGATTGCTGTATATCCGCACGGAGCAGCCAAGCTAGCATTCTGCTTGATCTATCCCCTTCTGTTTGCAACCTTGTCAGGTGATAGTTGTAATCGTGGCAACGGAGTCTGCTGTCAGTGACATTATAATTTGAGCGCTTTTCTTTTAGGACAGTGTGAGAGATTTCACCTAGTGCTACCGCTATTTCCGTTGCTCTGAGCTCCTTCTCCAGTTTACTAATCTCCGCTTGCAAGGAGCGTCTCACTCCCCACGTGGAGGAAATGCATACTCCGCGTGCTACCACTTTGTGGGCGTCCCACTCTATCGCTCGTGTTGTTGCGGACATAGCATTTATATCCCAGTACTGGCTTATAGAATCTTTCAATTTTTCAGCGAATGCCTGGTCCTGTAGTGCTTCCGCCTGGAACCGCCAGGTGGGGACCGCCTGGCGTGACCTACCCCAATTCAGTGTTACTCTAAGTGGCGCGTGGTCCGACAGTGTCTTCGCTAAATATTCTGAGTCGCTGATCAGTGCCACTATATCTCGGGTGCCCCATATTATATCTATTCTGGTATGGGTGTTGTGTGGAGCTGAGTAGAATGAGTATTCTTTTTTTTTTGGGTGGCCTAGTCACCATATGTCGTGTAATCCCATGACGCTTGCCCATTCTTGCAGGGGACCTGTGGGTTTCCTGTTTGCTAGCGAACTCGCTTGGACACTAGATCTATCCAATGTTGCAGATGGTGTGCTGTTGAAGTCACCACCCCAAAGGGCCAAGGTCATGGGGTGGGACAGTAATGTTGGAGTAAGAGTGGTAAGGAATCCCGTAGTCCCGCTGTTTGGAGCATATATACCAACCACTGCTATTTGTCTACCGTCTAACCTGCCCTCCACTAGCACGTATCTTCCACCTAGGTCTATTTTGTGTGTCAATAAGTGGAATGGGACTCCCGCCACTATCCAGACCAGCACCCCCCTCACAAAGGCCGAGTACGTTGTGCCTATCAACAGGCCTCCCCATTTCGTGCGCAGGTCGCGTAGGTCCCCTTCTAGCATGTGTGTCTCTTGTAGGATGGCAATGTGCACTCCTAGTCGTTTGAGCCGTGTGTGTACTCTGGTCCGCTTGCTCAGCGCCCCCAGGCCCCTAACATTCCATGTCACTATAATATACTGGTTTTTATTATTTTTACCGGAAAAACTGGGGGTAAAACTCTGTGCTTAGTTACTGAGCTTTGGTGTTGGCCCATCTGGTCACGACCCTTCTGTAGCTGTCATTTGTTAAATATATCAAGTGCAGCTGCTTATTTTGTGTTTTGAGTGGTTCCGATACATGCATTTCTGCTAAACTACTAAACCCCACCCCCTTTAATAAATCCCCATTACTACTTATAACTGGTATAAAACTACTGAACTCGAAAACACGTGAACTAACCCATATCCGGTTGGATTTACATATTGGGGTTCTCATATCTTCCAGATGTGGCTCTTATAAGGGGCTCACATCTTTCCGCAGATGTAGTCTGCTAATATCGTTGGGCGCCCCTCGGATATTGGACTCCTTCCCGCACCGCCCCGCCGTCCGCAGTCCGCCCCGCGTACCCCCTATGAGTTAGCTGTTCATTCATATCAAAGATACGTATTTGCTGGAGGCGCATTCGCCCCGGTCCATGACAGCGCCACAGAGTCTCCGGAGGCTTTTCGGATGTCGAGTGCCATTGAAGCCTGTGGGCCGATGAAGTAGAAATACGTGACTTAGAGTTCGTCAGCGGACCTGGGGGTGACCTTTGGCCCACCTAGCTCTCCAGATATTGTAGATGTGGAAGTGGCCGTGTCTGAGTCCGAGCCCAGCTCTGGGGGTTTCCTAGCAGTTGCAAAGTTGCTTTGCATGTGTAAGGGTGTCTCTTTTAGCACACGTGCTCTGTCTTCCGCTGCCTGCCGGTCGTTGGGCTGGCCCCTGGTGCGTCTCTTGGATCGCTTCCTTGAAGCAGGAGTTTGCCATTCCTCATCTCCCTCCGCAGTTTCCCGCGGGCGAGCTAGGCCCTTGGCATGTAGCCATGTCCAAGCATCCTCAGGATTAGTAAATATGTGGGTACGGTCCTCCGCTACCACCCTTAGTTTCGCGGGAAAGAGCAGGGCATATTTTATGTCATGCTCTCGCAGGCGCTGTTTAATTTTAACGTAAGAGTTGCGTTGGTTCTGCACCTCCTGTGTGAAGTCTGGGTATGCGTTTATAGTCGAGTCCTCGTACTTAAATGGGCCTTTGTTGCGAAATTGTTGTAATATTGCATCTCGGTCTCTATGGTTCAGGAATCTGGCGATCAATGATCTAGGTGGTTGGCCAGAGGTCGGGGGTCTGCCCGGTATTCTATATGCCCTTTCCACAGAGAAAAACTTGGATGGAGCTCCATTTAGCACCTATTTGATTAGCCAGTGTTCCAGGGGGATTTCCGATTCTGTTTGCCGCATACTTTCTGGAAAACCCAGGAAGCGTACGTTATTGCGGCGCGCCCTGCTCTCCATTTCTTCCGATCTCCTCCAGAGCATCTTCAGTTCCGCGTCCATACGCTGGATTTGTTTTTGGTTTCCTTGAGCCATTGGGGTTAAGTCGGATATTTCATCCTCGGCTGTTTTCCCTCTTTCGGCTAGGTTTCGGTGATCCACGCACAGGAGATTCAAGTCTTGTGCAACTGCATCGATTCTATTTTCTAGAGATGATTTAGTGTCCAAAATCGCCTGTAACACTCTCTCGAACTGTGCAGAGTGCGACGTGAGAGTGCTTTCTAGTGACTGTAAGGACGGGTTGGATTGCTGGTCAATGGGCGTTGATCCATGAGTGCTACGGTCCAGGTTCTTGGTTGACTTGGCCCTGCCGGCCATTTTGGCTGTCTCAGGATTGCCTTGTTTGCAGTTATTTTGCAGATACAGGGACGGGCGGGCCACCAATGTCAAAGCAGATATTTGGCTTCTGGGCGGAATCCAGAAATTGCTATTTAGACACTAGGATACTCTAAGAGCCCCCTGTGCACCCTTTGTAGCGTACTGTCTTTATGGGCCCGGGCAGGTGTCCACTGTATTTGGCAATGTCCCATCTCCGAAAAAATATTTTTTTGCCCTATAGGGGGTTGGCAAAAGTGCCTCTGCTATTGTCAGAAGTCCCAAGATAACCCCTTGTTCTGAGCGGCATCCAGTGTTTTTTTGAGGTCGCGCCGCGGCGGCCGGAGCCACGAGAAGAAGGGGGGGGGGGGGATGTTAACAGTGGCTCCCCCCCCACTTAAGCTATGCTCAGCCCAGCAGGTCACCCCCTCACCTCTTCATCCCAGCGTGATGATTCGAACCTTTTTCCCGGGCTATCCTTCTAGGCGAACTCCATTACGTGGGTAAACTACCCACAGTCAGCCCTGCCTGGCTGCCGGCACGAGTGTTGCTGATTTGCCCTCCTGCAGGGATCGTACGTGTTCCTCGTGCCCCGACCGGGCCCATGAGATTAATTTGCACCGGCTCACCAAGTTTTCGACGGGAGCGCCAAGCGCTGCTCCCCAGGTTCCGCGAACGCTGCCCTGCGGTCGGAAGCCCTCGCACTCCGGCCTCCAGACCGCCGAAGGGGGTCAGGTACAGGGCGGGGGGGTGGGGGGGCAACCGAAGAGTCCGGAGGCGCGCCTCCTAGCTCCGGCTCGTCTGGAGCAGTCGGCGCGGGGCCTCCTCCTCCCCCGCCGCAGCCCCGGTCGAGTGCCGCGACCCCCACCGCGGCCTCTCCACTCGAGATCGGGCGCTGGCTCCGCAGACTGCTTGCAGCCAGCACAAATTCCCCTGCAAGCTGCCTCCAAGGCCACGGAGTCGACCGCCCCACACTGTCCGTGTGCAATATCCCTTCAGGATTTTAGCAGGCAGGCCCTGGACGGAGCGCTCGCTCACACGTCCATTCCGGCCGTCATCTTGGCTCCTCCCCCCCATAAGAAAGCAACATAAAGAAACCCTGTTGGTGCAAGACCAAAGAGCTATTAATTCCTATTCTGTGGCCTAGTTTTCCTGCTGTTCCAAACTTTGCTAAATTATTTTCTAGTAGTCCACCCACATCCACTTGTTTTTCTGTTGCTGACTTGTGTTCTGTTTTTTTTCTCTATTCCTATACACCCTGAAAGCCAATTTCTTTTAGCATTTTAATTTCAGGAAAAACAACTACCGGGGGACAAGGCTTCTGAGTTGACGTAATAAACCATCTTCCATATTTTTCACGAGCTCTTTTCCCTACAGTTCTACCCTTAACTAGTAAATGGATGGCCTGCTGGTCGCATTTGACTTTGTGGAGATGTACAAAAGTAATTTATTACACTTGCTCACTGAAGTACACTCACATGGAGACAAAGGGGGTCATTACGACCCCGGCGGTCGGTGTAATAGTGGTGGTAGTACCGCCAACAGGCTGGTGGTACATATCGCCACTCTTATGACAAAGCCAAAGCACCAAGTTAACACACCGACCGCCACGGCGGTAACTCCTTCCCTGGCACTGATAGGGGTCTCCTCCGGCCCCCTCTCCCTTCCCAGAGTCCTCTCCCACCATCCCCAAGACATATACGCACATACATACACACCCATACACACACGCATTCCCATATTCACACACGCATGCATACACATTCATACACACTCACAGCAACACTCACTAACATACATCCAGGCACACACGCAATCACATGTCACAACATGCACGTGTACACACACCCATTCATGCACATACGCATTACACACGCATGCACGCATTCAAAGACATTAACACCCCACACACACAACTCCCCCCACACCCTTTTCCTGTCGGAGAACCCAACTTACCTGCTTGCAGGGGGTCCTCTGGCAGGAGATGGGACAAAACACCGCCAGGCCGTATCATGGCTCATGATACGGTCAGCGGCGTTCTGATGGAGTGGCACCTTACAGCCGTCCGCCGGCATGACCGCAGCTGAAATTCCGCCAGCCTTCTGGCAGAATTCCGGCTACTGTCAATTTGGTGGACGGTTGGTAGCCACGGCAACGGCATGTTGGTGGCCGTTGCCGTGGCGGCATTTGCCGCCAATTTTCTAATGAGGGCCAAAGTTTCCAAATAAAAGTTGGGATTCTGTTTGCCTTGTGTATTAGTTCATGACGCTTCATGTGCTAATCACATCTTGGCTATTTGTAAGTAACTCTGTCTTGTGTTAAACATGTGCACATTGACAAGCCTAGGTAGGACAGGTTACTGTTGACAACTAATTTTATTCTATTTAAGTATTGTTTAACCCATTTAGAATTTCACAAGTAGATATTTTTCACCACTGCCGATTTAGATTTATATGATTATTCAGACCATTCGTATTGCACTGTCATGAAAGGATGGACTTTACTCTCAGGATACTAACATGGGATTAAGGAAAAAGAAAAATTGATGGCCAATGATTTCTCTGCTTTAGATGCAGTTGCTGCTGGACTACCCCCCTACCTAACTGAGGTGGTGGTTGCTCCCCATCTAGTTATAGTCCTCAGTTTCACAGTTCTGCACTATGGGCCGGATTACGACCTTGGCTGATGGGATACTCTGTCACAAATGTGACGGATATCCTATTCGCCATATTACAAGTTCCATTACATCCTACGGAACTTGTAAAACGGCGGGCGGGATATCCACCACGTTTGTGACCGAGTATCCCATCTGCTAAGGACGTTATCGGCCCTATGTTGTTGTTTTAATATTAAACACTATAGTGCACATCTTTCACTGTCCAAGTTGTCAAACTTTGACATTTTGCAACCGATTCAAAGATTATACAGGTGAAATGACCTGTGTTAAATACTGCCTTATTTTTCCTTCCTAACATGTAGACCTCCATAACTGCCTTATCATAACTGCATATTTCATTGAACCCTAAATTGACTTAACAGATACACCTTTACCTAACTGTGCTATTGTGTTCTATATTGATGACTCAAGTCTCAAACATAAGGATGGGAAGTTGATGATGCTATATTTTGAATGAACACAATATGAAGTAGTAAAAAAACAATGTTTACCCTTGCTGTATTCTGGCCAAGCTGCTGAACTTCTTGTTCATGCTTTTATTCTAACTACAAACAGCTGCATTACAGTTTGACCGACATTAAATGTGCCTTTACAGTGCCACTGAATTTTGGGACTCCCTTGGCTGCAGAGGGGTTTCCATTCCTCAGCAGGCACCCCTATAAAGAATGAGATGAATGTAAAACATTTACTTAATGCTCTTCATTTTCCAAAAGAGATTACAGCCAACTGTACTGCACATCAAACATCTAAAGTTGACGTGTCCAATGGTAATTGCTGCAGGAAATGCTCATTTGTCCTCCGATTCTGATAGAATCTTGCATCTGCTGAAACATGCAACTCCCTTGTGCCTATTCTACATGACCTTGCCCAGTAGCAGACACCTTAAGAAATAAGATTATGTGGAGAAAGTATGGGTGCCATCAGGATGGTCTTTGGCAAGAGTGGTAAAGCTGTCCAATTTAGCTTGGTTTTATCCTGGTGTTACACTTAGCAGCAGGGATGCCATTATTTGTCCCTCCAAAACTCGCTGGTTCCCCTCCACTGCTGTGGTGTTTGCTGAGCATATAATATTGGTAAAAATGTCAAAACCACCAGTGTTGTTCACCTTGCCTCTTATGGTCCTTTTATCCACATAAAGCTTGGTTTAGTTCAGATGTCTCGTTGCTCCTCTCTTCAATTTGCACTAGTCATGGTCTGAATGTTTTTAGGTAAGTGGAACCTTACCCCTGTCTATGAGCAGATGCTGTTACTGTTGGCAAAGACTGATCAGGGACGTTATCCTAACGGTCAGATTAATGTTTAAGATTAGAAGTGACAAAGGAACTTATTCAGGTCATCAGCAGTCCAGGAAGTGTGTAAAAACCTAGGTATTCATCAACATTTCTTCTCTGCTTCCCACACCGAATGATCAGAAAAAGTTGAAGATTTAAATGTAACTTTAAAAACAAAATGCCTTATTCTTAGTCCTTATGTCAATGAGAGACATTACTATCCACAGAACATATTTACGCATATATAAAATATTAAAAGGCAGGCCTGCGATTCTTCTGCTCACCCCCCTAATGTCTCCAGCTTTGCACATGTTCTAAGATGTAACTTTAAATTACTATCTTAACAGATTCCATGCCAGGTACAAGAGGTGCTGCCCAACAGCCAATCTGAAGCTTGCCAAGCCTGCAACCCAGTGAATGGGAATACATCAAAATCCACCAGAGGAAGTCATTGCTTCAACCCAGATGGCTAGGTCCCAACTAAATCCTGCTCATCACCACTACTACTGAAGTGCTGGCCTGAGTTTATATAGTACAACGAAAGCAAACAACAGAACCATAAAAAGCTAAGAATTCTCTCCGAGCAGCTCTGGCCTCTGCATACACACAGCAGAAAAACAACAGAAATGCAGCCATTCCCAATGGCCTCAAACCGGAGTAGTGGGAAGTGTTCCAACTACTTCATCCCTTAATAGGTCTGTCCGGCCTTCTCTGCAACAAGCCTGTTTGGTTAGTTTGCAAAGAAGCTAGATCAGCACAAGGTACGGGCAGTCGTACTAGTTTGCGAGGAAGACAATACATCATTTTTGTGGTAAACCCTCTCAATTTATCTATTGCTTTGGGAAAGCCTTCAGTCTTCTCTTTTTCACCTGTTCAGCCAAGCTGACTTAACAAGCGCTGTATTTCCTTCTTGAGTATCATTCATCCAAAGTAGCATAACTAACCAAACTGGAAATTACTATGTTTGTAGCAACAAAGCAGCTTACACGTTGCTACTCCCAGACTGGTCTGGTTGATGCTTTCTTGGTTATGCAGTATAAGCAATCAACATTCAGCTATGTCACCTTCAACTGTGCACTGCAGAAAGAAAAGAACAATTTCAGAGAGAGGATGATTAATTTCAATATTGTTCCAAACTATGGAATGGGCCTGCCAATTGTAGAAATACAGCAAGTTAATTGGGAACTGGAGGAGGTGAACAATTCAACTGCAAGTGGTCTTGAAAGCATAAATGCCCATTGATTGCACAAATAGCTTTTTTTGCAAAATAGAATGCTCTCTGTTTCGTTTTTATTGCTTTTAGTGGTGTCTGTGTCATTGTAGAGGCCGGGAGCTATGTCTTTGTACCTGCGACCCCAGGGAGGTGAGCATTAGGTACAGAGCGGAGGAGTGTTGCATAGAGGAAAGTGTAACTACAAGCACACACCCCTCCCGGAGAAACTATGATATAAGAATCCAAATACTATCTAGTATCAATGACGGACACCATAAACAATAGGTATCATCTTATGACACCACATTAGAAAGGCGAATTGCACCATATCACAGGCTTCTGCAGCCCCTTTTTAATCATACAGCCTCCAAGAGATCTACTAAATCATAGGAATTACTAGGCGACAGGCATTTTTTACTCACCCAAGACCCCACCACTCCTATACCTCCTGTGATTCACATTGACAAGACTACATCAGTGCTCCCACATATCCCATAGGTCGTGGCATGCCCGCTCCATAGCGTAACAGGAAGAAACCCAATGATGAAGCATGCCACCAAGGACAACCCTGGTGGGTGAGGGTTTTTCTAACAGGAAAATCCTTTTTCCTATCCATCATGTGGTAGTTCTTTTAGCTAGGCCTCTTTTGTAATGTTATATGGGCTATAAGGAGGATCGACCCAGCCCTACAACCTCCTTCTCCCTCTTTTTTTTGTATAACTATTTTTTATTAACCATACTAAAATTCTTAAATAGAAGTTCATATCGCTTATCCAAAACGATGAGGTAACCTGACACCATAGGCATGACTTAAAAACAAATGCTGCTTTTGTGGAAACTCTATCTGCACGTTGGTACTCACAAAGGGTGCAGTCTGCTTCTTGTAAGACCAATTTTAGAAACTTTTGTATTAGAGTGTGAATTTGTGCTTCACTTCGCCTTAGGGAGCTTATCCCCTTGGTGATGCTGGGGGAATACCCTTGCTACATTTTTCAATGCTTCACAGCTCTTTTTAATAAATACATTTAAACTAAACCAGAACTTGAAAACCAAGTGTTCTTACACAATGGCTTTTTAATGAATACACTCTGTCTAGCCTTTGCACAGTGTCGGAGATCTGTGAGACTACATGCGATAGTTACAGGTAACATCATGGCACAGACTTTAAAGAACACTTCAAAGCAAAACACTGTAACAAATTGAATAATATTAGGATGGCAAGTGGATTTGTAAGTGGTTGGTTGATAAGGAGCAGAGTAAGTTTTTTTTTTTTTTTACTGTTCTAACTGCTCCAGTTTGTATATTTGCAACTGCTTGTGGTAGTCAAGCAAAGCGCTCCTTCGATCAAGATCGTGCTATATGAAACTTCACTGTTATGTGAAGTCTCAAGCAGTCTCTCCCCCTTTCCAATCAAAGCTCAATGACTTCAAATAGGGGTTTTGCTGGTGCAACATTAATGACAATGTTCTTAAATTCTTACATGTCAATACTGTTGAAAGTTACTGAATCATTTGGAGTGGCGTGTATTACTATGTTGATGACATCCAATTTCTGGTGAACCTCCAAAATACCTTCTTGAAACTAGTTGAGATGCTGTTTGAATCAATGTAGGGCTAAACTAGAGTGATTTTGCTAAAACAATTCAACTAAGACTCCGTTTTAGAGGCTATAGTTTTCATAGTATATTTCATAATTAATTTTGTTTACATACATGGTACGCAAGTCAACAGTTTTGTTTGCATACATGTTATATAACATCTGTGCCTACAACTATAATGTTTGACTTTACAATAAACTGCGTGATTAGTCCTCAAGTCTGATTCACTTGTTTTCAGCAGTTGAGCAGTCAGTTAATGGAATCGGGCTGTAAAAACTTTGTTTTAACTCTGGAAACCGGCATGCCCTTTGTGAAGCCTTGCAAACAGTATATTATCATGAATGTCTTGGTCTCATGGATCTGACCAAACCAGCTCAACAGAGCAGTGCCTGAGGTACATGATGCCTAAAGTGAAGTCCTCCTGGCGGTGCTACAGCTCTTCTATTATAGCCCTCTGTGGCGGGCTATAGCTGCTATTAATGGCACACTCCAGTGTTAAAGGCACGAGCTGAAGCGAGGGCCTTTAACAAGGAAGCGGGACTTTAATGCTGGTATAGACACGCTACGGAGGGCTATAAGGCTATCAGAACACTCCACCACCAGAAATCATAATGTTCTAATAAATAAAATCCCAATTCCTCAGGCTCTGTGAGGCCTCTGTTTGATAACATTGGAATGTTGGAGCTCCAGGCTTCTACAGGCCATTAGAAGCCCGGAGCACTCCATTGTTTTCAATGGAGCTCCTAACATTCCAATGTTCTAATAGTATTTGAGTGCTGCAGTTTTTAGGGTGTTAGACAAGCACATAATTTGGTGATGCTAACAAAACTAGAAACACACGCTCATCAAGTAGACAGTACATACCCAAGATAGATTTCATGAATATGTATAGAGGAGCTGCCAAAAACTTCAGGTGCATGGGGCAGGCACAGGTGGCAACAGCAGCAATGGATACGACCACAGGTAGAAGAACACTTAGTTATTCATATGGGTTTCATTCTTGTGTTATATTAACTAGTGGCATTTTCCCACTGTGTCTGAATAGTACTTGTACTGTTGACCCTAGAAGGAGGAAAGCAAGTCACCAGTCACCAAATCTAAGACATGCAGTGTGACCAAACATTTCAGTGACAGGCAATACGCCATTGTTTTACTTGAGACTACAGTAATATTCTTAAGTATACCTGGTTCTGCATGCATCGAAACAGAGGCTATTAATGGCATACTAGATTTCAATGTGTGTGGGAAAACAGCTGCTTATATGCATACATGTCCACAATGAGTAACAAACATTTCCAGACCCATAGATGATTAACTAATGATGTGTACAGTTCTCAAAATTCCACTCCTTTAAAATATATGAATGCCATCATCCAGATTGCCGGAACACCACCAAAAAGCTGCAACATTGGAGGAAGGGACAACTTTCACTTCCAGTTGTCATGACGAAAGTTAGTGAATCAGAATACTGTGTCCAGTACACTCCCACACATCCAGTTCACTCTGCCTTGTTCCTCTGCCTGTAGATTTTATGCCGACGCTGCAACCACCCTTCCTTCTAGCAACTTTAATGTTTTCAAGCTTATGATTATTACCCACACTTTTTTCATGTTTTTCACCCATCTCCATTAGGCAGGTGTCACCGTAAAGCAAGATGTGCCTCTCCTTTATAAGTCAGGTATTAGCCAAGGCTTTTTGTTTTTAATAAACAAGCATTTGCAATGCCATACATCTCGCTTTTGCTTGAGTTAGAGCTATTGGCAATATAAATGCCTAACTGGGCTTTCCTTGCTCCATAAATTGGTCAACCCTGCCTCATAATTCCACCTTTTCCTGCCATATAATTCCAGTGGCCCTGCATATAACTAAAGCACTTCCATTTACTGTCTTCCTCTAGCTGCAGAAAAAAATGAAAATGTTGCCATTTAGCATCCTAATTAAATCGGCCATGCTAATTCCAATAGAATATCACTTTCAGCACCCCACTATAAGACTTGCCGGCTGGCTAACACAATTCCTCAAAAAAGCAGACACAAAACATCCACAGAAGAGAAATAAACTATTAGGGTCAGTCAAACAAATCAAGAATGTTCAAACAGTCATAATGTAATAAGGATGTTATGTTGGCCTGAATTAGGGTCATAACTGTAATAATGAGAGCTTATTAAAACATATACAAATATAATTTAAATCTTTATCAGAAAAAACTTTTGGCATTAGACTATAATGCTCAAATCAGCCTATGGAGGGCACCATAACAAAAATATCACTAGTAAGAAACATGGTCATGTAACCATATTGTTAGTCTGTAGAGGGCATAACCCCATGAAAAAAACAGGTGAAAGTAATGCAGTATAACCATATACTTAGCCGCTAGAAGGCGTTTTTAGGACTAGAAGGCCTACTGCTGTGCCGCCCTGCTTCCTGCAGACCTCTGCTCCGCAAGGACCTAAACTCAAGGAGTGACTCCAAGGGCTTGCTGGCTTGTCCCCTGATGTCTTTTAGATCTTAGAGCCATCAAAAAGACCTCACTTCCTGTCTCAACTATTTCGCCCCTGCTAAACGGCTGCCTAAAATAACCCCGGCACTCCGCTCTGAGAGAATCAGGAGCGTCCTGCGGGACTCAGAATGATGTGAATGGTTTGCCAGAAAATTCAGCTTAGCGGCCTCTTTGCTTGTTAATATACTGCTTTGCCCCCAGGATGACCAGCCATCCTGCCCAAGTGGCGAGCGAAGGCACCTCGTCGCTGCGTTGAGGAGATCCCGAAGCATGGCCTCGTCTGCCGAGTAGGCAGAATCTGACAATCGCTGCCTTTCAGGAATTCCCCCAGCGCAGCCTCTCCAGCTGAACAGACAGGATCCAACGACAGCAGCCCTTCAGGCATCTCCCAGCACGTCCTCCCCAACCTAATCAGCAGGACTGAATGACCGTTGCCCTTCGGGAATCCCCCAGCACGGTCCCCCCCCTTCAGGGACCATGGGAGCCGCTGCTGTGCCACAGAGCCTTGGGATCGGACCTCAGCCTTGGGACACTGGAGGTATAGAGTGCGGTGGGGGCTCTTAGGATGCTCACTGTTGGTCTGCTGTTATCCCCCGGCCCGCACTGAATCACTTCTGCAACCCACACGGGCTGTGGGTGTAAGATGCTCTTTGCCAGGCCAAGCCTTCCTAAGAGGGTTTGCATGTTCCTTTCTCACCCAAACTGAACCCGTAATGACTAGACCACTGCTTTTTCCTGACAACATTTCAGAATAGCCTCTAGTGATTCCCGAAGTGGATGATTGTCAATTTGATTGTAATCCCTTTTGCACTTATAAAAAAGTGTCTATTTTTTATATAATCTTGTGTTGTTGTGTAACCATTTTAGTTATAGCTTCATACACATTATTTTGGCAAACTAGGCCTGCCGCTGTGCACTTTAACCTAGATATATTTTATTTAGCTTTGTTTATTATTTTAACAATAGCCACATTTGCGGCCCTATTTTATTTCTCATTATCTAGCTGTTCTTTGCCTAGGTCAGCACTGTGTTCTTAAACAAGACATTTCTTTCACTCTGTGCTTTTCTCAAGGCTGCAGTAAGATAGGTTGCCGGTAAACGTGGTAACGCTTTGTCTCTAGCGTTCATAGAAACATACACACTGTTACGTAGGGATCCTTTCTTGGAACATCAGCTGTTTTATTATAAAAACACTACTTTGACCCATGTACGTTAGAGGGAGATTCCAGCCAGATGACCACGACTGTATGCTGATTGCTTCGCTACAGCTACTTATGTAGACTAAAGGCCTCTTGCTTACATATGAGGGATGATGTCTTCCCAAGGGAACCTGAAGGGCAGAACTAGAGCTTAACATGTTGTGCTCTAACATAGCTTAGGTAGGAATTATTTCAATGATTCTAGTGACAATATTGTAGCATTATTTTTATGCTTTACTCTCCTTGTCACAATTGTAATCCTGTGATGCTTCATTGCCCTAGTTATTGCAGTGCATGCTTTATTATCTAAGATGCAGTTGCTTCATTAAAACCTTATTGAAATATATGCTGCCTCTGATTATCCTTATATATGTGAGACTAATGTAAATGAGAGAAACGGATGCGATCTGAGTGACCACGATTTCCCTGAAAAGTCATTTGTGTCATGCGCTCGGCTGCCCAATCATCCCTGCTCTCGGGTGGAGATGAGGCACCACTAGTTAGCCGGATCAAAACCTGGATTAGGCCGACAGGTGTCACCTGTAGTGGGTCCAGACTCTGCCCCCCCTCCCACAGTGCAAGTGATTCTGCCGTCCAAAGCCAGTAGTCTCATTAGGATAATGAGAGCCTACGCGACAGTGTGGAGCTTTGTTTTTTTTCCATGTTGTCTCACTGTAGTTCTTGCCACCATGATGCACAAATACTTTACATATTGCCCCATAAGTTAAGCATGATAGCTCTGCACCAAACTAAAAGAGGGTGAGCACAGGTTAATTTAGTTGTGCATCTGACTTGCCCTGACTAGAGGGCTGGGTTCTGCCTGGCTTAGGTGCATACCCCAGCCAACCAGAATGCCATTTCTAAAAGTAAGTCTTTGATTACTTTTTCCCTGATTACTTTTCTAAAAGTCAGTTTCCAAATCTGACTTTTAGTCTACATGATCAAGGACTCTCCTATAACATATAAGCTCATTACCACAGCAACCTTCCAAGACAAATGGAAGCAGGCAGTGGTCAGACCCCCTCCCAAAGAAACCCTCCCCCGACCCCAACTACCTCAAAAACGACAGACCGCATCTCCCTACGCCCCTTTCCAGCCAAATTGCTTGAGGAAGCCATCAATTAACACTTCACCGACTACCTTGAATGAAACCACCTTCCCAATACCTCACAATCAGGATTCCGTGCCAACCACAGCACAGACTGCACTTATCAATGCCACAGACGACATCAGGAACCTCCTCAACTGAGGAGAGTCGTCTGATCTGATCCTTCTGGAGCTCTCTGCAGCGTTCGATACAGTCTCCTACCACACTCTCCTCAACAGACTCAACATAGGCATTCAACGAAACGCCTTTAAATGGGTTGGCTCTTTCCTCTCAGGCTACACGCACAGCATCCACCTTCCTCCCCACACCTCAGGAACCTCCACTGGCTCCAGAGGAGATGCAAATTTAAAATCCTCACACTCACATACAAGCCTTTCCACAACCTAGGGCCGTCCTACATTAACTATCGAATGAGCTTCTATGCCCCAGCAAGACAACTATGCTCTGCCTCACTAAACCTCGCACACACCCCTGCATCTATTGCAGCCGCTGCGGAGACCATTCCTTCTCCTACACAGCAGCCATGTCCTGGAACAGCCTGCCCCTCCACTTTTGAACAGCTCTCTCCCTAGTGGACTTCAGAAGGAGACTCAAGACATGAATTTCAACTGAGACACAGCATCCAGATACCCTTGGGGGTGAAAGTGCAGCGCTTTACAAATGCTATGGTTGATTGCTTTTAAAAAGAAGGAGAGTATGGCACGTGCTGCAAGATTTTTAGAAATAAGTCTTTTTACAATGTTCTTCCTATAAAAAAGTTTTTAGCGAGTGTTGGAGGAAATATTTGTCTTGCTACCGATCCCAAGTCCTCCTGGGGAATTGATGCCATTCTGTGGTACAGCTTGAAGAACTGTGGCACACAATATATAAGGCAATCTACAACTTTTTAATTTCAGCAGGGTCACTCAAGAAGAACAATTTAATTTTCAGAAACACCATGTAATCTTTGATGTCGCTGCATGACTGGCAAATGGATGACATGCAGCAAATGTGACATAGTGCAGACCGAAACCGCCTGGCAAGCAGTGAATTCAGCATCATGGAATCTGAACTGGCTGCAATAAAGAGGATGTGTTATGGATGACTTAAAGTCAATATAATAGGAGACTGCTGGGAAATTCAGGACTTTCAGTGCATGTTTAATGGAAAATCTCAGAAATAGTTGGTTTAATAGAGGATACAACAAAGTACTGGTAGAAAATACATGGGCTGTAAAACGGCCAAATTCGGAAGTGGTTGGCTCTTGCAGGATGGAAAAACCTGGCTGGAAACAATATGCTTCGCACTGAACGTTATTTGGCATGTCTGGGAAATGGCTTGCAGTGGATGTAACATGGAATACCTTGAAACTGGATGGCTGGCTTGCAATGGAGGTGGTATGTGCAGATTGAGGACAGGTGACTTGTAACAAATGTGATAAGATGGAGCTTACAGTGTGTGGCATGCATTGGAAATGACACAAAAGGACTTCAGGAATATGTCTGCCAGGCATTGTATGGATCAGACAGGAAATGTCGGGCAAGCAAAGGCCAAAATTGTGTACTGCTGAGAATGGAGCACCTAGAAAAAGCTGTTTCAAGTGGATGCGAAATGGCAAGGCTAGAAATTAACGACTTACTTTTAAAGCTCTGGACAGACATGCAACAAAAGTAAAATGTATATGCTACTTTGGGAAGGATCCCTTAGCACAGACATTTACGATTTAGAAACGTTTTGATGTCTCCTTTAACGGTAAGAACTGTTCATATATCCATTGACTTAATGTGAAATGAGCTACAACCTATGTAGTGCTGCGCGGCTGTACAGGTGGCGAGCGAAGGGAATAACTAATAGACAAAAGGCTTGTTTTTTTAAGGAATCTGTGATGTCGGCAGAATGAAATGTGGAGTAGTGATTCAAGTATAAAGTGGTCACATGCAGAAGAAATTAACGGACGCAATGTTAAATAAGGGGTGGGTTTGGTTGGCTGGCTGGGAAAATGGCAGCATCACAGGACATAGTGGGAAAAAAATAAGACGTACAAGTCATAAGGAATACAATGAAAGTTATCCAATATGGGTTAAAGCAGAGAAGATCCAGTAGATTCAGGTGCATGCTGAAATAAACCAACAGAATAAGGCGTCTGGCCCATTCAACGAGCCGTGTGGCGGGTGGACCAAGGTAAGGATGCTCGATGCTTTTAACAATAGCAGCAGACTGGGCGAGCCTGAAACATAAGGATGAGATGCAAAGACAGCGACAGCCGGCGTGTACGTACAACCCGAATATCACAGCCACAGAGATCACTGGTTACAGTAAAGCTGCCAATTAAAGCACAGCAAAGTCCCCTCAGGGAACGAGTGATAACATCAAATTGAGCTCGTTCTATAGAATTCCGCTATATACATAGGACAGGGTATTTCGCATGAAGGGGGTAGGCGACGGTACCATGGCACACTACCAGTGCCAGCCCCCTCTCCTGCTCACTCAGCCAACCTCACCTGCTGGCACCAAAACCAGGCGGTAGACCCCGAAAAGACGAGGCCACAGGCGGGGAAGGTAGACTGATTTATGTGCAGGCGGAGGGAGGGGAGAGATCAGGGAAATCTGGAGATTTACACACTCCCCGCGGTCCTATAAAAGGCAGCCGGCTGACAGTGGTTAGGATAAGCTGGGCTTGATGCCTGGGGAGAGCCGAGCGACGGAGGGGCGAGAGGGGGAGGGAAGTACATAGGAGTTAAATCAAAACCTGGAATAAAGCATTTCACAAAACATCTGGAAGTAATGAGGGAAACGACAGAACAGATGGACACGGCAACTCTGGGCAGAGACCAGCCCTCTCTTCGGCTCCCAACCTTTCGACTCCTCGCGCCGCAATCAGGCCCAGCTCCTCGAAACCCAACCCGGCTCGCTGTGGGTTAGCCGAGGGGCTCACGAGGGGGAAACTGCGGCAGTGGCGGCTGCTGCGGAGGCCGGGCGGCTCCGAGGCCCTGGAGCTGGAGCGGTGCAGGCGGGGCCGCTCGTCTGGACTACTGCAGCGACTCCATTACTTCTCGAGCCGCGCTCATGCCAGCAGCTGGCACGGGCGGGGGGTTCTGGTGCAGGGGTCCAGTTTAGGGCAGAGCATCCAACTGTCCAACGTGCTGCGCGGAAAAGAGACACGGTGACAGAAAACAAACCGGCAGCAGGCACTCCCCAAACCAGTCCAGGCTACCGCTGGCACCGGGCGGGAGTACACTCTACTCAGCACAAACTCAGCACAAAAGACAACGAGGTCCAAGAACCGAATACGGATGTCTGAAGAGAACCAAGTTTGTAAAGCGGGGGTGGGGGTTTATAACCGACAACACACATCTTTACTGGCACAGACCACACCCAGGAAACGCATGTCCGGTTGCTGCTGATCTCAGGAGGGTGAAGAGACTGGTCATATCTGAACACCAGTGAATATAATACACGTAGAAATGCTCTAAGATGGCACATTGTCAGGTTCTTCAAACTGATTTAGAGTTTGATAGAGGGGGTTACTCCGTCACAAACATGACGGATATCCTGTCCGCCATATTACAATTCCATTATAGGCGCTGGAGATTGTAATACAGCAGATTGTATATCCAGGGCAGAAGTCCTAAAAAAAAATAAGTGGGGGGACTAAACAAGTTAGGCAGTAAGCAAGTGACATGGCGTGTGACATCACAGTGCGTGACATCACAGCGCATGGCATCGCATGTAGCATCATAGGAAGTGGCGTCACAACCCATTACCTCAAAAGAAGTGACATCACATGAAGTGACATCAAATCTTAAGACCACACATAGGTTTAGCAAGTCTACCATGGTTACATTTAAGCTCATTACAATATTTAACAAATGAGAATTTGTTAGGCCTGTGCCAAAAAAGTGACAACCCAATCCAAAATCTGGGCCTCAAATTACACATTTTTTTTTTTTTTAAATCCTGCCACAAAGAGACTGGAAACAAGGAGAAACGTGGCAATACATCTGTTTTGCTTAACTGGTGCAAAGTCTACATTTTGAAATACTTTAAGGGGTTAAGGCACCTGCTGCAGAAATCATTGTGGCCCAGTAAATCTCAGGGAATAATAATGGTGAGATAATTTTTGGGGTTAATGCATTTGCTGGAGAAATCCGTTTCTTTCTCTAGTCCCAGTTTTGAATCAAAGTAGCACCATCTAACTGCAAATTACAGATTTCTATTATATGTCGCTAGGTAAATGAGTTACTGATTTCAACACAGAGATCCTTTAGTTACACACAGTTCATAAATGGCCATTTTACTAATATATCAAGCTATCAAGGACGTGATTCCTACACCTAGTAACCCTCGCTATCGTATGTAACACATTCTGTACACTGATTTACACATTTATTGCAAATGAATGAGGTGTACATGTGATGTAAAGCACTTTTGACACTCTGCAGTAGGATGTATAGCACTGTAAAAGAAATACAACAAAACATTGGTATTTAATTTGTTATGGGCACAAATACTGGACCAGACCAACAAATCTAACATTCCTACAGTGCATAAAAATCTCGTATAAACAGGGATTGAACAGCATAAAGAACATGGCTCTCAAGTATTTCTGAAGTGATAACAACAATCTGTGTCCCTTTGTTTCCCCTAGTTGGGAGGTTCAGATAGCTCCCAGTCACAATAAGTGGAGCAAAAGGAGGCCTGATGGCCCCTTAAATTCGGCCTTAGTTATGGGCTCGGATGTAGTCTTAAACATGAAAGCCCCCTTGCTGCCTGCACGTTGCTGCTGGAAAATGAAAGCAGACAAGGTGCAGGTGCTGCTGATTGTGTCCTGGTGTCCGAAAATGATACTGTGACAAGTTCAGCATATTTCAGTGGGGCCCACTTCTTGCAGGGTGGACAGCGTCCACCCTGTGAAAAAAGTGGGTGGAATCCATGTACTCGCGTGTACCCCGGACTTGTGCCCTGGGGCTATCCGTCACAGCTGTGATAGAGTAACCCTTCTCTCAAACTCTAAATCAGACCCTAAGTTCCCTAAAAGTCAAGAGCACTGACATGGGCGTCAGTGTGGTGGGGGTTATGTCGATGAGGGGGGGTGCTAAATATAACCCCTATCCCCTGGATTTAGGTACAGCCTGGTGTGCAGGCTCACAGCGCACCGTAACACTAAGGCCCCTATAGTGTTATGCTGCCTGCACTAGTACGGATGCGTCCCCTATTAAAAATGCTCCCTCCCTCCCCCAAACATGAAAAAACTTCTGCAGACGCCCATTCACACTCAGTGAGCTCCTCGCTGTCTGTTCTGGTCAGCGCTTCTGAAAACACATGCCAGCACTCTTTTCAGTGGTAGTCTGCTCACATCATCATAATGGTCACTCAATCTCCCTGCACTTTTGTTTCGCCATGGCAATCGGGCAGTAGTCTCAAATCTATTTCTTTAGGTGCAAAACTGCTCACTTGGACACTTGGCTATCACTTTTCAGACCCATCTGAGTCCGGGCTCTTAGTTTTGGGTCCTCATGTTCATAGTCTCATTTGTTAAGTTCTAGTTGGTGGCTCGGGCCATTCTCATGCTGTCTCATTTTGGGATCTGCAGTACACACATGCTGATGGCACTGGCATTCACCCTCTTGTGTTGACACCAGCTTGTGCTTTCATAGTGGACACTGCTTCCAAGAGCTCAGGCTTTGGTGCCCATCTGCTCGGACTCTTTTTTCTACCTACCTGCTTAACCTTTTGTTTTTGCACCTGCCTAGGCTCCCATTTTGCCTCTCCAAGCTCAAGGACTCAGTTTGGTACCAGCCTTTCTGCACGTCACACTGAGATCTGCCTGTTCAATCTTAGCACCTTTTCATTTGTACTCTTGTGTTGCTGCACCCTGCTCAAGGTCTAGTTCTACGACCCTACTTATGCTCTCATTTTGACACTTGTATGTTTACACTCCTGTTTAGTTAGCTAACTGCCTGCTCACACTCTTGTGCCTGCTTAAGCGCTCATAACTTGCACTCCATGTAGCAGATAAATGCGGGCTCTCTAATTTTGCAGATACCACCCGATTTGGCGTACCTCTACTTCTCTTCCGCTACCCACCCACATTCTCACATTTATTTCTCTTTCCATGTACACACACTCATTTTGACACATAGAAACTGACTTTTCATTTTGGATCTAACTTTTGGGACCCAACTCCTCAGACACTTTGCCATTCAGGCTGCGGAGTAATATCTGCCTAATTGCATTATCTTTTAAATGTGCTTCTATATGCTCCTCTCTTTTAGGACCACCTTATAATCTCATTATCAAACAACTCTCCATTACCAACCTAAGGGGATTCTTGAGTAATGGGCTTCTGCAGCATTAAGAAGCTTGCAAAATGACTGCCTAAAGACTCCAGTCGCCTGCCTATCAACAAGATTACAGGAGGAGGAGGATGCATATTGGGTTGTTTTGCATTTTTGTAAAGTGGACACATGAGATAAAGACCCAGGCACTTGAAATTCACAGAGAGAAAGAGTTATTGATAATTCACTAGAAGGGTAAACCAGTGTCTATTGTATATCTGTCTCCAAATTCGCAACTCCTACAGGACAGACTGCGACAAAGGAGACTATGTGACTTACATTTCATTCAATTTACAGATACAGCATGACAATAAGCTCTCTCTTTTTCTAATTCAAAAACAATATCACTATTGTATTGTCCTTCTACACCCAACCTAAGCTTCACTGAATATTAAGGACAGAAAGGCCTTCTGATGCTGTAAAATACTGATTTACCTGAGATGACGCAAGACAAGATTCTGTTTATATACAAAGAACCCAAAGGGCCGCAAAACTGTGAGGTAAATACCATGTTTTTTCACTGGGCTGAATGTGGGAAATTTCAACGAGAAACATATGAGATGGCTGAAGTGTTGGTGGTGGTCTCCTAAAAAAAATGGGACTAGAAAGTCAGCTGATTCTACAACAAAACTGCAAATGACATCATTGACTCCACTAAGAAATTTCTCTGTATCTCTGTGACTAATTCTGAACCTGATATATTGAGCCACAAAACAACATCCAAAGTTTTCCTAATTAATCTTTCAATCTGCTTCCCACAGATTCGGGATTACTCTGATTTTTTTTTTTTACATGTTGAAATAAGATAAGTAAAAACTAGGAGCTCAGAACTTAATATGTTATGAGTTCGAGCATTTGGAATAAAGCCACAACTATAATCATGCCAAGTGTTGTTGTGTAGCCATTTTAGTTATAGCTCCATGCACGTTAGTTTAATACACCAGGCCGATGTGCACCTTGACCTAGATATATTTTATTCAGCTTTGCATTGTTATTTTTACAATAACCAGTTTTACGGTCTTGTTTTAATTTCTTCTATCTAACTGTTTTGCTTAGCCCAGCACTGTGTTCTGAAACAACACATTCTTGATCACTCTGTGCTTCAGTCAAGGCTACAGTTCGATACATTGCCGGTGAACGTGGTAGAAGTTTAGTCTCCAACATTAATAGAAAATACACATCCTTACGTAGGGACATTTTCTTAGAACATCAGCTGTGTTATTATAAAAACACTTTCTAGTCCCATTACACGTCAAGAGGGATATTCCAGCCAGGGAACCACAACTGTATGCTGAATGCTTCACTGCAGATGCTAACGCAGACTACAGGCCTTTGCTCAGGTATGAGGGTTGATGTCCTCCCAGGGGAACCTGAAAGGCAGGATGAGAGCTCAACATGCCGTGCTCAAATTATGATTCAGACAGAAAATATTTTATCGGCTTTAGTGGTAATATGATAGCATTATTCTTATGCTTCACTCTTATCGTCACCATTTTACTATTGTTATGTTGTGTCGTTCTAGTTATTGCAGCTCACGCTTTGCTATCTAAAATGCAGTTGTTTTATTAAACCAGTCTTTAAAACTGATACTGCTTTTATTGTCATTTATATATGAGACCGAATTGTGAATGAGAGAACCAGATGTGACCTGAGTGACCACGACTTCCCTGAGAAGTATCTTCCCTGAGAAGTATGATATGTCATGCCCTCGGCTGCCCAATCATCTCTACCTTTCGGGAGAGATGAGGCACTGCTAGTTAGCCGGAGCAAAACCCGGATTTGGAGCGACAGGTGTCACCAACCGTGGGACGGACTCAGTCTATCACACTGTGGACAATCTTGCCGCTCAAAATCCAGTAGTCACATTAGAATAATGAGAGCCTACGCAACATGGCGCCGCCAGCGTTTGGTCAGGCTCTAATTTTCGGGTCCTCTGGAGTATCTCTGTCTCATTATATATAATGAGACCTCAACACCGTATGCGGAGACGTCCGTGGTATTGAGGATTTCCACCACAGCTGAGCTGGTAATCCTATTACAACTGGCGGTTATTCAAGCTTGAACTTTAAAAGGAAACCCCATTTTGGCATTCCTTCTCTGAACTAATAGTGCTACTATCATGGCAAATCCTCAACATGTACAAATAGCTGTTAACATGAGACAACCTCTCACAGCACACTTATTAGCAAATGGCCTAACGGCGCAGGGAGGTCCAGTCACATTCGTGGTGGACACCCACGCAGCTTATAGAACAGAACTTTTTTACTCTTGGGTCACATTTCCGGCAGTTGATGGGAACACAAATACATTTCACCAATATACACCATCGAACGCGCCTGGACAATACAGAGCGTACGCATATTTAGAGATACCTCTATCTTATCAAGAACATAATATTTGGCTTGATGATGCCCTACCCCATACAATATTAACAGTAAGGTTAGGTCCACTAAGTAATGATGGTCCTACCTGGCCTTTATTGGGCACCTATACACCACATCCTGCGGTTGGAAATTTAGCAGTAGCTGAGGGTCGTCGCTTATACATTGAGATAATAGCAATATATAGACGATTAGTACAATTTGTGATGCAAACATTAAATACAAACCCAGCACGTGCTGCTCTAGCACACCCACATGCAGTAACGCCAAGTATAAATCCTGCGACTGTACATTCGATTATGGGTAAAGTACCCGCCAAACGAGAAGAAACTCCGTTTTGGTTAGCACAAAAAATTAATACGCTGGAGGCAGTATTGCCCCATACGGGACCTCAGGATAAACATAGAATATTAACCATGTGCTTGCCCCTTTGGGATGGTCCCTACAGTAGAAAACTGGAATACATGGGGTACAGTATTTGTCGCGCTCTACACAACCGCACACGGTACACCGACACTTGCCAATCTACCGGAAGTGCTGAAACAAATTCAAGATGAATATGGGGCTTCCCTGGCCCTAGATTTGGGGATGCAATTGATGGGCAATTTTGCCACAGTGTCCTCAATCATTTTAGGTAAGCTTAAAGGGGAAGCAGTCGCACTTGCATGTGGCTTCGTGACGTTCCGCAACAAGACCAAGAACGAGAGCTGCCTAAAATAATAGCAGAAACATATTCAAGTATCGGTCGAGATAGCCTAGGGGCCAGACCACAAAAACCTCAATTCCAGGGTAAATCAAATAAAGATAACTCCAAACAACAACCTGAGGGTAATAAGAAACGCTGGAATAAAAAGCAACAAACGCCTAAAAAGAAAGGGGAGAATCTCCACCTACGGAGACCCCACAGAATAGGTATAATCTCAGAAATAGAGATAGTATCAAAACGCCTGATCGATATTAATATACTGAAACACGCCAATCTCGTTCCTTTCAGGACTCATCGGAAAAGAGAAATGAGAGAGGTGGGCGATCAGAGCAAAGGACAGAGTATGTGAAACCGAGACAGGAATCACAACGCTCTTCGGAGGTTTCTGTTAAAAAGGAAGAAAAACCTGCCCAACAAAAACAAAATTAAAAAAGAAAAAAGTAGCAGCAGTCGCAGTCCAACATGCCACACAGGAAGAGGGTCCTCTTGAAGAACAAGAAGTGGGCTCTAGCATTGCTAGACAGCGCGGCAGAGGTCACAATAGTTCGCCGAAATCTTCTAGAGCATCTGGAGGTGAAAGCAACTGATGACTTTATACAAGTAGAAACAGCGGACATGTGTGTCTCCAAGCCTGATAGGGTGTACAAAGTAACGCTGCAATTAGAAGGAGACATTGAACGCACAATAGACGCAATCATTTGGGATCGCATAGTAAAAGTGTATGATGTCTTGTTGGCTGAACAAGATTGGCCGCCTGACTTTGTCCGTATCTGCCCATATGGAGAAGATGTCATTAAGCCTTCCTTCTCGCCCCTTGTTCCAGAGGAACTAGCTGAATCCTATTCCATTGAATGGGCTCTAGCACAAGCACCTGCATTATACAGAAATCACAAAGGGTGGGATAAAGACTCCCCCTACCATGCAATTCCCATTAAAAGTGAACCTCAGGCACAACAGTAGTATCCTATAAAACATGAAGCAAAAGCACCAGTGAGAGAAATACTCACGCAATTAGAGTACCAGGGTGTGATTGAACCCTGTGTCTCGCCAATGAATAACCCTTTATTCCCCGTAGCTAAACCGAACCATTCATACAGAATAGTCTGACTACAGACAGCTAAGTAGTCATACACGCACCTATGCTATACAAAATTCACATAGCACTGCACTAATGAACAACATAGTGCGTAAAAAAGACAAAACAGCACTAGACATTTCTAATGGGTTTTTCTGCCAGAATATAGCGCCTGAAAGCAGAGACTTTAACTTTAGCGCATTAGGCTCTCAGAAAAAATTCTGTTTACCTCAGGGGTATAAGAACAGCCTAGAACTGTTCGGGGCTCGTGTCATTGCCATTTTACACGAGATCAACCCCTGAAGCATTGTCCTATGTAGATTATATATATATCTCACTGATTATGAATTACTACAACATTTAAGACGGGTAGTCCGCCTTGTTGTGGGGTTTGCTGAATTTGGCTACAAATTAAACTTCAAAAAAACAAAAATTGCCTTCCTCAGCGTCCTGTTTCTAGGATATGAGCTGTCAAGTGAAGGGAAGAGCCTAGCGCCACAATTCTTAAAAAAGTGCACACAGTTACAACCACCGAATACGATTAAAAAACTCCAATCATTATTGGGTTTCTTAAATTTTGGCAGAACCTTCATTCCAGATTATGCTACGCACATAAAACCTTTATAGGACTTAATACGTCCCGATTTTTTAAGTAAATTCTGGACAACTGAACATACACGCATCCTTAGGGAATTGCAGACAAACATGCTTGCAGCACAACATTTACACACAAGGGACAACAAAACACATTTGGTCGTCAGGGTAATAGCTGGTGCCATCAGTTTCACCTATGTGACATTTAATGAAAGTGAGACAGTTCCGATTGCATAC
Organism: Pleurodeles waltl; assembly: GCF_031143425.1. Classification (NCBI taxonomy): domain Eukaryota; kingdom Metazoa; phylum Chordata; class Amphibia; order Caudata; family Salamandridae; genus Pleurodeles; species Pleurodeles waltl. Next base: position 197,214,504 of record NC_090442.1, read on the forward strand.
AAATCACATTTGTATTCAGCAGCTGAACAACGCTTTGCTCCCACAGAGAAAATTCTCACTGCCGTACAGATGTCTGTTATTAAAGAAAGACCTCTTGCCCAAGGAAAACGCATTATTGTCGTTTCTCCAATCCCGCCCTAGAGGCTGTTACAAAAGCTAGCGTTCTGAACGCAAAAGCAGTACATCCACGTTGGATACAATGGGCTACGTCTCTAACAGCCACTGATGTAGACTACATTTTTGACCCAAAGTTACAAACTCAGGAATTCATACAATATGAAGTAGAATATCCAGTTCCAGCAAATACCTTGCCCATTGATCAGTATCATAGAGTCATGTACACCGATGGCTCTGCACAACCTGCAATTGGAACTAAACATCAATATTCTGCTGCTTGCGCAGTCGTAAGTGGCTATATGGAAGGGGATACATTTTGTCCTCTACATACCTTTACACAGACCCTAGGGGATTGTACAGCACAAATGGCTGAGCTAAAAGCTCTGCTGATGGCAGTGGAACACACAGATCTGGTACAGCCTACGCTGATTGTTTGTGATTCATATTATTGCGTCCAGTCCTTTAATGAATACCCGCATTATTGGCGCCAGAATGGGTTCAGAAACTCCAAAGGCAACACCATTAAACACAGACTACTGTGGGGGAAAGTAGCAGACCTGAAAGAGACGCTACCGAATGTCCATGTTCTACATACACTTGGACACCAGCATGTTGGAATACACGTTGCTGGAAATACATTGGCTGATGAAGCTGCAAAGTCAGCAGTGGCAGTAGCCACTGTAGCTGCAGTGACTCGCTCGAGTTCTAAACCAGACACAGACATTTGGGCTGCTGTGAAAGCTACGGCTGATGGTACGCCCCATCCTAAAGAATTTCCTAACAAATATCATTATCATATGGGACGTATGCTGAACGCTGAAGTTAAAATACCAGGCGTAGGCGTACGAGACATCCCTAACAAAGATATAAGACCACAATTGATTAAAGCAGCGCATGAGGGGGTGGCATCTGCACATGCTAGTGTGGCGGCTACAATTTCAATCTTACAGGCCCGTTATTGGTGGCCAGGTCTCTACAAGGAGACTAAGCAGTATGTCCTTTGTTGTGACATCTGTTAACAAATCAAAGTTTCCACGGCCAAGCGCCCGCCGCAGACACCCCTCTTAATTTCAAACAAACCATTACAGTGTGTGTACTTGGACCACTGCGGTCCTATATCACCTGACTGTGCATACACATACATATTAGTCGCTGTTGATTCATGCTCCAGATTTATATGGGTGTGGTCACAACGCTCAGCTGACGCTCAGACTGCTATTAAAGATTTGCGAGTCTTTATTGGTACATATGCAGTTGCAGCGTTCCATTCGGACCAGGGCCCTGCTTTCGCCTCAAGGGCATTTAGGGACACCATGGCTTTGTTGGGGGTCCAACTGCAGTACTCGTCTCCATTTCATCCTGAGGGAAATAGTGTTGTGGAGCGACTAAACCGCGATTCAAAGCAATCCTTAATAACCAGTCTTAGGTACGGGTCATAGTTGGCTTAATCACCTGTATGGAGTCCAGAGAGCACTAAATAAACTGCCTAGAAGGTCCCTGGGGGCTCGTACTTCATATGAGTGCCTGTTGGGAACTAGAATGTTTGTTCCGGACCTTGATGGTCCTGGCGTGGAGGCAGCAGAAACACCTTTTGACATAAATGAACGTGTCACTGTCTTACAGGAATTGCAACAGTTCTGTGATGATAATTCTTCCAAAAGTGCCACCTCCACAGGAATTAAGGATGTGCCAGTAACATCTACCGGCTGGATTCCCAGAGTTGGGGATCTTGTACATGAAAAAGTCGCAGTGAAAAAGGAATTTGGCCCTTCTTATCGAGCACCAGTCCCTGTACTGGGGATACACGGTACCAGAACTGTTATTCTACCACCGTTGGCAGGTACCAAAAAAAAATCATTTTGTCTCAATTGACAATGTCAAATTACACCATGTGGCCGATCCTGCACAGCCGACCAAGAGGAACATCCAGTAGTTCCCGAATCCCTCTCACTACTGGTGAAGAAGTTCCACTACAAGTTGTTTATACCAACACTGATACCTCTCCGAGCTTGGGGAGGGTGGGAGATGATCTTGCATTAGTTCCACTAACATCAACTAACTTAGAAACATTTGACCACGTCAACTCGACTACAAGCCAAACGGATGGTGCTGTCTATAGTGTGCAACCACAGGAAACACCAACTCCACCACTGACAACGGCTACACCATTTCCACGAACTGACTCTGGTTATTTTGCCGACTTCAACAATGATTTATCTGACTCATTTGCCTCTTCTACAGCTGATTTGTCAAGTGCACGTAAGCTAACAAACTGGCTTTAAGAAAAATATTTCATTTTTCCATGGAACTATATATGGCTTTCTCTGACTGTTCAAGCCTTTCTACTTTGGATTGGTTTTGTTATCACCTTCTTCTTGTTGATACATGGTAATTTTCTTCCTGAAAGATCGACAGTTGAACAGGTGGAGGAGGTTTTGAAACCGCATTTTTCGTCACACAATGTCCAAAGAGATTTATCATTTGTGAACATTTCCGCAGTGCCAATTCCTGATGGGATTTTTTGGGACAAAGTAATGTTTGATATATATGGTCCCACAGAGATTATTCAAATACCGTATGTGTTCAAATTATCAATGAATGATACAGTAATACCAGGCATTGTATCTGATGATCGGGATGTGAAAACAGTTGATTCTATGATGACAGAATTGCAATATTATACTGTCTTTGAAAACGAAGATGTTGTCAACATCAGGACAGTGCGCGCTCTACGAGCGACAAAAATGCAAAAACCCAGCCTTTATGGAAGAGCATAATTCATGCATTGCAGAGTTTAACCTTGAAAAACACTATTATTGATGTTTGCAATAACTGTTCATTTGTAAGGTATTGCTGCAGACTGACTGAGTGTGTTAGGGTGTGGTCCCTTTCTAGGACCTTCTAGAAGCTTTCTCTGCAGCATGACTGGGTGTGGTTTGTGGGCTGGGCCAGACTCTATATAAGGGAGCCAGCCCAGCTCCACGTGCTCACTATTCAGAAGTCCCGGTGCAGAGCAGCAGCAATTTCCTGAGCTCCTGTTCCAGAGGCCTACCTTGCCGTTCTAGGCCTGCCCCGCATTATCTTGGTGATCCTTGAGCAGGGTGTTAAGATTGAGGTTGGGCTGGGCCCCCGACCCCGTTCTAAAAGTCTCTTGAGTTTTTGGGCCTACTCGTGAAACTTTCAGAGTACGCAAATCATTGCTCTGATGTAAATCTTGGTGTTCAGATCGGCAAAGGCTTGCGCGATCTTTTCATGGCATTTGCATATTCTTGTTAGAATCGGCAGTGTGCGCGATTCTTTTCCTGCATGTAAAACTTGGTGTTCAGATCGGCAACAGTGTGCGCGATCATTTCATGGCATATACATATTCTTATTAGAATCGGCAGTGTGCGCGATTCATTTCCTGCATGTAAAATTTGGTGTTCAGATCGGCAAAGGCTTGCGCGATCATTTCATGGCATTTACATATTCATGTTAGAATCTGCAGTGTGCGCGAATCATTTCCTGCATGTAAAACTTGGAGTTCAGATCGGCAACAGTGTGCGCGATCATTTCATGGCAAGTAAAAACTTTGATGTGTAATGTTTGTTGAAGTACACACATTTATCCTGAGCCTATGGATTTCCTGTGAAGATGATAAATTCAAAATGTGACAGTCTTTGTGCATATTAAGTCCGTAGTACAATTCCAATTGTTTTCCAGGGAATGTTTCAGATTGTTTTGTCCTCATGTTAAAAATGCAGTGTTTGTTCTAAAACAGTATTCTAGAAGGTTCTTGTATTTCTAGACATTATGTGACATTTTATGGAAAGCTCATATGAAACATTGCATTAATCATTCTTGATTTGTTCCAGGTACCCAGAGTTCTTGAGGTCTAGTTACAGCCACTTCTTAGATTATCCATGGTTACAGTAAGACAATGTTTAGAACCATAGTCTAGTGAAAGTCAATGTGATTATATTCTGATATTGTGTTGTTTAACCTTTTGCTTCCTACAGGTCTCCTTCCCAGCTGTTCCCTACCTAATCCCCTTTTCCCCACTTGGACTCTCTTAGGCTCTGTGATATTTCTATCAGAGTTTTGGAGCTGTCTAGTGGTGGAAATGTTGGGAACATGCACAGACCCCGAGGATCTGGTCTCCCTGACAGATGTTTACCAATTCAAAGAAAATTATGGTCATATGTTTTGCTATAATTATTATGGGCACCACTTCATACATAGAGCGAGCAGTCCCAAAATGGTACTTAATTACATGCAATAGGAACATTGTCCGACTCCACCGCAAGGGAGTTCTAAGACATATTCTGAAAAGTTTGCATATTTTTCTGGGCACAATCAAAAAAATGCTGAGTCGTATTACTTTAAGGTACCACCTACTAAGGATATACGCATATTATTGACAAATACGAAATTTATATATTCGGAATCCATTGTTTCCCGGTTATCAATAGAAGGCTATGAATATTGGTCCAAATCAATTGATCTGAAAAGTGTCTGGGAAACAAAAAATTGGCAAATTAAGGGAAAAGAAACATTGTTTAGAGCATGTCTTATTCCTGTTCAGATGATCTTCTTAAATGAAACTGTGCAACAAACAAGTTGTTTAGGCTTAGCAACAATCAGAGAATTAACATGCCCAGTATACCTGCCCCTGCAAAATTTGACAAATGGCAAAAATACAGGAATGCAACTAAAGATGAGCTCAATGAGTAGGTCCAGAATGGTATGTTTAATGCTTCACTGACACGTCCAGGCGGGTAGTTATTGTGGCCAATAAATACCAATGGGTGTCACCAACGGGTTTTTAGGACGAGTAGGCCAGACCCTCGCTATATATCGCCAGAACATGCAGATATCGTTACAACATATAGTGTAGGGAAATTATGCCAAGAGTGGTTAAAATCATCCTCACTAAACGTGGTTAAAGAACACCTCAAACTCTTGTCTAACACCACTTACAAGATTTCTGGTCAGGCCCCAGAACACCACATAGGAAGCGTTTCTTATATGCAGTATACAATGAAATATGGAAACTTTCCCAACAAGATGCTGCTGCCCGGTTAAGGCAAATAGATCAGGAAAATCTAAAAAAGGCATTAGCTGTTGTGGATAATGGGATTATCACCTTTTCCGACTGGGTCTATACAATTAACAACATTGTCTCTTCTGCTATAGACATTATACAATCTGATAAGTCTTCTTTATACCATGGACAGAGTAAGATCAGGTCCATTATGCAGTTGGGTTGGACGCTTCAAACATTGAAGGCAGGTAGCGTTCCATGGCAGCACGTCAGTGCAAGAGAGATACTATCTTCTTTTAATCTGACGCGACAACAACAGCTAATGGCTAAGAAAGAAGCGACTTATGTCATGCTTAACATCGAGAAATTAGAAAAGTTGCCTTTTACCGTGGCTGAAATACCATCAGCAGAGTGGTTAATACACGGGGTTATTAATCTGCCTATTTCCACACTAGAATTCACCTCCTGTTTGAAACACATTCCGGTAGGCAAATATGAAAAGCTGGGAGATAGTTATATCCATGAGGTGTGGGAGCTTCCCTTCTCGTACAAATGCTTTAATGGCATGAAAGTAGTCTTTCTTAGCCGTAGTGAATGCGATACTTCTGTCAGCCATTCAATGATTTGTAAACAGCTGTCCTTGCATGGGGCGTGTAAGGCCTCGGCTGCAAACTTGGCTTGTTATCTTAAGGGAGTTCCATTCCCCTTGATTACACCTACGTTCCAGGTGCTTTCAAACAGCAGCTACATCCTTCTCAATAGTGAAGACTGTTGTGGCATGCGAGCCGGAATAGTTTACGTTGTTTCAGTCTCTAACATCGTTACATGCTGCGGGAACTTACTGTTCCCCCCCCCCCCCACTAAATTTAAGGAGGTAGCTGATAGCTGGCCTTACATTGCTACTTCAAATGTGAATTTTGACAAGTTAAGTAGACTCAAGGCTTTATTGTTTCAAAAGCATGTGGCTCTTACATCTGTACGCGAGACTTTGAGGAAGTTGCCATCAATGGGCACTCCACGGGATGTTCACACTTGCTCCTCGACCATTTTTGGCGCAGACTTTCCGGTTCTGTCATCTGCCGAAGTGGAAGATCTCCTACTTTCCATGACTCGTACTTAATTTGGAACTTTTCTAGATTGACATTTTCATTGAATTTGGTTATAAGCCACATGCTCATGTTTTAAATTGCCAAGTAGTGTGCTTGTGTGTCCTTTTAACTTGTCAAAATTGAATAGGGTTTTATATATATCTTAGGTTGAGAAATTTTAGTTTTGGCTTGAACCACTTTCAACCGACAAGGGGAGGGTGTTGTGTAGCCATTTTAGTTATAGCTCCATTCACGTTAGTTTAATACACTAGGCTGATGTGCACCGTGACCTAGATATATTTTACTCAGCTTTGCATTGTTATTTTTACAATAACCAGTTTTACGGTCTTGTTTTAATTTCTTCTATCTAACTGTTTTGCTTAGCCCAGCACTGTGTCCTCAAACAACACATTCTTGATCCCTCTGTGCTTCAGTCAAGGCTACAGTTTGGTACATTGCCGGTGAACGTGGTAGAAGTTTAGTCTCCAACATTCGTAGAAAATACACATCTTTACGTAAGGACATTTTCTTAGAACATCAGCTGTGTTATCATAAAAACACTTCCTAGTCCCATTACAGGTCAAGAGGGAGATTCCAGCCAGGGAACCACAACTGTATGCTTCGCTGCAGATGCTAACGCAGACTACAGGCCTTTGCTCAAGTATGAGGGTTGATGTCCTCCCGGGGGAACCTGAAAGGAAGGATTAGAGCTTAACATGCTGTGCTCACATTATGATTCAGATAGAAAATAGTCCATCAGCTTTAGTGGCAATATGATAGCATTATTCTTATGCTTCACTCTCATCGTCACCATTTTAATATTGTTATGTTGTGTCATTCTGGTTATTGCAGCTCACGCTTTGCTATCTAAAATGCAGGCGTTTTATTAAACCAATCTTTAAAACTTACACTGCTTTTATTGTCATTTATATATGAGACCGAATTGTGAATGAGAGAACCGGATGCGACCTGAGTGACCACGACTTCCCTGAGAAGTATCTTCCCTGAGAAGTATGATATGTCATGAGCTCGGCTGCCTAATCATCTCTACCTTTCGGGAGAGATGAGGCACTGCTAGTTAGCCGGAGCAAAACCCGGATTTGGAGCGACAGGTATCACCCACCATGGGACAGACTCAGTCTCCCACACTGTGGACGATCTTGCTGCTCAAAATCCAGTAGTCTCATTAGAATAATGAAAGCCTACACGGTAGTGTAGGTTGGCTAACAAAATGTGATCTGAATACAGCACAATTTATTTTCGCCTAACAAAAGCCAGCAAAATCCAAAGCCACTGTTTTAGGAAATCTAGGATTGTGTGACCGCTGTTGATCGTGCAAGTTTTTATTCGTCCATTAAGCTTTTGGAAAAGATCTAATAACTTAAAATGACAATTTTGAATCACAAAAACACCTAGTTCAGCTCAAACTAAACAAAAAATACAACACTCAATACCATTGTTCCAGCATGTAACAAACTATGGCTGATATGACTAGGTTTCCTATTGCACCATGAGGGAAAATTAACTTGTGTCTTCCTTCCATATCCTAAGACATTAGGGTGTTGTGGTCTTCTGAAGGAAGACATTTAGGGGGATTTATCAATGGATTAATAGTTCCTTGTTGTCCCTTCTTGGAGACTGAATCCCTTTCACAATTCAATGACTTTAAAGTGGTGCTTGCATGAAGTTCGTTGGTGGGACACTGTGGTCGTTGTATGAAGCAGACAAGCACTGGAAAATCCAGTAAGTCATATTTTAGCAAGCATGTTCAATACTTATTTAAATTATTTTGTTGCAAGCATGTGCCACAAAAGTTAACTGCCTAAACATGACTTCCATATGATTGCAATAAAAAATGTAAATTAAAAAATATGTAACTAGTCCATATAATTTTAATAAACCAGTACAGGTACAGCCTAGCACAGAGGTGTACTTAGAAGAGGTGTAGGAAATCATTTTAATTTTAATTCAGATCACAGTCAAAGGATAATATGATTCTTACTGGTAGAAAATAAAGATATTATCGGCTTTGAATTACTATAACGTGAAGACATAGTATGGCCACACAAACATGACAAAAAAATATGAAAAGCTAAATAACAAAAATAAGAAATCATAGGCAAAACAAAGCACTGGCCCATCAGTCCTTTCCATGAGGTTCCCTTCTGCTAAGGTGGATGCTGACATGTCAGCAGATAAAATGCAATAACTCAGAGTGCAAAAGGGACAAGTACTTAAGTAGACTGGTCCACTCGTTACACCATAATTTACGCCCCCACCATGATCAGTATGCCACTTTGCTGATGGCAGTTGATAATAAAAAAAAGGCCAACAAAAAGGAAAATACTCCAAGGAAGTGGAGGGAGTGTTTTTGGATACATACGGGTTACACACCAGCACGCGTACTGGCATCACCAGGGACCCAGGTGTGACTGGTGACGGCTTATATTATATTTTATCATATTTACTGTAAAGTGTAATATGGCATTTATTAAGTGTGAGAAAGGGCACTGATAATAAACAGCATATTACACTCAGAGGATTTGCATGTGTGATATATGCCATCCTATTTCTTCCATGTGCAGTCGTTATAACAAATGTATGACCATTTCAATGGTTACATTCATGCAGAAAGACAGATTAACAATAAATATGCGGTTTCTGTAAGGTCCCAGTTTTTTCAGTTTCACCTACCACAAAGCGCAAACTGTATGGTTGAGAAAAACCTTTCATGGGCTTACCAAAAACCAACAGTGGGCTTAGAGCCCACCTGCTGCCTACTATTCTTGGCTTTACTGTAACTCTGATTTTCTTGTCTCTTATTCGATGGCTTGCCTTCTTCTTGTGTTTGTCTCTCCCCTGAGCAATAGCTTCTTTATCATCCTTTTGATTGGCTGGCTTGTATTCTCCCACTGCTAACTTTTAGAGAACTACTTTTTGCTTTTTTTGATTGGTTAAGTACGCTATGAGAGTGCATGTGTTTTCCGGCTTTCTCCATCGTGTTCCTGTACACTGACCAATGCCAGTCCCTATGCTCTGTGCTGCTGTCTACCTCGTGAGCTGCTCTGTCTCCCTCTTATGTGCCTCTCCCCTGCCCCTCCCATGCTTTCTGATGCTATCTCCCTTGAGTGCTTCTCTCTCTGCCCCTTTTGTTCCTCCCTACTTCTTGTGCTGCTTTCCCCCGCCTCTTTCCACCCGCTTTGTTTTTATCTCCCCGCCTACTCATTGTTTTCCCCTCACTCATTTCCGCACCTGTTCTTCTATTGACACCAACCCCCAAATTCATTGAAAAAACAAAGGTTAAAAGTATGCTATAGTTAGGTGAAAATTTCAGTTAAATCATACTATTTTAAACTAACAAAACCATTGAAGTTCACCAGTTTTAATTATCTCAAGCAACTATAACCCGAACCCTGAAGTAACTATAACTCGCGTCCCCGCCATGCACAGCACCCTCATAAATGATGTAATTTCAGATGTGATCAATGATGTTTTCAATGCGGTCATTATACGGGTCATCAGTGATGTGGTATGTGAAGGTATAAGCAGCTCATGGCGAGGGAGCAAGTTCTAGTTATTTCAGGGCTCAAATTATATGAAATAACTAACTGGTGAATTTTAGTGGTTTTCTTTGTTTAAAATGGTATGTTCTAACTGACATTTTTCCTAACTATAATACCCCGACCTTTAGTTTTTTCAGTGAATTTAAAAACCTTTTTTATGTAAATTGACATATTATTACAATTCCTAACTATACAATCACTTGAACCTTGTTTCTTTTTTTGTGAAGTTCTCTGATTTTATAATGTGAAATAGGATGTCCAATGCCATGTGTGGCTTGGGGTTGTGCGCAGGGCTTGCTTGGGCCAGGTCCTGTGCCCAACGCCCTATGGTCACCCAACCCAAGGCCAATCAGCCTGGCTGCAGGCATTGAGAGATGCTTAAAGAACAGGGGGAAGGAAAGATGGAAAGAAAATGATCAGAGAGAGAGAAGAGCGAGGAGAAAAGGAGAAAGAATGGATGATTTGAAAGAGGCATCCAATGAGGGATAGCTCCAGGCAGACACCCTAATGGATCCTGAAGTGATCCCATGGGGCCTGGAGACAAACCAGAAGGGAAAGCTACATGCCTGTACAATGCTACTATGGACTGGAGGAACTGTGCCAGGTTGGCTCCGGGTGCTGGGAACTCTGGCATGGGTGCTGGCACAGAGAATGAGAAAGGGCTTGTGTGAAGTGCCTTCAGGCTGAGACTACTCACTATACCTGATCTCTTCAGCAATAATTTGGGCCTCTCTCCTAGACCTGATCAGGATTGTCTGGATCTTTGAACAATGTGTCTGTGACAGCACTGACTCTGGTGTCAATTTCATGGGTAGTACTGGCTTCACCACCATTGGAGGGTTCAATGTCGAGGGCCTCGGCTCCAGAACGTCAATGCCAGGGGCATCCAATGAGGGGTACACCTCTTAGGTCGAAACATGCAGAGGGTATACCTGCAGCAAGACACTCTAATGTTACCTAAAGCGAGTCACATGGGGCCCGAACATGAACCAGAAGGGAGGGCTGCATGCTTTGAAAAACACTATCATACACTGGAGGAACGGTGCCAGGTTGGCTCCATGTGCTGAAAACTCTGGCACTGAAAATAGCAAAGGGGCTGACAATGACCCTGGGGCTGAGGGAGGAACCAGAGTAAGGACTGGAATGAGCACCAGGGAGGATGCTGGAGTCAGTAGCACCACCAGAGGGACCTCATCATGTAGAATTATATCTACAAGCTTTGGCCCCGAAGAGACAGAAGGCAGACTGTACTGAAGCGACGTGACAACCTACCTTGGGACCACAAACAGCACTGAAAGGTATGGTTGTCCCTTTTCCTCCACTTTCTGTGTTTCCCCTCCTTTTCTTTTTGAGGCTCACTTACACCTGCATCAAGGTGACGCTTATCGCGCCCACAGGCCATAAAAAGCTTGGTTTCCTGCTTCTTTATGGCCTTGCTGTTCATAAGGCCAGATGTGTCACTCATCTTCGAGTCACGCTTTACCCTGGACACCACAGGCAAACCTTGTGGGAGTTGAAACTGGACATATGTCCATTGCAGGAGCAGGAAGGCTTGAAGCTGGATGTCTCAGGATGTCAAATCCCTAAGCACTGCACAGATGTTTCCTGAAAATATGGAGAAAAGTTGAAGAAAAGCATAAAAAATTCGTAAGGAGTTCTGGATCCATGCTCAAGGGTGCAGAAAAAAAGGGAACTGATGTTGATGCACCAGGTGCTATATGGTTCTAGATACACCACTACTGCCCACCTTCTAGACAAAGTTTCCAGACGCAGTCTGGCACCTGAGGATCCTAATAAGAGAGAAATCTGCAGGTTGAAGTATTCATCAGACTAGGGAGTTTTCATGTTGCAAGAAAGGAATTTTACAAATAAAGAGGGAGTACAGTCATAACTGGGCCATGGCATCAGGCCCAATCTGTTTAGGTAACCAACTAGAGATTCAAAGGCGACAATATGGGCTTGGCTAGTCTGATGAACTGGTCAGTAGGTAGTCTGGCTTTTCTTTTCTTGGTCCTGTCACTGATCAACAATAAGCACCTCATACACTGGCCATTTCAAGAGTAGCCTATTTCAAGTGGGTGCCAGAGAGCCAAACAAGTCAGTTCAAAATTGGATTTGGCCAGGTTACAAACTGGAAGCCTAAATATGTGTTTGCCCCAGTGGTCGAAGTGGGTGGGATTGGAGGGACATGAAGTGCTCATACTTTTTTGATTTATGAAACGCTGTTCCCTTACTTTTTGTAAAAAGACAACCGTCCAGGGACAGTTAATTCTGATACTTTAAATGCCTCAGCTGAAGTGTGATTCAGTGGGTCTCCTGTGTGGGAAGCCGAAGCCTGGGCAGACAGGCTTTCCAGCCAGGATGTCTGCTTGCCTGGAAGAAATGCTTATGTGCGCAATGAGTTAATCTGCAAATGTAAATGATGCTCTGGAGCCAGTACTGGATTTAATTTACCTAATCACTTGAAGCTTTGTGATGATAAAGGTTAATTCTTTTTGAGTGGTAGTGCAAAGAGTCAACAACTGGGCTGTGAAGTGCGTACTTTTAATTGAAATAGTATTTATATCACGGTTACTAACCACTACGACAGAGCAAACCCCCAAGTGGTTTACGGCAGACCTACAGGAATCCATGCGCTCCTGCAGACGACTGGAACGTAAATGGAGGATCAGCAAATCAACCGAAAACCACACAGCCTGCAAAAATGCAGTCACCACGCACCACCAGAACATCAGAATCGCAAAAAAAACCTCCTTTCAAGCACACCTCAGCACCAGCGCTCACAAGAGCTCTTTGCCATCATCAAAGAGTTCACAAACCCCGGGACAGATACCTCATCCATCCCAAGACTTCTGCAACGACTTCACCACCTTCTTTCACCGTAAGATCCAGGATTCAGGAAGCAAATCTCGCCAGCGCCACTCACCACCACGGACCTAGCACCTCACCAGATACTGAACTCCTAGACCCCCATCACCATAGAGGACAACCAAAGACTGATGAACTCTATCCACTCGGAAGCACCCTCGGATCCATCCCCTCATCACATCCTCAACCTCGCCAGCGCCACCATAGCACCGGAGCTCTGCCGAACCATCAACCGATCCTTCGAGACCATCACATTCCCCTCAGACTGGATACATGCCGAAATCAGCCCAGTACTCAAGAAACCCACCGCCAACCCTAGGGAACTAAAGAACTACAGCCCCATCTCTCTGCTTCCTTTCCCAGCCAAGGTAACAGAGAAAGCCATCAACCAGAAACTCACTGAATTCCTCGAGGCACACCGTATTCTAGACCCACCCAGTCCAGATTCAGAAGCAATCACAGCCTCGAAACCGCACTCTTAGCAGCCACCTATGACATATGCATCATACTGGACCACAGAGGCACGACCACACTCATCCTCCTCGACCTCTCCACCGCATTTGACAACATTTCCCACTCCACCCTCTGCGACAGACTGCACAACGCCGGCATCCGAGACAAAGCCCTCCACCAGAAGAACACAGAGGGTCAGAATACCATCGTTCACGTCAGAACCTATAGGCACCTGCTGCCGAGTGCCCCCGGGATCTTTAGCCAGTGCGATGCTTTTCAACATCTACATGGCCCCACTTGCCAAGATTACCAAACAACACGAGCTAAACATAGTCTCCTACGCCCAACTGATCCTCTCCCTGTCCCGAGGACTCTGCTCAAGGCAAGAGGAAGTTCCACAACAGGATGAAAGGAGTTGCCGCCTGGATGTAGGCCAGCTGCCTGAAGCTCAACTCGGACAACACAGAGATCCACGTGATCGGCTCCACCCCCTATGCCTGGCACGACTCCTGGTGGCCCACTGCTCTGGGCAACGCCCTCACTGACCATGCGCGCAACCTGGGCATCATCCTGCACTCCTCTCTATCAATGACCGATAGTTAAAGCTGTCTCTTCGTCATGGTTCCACACCCTCAAACTCCTACGGAAGATTTTCAAATGGACCTCACCCCCCGACATGAGGAAGACAGTCACCCACACACTCATCACCAGCAAACTGGACCATGCCAACGCACTCTATGCCAGCATCACCAAGAAACTTCAATCAAGTCAAGACTACCAAGAGTCCAGAATGCAGCAGCCAGACTCAACCTGGACATCCCATAACACAGCAACATCTCCTCCTACCTCAGAGACTTACACTGGCTCCCAGTCAACAAGTGCATCACATACAAACTCCTGATCCACACCTTCAAGGCAGTGCACAACATAGGACTGGCATATCGCAACCACTGCCTCACCTTCTACGTACTCAACTGATGTCTCTGTTCCTCCCAGCTCGCCCTCGCAGCCAACCCCAAGATCTGGAAAAGCACAGCAGGAGGAAGATCCTTTTCCTACCTAGCAGCCCGGACATGGAACGCCCTACCTCGCAAGCTCAGGCAGACCGCATCACTAAAGCAATTCAGGAAGGACCTCAAGACCTGGCTCTTTGACTGAGCAGCACGCCCACATTTAGCGCTTTGAGACCCTATGGGTGTTTAGCCGTGCTCTATAAATCCAAGACTGACTACTACACCGGGAGGTGTTGAAGGGACAGTAATGTAAAAAAACAAAAAAAGCATTACGTACACTCTGCCTATTACTAAAATCTATATTTTGGAAGCACCATTTTATCTTTACTATTTTGCACATTTTGTTGCAGTCTGTCTTATTCTGTGTGTAAAGCAGGTTTAAAATAATGAATTACATATTCACAGTGCTTTCTTTCACAGGCTGTGACCTCGTAGTACTAAAAATACACAAGTCACTTTTCTCCAAAGCACCAACCAAGACTTAATTCTATGGCTCTCTGGTTAGACACAGACCTCTGGAATGCATTAACTAATATTTGCTTCATAATATACTGTTGTATATTTCCCAATGAGTAACAACTGTTTTTATTTATTTTTCATGTAAGCTGCATGTTATTTTATATGTAGCTACCTGTCGACGAAAGACCGAAAACATGCACAGAATATTTTTTTTGTTTTAAGCCACATCTTTGACCCTGCCCCCACGCTCGCTGACCCCACAAGCATCATGCAGAATTACAGTTACCATACTTTTTTAATGTACTTCGATCGCTGGTTTGCCCCAGTCCTAATGTGTTGAAAGCTGTGTCCATAGTGTGTCCAGCTCTCTTACCCGACTCAAAGATATCAGCGCGGGAGAAGAATGAAAGAGTTGGATTTCAAAATAAGTAGAAGTATTTTTGCTCAGGCTCACCTTTGTTCAAGTGGGCAGTTTCTGCCTAGATGGTGCACAGGAGGGTAGCTCTTGCAGTACCTCAACGTGCTTGACCTTGTCTGCTCAACTATATTCGAACGGCTAATTGTAAACTCTCATTTCCAACACCACCAAATAAATGCCTTTCCAAATACAGGGCAAAGGTTACCACTTCAGAGCCTCCGAAGAGGCGCTGCTCCATCATTCTCCCGAATCACACTGCCAAACTCCCACTGCTGAGTGATGCGAGCGCACCACGTGAAGAAGTGACGGGTAAGCTGAAGGCAGATCTGGACATGAACAAGCACATCCCAACTGTCGGTTGCTAAGGGAAGGCAGCAGACATCTCATGTGGTGTGGTGTGCTACCACAAGATGAGGCAAGGTCTTTTTTGTAATGTCCTCTAATAAAAATAGAATAATGTGCGTTCAGAAGCACTGTTCAAACAATGAGCGAGTGAGACACAGCTGAAAACTGCAAAGATGCCACTTGAAAGAAAAGGGACCGAGATCCTGATGTTACTCCACCCAATGCTTCATCTTTGCCTGAATTCTGGCCAGACTTTCTTTTCAAACTGCACTGCGTCATTCTGTTTTTTTCGTTACAGCACTGTATCACACGCTCATAATTATTTTTATTTTTTAAACTACCTCCCAGACCGTTGCTATCTGACTCATCTCGGATTCTTTTTGACTTAAGTATTCTTAGATTATCTTATTCTTTGAAGGGGACAGTCAAACAAGCAAAAGTCCAGAGTACACCAATATAAAATAAAGGGTGGCTTATATGCAAGTTGCAGATGCTGCAGGTACTACGGTAATTTTAGTGCATTATAGTAGCTAATGAAAAACACTACCCATCCTGCATTTTTACTTTTAGTGACCAATATCAATTTCAGGACCATAACAAGATTCTTTGTATTATTATAAGTTCTTCCTTCAAAATAAAAATGAACTTAAATTAAACACTGTAAGTAGATAAGGCAACACTAAACACTTCCAGAATCGCCATACCATAGGATGTCTACACCTGATGGCAGGTACACCCCTATTACTCCAACTTTAGCAGTCTCATGAGTTCAACGATAACAAATATCTTTATTCTCACTTGTTAAGACTGACAGTTCAGGAACACTTTTTAAAATTAATTAACAAACCAGATACAATGGGACCCAACCCCTTTAGGAACATAAACCCCTAGTTCAAAAATTAAACATGACAAACGAACAAGTTACTTACCTTCGGTAACGCCTTTTCTGGTGGATACACTAGCTACCTGTGGATTCCTCACCTAAAGAATTTTCCCCACGCGCCAGCCCTCGACTGACATTTTCTTCTAGCTCTGCATGTCGACGATGACGTCACAATTGCCCGACTCCACGTGACACCGTATGACGTCATCCAGGCAATAAGAAGCCCTTGTCGACGTGCAGACGTCAGTTATCACAATTTTTTACGTGCCTTTGAGGCGAACAGGTGAACATTGACATTACAGAGTGATATAAGCACATCAATTAAACTTATATACCAACTTTTATTCCAATAATATGAAACAAAACTAATGGAAACAACACAAATTATGCATATAAATATATATACATATCCACTCATGTTTCCTTTGAAATATACACATATATAAAGAAATATATATACATTGCATTATCATATACATATATACAATATACAGGTGCTCAACCAAGGAATTTGTGGTAAGACCAGTCAGGCAACGGGGAGGCGGGTGGGACGGTAAGGAATCCACAGGTAGCTAGTGTATCCACCTGAAAAGGCATTACCAAAGGTAAGTAACTTGTCCTTCTGATGGATACAACTACCTGTGGATTCCTCACCTAAAGAATAGAGTCCCAAAGCAGTACCACCTCCGGAGGTGGGTGCCTGAATGGTCAAACCAAGAAATCCTGCAGCACTGAGCGGGCAAAATGGCCATCCCTCCTGACCTCAGAGTCCAAACAATAATGTTTGACAAAAGTATGGAGGGATGCCCAAGTTGCCGCTTTGCAGATGTCAACCACAGGAACACCCCTAGCCAAGGCCGACAAAGCAGCCTTAGCCCTGGTGGAATGGGTTTGGAGCCCTACAGGAGGTTCTTTCTTTGCTGAAGAATAACAAAGCTTGATGCAGAGAATGACCCACCTGGACAGCGTTCTCTTGTGGACAGCTCTGCCTCTCCTCTTCCCCACGTATCCAACTAAGAGCTGATTGTCTTGCCTGAACTCCCTCATCCTGGTGACAAAGAAGCTCAACGCTCTTCATGGATCCAACCGGTGAAGCCTCTCTTCCTCCTTGGATGGATGAGGTGGAGGATAAAAGGAAGAGAGAGTAATAGACTGTCCCAAATGAAAGGGTGTAACAACCTTCGGGAGGAAAGCCTTGGTCCTTAACACCACTTTGTCCCTGAAAAAGGAAATATATGGAGACTCTACACTAAGAGCCTGGAGCTCACTCACTCTTCTAGCAGATGTTATGGCCACTAGAATAACAGTCTTCAAAACTAAAAATCTTAAGGAACAAGAGTGCATCAGCTCAAATGGCGATCCCATAAGAAAGGTGAATACTAAGTTAAGATCCCACTGTGGCATAACAAACGGAGTGGGCGGAAACTTATTAGTGAGACCCTTAATGAACCTCAATACAAGAGGTGACTTAAACAAGGAGGGTTGGTCTGGAAGGCACAGAAAAGCCGACAGCGCTGATAAATAACCCTTAACTGTGGCAACTGCACAACCCCTCTGTGCCAAGGATAAAGCAAATAACAATATATCAGACAAATGGGCCTTCAAGGGATCAATTTGGTTCTCTTCACACCAACTGACAAATCTGGCCCACCTGCTTGCATAGATCGATTTGGTGGAGTGTCGCCTGGCCGATAAAATAACTTCCACCACCTCCGGCGGGAGAGAAAAGGAACTCAGATTGCCCCGTTCAATCTCCAGGCATGAAGGTGCAGGCTCTGGAGGTGGGGGTGTAGAACCTGCCCCTGCGACTGCGAGAGGAGGTCTGCCCTGTACAGGAGACTGAGCGGAGGGCACAGAGAGAGTTAGAGAAGATCCGAGTACCATACGCTTCTTAGCCAATCCAGGGCTATTAAGATCACTTGTGCCCTGTCTTGGCGGATCTTCCTCAAAACCCGAGGAATCAAGGGTATGGGAGGAAACGCGTAAAGCAACGACGGGCAGTGCATGTTCTCCTGTGTGGCAAACAGATCTATCTGTGGATATCCCCACCTCTGGAAGATGTAAAGGGCCAGATCTGGATGAAGAAGCCACTCATGATCGGTCGAGATGAGCCGACTGAGACTGTCCGCACGCATGTTCAGAACTCCTGCCAAATGATTTGCTACCAAGCAAATCCTGCGGTCCTGAAGCCAGGACCAGAGCTGAAGAGCTTCTCTGCAGAGAAGATACGACCCCACTCCTCCCTGCTTGTTTATATACCACATGGCAGTAGTATTGTCCGTCAGGACCTGAACCGACTGACCGCGAAGGGAAGGGAGGAAGGCCTTGGGAGCCAGACGTATCGCCCACAATTCCAACAAATTGATGTGAAACTTCTGTTCCACTGGAGACCAACAACCTTTGATCTCTAGGTCCCCAGATGAGCTCCCCAACCTAGAGTGGAAGCATCTGTTACAACTGTGGCCACTGGCAGAGGTAGCGAGAACGGCCTTCCTTGTGACAGGTTGCCGACCGCAGCCCACCATCGAAGATCCGCTGCAGCGTCTTGGGAGATCCTTATTGAGACCTCAAGTTCGCCTTTGTGTTGAAACCACTGCCTGCGGACGCACCACTGAAGAGCCCTCATGTGCCAGAATGCATGCGTGACCAGCAGAATGCAAGAAGCGAACAAACCGAACAGCCGAAGGACCTTGAGGACTGGAACGACCGCTCCATTTCGAAACACTGGAATCAACGCCTGAATGTCCTGAACCCGCTGCGGCGGAGGAAAGGCCCGATTCAATGTTGTGTCCAGTACTGCCCCTATGAACAGGAGGCGTTGAGAGGGCTCCAGGTGAGATTTGGGCACATTCACTGAGAAACCCAGGTCGAACAACAACTGAGTTGTCGACTGCAGATGATGCCGCAAGAGCTCTGAAGACTTGGCTTTGATCAACCAATCATCCAGATAAGGAAATACTGCTAATTCCCTTTCTTCTGAGCTCCGCTGCCACCACCGCCATCACCTTCGTGAAGACCCGAGGTGCAGAAGTAAGACCAAACGGGAGGACCGCAAACTGATAGTGCTGCAACCCCACCACAAACCGGAGATACTTCCTGTGTGACTTGAGGATCGGAATATGGAAGTACCCATCCTGCAAGTCAACAGACACCATCCAATCTCCTTCGTTCAACGCCAAAAGAACCTGTGACAGGGTCAGCATTTGACCTTTTCCTGCTTGAGGAACCAATTCAATATCCTCAGGTCCAGGATTGGCCTCAACCGACCATCCTTTTTGGGGATCAGGAAATGTCTTGAATAGCAGCCCTGACCCCTCTCCTGCTCTGGAACCAACTTGACTGCACCCTTTGACAAAAGGGACATCACCTCCTGTTGTAGTAACAGAAGATGGTCATCCGAACAGAAGGATGGGCGGGGAGGGAATGGAGGAGGAAACTCCTGAAAGGAAAGAGCATACCCTTTCCCCACAAGGTCGGTGACCCAGGAGTCTGATGTTATTGACTCCCACAAGCTAAGAAAGTGAGTAAGTCTCCCCCCATACAGGAGACGTGTGAGCAGGGAGTGATGGAGGACTAAGGCTGCTTTCCCAGCTGCACCCCTCCGGAAGAAGAGGAAGAGGCAGAGTGCTGCTGGGTGGCACCTCTAGTGCATACTCTACCCCTGCCCCTGAAGGATCTAAAAGGAAGAGTTCCTGCAGATTGCTGTGCTGCCGCATGGAGCCTGCCACGAAAGGAAGTGCCACAACCAAATCCTCTAAACCTCCTAAATGACTTCAAAGCAGAGGATGTGGCTGCTTGCAGACCCAAGGATCTCACCGAGGCTCTACTCTCTTTAAATCGTTCTAAAGCGGAGTCAGCTTTTGATCCAAAAAGTTTGTCTCCATCAAATGGCAGGTCCAGGAGAGTAGTCTGAACATCAAGGACGAGCCCGGACGATCGCAGCCAGGCCTGCCGTCTCGTTGCTATGGACGTGCCCATAGCCCTGGCCACCGAGTCCGAGGTGTCCAGCCCAGATTGAATCACCTGGGTCGCCACTGCCTGAGCGTCCGACAAAAGGTTCAGCACCTCCTGTGATAATCCCAGGTGGTCCTTAGCCTCTTCCATAAGGGCATAAATGTAACAACCTAAAATGCAAGTAGCATTAGTAGATTTTAAAGCCATGCTGCAGGAAGAGAAGGCCATTTTAGCTGCCTGGTCCATTCTCTTAAACTCCCTTTCCGCTGGAGCCCCGGGAAACGAACCAGGAGCAGAATGGGAGGAGCACGACGCTTGGACAACCAAACTCTCCGGAGTTGGGTGCTTGGTCAAAAAGTCCGGATCACCTGGGGCCACACGATAGCGTCATGCCACCACCCTGTTCACGGCAGCCGAAGTCACTGGCTTCTTCCAAACTTCTTTAATAGGGTCCAAAGGAGCCTCATTGAAAGGAAGAAGGGGTTCCGCCACAGCTGATGCTGGATGCAGCACTTCGGTCAGGAGGTTAGTCTTCACCTCCGCAGCAGATAGTGGAAGGTCCAAAAAGTCTGCTGCTTTCCTCACTACAGCGTGAAAAGAAGGAGCCTCCTCCGTATACTCCCCCAGAGAAGTCAGGTCCCATTCCGGGGAAGTTTCTAGGCCGCTTGCAGTATCCAAGCCTTGAAGGTCCCCTGAAGGCTCCATGATTTCACCTTCCTCCAAGTGCTGCCTCTCATATTCTTGTTCTTCCAGCAGCCTTAGAGCCAACCTCCTGGAGCGGAGCCTGGATTCGAGCCCCGGCGTCGATAAGGCGTCGGCCAACGCCAAAGATCTGACGACGCCAACCCTCGGAGCCATCCGACGCGGGATCCCCCGGCGCCACAGGCAATTTCAAGGTCGACTGGATCCATGGTGAATCCAACGGCGCCGGGACGGTGGACATCGTCACCAGTCTTCTGGGCGACGCCAAAGGCATTGGCGCCGAAGCGGTTCTTCCAGAAGGAAGAAAGGGCATAAAGAGTGTCGGCTTGTAAGATGCCGGAGCACCCAAGTCAAAGGAACTGACAGACCCACATGCCCTCCACCAGGCGCCATGGTGGCAAAAATATTAAACATGGCATTCAGAAATGCTGCGGGGTCCGTGCCCGGCGCCGGGAAAGCCGGATAACCTTGAGGAACCGGTGCCGGAGGTGAAGCCGATGATGGCCCAGGCATCTCCTGCTCCGGAGAAGCCCTCGGCTCCTGATGCGGATCCCACTTCATACACCGACAGTGGAGACGTTGGAGAAGCTGGAGTCGTTGGAGGTGGAGGTGTGACAGTCGGGCTGATCTCCCACGCCGATCGGCGCCGAGCCGATGGCGACCTCGAACGGGAGTGTTCTCTGCTCGATCTGCACCGTGAGCCATGTCGACGTCGAGAATCCCGATGGCGCCAATGAGTCTTCGAGGATCTTGAAGAAGACTCTCTACGATGATACTTCTCCTTCCTCTTCTTAGAACGAGCAAGAAACAACTTAGCCTCCCGTTCTTTCAGGGCCTTAGGATTCATGCGTTGGCATGAACCGCATGACTCGACTTCATGGTCGAAACTAAGGCACCATAAGCAATTCTCATGCGGGTCCGTGACCGACATGCGACCTCCACACTGTTTACAGGGTTTAAAACCCAATTTCCTCGGTTGCGACATAGTTACACCGGAGTGAAACTGTAGCTCCCTGGTAGCCTTGAAGAAAAACCGTTACTCGAAGGCACGGAAAAAAAGGGAACGGACGTCTGCACGTCGACGAGGGCTTCTAATTGCCTGGATGACGTCATACGGCGTCACATGGAGTCGGGCAATTGTGGCGTCATCATTGACGTGCAGAGCTAGAAGAATATTTCCGTTGAGGGCTGGCGTGTGGGGAAAATTATTTAGGTGAGGAATCCACAGGTAGTTGTATCCATCAGAAACAAATATGTTCAGTGCCTAACGACCGGCTAGCTGGGAGACCTAACATAAAACTATTGTGCTTTTCTACCAACCTTTTTTAAAATATGCATTTTCTTTCTTAACACTCTATCATGCATGACTTTCAAAGAAGAAAGTGGACCAGATATTCAAAAACGTGGTCTCCTGAGCTTAAGGAAACCACATATGTGGAGACAAAGCATGTGCAACTGCTGAAATACTCTCAAGCAATCACCAGTTAAGAACCTCATCTTGTTTGGGGTCCGATCAACCACCTGCTTCATACATTAAGGAAGAGATCGAAGGTGGTAGGCCTTATTTCAATAGATAGGCTGGAGAGGAGCTTTCATTGAAAAAAAAAAAAAAACATTTTATTTCATATCATTGTCAAAAAAATTTCATTTTCTTTCAGCCTCCCCTATCCAGGAAGTTGCCAAAGGGGAAGATGAACCAGATATATATTTTACGCTAGTACTGTAAACCATAAACAGGCTTTCCATACACTTGTGTCGCATCATGTTCTAAGATAACACTGGGGCGTCCTTCATTAGAAAATCTAAAAGTAGACTGCAGATAAATGCCCTCACAAAGTTGACATAAGAAGAGAAACACACACTAAACCCTCAAACCCTATTATCTATCACCCTTCTGACCACTGCAAGGACACCTCAGACTCACTGCACCAAGCAGGAAGGTCAGCAGAGAGGAAAGAGCGATGATGATAGAATATAAACAACTGCTTTTTAAGTCCTCTGTAGTGCACCAACACAAACAAAGAGACGATATACCACCAAATTCCACCATCCACCAAAAACCTTTATTTATAGCAATCCACCACAAAGGATAATAAAAACTTAACATAACAGAGACCTAGGGTCTCCGGGAGCATTCTCAGAGTCACCTCCTTTAGCATGTCCTCTTTTGATTTTATCCAGAAAAGGAATGGGCAACATCAACCTTCTCAATGATGTGCACTTGCTGCTCATATGGCATCTTCAGTCTCTTTGGATAAAGGTATCTCTGTGCCCACCTGTGGAAATTCCTTCCTCCAGGTTTGTAAGTCATGTAATTCTGCTTGAATTTTGCTACTGAAATCAGAGAAAACCATGACTCACTGCTCTTGAAGCTCAATAGTATTGCCCTGACTACTATGTGTCCCTCACCATTGATGGCAGTCTCACCAATAACAGTCACATAGCCCACACACTGCTTTGAGAGCTGGCATATCTTAAGGAGTGCCACCATGAACCACACTTCTTCAGTGACCTCACCTCCCTAAAAGCCCCTGACTAGGCCAGTCAAGCATTTACCTTGCGTAGGAGCAGGGGGTCAAACACAGCAAGGGCATTATTTTCAAGATCATTTCATCTTTGCCTCCACCTTGAGGACAGAGGTGACTGCGCAATCTCTGAACTCCACCACTGCTACAGTGTCATCCAAGAGCCTGGAAAGATCAGTCTTGAATTAGAATTTCCCCAGTTGGTTTTAAGAGCACCACAAAAACATATTTCCTTCATTTCCAATCTGCCCTGCTTTTCTTCTATATTTTCATCCATGGATGCAACCTTTTCAATGCTGTGTAAAATGCCTAGCAAGCTCTTTAAGGTGGCTATTTCATTAGTACTGGAGCTACAGAAATCCCATCCTAAGGAATATAATGATGGTGGAGATCTCTCTCTCTCTTGTAGAGCAGGCTACATCATTACATTGAGTATGAAGATGCTGATCTTTTGCAGTTAATTTCCAAAAACTTGATACTTCTGTAAATCTACCAGATGCAACGTTAGTGGTCCAGTCTGCAAGGGATGCTTATTTCCAAATCTCTAAGGTGTAGGGTTATCAGATATGTATTGATTAAATAAGTTGTCTGACCTCCAATTGCACCTAATCTTTTCAATTGGCTAATATTTCTTATGTGATATGTGTTGTAATTACTTGACCTATGGGTCAAACCAGTGTGTATATTATCTTACTACTTTCCCTCATCCATTTTCCTTTCCCCCTCCCATTCTAATGGAATGTTCCTGTCAGTTTAATACACATACAGATTCAGTTTAGATTGGAATGTGAGAGAGATTCTTTGACCTAAAAGCAGATGGTGTTTTATTAAGCATACTTAAGAACTACAAAGTGCTTTGGACCTATTATAACACTGACGACGAGGAGCTGTGAGGGGACAGCAACACCATCACCCCCCCACTTACCGTACTTAGTCAGGAATCTACATTCATCATTACAACTGAAGGAGAAAACATCAGGAAGATTATCTGCATCACACCAACTTGAATCTTCAGGACTTATCAATTTTGAAGGCAGAACCATCTTTAAACAGTAAAAAGTCAGTACACCTAACTATTTGGCAACTACAAACTCTTCAAGCAATTGTAAGTCAGTTTCTACTGTTTGCCATCATTTCCCTAAGGGGACTTTTGAATACAAGTTTCTCTCCAAATACTATATTCCTAATAATGTACTTGCTGACCTGCATTTCTCAAGAAACCTGTAGCCTGTACACAATTTTGTAACTGACTCCAGCAATCGCATATTACTAAGGATTGGAGTTAATTAAGAGCATTTCATGTTTATTGCTCAGCTTGTCAAACAGTGATACATTGAAGGGTTAAATGTCAGACACCTCTTCGCGCTGTTCCCTTCCTGAACAGAACTCCATGGCAAGCGTCGCCCGAGGCAAATATTTTCACAGACGTGCGACGTTCTAAGGCCATAATGGTAGCAAGGGAAGTTTGAATTTACCCATTTCAGCACCAGTTTGTATGTTAAGAAAAATCAATCCAAACATTGTACTTACTGGAAGCTGCAGTACCTCCACAGTTGTCTCGGAATAGTATCCTTGAGAGACTCTGGGACTCCATGTTTTTACATGCCCATTGTGCATCACAGGGGCGGTTTTTCTACTGGACACGCCTTTTTTAAGTGAAAGGAAAAACAGCTAGTCCAACCACTTTCTGCTGTGGAAACAGATGTACTTGACAGTCCTCTTTCAATCAGGCTCTCTATACAAACAAGCATTGGAAAAAATAAATTCTATAGCTACCAGATACCTAGCACAAGCACTACATAAGTGATTTCGGCAAAGTACCTACCCTCTTAATTCACTCTATAGTTAATTACGTTTGTACTGTTCAATATGACAGCAGCAAGTATGTCCCAGCCCCCACCTTTTCTGAACGAAGAAGGAAAACCAATTCTGCCTTGGAAACAGTGGACAAAACTGTTTGAATCCTATTTAATTGCAAAAGGGGGAGAAAAATTCACACCATTAAGGAAACAGCATATCCTACTATATAATGTGAGAAAAGAGGAAAGGAACATTTATGAAAATATAACGCAAACCGAGGAGGATGGAGAAGAGGAAGAAGAAGATCAAATGGATGCTTATCAGGCTACTTTCAACAAACTACGAGATAATTTAGGAAAAAGAATAAATGTGGTCCTAGAAAGGCACAAGTTTGTCATGAGGGCGCAGGGCAAAAATGAAAAAGTGACAGCTTATATTGCTATCTTGAGAGGATTATCGAACACGTGTGAGTTTGACTCATTAACAGATTCCTTAATTTGAGATCAATTGGTCAGGTGTACCAACAATCCTAGCAGGAGAAACTACTCACACAGAACGTAGATTTGAGATTATCTATTGCTGTGGCAGTTGGGACAGAACACACAGCAGAGTGTATAAAAAAGAGACGAGAGTGAATTCTGATAAACAAACATCATTTGTGGATGTAGTAAAGAAACTGGAAAGTCCAAGCTCATAAAGCTGATGACCTACATAAACACAATACCAACAAAAATTATAATTTTTACAAACAACCAGCGATGAATGACAAAACAAAGTTTTTTCTTTGTGGTAACATAGGTCATCTCGCAAACTACATGCACTGCCAAGCCAGAACGTCCATATGTAGAAAATGTGGCAAGAAAGGACACTTTGTCAGGGTGTGTACGAACTTGCATAACAAACAGGTGCATATGGTAGAATCTAATACTCTAAAGTAAGTTAAGTTTGTATTCCAAGTATCTGATGAGAACAAAAAAGTGACGTTTCTATCATGTGAAATTTTATTAGATAATAAACCAGTAACAGTATTTGTAGATTCATGTTCTCCATACACCTTATTGGACAAGGAAAAATGTGATGCGATGTTTCCCAATAGCAAATATTTACTAGAACCACCAGAAATTAAACCTGGGGGTACAATGGAGATGCCATACCGCTGGAGGGTAGCGCCAAAATGAGAATCTGTTTCAAAGATAGAAGCACAGTAGGGGATGTATACATCACTAAAAAGGGGTCAAATCTTCTGGGATGGAAGCATCAAAAAGACTTGGGCATAAAATTAGATCCCAATAGTCCCAATTATGTTCTTGTAGTAAATCCTTCAATGTGTGGGGAAGAGGTTTGCATTGAATCCCCTGAACTATTCTCAGATAATTTAGGATTATTAAAAAATTACCAACATCACATTTAACTTAAATCCAAAGTAACTCCAGTTGTGCACAAAGTTAGACCGATTCCCCCATCTTCTTCATAACCCACTCAAGGAAGAGCTGGACAGGTTACTTGAGCTTAATGTAAATGAACCAATAGAATGCTCTGAGTGGTTGGCTCCATTGTAATTGCCCACAAGGGCACCAAGAGCCAGATTAGGCTCTGTGTTGACCTCAGGGACTTGAATAATAACATGTGGGTGGATCGTCATCCATTACCCCAGATACATGAAATCCTCACAATAATTTACAAAGCTTCTTATTTTAGTGTGCTGGATCTTTCTTGAGCCTACCACTAGGTGGAATTAGATTCCCCCTCCAGACACTCAACTTCATTTGTAACCCCATTAGGAGCATTTCAATACAAAAGAATGCCACTTGGATTGGCTTCAGCCGCAGCTGCATTCCCAAGAATAATGCACACTTACTACAGGACATTTCCAAACCCATCTGTTTCCAAGACAATTTTTTAATTTTTGGGAAGGACCTTGAGGAACTTGATAACACTCTCAGGGCAGTATTAAATAAATTAAAAGAATCTGGATTAACCATTAAAAAAGAAAAATGTTGAATTGGGGTAACCTCTGTAGTGTATGTAGGCCACACAATATCACGAGAAGACATTAAATCCAAGATTGATCTAGTGGAGTCAGTAAAAAAGGCACCAGTCCCCACCAACAAAGATGATTTAAAGTCCTTCCTCAGAGTTGTTGAATTCTGCTCTAAATGTGTGGCAGGCTTTGTCAACGTTGTGGAACCTTTACATAACCAATTCAAGAAAAGTACAAAAGTTCTGTGGGATGAGATGTGTCAAAAAGCATTTAATGATATAAAAACAGCCATAATTAATGCTTCACCACTGGGAAGGTTTGATCCTAACAAGTCTACCTATTTGACCACAGATGCCAGTAACAAAGGGCTAGGGGCCATGCTCACACAAAGAGAGAATGGGACAGAACATATAATTGTAATTGCATCAATAGCTCTTAAAGGGACCGAATGCAGATACTCGGTGGTGGAAAAAGAAGCATTAGCCTGCTACTGGGCAGTAAGACACTTCAATTTTTTTTATGGAGGATCCCTTTCACAATAAGATCAGACCACAAACCCTTAGTACATGCTTTCTCAACAAAAGGATCAGAAAGAACTACACCCAACATTTCTCGGTGGATGCTGGGATTAGAAGGGTACAATTTCAAAGTACTATATTTACCAGGATCACAAAACAAAGTTACAGATTATCTATCTCGGAATCCTCTGGAGGGACAAGATCAAGGGTTAGAAGAAATTCCAGGGGACATGGTATTAGAGATAACTTTGTCAAGCGTAGGGTCTGAAGAATGGGAGCAGAGTATGGAAAATGATAATGAACTAAAAAGTCTCTATTCCTACATACATGAAGGTTGGCCTACACATAAGAGCAACTTACCCAACCACATAAATAATTACTGGGAAGTGAGGATGGAATTAAGTGATAATGGAAAATGTATTTGTGGGGGAAATAAAATTATGCCTCCCCAAGCCATGAGGGAAAAGATAACCAGGCTAGCCCATGAGGGACATCTGGGACGCAGCCTAACAAAAAAAAACAGAATAAGAGAAGAATATTGGAGGCCTCACATGGACGCCATGGTTGAAGAATTAGGTAAAAACTGTAGAGACTGTGCTAACAGTGACAAAATCCTAAGTACCCGAAAAACCCCACTCTCACCAGTCAAAATTCCAAATAAACCATGGTCACAAGTAGCTCTTGATATAATTGGACCACAAAACTACAAATCTCTCAGAGAACGATTCATACTAGTACTAATAGATTACAACACAAGATGGGTTATAACTGTGTTCATTATATCACAAGTACACTCATTACATTTTTGGAAGATACATTCTTTGAGGAGGGAATCCCAGACACACTAATAACAGACAATGGGGTACAGTTCACGTCACACCAAATGCAGGCATTCTTAGAAACATTATCCATAAAACACATGAAAATTGCCCTTTACTGTCCTAGGGCTAATGGACTGGTGGAACGTATGAACCGCATTGATCAAAGAGTGCATGCAAAGGGCAGAAATAACTCATATTCCCATTGTCAGAGCTCTTCAAGAAAGCATATGGACATATCGCACCACCCCTAACTCCATTATAGGGGGTATCACCTTTTGTTTCACTTAAAGGAAGACAACCTAAAACAAAACAATGTGCTTCTTGGCTTGAAAACAAAGAATAAACAGCAGTCTCCAGGTAATAGATAATGGAAAAGATCCAAAAACATCAGAACAAATATAAACTACGATATAACAAACATAACTGGACAACGTTCTCAAATTTTAAGAAGGGAGAATGGGTGAAAGTCAAAATTTCTGAAAATAGGATAAAAGGGAATAACCATTTCTCCAAACCATTGAGTGTGTCAAGAGTGGGGAAAAATGTTGTCACCTTAGCGAATGGCCAGACCAGGGGAATGGACAAAATCTCCAAATTTAGCAATGAGACACACAACTTAATCTCGACTCAATTTGCATGAGATCAGACAAAATCAAACATGAATACCCAAGGAGTAGAAAATATTAAAAGAAAAAGGAAAATACCTGAATGGCATAAAGATTTCAAAATGTATTAATGCTACCTTAATATTTGATTTGGGTTGTTCTCTTCTTAAACTGTTATAACCCATTATGGTTAATTTCTACTGTAATTATGATTGGTACTTTGTCTCTTTATTTACAGGTATATCGTCTGAACGTCTTCATTGGTTAAAAAAGAGATGTGTTGGAATTACTTGACCTATGGTTCGAACCAGTGTGTATATTATCTTACTACTTTCCCTCATCAATTTTCTTTTCCCCCTCCCCTTCCCATTCTAATGGAATGTTCCTGTCAGTTTAATACACATAGAGATTCTGTTTAGAGTGGAAGGTGAGAGAAGTTATTTGACTGAAAAGCTGATGGTGTTTTATTAAACATACTTAACTATGAAGTGCTTTGGACCTATAAATAACAATATGTTCTACAATAATTAGCAGCAAGCTAATGTCTCTTTGAAAAACAGCCACAGAACAATGAGCAAAATTATAGATTTTTGAGTTCTGACCACCATAAAGGCATCCAATGTTCTGCAGCATAGAGATGGCCGAATATTATTTTAGCTCGAAACACGGCATCCTTTGTCTTCCTACTTGAGTTGATCAGTGCCATAATGTAAAATGATGTCCCACTTGCTAAAGTACCTGAGGGGGCCTTAATATTTCACCTAAGATAACTGCTTTGCAGACATATGAAGGAGTTGGGCTGAGCTGGTCCTGTAACTAAGATTATAGGAGATATGAATGAAAACGGACCTGAAAAAGTGGCCCAAAAACCCACAGGATATGGTGTGCAGATGTAATCTTCGACACCTGACTGAAAAGAAAAAGAAAAGACTTGATACCTGTGGCAGCAGGTAGGCTAAAACTAAGATTCAGTGTTTCCAATTGGATGAAAATCTGCTGTGGACAAAGGAAACCCCCTCAGCAATGGGGTGCTCAAGCAGAGCGATGAAAGGCAAAGGTGCAGGACCACTTATTGGAGAAGTACAGATGTCCACTGAAAATTTCCTGTAGCTGGAAGACTGCTTCCTTAACAACCACTGAAATATGCCCTAGGTTATGGCCCTCTCCCATAGGTCTACTGCCAGCCAACAGAGTTATGAACTAACAGTAACCCCTTGCTTCTGTTTGTTTTTCAAATGTCGTAAAACAGATTACCAGTGCGTCAGAATGTGGTAGAGAAGAGTTACTCAGAAGAAACATCCAGAGAGCAACTATACTATCCAAGATTTAAATATTGCCTCGTCACATTCAAATAGGGACTCCTAATGCTTTTTTGAACAATTGTTATTGATTTTTCCAAGGACATATAGTCTGCCGGTCAACAATTCATAAGAACAATGACTGAAAAAAAGAAACATGCACACCTGTGCTTAATTTGTAAATAAAAAATGTATCGGTGCCCAAAGCCCTCTTCTTAAACATGTGGCTGCTGCAATTAAATGTGCGAACACGGAATACTGAGGCAACGTAATCCTGAAGCCATCTCGGGCCTCTTCAGTCCATCTACAGCACTCCTGCCCCCTCAGCTCAATCTTGCAGCTCTCTGCTTTCTCCCATTGTGACGCCTTTTCGTTTTTCTCTTCCTCCATCTTTCCCATATGTGTCTTTTGCTCGCAGTAAATGCTTAAAGCAGAAAAATAAGTGCCGGCCCTCATAAATAAGTGCTGGTGCTCTGCACCGGAAACAACAAGCACAAATTAAGCATTGTACAGTACAGAATATATCAAAGACAAGCCTGGTGACCCATTCTCCCATGTGTCATCCTCCATTGCCCACCTTATCCTGCAGCTTGACCCATGTCATTATTCAAATTAAGTTGTGGAGAATGGGTTGGTTCTAGCATCACACCCCTATATTCCCCCTCCCCTCCATGCCTGCCATACCTGTTTGTGTTGTTTCTGTGGGCACTACAGGCTTTATACACAGCCATCCCCCAGCCTCATGCGTTGGTCCAGGCCACTCTTCCACATCGCCAGTGACGGGGGATGCCGCCTCCCACCCCTTCGCTATGTCCCGCTCTGTTAAAGTCAAGCCACAAAATAGTAAGGATAGCTTGTATTGATTATCCCCTAGTATGTCAGAGACATGAAGAAGATTATGTTTTGGGTCCATCCGGATTGAGCAAACAGAGCCTAGCCCATACATGATGTTACGCCTCTCCAAAAAAGATCTAAAGAGGGACAGCTCCACACTGAGTGGAGAAATGTGTCCTCCTCCACCGCACACCTTAGGCAAGCAAGGGAGGCAATCACCCCCATCCTCCACAGCCAGCGACGCGTATATTACACCCTGTGCAGGTACTTAAGCTGCCAACTCAAAAGGTTTCCCAACAAATATATCAAGACAATTAATTTGCATTTATTATTTCCTGGGTATCAAGTTACTACCAGCTTCAAAGGTCCCCACAAATACATCAGAAGACAACTTATTTGTGTTCATATGACATTTTCAGGATTATATATCAAAAATCAAGCAAACCTAAATACATCAATAGACACTGATTCTTAATGCACGGAATATAGATGGTCATTCTGTTTCATACACAAAATATAAAAGGACATTCCTCAGAGCATCTGTAGACTACGCACATTATATAAAAGGATATTCCTTAGAGAGAATCAGTAGACTCCACAACATTTCTATTGACATCAAAGGATACCAGTTGCAGTGTATTGATTATTGCAGGATGGGATGGAGCACCTATCAGCTAGTGAGAACTAGCTTAATTGATCCTTTTAACCTCTTGAAGACATTCTTGAAATGCTGACTGGGGCAGAGATGGCCCCTGGCCGAAGGTGGCTAAGGGAGCTGTAGAGCACTGCTCTTCCATTACCCTTAGTGCACACATGTATTGCTGGTGACTGGAGTCCAATGGTAATGAGAAAAGAAACCAACCAATAAAAGTGAAATTAATATTCTGAGATGGAGCTCAAGAAAGCAGCGGGGCACAAAGGAAGACAATGGGATTGCTTAGCCTCTGTTTAAGCCTGCCTTGCCCCTGAAGAGTCCCAGATTGGACTGGATGGGTGGGTCGGAGGAAGAGGAGGCATCTTCTGAAGGCTAGGAGCACAAGGATGCTTTAGCACATTGAAAAGACTTACTTGGCTGGAAGAACAATTGTTATCTGCACAGTGTTGCTTAGATGGCAATCAGTAATTTGACCAGGATCATGCCCATTTTTGTAACTGGAGGCTCGTACTATGCATTACTTCCTGCTTGTTTATTCTCTAGCAGCCTGTGATCATCGAAGTCCTCCAGAAGTGTAATATGGATTGTCCAAGAGTTATTGCTGGGAAGCAGTAATTTTTACTAAATCACAGAGGCAAAAATTATGCTGTCTTTTCTGCTGATGTATTCTCTGGAATCTAGTTAGTGGTCATAGCAAACAAGAAAAAACCACAATAACCAGCTTTACCCTGTTGCCGAAATAATGCTAACTGCATGTATCTCATTAACAGTCTATAAATAGTCTCCAGGGTGTCCATCACTTTCCCTTTCTTGCAGCTGGCAGTCTTTTGAGTGTCTTATCTGTAACTCCTTTTCCAATAGTGTTTTTATTGCTGTGACAGGTGGTAGTTAATTTTATTAATTTAGCATGTGCTTAATTTAACATTTGTTTTCATTCTGAGGCATCTTGGTGCCTTCTGCCCAGGGGCACACAATGTGCTGCTCCACAGCGTCGGTCCCTCTGGGGCCGCCATGCCTGAGCATTATCTTCCATATGCTTGAGTCAAGCATGGTCGCATTTCCTCACAGAGGGTGTTCTCTGTCAGTGTTGTGGAGTCTCTACGAGCTTAGAAACACAGTACCTACAGTAATGTAAGTAGGGTCAACATTCACAGGTCTCAGTCATTTCACTAAATAATGGATATGACGATAGAAAACATGTTTACTACATCATGGATATGTTGATGGAAAACCTGTCAGCAAGCATCAATTAATATGCAAAACTGATCTGTGGCGTTAGAAGAAGTATACCTCCTACTTCAGAATACCAATGTTTGAGGAATATTAATCCATTTCCACAACTAATTTCTTCTAAGTCTGACGAGCTTCTTCGCCATTAAACATGTAATCGGCTATATTCACTTGTTATTGTTTTAATCTCACTCAAGAGGGTTTGTGAAGCATAGGCTGCTCCATATCAAGAGGAACAAAAAGCATCACTTCCTCGGTGGAGCATTCTGCTTTTCTGGAGTATCCAAAGCTCTCTGTAGTGAAAGGTCAGAAAGAATATGAATTTCAAACTGTGCTTCTCATAACATTTACTGCTCAGTGGTTAATTTAAATAATAAAACCCCAATCCTGTGTACTTGGCTACTTTAACCGAGTGAGTGAAATGGTGTATGTCCAAGTGGGTATTGCCATTTCCACTATTTTTTTTGGTGGGAGGTCGTTCCTCCAGAGGATGTATGCATCCAAGGCATTTGGGGCTGAACCCAGACTTGAAGACATCATAGCACAAAAGTATAATAGGAACCTCCAACCTTGACAAAGTATTGATTTTCCAAGAGTTGCTCCTAGAAAGTCCTAATTTTAATAATGACACAGTGGCAAGCACTATTTCACTTCAGATTACTGAAATATTAATATATTTCTTTTATTTTCCCGCTCTTCGATTTTGGATATTGTTTTCTTTTCACAATTCCACAATCAAGACGGCCTCAATTGATACAGTGATGCTAAGGATATGGGAGAAAAGATTGTTGTGCATCTTCTCAGCTGTATCTCCAATTGTTTCGATTTGTATCCAGATTTACACAAAACAAAGTAAGCTTAAGAAAGAGGAAGTAATAGACGATTTGGGGCTATTTAGAGACTGTTAATGAGACACCTATGGAGTTTATATTAGTAATCTGGCACAAGGGTGCTGCTGGGTATTGTAGTCCTTTGTTTATTTTTTTCGTTATCATCAGTAATAATCAGTATCTGGCTCCTAGAAAATAAATCAGCAGAAAAGACAGTATAATACTTGGCTCCTTGTCTTTAAGTAAAATTAGCACTTCCCAGGAATAACGCATGGAAAAGCCAAATTTTACACTGCCGGAGGACCTCCATAGTGGCAGAGTCATAAAGATTCTTCTCACTGAATGGGTGATAAAAGATTGAACTCATACTACAGGAATGTGGCCTATAATTCCGCAAGGTGGCATTAGAGTTTGCCTACCTCAGTGAGAAATCCTCAACCAAGTATATCTTTTATTCCGTTGGATTCCAGACTCTCTGCCGCCTCTTACAGTTGGGAGGATGGCTTCTCGCCCTTTAGGCAACAAAAGACTAACCTCTGGGGGAGGGTGGGAGAAAGAGACTGAGTGGCTGTCTTTCGGTACCCCGTATTTGTCTAGACACTTTCTGTCAAATCGGAGCAAGTCTTGGCCATGGGGTGACGAGCAGAGAGGAGTGCACAGAGCACTCCCCTCAGTGTGCATGGATGTTTGGCTGGCTGTCTCGGGCCGGCCAAACACACATGCGCACAAGGGCTCTCTCCAACCTGGCACTGTGTAGCCGAGTTGGAGAGAGCCGTCCCAGGCTCCCAGTCTGAGTTGGAGCGACCAGCCAGGGCGCTCCAGCCCATCATAAAGCTGCTTCGAGCAGCATCATGATTGGCCGCAAGGCAGGCTGGGAGCCTGCAGTGCAGCAGAGAACGGCAGAGAGCGGCAGAGACGTCGTCCAGGCAAGTTTTTTGTAATTTTTTTTTTTGCATTTATATTTGATTTTTTTTTATCCCCCACTACTTTTCCAAGTTGCCAGCTGCGACTGGGGGTGAGGCAGTTGCTTCAGCACATCCAGACCTGGGCGCACTTCAGAATGGTAATGGAAAACAGCAGCAAAAGGTCAATTGTGAATAAGGCGAGCCCAGAAAACAACTTTTAACAAAGCACTGCTCATCTGCTTGTCATTTATATCTAAATGTACATAATGTGGCTTCAAAGAGATGGCATTTGCCAACAAACTTTTGTCACTGTTATGATCCAGTCCTATTCAAGATGAAAAAATGAGTCATGTGAAAGGCACCAATGTAAAACATAAAAGGTTCTTTATAAAGTTTTTTTTTTTAAAATAGGCTCATGTGGGCCTTTTAATTCTGCAAGGTGAAGGAAGGTAAGTGTTAAAGCAGAGTAAAAAAACTAACAAATCCACATTTGTTTCAGCCAAGTGTACGCACATAGCTAATACCATTCCAAATTCTCTGTTAAATAACTCTTTGAATATAAATTGACATTTATCTAGATATTTAAGAATATTGCTTTACAGTGCAACACTGAAGCACATTTTCACCAATAAAAGACTCAGACTGTCCTATCATCAGTGTCCTTCTCTCCCACAAAAACAGGCTCCCCACTTCAAAGGCTTTTGTTCATTTACTCCTCTTGTTCGTACCGCAACACCAGGAGTTTACAGCAACCCTACACTTTTAGTGAGCTGATGCCCCTGGGAAGCACCCCCGAGTCAGAAATTTGTTCCAGCACCTCCTCCTGAGGCTCCTCGAAAACCCGGTGCTGAATTGAAAAGTGTGCTGGTGTTGAAAGACAATGCTGCTAGGAGATCATGGATGCCCTCACCCCACTTTAGGGTGCCAGAAACTTGATAAAAAGAACAACAAAAAAGTGGTTAGTGAAATACTTGAATTCGTTTTAGCCATGGGAAACTACACAAGGTTTTGTTCTAGTGCATAATTTATTTTCTCAGTGGGAACATCAGGCTTGTCTGTTTCAAAAGGCATAGTCTGGCTCAATCTGACAAATCACAGTCCTCCTAATGGGAGCGAAAGCAACCCAAGACAGTTTTCACTTTGTTGGACCTCATTAGCAAGGTGCCCCTTAAGTCCTGTGGCACAGCAAGAATGTCAGGTGCCTTTGCTAGAGCTGTGCAATATTGCTTTGCGCACTCATCAAGTTTACCAGTACCAGCCTATGCTCTGGAGTCAAGGTTGTTGTGTGGGTCCCTCCCAAATATAGCCGCTTGCATGGGGGGAGTTTGCGGACTGATTAACAAAAAATTAGATGGCCCTGCTGAGTTGTCGGCGAGTGAACAATATGGGGCAGATTGACTGGTGGTGTAGGATTAGAGAAGGACAAGTGTTGGATGTGCTGTTAAACTGTTTTGTACACACCAGATGAGATGGCCTTGCTGTTTCAATTACTGCAGTCTGGCATTCAAGGCATACAGAAACAAACATGAAATCAAAATTCAAATCAGCCTTTCAAAAAATAAAAAATACAGAGCCTGGAATTGAGGAAGCAGGGCAGGCCGAGACAACTAAAAATCTGCAGCTTCGGGACGTGGGGGGTGAAACAAATCAAGACACTAGTTCACCACTGAGCAAACCTTCCCAATCACAGGAGCAGGAAGAAAGTAACACTGAAGAGGCTGACCAGCTGTGGATCTGAAGGGTCTGGAACTGCACCCAAGTCTGTTGTTAGCTTGAGTCCCATCATGATCTGAAGTAGGGATGAGGACTGTGTTGTAATATCCTCCCAGTCGTCTGCTCAGCGTTGGAGCAGCATCATAACAAGACATTACCTGGTAGTATACAACACGAGCTGGTGCCTGTGCGCCACTGGTCCTTCTTGTCCCTTATGTTGCTCAGATGGTGGTGAGAACATGCCCAGTAACTAGGGAGGGTGGCTTATTTCTGTTCCTCTTATAACAATATGTTTTGCTTGCCATCTAGACGCCTTTCCCTCAACGCCCTCCTGCACCAAGTGGCAGCTCCCTTCGAATGCGGGGGCAGAAGGAGGAGAGGGTGTGCTGCATGAGCCTCATCAGGGCTCCAGAGGAGGAGCAGAATCACATTCCCCTATGCAACCCTCTCTGGACCAGACAAAGGGCACTTCCTATAGCTTGCACCCATGGAGTGTGTGCAACCTCTTGGCTTAGTGAGTTGGGAATACGAAGTCCTTAAGGACAGATGAGCCCAAACTCATGGCTCAAAGGTAGTGTTAACACTCCACGGTCAGACAAGGAGTGCGCACATCTGGAGATGCAACTGAACGTCTGCAGCAAGAGACAGTTGGCCCCCATGGCCGATTGTCAACTCACCAAGATGTACAACAGTTGTCTCTAGAGCAAGGAAACAGGGGCTCCCAGGAGCGTACACTGGCTCAGTATTAACAGCCCATTAGCATTTTACCTAAAATATTTAGTGAGTATGAAATTAGGTGATTGTGAGCCTTATGAGAGTGTATGAGCAACCAGTAGGTCAAGTATTTCAGTTCTGGCAGGGCTGGCTTCACTTTCCGTCTTTCCAACGTCGGTAAAATAAGCAGCCTTGAATCAGACGATTCTAACTTATTTTACAGGCCCTGAAATAATTAAGTTCATGGTATGTGCTAAATAAATGGTGACTTATCTACAATATTATCTAAAGCAAAAATATCCACTTACAATGTGTACATCGACAGTGAAACGGTGACTTAATTTTTACTGTCACCTACGGGCAGCAGGTCCCTACTATACCACTTCAGAAATATGAAGGTGGATTGCTGCAGTATAACCTTAGCTGCGAACGAATGGCCTTTTCGGCCCATACTTACAAACCAAATTAAATAAGAGCCAATGAAAAGTCCTGAATTCTGCATGAGTGGAACAGTCTGTACGGGAGTCCCGGTGGGTGGCAACCCCTTGTTATTGGCGCACTGTAACTGTCTAACAGGCTGGCCACTCAAGATGGGGTCTCGAAGCCTGAAGGCAAGTGATGCAGCCAGCGTGGTTGTACCAACAGGTCATGAAAACGGAATGAAATGCACACACGTTCCCCTTGTTCCTCCTCCCTAGCCGTGCCAAAACAAATTCTATTAAATTTTCATCTAAGGAATGTGAGTGCATAAATGTCAAATGTATCAAAAGATGCCATCTTTCCCAGATTTCTAGACAACCATTAATGCAAATTAAGGGCTAATCAAAACACATAGAAGAGTAGTTAAAGTGGCACACGTCTGTGAACAACAGTGCAGCACAGTAGCACTTCCTTACAGCAGTTCTATTTTTTAAGCCAAGAAACCAGTAAGATCTAGCTGTGCTGAAGGCAACTGAATGCACTACAGAGAAAAAAAAAATGGTGTGTGATTTCTATGTTATATCTAAATATTTACTCGTCTTAATACGGCATATTTAAATGTACGTATGAATTGTACACAATCAATTCAGCACATACAAATCAAGTATCTTATACTAGAGGCGTTTGTACCGTGCACACTGTCGACAAGTTGTGGTCTCCTGGCGTTAGGAGTAGGCTGGGAGTCTTCCAAAGCATCGAACCAACTTTATGGCCGGTTCGTCCACACATATTGCTATTCAGATATTAATGGAAAGGGTCCTTAGAACCTTAACACAGGCTTCTTTGGAGAATGTGAATTAGTGTCTTTGGGGATGCAAGACTGGTAAAAAAAAAAGGCTATTTCGACGTTTTAGGTATTCATTATAAAACAATGTTGTCTAGTACAGTGGTTCCCAGTGGGAAGTGAGCCCTGGTCTGGCCAGGAACCAGGGTTCAATTCCCACCTCGGTGGGTCTTGGGCTCAATTCCCTTGGACCAGATCATTTTCGCCTTGGTGCTTAATCTTATTAATGGGTCCCACTCTGTAACTCTGGGCAATAGCTTACTTAATCTCCACAACGGCCCTCACAGCGCTTGGATGCCTGGCTTCACCCTGGGGCTGTCCAGGAGTGGGCGCCTCACAGGGAAAAGCCAGGAGGAGTTCCACAGAGGTATGCGTACAGCGCATTGAGACCCTAATAGGTGAGTAGTGCGCTATACAAGTGCAAAGTTTACAGTTTAACCTTTTGACTTCTGTGGACCCCCACTTTATCATTACTGGAACCCGAGGACCCCCACTGAATCATTATTGGAATCCAGGGACCCCCATTAAGTTATTACTGAAAGCTGGGGACCTAATCTATTAATATTATTTAATTTTCTAAGCAGTCGCGGACCCCTTGAGGAGGCTTCGCGGACCCCCAGGGGTCCCCGGACCACAGGTTGGGAACCATTGGTCTAGTAACTTGGGTGACGCAAACCAAATGATTTTTCTCCTCAGGGTGAGCTCAGCATTAAAAATTAACTGCCAATGCACCAAGGCGATGGACGTGTCCACTTGTTCGACCGATAGGAGAGGGTCATGTGTCAGAGGGCGGGTCCCATGTGTACTGGGACTAGGACACCCCAACTGCCAAGCATAAAAGCATTCACTTGGGATAGTCGACACAAGCAGCGGCCCAGTGGTATGCAACTTTGCGGCGGCTGTTGGAAAGATGGCCAGTCCCGCACGATTCATACAAGTGCAAGGTAGACAGAAGACAACAGCCGTTTGAGCGGCAAAACCTAAAGCGTGAAATCTAATCTATAAGTGAAGTATGTGATTAAAACGTGTCCTGTAATTGCCTCCGCGGGCTACATTACAGTACTGGAGGTAATAAAGACCGCATAACACGATCCATAATTCAATAGTCCGTTCTACAAACCCATCTCTCGTGTTTCGCATTTCACTAAGCCGTGGAAGCCGCCCGTGGCCCGGCTCAGACTGGGAGGCTGCAGAGCGCGGCTCCCGCAGGCCTCGGCCTAGTACCCGGGTGGGGGAGTGACGTCAGACGCGCCCCGGCCCTGGCTGGCTGCCGGGCTCCTCGGCCGTCCCGTGCGCAGGCACGTGCGGGTGCCGGCGCTCGAGCGGGATCTACGCTCCAAGTGCACTGGCTCGCGCTCGGCACATCTGGATCTGCTTAGCTAACCTTCTCATGTGTTTTCTTGCATTGTTCCTGACCCCTCCGTCGCCCGCTCGTTGGAGGCTGCCTCTCGAACAACCCACTGCATTGCTGGGAAGTGGACACGCTACCCCGGGGGGCAAGCAAATAAGAGCCATGGTGGGCGATCCTTATCCGTGTTCCTCTCGTCAGGCTGAGAGACCCACATTGGGGACGCAGCCTGCTCTGAAGCTGGCATCCGCTTCCATGCGCCGGGCGACGGGAAATCCTGCTTTGTGCCGCCTAGAAACCAGATCTGGGCTGGAGTACATTCCTGAGTGCTTAAATTAAAGCAACATGGATGGCGGATCTCCTTACCAAAGGCATGTCACTCTTCCACCCATCCGTACATAGAGGATTCTTTTCACTGCCGTGTTAGACATGCTCCATACTGAACCCCACCACCCCCCACCCCGACTCTGCCCTGAGATCGTATCTCTGGGCAGCTCAATTTCTGCCCCTTCAGACTGGTATTTCGTACCGCCACTCAGGTCCCTGTTGTCGGTTAAAACCCAGATGCAAGGGCAAGGTTGCGAGTCTTGCAACAAGCTTCCAACAAGTGAAAGCACGGCCTTTCCAACCTTTAAAACAACGGTCAGTTCCCTCGGATGCCCCTTCTCCTCTCCGTAATAACTACTGGAATTATGCAGGAATGGAGGACCACGTTATGCGGCAGAATTGAAAAAAAATAGAGCAAGAATGACCAAATTACGTGGTACACTGTGGCTGTCTTCGGCAGTATTATTTTATATATTTTCTTAATTTAAATCACATTAATAATGCCTACACAAACGTTTCACTTTATTAGCAAGAATCCAATATCTGAATACAGCAATGATCGCTTGAAAGTTGACCGAG
Organism: Pleurodeles waltl; assembly: GCF_031143425.1. Classification (NCBI taxonomy): domain Eukaryota; kingdom Metazoa; phylum Chordata; class Amphibia; order Caudata; family Salamandridae; genus Pleurodeles; species Pleurodeles waltl. The sequence continues at coordinate 197,255,337 of NC_090442.1, forward strand.
GTACCCTTTGTAAAATATACCAACGCTCGCCGAATCATAGTAACATTTGATCCGTTTGAGCTAGAAACATTTTTTGGTCGAAATCTGCAAATTATGTATGCAGTAGGTGGTCGATTATGTGAAACATGCTGGTAAATTAACATTCTGCAGAATCCTATAATTCCAGTGGCAGAAGTCATAACTGTCTCAAACAAAGATTGATGGGAATGGATGCATACGATATATAGTCATTTGGTGCCTTCTGCGGTACCTAGGTGAATCAAAAACATTACTTCTACAGCAAACAACCCCAAAGGCTATAATAGGCCGCATGCACGATACTGTCTAGCAGTAGTAATAGGCGAACAGACTGGCCGTACTGCCACTCTGGAATTCTCCCGGTGGGTAGCGGGCTAGGGGTTTGCTTTAAGTGCAGAATCAGCTGCTGAGACCGCGGGAAAGCTCATGTGGCTCCATTCTCGTTGCAGCCTTTTGGTGGGTGGAGCTGCTATGAACATACTTGCCAGGGCAGATTTTGGTTGAGTCCGACCCTGGTGAGAGCCCGCAAAAACTGTGAGGTCTATTCTAGTATCAACCAGCGAATGTGTCTGCATGGCTTCCAAACACGGCGGGTTCTATAAGATATCAAAAGACGAAAAGCCTACCACTGGGTCGGAACCAGTCTGGGTTCTATGCAGTAACAATGTGTGTATCACTGTGGGACGGCATGGCACTGCAACCATGCAATATAAATACTTATTATAAACTGCAAGACAGGTCACCATAAGCAGGTCACCACTGGGGGCCTAACGCAAAAGGAAGAAATGTCAACGGGCCCTGAACCACAGCAGATTCTACCTAGAACCAACTGGTGGAGCATTGTGGGTGAGAAGGCATCTGCAACCAATGTGGGATCCATTCGGTATCTAAAGGGGCAGGTCAGCTTGCGCTGGCAACCACTGAGGATTCTAGCTGCCGTCACCTGGTGGATGGGTCAGCAACGGCCAATAATCACAGTTGGTCTAATGCATATTAACAGGCTCACAGGTCAGAAAGAGATGCACCCGATCATTGGGTTTCATCCATTATCAGCAGGCAGGTTGCCCTGTGCATTTGATCTAGTATCAATGGGACACAGTCCACATCAGTCCACAACCACTATGGGGTCTATCTGGAATCAACGTCCAGATAGTCAGCTTGGGCCTACAACCAATGTGTATTCCGACCGAACCAACAGGCAGACACGTCAGCAAGGGCTGAAACCGCCAATGGTTCTATCCAGCATCAACAGGCAGAGGTTCAGCATCCACAGTGGATTTCAACTCCACAAGCATTTGTGGACCACCCCCTTCTAACAAGGCTGACACACATACTTACGCCTCTCAAACTAAAAAGGCACATGAAAATCAGAAAATGTGAGAATTCTGTCCAGAGTGATGAGTGACGGGCCCTTAAGTAAAGCACTCCTATACATAACATGATACATTTTGTTTGAGAAAGACTCCATGGACTCCAAACTATTTACGTTCCTAAGTCTGATGCACGGCCAAGAGCTGGAGAGCTAAATGAAGGTCAGCAAATATCACAAAAGCTGTTGAGTTTTCCTAAGATTACATCGCTAACACACTATGGAGTGGATTTAGGAGCTAAAGTAACTATTCCACAAAACCACGTTACAGAGGATAATGGGATTTTCATACTGCTGACCGCTTCCTCTTTCTGCCAAAGGAATGCCCTTTTCACATTTTCCAGGTTTAAAGTACCACAAAGCGTCAGTGAGATGAGAGTTTCTGGCATGCAATTCATTATTTTAGCCTTATAAAGAACTCTAGTGGGTCTACAGTCACTCAGATCACTTGATAGGTCAGACCCACCTCAAAATAAACACTACAGCTACTTTTTCTAGCCATATGGTTGTCAAATGAGGTTTTCAGGACAGAAATGGTGCTTATTTTAGGTAAACCACCTACCTAAGAATTCAGCAGTTTTTAGCAGAGAGTCTGCTCAAGAACACACACTGTGCAAGTGGAAAATCTGGATTTTAGCTCTGCATTTAAGGGGTACTGAATTCTGCACAAGACCACAATATAGCTGTTAGGTTAAACATCGCATCAAGTTATCAGATACAGGGCTTGCAGTTTTTAATGAATTAACCAGTCTTCTCTGAACAATAAAATAAGTGGAACATCTACTGGGAAAAGCAGGCTTATCGCTATTCTAGTAAAATAAGCACTTCCAAAGAAATTACCTTCACTTTTATCTTCTAGTATTTCTTCGCCCGTCACTCCATTCTCATCTTCGAAAATGTAACTGTTCTCTTTTTCCATAGGTGTACAAATTGCACACATAATTTTGGCCTCCCTATAAGCAAAACTACCTGTTCTGGGAGGGTTGCAGCAGCTGCGCTCCTAGGTGAACACTGTTATTGAAGTCTCATCGTCTTAATTTCTGAAACAATGCTGTTGACTCTACTTGGTGGTGGGATGTAGGGATCTCCCAGCATAATTAACTGATTACCACGCTGAGATCCAGACTTGTCTTTTGAGAAGCAGCAGCTGTAGTACACCAGTCGATCTTCCATAACCTCATCTCGTCTAAACATTTGTATCTGGATGGTCTGCCTCTCGGTAGAACCACAAATAAGCGGTCATGCTGAGCTTGTCGTCTGTGATGATCCCTATATTTCTAGTGTGTTCTGTGGGTGTTGGTCCCAGCTCCGACCTTATGGGTTTAAAACCTGTTGTCTTCAGTGTGACACTTACTTTGCACACTGTAATTTTTTGAGGAAAAATAGGTCCCAAAGAGAAAAGAGGCAGCTTCGGATCTGCATACGGTGGTGCGGAAAGAAAGGAACTGACGTCAGCAAGATGTAGTGGTGCCTATGTAGGCTCTACATGTTATTTTCAGAGCGGAACAGCATCAGTGTAGAGCCACTTGGTGCCACCTACCTGCGTGCAGATGTACTGTTACAAAAGTTTCTGGATCCAGACAGACCTGGGGAATTTTCACAAGGTGAGGAATCTGCGGTTAGAAGTCTCTATCAAAACATATACTTACCCATCCTTCTAGAAAACACAGTGGAGCCTCACGTAATGTGAGTTAGTGCTATCCAAATGTAACACAAAACAATACAAATACTGCAGTAAATAAGGTTGTTGTAGCTTACTACTGACATAGGGGTTTGAATATAGTTAAAAAAAAGAACTAATGCTTCCAACACTGTTATTGAAGTCCCCAGTCACAATAGCATAGCAGGGGCATGAAAGAAGCCAAGAGGTTGAGAGGAAGAGACAGAGCAGCAGAGAATGTTGATCTCATCTGTGGCTTCTACACTGGATAGAGGGTCGCTGGCTTAGGACCACCAGGAACAGCAGCAGAGCACAGTGGGGGGAGGAGGGGGTGGCGGAGGGAGTGTGGGTGGAGGGTGGTCTGGACATACAGCACACAGGCAAATGCAGAGTATTTTAAGCATACATGATTGACACAGGATTGTGAGGGGTGTTAAGGATACATTTAAGGTGTTTTCAGCACAACTGTATTATAAGGAGGCAGGGCCCATCTGCAACTTCATGATATTCAGGTTCTGTATTTTTAAATTACTTTGAGTCAAACATGGTTAAGGCACTGACTGGTGCCAAGATACATATCTACCAGTAGGCATTATGTTCTTGATGTGTCTCCTCCGGAGCAAGGTAGACCCAGCCTGGCTTCACCCTAAACTCAATTCAATGCACACCCACATCAGTGTTACATACAGTCGATCATAAGCTCTGAGAAACCTAGAGCTTCATATATAGCTTTATGGGTTCAAGGAATGAGAGTGCTACACCTGTCCAATCACTGCAGAGTATTTAAGACACTTTCAGCATTGTTCACTTTCATTCTACTTATTCTGGTTGTGTGGTGCACACACGATTTATGTGAATTTTCTGAGAACAGTTTTTCAATTTTCAAAGCTGTCTGGAACACGTGTTATATCTTTGAGGATACCTCTAATCTAAGAGTTAGACAATGGTACAGCCCGTTGTACTTAGGCATGTGCTGCAAATTACACTGTACCTCTATTTAGGTTGCAATCTAATATTCAAGAATCTTACATCTTTCCAAGGAAGTATTTAGTTGCAATGACCCCATCATTTCCCTTTACAGTATTCAGACACTGCAAACCAGTTAACATTTTATTTAAGCATATTATTTTCTTAGAGGTGACTTTTCTGCTTTGAACCTACCCATTAATAAGATCATTCACTGTGTAAGGTAAGTGCTCCAAGCGACACAGTTTTGTTTTCACTACAGCAGTGGTCATACCATTTATTCAGCTGTAATGAACCTTATGGTTTTTGACCAACCTTTCGATATAACCTTGGTGGAAGTGATGCAGCTCCTCATCAATGTCGTTTGGAGCTGCTCACTTTACCTCAGGAAACCTACCTTTGCGTGTGTCTAGTTATTTGATAAAGCGCCATACACTGGTGAGGCCTCATTGTGCAATCTCATTAAGTAACAACAATTGCAATTTGAAATGCTTTTGTTGTTTTATTCAGTGAGAAGCCAGGTGTGCAAACACTTCATGACTACATAGATGCTCTTCTGACAGAGAAGAAGACAAGGACTTCTCTGACAAAGGCAAAGACCCCATGTTGTGAAGCTGTTTTTCATGTATGTTCACTTTTGCCTTCCATCTCCTTTCATCTTCTCATCCTGTTCCTTGCAAGCCAATTCCCAGACCTATACAGAAATTCCACTTGAAAGCAGACATGGTAGGAATATGAAAAGTCACAGCTCTATCCCTCAGGTTAGAGAGACAAATAAATCCAAAGGCAGGTGACAGTGTAGGAAAATCTTTATCAGTTGAGACCCTCCAGGGAGGGAACGGGCTGCCAACAGATCTAAACAAAGAATCCCAGAATACAGGCTTCTAAATTGATTTTCTAACACAGGGCGTTCCACCAAAGTATAGGCAGTTCCATGAAGCAGGATGTTGCAATTCTCCCTTACTTACAAAATGAACACATTGGGGGAAAAACAAGGAATGAAGTACATTACAAAGAAACATTCAAGGTATATATATATGTAATTATTTACATCTTCGACACTTGGGAGAAATAAAATATACAATACTCCTTTCTTAACCCCTTAGCTGCTGGGCCTCTTGCAATGCTGAGCCTTTTTTTTGTTTGGTCATTTGAAGTGGTTTGCACTTAGAACTATAAAATGTTTTTCTCCTACAAAAAAACTATACACTAAGGTGGCGTCTGAGCCGAAGCGAAATTTCTGAGCTCCACCATCAGACGTTAAAAGCCAACGGAGATCGGGCCTCCTCCGTTCTCGTATAGGCAGGAAGGGTGCCCGAAGCACCACTGAGTTTGGGGACAGTGTGGAGGGCAATGGATGAAGCATCCCGAGCTCGCATAACGGGCCGCTCGAGGAGGTGCTCCGCGTTGTGCCTGTCCACAAGATGGCGGCTGCCTGGCGGTAAGAACGATCGGAGGCCAGATACCTCCAGCGCAATGCCGCGCTTTACCCGTGCGGCCACCACTACCTCACATGCTAGCCACGGCCCTAACTCTAAGCGAAGCACTCCCCGTGCAGAGGGCAAGGCTGCCCCCGACAGCAAGCCTGGGGATCTACATGACATGGGCCCCGGATGGCAGTGGGCGCCGCGTTGAAGAGTTGAGGTCCGTGCTGTGAAATACAGAGGGGGAGTGGCACGATCAGCAATAGCGCCGGCCTGGGAACATGACCACTGACAGACAGCTCCATGAATTAATGAGAACAAAGTTGTTTAATGTGCGCGGATGTGCCTGCAGGGGTTGAATCATCAACCAGACCTATCGGGGCTATGCAACACCAGCTGGAGATGAGACGCCTGTAAATCGCATATGCAGGGGAACACTAGAGTGTATCCATCCATCGGGGGGGACCTGCGCACGGGCGAACCGAAGGCCGACGCACGGTTGCCCAAGGCCCTAACGAATCAGGCTTCTCACAGTGACTGACCAGGAAACCTCCTATATACCTGGAAATGGTGAGGGTAACACAACAGCATTGTGTTACTGGTAGTGAACCGATAGCCAGTAAAACGGTGAAGTAGCCCTGCAGTGGGGAGAATATGGCGGGACCACGCTCCCACAAGAAAGAGGCCTTGATTAGAGACTCACTCTTGAAGATGCCAGGGTACAGAACAGACCAGCCCAAAGAAGACACCCAACCGGGGCAATTTAGCGCGATGAGTGACGCTATAAACACGACTGGCGACACTGAACCGGTTACACTGACTTTCCAGGAATCCCTTTTTGGAGCACTGTGCACAGATATCGCCACACTTAAACAGGACCTTACAAAAGATATTAAGGGCCTCACAAAGGACATGAATGAATTAGGGGATCGTGTAGACACTCTTGAAAGAGCTGGTGAAACGCAAGGAGAACCACTGGACGCCTACCGGTGTGAAACACTGGAGCTACAAGACAGAAATGTGGAACTCCGATACCAAGTTGAAGACCTTGAAAAGCGATCTAGGAGAGCCAACATAAGGATTAAAGGTGTTCTGTTGCAAGCAGCCGAAGGAATCTGGAGAAATACATGCACAGACTGAACCACCATATTGCACAGGACCTTGCGCCACTAGAGATTATTATAGATAGAGTACACAGGGCTGGGAGATTAGCTACATCCCCTGGGCAACCACAAGACATTTTAACTTGCATAATTACAGGCAACTTGCATCATCAATGCGGCAGTACAAGATCACAACCATATTGACTTTGAGGGTAATAAACTCTGGCTGTATCAGGATCTTTCACCCATAACACTGCAGGGACGCCACCAGCTACGACCAGCCACAGAATTCCTTCAAATTTGTATTGGAGGCAGAGGCACACATTATATGTCCCCTGGAAGAAACGCAGATAGTGTTACCCTTAACTAAACTCCAAGATGAGAAAGAACTACATCCATCACAACTAAGTTAAACTGACTCATTGGCACCCCTCACACAACAAGACGGAAGAAGGGAAAGACTGTTGGGCCTACCGCAGTGGAGAGCCATAGTGAAAGGGCAGTTCTACTCAAACAGCTGAAGTCTCAGGACCACATCTCTGATATGGATAATGACTGAGGGGTGATTGATTGACACAGGCATTAAACTGACTCCTCATACAAGTATAATCCCTCTTCCTGAAGGCGATGTACGATGATGGGCTGGGAAGGCCTGTCTCCAATCAGTGAGAAGACGTGATCCGACGGCGGAGTCTTCAACCCCACGGAAGGGAACCGCACACAGAATGGGATGCCTTGTCATGGACCCCATTGTACTGGATTGAAGCGGTACTGGGGAAGACCACACTGGCTCTTGTTTTTGTTTATATGTTTGTCTAGCCATGTTGTTTCTTTCTACCTATCCTTCTACATAATAAGCAGTGCGAGTTCTCAGTGGCATGACATAGCTACATATTAGAAATTCATTGGCTATCCTCAAGCATACAGGGACACACTTCACGGATACGTAATTACACCCCAAACCCACAATGGTATGCATTATTAGTTACAACATTCGAGGGCTCAACGCACCCGCAAAGCAGTTAGCATTTCTATCCTCGATCTGAGACTCTGGGTGATATATATGTTTAGTACAAGAAATACATTTAGTCCAAGCAGATTGTAAACGTCTATATTCTAGGTGGTTCGACAGGCAATACTTCTCTTCTAGTAAAGGGAAAAAAGCTGGTGTGGATATTTTAATGGCTACTCATTTTCCAGGTAGGGTGTGTCAGATCCAGGCCAACATTTCTGGAAGATTATTATCACTTCGCATTACACTACACTCGCATACCTTCACTATATGCACTTAATGACCACCAGGAGGTTTTTATATTAGAGGCCCTAAATAAAGTGATGGCCACCACGGAAAGGGCTGTGGTCACTGCAGGGGACTTTAACTTAGTGCCGGACGCTAGACTGGATTAGTCTCTGCAATGAGTGAGACAGACTGATGCATTTTCAACACAGAGCCTGGAGAAATTAGCAGACTATGGGCTTACAGATGTTTGGTGGCATTGCCACCCTATAGAGAGATTACACTTTTTATTTTACAGCCCAGCAGACTTATGTACGAATTGATCTCTATCTAGCTGCACCACATATTCTACAATCTATCACGCAGGTACATATAGGCACTCTCGGATCATGCTCTAATCCATGTGACATCTTTCCCCAGCCTGGCAGCACACCAGCATACTTGGCGTCTTAACCTTCGACTCCTTACCAGTGAAACACAATCTCCGAAATGACAGGTGCAATTACAGACTATTTAGACCGCCCTGATACACCGGTGGCGGTGCTCTGGGACGAGCTAAAGTCAGTACTTCGAGGCAGACTAATTGCATTGGTGACCCGACTTAATACAGAGAGGATAAGTTAGAATCACCATGACATCATCCACATGCAGTGCTAGATTATGGTCTTGCCCCCTCCATTGTAATACCTGTTATCAAGGGGTTTCCTCTAATGCGCTCTGCCATGGGTTCATATACACTGCCAAAAGTAATGGAGGCAGCGGGCAGCCCTGTCTAGTGCCTCTCGTCACCAGAAAGGGGGGTGACATTAACCCGTTAACCCCAACCATCACCTGTGGTCCATTGTAAATGCATTGTATAGAGTCAATGACTCTTGCTCAGGCCCATCTTCCGCAATACTGCAAACAAATATGGCCAATGTACCTGGTCAAAGGCCTTTTTGGCACCTACAGATAGCATCGCTGCCGGTATTCAAGAGTGTTGGGATTTATCCAGTAGGTGACATATGCGTCTTGTGTTGTCGCTGCCATTGCGTTCAGGGAGGAATCCGGCCTGATCTGGGTCTATAATGCCTTGCATATAAGGGGCCAGTCGATTTACCAATATAGAAGTGAAAATCTTGTCGTCGATGTTGATTAAGGAAATTGGTCTGCGTGATGAGCAGTATAATGGGTCTTTACCCAGCTTGGGCAGGACCGTAATTGAGCCGAGTTTCATAGTCTGTAAAGGAGCTTGTATCTCCAAATGAATTGTACAAACGTGTTAGGATTGGGTCCAATTGCTATTGCTTAGTGAATAATTTATACAATTCAGTGGGGTAGCCAACCCTCCCAGGGGCCTTGCCGGGCTGGATCAGGGATATGTCTGAAAGTACCTCATCTAGCTATATGTCCAGCTTCCGCCTTACGCAGACTCTCTGTTGGTATGTGTTCTAGGTAAGATGTATGGTCGCTCTCTAGCAAAGGCTCAGCAGTGTAGAGTTGGGCATAAAATCATTCAAAAGCTTGAACTATTTGTTCATCGTGATCAATACGTTCCCCCTGCTGGCCTGTTAATGCTTCTACCCTCTGTCTAGTTGTCTGAGCCCGTAAGCAATGTGCTAGGAGGCGGCCCGCTTTGTTGCTCCCTACATAGTACTTTTGTTTAGTACGAAGTAGGGCATACATTGCCTTGTCCATGTCCAGCGCTCATAATTGCTTACACACTATGCTCAATTGGCTGCGTATTTTGTGGGATCCTGAACGTTTGTGTTCCATTTCTAGCCCTTTCACTTGTCCTTCAAGTGCAACCCTTTTAACCCTTCAATCTGTATTAAGTCGGGTCACCAATGCAATTAGTCTGCCTCGAAGTACTGACTTTAGCTCGTCCCAGAGCACCGCCACCGGTGTATCAGGGCGGTCTAAATAGTCTGTAATTGCACCTGTCATTTCGGAGATTGTGTTTCACTGGTAAGGAGTCGAAGGTTAAGACGCCAAGTATGCTGGTGTGCTGCCAGGCTGGGGAAAGATGTCACATGGATTAGAGCATGATCCGAGAGTGCCTATATGTACCTGCGTGATAGATTGTAGAATATGTGGTGCAGCTAGATAGAGATCAATTCGTACATAAGTCTGCTGGGCTGTAAAATAAAAAGTGTAATCTCTCTATAGGGTGGCAATGCCGTCAAACATCTGTAAGCCCATAGTCTGCTAATTTCTCCAGGCTCTGTGTTGAAAATGCATCAGTCTGTCTCACTCATTGCAGAGACTAATCCAGTCTAGCGTCCGGCACTAAGTTAAAGTCCCCTGCAATGACCACAGCCCTTTCCGTGGTGGCCATCACTTTATTTAGGGCCTCTAATATAAAAACCTCCTGGTGGTCATTAAGTGCATATAGTGAAGGTATGCGAGTGTAGTGTAATGCGAAGTGATAATAATCTTCCAGAAATGTTGGCCTGGATCTGACACACCCTACCTGGAAAATGAGTAGCCATTAAAATATCCACACCAGCTTTTTTCCCTTTACTAGAAGAGAAGTATTGCCTGTCGAACCACCTAGAATATAGACGTTTACAATCTGCTTGGACTAAATGTATTTCTTGTACTAAACATATATATCACCCAGAGTCTCAGATCGAGGATAGAAATGCTAACTGCTTTGCGGGTGCGTTGAGCCCTCGAATGTTGTAACTAATAATGCATACCATTGTGGGTTTGGGGTGTAATTACGTATCCGTGAAGTGTGTCCCTGTATGCTTGAGGATAGCCAATGAATTTCTAATATGTAGCTATGTCATGCCACTGAGAACTCGCACTGCTTATTATGTAGAAGGATAGGTAGAAAGAAACAACATGGCTAGACAAACATATAAACAAAAACAAGAGCCAGTGTGGTCTTCCCCAGTACCGCTTCAATCCAGTACAATGGGGTCCATGACAAGGCATCCCATTCTGTGTGCGGTTCCCTTCCGTGGGGTTGAAGACTCCGCCGTCGGATCACGTCTTCTCACTGATTGGAGACAGGCCTTCCCAGCCCATCATCGTACATCGCCTTCAGGAAGAGGGATTATACTTGTATGAGGAGTCAGTTTAATGCCTGTGTCAATCAATCACCCCTCAGTCTTTATCCATATCAGAGATGTGGTCCTGAGACTTCAGCTGTTTGAGTAGAACTGCCCTTTCACTATGGCTCTCCACTGCGGTAGGCCCAACAGTCTTTCCCTTCTTCCGTCTTGTTGTGTGAGGGGTGCCAATGAGTCAGTTTAACTTAGTTGTGATGGATGTAGTTCTTTCTCATCTTGGAGTTTAGTTAAGGGTAACACTATCTGCGTTTCTTCCAGGGGACATATACTGTGTGCCTCTGCCTCCAATACAAATTTGAAGGAATTCTGTGGCTGGTCGTAGCTGGTGGCGTCCCTGCAGTGTTATGGGTGAAAGATCCTGATACAGCCAGAGTTTATTACCCTCAAAGTCAATATGGTTGTGATCTTGTACTGCCGCATTGATGATGCAAGTTGCCTGTAATTATGCAAGTTAAAATGTCTTGTGGTTGCCCAGGGGATGTAGCTAATCTCCCAGCCCTGTGTACTCTATCTATAATAATCTCTAGTGGCGCAAGGTCCTGTGCAATATGGTGGTTCAGTCTGTGCATGTATTTCTCCAGATTCCTTCGGCTGCTTGCAACAGAACACCTTTAATCCTTATGTTGGCTCTCCTAGATCGCTTTTCAAGGTCTTCAACTTGGTATCGGAGTTCCACATTTCTGTCTTGTAGCTCCAGTGTTTCACACCGGTAGGCGTCCAGTGGTTCTCCTTGCGTTTCACCAGCTCTTTCAAGAGTGTCTACACGATCCCCTAATTCATTCATGTCCTTTGTGAGACCCTTAATATCTTTTGTAAGGTCCTGTTTAAGTGTGGCGATATCTGTGCACAGTGCTCCAAAAAGGGATTCCTGGAAAGTCAGTGTAACCGGTTCAGTGTCGCCAGTCGTGTTTATAGCGTCACTCATCGCGCTAAATTGCCCCGGTTGGGTGTCTTCTTTGGGCTGGTCTGTTCTGTACCCTGGCATCTTCAAGAGTGAGTCTCTAATCAAGGCCTCTTTCTTGTGGGAGCGTGGTCCCGCCATATTCTCCCCACTGCAGGGCTACTTCACCGTTTTACTGGCTAACGGTTCACTACCAGTAACACAATGCTGTCGTGTTACCCTCACCATTTCCAGGTATATAGGAGGTTTCCTGGTCAGTCACTGTGAGAAGCCTGATTCGTTAGGGCCTTGGGCAACCGTGCGTCGGCCTTCGGTTCGCCCGTGCGCAGGTCCCCCCCGATGGATGGATACACTCTAGTGTTCCCCTGCATATGCGATTTACAGGCGTCTCATCTCCAGCTGGTGTTGCATAGCCCCGATAGGTCTGGTTGATGATTCAACCCCTGCAGGCACATCCGCGCACATTAAACAACTTTGTTCTCATTAATTCATGGAGCTGTCTGTCAGTGGTCATGTTCCCAGGCCGGCGCTATTGCTTATCGTGCCACTCCCCCTCTGTATTTCACAGCACGGACCTCAACTCTTCAACGCGGCGCCCACTGCCATCCGGGGCCCATGTCATGTAGATCCCCAGGCTTGCTGTCGGGGGCAGCCTTGCCCTCTGCACGGGGAGTGCTTCGCTTAGAGTTAGGGCCGTGGCTAGCATGTGAGGTAGTGGTGGCCGCACGGGTAAAGCGCGGTATTGCGCTGGAGGTATCTGGCCTCCGATCGTTCTTACCGCCAGGCAGCCGCCATCTTGTGGACAGGCACAACGCGGAGCACCTCCTCGAGCGGCCCGTTATGCGAGCTCGGGATGCTTCATCCATTGGCCTCCACACTGTCCCCAAACTCAGTGGTGCTTCGGGCACCCTTCCTGCCTATATGAGAACGGAGGAGGCCCGATCTCCGTTGGCTTTTAACGTCTGATGGTGGAGCTCAGAAATTTCGCTTCGGCTCGGACGCCACCTTAGTGTATAGTTTTTTTGTAGGAGAAAAACATTTTATAGTTCTAAGTGCAAACCACTTCAAATGACCAAACAAAAAAAAGGCTCAGCATTGCAAGAGGCCCAGCAGCTAAGGGGTTAAGAAAGGAGTATTGTATATTTTATTTCTCCCAAGTGTCGAAGATGTAAATAATTACATATATATATACCTTGAATGTTTCTTTGTAATGTACTTCATTCCTTGTTTTTCCCCCAATGTGTTCATTTTGTAAGTAAGGGAGAATTGCAACATCCTGCTTCATGGAACTGCCTATACTTTGGTGGAACGCCCTGTGTTAGAAAATCAATTTAGAAGCCTGTATTCTGGGATTCTTTGTTTAGATCTGTTGGCAGCCCGTTCCCTCCCTGGAGGGTCTCAACTGATAAAGATTTTCCTACACTGTCACCTGCCTTTGGATTTATTTGTCTCTCTAACCTGAGGGATAGAGCTGTGACTTTTCATATTCCTACCATGTCTGCTTTCAAGTGGAATTTCTGTATAGGTCTGGGAATTGGCTTGCAAGGAACAGGATGAGAAGATGAAAGGAGATGGAAGGCAAAAGTGAACATACATGAAAAACAGCTTCACAACATGGGGTCTTTGCCTTTGTCAGAGAAGTCCTTGTCTTCTTCTCTGTCAGAAGAGCATCTATGTAGTCATGAAGTGTTTGCACACCTGGCTTCTCACTGAATAAAACAACAAAAGCATTTCAAATTGCAATTGTTGTTACTTAATGAGATTGCACAATGAGGCCTCACCAGTGTATGGCGCTTTATCAAATAACTAGACACATGCAAAGGTAGGTTTCCTGAGGTAAAGTGAGCAGCTCCAAACGACATTGATGAGGAGCTGCATCACTTCCACCAAGGTTATATCGAAAGGTTGGTCAAAAACCATAAGGTTCATTACAGCTGAATAAATGGTATGACCACTGCTGTAGTGAAAACAAAACTGTGTCGCTTGGAGCACTTACCTTACACAGTGAATGATCTTATTAATGGGTAGGTTCAAAGCAGAAAAGTCACCTCTAAGAAAATAATATGCTTAAATAAAATGTTAACTGGTTTGCAGTGTCTGAATACTGTAAAGGGAAATGATGGGGTCATTGCAACTAAATACTTCCTTGGAAAGATGTAAGATTCTTGAATGTCAGATTGCAACCTAAATAGAGGTACAGTGTAATTTGCAGCACATGCCTAAGTACAACGGGCTGTACCATTGTCTCACTCTTAGATTAGAGGTATCCTCAAAGATATAACACGTGTTCCAGACAGCTTTGAAAATTGAAAAACTGTTCTCAGAAAATTCACATAAATCGTGTGTGCACCACACAACCAGAATAAGTAGAATGAAAGTGAACAATGCTGAAAGTGTCTTAAATACTCTGCAGTGATTGGACAGGTGTAGCACTCTCATTCCTTGAACCCATAAAGCCTCCACTATATCTCTCCTATTTTGAGAGCCACAATGGGGGTGTGGGATAGAATACAGACAAATAAGAAGCTCTCTACCAGGATCTCACCCCCATCATGAATAATCCAGACTTCCCCCAAGCACATCAGGGCCCCAGTTATTTAGCATGGCAGCAAGCAAATTGTAAATGGATTTGTGATTTTTTTTTGATGAATCAGGCTTACTTGACTTCTACCCAAATCCAGCAGCACTATGGTCTTCCCGAAACTGCATGGTGGCAATATCTTGGTATTAGTCACTAGGTCACACAACCTTCAATTAAGCCCCACGCAAGCTGTCCTCTGCTCCCATTTGAGAAATGACTCCTGACTAGAGGCACTGACAAATGCATTCTCTCCGATATACCTTTCTCAATAATATGCAGCCTCACCGTAAGTCTTCGGCACAGCGTCGGTGGGAAAAGGAATGTGAGCACTCCTTTACACCTCGGGAGTGGTCAGATATCCTTAAGCGGGCCACCTCCTCAGCCTGTAGCATAACAGGGAAGGAAACCCTATTGAAAGTTGTACATTATTGGCATTATACCTCGGGGAGGTGGCAGTCCCTGAGGCCATTATTGGCCCCACTAAGGGGACTGCGCGGCCCCCCTCCAACTTATCCAGCCATGGGGAGGTGATGGTACCTAGGGCGGGGGCAGGCCCCTCCCCCGCTTCATTTAAACAAGCGCTGGAGCCCACCTCTTTTTAAAAAAAAGAATTCGGCCAACCCGCGCATCTGCCATGTCTCAATAGATCCGCTGCGTCTGCCACCGAAAATGCTGTTTTGCTCAGGTCCCTCTGGGTCCTCAGCAGCAGAGCTAAGGGGCCAGGCCCCTTTTCTTTTTTTTTCCAACTTTTTTTTCTAGGACTCGGCTGAAGGCAAGTCCCCAACATGGCTGCCAACACTTCCTTGTTGAAGTGTTGGCAGCCAATCAGATCTGACCCAAGATCGGGATTTAGTTTGTGGAGCCTTCGCGTCCCTATATATACAAATTTATTTTTTCTTTAATTTCTCAAAAACTATTGAACGGATTTACACCAAATAACAAAAAGGTCGCTTTCTTGACCAAGAGCTACCTTTCCGTCAAATTTAATGCAATTCCGTCAAGTGGTTTGGGCCCTATTCCTGTTTGAAATACCTATAGAAAAATGCATGGGGGAAAAGCATTTTGGGACCCCCCCTTTTTCTCTCGACCCCCGCTTGCGGATCACCCCAAAACTTTCCAGACAGACGCTGAAGTGAGCGTCTTATGTTTTGAAGATTCAAACAGCGCCAAAGTTATTACTAAAACAAAAATGCTTTTTCTATAGAAACTAGGTCCCAACTATAAATGAGTGGCGACCACAACAAGATATATATATACACACTCACATACTATTTACATGATTCCTTCATTACAATTACTGAGATGTATGTGATTATTACCCACTGACTTTTTTTATTCAGATTTTTATTATTTTTGTGTAATTACTGATGATAATATTTATCTCAGCACTTAATCCCATTTCATCATTCAGATCCATCACTTTTTATTATGTTCTTGATTTCTCCCTTAGTGGGTAATTGTGTTTAGTTTGGCTCATGACAAATTGTTGATATTCTTTTCAATTAAATCCTATAACCATTTAGTTTTGAATCAGCCAATTGTTGCTTTTCACCACCTTTTTTTGAAGAATGAAGTAAAATGGATGTAAATTTAGAATTATTATTGAAGGTGTGCATGTAACTTTTCAGCATTATTCAGTTCATACTGTTTTGATGTTTGTAGCCTGATAATATATCTTGATTTAACTGTCTCAATTGTAAGGTTCTGTTTCCATTTCTTTCGTTTTTAGGGAGTGTATCAATTCCAAAATAACTTAATGCTTTACAGTCTTCTGTATAATATTTTAGGTTCTGTTTCAATATGATATATGTAGGATTTTTCTTGTTCATTGCCCTGAAATGTTTTACATAGAGAGCAGCCAGTACTGCCTACATATCTCATTCCACACTTGCATTCCAAAATGTGCCACATGTTTTTCTCTTGGTGATGTCCATCTGTGAGTTGTTTCTATCTTTGTAACCTTTCATGTTGTGGACACTTGTCCATGTTTTACATTTTCCACAGCCTGTAAAAACATTCGGTCTTGTGGGTAGCCATACTTGTTTCTGGGAAAGATCCTCAAATATAGATGTGGATAATGTTGATTCTCAATGGTGGGAAACACATGATAGTCCCTCAATTTATTTCCGATACTGGGGTTAGATTTTATTACGTGTTTTGATTTATTTATTTATTTTTTTAAGAATTTGTTAGGGCTTTAATCATAAGTCAGTATTAATCTTATTTTGTAATTGTATTTATATAGCTATTACTACCCCTGATGAGGCGTTGAAATCATGTTTGGCGAGTAGCACTTTACTACGGAACTCAAAAGGATTAGTATAGGAAAATATGAGTACAGTATTAGTATAGGGAGGTATGAGTTAATCTGAGTGGAGGACATGTGAGTCTGTTAGTTGGATTGAATAGAATAATGGGGAGGTGGAGGATGGAAGAACCCAGATGTTTTAATTGGGAGACCACAGTAGTAAGATGAGGTTTGGGATGAGAAAAGGGGAGGTGGAGGATGGAAGAGACTGTAGAAAGGGATTAGGGAGATCATAGTAGTACAATTGGGCTTTGGATGAGTCACAGGAGAGATAAATGAGGGAGAATTTAGTAGGGTTGTTTGGGAGATCAGAATAGTAAACTGAGGTTTGGGGTGAGGCAGCAGGGTAGAGGAGGGAAGAATCTAGGAGGGTTATTTGGAGATCACAGTAGTAGAATGTGTTTGGGATGAGTCAGAGGATGGAGACAGAGGATAGACTGTGAGAGGTATAGGGTGATGGTAAGAGAGTAAAGCTTTCAAGAGTTACTTTTTTTCTCCTCTTGTACAGTAGGACTAAAGTAGTAAATATATAAATAATTACACAGTAAGGGAATGTGTGTGTAAGGAATATAATATATTGATATTTAAAGTTGTATCTTATAAACACAGACTTTCAAGAGTTGCAGTATTTGAAGTTAATTTTTAACTTTTATAAAATTATTTTATCTTTCCTTAATATTTCAATAGTGAAATGCTTGTAGATAGTTAAGATAATATTTACCTATTGTGATAGATAAAATAAAAACAGAGACTCATAAGCATCCAATCAAACAACTTAAATAGAAACTATGCCTATGACCTATGATATATACATACACACATATATATATATATATATATATATATATATATATACATACACACATATATATATATATATATATATATTTTTACACATCTAACCTTAGGGAAAGCAAATTGTAAAACAGGCCTAAATAGTGCGTATATATTTTAAGATAAAATAATTGTACAGAATTGTAAAAAGAAATTCACATATCTAGATATATACAAATAGTCAGATTTTAAAATGTTTACATACACAGGGATATGCAGTCCATTGCTGTTTGAGTATGGTGGTTATGTAGGAAAGAGCCAACTCTTGAGTAGTCTTCTGAAGATCTTATATTTGGGGGTAATGAATTCCAGAAGTTTTTTTGTTGAAAGTATTTGGTGATTTTATTCCTGATAAAAAATGATCCTGTTCCATGTATTGCTTTGTGGTAATACAAAGCAGCTTGAAGCTGGATCTTCTGGCAAACTGTAACCAATGTAGGGCCCTCACAGCAGATGAGATGTGGGCTTGTGGCTTTACCTGCAGGTGTAGACTGGCAGCCGAATGCTGAATCCGTTGTAATTTTTTTTGTAGTAGATGGAGAGGATACATGGTAGAGGCCATTTGTGTAATCCAGTTTAGATAGTACAAGACAGACAGCAGTCTGCACCTTGTGCGGAAATCAAAGATGGGGGAAGATGCATCACAGAGTTTTCATGGTAAAGTTTGAGCTTGCTAATTTGTCCACTTGAGCAGTCACTGTTAACTTAGAGTCCATGGTAATTGCAATGTTTCCTGCTTCTTTAGATACTTTAGGAGGTGGTCCCAGATCATAAGGCCAGGCGCAGATTGGGTCATAATTTTTCCAATCGGCCACATGTGAGTATTTCAGTTCTGGAAACATTCAGTTTGAGACGGCTCCATGACATCCACTGATCAATGGCTCTGAGGTAACTGAAGATTTCTGAGTTTCCAAAGGCATTCCAGTTTAAGGAGTATTTGTGTGTCATCTGCACTGATGTAGCGTGTTAGTTGAAATTCATGTATCATTGCCGATAATTACATCTGGTAGATGTTGAAAAGCATGGGTGAGATGTTTTAGCCTTGAGGGACCCATGTTTTTGTGAAGTAGGGTTTGGACAAGAAAGGGGAAGTACTGGTGACATTAGTTCTGTCTTGAAGGTAGGATGTGATCTAGTCGAGAGCAGTCCCCTCTATGCCAGCTTCGAAGAGTCTTTGTATTAGGGATTTCATGATCAAGTGTGTCAAAGGCAGCTGAGAGGTCCAGAAGAAGTAGTGCAGCAACTCTACTGCAGGTTACTGTGTTTTTAAGATCATCCCAGGTGACGATGAGGGCAGATTCAGTGTCTCTTCCTGGGTGTAATCCAGTTTGGCAGTCTAAATGTATGGAGTTATCTCCAACGAATTAAGGCGAAAGCTGCTCTTTCTATCAGTTTGCCCAGGAAAGGTCCATTTCTAATTGGTCTATAGTTGTTGGGATCATTCGGGTCCGGGTTTATTTTCTTTAGTAATGGGTGTATATGTGGCTTTTTGAGATATTGAGGAAAGATTCCCATAGGTAAAGAATTATTGATGATTCTTCTCACTGATGTGGCGGCAGAGGCGGATGAAATAATCTTCTTGAAGATGTGCAGTGGACAAGGGTCAGAAGGGCAGCTGGAAGGCCTGCTTGATTTGACCAGATCCATAAATTCACTTTGTGATATTTGTTTGAAGGAGTGCAGAGGCTCGATTGGCTTACTCTTGGAGTGGATATTTGAAAGCGGGTTGGTGCTAGTGGTTTTCCTTGCTTTAAATAGGAGTCCAATGTGTTTGCCTTGGTTATGTAAGGATTTGCCAGTTTGTCTGTACAATCTTGAGTAATCCAGAGGTTTTTCTTTTTGATAAGAGTTTGATATTAACATAGTAATTCTTGTCTTTTTGAGTTATTTTTTCTCTCTCTCGATCTCTCTCTCTCTCTATATATATGTATATATATATATATATATATTAATTAATGATAGTTTGCTCCTGCACAGTTTCTTTCGAATTTCAAAGATTTTCCAACAGTTTCTTTTCAATATGAGGAGCTGTCCCATAAGGGATACTGTTAATAAGTGATTTCTGATGGAAACATCCCCATGTAGTATTCAATTTGTTGTGGATACTTTCTGTGGTCTTAATGTTGCAATCCTTTATGTTTTTAGAATATCCAAAAAATGTTATTTCTTATCGTTGATCGCACATGTGAACTTTAGGCAAGTTATTAGTGTTTAAAGTGCCAACGTAATGTTGAAATTCTTCCTGTGATCCATGACAGATGATAAATAAGTCTATGTATCAGTCCATAGTATGTTTTTTTCCCAGATACTGTTAATTTCTTTCTCCCCAAGTTATCTCATTTTCCCACCACCTCATCTTAAGATTTGCATAGTGTGGAGAGAAGTAAATACCTATGGATGTTTCACATTTTTTGTTGGACATTTTGGTGGTCAAAAATAAAAATATTGCTATTGAAACACATCTCAATCATAGTGAGAAGCATTTTTTATGTTCCATTTCTTCTGCGTTGTGCTGTTTTAAAAAAATATTCATGTTTCTTGGCCAATTTCATGTTTGATTGGTGTGTGGAAAGATACCACTTCTAGCGTTACATGCTGGAACTCCTAGTGCCAGCAATATTATCAAGGATCTGCAATATGTTGATTGTATGTTTGATCTAGGAACTCAAATTCCTAACTATTACTGTAAGATAGAAATCCACATATTGTGATGTCCATTCAAATAGAGACCCACAGATAGACTGTAGGTCCTGTCTGAGCTATTCTGTTATACTTATGCACCTTTTGTAGGAACTATATTGTAGATGTTATTAGATGGTCAGTCCTAACATAACTATATTCATCTTCATTAATTAGTAGTTGTGACTGTCTGGTTTCAATAAACTTATTGTATATTTTTCGATGTATTTAATAAGATTCCATTCTAATCTCTCATAGTTGTTTAAATTGTTTAGTTGTCCCTATGCTTCATTGTAGTACATCTTCAATGAAGATGTTTCCGCCCTGTTCAGTTAATTTTTACTGCTATTTGGTGGTTCTGTTGAAGATGTTTTTTTGCTTGTCATTCTCCTCATAGTTAATTTTCTCCTTTGTCGTTATTTTTTTACCTTTTTCAATTCGTTCAATATCTCGAACTGCCAAATCATGAAAAATATTAATTTTGCTTCCCGTAAAAAGGAATAATAATATTCAAATTTCTCTTTTAATTGACTGTATTCATTTTTGTAGTCATCATTTATGTAGCCAATAATAGTTCCTCTATAATATGACTCTGACATACTTTGTATCATCATTCATAAGTTCAAATTATATTTTATAACAGAAATGTGTTCATTTGTCAAAATTTCCTTTCTTGATTCATTTTCAGATCTTGTGGTCTCATGTAATCCTAAATCGTTTTCTATAATAGCATCTAACTTGATCAATTTTTTGGTAATTAATTTATTAGTGTTTATAGTTTCCACAAAATCAAAGTGTTGTTCCAGACAAAAAGATAGCCCTTTGATAGTGATTTTTTTCTCCCTTGTTGATTGATGCTTTGATAAATTCATAATTATTTTTTCTTTGGTGGCGCTCTTATAGTGTGCACTATTTCTTATGTTTCAAAGTGCATATTTTCTCTCACCGTCACCATGCCCTTGCGTTCCAGTTTGTTTATCTACGTATAGGAGTTCCATTTACTCTTAGAAAGAAAAGAAAAAAAAAAGGCATTGTTTGTGTCCGTCTTTACCCCACTGTTGATGTACCTTCCCCACTGTCAAATCTGTAGCAAATTAATTTGTTGATTCTTGAATTGTGGTACCAAGTGACACTTTGTCTAGAACTTATTTCTTTTTCAACATATCAAATCTCTTTGCAGGAGTCTTTTTTTATCTATCCTAATAAGATCTGGAATAAAAGCTGTATCTTTTCTAATTTTCTTCTTACTTGAATAGTTATGTCTGCAGTATGTGAGTAACTTTGAATTGCTTAAGTGAAGGACCGAGCCTCTTCCTCCCAAGAGACCCTTTACTCCTTCAATGCCTAAAATAGGCTAATTGGCACATGGCCAACAGCTTGCCTTCAAAAGCTGTGCTGAAAGGCATAACA
This sequence comes from Pleurodeles waltl, assembly GCF_031143425.1. Classification (NCBI taxonomy): domain Eukaryota; kingdom Metazoa; phylum Chordata; class Amphibia; order Caudata; family Salamandridae; genus Pleurodeles; species Pleurodeles waltl. The sequence goes on from NC_090442.1 coordinate 197,276,886, forward strand.
AATTTGACTTTCAAAAGTCAAACTCCCAAGCACTAAAGACAGCAGTAATGGAAGTGCCTTAATCAAATATTAGATATGAACTCGCTACAATACTTAAACCAAGAAGTATTTTATTTATTTTCAGTGATTACAAATAACACAAATCAATTAGAATTTGAACTACTTGCACAGTCACAGAGGTACTGGATGGGCAATACTTCCATGGCCACTGAGAGGTATTCAATGGGCAATTGGTGTGGTCATACCTTATTATGGTGTGGTCATACCTTATTCCTTAAGTATGTTTCATTAGGGTAATTTGGGCTTTTTGGATCAACACAACAATCTCTTGTCAGACATTGTTGCATTATCCCCTTGCTAGCACTCCTACTTCTTCCAACATCAATTTGGGGCTTAATTGTTGCACTGTATTTTGGCTCCCATTGATCAGAATCTTTTTTATGAAGGTAAATAGGGGACGGATGTTGCTTAGTTCTTTATTGTGCTAAATGTAGTCTGAAGACAGAGTACTGTTTTGGTATGTGTATTATGAGTAACAACTCCCCTGCGGTTCATATTGTGGACGGTTAGTGGAAGTCTCACAGCAAGTGAAACAAGTTATGAGTGAGGGGTTGGCTAGGCCCGTACACACGTTACAAAACAAAAAAAAAATATATATATATAAATAATTCACTGAAAAAAACAAAGGTTACAGGGACTTTATAGTTAGGTTCTGAATTTACTCGTACAAAACCATAGAAATTCAGCAGTTATAGTTGGAGTTCTTTCAAATAACTCCAATATATCCAATATTGACTTGCACACAAAATTGTTTGTGTACCACTGATGTGGAATCACTGTACATTTAAATTCCTCATAATTTAGGCATAGAAGCAGTTGAACAATTTTTAGCTCAGACCAACACGGATGAAGGGACAAGGGTCGCTCCCCTGGGGGGGAAATCTTTATTAAGCCGATCTGCCCCCAAGGGGGGCAGAAACCACTTAGGCACCAGGGATTGGTGTGTGTATGTGTTTTGTTTTGGTGCGGGGTGGGGGGGCAGCCCCTTAGATAAGAGTTGCTCCCCATGGGGGCACATTACTGTTGGCCATCAGCCTATTTTTGGAACGCCATACCCCCATCCCAAATAAATGGGGCCAAAGTTGTTCTTCAATTCCCCCCGACCCACACCCTGGGGGGAGAAAGTCTACTAGATGCCCCCACCCCAACTGAAGGAGGTACCAGTCTTTCACCCCGCACACTAAAACATCTTATGTCATGGCAAGCAAGAGGACATTTGATTATTTTGGGTTTTGGTTTTACATTTGGGCCATGAGAGCTTTGCTAACTCTCAAAATCTTCCCACTTGGAATGGTGAGGGCTGCACTTTTTTGACTTTGGGACGCTGCCATGTAGCGAAATCCACAAGACCTAGACACATCTGAAAACTAAACATCTGGGTGAGTCCAGGGTGGTGAGCTTCACATGCACCTCGCACCATTTTCTTACCCACAATGTCCTGCAAACCTCCAACTTTGTTGGAAATCACAAACATTTTCCACATTTTTGTGATGGAACCTTCCAGAATCTGCACGAATTCACAAAATTCCTACCACCCAGCATACAAATTCTGCCCCACTTGTCAGCCTAAAAATGTTTTTTTTTTTTTTCAAACTGCCGTTTTGGTCCCGCTTTAGTTCCCCCCCCAATTTCAACATGTTTTTGGCTCTTCCCTGTCACAGGCACTTGGCCCACCTACACTAGTATAATTTGTACCGCGAGACTGAGGGGGAACGTTGGGTGGTAGGAAATTCATCCCGGTGTGGTGATCCCACACAGAAATGTGGGGAAAATTTGATTTTTTTTTTTTAGCTAAATTTGAGGTTTGCTGAGGATTCTGGGTAAGAAAACACTGGCGGATCCACGCAAGTAACACCTCCCTGGATTCCCCAGGGTGTCTAGTTTTCAGAAATGTCTGGGTTTGGTAGGTTTCCCTGTATGCCTGCTGAGCCCAGGACCAGAAATGCAGGTGCCCCCCTTCTCCCTCGCAAAATCAGGTTGTTTTGTATTTGATAATTTTGATGTGTACGGATAGTGTTTTGGTGTATTTCCTTTCACGGGCACTAGGCCTACCCACACAAGTGAGGTACCATTTTTATCAGGAGACTTGGGGGAGCGCTGGGTGGAAGGAAATGTGTGGCTTCTCCCAGATTCCAGAACTTTTGGTCACCAAAATGTGAGGAAAATGTTTTCTTTGGCCACATTTTGAGGATTGAAAAGTATTCTGGGTAACAGAACCTGATGAGAGCCCCACAAGTCACCCCATCTTGGATTCCCCTAGGTGTCTAGTTTAAAAAAATGCAAAGGTTTGGTAGGTTTCCTTAGGTGCCGACTGAGCTAGAGGCCAAAATCAACAGCTAGGCAATTTCCAAAAAACTGCTGTTTTCTTTGGGGAAAATGCGATGTGTCCACGTTGCGTTTTGGGGCCTTTACTGTTGCGGGCGCTAGGCCTACCCACACAATTGAGGTACCATCTTTATCGGGAGACTTGAGGGAATGCTGGGTGGAAAGAAAGTTGTGGCTTCTCTCAGATTCCAGAACTTTCTGTCAGCGAAATCTGAGGAAAAAGTGTTATTTTAGGCACTTTACAAAAAACATGTCAGATTTAAATGAAAGAGTGTGATGTGCCCATGTTGAGTTTTCTGTTGCGGGCATTAGGCCTACCCATGCACGTGAGGTACCATTTATGTATTGGGAGACTTGGGCGAACACAGAATAGCAAAACAAGTGTTATTGCTCCTTGTCTTTCTCTACATGTTTTGCTTCCAAATGTAAAACTGTGTGTAAAAAAGACGTCTATTTGAGAAATGCCCTGTAATTCACATGCTAGTATGGGCACCCCGGAATTCAGAGATATGCAAATAACCACTGCTTCTCAACACCTTATCTTGTGCCTGTTTTGGAAATACGAAGGTTTTCTTGATACCCATTTTTCACTCTTTATATTTCAGCAAATGAATTGCTGTATACCCCGTATAGAATTAAAACCCATTGCACGGTGCAGCTCATTTATTCGCTCTGGGTACTTAGGGTTCTTGATGAACCTACAAGCCCTATATATCCCTGCAACCATAAGAGTCAAGCAGACGTAACAGTATATTGCTTTCAAAAATCTGACATCACAGATAACAGTTAGAGAGTAAAACGTAGAGAAAAATTGCTGTTTTTTTTCACCTCAATTTTTTTTTTTTATTTCAGCTGTTATTTTCTGCAGGAAAACCTTGTAGGATCTACACAAATTACCCCTTGCTGAATTAAAAAAAAAATCTATTTTTAGAAATGTTTAGCTTTCTGGGATCCAGCATTGATTTCACACCCATTTCTGTCACTAACTGGAAGGGGGCTGAAAGCAGAAAAAATAGTAAAATGCCAAACTTGTGTTGAAAAATGTGGTTTTCTGATTCAAGTCTGCCTGAAAGCTGGGAAGATGGTGATTTTAGCACCACAAACCCTTTGTTGATGCCATTTTCAGGGGAAAAAACACAAGCTTTCTTCTGCAGCCCCTTTTCCCCATTAAAAAAAAAACCAACAATGACATTTTTGCAATATTTAGGCTAATTTCTTGGTCTCTTCCAGGGGAACCCACAAACTCTGGCTACCTCTAGAATCCCTAGGATGTTGAAAAAAAGGACGCAAATTTGGCGTGGATAGCTTATGTGGACAAAAAGTTATGAGGGCCTAAGTGCGAACTGCCACAAATAGCCAAAAAAGGCTAGCCACAGGAGGGGAAAATGCGTGGCAGCGAAGGGGTTAAGCATGACAACCTTTGACATATGAATAGTCTACTAATCTTTACCATATCATGAATGTAGAAAGTTTCTTGTTTTCTAATGATGTATATAACCATGAAATGTGCATGCACTCAACTGGATTTACATAGGTTCTTACAGAGACGTTTCTGAATAACATTCACTTTTCAGATCGGCTTTAGTACTCACTTCTACTTTGCACTATTTTGAGAGTGCACTACACGGTTTTGGAATTCAGCATGATGACGGATAGTTTCTGATGATGACACACCGTGATTTTGAGCGGCACATTGTTTTCAGCACTCAGTGTCTCCACTTTTGGTTATTTTTTTGTGTTTGCTTCATAGGATTTAATATCCCCTGACGAAGGCCAAATGCATTGGGACTAGTTGAATGCACATGTATATACATGACAATGGTTTTCAAACGGAGTAATTTCCATGGATGCGTTTTACATCGTTTGTGATAACCAAATAAAGGAGTTTGTTGAATGAACTAAAGAACATGGATGAATATTATGGATTTAATTTCATGGAACTTTGAATCAACAAGTCAAAGTTAGCTCATAAGTCTCAGAAGGAGGCTTTGCGTAGCGAAAGGAAGGGAAATGACTGTGGTAGTGCTTTTCCATATGTTTTGTTTACGTCCTGGATCAGAGGACGATACCCTCATGCACACAAGTAATTGTTGAAGAAGTTTAACCACACACTCTTATTTTGAACAAAGGGAGTGCAGTGTCTTTTTTCTATTATCCCACGTGAATTTTAGCAAAAAGTGCAAAAAGTACAAAAAGAACAAAAACTATATATTACTTTCATTAATAGCCCTGTGGCAACCTGGTACAACCCTAATACAGCATAGCTACTTCATCTGAACTACATTACGATGTACATGCTAGTAGTCTCAACAAAACATGCTCATTCCGTAATTCAAAACGCAGCCTTGCTTGTAAGCATTTTATCTGTACATTTGCATATAGACTTATACGCAAAGAAGTACCTCCTCCATGTTAGTAATTTCGCCCCTGTGGGCTTTGCTTCACAGCAGCCCACATAAATTATCATTTCCCCATCTTAGTTTAACTTCTGTACTTAACCGCGTTATAACATCATCATGTTCAAGTAGGCAACTTTCATTCCAAATTGTGCACTTTAAGGTTCTCTTCAATTTGCAAATACCCATTTAAAATAATTCGTAATATAAAGTGCAGTCTTGCTTATAAACATTTTACATTTGCATTGTCATATTTGCTTCTGTGAAAACAAGTACCTCCTCCATGCTAGCAGTTCCATCCCTGTGGGCTAAGACTCACAGCAGCACACAAATTACCATTTTCACATACTAACTCCCTTTCAACTGTATACCATCATCTTGACCAAGTGGGCAATCTTTATCCCAAATTGTGCGCTTTAAGGTTCACTTCAGTTTGGGAACGCCCATTACAATAATTCATCTCCACCACTTTTGCTCTCCATCACACACAATAAGGCTTCTCAGCTGCTGTTTAGGCCTCATTCATCAGATAAAACATTTTAAACCTGTCATTCAGTTTATTTATTATTTATTTAGCGCAATGTCACCTGTCTCTACAGCCTCACTTTTCTCCACCCAAAGTGTCCAGGGCCAAAATTATTCTACAACCACTGGCTAAAACCTTGCCTCCTATACCTCAAACTCAACTTAAGGAAAGGGATGAATTTCATAGATGGTTTACTCTATGTAAACTCTCAGTCCTATTCCTTATATTTTCCTTTTTTACAGTTGCAGTATGCAGACCCTCTTCAATGTTTAATCCCCCCAGGCTTATTGTGTTGAGCTCTATTATGTAGCGGGATTACAATTGCCTGAGTCCTCTCTCCCTATCTCCTCCTCTGATGTTTCTTGGTAGGAAATCTACAAAATAATATACAAGACCGCCCACTTCGTGTTGTGATGTTCCTTGAAGTGGTGAGCCACTGGATATATTCTATCCTTAGTACTAATGGCTTTTAAGTGCTGTAGAATCCTTTTATACCTCCTAACCAGGTGCTCTTCTTAATAACTCTAAGAACATAGAAAAGGCAATAGGGAAATCTAAAGCGAAAGGAAAACTAAGAAGCAAAGAGTTGGAGTTATTTCAAGTCACTATAACTTGTGCCCCAAGGTAACTATAACTTGCGACGTTGCTATGCACTGCTAATTATCCCAGATATTACATTACGTATGACATCTTCTATGACATTACTGATAATATCATTGTAACATTTGCAGTAAAAATGTTGATGAGAAACTGTGCATGGAAGGGCGCGAGTTATACTTGTCGTAGAGCACAAGTTCTAGTTACTTAAAATAACTAACTATAACAGCTGAATTTTTATGGTTTTGAGCATGTAAAATGTAAACCTAACTATAATGACCATGTAACCTTTGTTTTGTTTTTTTCCAGTGAATATATATCTGTCCCTGGTCCTTAACGGATTCCTGTGATGACAGGTGGAACATATATATATATATATAAACACACACACACACACACACACACATATGGAAAATGTCACTTACCCAGTGTACATCTGTTCATGGCATGTTGCGCTGCAGATTCACATGCTGTGCACTGTTCCTGCCATCTAGTGTTGGGCTTGGAGTGTTACAAGTTGTTTTTCTTCAAAGAAGTCTTTTTGAGTCACGGGACCAAGTGAGTCCTCCCTTTCGGCTCCATTGCGCATGGGCGTCGACTCCATCTTAGATTGTTTTCCCCGCAAAGGGTGAGGTAGGAGTTGTTGAAGTAAGGATACTAGAGGTGCCCATGCAATGGAGTAGATTTGTATGTACATAGTGTGTAGTAAAGTAATATTTATTTACATATTTACAAGCAACTAAAACGGCTACAGGCTCCCGGGGAGGTGGGCGGGCGCAAGTGAATCTGCAGCTCAACATGCCACTAACAGATGTACACTGGGTAAGTGACATTTTCCGTTCAATGGCATGTGTAGCTGCAGATACACATGCTGTGTATAGACTACAAAGCAGTAATCTCCCCAAAAGCGGTGGTCAGCCTGTAGGAGTTGAAGTTGTTTGAAATAATGTTCTTAATACAGCCTGTCCTACTGTAGCTTGTTGTGTTGCTAACACATCTACACAGTAATGCTTAGTAAATGTATGGGGCGTAGAACAGATGGCTGCCTTACAAATCTCTGTCATTGGTATATTACCAAGAAAAGCCATTGTGGTGCCTTTCTTTCTAGCGGAGTGTGCCCTTGGTGTAATGGGTAATTCTCTTTTAGCTTTAAGGTAACAGGTATGAATGCATTTAACTATCCATCTGGCAATACCCTGTTTGGATATAGGGTTACTTGCATGAGGTTTTTGGAAAGCTACAAACAATTGTTTTGTTTTACAAAATTGTTTAGTTCTGTCAATGTAATACATTAGCGCTCTTTTTATGTCTAATGTATACAATGCCCTTTCCGCTACTGAGTCTGGTTGTGGAAAGAAGACTGGGAGTTCCACAGTTTGGTTTAGATGGAACGGTGACATGACTTTTGGTAAATAATTTGGATTTGTACAGAGAACCACTTTATGTTTATGTATTTGTATAAAGGGTTCTTGAATAGTAAACGCCTGTATTTCATTAACTCTTCGAAGTGATGTGATGGCTATTAGAAAGGCTACTTTCCAAGTCAAAAATTGGATTTGACAAGAATGCATGGGTTCAAATGGTGGGCCCATGAGTTGTGTTAATACAATATTAAGATTCCACGAAGGTACTGGTGGTGTCCTTGGGGGTATGGTTCTTTTCAGTCCTTCCATAAAGGCTTTAATAACTGGGATTCTAAAAAGTGATTTTGTATGCTTAATCTGCAGATAAACAGATATTGCAGTGAGATGGATTTTAATGGAAGAGAAAGCTAGATTGGACTTTTGTAAGTGTAGTAAGTAACTTACAATGTTTTGTGCGGAGGCGTCTAATGGCATAATTTGATTAGCCTGGCAGTAGCAAACAAACATTTTCCATTTGTTAGCATAACAATGTCTTGTTGTGGGTTTTCTTGCTTGTTTAATGACCTCCATACACTCTTTGGAAAGGTTTAGATATCCAAATTCTAAGACTTCAGGAGCCAGATTGCTAGGTTGAGCGATGCTGGATTCGGGTGTCTGATCTGTTGGTTGTGTTGTGTTAACAGATCTGGTCTGTTTGGTAGTTTTATGTGGGGTACTACAGATAGGTTCAACAGTGTGGTGTACCAGGGTTGGCGAGCCCACGTTGGTGTGATAAGTATTAGTTTGAGTTTGTTTTGACTCAGTTTGTTGCCCAGATAAGGAATGAGCGGGAGAGGGGGAAAAGCGTAAGCAAATATCCCTGACCAGCTGATCCATAGAGCATTGCCCTTGGACTGAGGGTGTGGGTATCTGGACGCGAAGTTTTGGCATTTTGCGTTTTCTTTTGTTGCAAACAGATCTATGTTTGGTGTCCCCCAGCGGTGGAATTGATGTTGTAGAATCTGGGGATGTATTTCCCACTCGTGAGTTTGCTGGTGATCTCGACTGAGATTGTCGGCTAACTGATTGTGAATGCCTGGTATCTATTGTGCTATTAGGCGAATGTTGTTGTGGATTGCCCAATGCCAGATTTTTTGTGCTAAAAGACACAGCTGTGATGAGTGTGTCCCCCCCCGTTTGTTTAGATAACACATTGTTGTCATATTGTCTGTTTTGACAAGAATGTGTTTGTGGGCTAGAAGGGGTTGAAAGGCTTTTAGTGCTATAAAGACTGCTAACAGTTCTAAGTGATTTATGTGGAGTTGTTTTTGCTGATTGTCCCACTGACCTTGTATGCTGTGATTGTTGAGGGTGCTCCTCACCCAATCATGGATGCATCTGTTGTGATAATGGCATGAGGCACTGGGTCTTGAAAAGGCCGCCCCTTGTTTAAATTTACAGGGTTCCACCAGTGAAGCGAAGAGTGTGTTTGGCGGTCTATCAACACTAGATCTTGGAGTTGACCCTGTGCCTGAGTCCATTGTTTTGCTAGGCACTGTTGTAAGGGCCGCATGTGTAGCCTTGTGTTTGGTACAATAGCTATGCATGAGGACATCATGCCTAGTAGTTTCATCACAAACCTGACCGTGTAGTGTTGGTTTGGTTGCATGCTTGATATTGTATTTTGAAACGACTGAACTCTTTGTGGACTTGGAGTGGCAGTTGCTCTTTGTGTGTTGAGTTTTGCTCCCAAGTATTGTTGTATTTGGGATGGCTGTAAATGAGATTGTTGGTAATTTATAGAAAACCCTAGTTTGTGTAGAGTATCTATTACGTATTGCGTGTGAACGTGACATTGTCGTTGAGTGTTGGCTTTTATTAGCCAATCGTCTCGGTATGGGAATACGTGCATGTGATGTCTCCTTATATGAGCTGCTGCTACTACAGCTACGCATTTTGTAAATACCCTGGGGGCTGTTGTTATTCCAAACAGCAACACCTTGAATTGGTAATGTTTGCCTTGTATTACAAACCTGAGGTATTTCCTGTGAGATGGATGGGTATGTGAAAATACGCATCCTTAAAATCCAGTGTTGTCATGTATTCCCCTTGTTTTAGTAAGGGGACTATGTCTTGAAGTGTTACCATGTGGAAATGATCAGATTTGATGAAGAGATTCAGTGTTCTGAGATCACAGATAGGCCTTAACGTTTTGTCTTTTTTTGGAATAAGGAAATACAGGGAGTAAACCCCTGTTCCTTTCTGGTGATAGGGTACTATCTCTATGGCTTGTTTTGATAGCAGTGCTTGGACCTCTATTTGTAATACGTCTAAGTGTTGTTGAGACATTTTGGGCGGTTTTGGGGGAACATCTGGAGGGAATGTTGTGAACTCTATGCAGTAACCATGTTGGATAATTGATAGGACCCACGTGTCCGTGGTAATGTGTGTCCAATTGTGGTTGTATTTGGTTAATATCCTCCCCACCGGTGATATGTGTTGGGGAAGTGTGACACTGAAGTCACTGCTTGCTAGGGCTTGGCTTGGAAGGCTGGAATTTCCCTCTTCCTCTTGGGAACTGTCCTCTCTGGTACTGAGACTGGTAGGTGGGTTTTGTTTAGGAGGTGGATGGTTCTGATGGCTGTTGTCTAAACCCTCCCCTAAACTGTGGTTTCCTAAATGTCCCACTGTATTGTGAGGAGTAGAGCGCGCCCATGGCTTTGGCCGTGTCCGTGTCTTTTTTAATTTTTTCGATTGCGGTATCTACTTCCGGCCCGAATAGCTGATTCCCGAACTTTGCAGCCATGCATGCCTTCTAATTGTTACTGCTGTATTGACAGTCCGTGCCGCTGTATCAGCAGAGTCTAGGGCAGACCGGATTTGATTGTTTGATATGGCCTGTCCTTCTTCGACCACTTGTTGGGCACGTTTTTGGTGTTCTTTGGGGAAGTGCTGGTTGATGTCTTGCATCGCGTCCCAGTGTGCCCTGTCGTAGCGGGCAAGTAGGGCTTGTGAGTTGGCAATTTGCCACTGATTGGCTGCTTGCGATGCCACTCTTTTTCGACTTTCCTTATCAGGGGGTGGCGCATCTCCTGAAGATTGTGAATTGGCCCGTTTCCTTGCAGCCCCCACAACCACTGAGTCCGGAGGGAGCTGTTTGAGTAATAAACACTGGGTCTGACGGGGGCAGTTTGTATTTCTTTTCGACCCTTGGCGTGATGGCTCTCCCTTTTACAGGTTCTTGGAAGACCTGTTGTGCGTGTTTCAGCATGCCCGGTAACATTGGTAAACTTTGGTACGATGCATGCGAGTGTTAAACAGGAAGTCATCCTCCACCGGTTCCGAGTGCATTGTGGCGTTGTGGAATGTTGCTGCTCTGGCCAGTACCTGCGTGTAGGGCATGGGTACTCACAAACTTTTTCTCGGGGCCAAAATTGCAGTATGGTTTGCGGCCGAGGGCCGCACTGAAGTGACAGCGGGGGGGCGGGGCTTAGAGGGGGAACAATCACCCCACCCCCTTTTTCAAAACAATGCCCCTACCCCAGTAACACACACAGCGCGCACACATACAGCGCCATCTGCTCTCACCCCTACCCCAGTAACACACACAGCGCGCACACATACAGCGCCATCTGCTCTCACCCCTACCCCAGTAACACACACAGCGCGCACACACACAGCGCCATCTGCTCTCACCCCTACCCCAGTAACACACACAGCGCCATCTGCTCTCACCCCTACCCCAGTAACACACACTGCGCCATCTGCACACAGCGCCATCTGCTCCCACCCCTACCCCAGTAACACACACAGCGCCATCTGCACACAGCGCCATCTGCTCTCACCCCTACCCCAGTAACACACACAGCGCCATCTGCTCTCACCCCTACCCCAGTAACACACACTGCGCCATCTGCACACAGCGCCATCTGCTCTCACCCCTACCCCAGTAACACACACTGCGCCATCTGCACACAGCGCCATCTGCTCTCACCCCTACCCCAGTAACACACACAGCGCGCACACACAGCGCCATCTGCTCTCACCCCTACCCCAGTAACACACACACCGCGCACACACACAGCGCCATCTGCTCTCACCCCTACCCCAGTAACACACACACACAGCGCAATCTGCTCTCATGCCTACCCCAGTAACACACACAGCGCGCACACATACAGCGCCATCTGCTCTCACCCCTACCCCAGTAACACACACAGCGCGCACACACACAGCGCCATCTGCTCTCACCCCTACCCCAGTAACACACACAGCGCCATCTGCTCTCACCCCTACCCCAGTAACACACACTGCGCCATCTGCACACAGCGCCATCTGCTCCCACCCCTACCCCAGTAACACACACAGCGCCATCTGCTCTCACCCCTACCCCAGTAACACACACTGCGCCATCTGCACACAGCGCCATCTGCTCCCACCCCTACCCCAGTAACACACACAGCGCCATCTGCACACAGCGCCATTTGCTCTCACCCCTACCCCAGTAACACACACTGCACCATCTGCACACAGCGCTATCTGCTCTCACCCCTACCCCAGTAACACACACTGCGCCATCTGCACACAGCGCCATCTGCTCTCACCCCTACCCCAGTAACACACACAGCGCACACACACAGCGCCATCTGCTCTCACCCCTACCCCAGTAACACACACACCGCGCACACACACAGCGCCATCTGCTCTCACCCCTACCCCAGTAACACACACACACAGCGCAATCTGCTCTCATGCCTACCCCAGTAACACACACACACAGCGCAATCTGCTCTCATGCCTACCCCAGTAACACACACTACATTAAAAACAAATAAATAAATAACCAAAGAGCCTTACCTGACTCAAAGCACTGTAAAGATGCCACAAATGTGGAACAGCAGGCAGGCAGGCGGGCAGCAGACGTGGAGCCGGTGACAGGAAGCAGACGACCAAAGCCCCATAAAAGTTAGCTGCAAGCGCTGACTTTTATGGGGCTTTGGCTTCCAGGATCGTCAGGGCAACGCCATAAACAATGGCCGCCGTATGTAAACATAGAGGAGGGCCGCGGGAGCATGCTCCCGCGGCCCTCTTCTATGTTTACATACTGCTGCCATTATGATGTGGCGTTTGGTGTGCGTCTCGCGGGCCGCCAAGCTAGGTCCGTGGGGGCGCTGGCGGCCCGCGGGCCGTACTTTGAGTACCATTGGTGTAGGGCGTACTGTCTTCTGGCGGTGAAGGTTTTGTTGGATATCACTCTGGGCTGTTGTCCGATACAGGTGGGTCGTATAGATCCCAGGGGTCCGCATCATCTTAAGTCATCCCAGTGTATGTGGGTGACTGTGCTATTGGTGTACCCACTGGTGACAGCTGTGGTGATTGCAGTGGGGATGGTTGTGGTGGGAAATGTGGTGGTGGTGACTTTTCTCTAACCACTTTGGCTTTTAGTTGTTCAGTTTCGTGAAAAGCCAGTTTTCTTTTTGACTTGAGCGGAGGGATGGTTTGTATCTTCCCTCTGTCTTTCTGGATTTGTAACCTTTGCTGTGTTTGGTCATGTTCTTCTAAATCCAGTTCCTGCTCAAATCTATGCCTTTCCTTGAGCTGCAAAGAAAGTCCTTGTTCTTCAGTGTAGGAAGAACGTCTCAGCTCCGAAGTCGTTTTTTTCGGTACCGAAATTCCCATCGAAATTGTCTTTTTCGGTTCCAATAAGCTCTTTCGAGGCTTGCTCGACTCGATGCCGACTCTTTTCAGTGCCGGTTTCTCGACCGGAGTCTGAAGTCTTCGGCAATTCTTTGGCCTTTTTCAGTGCCGATGTTTCTTGGTCACCTTCTTTTCTGTGGGTCGAGCCATGGCCTTCCGGCAGTGGCGTCCCCGTGGTCTTTAGTTTTTTGGTGTGACCGTGGGTGTGGGACGGGGCAGGTGTACTCACTTTTTGCGCCGCCGAAGGTCGATCACCGCCGGATTCATCGGAGTCCGATCCCTGAATGGAAATCCGCATCTCTTCTTCCTCGACGTCGAGATGTTGTTTCGGTTTCGACGCCATCTGTAGTCATCCTACATGTCGATCCCTTAAGGTCTTCTTGGATCGAAACGCTCGGCAGGCCTCACAAGTATCCTCTCTGTATTCGGGTGATAAACATAGGTTACAGACCCTGTGCTGGTCTGTATAAGGATACTTGGCGTGACACTTGGGACAGAAACGGAAGGGGGTCCGGTCCATTCGACGACTGATGTGGTTGGGCCGACCAGGCCTTGGTGAAGTGCAGAAGCCCCGAAGAACCGCCAAAGCGGTCTTGTTGTCGGTGCCGATGCGATGAAACTAAACCGGTACTGAACGTTAACAATACCGACGAATTTCGATGATTGAACACGTCCGAACCCGATGGCGGAAAGAAAACAATCTAAGATAGAGTCGACGCCCATGCCCAATGGAGCCGAAAGGGAGGAGTCACTCGGTCCCGTCACTTGAAAAGACTTCTTCGAAGAAAAACAACTTGTAAACACTCAGAGCCCAAAACTAGATGGCAGGAACAGTGCACAGCATGTGTATCTGCAGCTACACATGTCATTGACATATATATATATATATATATATATACACACACACATATACATATATACACACACACCCCTTTGCATGCCCGAAACACAACAGTTTGGCAGCATGAAATACATTTGTAAACAAGAATCAATTACAAAGTCCTGCCAAGTCTGAATGCCCTTGCGTACTTCTCAGATAAACAAGAAGGAGTTAGCCCTTGTGAATGAACATAGTGATTTTGTCACTTAAGACTCAGCTGGGTGGTCCACGAGAAAGGGAATGAGAATAGACGCTCTGTCAATAACGTTGCATCTCTTGCAGAAGTGCTGAAATGGAGCTGACAGTATTGGTCAAGGTTACCAGATGTTGTTGAATAAAACCAGAAATCCATATTCCTACCAATATTTATCTACTCAATTTCATCCCTATGCCTTATATACTCTATCCCAATGGTTCAATCTTTAGGGCATCTTTGCCTGGTCCCTCCACCGGTAAATAATGCTTCTTAAGAGAGGGGCGTTTACTCCCATCCTTGCAAAGGGGGCTCAATACCTATAAAATTCATCTGGGAATGATCCCAAACCTATCTAGAATGCACTGCAAAAACCTCCAATTAACTCTGTTAAATGCCTTTTTTGGATCTAGTATTAACAACAAAGTGCCTGGTTCCATGTATTTTATCAAACATGTGCAGTATCTTTTTACAGTTGTTCCTGCTGTTTTTTCCTGGGATAACCCCAGAATTATTTCCAGTCTATCAAGCCCAGTATGAACCACGCTACCTTAGCTTCTAATATTCCTATTAAAACTTTATCACTAATATTTAGGAGAGATATGGAGCAGCTGTGACTACATTTAGAGGAATTCTTCACTGGTTTTTGAGAAACCCAAATCCTAGGTTCTGACAGATTTTGAGACGAAGTCCACTTTAAGCAAATTTGATCTAAACAGCATTGTGAGCAGTGGTACCAATTGCAGGCTATATGCTTTATAGAAAAGGGGTGTTAGGCCATCTGGCTCAGGGGGTCTTACCTTTCGTACGGCTGTTCTGACTTATTCTGGTCTCATTAAGTGCTCTAAAGATTCTGCCTGTTCCTTCAACAATAGCAGGATCTCTGAACCCCCCATGAATTGTTCTACTGACTTGTGTATCCTAAGCTTCGTATAAACCCTCCAGGTGTGCGTGGGAGGTTTCTGCTACATCCCTATCTGAAGTGTGGATATGTCCTACCTCCTCTTGTATGCGATCGATTCCAGTACAGATGGGTGCTGCCGGTAGTCTTAGACCAGTCGTTTCCCTGCCTTTTTGCTCTCACTTAAGAACTTCTGTTTAAAACATACTGAAGTGCATTCTGCTTTATCTAGCTCTAACACACTAAGGTGCATCCTGATTTGTCACTATATCTTGCACGACCCAGTTTTCGTGTGTGCTCCCTGAAATTCCTGTATCTGCAAACTCAGTTGGGCTTTTACCACTTTTTTAATTCCTGTAATAAGCTGTGAAGTGGAGATCTTGTGTCCCCTGGATACTGCCTTTTATAACCTCGCTCAATTATCCCCTTGCGCTGGCATCTCATAAACATGCTTTTCTATAATCGCATGCATCCTCTGCCGTGGTGTGCAAACTTGAGACTGAGCTCTAGTAACAATGGAGTATGGGCCAATGTGGAAATATGGCATATTTTAGTACTTGTGATCTCTCCCTTAAGGTCGTCTGACAAGAACATGATGAGGGTATGCGAAGCAGAGCCTAATTTGTTCAGGATGTTGCATGCGCTAGATGTCTAGGAGTCCCATTGATGTCAGCTGTGCACAAATCTGTTTCTCAGCCATCTGACCTCAACAAGGACCTATCCATTGCCCCACACATTACTGAATTCAAGTTTCCACCCCCTATTATCTCCTTAGTTTCTTCCACCAAGACCACAGAAATCATTTCCCTAAGAAAGAGGTCTTGTCCCATATTGGGAGTGTAGCTGTCTACCAAAGTAATCATTCATGTAACTGTCTTGAAGGCTAATGTCTGGCATTTGCCCTGAGTGTCTGAGGGCTCTGTGGACTTTCTCCCTTGCCTTTCTGGGTGGTTAATATCTCTACTCCCCGTCCTTTTGCTCTCTGGCAGAAGAAATTGTCTTAGAGAGCACCAGGCTACGAGTCTGTGGCAGTCATTTGGGAGTAAATGAGTCTCTTACTACAAATACTTATCTTCATTTATATCTCTTAGGAGATGACAATCACCAGGGACGTTGCTGGTGCATTTAGATCTTTAACATTTAGACTAATACTTTCCATATGTGACATGATGGTTCCAATATGTGTGTGTTAATGCTACCATATGGACCATATCTTCGGGCAAAGGTTGGCTTTCTCGAGTGAAGTTATTCCATGTATAGCTGCACAGGATACCCTCCCTCCCTAACTGAATGATATATGTGGCCCCAGTCACAGACAATGGTGTCTCACCAGTCATTCATAATACTCCCTCAATATCCTTTCAAGATGGCCTCTGCCTCAGCTTTCCAGGCGCTGCCAGTCTGAATTTGAGTGTGTTGCAAATCATCATTGTTGCATATTAGGGCTCAGGGTTTACTCCAGGCTGTTCTGCTACTTCCTGCAATTTAAGTGTCCTGAACATTATGTTTCTCTCCCTCGCTTAATCATTAGGTGTCACTTCTCCTCCTGGCTTTTCTTGCCACTTTTGTCCATCTTTCCTTTTTCAGTCGTTGGGGAGTGCTAAAACTATACATTTTCATTTCCAACAGCGGAAGCGATCTAACTTGTCTCATTTTGCCATGCCACTCAAATACTAATCAAATAGGGTGTTCCCAACGATAGGAGATATGCCTGGTCAGTAATACGTCTGAAGTTTTACCTTTTCTGAATGGTGATGTGCAATAAATCCCTATATATCTAAATGTTGACCCTATCGTGCATTAGGTCGCCCTTCTATGTTGCTGCCTTCATTACTGCTCCTTTATTTGATATTTGGGGACCCTAGTAAAAGTGTTTAGTGAGGACCTTTCCAGGCGGCAAACTTTTGCTGTATTCTGTTAAGTTCAATGTCACCTGGCCACTGTGGGTCTAATATGAAATCTTCCTCACATATTCCTCTATGTCTTTCCCTCTTTGCCCAGTTGAACACATCAAATCTGTATATTGCTGCATCGGCATCAGTTTATCAAATCATCAAACATATCTGAAAATATTGCATGCTATTCCTTGAGTGTAAGGCACTCCTGTTTGATGTACTCTTGTTCCTCTTCTATGGCTTCTCTTGTTCCACTTGGGCAAAGAGTCTCCCATCTTGACTACCACTCACCTTCCTGGATTTACCTTTTCAGATGTGTGTGGCTTGCATGCCTACTGATATCTTCTTGGATGCTGGAGAACAGATTTTCAAAGAACTGGAATGGGATTGAGCTTCTAAAGGTTCTGCCTCTTGCTTCACTGGGGATAGTCGCAGGGTTTTACCAGTTTTATTCTTTTGAGATCTGAGATTCCGTTGCATTTGATCGAAGTAGCATGGCCTTAATCATGTCATCTCTCTTGCTTTTAGTTAGCTCCATGTACCCACTGTCCACTCAAAGTCGAGCCATTAAGAACGTTTTTTCTGCACCTTTCTCCGAGTCCAGTGAGTCTATGGTTTTCAGTGGCACTTCCCTTTTACTTTTCAGATTGGTTTCAATCACACCTGACTGAAAAGCCCCAACTAAGGTGAAACAGGTCTTGGGTTGCTTGTTCCCGTGTGGTGAGGGCCTGGCTTGGGAGTACAGGCTAGAATGCTCCTTTTGGAGCAGTATCAAGGCTGATTTGCAAATGGCTGGGTCTAATCTGAGGTGGCATGGTGGGCAAATAAATGGACTGGGATGCGGCCCCAAGTAATTACTAATGGTTGAGGTTAATTAAAGGATCCCAACCGTTACTTTCTAGTTTACTTCAATGCAACACTTTACAAGCGACATGTATGGCCAGATTTTGGTCCTGTGTATACTGTGCTATAAGAACTACGCTGCACCTAACTAAACAGCCCCAACTAGGGCAAAACTAGTCTTGGATTGCTTTTGTTCTGGTTCGGAGAGGACCTAGCTTAGCAGTTCAGGCTGGACTATTCATTTTGGAGAAGGATTAAGGCTGATTTGCTCATGGCCAGGTGTAATCTGAGGCGGTGGGTGGGCAAAGAAAATGATAGACTAGCACTTGGGCCAGATTAATTATCAGTTGCTGAGATTTATTCAAGCATCTCAACCATCGCTTATTCAATGTTTCTTTTGGCAATACAGGTGGGCAGAGTTGGAAGGGAAGGATCCTGTAATGCCACACAATCCTGGCACTGAAGTGAGTGACTGTGTGGATGTGCTCCTTGTGAAAGAGCTGAATGCCAATCACAGTGAAGTTAGCCAGCACAGGAAGGGGGCTGTCCCACTGCTCCATACTGCTGTGGATGGAGGTAAAACAAGCATTTTCAATGCAACAGGTCTTGCATTTGTTCGAGTTAGAGCTATTAGAGTTGTAAAGCAAAAAAAACGCAGCGCGATCGCGCTATGTAAAGTGCAGCGCGATCACGCTGCGTGGAAAATAAACAGATAAAGTAGTCCGGACTCCAGGCTGAAAACATCGAATGTTTTTGGTACTTTACCGGTGCTGTGTAGGTGGGCTAAACACCGGAAAAGGCATGACGTATGTATGCCTTTCACAAATGAAAGTAAGAGGATTTTAAAAGGCAAGCCCACGAACCAATGTAAGTGACTAACGTGGCATGGGCGTGGTTTCAAGCCCAACGAGAGATAACAGAATGGACGGAGCACTTTGTGCTCGCCCATAATAAATGATAACAGACCAATCGATGAGAACTGCTAGATGAATGCTCCCTAAAGTAGTCCTTTAAATGAGCAGGTACTGTCACATACTGAGTACCTGTGCTACTTCAATTTGAAATGAAGAGTACCTACACATGTAAGAAGAAGGGCAATAGTTTTAATGGGAGGGTACTGCCACGTCTAAGTAGCAAACTGGTAGTTTGTGGCACTGCCTACACGTAAGTATATCATTTTATTAAAATCAAAAGGCCTTGGCTAATGGTCCGACCTAAATAATAAATCTGTAACCATCACACGAGCATACGAAGGCCAGACCTATTGCTTTTGCCACTACTTTTTATTTGTTTATTTATTTATTTTAGCAGCGGGGTCTCAACTATTTGCTCTACACTGACAACACTCGCTTGGTGAATAGTTTGGAAGGGACATCTAAAAAATATATTTTAATTTAGTTTATTGCCTACCAGAAATTATATCCTTGGTATTTCAGTGCTGTTTATAACTGAACAGATCCACAAGGAAAACAATATTATTTGCGAGAAAGAAGGGTTTTGATAGCACTCCCCTGCAGGGCACTATCCTCCCTCATTCGGCCAAAATATTGAGGTGGCTCGAAAATGTAAAATAAAAAAGTGGGTTTTGTGGGAGCCGCTTCCTGGAAGTGGACTGCCAGGTCGCTTCTGTTGTAATAAACAGAATCGTCAACTTGCACGCAGAGACGTTTTAAGGCATAATACGTAAACATATTGTTTTAAATACTGTTTTCCTTTAATGTATTTTTGATGTGGGTGGTGTTTGTGAGTCTATTACAGACATTTTGCAGAGAAATGTTGTATTTATGTTTCATGTAAAATCCATTAAAAAAGAAGTTTCGTTTAGATCACAACAGGATCTCACATATGAGAAATGGGAGGGTGCAGAGATTATTTGCAGTAATATGAGTGAGCTGCTGCTGTGTTACAATATTGGAAACACAAGTCACTATCCCCGAATTTTGGGCGACTGTGCCTGTGCAGTCAGAGATCTGGCCATGAGGACATGATAACTACAAAGCTGTTCCCAACAGGGACCCCCAAAATATATCTGACTCGAGGCCCCAAAAATCCTCTAGATATCCTTGCTTTAAGTTATTTAAGCTATGCAGAATAATGATGTTCAATCCAGCGGACGGCACCTGCGAGTCAGATCCCTCTCTCGTGGAAACTGGACAGTCAGTCCCATTCCAGGCTGACACTGAGCACTGGAGGAGATTGATATGATTCTTAATGATGGCGCTGTTCCCCGACTCTGCACCCACCGGATAATAGTAACACGAAACGAAAATGAGCTAATGAATAGGCAGAATTGAGCGAGGGACGGCAGTGTTAATAACAAAATAAGCACCAGTCTAAACGACGATGCCACATTGAGAAACAGGCATTATGGGGCAATTTTCAAACCTTCTCTTGAAGTTATGCAGAGAGGCGTGAAAGAAGCATTTCCAGATAAAATCGTGAAAGGTTTGGCGTAATTACAAAATCCATTTAGTAAACCGATGCAACTTGTGTAATATTTAGCATGGTTTCCTTCCTGTGAGCAATCATCTGAACGGGACTGCGTCCTCGAGTAGTAACCCGACCAGGAGGGCTCACGCTTAGGTGCGCTCTGATCACCAACGCTTGTCTGCATTCAGTACGCAGCAGCGCCCTTTAAAATCTTCAGCCTACAGTATGTGGGTGCCAATTCATGAGCCCTGGATGCCAGACAGTGTGGTGCACCTCGGCAAGAATGCTTCAAGGTCTCCTGCTCCCGGACAATAATCCGATCTCCACCTGTCGGGCACAACCAGCGACACTGGCGCCTTTCAGTCCGGCACCTGTCAGTTTCCTTTGCCCATTCTGCACAACCTTCTAATTAACACTGAATCATACACTCGAGTATCTCGTTGTACCGCGGCTCGGTCCGCTTTTCACATCATATGATTCCATCAGGACTCACGCTTATTTGTCAGGCAGTCACTCTCACCATCCCACTTTGAGACCATTTTATTTCTTACAATGCCCAAGACCCCCTACTAGAAAACAGACATCTGGAGAGCCAAGGTAAAACAAAAAAAAAATATATATATATATATATATCAGTTCCCCAAGTGATGTCCATCGCTCACACAGATGTCTCACATTTTGAAATGCCGCAGAAGTATGGTGGCTGGCCAAAAAATAATCAAATATGGCCGCTTTTCTGAAGACATGTGGTTTACCAGTTAGTAGACCACCGTGGTGCCGCTGCCCCTTTCAGTTCTCTAGGCAGTGCCTCACTCACGCGGACTACCCGCGCGCCCCGCAGTACCTGCTGCTTGAGCTGCTGCACCAGACGGTCCTTGTCGCGCTTCAAAGTGGCCACTTCCTCCTGAGTTTTCTTTTTCTTGGACGAGGACAGCTCCAGCAGTGCAATGTTGGCATCTTTTTCACTGATGGCAGCGAGGAGAGCTTCCTGTCTGAAAATTAAATTGGCATTTAGAGAGTGTGACAACTGACCCCTGTCATCTCACACACAAGCATTAATGCTGGCCTTTGTAGCACACCAAAGAGGCACGCAAAGCAACATTAGTGGGAAATCCTTTTGGGGAAATATGAAACAAAAGTGTTTTGGATAGCAGTCTGCCTCTCAGACATTTAACATTCACCTTGAAGACCCTCCAAATATTTGCCATTCTGTCGAATGCTGTGGTCTTGCCAGTATGTTACACTAAGGTCCCTTGAAGACGGTTGGGCGATGGTACGGCTGGGACATGAGCCGGAGAAACTAATTCACTGACCGAGGAGAAGGCTCTATCGTTTTAAAACAGAGATCACTTTTCTTGTGCACTGGCTCAAACTCACTTTAAGCTTAAAACCTCATAGTGTTGATGCCACGCGCAGTATATGTACACACAATCAAACATTGCAGTAATGGGGGTAAATAGAAAAAACTAAACATACTATTGAGAGTGGAGTACGAGCTAGAGATTGCCCACCACAGACTTCCTAGCTCTCAAATAAAACTCCAGGGCACAGATACTTGGCAAATGTTAACACAAACTGGTGGCTCGCTTGTGTCATGACAGAAGAGAGCAAATGAAACAACATACGACCTGCTGACCACCCACCCGAAGCCGTGGAGCAATACAGGGCTGGAGGTCATCGGCTTGAGGGTTCTGCTCCTGCGCTGCGTGTGAGGAGGCCTCGCATGATTCCCATTCCTAGATTACAGGACCTCCCAGCAGCAATGTCTGCTCGCTGGGAGATCATCAAGTGAGCCCTGGCAGAGTGGACTCCCTTACGTGGACCCTGAGGAAAGCTGCCGTGATTTGCCGACAGGCATGCAACTAAAGAGTGCATGTCCAGTGAGTTCACCTACCTACTCGGGAGACTGCCAGTGACATCTAGTCATGGGAAATGGAGGCAAACTAGAGTTTGGTATCAAACACACTGACCAGTGGTGCCAGAAGATGAACTATTTCACTCACAGGAGCTGTGGCTACTAAGTGAATGCAAAGGCAAGATATGTTCAGTTCGAACACTTGGGTCTACACTTTGACTAACAGTGATGCTTAGATTTTTTTGCAATAGCCTCATGCCGTATTAACCTGTACCAGGACTTGTGCTCACTTGCAGTAAGAAGCAAACTATGCCCTTCCAAATCTAAAAGTAGAATGATCACCCCAACTTCCTTTACAAAACTCACAAAGCTAAGAATTTGACAGAAGGAAGGTTATTCATGCAAATGACACCCAAAGTCTCGAAGCAAACAAACAGAGTGAGGAGGGTGGCTTACAGTGCTTAATATGAGCCAGTGGAGTCCACCAGCACTCATTTTTGGGGACCAGTACTTATTTTTCCTCATCTGATATTGACCGCAAACAATAGAGGTAAAATCACAAATCGGGAAAGGAGGAGGAAGAGAAATACAGCACAAGCATTTGTAATGCAATAGGTCTTGCATTCGTGAGCGTTAGAGCTATTGGCGTTGTAGATGAGAATGTCTTTTACCTATGTATTTTGGTTTGGAGAGTAGTGGATGTATGCCAGGGGCCACAGCAAACCTTCCAGGCCTGTTGCTACAGGAGAGAAGACACAACAAGGCCGCCATCTTGGGAGTGTTTTTGCCTCATTCCTACAGATTGGCTTTGATTTTATACACAGGAGTCCAGAGGGTGATGGGGAAGCGCTCTGCGCCTGTGACAGCGACTGTGGGGTGTATTCGAGGTGGGGCCTCTTCAAACAAGAAGCAGTGCTATTCCAGCTCTGTTTTAGACAGCACTTCTGGAAGTGGCATCTGCAAGGTCGCAGTACCTGTGAGGGGACTGTCAAAGCCATGACACCAGTGAATTCTGAGGAGGAGGAAATGATGGAGTTTGCTCCACTTTTGTGCCCTATCATACGCTGCTCCTCTCACTGTGGCACCCTTGTGTTAGCTGCTTTGATCTACAGGGTTAGGAAAATGGCTGCCTCTACTAACTGAAATCTATTTGAAGAGGCCTGATTTACATTGAAAGGCTAGATGTTTTTTGCTATCAAGCTTAATGCCGTGGAATGCTTGGGTCAGGCTTCACAACTCCTTTTCCACCATCTTGGAAACAACACCTTTCACCATCTTCTTGCCTAAAACTAACCTATGTGCTCGGTTGGTGACCCTCCGCAGGTTATCAAGAGCACATGCTATCGCCTAGTGGTAAGCTCTACTCAAGTCAGTTTGTTAATGCACCTACTGCAGAGGTCTTCACAGAACGAGAATGTCGTAGATTACAATCCTAACATAGCTTTTTCACCTTTTCATCTCTGCAAGGTCGATGCAAATTAATTATAGTGATTTTGTCCAAAATGGCACCTGCTTTGCAGTGCTATGAAATGGCAGAACCTGTATTACAAAGCGCTATATGAAAAAAACAAGTTATTCCCAGACTGCCCCAATACGCACCAGACAAAGCACCCTAGGGGAGAGGATGTGGCCTAAGGGCCAGAGCTGCCGACTTTGAAGCTGGGGAACCCAGTTCGAGTTTCCTCATCGGCTCAACATCCTGTGATTCTGGGGAAATCACTATCTCCCTTTGCTACCAAAAAAGAATGTGTTCATGTGTCATGTAACCAGTCATCATGTAAAGCGCTGGAATATCTTTGTATTGAGTTTGTGCTATATAAAACTGCAATTAAAAAAAAAAAAACTAATAAAGCACTCCAATACCTTCGTTTTGAGTTTGCGCCACATAAAACTGCAAAAATAAAAAATAAAAAACTTCTGACATAGTTTTTCACCTCTTAATCTCTGCAAGGTTGTTGCAAATTAATTATAGCAAGTTTGTTAGGAATGGTACCTGCTTTGCAGCGCTATGAGATGGCAGAATGTGCGCTATATAAAACAACGAGTTATTCCCAGACTGCCACAACACGCACCAGACAAAGAACCCATGGGGAAAGGCTGTGGCGTAAGGGTCAGCGTTGCAGATTTTGGAGCTGGGGAACACGGTTCGAGCCTATGCACCGGCTCAACATCCTGTGATTCTGAGAAAATCACTTACTCTTCCGTCGCTACCAAAGATGGATGTGTTCTGGTGTAATGTAAGCACTGCTTATGTAAAGCACTGTAATACTGGTGTATCGAGTTTGCGCTATATAAAACTGCAAAAAAAAAAAAAGGCCCTGCAGACATCGCAAAGAAACAGCAAGATGTCCGAAACCAAGGAAGATGAAGAAAAAACATACTGCCATAGGCAAAGCAACGAAGCAAAAGAAAAAAATGGTGTGCCACACTAAGGTATCTCGCTGATCATGCAATAATCCATGTAAGAGGTTCAGTCTCCAAGGCGGTAGCAAAACAGCCTCAAGGCGGGACAAACAAGAGCATTTACCAACAACATCAAGGGATTTTTGAAAGGCAGGTCCAGGAACCAATTAAAGTGATGGGCGTGGTTAAAGCCCAAAGAATAGATTACATGCTGAGAAGAGCAGAGCTTGCACGCTGCTATGCTCAACCTAAAAACAAGTCATGTGGATATGATCAACCACATGAAGTTTAATCATCAAAAGCCAGGTCTGGTGGCTTAGTGGACTAATGCGTCCACTGTAGGGGCCCTTGTTTGACCTCATGGTCACATGTCCACTCAGCCTTCCATCCTTCTGAGGTCGATAAAATAAGTACCACTGAGTTGGGTAACAATAAACATCTGTTATTCAGCACCAAGATGCCCACAGGTGAACGTGCTCTTTACACATATACATATGTGATCTAAAAAGGAGCCGCCAGATCCACGTGGGGACCAGGTGCACTTGACTTCTTTTGTTTTCCAAGTCATAGGGGTACGTGACACATGCCACACTTGATGGTTCAGATGGCTGCTTTTGTCTGGACTCAACTTTTTTTCCTCCCCCGTATGTAGAAAATTGTGCTTTAAGAAGCCTTTGTGCACGGGTGCAGCATGGCATGATGTTGCCACCTCCAAGCACATGGCTGCTCACTCTGGAGGGTCCGCCTGCTGCATCACCAGACCACGGACATCGTGATTTTCACCAGCTATTTCCGGTCTCTGCTGGATGGCGTGGGCAGACCAAACTGAAAGCACTTAGAGTTTTAAGGCAGATCATCAACAGCTTGACACCCAGTACAGAGTCATCAAACGTCCAAGCACAGTGTCAGGTGTGTGCTTCAAATAAAGCACTTGACTCCTCAAATAGTGATTACAATTATTGTAAAACCATGGTTTGCTACTCAACAAATTTCATTCATAAACTGTTTTACTGTTATTAAATTGTATCGTTGGTCATTTGCTGCCTATTAGCCACAGACCACTTGAATATTTAGCTATTAACTTCTCAAAACTATATATTGTTTACTTTCATGTATGTAGAAAAATGTAGTGCTCCTGTAGGTGATTATTAAGTTTTAACTTTAGGCAACGTGTGAAAGCAGGTACAGCCAGTTAAGTTAAACTCTGAACTCAAGCAGCAACTATTAGCCTATTTCATATGTGTTCCATTTTTAAGGGACACATTTAGAAATGTGGTGGCACTCGTGTCAGGCAGTTTGTCCTGTTATTGGCATGTAGGAGATGGCGGCGCTTGTGGAATGTTTACCTGGGCTGTTCATTAACAGTAAGAATGCATGATTATTATTTTTTATTTAGTATTTGTCCTTACTGCTACCTCTTACACCGGTATATAGCTGTGTTACCCTTGAAGTTTCACTGGTATTTTAATTGCAAATTTGTTTGTTTTTTCTGCTTGTGCTGCATTTTTATGTTTAGATTTTTATGTTTAGATTTTTGTACTGTTTTAAAACCGCACGTGATCTGTGGGGTCTACACTATTTGAAGAGGATGATAATGAAAAATAAAGTACATAATACAACTGATATTAGTTAAGGGTGGGCGGGCCTTTTATTCCACCAGGCATTTCCCCGCAGCCCAGCTAATTACCATGCATCTGGGGTAAGAGTAATGCACTTCACTGCAGATCTCTCCATCACCGCACTGAAATGCATTAGTCACACATTAAAGCGCCACCATGACCACGAGCTGCTCAAGGCTGCCTTGCTGCATTTCCCAAAAGCAGCCAGTGCAGTTCTTGATTTGTAGTGCTGAGGTGCTGGCTGGTGAACCTTGTGGTGCTGGGTTGATGCAAAACATCTCTTTCAAATTGTGCCACATTTGGGCATTACCGGGTCGAAAGGACAGTAGGTTAGTGACCTTTCATTTCGGGGGTTCTGCAGCGTTCAAATATCTTTTTAAGAGCTCCTCGTTGCTCAAAAGGCTGCCATTTCCGATATTTATCTAATTCCATGCACTTCATTGCTTGGTTTTACATTCGAGAAAGTATCACCATAAGTAGCAACCATTTGGGCATTGAATATCCCTCATAAGTACTGAGTAATCATGGGAATGTCACACATAAGCAATTTGAAAACACTGCACCCTATGCCCCTCCACTCTAAAGAAATCTACACCACTTTACTCCATTGTCACTCAACTCTACGACACTACTCTACACCACTCTGCTTTATGCCCCTCCACTCTATGGCACAAGACTTCAGTCCACACCACTCTCCTCTACGGCACTAACTTTTAGCCATGCTGAACAGCAGCCTTGCTGGTGTACAACATGGCTAAAACACAATGGAAAAGCCAACAGCTCTCGCACAGGTGAGACTTATAAACTTTGCCAATGCATGTTCTTCCTTTACTGCTTGTAGGAAGGCTTGTGTTTAAATTTCACACACACTTTAAAAACAGAGGACTGGCTACATTTGTATTGGATCTGCCTAGGGAACAGCCCACGTGCCTTGCACCCTAAAACGTGTCAGCAGAAAAGATAACCACTTCATATGATACTGTTTTTGCACTCTTTGGAAAGCAAACCGCCCTTTTACACATACAAGTCTTTAAAAAATGTAAATAATGTTGGTGTATGTTAGAGGTGTGACCCTGGCATAGGAACTGGCTACATCGAACTCGTGTGCAGAAACACGCCTGAAAGCATAACAGAGGTTTGAAAACAATATCAAATGCAATAGCAGAGAACCAACTTTAACACCTGAGCCACAGAAAGAGTAATCATATCAAGATAGCCACCCGCCCAGTGTGAAGCAACATCAAAATCACAAGACTAAGAAACAACTGCGGATGTACACTGTGCGGCTGTACACTGTATATTAAGAACAACAGTTGGTGACCCCTACCCCAGGTTTAGAAAGACGCCAAAATACACTCTAACAGAGGCACAGAGAGCTGGTCCGAACAGCAACAGGGAAGACACCCCAGCTGGTGAGGTTTTTGCTGCAGTGGGAAGGAATTCAAAGAGACATGGAACGCAATGGAGGATGGTTAGTGCACCAGGGTCAAATAAAAATACAGACGGTTAGTTATCATATAGCCATTTAGGATGGTGGGAACCTGTAAAACCACTGCAGAGAAGCCGAGTCCGGGTCTCTGAAAAGGGCTAACAGTATCTGAGCATGGGAAATGCAAAGGGCGCAGTCTATGCTCCACTCTGTTTAACCTCTGACCATCGGTAAGGACCACACAGAAATGATGGTAACTGCACAAAAGTAAAGACTCCCCTGCGACAACAGCTTAGATAACATAAATGTGATAAGGTATCCCTACATTCTATCACACAGGAGCCCACAATGGAGACCTTACTTCACAATGCAAGTGACAAACTATCAGGCCTAAAAAACCATAGCATATGAAAGGGTCCAACTTTTCAACTCATTGACAGTCACGCAATGATTCCGCAACGGAGCGCCCCAAAAAGGACT
Source organism: Pleurodeles waltl (assembly GCF_031143425.1). Taxonomy (NCBI): domain Eukaryota; kingdom Metazoa; phylum Chordata; class Amphibia; order Caudata; family Salamandridae; genus Pleurodeles; species Pleurodeles waltl. The sequence continues at coordinate 197,304,758 of NC_090442.1, forward strand.
TTATCCAGTTTCAGACAAGCGGAGAGAATATAAAAAATTAATAAAAAAGATGAGTAAAATGGAAATTTGACCGCTGGATGCATCCTCCAAGATCCCCTTGTAATATTCCAAGGATAGGAGTGGGGAGGCACTGCAGGCCATGCAACAGCAGAGGAGAAAGGACAGCATATGACTAAATGTCGCTGGCATGAGCTCGTCCGAGTTTCCATTTAGTTGTGACGATGAAGTCTTGATGTGAAGAGGGTGTCTGCAGTGAGCTGGGCTCGGTTCTATGAAGTGCAGGATTACAAAAACCGAAAGCAGATAACGCCAAGTCTGTACCCTCTGTTATCGAGCAGTCACTCGAGCAGTCCACAGCAGAGGACATATGAGCTGACGGCGGACCAAAAAAGGGCACCCTCCTGCCTCAAGAGTCCTCTCACAGCCTTGGAGCTTTTCAGTTAGTGGATGCTGTCAGGGGGCTTATATCAGCCGTAGTTTAGCTGCATGTGCCGAATACCGAGGTCGATAAGGAGTCAATGAGGGCAAGTGCCTGCCACTTCAGGCGAGACCAGCAGCGAGGGCTCCAAAGGACAGCAGTGCCTCGAAGCCTGGCTTAGCTGGGGAGAAGAGTTGGACCTCGACGGCCATGCAGGTCAAGCCTCGCTTCATTGCCCTGTGTTCACGCAGCCCACCGAGAGCCCTTCAGAGTCAGATGATGTTCGTATTGGTTATTATCGTCACTTGAGGATTCAAGATTACACCACCTGGTTATGAACTTGGCAGCCCTGGGTGTTGAGTCTGCTTTCAGATTACAATAAACCTTTTATCACACAGCGTGCAATATCACAGAGGCGCTAGATAGCTCCCCCTCACTAACATTTGCTGCTCGTAAATGAAAGAGGAGAAAGGTCAGGAAGCCAAGTCTTGATTTAAATAAATGTGATATATTTCCTTTGACTTGTTTTTTTAGGGTCGAGTCTGCGTGGTATCGCAGCGAGACGCTTTAGTTATTAGAAAAGGGCTCGGAGTCCTGTCGACGTCACGTCAGTGTGTTTCATTGGTTCGTGGGCTTGCCTAGTAAAATCTGCTTGCTTTCATTAGTCGAAGGAACGCATACGTCAAGCCTTTTCCAGTGGTTAGTCCTCCTCGAGTGCAGCGACCAAGTACAGAAAACATGCGAAGCTCGCTGTTTTCTGTCGGATCGTGGACTACTTTTTCTCTATTTTCCTAGCGCGATTTCGCTTGGTAGAAGTCGAGCGCTTTACACAGTTAATTTCACTTTTTCGGGTTACCTACATAAAAGCACTTTTGCCGACAGATGAAAAGTCGGGTTAGGAGTTTACAACGCGAGACCCGTTGCATTGCAAATGCTTGTTTTAATTGCCTGGGCTGCAGCTTAGTGCTCCTCAGAGCCAGGCAGTGAAGGACAGAGAGAACACAAGGCAGGACCAAAGCTTGGGCTGTGAGTCAATCGCTTGACTGTAGTCACCAGCTCGGACACTTTTATTACACTGTGATCAGCGGATTGCTGCCTTTAACACTGAAAGACTGAATAGACATTCTACGGGGACACCTTTCAAGGGCCACGGATTCAAATGTGGGAGAAATCTAGTCATAGCCTGTCTCCCTCCAATGAATGCAACTGCGTGCAAAAGCTTAGTAGAGGCTGGTAGAATGATTGGGTTACAGGCTCCAGTGAAGATGAACCAATGGCAGTCCTTCTAAGGTATGGGGGCCAAAATTTTGGTCTGTGATGTGACCACACTGGTGCCATAAGGATGGCAGTCGGGAGCAGGGGAGGGCTGGCATTCAGAGGTGTGTTGGAGGTAAGATGGGTTTAGGAGAAGCAAAGCATATACACCTAGTGTTTGAATTGCACAATGTGATATCGGGTAACTGGGATTAATCCCAGCTTCACCACTTTACCAAACTGTGTGATCCTAGGCAATTGTTTTATTCCACGTTCCCTCCTTTTTCCTCATTATCATATGTAAGAGGATCTCAAAATACAGGTCTTCGGGATGCATGCTGTACAAAACTTTAATGTGATGTGTTTAAAATAAAGGTGTTCCTAAAGTTAAGTGGTGCAGGGCAACCTAGTTATATCCTTTCTTTAACTTAAATTAACCTGTAAATAAACACTAGTCTGTTTATTTAGTTTTTTTTTAAATGTTAGTGCTGAGTCCAATAAAGAGCTGCCCATGCTGCTGTTGACCAGGGGCCGCATGTAAAGGTCATAAGGGCCACATGTGGCATGTGAGCCGTACTTTGAGTAAAAGCATCAGGCAAAATGAAACAATGAAGGATTTTTACTGATGAGGATGGAGAAGGGTTGAGGAGTTGAGAATGGAGGAGATATTGAGGCAATGTGCGCATGTGCATACTTAATGGTGTGCTTGCCTGCGCTCCGCACTCTCAGCCAGCTTAGGACTCTTTCTTCCATTCTCTTTATTTTTACTTGACTAACATGAATGTCTGAATCCTTTACAAGTCAAACATAAGTAGTGAGCCACTGGTGAAGGCCCATATTCTGTTGAGAGAAATATTATTTACAATAAAAATTTGGAAGGAGATGTGTTATCTTATGGCTGATTAGGAACATTTACAAGCACGCTAATCTCATCTCCCCCCTTTTAAGCGATGAATAAAGCACAACATTAGAAATACTTTGTACATCTTTGCAGGCTTTGACATATATAAGCAGTGGTCTATGCAGTTCAAAACTGCAATGAAAATATTTGCATCTCTTGCGGGCCATGCCACAAACAAATCCAATTAATGGACCATTCCTTATTTAGACAAGTTTGAAATGTGGTGCACTTGTGCCAGGGTTAAACAAACTATGTAAAGAAGATATCTGTGGAAATAATTGTTTCATTAGTGTACTGACAACTGGGATAAGTTCAGCACCAATCAAGCTAATGGTACTTTAGGAGTTGAGGCTTACAAAAGATATTGCCAGTCTGTTTTGTGACTAACTGCAAATGTAATAGATGCAGAGACAAACCTGCCAGACAGCCAAAACTCACTGGGAAAAAGAGTGTGGAATGAGGATGGGAAATGGGCCTGAAAGTCACCCATAAAGCTAAGAGAGATTAAAATAAAGTTCTAGAAAGGTGTGAGAAAACTTGGCTGATTGTAGAAGCTGCCTCACTTTTTGATACTGGTGTTTTCTGCCTGACTGTGCCCTGGGCACTGCTAACCAGTCCCAGGGCAAGTTTTCTGTTTAAAATGGTATATGCAAATTAGGCCAAATTATAATTGCTCTGTCAATCTACCTTTAAGTCCCTAGTAGATGGTAGGGCATGTAGGTTTAGGGACCCCAGTATAGTTAGTACATCCATAGGTGCACTGCTGTGGTATCCAATGTCATTGTAAAGGCAGGCCTGCTTTGTTGGCTGCTTTTAAGTTGAGATTAACTACCTTATTTAGGGGTACCTTATTTTTGAATATAAGTCACCCCTAAAGTCTGCCCCAGGTGCCCCAAGGGTTGGGTGCAGTGTAAATATAAGAAGTGACTTTATCAAATTATATGTTATAATAAATCAAACAACTTGCCAAGGTTGAATTTGTTATAACTAACACAGAGGAAGAGTTTTAGAACTCTTTCTGAAAGTTACCAAATTCAGCCCTGTAGTGCCCTTTCCTGACTGGTCAGCCTCTGGCAACCTGAGCCAAGCTACCTTAATGAGGTGTGAAGTGGCCTGTGCCGAGACAAAGGAACCATCTGGTGGAGGAGAACTGCTGCAGCAGATGACAGAGCAGGATGGGGGAAGAGTAGCCAAATGGGTCTTTGAAAGGAGGGAAAGCCACCTGGGACAATAACTGAACACTCCCCATTTCCTACTCCCCCAGATTTGTAGGAGACCCAATGATTAGATAAGGAGAGGGGCTGGAAAGGGTGTGTTAGGGAGACTTGCCCACCCAAGTGGGTTGACTCGGCCAGATCTAATATCGAAGGAGGAATTTTCTCCATTTTGGATTTTTAGAGAATGTTGCTTCCTGGGATTGATTTTTGCCACACTTCACAGTAAACATGGCAAGCCAGGGGATCCTTACTGAGAAACCACTCAGAGCTTAAGTAACACCTATTTCTAGTGTGATAGCTTGGACAATCAATACTAGAAACTGAAATAGTTCCAGAGCATTAGAAAACTGGTATTGTTTCTCCCAGTCTTAAAACGTCCTGCCTTTACCCTACTGATGTTGTAAGCTATAGGCCTATAACCTTGCTCCTACTACCTTGCTGCTGGCCTTGGGTGGGTCGAAGTAATCTATCTAGTTACTGTGACATCCTCAAACTTTAGCAAACTCTACCTTGGTGGAGCTCAGGATGAAGTCATGGCCACTTTGGAAGAGGGCTTTGTGGTGGGAGTGATTCTCTAGGATCACTTAATTGTATTTAATACAGTATGGCACAGTGCCTCACTCTAAAGACTGGTGGATACTGGCATCGGAGGTCTGGTGCTAGCTGGATCAAATAATTTTCTACCAATCATTAACACTCACTATTCCTCCCCGCCCGCCTATAATTCTAAGAAAGCAGAAGTGACATTTGGGATTCCACAACGGTTATCCTCATCACCAACCTTATGAGAATTTACATTTGAGCTATAAAATGTAATTGAGCACAAGTTCCCACTCCTGACTGAAAAACACCAGCTGGGTGTCTATTGAGACACTCTGCTTTGGTGGCACATCACCTCAGTTTCATGGACACAATGGTTTCACATCACCCCAGTCTCCTGGACACATCATATACTCTGCATTCTAGTTTCTGATACATTCCATGTTCACACTATCCCTGTTTTCTGGGCATACCAAATTCTCTCCATTCCAAGATATGATACACTCTATGTTTACATTATCCCAGTCTCTTGGATTCTCCACACACACTCCAGTATCCCCAAAGGCATCATAACAGCTCTACAAATCACCCTCATATTACATTCACATCACCTCAGTTCGCAGACATTGCAGGTCATCTCAAGTCTCCAAGACACCACATGCACTGAATAGAGTTATATGGTGTGGTTTGAAGTACACCAGAAGGAACCCCAAGCACTGAGGTAAAGTTGGAACGTCATCAGAACCAAATGATCCAGGCACCATGAAATGGTTTACAGGAAAGGGAGAAGAGCATGATGTACACTCACAAGAAGAAAGAAATTGCATTATATCCCAAGGCTTATAACAGAAAAGCGTAGCACATGGTGCCAGAAAAATGCAGCGCAGGATGTCAAAGAGGGTGCTGGTTCACCGAAGAGGAGGAAACTAGATGGGAAGCATGGACCAAAAGAGAGCTCTCATCATACAAGTTGAGGTAGAAGTGCTACAACATATGAGTGCAGTTTCTCACACAGGGTGGGAGGTATGCCTGAAAAAGGGCAGCACAGGGCTTCACACAGGGCGCTCTAGACCCAAGTGCAGCATTGGGTATGAACTGAGGGAGTAAGACCTGAAAAGAGCAGTACAGATCGTCACATATGGTCTGCTATATCTCAGCAGGCGAGACCAGGAATCATACAGTGAGATCTAGGCCAAAGGAGTGCCAGGCGTCACAAGGTGGTGCTAGGCCTGAGAAAGGCAGTTTATGACCGCTGGAGCACTGGAACAGTGGGGTACAGCACATCAAACAGGGCAGCAAGATCAAAATACTGCAGTGTCTGTTGCAACACAGAGGTGCACGGCCTGGAGAGCTACATCCAAGAGGTTCAACCCTGGCTATCATGCAGTAAGTGTTAGGCCGAAGGAGTACAGCACAGAGGCAGGGGCGGCTCCTCCGCTATGGCAGAGAAGCTTTGCCTCCCGCCAGCAGCAAGAGCTGCAAACCTTTTGAAAAAATATAATAATAATAAACTATGCTTATTATCTTTTTATTTTAAGGGGGGGCCATGGGGGTGACGAGCAGTGAGAGGAGTGCACAGAGCACTCCCCTCAGTGAGCATATGTTTGGCCTGCCGTCTCGGGTCGGCCAAACACATATGCGCATAAGAGGGCTCTCCAAGTCGAGTTGAAGACAGCCGTCCCAGGCTCCCAGTCTGAGTTGGAACACCCAGCCTGAGCACTCCAGCCAATTATAAAGCTTCTTTGAGCAGCATCATGATTGGTCGCAGGGCAGGCTGGCAGCCTGCAGTGCAGCGGAGAGCGGCAGCAACGTTCAGGTAAGTTTTTTATTTTTTTATTTTTTATTTTATTTTTATCCCCCCCAGCCACTTTTCCAAGTCACCAGCTGCAACTGCAGAGAGGGTCACATAGTATGAGCAAGGGCTATGCACCAGCTTGTCATGTATAGCCCTAGGGGTGTGGGATTCCAGACATGCAGTCTCGGAGGTATACTCTCACTGACACACACATGCATGCATACAGGCACCTACACAGACATGCAATCACTCATGCACACCCGTCACCCTGCCTCCCTCTCGTCCAGTGCAGCAGCATCGGTGCCTTTGTAACTCACTCGGCTCCACTGCTGGTTGCTGATCTGCAGGTGACTTGCGCTGTGAGCCTTCTGTTACACTCTGACTTGCGGGACAAATTAGTGTGACTCAAAGCGCTGCATAGACCTAGTGCCGCAGGAGCCCATCTGCCTTGTGCTGTTAATCACAACGACAATATTTCCTCTTGTGGAGAGGTGAAGGAAGGGGTCCTGTGTGCACCAACCCTAAGGAGTGCTGAGAACCATTTCAGATACCTAGGTATGCTGATTTCGGGAGAGATGGAACCTTAATATCATCCACCTGATTAAAAAAGTTAAAGCACTCATGACAGTCTGGAGTAAACTGAAGCTGAACATGATTGATGGGGAGAGGGGCACTAGTTAACATGGCTGCATTGCCCCAGCTGCTATATGCGCTGCAGCAGTACCCCTACAGAATCCCCCAAAGTTTATTTCACACTTTGCAGTCCTTCTGGACTAGCATCCTGTTGGTGGGAAGACCACCCCGAGTGGCATACACGAAGTGTGTGCAATCACCTTTTGAGGGTAGGCTGAGGACTACGGACATAAAATGTTACTAATGGGTGACTTAGATACGCCCTATTAATGACTGATTGTGTGGAGACAAAGACGACCTGGCTGTGAGACTGGTACTTGAATTCCTAGACAAGCATAGCCTGACCCTAATGTTATACAGGAAAAACTTCGCCCAAAATAGCCATCAATCACTGATGTCAACTTGGAATATTGGTGCCTGGCACTGAGGTGGGCAGGCTGGGCCAAAAAAGATAACTAAGGAAATCCACTTTGGAATACTGAAGATATTGGTATCAAATTGCATTATCCTTTTCACAGATGGTTAATGAAGATCACAATTCTTATGATACATTTACCTGAGGTACATTTTAGGGGATACAAGGGACAGCTGAAGCTCGTTACAGATTTTAATCCACTACAGTCAAAACCCACAATGATAAAAACAGAAAACAAGCGTATTGGTAGCCTCTATCAGGCAGTAGTAATAAACCTCCTTGACCCCACTGCAACTCTTGGAGAGCGATGGGAACAGGATTTGAGAAAATTAGAAGAGTCGAAATGGGTGGATGCCAAAATGACAGCTAGACAGGTAGTGTCCTCGCTAAGCTGTGGCTAATTCAATTAAAAAACTGCCATAGGGTATACCATACACCTGAGAGACAACTGAAAATGGGAAGAGGGACTGACCCTAACTGTATGATGTGTTGAGGGGGTGGGGTACCCTTCTACACATGGTGTGAGAATCTCCTATCATATAAATGTATTGGTCCTAAAAATACACTGGAGGCTGGGATTGGAATTCCAACAGACAGAAATCCAAACAGTGGCTATTCTCGTATTACCACCGGACTGGGATGGCCATAGGGGAGCCAGATTAGTGGTTGGAATAGGATTCACTGTGGCAAAGAGAGATGTAGCCCTCCAACTGTGTTCCCATTTTCTGCCCAGAAAAGCCCTATGGACACCCTATGGGGAGATGTGGGCACACTTAAGGCAGAACAAGAAAATTAAAAGAGAATAACCTAGATTTGACTACTGGTTGGTAGAGGATTCCTAAATGTTCCCCTCATGTCTAAAAGCACATGTTGCTTGACTGAAGAAAGTTCAAGGAGAATCAGTAAACTACTTTTGTTAAAAGGGAATTTGCATCACTCTCCATACATATAAATGCAGTTCGGGAACACTTTATACCACGAACCATCCCAAAGTCTTGTAATGTTGTACATAACAGTATATGATGATCTAAAGAAAAGAATGTGCCTTGATTAAAGAGGGCAACATGGTTTCTTCTTCTCGTTCTTGGCAGCACAAGCTACCAACCATCTTCAATTCCATCTTCACAGGATCAAAGAACACTAGTTTCGTAAACTGCTCAAATCCTGCCTCTTTGCCCAAGCATGTTGAACTGGGATCTGCTCGTTTAAGATTGAGCATAGCAGTGCACAAGCACTGCTTTTCTGACGTGTTGGTATGTATCTGGGCTTTTAACCACACCCACCTCACGCCCATCATTACCACTCATTCCTGGGCTTGCCCTTCAAAAATCCTTTGATGACAATGGTAAATGGTTTGCGTTTGTCCCTCCTTGGAGAAGTTTTGTTACCGCTTTGGCCATCACCCCTGTTACATGGCTAATTGCACTTTTGCTGATAAGTTTTTCTGCGAGTCAACTTCTTTTTCCTTCTGTGTGTCTCTTCACGCTGATGCTCATGGCGACTGTGGCGCCTTGAATCGGCTTGCTTATGCCAACCGTTTTGCTTTTAATTTTCAGTTTATGTGGCAAGAAAAGTCCAGTTAGGAGTTTACCATGCTAATAGCTCTAACTCGAGCAAATGTGAGACCCATTGCATTGCAAAAGTTATTTCTGTTTCCCAGCGCCAGGACATTCATAGGAGTAGCTTCCACTTTAGAAATAGTATCATGCATGAATTCATTCAAAATACAGAGACAGATAGGGTGATTGTAAATCAGGAGAACCTGCTAGAATTACAGAGATTATACTAGCCACAAAAAATGCCTAATCTGGTGGAGCTCATATGCGGTCTCAGTAGAACAGGGTCAAAGGCCTCACTGCAAAAACGTCCCATACTAGTAAACTGGGGGTTAGTATGGTGATTGACTCATGTGAGTCTTTAACGATAGTGGTTCTCCTCCAAGGTGGCTGATATCTTATTGCATTTCAGGCTTCCAGACTGGAAGACGTGGACAAAACTGGACCATGCTGGCCTAGTGAATACCTCATACATTGCGGAGAGTTACCAAGGAAAGGTCTCATCTGAAAGAGAAAGTTGGACCCCAGCTGCTCAGCATTCACTATACACAGTCAGCTAGATGAACAGCTGCTCACTGTGCTGGCAGTGACCAAACAACAGGGTCTGGACAATCACAGTTACTCAAAGTAAACACGTTAATGGCATGGCTCATCAGTAGTATAAAACTACTCCCATTCATTATATCGGTTCCTATATTTTAGAACTGCTCTGTTATCTGTACATTTCCTGCTATGCTTACGCATTTTTGGTTCACTTGAACTCACCCAAACTCCTGCCATGCACAATGAGACTTAGCAGCTACGGGCCATGATTTACTATCAACGACAGCCATCTGTAAGCACTTATCTTTTGTGCTTCTCTAGTAATGTGTTGTTTGCATTTACGCAGACAGCAGCATAAACTATAATTTAATGGCTCCTGTTTGATGTTTAGCAGAGAACACATCTAGACCACTTTTATAGCCTACAATTTATTGATAAATACACAATTATACTAAAAGGCAATCGACTGTGACTTCAAAAATGTGTTAATGCGTTTTGTTTCGTCCAGGAAATGAGTCAAACGGCGTTTTCCCTTTAATTCTATACCTGAGCTTCACTGCCAGCCAGTGGTGCGAACGGCGAGCTCATCTAAGTCTTCGGAGTTAAAATATTAAGGGAGGGCTGGATACAACAGAGGTATGCAATGCAGCAACTAGCCGAATCTCTAATGCCCTTTATTCGGAGATAGAATCCATTTTGCAGAGTGCGCCAGTGAATAACATCATATAACAGACACGGGGAACACGCGAGTGATGCAGCGCGGTGTAACTAAAGTAAAATGTGTCTGGTTTTGTACAAAATGTCGTTAGATGCGGTGTTAATTCAGCCGAAAAACCAAGCACTCCGCGTTGTGTACAATTTATGAAACTATCTGAAAAAAAATAGGTTGAGATCATGGACGCCATTTAGGGGTCGCAGCTGCGAACCCTGGTTTGCCCCTTGCGACCCCTGGTTCTGTCTTTGCAACCCGGGGCCTCAGAGGTGGCATACTCAGTGCCAGGAGCACAATGGCAGTGTGCGCTTACGGACGTCGGGTGAGGCTCCTTTTTCGTTGTTTTCTCTCATGTCTTTTGTTACACTAATAGTAAATAATGTTTAAATATTCTCTATTCGTGTAGTAAAAGTACAATTAGCTGTACTATGGCCCTCACTTGCAGCTGAGGTAAGTAGAAATGTTTTTAAATCCACGTTGTGTGTATGCTCGACTGTGAGTTTGGGTGAGAGGGAGTGTGTGTAAGCGTCAATATGTGTATGTAAGCACGTGTGTGTGAACGAAATTGAAGGTCAAAGTGCGTGTTTTGTCACTTTCGCTACCCCTGGCATTTTGGCGAAATGACGTTCATGGTTCAGATCCGTGGAAACTTAAAAAAAAAAACACCATGTAGGTGTCCTCACATGTACTATGAACTCCAGCAGAATAATGAAGATTAATAATGAATCAGGCGGGAGACACCAATTAGGGATTGTTTTCATGAATGGACACTTAGGTCTAAAAATACAAAATGATTCAATTATCTTGGATCAGCGTTTACTATGAGCTGACACATTTCACAAATGAACTCCTTTTCCCAAGATTAACATCTTCTGATCTACTAATCAGTCACAAATCGCCGAACACATCTTAAAGCGCACTTCACAGCAGAAGACTCACCTCGGACGCAGCGGTGAGACACTAGCGCCCACCTTGCGCTCTCTTACGCTATATGATACCTAAGCACGTGTGCAGCGCTTCTACCGTTAGTATGACGTTGCAGCGCTTTATAGATGTGGAAGGTTCGGAGATTGCCACCAACAGGTTGTGGCTGATTACGTATGTAGTTGTATTGCACCGACGTACAGCGACGCGCGCACTGCCTCGGCCGGGGTAGTACATAAATGGGGTAGGACGGCCGGAGGTCAGTCCGGGCGCGGATGGTAGCGTCCCGCCCGGACCGGCCCCGCACGGGCTGGCTAGACCCACAAGAACGGCCTGCTCCAGCTGAGGGGCAGCGGGTGAGCACAGGTCGCTTAAGTGCACTTTACGGGGACCTGTCCGAGTCACTGCGGTGAGGCGCACCTGCTGCGTTCACCGAGGCCGTCCCGCTGCTCCCCGACACTGAGCCCCACTGTAATGCACCCTGCAGCCTGGCTGCCCGAAGCCGATCCTGCCTGCACTGTGTCACTGCCCTGCTGTTTACCTAACCCTTCTCAGGCCAAGGCAGAGAGATAACTCATGTCCTGGCCGGCTGTCCACTCCACTCTTCAAGAGGCTCCTGGAGCCCCGCTCCCGCATTCCAGGCCTGTTTGTTGTGCCATTAAGCGGGAATGAACGCCGGGACTGGGGGTGCCACTCCGCTGGCATGCATGCATTACTTCAAGTGCCGGTGACTCCGAGCGCTTCAGTGAGATGACTTTAGTAAGTGAAAAGTACCAGGACGGAAAGCTGCACCTCTGAATGACCTGCAGGGCCCTGGCTTACATATCCTAGGCTAGGGAAAGCGTGCGGTGTCCACAGCAGATCGTCTTACTGGCGCAACGCACTCAAAACCGCTCGGTAAAGGGGAAGAAGGTAAACGGAACAAAACACCACCACCTAGACGGAAACATTAAGCGCTTGATGCTGACATAGGCCGCCGACCTCCAGGTATTTAGATCAAATCACTGAAGGGCCAGCTGAACCGTAAATCCTTCAGAGGTTCAGAAATAGATTACCACGATTTCATAAACAACGCAAAACTGTGGTAATAAGTGTTTAAAAATGTTTAATTTAAAAAACACACCTACGAAGCAGCTCGGCTCATGCATAACCAATTAATGGCTTTACAAAGTTACAGTAGGATTACACATCCCAACACACTACAGCGCCAAGCTGTACAGAAATTGTTCTCAATACATTTCATGCACAGGAAATTACTAAGTAGGCATCTGGCATCTTCGAAGCAGCAGAGGACCCTTCTGTTAGTCCCATGACAAGTACCAGCCTATTTGGGGATAGTGCTAAATTAGTCCGCAACCGTTGAACAAAATCTCCGCCACAGTGTTCATTCTACATTGATGTCCTGAGGCGGATCCCGTCCGCCAGGTTTACAAATCTAGCGGCTGGCATTCAGCAGATTCTCTGCTGTCCCAGGCCAGGTGGACTGGCTCAGACTGTTCAGTCCGGTGAAGGTTATCAGCTTCACAAGTCAGGGTAGAAGGTAACAGGAGTTGGCGCCAGTAAACAGAGAAGTGAATTGACAACTACACCACATCCTTCCAGTGCCCACCTTTGCACTTCCCATGCCTTCTCTTCTGTTGATTTAGGGCTCTAAAAAGGAATAATCCTGCTCTCTCAGAGATTGCGCTCACTTCCTAAAACCCTCCAGACGGTTAATTCCTGTAACACATAAGTAGTACATGACTCTGTTTATTGGTTTGGGAAATGTTGGCTGCAGTTTATTAACGTTGATTTACAGCATGTTTGCCCTGCTTTTATGAGGGCCATAAATCATTCCGTCATCTCAGATGTACATACAAATGGGGTCATGAGTTATCATAAATCACTTTATCGTCCATGAGGTTGAAAGCCCATGGGTTTATGCGTACACTGTTACGCTTTGTCATAAAACACTTTGCATCTTAACAACCCCCATACATTTTTATATCTACATGTCACCTGTCCATCAATAAATTTGACATAAATCACGCTCAGGTTTAGTCCTTTGTGTATCTTGCCCCTTGGCATTATTCCTTTTCTATGTAGGAGGGTAATCATTTCCTTTTAGGCTTAACTCGCCACCTTGTTTAGTCCTTGTATCCAGCTCTCCGGCGGACCTGGGCTGCGAGTGCCGTGTTTCGTGCACCTCCCCCGACTGCCTTACCCTGCCGTGAGGCATCCAAAGGTAAGTAGCCCTGCCACGCCGCTGTGTTAGGTGTGGCCTTTGTTGTTCTTGCGCTCTCCTCCACCACGCCACCTTTGGGTTACCGCCCAATAGGCGCCTCCCCCGTCAAGCTCCATCTATCCAGCCTGCTAGCTGCAATGCTGCCCATAAGTTTTTCCAAACCACCTCTGTCCCTAGGGAAGACAGGTGTGTCCCATCTTCTGCAAAATATTCTGGTCTCTGCATGTTGATTAGCCTGTGTCTGATGCTTTCCCAGCCATTTTGTATGCCCCTAAATACTAAATTTAGGGGGGTGTTTAGGTCTGGGGGGTAGTAGCTAATGGCTACTGTCCTGGAGGATGGCTACACTCTCTGTGTGCCTCCTCCCTGAGGGGAGGGGGGCACATCCCTAATCCTACTGGGGGAATCCTCCAATCTCAAGATGGAGGATTTCTAAAGGCTGGGGTCACCTCAGCTCAGGACACCTTAGGGGCTGTCCTGACTGGTAGGTGACTCCTCCTTGTTTTCCTCATGATCTCCTCCAGCCTTGCCACCAAAGGTTGGGGCAGTGGCCAGAGGGTTGGGCATCTCCACTAGCTGGAATGCCCTGGGGTGCTGTAACAAAAGGCATGAGTCTTTGAGGCTCACCGCCAGGTGTTACAGTTCCTGCAGGGGGAGGTGAGAAGCACCTCTACCCAGGACAGGCTTTGTTCCTGGCCACAGGGTGACAAAGGCACTCTCCCCATGTGGCCAGCAACTCGTCTGGTTGTGGCAGGCTGGCAGAAACTGGTCAGCCTAGCACTAGGAGTCGGATTGGTATTCAGGGGGCATCTCTAAGATGCCCTCTGGGTGAATTTTACAATAAATTCCACACTGGCATCAGTGTTCATTTATTGTGTTGAGAAGTTTGATACCAAACTTCCCAGATTTCAGTGTAGCCATTATGGAACTGTGGAGTTCGTGTTTGACAAACTCCCAGACCATATACTCTTTATGGCTACCCTGCACTTACAATGTCTTAAGGTTTTGCTTAGACACTGTAGGGGCATAGTGCTCATGCACATATGCCCTCACCCCCTGTGGTATAATGAACCCTGCCTTAGGGCTGTAAGGCCTGCTAAAGGGGTGACTTACCTGTGCCACAGGAAGTGTGAGGTTGGCATGGCACCCTGAGGGGAGAGCCATGTTGACTTAGTCACTTTCTCCCCACCAGCACACACAAGCTGTGAGGCAGTGTGCATGTGCTGAGTGAGGGGTCCCCATGGTGGCATAAGACATGCTGCAGCCCTTAGAGACCTTCCCTGGCATCAGGGCCCTTGGTACCAGGGGTACAATTTACAAGGGACTTATCTGAGTGCCAGGGCTGTGCCAATTGTGGGAGCAAAGGTACAGTTTAGGGAAAGAACAACAGTGCTGGGGCCTGGTTATCAGGGTCCCAGCACACTTTCAATCATAACTGGCATTAACAAAAGGCAAAAAGTCAGGGGGTAACCATGCCAGGGAGGCATTTCCTTACATGCACCATTTGTCTTTTAGTATGGCCCGAAGCCTAGGCTGCTGCGTCGGTGTATAGTTCAATCTGCTTCGCAGGCATCCAGCCCTCTCTCCATAATAACGTGCCATTGAAATCTACCAAGAACTTCAGCCAGGTCATCAGATCCGGTTTCACCCCTCCGTTTAGCCTGACGTGGCGGTATTTTTTCTTTAGCCCCCTGGTCAGATGAGAAGTTCGCCTGGCGAAAACATTTCCTGCTGGGATGACCATTGCTGCAAAATTCAGGTTTCCCAATCAATTCCTGTAGCTCACCTGGTGTTGCCTTCTGTTTGCCCAGTAACCCTTTGATGTCCTTTACCAGGTCCTGTACTTTGTCTTGGGGGATGCGGGATGTGCCTGCTACTGAGTCCAGCTCTATGCTTAGAAAAACTACCTTGGTGGTTGGGCCCGTGGTTTTATCCTAGGCTAGCGGGACCACCAGCTTAGCTGTCAGGGATTGGAAAGCCTCCAGTAAGTCCTGACATTCTGGTCCGCTCGGTTGCCCTACGAATAGGAAGTCGTCTAGGTAGTGTAGCTTCCCCCCACTTGGGTGTTGTTCATGCAGCACCCATTCGATGAGTGTGCTGAATTTTTCAAAGTATGCGCAAGATATGGAGCACCCTATGGGCAGTGCCTTGTCGAAGTATGTTTCTCCCTCAAACCTGAAACACAGGAGGTGGTAACTCTCCAGGTGTTCAGGGAGTAGCCTGAAAGCTGACTATGTCTGCTTTTGCCATTAAGGCCCATTTGCGCGCAATATGTCAATTGTATCCCCACTGATGCGTACCCCACCTCGCAGTCATTTGGGTCAATGTCATCGTTCACTGACTTGCCTTCGGGGTAGGACAGGTGGTGAATAAGCCGCAATTTACCTTGTTCTTTTTTGGGGACAACACCCAAAGGTGAGATTATCAAGCCAGGCAGCAGGGGGCCTTGTAGTGGGCCTTTCGCCCTCCTCAGCTCCCTCTCCTTGTTAATTTTTTCTTTCACTACAGCGGGGTGTTCGTCTGCTGAGCACAGGTTCCTTGGTGCTATTTTGTGGCTTCTACACTTTGAGGGGATTCTGATACCTTATTCAAAACCTTCACATATTAGAGCTGCATCCTTTTTGTTGTCGTATTCGCTGGCTAGTTGCCTCAATGTGCCTGTGTTTATGGAGGATCAAGCCAACTTTACCTTTCTCCCCAGCCAGGCTACCATGTTGCCCTGACTACTACTTTTTTTCTTTGTCCCTCTTGTGGCTGCTTCCACTTCCTCATTTGCATTCCGATGCAGGATGTCCCCCACCGCATGCGGAGCACACGTCTGAATGTGCATGCCGCCCCCCATGTGCAGTTGTCTTTGTCATATTTAAAGAATACCGATGTTGCTCACTTCCCTACTTGTGACCCCTTCCACTGTGTGTACTGTGTCTTTTTGTAAAAGGGCTTAGATTTCTCCTGCCTTCCTTTGTGGTAGCTACTGCGAAAGGGCTGCTCGCCCTTGCTTGCCAAGCTCCTGGCCTCCCTCGCTGTCATCATCTTGTGCATGTAGCCTGCTGCATCCGTTTCATCCCATTCCATGTCTGAGTGAGCTTGCATTTCTATCCTGATCCCTTTGTCGTAATCTAGCCATGTGTCCCCCGTGAAGTGCCTCTGTGCCTCATGCATTTTTTGACTCAGGGCGATAAATCTTTTGCGGTGTGGAAATGTTTCCCCTATGATACATGCCATGATTCTAAACGCATCCAGCCAGTTAGCAAAATTCTTCTCTTTCCTTACCCTGTTTCTCTCCCTCCTTTCTTCTTCTTTCTTGTCAACTGTAGTCAAGTCTAAACCCTCTCCCTGAATCTCTAGGAGTGAGAATATGTTGATAAACTCCTTGCACCAGATTTGCTCCTTCACAGCCAATAGAATCATGCTTGTCAGGCTAGGGGGCTCTCGCTACCATGTATGGTTCTCCCTAGGCTCCCCCTTATGTATGCCTCTGGGGCCAGCCAACCCGCTGATGGGCTGCGCTGCCTACGTCGGTCTTTTTCAGTGTCACCGCCCCAGACTTGGGTTGGTGATGCCCTGATACCAGCGGATGTTGCCTCTCCCCCCTGACTCCCCCAGTCGGGTGATGGGCATTGCTCGCATGGCATATCTGCTCTAGCCGTTGGGGGGCCCCCTCCCCCCCTTTGTTCAGGTGTCACTGGGGGCTGTGTCCCCCTTGGATTCTGCCCTCCCAGATCCTTCTGTGTCACGTGCACCCAGTCTTCGCAAATAGCAGCGGTGCCATTGATTTTAAACATTCTTGTACAATCTCGCTGATTTGCTCACCATTATTTGCTTTTGCTCGCTTGCCTGGTCCTGGGGTCTATGCTTCTGGGAGTTTGTCCGCTTCCTTCTTGTCCCCTTTTTTGGCCCGTCTGCTGCTTCTTTGCCTCGCTCTGTGGCTCCTCCTCGTCCCTGGCTGCAACGCTTGGTCTGTCGCCAGTGTGCCCATCCTATGTTGGCACCTCGCTTGCTCCATCTCCCCTAATCTGCTTTAGGATTCAGTATTTGCTGTGTGTCGCCGCCGCCTCCCTTGCTGCCTTAATGATTTCTTCTATGTCGAGATCTTGGTTGTAGCTGTGGATCTCCATGTTGAGCTGTGATGCTGCCAGCCCACGGATTGCTGCTGTCAGGGTCGCGTCTCCCCTATTGGGCTGTCCCCTGTTACGGTTTTGTTGCTCTACTTGGGTCTCGTCGCCCACTGGACTGTCCCTGGTTGAGTCTGTGCCTGTAGCCAGGTTGCATCACCTTGCGGGCTGTCCCTGGCTGTCGGCTCTGCTTTGCTGCGCACTGTTTGTTTGCGCTTGCGGCTTTGGCCAGGTCGCGTCACCCCAAAGGGCTGTCCCTGGCCGTCAGCTCTGCTTTGCTGTTCCTGCACGTTGTCCCTTCTTCCCTGCAGTTGTGGTCCCAGCCAGGTTGCGTCACCCCTGTAGGATGTCCCTGGCCGCTCACTTTGCTTTGTTCTTGGTCAGCACAGGTTGCGTCGCCTTTAGGCTGTGCCTGGTTGCCCTGTGGAGTTTCTGCTCTTTCTCAAAAAGGGACGAAGCTTTCTGAAAATCCAGATCAATTCTTGTCTGTTGTGTTTTTAAAAAAAATGTAAGGGTTCAGTTGGTTTCTCAGTCCTATTGGCTCCTTTGGCTTGGAACAAAGTTGTAAGCATTTGTCTTTGCGATTACTAAGGGGTTGTTTCCTTATCACAGCCCAATTTGCCTCTTTACGGCTGCAGCATTTATTTCCCATAGGTACTTTTTGATTAACCCCTGTAAGAAGTCTTTAAGCATCGAGGGGTTAAATTATTTTGTACTGTGGAGGGGGCGTGGCCTTGTCCTCCCTTGCGAGCCGGCAGGAATGAAATCGCTACAATACTAGGACCTGGGAGGCAGGCGGGGCGCACACTACGCGGTCCCGACACTAAGGCTCTCTCTCGGCCTTAAATGCCCGGGCCCCGCTCAGAACTTCTTGGCAGCCTGGGTTCCCTGATTAAACTAACAGGGGGCCAGCAACACTGCCGGGGCTCTCAGCTAACTTCCCAGCCTCTCCGGCTCCTGCCCTATGTTCCCGATGGAGCCCGGGCCTCGTGGAGCACACTTTGGCAGGCCAGGTTGTTTTTTCGATCGATCGCAGCCCAGACACCTAATAAGAGCTGGTGACCAGCGCAGGTATTCCTTACCTCAGGTAACTGCTAGGCACACCGAAGGATCCTCACGCTCGTTCGCAGCCTTAAGATGAGTCCTCGTATTGCTCCTCACTGCTATTGCCTTATCTTGTTTTCCCAGCGTGGCCCGCTTGCTGTTTCTCCCATCGTCCTGCTTCCTGGTGGTGTCTTCGGAGTCCGTGTTGCGTCGCTGCCTGGCTGCCCCACTGAAGAAGAGGGGCTCCGATCCGGACAGCCTCTTTTAAGCCCCCAACCGTGCCCTTGGGGCATGTTAGGGGAATTAAAAAAATGCAGTGGCCCCCACTGGGCCAAAGTAAAGTTTACTGCCCCCCCTTCGACCTGTACCGCGGCGTCGAAGAGGGGGGGAATCGCCATGAGGGGAGACCACTTCCGGTTCCCCTCCTTTGTTCTTGGCCTTGTTTCAGCGCAATTTTACTCGAGGGCTTCGGCGGGGTTTCTGCTCCGGCCCATCGAGCACCCTTCGGTTGCGGGCCTTTGCCCTCACTCAAGCTGGCATCCACTTGACAGGTTCATAAGTGGAGTGGTGTGTGGTGGCATCCAGGAATGAAGTGACTAGATATTATTCAGGCACCAAGATTTTCCGAGAAGCTGACACTGAAAAATTTGCATTTTTCCTGATGCTTGCAAAGGGAAGTGATGATCACTGTTTACTTGAGACTCTGGAATGAAGTCCGGCTGCTAAGGTTTTAGAAGTCAGTGCATCCAGGTTATGCACAGAATAAAACAAGCATTTGCAATGCAATGCAATGGGCCTCGCATTTGCTTGAGTTAGAGCTATTAGCGTTGTAAATTCCTAACTGGACTTTTCTTGCCACATAAATTGAACATGAAAAGTAAAACAGTTGACATAAGCAAGCTGATTCAAAGCACCACAGCTGCCATGAGCGTGAGCGTGAAGGAGAGACAGAAAAGGATAAGCATTTGCAATGAAATGGGTGTCGCGTTTGCTCGAGGTAGAGCTATTAAGGTTGTAAATGCCAAACTGGGCTTTTCTTGCCACATACATTTTGTGAGCCTCACCATCTTCCCTGTGTCCTAATACAGCACAGTGTTCAAGGATTTCAAAAAGACCTAGGTAAGGAGCCCCCAGACTTTTCCCGGTAAATAGTATTATTTGTTCAAAATTGTTTATTTCAGCTACCTGTGCCTGTTTTACTGTGGACTCTCTGGGTTTCAGGCAGCCTGGCCTTTTTAAAGTGGTGATTATTTAAAATGTGTTTTTGCCGTGACTGTGTAAATTACCTTGCTAGTTTGTGACACATGACTTCATAAACCCCCCCCCCTCCTCTTTTTCAAAGTAAAAAGGAAACATACATCTTGCAGAGTGTTTTTTAGGAGACTGTTTTAATCTGTTTCTGTGATTTAAATTGTGTTTAGAAACTGTCTGCTCCCCCTGTTTTTTGCCATAAAAAAAACACATTTCTGAGCGCACGACCAGCAGTATTCCAGTGTTTGTTTTTAAACACTCTCACCCTTACCTGGAAAGTAGACTCTGCTAGCTTGGAAGTGTGGATTCAGCCTGTCTGTATCCAAGGAGATTCTGAATAGAGCAGCAGCTGCCTCCTCCCTGGCCACAGGGACTGGACTTCAGTTAACTTGCTTCTTATGTAAGTTGCTATTGGTTGCTGCATATGTTGTTGTGATAGGTTGTTGGGAGCTGGTCTTTCCATTGGTTGCTGGCTCCAGGGCTGGGGCTATGATTGGTGGATAGGGCTGGGGATCTGATTGGCTGTTGGTTCTAGGGCTGTGATTGGTGGACAGGACTGAGATTCTGATTGGCTGTTGGTTCTAGGGCTGTGATTGGTGGATAGGGCTGATAATCTGATTGGCTGTTGGTTCTAGGGCTGTGATTGGTGGACAGGGCTGAGATTCTGACTGGCTGTTGGTTCTAGGGCTGTGATTGGTGGATAGGGCTGAAAATCTGGCTGTTGGTTCTAGGGCTGTGATTGGTGGACAGGGCTGAGATTCTGATTGGTTGCTGTTTCCAGGGCTGGGGCTGTGATTGGTGGTCAGGATTAGGGCTATGATTGGTGATTAGGGCTGGGTCTCCCATTAGCTGTTTGAATCAGGGTTAGAAATTGGATTGGTTAGGGTTAGGACCAGGTTCCGATTGGGCAGTAGGGCTACTTAAGCCTAGGACTCAGGGCATCTCAGCCTGGGTGTGGAGGCAAAGGGCGGAGAGGACAAGGGCAGTTGCCTGTTTGGGCCTGTTCGGGACAGGTAGGGACTAGGGCCAGAAATGCTGCTCAATTCACTATGGACCAGGATTGATTTCAGTCCCTACACATCCATCAACATGCAAACACATTATCTGCAAAGACATCCAACTCAGGCATCACAAACTGACCGCAGACAGATTGCAATGTCCCATCACCCAACACAATACCCATTATACAACACATATCCTCCACAACTACAACAGTCAAACACCTGCATTCTCAAAACAAACACTACTCTGTCCACTCCCACTAACACAACCTGCCATCACCCACACAACACAAAACCACACTATACATTTCTCTCAGTCTCAGCCTTCCAGATACACACTCCATGTTCATACTAACCAACAACACTATCCTCTGTTTGCTCCACACAGACCACCTTTCATCATAACAATGCCCAAACCCAGCCTTCCAACACACCATCTACAAACACCCTTCCCCTCCCTTCATTACACACAACCATACAATCACCACACTTCACTCCACCACACATATTACCTCTTCCACAACTAACACTATCTCCCCTGACACACATCCATCTCCAAAACACATCAACACCCCATCTAGCACTATAATTCCACTCACCAGCACTATCTCACATACAAATCCAGCACCAAAAACAACATCAATATCCCCTCTCACTATTCCACAAAAACAATACAGACCACACACATCAGCACATCCAATCAACACAAACTTTCATTACACTTATCATACCCACTCCCACCCTCAGGACTACACAAAGAATACAAATCCCGTCCTATCTTTACCCCACTTTCTCACTCTTCACAAACACCTACCACAAGCACCCCAACCCAGCAACTTTCATTCACTCGCCTCGCCTCCATTGCACAATTTAGAGCCTTACATCATGATCCACATGCTCCTTTACCACCCCTAACCCATACTCCATCCACACTAAACAGACGCAAACAAAATAAACATGCCACTCTGAACAACCAAGCTCATATTATACTACTTACCCTTCTCCTAAACAAAACAACACTACCACTAACACACCTTTTCTAAACTGCCAGCTCATAAATGGTCGATCACTCTAAAAAAACAAGCACCACATCTACGACCTTCTCACAGACACACAACCTGACTTACTATTCATAACGGAATCCTATTTGGGAGATGCCATGGCCCCAGTGTTGCACGAAGCCCTTTCCCCGGGCTATCAAACCATCACACAAAACCATATAGGCAAGAGAAGAGGTGGACTAGCTATTATATTCAAACAGGCAATAAACCTTAGAAAAACAGACATTTCCATACAAGGTAGTGAAGCCCTCCTCACCAGATGCCACCCTACTCCAACTTCCTCCTGTAACTTTCTCCTCCTTTACAGACCTCCAACTAACAACTCCACAATCCCAGATGCCTTTCTAGATACATGCTCAAACCTCATTACACTATACTCCAACCTATGCATTCTTGGGGATGTAAACATTTGGTTTGACAAACCCAACATGCCCCATCCATAAGCTATTACCACTGGCCTAGTCGCATTGAACCTACATCAGATTGTACACAATCCCACACACATCGCTGGACACATCCTAGATGTCATTTTTGCTAAGCCTTAACTAGTTACCGTTCATAGCATTACGCCAATCACTTGGTCAGACCACCATTTGATAACTTTCCGACATAAAACTCCACAAATCAACACACCCCACAACTACTTACATATATGCACCTATCGACCATGGAGCAAACTCAATTTTGATGACTTAGAAACACAACTAACAGCCAACACAGATCCAGATACAATTAATTCTGTGCCAAAACTTTATGAGTGGCTACAGGAAGCTTTTGATATCCTAATATCACTCAGAAAAACTAAACGCGACAAAAGAAAATCAACACCTTGGAGAAACACAAAACTTAAAAAGATAAAGCAACAAATCAGAAAGTTGCAGCCGACCAGGCTCAAAACAAACAACAGTCAAGACAAACTGCAGCTACACAAACTTAACAGAATATACAAATCATCAATCAAAAAAGCTAAAAAAAAAAAGGTACTACTCAGACAGAATTCAAAATGCTCAATCTACAACCAAGGAATTTTATAAAATTCTTAATGAATTTCGAAACCCTACATGCATTAAAGTAAGTCATCCCACTACTCAAGATTTCACAAACAAATTGGCAACTCACTACACAACCAAGGCAGACACATTGGACTCCTATTTAAAACAGAAGAAAACCATCAGCACCAACCCCTTTCATAAAATACCATCTAAGAATACACCAACCCAGCCTCTACAGCCATTCCAACAAATATCCGAAGGTGAATTTATGGATTTGGTCAAAGCAAGCAGACCTTCCCGGTTGCCCTTCTGACCCTTGCCCACCACAAATCTTCAAGAACATTCTTCTATCTACTTCTGCTGCACACCTGTAAGAATCATCATCAACAATTCTTTAACTACAGGAACTTTTCCTGTAGACCTGAAAAAGGCAGATATACGACCGTTATTAAAGAAAACAAACCTAGACCCGCAAGACCCAAACAACTACAGACCAATCACAAATGGACCTTTAAAGAAAGATCAGCATTCGCCCAGATGTCAAAATTAACTGAAGACAATTCTATACTTTCAGATTTCCAAACTGGATTCCGCCCAGGAAGAGGTACTGAACTGGCACTCATAGCAATCTGGGATTATCTTAAAAACACAGTCGACTGCAACGGAGTTGCTGCACTACTTCTCTTGGACCTCTCAGCTGCCTTTGATAAGGTTGACCATAACACCCTAATTCAAAGACTTCACGAAGCCGGCATACAAGGGACTGCACTCGACTGGATTGCTTCCTATCTTCAAAATAGATCTAATATCATCTATTCGCCCCCCTTCTCGTCCAAACCGTACCTCACAAAAGCAGGGGTCCCCCAAGGATCTATCATCTCACCTTTGCTTTTCAACATCTACATGATATCATTACCAGAACTGATCAATGATTTCCATCTCACATGCTACAACTATACAGATGATACAGAAATACTACTTAAATTAGAATGCCCCAAAAACATTGAAAACTCAGAAATCTTCAGTTGCCTCAGAGCCGTTGATCAGTGGATGACCTGGAGCCATCTCAAACTAAATACCTCCAAAACAGAAATACTCATATGTGGTGACTGGAAAAGTTATGACCCTCTGTGTGTCTGGCCTGACGATCTCGGACCACCTCCTCAATTATCCAAGGAAGTTAAAAACCTTGCAATCACCATGGATTCAAAGTTAACTATGAATGCCCAAGTGGACAAATTAGCATTAACAAGCTTCATCACCTTGAAGACTCTACGACGCATCTTCCCCCACCTCGGATTTCCACACAAGGTGCAAGCTACTATCTCGCTTGTACTATCCAAACTGGATTATGCCAATGGCCTCTACCATGGATCCTCTCCATCTATTATGAAAAAACAACAATGTATTCAGAACTCCGCAGCCAGGCTACTATTACATGTAAAGCTGCAAGCCCACATCTTCCCTGCCTTGAGAGCACTAACTGGTTACCCGTTGCCAGAAGATGCACTTTCAAGCTGCTTTGTATCACCCACAAAGCTATACATGGAACAGGACAGTTTTTTAATCAGAAACAAAATAACCAAATACATCCAACAAAGAAACCTCCGCTCAAGGTTGGCACCCCGCCTTAGAACACCACGATTCAAGAAAAAGACTAAAGGTGGTACATCCTTCTCCGTTCAAGCAGCCAAACTATGGAATTCATTACCCCCCAACTATAAGAGCCACAGATAACTTTCTTGTCTTCAGAAAACTACTCAAAAGTTGGCTCCTTCCTTCATAACCACCATATTCAAACAACTATGGACTGCATATGCCTATGTTGATAAATTTGTTTTCTGATTATGTGTCTATTTCTAGTTATGTATAGTTCTTTAGAAAATATGTATCGCTACTATGTCGTAACAATAAAATACACACACACTCTTTAAACCTGTTTGACTAAGTATATTTACCCATGGTTCTAATTATGTATTGTATGTACATATATGTGTGCATATGTGTGTGTATTCATGTGTGTATTCATGTGTGTATGTATGCGTGTATATATATATATATATATATATATATATATATATATATATATATATATATATGTTGTTCTGTGCTTGGCATGTTCGTGGGTCATTGCATGGCTCCTCGGTGGGTTGTTATGGTAGATATCTATGAATCCCTGCTCTCATCTTATCACACTTATCTACCCATCATCATATGTCATGTCTCTATCAATCTATCCTCCATTCCCACTCTGACTCATCCCAAATCCATTCTACTACTTTCATCTCCTAAATAACTCTGCCTAAGCTCTTTCCTCCGCTTCCACATCTAACTCACCAAACCTCACTTTATTACCATGATCTCCCAAACAACCCTAGTAAATTCTCCCTCATTTATCTCACCCTGCTACTATGATCTCCCTAACCCTTCCACAGACTATTCCCTCCTCCATCCCCCTTTACTCACCCCAAGCCTTTGGGATGAGTAAATGAGGGATATACTCCCAATTAACACTTCTGGATTTCTTTCCTCTTCCACCCCTCCACTACTCCAGTCAATCTAACTAACAAACTCTCATATCTGCGGCTCAAATTATCTCATAATAATACTAAAACGGTACTCATATTTCCCGATACTAATCCATCACTAATTCTTGTTCAGTTCCGGAGTAGCGTGCTACTCGCCGAAAAGCGTTTTGACGCCTCGTCAGGGGTAGTAAGCGCTATATAAATACTATTACAATACAATACAATAAATTGAAAATTAAAAGTAAAACAGTTGACATAAACAAACCAAATCAAAGCGCCACGGCTGCCATGAGCACGGAGATGCACAAAAGGAAAAAGAAGTTTGCTCACAGTCAAACGTATCGGCAAACGTGCAATTATCCATGTAACAGGGTTGATGGCCGAGGCGGTAAGAAAACTGCCCCAAGGAGGGACAAACGTAAAGCATTTACCAATGATAACAAAGGATTTTTGAAAAGCAAGCCTATGAACAAGTGATAGTAATGTGCGTGGTTAAAAGCCCACAGATAAATTACAACACGTCAGACCACTTGCACCCGACCTAAAAAAAAAGTCATAATTGGTACAAAGTTGCTATTCAGCTCTGAGCTAGGATTGAATACTCAACGATCTCTTACTTAGTTAAACCATGGTCAACAAAGGGAAGTATGAGTTTTATCTTGTTTGACTCAGACATGCCCCTCTACATGAGTACAGTACCCTCTATTCCAACGTGCCAGGACTCCAACCTTGATCATAAAGCGAACACAGGTGACAATGGCAAACTTGAGTGGTGCCCTTGGAAACTGACTTAAATAGGGTAAACAGAGCTCCATGGGGACATTTGCCCCAGGTGGCGACAAGTGCACCACACACACACACAGGAAAGCATCACTATGGCCAAAGCCTGCAACCCATCATTGCCGAGCAGCTAGTAGCCATTCAATAGTTTGTCCTTGTCATTCCCATGAGGGAGCACATTATTTCTGCGGTTTCACTTGCACCTCTCAATCATTCGCAATGAAGACCTTGCAAGTCGTGATGTCAACGGCAAATTCCAATGCCGGTTTTATGAATTAGGCCTTTACATTCACAAAATCAGCATATTTGTCTGCAATTTTACAAACGCAAAGTTTTTTGGATCGGTATGGATGTTTTGAAAATAATACAAAATGCCACATGTAATGAGTGCTCGAAGATTGCAGCCCTGGCAATATAGCAAAGAGCGACAAGTACTCATGAGACTGCAGATTCAAATTACAGCAAGGTCTCTCAGGATTGTATATGCATGAAAAACGGATACAGTGGATTAGGAACTATCAAATCCCAGAAGCAAGTGCATTACTTGTGTGCGCTATACATATTATCATTGATCGGATTTGAATCTTGAGAAAACACTCCTTTAGTGACCACTCAAGCAAATGAAAAACATGGAAGTCCCCGCCAGAGACTACTAGGCACACCTGTCTGAATAAAAGGGAAGAGCCTCCCACATGTCCCCTTAAAGGCATTCCCAGCGCACTAATATCTCAATCAGCTGCTAGACTTGGACCCTGTTTATGAACTTATGGCAGCCAGTCCTTTAAAGGCTCCTGCTGGATGCATAGTTGCCATTCCTCCTAGGGTACAACGTGTATAAATCACCGGGGCCCCTGAGGTCAGAATACGCCAGCCTGTAAAGTAATTGGCTGGGTCCCCCAGGAATCTGTGTTTTATTACAGTAAGACCACAGAACAAGATACAATTTCCTGTCTTTAAGAGTGGCCTTTAAATCAGGACACCTGGACAGCCGAGGGAACACTTAATTCCACCCCGTTGCACTGGACTGCTCTTACCCAAGCCTGGGCCAGTGATGACTTCAACATCTTGAAGAAAGATGTCCCTTCTTCCACTGCATTTGTCCGAATTAATGTTATGGTATTCACCTTTGAACAGCCCCAACCACCATTTGCTCCCAATCTGGCCATTAATGAACATTCTGATGTTTGTTGATGTGCAACTGTGAAAGATTAGTAGAGAGTATTTCAATGTGAAGTTTAGAAGTATTTTGAGTAGACTAATGTGAAGGTAAACTGAGTACAATCGTTGGAGGTCCTGGTGGTGTCTTATATGTATGAGCGAGGATGAGCTGGATGGCTGGCTGTCCAGTGCTTAGAAATAGTAAAGTCTTCTCTAGCCTACGCACCAGAATGCAGATCGGTAATTGTAATGCAATATTGTGGGCATAAGGTAGTGGCATTGTTGAGTGCTTCTACGGCATAGGTTAGTGTGGTGCCCGAGAGTACTCTGACGTCTCTATGGCTCTCTTGTTGTTTTGTGCACAAGCAGCCATGTTGTGCTTGCGAAGTCTAGTTAGGGGAAAAACATTCTCTAAGGGACTTTTACTCTGCGTCTAACTTTTCTCTAACATTTATTTGCTTAGGGTGCTTGCCAGTCACTTTATCTTGCATTTTATTTGCTTGCACGAGGTTTCGGTGTGTTTGCCCTGTGTACTGCTCTTAGATCTCCATTTCAACTTGGTGGAGTGTGGACAAAGTACTCATTCCTGTTGAGATTTTATTCGCCAGACAGAACCTACTTTTTTTCGTTGCAATTTAGCTTCATCGTTGAGTGGACGTATTCTGTTTGTTTCTCTTCGATCTACGTGTTTTAGACTTTGTAGAGCGTTGAGATTTTATCGGACATACTGGACATATTTTTCTGTTTTCAATTTTGCTTTTATTGTTAAGTGGCCGTATACTTTGGAGTTATAATTTGAATGCGATTGTTGTATTTATGTCACTGCAACTTTATCAAAATGTGCGCACATGTAAATGTACCATTTTTGCCCTTTAAAGAAATGTGTCAAGCACGTTGTAAACGTTTTCTTTTTTTTATAGTTAAGGTGGATTTTGGTCATTTTTACGGCATGTGTTATTTCGTTATCAAAGATTACAGATTATTTGAGTGCTTTATAGGTTTGTGAAGAACATTTTTGCATGTTGGCTCAAATTAATCACTACCTCTACCTACACCTACCTCTGCCTACACCTACACCTACTTCTGCCTCCACCTACCTCTACCTACACCTACACCTACCCCTGCATGCACATTCCTCTACCTGCACGGACCTCTACCTACTTCTACCTACAAACTACTTCTACCTACACCTACTTCTACTTCCCTCTACCTACACCTACATCTACCCATACCTTCACCTACCTCTACCTGTACCTTCACCTACCTCTACCTACATCCACACCTACCTCTGCCTACCTGTACCTACCTCAACCTCCACCTACCTCTACCTATACCTCTCTCTCTCTCTCCAGGTTCGTATTGAGGGCACTTAAAGCGTATCAGCAGTACAAGGTACTACAATATAGGGAGCAGCATACTGAGGGCACTTCAAGCATATCAGTAGTACAATACAGAGAGCTGGTTCTCTGTTTTCTTCGCGTCATGCCGATAGGTTTTGCCTTTGTTTCTCTATCTAACTGGAATACAAATATTACAAAAATGTTAGGATAATGTTTGTTTCAGATTTGAATAAACCATTAATGGTTTATCAAATTTAAAAGAAAAAACTATCTAACATTTTCCTAATATTTTACAGTCAACTTAGAAATAAAAAACAAAGGCGAAACCTGTTGGTTTTGCTAATGCTTGTCCCCCACATCATGGGAGAAAAATGGTATGGGGGTCATTACATTTTTTTTTATTTAATCAGAAACAAACTCCCGCTTTGGGAGCAGTAGCAAAGGAAGAGTGCTGTGGGCCCTGGTGTCTGCATGGAAGGTTCCCCCTTTGACTGCTGCTGGGGTAGTAAATACAGCGGTTATCAGGGTTCAGTGAGCCCCTCAGGGCTCTGGGCCCCGCTGCCAGTGTATCCGTTGCACCAATTATGCCTGTGTCCCTTTGGAAGTTTGTTTTTGAAAAATAAAAAGCTTTGGAAAAGTTTGATGGCCAGCCATCCATTTAACTTTTCCAACATTGAAAGTAACCACTGTGACAGTGGTAGCTGCCAATCTAATTATGTGTTTGCTGTGCTGGCAAACATCTTTAAATTTGGCAGGCAGAATAAAGGCAGTGAAGTCCTTTGCCACCCTGTCTGCTTTTACTCTCTTTGCTAAATACTAAATCATGCCGTCTGTCTAGCAAGGCACAGCAGGCGCGAAAAATAATGGTTTCAAATGCTACGAAGGGATTTGCCAGTGGTTAGACTATTTACAAGCATTCATCCCATCACCCTTTGGGTGTTTGAAGTATAATGCTTGGAAGCTTTCCAAGTCTGCGAATTCTAAAAAGTAGTAAATCTATTCATGGAGTATGTCTATGGGTGTAGATTTGCTACTTTTTTTGGTAAACTGGTCACTAAGGGGCATAGTTACAAAGAAGTGGAACAGTGCAGCAAGCAAGGTTCCTGCCCTGCGTCACCCGAAGAGAGCAGAACTGCACCAATTCTTCAAATAAATGATGCAAGTCTTGCTCTCTTCATGCGCTGGCGCACTTTGGGCTGTTTGGCGCCAAGGTAACCACCCCTGCGCCATAGAGCAAGGGTGTCTGAGCTATGGTCAGGTTAGTTTTTGTGCAAGAAGCGGTACTTTGGCACACAAAAACTAGCCTTGAAGGTTTTTTCCTCTTTGTATGTGTGCTGCAGAATGCAGAACACATGTCAGGAGTAAATGAGGAGAAATAAAGATATTTCCTCTTGTTACACAAGCCTCACGCAGGTGCACCATTTTGGTGCAAACCAATGTCTACAATTCTTTGCAAATATAAGTTTGCATCAAAAATCCATGAATGTATGCACAGAATGCCCATGCACTACCCATGGGACACATAACGGGCCGAAATTAATACAGGGCAGTGCAATTTGCTTGTTGCGTTACTTTTTCATACAAAGCCACACAAAGCGACATTTGTGTGGCTTTGTAAATGCCAATAAGGATTTTGCATCTGGGCTGAGTCAAAAAAGTGACCACACACAGACAGAAAAATCTTTGTAAAACTAAGCCTATGTAAATATGGATTTGTGTCAAAATCCATGGGTGAATGCTCAGGAATGGAAAGTAATGCAAAGCATGCAATGAGCTGCATTATTTTTTTCTTTCAAACTGTGAAAATCGACATTTGCATTGCGTTGTAAGTATCAAAAAGGATTTTGCGTCTGACCTGCGTCAAAAAATGGATTCAACTTTGATGTAAAATCGTAGTAAATTCGGGCCTAAGTATATTTAAATTCCTCATTCAAACAAGCATTGGCAAAGTCAATAGGTCTCACCTAAGCAAGAGCTACTGGCTTTGCCAATGTGTTCTAGCAATGCTGTACACCAGCATGGCTGTTGCTAAGCATGGCTAAAAGTTAGCGGCGTAGAGGGCAGTGACGTGGAACGTTGTGGAGCGGCATAGAGATTTGTGGAGTAACGTGGAGTAGAGCAGAGTGGCATGGCGCAGAATGATGTAGAGTCGTAGAGTGCAGCGCAGTGGCACAGAGTGCAGTGGAGTGAAGTTGTCATGAAGTGGAGTAGAGTGTTGTAGAGTGCCGTAAGGTGAAGTGTAGAGGAAGGGCATAGAGGAGTAAAGTGACGTACAATGGAGTATAGTGGAATCGAGGGAGTTGCGTACAGTGGACTAGAGTGTTGTAGCATACAGTGGAGAAAACTGTAGAGTGGAGTGGCATAGAGGTCAGTAGAGTCGTAGGATGGAGTGACAGTCATGGAGGAAGGAGAGAGGAAAGGCATAGAGTGTCGTACAGTGGAGTAGATGATCGTACAGTGGAGTAAAGGGGAGTGGAGTGGTGTAGAGATAGCTGCATACAGTGGAGTAGTGTTGTAGCATACAGTGTAGTAGACTGTCGTACAGTGGAGTGGCAAAGAGTGGAGTTGATTGTCGTAGAGTGGAGTGGCATAGAGTGTCGTGGAGTGAAGTGGTGTTGAGTAGAACGTCGTGAAGTGGTGCTGAGTAGAGTACCGTAGAGTAAAGTGGCATGAAGTGCATAGAGAAAGTTGCATAGGGTGGAGAAGATTGTCCTAGGTCCTAGAGTGGAGTGGCATAAAGTGGAGTGCTGTCAAGTAGAGTGGCATAGAGTGTTGTCAAGCAGAGTGTCATTGAGTAGGGTGGACCAGAGTAGGATGGGGTAGAGTAGGGTGAATCAGCATGGAGTAGTTTCGTGGAGTGGCGTGGAGTAGTGTGTCACAATAGAGTGTAGTAAAGTGGCATTGAGGGAGTTACGTAGAGTTTCCCAGAGTGGAGTAGAGTGTTGTGAAGTAGAGTGTTGTAGATTGGAGTGGCACAGAGTGAAGTAGAGTGGCACAGAGTGGGTGGCGTACAGTGTAGTGGAGGGAGTAGAGTGAAGTAGAGAGGCGTGGAGTGGAGTGGCCTACTAGCAGAGTGATGCAGATGGTCGTAGAGTGGAGTAGATGGTTGCAGAGTGGAGGAGATGGTCGCAGAGTGGAGTAAACTGGAGTGGAGTAAGCTGGGGTGGAATGGCATAGTCAGTTGCTTACAGTGGTGATTAGTGTCATGGTGTAGAGTGTTGGGGAGTGGCGCAGAGTGGAATATCGACAGCAGCATATTCTCCTTCAACCAGACAACCAGGGAGCTACGCTCGACAACCCCTGCCCATGTCTCTAGTATCTGACGCATTTGCTCCGGAAGGCGCTCCTTCTCCTACCTAGCTGCCAAGAACTTGAACGACCTCCACCTCCACACCTCACACACCTCCCTAGACTTCAGGAAGAAACTAACCACATAGCTCTCTGAGGAGTAGCTTGAACACACAGCGACAACCCTGAGTGCCTGGATACCCCCCTCTCTCTCCGGGGTGATAAGCTGCGCTTTACAAATACTATGGTTGATTGATTCTTCAGGTCGTTTTTTTCTGTATTAGGACAGAGCTTATAAAAGCTGACTACAGTAAGCTAAAATACTTAACAGCGAGCAATAGGGAGCTGTTCACTGAAAGAAACCTGAAACAATGCAGTTGTTTTGAGAGTGTACAATAATGCAAGTTCAAATGAAGGAAATACTACTTTAGAGCATTCTTCCAAAAGCCACTCAGAACATTTTAGTCATCGACCAGCGCCAACACCGATCAAAGAACAGCTCTCAGGAAATTCCCGGTTTACTCAGTTGGCCTGCTTGAAGGGATGAAACATTCAACTAGCAGGTCAAGAAATCATATCTTGTTTCAAACGTAATTGTATTGGTACTGGACACTACATCACAAAACAAGGGAAGTCGAACATAACCTTCTACTACCGTGCACCAGGAAGAATTGCACACCCTCACACCACTGTCCGCAATCTATAGAGCCCTAGGCAACCAAATCTATAGTGCAGAACTAAGACTATACAAACTTGTAGCAGCGACATGAGTCTGTTCACAGTAATGCCTAGTATCAGGGGTATTTGAGTAAAAACTATTAACCAAATTCTGATCACCTCGTTACAGAGAACCTTAGCATATGATTTGTTGTTCTTTCAGTTTGTCAGCCTGTCAAACAAAATACTCACCTAATTCTAGGGCATTCCAGAAAAGCCTAGGCATTATTTTAAGTTTAATAAACAGTCAATTAATATCAGCGATCCGTACTACAGAGGTCAACATAGTTTAGAAAAAAATGCATTTTAACATGAAGATGCTGCCTCCACAATTTTCTACATTTAGTCGCTGTATCGTGGTCCAATCCAAAAAAAACGTGTACATTCCATTCATTCTTACTGTATTCTGTGGGTGAGCTAATGCGCTATGCAAGTGCGAAGTTTACAGTTTACAGGTGCGTGGGAAAACGTGCATGTGGGGCCCAGGGGAGCAGCCACAGCCAGCGGAACAAAGACTTGAAAAAGGCAGATTAAAGCTGAGGGGGCGGGAGTTAGAAGAAACATCCTGAGAAAGTAGTCAAAGCACAAGCAAATTACACTGAGAAAGTGATCCCCAACACTATCCTACAGAATTACAGGGCAGAATTATTAGGCAAGTTGTATTTTTGAGGATTAATTTTATTATTGAACAACAACCATGTTCTCAATGAACCCAAAAAACTCATTAATATCAAAGCTGAATATTTTTGGAAGTAGTTTTTAGTTTGTTTTTAGTTTTAGCTATGTTAGGGGGATATCTGTGTGTGCAGGTGACTATTACTGTGCATAATTATTAGGCAACTTAACAAAAAAATATATATACCCATTTCAATTATTTATTATTACCAGTGAAACCAATATAACATCTCAACATTCACAAATATACATTTCTGACATTCAAAAACAAAACAAAAACAAATCAGTGACCAATATAGCCACCTTTCTTTGCAAGGACACTCAAAAGCCTGCCATCCATGGATTCTGTCAGTGTTTTGATCTGTTCACCATCAACATTGCGTGCAGCAGCAACCACAGCCTCCCAGACACTGTTCAGAGAGGTGTACTGTTTTCCCTCCTTGTAAATCTCACATTTGATGATGGACCACAGGTTCTCAATGGGGTTCAGATCAGGTGAACAAGGAGGCCATGTCATTAGATTTCCTTCTTTTATACCCTTTCTTGCCAGCCACGCTGTGGAGTACTTGGACGCGTGTGATGGAGCATTGTCCTGCATGTAAATCATGTTTTTCTTGAAGGATGCAGACTTCTTCCTGTACCACTGCTTGAAGAAGGTGTCTTCCAGGAACTGGCAGTAGGACTGGGAGTTGAGCTTGACTCCATCCTCAACCCGAAAAGGCCCCACAAGCTCATCTTTGATGATACCAGCCCAAACCAGTACTCCACCTCCACCTTGCTGGCGTCTGAGTCGGACTGGAGCTCTCTGCCCTTTACCAATCCAGCCACGGGCCCATCCATCTGGCCCATCAAGACTCACTCTCATTTCATCAGTCCATAAAACCTTAGAAAAATCAGTCTTGAGATATTTCTTGGCCCAGTCTTGACGTTTCAGCTTGTGTGTCTTGTTCAGTGGTGGTCGTCTTTCAGCCTTTCTTACCTTGGCCATGTCTCTGAGTATTGCACACCTTGTGCTTTTGGGCATTCCAGTGATGTTGCAGCTCTGAAATATGGCCAAACTGGTGGCAAGTGGCATCGTGGCAGCTGCACGCTTGACTTTTCTCAGTTCATGGGCAGTTATTTTGCGCCTTGGTTGCCTAATAATTCTGCACTCCCTGTAGGATGGACATGCTACCTATCTGTTAACTTTCAGAACGAAAATAAGTAGGGCTTCTGCGCAGGCCCCAGTTCAGTGGGCTCTGGGTATTGTACCTGTTCCAGAAATACAGGGAGTGCAGAATTATTAGGCAAATTAGTATTTTGACCACATCATCCTCTTTATGCATGTTGTCTTACTCCAAGCTGTATAGGCTAGAAAGCCTACTACCAATTAAGCATATTAGGTGATGTGCATCTCTGTAATGAGAAGGGGTGTGGTCTAATGACATCAACACCCTATATCAGGTGTGCATAATTATTAGGCAACTTCCTTTCCTTTGGCAAAATGGGTCAAAAGAATGACTTGACAGGCTCCGAAAAGTAAAAAATAGTGAGATATCTTGCAGAGGGATGCAGCACTCTTAAAATTGCAAAGCTTCTGAAGCGTGATCATCGAACAATCAAGCGTTTCATTCAAAATAGTCAACAGGGACGCAAGAAGCGTGTGGAAAAACCAAGGCGCAAAATAACTGCCCATGAACTGAGAAAAGTCAAGCGTGCAGCTGCCACGATGCCACTTGCCACCAGTTTGGCCATATTTCAGAGCTGCAACATCACTGGAGTGCCCAAAAGCACAAGGTGTGCAATACTCAGAGACATGGCCAAGGTAAGAAAGGCTGAAAGACGACCACCACTGAACAAGACACACAAGCTGAAACGTCAAGACTGGGCCAAGAAATATCTCAAGACTGATTTTTCTAAGGTTTTATGGACTGATGAAATGAGAGTGAGTCTTGATGGGCCAGATGGATGGGCCCGTGGCTGGATTGGTAAAGGGCAGAGAGCTCCAGTCCGACTCAGACGCCAGCAAGGTGGAGGTGGAGTACTGGTTTGGGCTGGTATCATCAAAGATGAGCTTGTGGGGCCTTTTCGGGTTGAGGATGGAGTCAAGCTCAACTCCCAGTCCTACTGCCAGTTCCTGGAAGACACCTTCTTCAAGCAGTGGTACAGGAAGAAGTCTGCATCCTTCAAGAAAAACATGATTTTCATGCAGGACAATGCTCCATCACACGCGTCCAAGTACTCCACAGCGTGGCTGGCAAGAAAGGGTATAAAAGAAAGAAATCTAATGACATGGCCTCCTTGTTCACCTGATCTGAACCCCATTGAGAACCTGTGGTCCATCATCAAATGTGAGATTTACAAGGAGGGAAAACAGTACACCTCTCTGAACAGTGTCTGGGAGGCTGTGGTTGCTGCTGCACGCAATGTTGATGGTGAACAGATCAAAACACTGACGGAATCCATGGATGGCAGGCTTTGGAGTGTCCTTGCAAAGAAAGGTGGCTATATTGGTCACTGATTTGTTTTTGTTTTGTTTTTGAATGTCAGAAATGTATATTTGTGAATGTTGAGATGTTATATTGGTTTCACTGGTAATGATAAATAATTGAAATGGGTATATATTTTTTTTTGTTAAGTTGCCTAATAATTATGCACACTGATAGTCACCTGCACACACAGATATCCCCCTAACATAGCTAAAACTAAAAACAAACTAAAAACTACTTCCAAAAATATTCAGTTTTGATATTAATGAGTTTTTTGGGTTCATTGAGAACATGGTTGTTGTTCAATAATAACATTAATCCTCAAAAATACAACTTGCCTAATAATTCTGCACTCCCTGTATTTGATTTTTTTTTTTTTTTTTCTAGACCAGGCAGGTAGCATTAGATTCTAATGGCAAACTGTGAAGTCCCCTTCCCCCACAACCACAAAAAAAGAACAGTCTCCAACCATCCCTCAAGTAAGTGACAAAACCCAAAGTAGGGTTGCTTCCGTTCACAGAAGAGGGATTTGGCTAGGCAGCTAAGCTGGAGTGCTTCTATTAGAGCCAGCACCAAAGCTGATTTGAATAGGGCTGGTTCCTGTTAGTGGCTGCATGGGGGGCAAAAAACAACGGATTGTAACGCGGACTGAGAATTTATAGGTGCCTTATATTAATTCAAATGTTCCAGCCACCACGTTTTTGCGTTCAAGTACAGATCAGCACAGGTACTGGACTGAGACAGAGTTAGAAGGAGGCTAGCACAATGCAGGGGTGAAGGGGGCAAAGAAACATCCTAGCAAAAGATGGACTCAGATGGTCAGGAAGAAAAAGCAAGAGTTCAGGAAAAAAGATAAGAGGAGTTTCTGCACAAATTGTGCAGATGGCAGTAGAAGGCACGATGAACGAGTTACTTACCTTCGGTAATGCCTTATCTGTTCGAGACAGGATCTAGCTGCAGATGTCTTACCTTTGAATTCTCTCCCAGGCACCAGAATGGTTCCGGAAATTTTTCCCAGCAGTACTTCTGTGCATTGGAAGAGAGCGTCGTGCAACTCCATAGCAAAGTCATCTACCAGATGTGACATTCACTGAGCCCATATAATCCCCTTTCCAACGCACTAACATCAGTTATTTCTGTGACTTTTTCTGCCCCAAAACACAGAGCCACTTTAGAAACTGCCAAAGAGAAAAGTGTGCCAAAAAAAGACATACTTGTGTCAATGAATTCAAAATTCCAAGAAGGAATTGAAATACTAAGAAAGGGAGCTGCATGAGGCAGCCTGTGTCAACCCGCCTGAAGTGACGCAGCAGTCACCTCCCAAAAGCGCCACCTCTTTGCACAGATGTGTAGATACTGTATCCAAACTTCCCACACCAGCTGTCCAAACTAGGGGCCTGGTGGAAGAATCCCATTCTTAGAAATCTTTCCACAGAGCGGGGAGGATGGGTGGGTTGGTAAGGAATCTGTGGCTAGATCCTGTCTGTACCAGATAAGGAGTTACAGAAGTTAAGTAGCATTCATCTGATAGAGACATCTAGTTGCAGGTTCCTTAACTTAGAATAGACACCAAAGCAATACCATGCCTGGATGAGGGTCTGTGGACCAATCTTTAAAACAACGAAAACGGTCACAACGGACATGGGTATCCAGACATTAATGTTTGGAAAACGTGTGCAAGGAAACACATGCTGCCTGGCAGATATCCAGGACCGGAACACCACATTGTAATGTAGTGGTTGCAGCCTAAATCTGATAGAATGAGCATGCACTCCTCAGAGAGTTGCAACTTAGCCAATGCATAGCAGATTGTAATGCAAACGCAACTCATTCTGTGAAACGTCGCAGATTAGAACACGCCTGTCTAGAAAAAGACCGAACACTTCTTAGGAATTAGGAGAATAAGAATAAGAACAGACTTCTCACTATAAGAACTGCGGAAATAACCACAGACAAGTAAAGCACTAAAGGCATTTAACGACAGGTAAACAGTGTTCCCACGGCAGTGGGGCAAAAATGTGGCTGAAGACAACAGACACCATGAACATAAAAACCACTTGCTCCCAAGGTGGGATTGAACCCATGTCCGGCCAGTACATGGTGCTTCAGACACCGGGTAGGTTCTACATAAGTGCTCCTTCAAGTCGGTTTAGCCCACCCTGGCTTGTAGGGCTGGGGTGGACCAGATGATGAAGCATGCCACTACTAGAGTGGGTGAGGGTCACTAAAAAAGAAAAGAAATCTGTCCTAGTAAGGAATAACCATACAATCTAGTATTGAGTGTCAATAGCTTGTGCAACTTCTGGGCTTACAGATACTTTGTAGAGATACTGTTCTAGATTATTCCCCCTGGTAATTTTGACCTAGAGAAGAATTTGTCTAATACTAAACTATTTTTTTTCCCACAGTTGTCTACTAGGGCCTTCATAGAATCCATGTGCTTATCATTAACTGCCTCCTCTGAATAGGATGCTTCTTCCCCCTCACTATTTGTTAATGTAGCACGTGTAGGCTAAGGCAAAATCTTCAAAACTTTCATTCCCTCTATTCCTAAACTATGCTTCAACAATACTACTATACGTGTGGGTGGAAACACTTCTCCACCTATAGCTCTGAGGTGCATTTTGAAAGACTGACGCCAGTCTTCCCACACCATGACTAGAGAGCCAGGATTTTGCAAAAAAGTTTGGAGGAGTTATGAAAGAAGAATCCTCCATGACTAATATAAGTATGCTAAAACATTAGGCTAATAATGCCCTTGCAATATCCCCCTTGACCTAACCTAAAATCACACTAATGCTTCTCTTAAACCTGGATGAATAACAAATGGTTAATGTTTATACACAAAATACTAGACAGTATAATAACAAAATAAATGAAGTGGGCACCATTGTCTGGCACTGTTAAAATAATTGACTAAAACAATAAAAGTAGCCACCGTTGTCAGCATGTTACTTGTAGTCCACTTTGCACTGTTTTGTCTCAGTAAATGTCATTCTTATACCTTAATAGTCTTTGATACTTCTGCTGGAATGGTAACCTCAAGTTTATGCGAAGGACTAAGGGCCAGATGTAGGAAAAAAGCAATTTGCGACTTGCAAATTGCGAGTCCCTGCGACTCGCAATTTGCAAGTCGCAAATTTCTATGCAGTACGGTGTCTCAGACACCGACTGCAACTCGCAATGGGGTCGCAATGACCCACCTCATGAATATTCATGAGGTGGGTCGCAAATTGCGGCCCCATTGCGAGTATAGGCACTCGCTAATATGGAGGCCTGCTGACGTCAGCAGACCTCCATGTTAGCGACCTGCTTTTAAATAAAGCAGTTTTTTTGTTTTGAAGTGTAGCCCGTTTTCCCTAAGAGAAAACGAGCTGCACTTAAAAAAAAAACCGAAACCTTTAGTTTCGGTTTTTTTTCAGGGCAGGGAGTTGGGCTCCAGTCACAAACTGGAAGGGGTCCCATGGGGACCCCTTCCAATTTGCGATTGGGTTACCATCCACTTGAAGTGGATGGTAACTGCAATGCCATTTGCGACCGCATATGGTATTGCATCCCAATGCGACTCGCAAATAGGAAGGGAACACCCCTTCCTATTTGCGAGTCTGAAATGCATTTTGCGAGTCGGTAACGACTCGCAAAATGCATTTCTGCATTGGGATACGCGTTTTGCGACTCGCAAACAGCAAATTTTGCCGTTTGCGAGTCGCAAAACGTTTGCTACATCTGGCCCTAAATTCCAAGGCCCGGTTGTTCCTTGGAGCGGAATTCAGACTGCAGCGTCTCTGACAAATGCTGCACTCTTCCCGGTCGCCACACACTTCCCGATCCAAAGTGGCGTACAACCATCACCATGGCAACTTCACGAAGCACTGTACAGCTGCACTCATC
The DNA here is from genome assembly GCF_031143425.1 of Pleurodeles waltl. NCBI lineage: Eukaryota > Metazoa > Chordata > Amphibia > Caudata > Salamandridae > Pleurodeles > Pleurodeles waltl. The sequence goes on from NC_090442.1 coordinate 197,344,199, forward strand.
CCGGTTACTGCACTCTTCCCGATCCAATGTGGCAAACAGCCGTTACTATGACAACTTCACGAAGATCTGCACATCTTTTCTCCTACGCATGTCATTCTGCGGGTTGCGTCAACCCACGCGCCACAACAGAGAAATAGCTTCGGCAAAACACTCCTAGGAAGCATGCGCTAGCACTCTTAAAAAATGCCACCAGCTCATGGGGTGTCGCTCGAGTGATTCCGGTAAATTTAATCGGCAGCTTTCAAGCAAATCAGTGTCTCTCAACCTTCCTGTACAGTTTCCCACTTGCACGGTTTAATTAATGCAGAAATACAGGAAGCTCTCGGCACTTCCTTAACTTCAAACTTGTCACAGGCTTGATGCGGAGTAAAGCACTAATTGTCATTAACGCTGCACGCCTTATTCAGTTTAAATATTCACACGACCCGATGCGAGCTCGTATGCCACAATCAGATCAGCCAAATTGTAACTCACCCAGCTGACAATCATTTCCAGTCCCCTTCCGCAGGCTGAAAACTCAATCCTCTGCAGCTCCTGTCCGTGTAGCGTCAGCAGTCCATCCTTTTTCGCCATTTTTGAGTAAGGAGGACACAAGTAGGTTCAATAAAATGATTTAAGTATAGCACGATGACCCCTAAGTACATCCGTGCTCCTAAGCAACAGCCTGCTCTCTCGGGCCCTGGAGTTCCATAAAGAACCCACAGGATAAAACATTCTGTTACCAAATCCCAACAACAGCTATTGATATAGAACAACCGCTGCCCTAAGGAAAAACTGACAGAAACAGAGTAAACGGCTCCAGGATCGCTTAGAAAGGATGCGCACAGAGGAACAAAAGGGAAAAGAATTGTCAATATAACAACATGGGAGGTATATGTATACTTCTATAGATATACAAATACGCTGCCAAGACAGAAGCGCCACAACAATGATGTCATAAAATGTATGAATACCGAATAGAGTAACATCAAGATAGTACCAATATAAGAGAATGGAATCCGTGGAGGACAGCATACACTTAAGGAAAATAAAGACCATCAAAGCATGCAACTAATGCCAGCCGACTGAGCAGACCACACCAGGTTACTGATAGCAAAAGCTGAAAAGAAAAAAAGTATGAAACCTGGCTGAAGAGCAGCACGAAAGGTAAGAGACAGTAGTCCAGGGACGAACTCCACAAAGTGGACGTCTCAACATAAAACAACGCAATAAAAGCTGAAACAACGAAGGAGTTGCGGCTTAGAAAGAACAGCAATTGCTGGTCACAGAAAATAATGTCCCTACAGGAAACATCAAAAATACCATAAGTAAAAGACAAAGCATGTCAACTGCCTCCATAATATCAATGCATAGGGTCATCTTCTGAAGAAAGAGGTACACATCCAAAGGGGATATCCACTTATGAATTAAGGAACCTTAAAACAAACGAAGAAGGGTACAACCATCCCAGAGGGGTAGAAATATGATGACATCCTGAAGAATAGAATGAAAGGATCCGCCCAGGGAGACGGAACATGTGTAAAACATACATCCACTATAAGAAGGAGGATAGCCATTGACACAGAGGAAGCCCATATGGCGGTGTATGAAGAATGAACATATAGAAATCTGGAGGCCATGAAAGGATGGGACCCCCTTGTCCAAAAAAGCCATACAGCAGCCACGATACAGGACCTGACCCCTAAGCAAGCAGAAAGTAATACACATCTCCTTGCGATGAAGGAGCAGTGCAAGGGCTGCAAAAACAGCAGTACAAGGGAAGAATGCTGTGTAGCAGGACTTGCACAGGCCCTCCTGCACTACCTGCGTCTGAGATGCCCAGGGTGTTGTGGAGAACAGAACCGCTTGTCCAGTTTCTCCAACACGAAGGGAAGAACTGCTTGTGAGAAAAGCAACACTAGAAAGAGAAGTAAAAGAAATATGTCAATATTAAAGAAATGTAATGACCCGCTCCCTAGAAGGGATACAAAGCGAACTACAAGATAATTAGTAACGCCTATGAGGCAAACAGAGTAGGTTATGTATCATAAAGGTAATTATCTCTTGAGCGTGAAGCCTGTCTTCAGAGAAAAATAAAAAACGCTGTTCTAACATGTGCTAAACCCAGTTAGGGTCACAAGAGTATACACCTCCCAAACAGCAACAACAAAAAGCTGTCAGCAACAGCCATAAAAAAACTAGGATTACCTGCAATGGCAGGAACACCATACCAGGTGCTAGCAGAAGGTGGAAGGACTCAGGCGGTAACGAAAAAAGGGAGCTGAAGCTGGGCTCAACAAGAACTATAGGACTCCACTCTGGGATGGGTCCATTAGTTAACATAAGAACAGACATATGTTCATATTTGCCACTCCCAAAATCCCGAAAGCACTGCAAACGCAGAACCGGCATAAGTACCAAATAAGCGAGTGACATCGAAAGGCATACCCTCCCCAATGTAGAGCGGACCTTGTTTGAAAAACCAGAGGGAGACGTAGCCAGGCATGCCAACACAGTGCTACAAAGTGAGCCATGGCGCGGCCAACTTAGTCTGTGGTATCCATACCCCGCCTTAAGACAAGTCGAGCTGCCTCTCGCCCATCTTTAGGTGTCTGGGTGAGTTTTCTCCGGTTCTCCTCCAGAGGCGAAGGAAGCAGGCATGCCACCGAATCCCACAATGTACGGAAAAGGTTATCCAAAATACAAGAGGTGTTGATCAACTGCAGGGCCCAGCTGGTTGGGGAGAAAATACTCCTTTCACAAGATTCCAGGCCACCTGGACTACCTGTCCGGATGAATGTTATGGAGGACGCTGAGCTCCGAAAAGGCGGTAGCAGCCTGCACCACAAAACTTATCGGAGTCAGACAAGACAAGCCAGATCTCCAAGGGCAGGCTGGTGTCTATGAACCACGGACACAGGTTCCACAGAGGCTCCAGTAGTGGGTTTAGCCCAGGTCCTCAGTAAAATGTCAGTGTCTCACTATATGGGAGCACAGCCTATATTCCCGTCTGACCCTGGTGAAGGACTGTTAACAAGTGGTCAGTGGTGACCTCCACAGACGGGAGCTGCAATTCTAGGACCGTAGCTGCCCTCTTCTGTACCTCTGCAGAGGAGGAGCTGGCATCTGTTGCAAGGCTGGGGGAGAAAGGAGTTCTGAAGCCAGCAAGGACTCACAGCCACGAGCATCACCCAACTACATCAGCCAACTACTATCCAGAGGAGGCTGGACAGTCTTGTCCACAAGGTTGCAAAACCCCAGCTCCTCTTCTTCAATTCCAAAAGCCTGTTCTCCCGAAGGAAAAACAGCAACGGGTTGATGAGAAGAAGGAGGGAAGGTATCTTAGTATACAGGCACCACCGGCGCGGCACTCAACACCTTCTGCTGTTGGGGCAGCATTGGTTCAGCATCAGATAGGGTAATCAGTTCAGCATCGACCAGAGCCGCCAGCTCCAGCTGATGGAACTCTGGCATTACAGGTGGGAACCCGAAGGGTTGTGCACTGGAGCAGGAACGGATCAGAGTATGAATCCAGAGGGCCTATCTGATGCAGAGGGCAAACCCACCGGCATGGAGTGAGGTAAGACACTTCTCACCTCCTTGGTGCTGGGAAGTGCGCCGGAGGGAGATTGAGGCCCGAGGATGGCATGAATGGAGTTGTAATAGTCCAGCAAATGGGCCAGAGTCACCCCTGCTCCAAGGAAAGCAGAGAGACACGGGGTGGACTCAAACAAGCACTCCTCAACCAGGGATTGGGAGCAGGCGTCAGAAATGCCAGACTTTCCTGTCACAGGCGGATGATGCAACTCTGACCACCGGCACGTCGCAGTCTATTCGTTCGATGACGAGGGATGATCGCAGGAACGCCTTCCGGAACAAACTCAGGACCGCTCCCTGAAAGATCATGAGTGGTCACGAACTTGTGACCACTCTATAGACTTGGAGCGAGACTGATGACAGCATGGGGCCTCTGCCAGGGGTGCCACCAAGATCTTCATACGGAGTTCCCGCAATGCATTTGGACGAAGGTGAAGGCAGGTGGTCACGAGGCACCACATGCAAACAGTATGAGGTTCCGTGGCTGACATCTGCCTGCCACAGGACCCACAAGGTGTGACCCCCCCCCAAGGACATAAAGAAAAGGGCACACTGTTCCGTCCCCAAAATAAAAAATTTGTTGAGATAGGCCAGAGGCAACTCTGGATCAACACTGTAGCGCGGAAAATAAGAAACTGATGTCAACGTGTCGCAGAGGGGATTATATGTACTCCATCGACATCACATCCGGTGGATGATGCCACTAAAGAGTTGCACAACACCCTCTTCCGACGTGCAGGGGTATGGCTGGAAGAAATTTCCGGATCCAGAGTAGCACCAGGGAGAGAATTCTAAGGTAAGGAGTCTGTGGCTAGATGTCACTATCAGATATAAATATTAAAGCACTTATCCTAACCAACAGCACGCCTCCTTTAGAACCCTCGGGCAGAGAGCAAAATCAAGTGTTTGAGGTGCCCATATTTTGTAATCCACAACCATAGCCAAAGTCTTGTGGCAATGAAATTTGCACTCATAGCAGATACCAGTTTCATCAGTGTTCAAGTGCTTATTCACATCATTCAACAATGAATATCAACGCACAAAATGACACCCACCATGACGATCCTAAAGAGGGGGCACAGAATTTCTCTATCGGTCAAGTTCCCAAATTGTCTGGGGGCATCGAGCTTAACATTGCTCTGTCTGGATTTCTCTGATAGCCTACTAAGGGGTACCACAGAAACAGATCAAGAAACTTTAGCCCAAACCTTCATCTCATAAACCACAACAAATTATCCCACCACTGTGTGAACTCCATTGGTGCAAGCAATTCGTTTCAAGATACTTGGCACCCTATACAGTGATTCTACAGAAACAAATCATGAATGCCTGCAGAAAACGAATTCCTGTTACACCCCAGCCACATCTTCAGGTCAGAGAAGGCTTAGATTGTGACCCAATCCAATTTCAGCTACAAGAAACATGGAAAAACGTCAAAGTGTGACAGTGTGAGATAGGAGTTATTTATTTATGCCCTTGAGAGAGTTACTAAGACTGCAATCATTCAAGAAAGTCCTGAAGACAAAACTCATGATTAGTCCTCTGGACTGAACCCTATCAACTACACACAGGCTTGAACATTATCAGTGTCTGCAAGAACAAAAACCTCAGAAGCCCAGGTCAAATACCCATCTATCAATACTCAATTAGTCAACAACCTGAACTTCACCGCCATGCTCTTCCACACAAGGCGACAAGACAGCACTTGTGATAACTAATGAATAGTTTCAGAATCTCAGCATTCTGAAGGACAAAAGATGCTTTGCCTTTTTTAGCGGGGAATGATACACTGGCCTTGGAAATAAGTATTCTACTGCCTGCTTTATACAGGTCTAACTAGCCAGACTTAAAGGGAAGGGATAACTTAAAAGGGACAACGTGAAATCCCCAGAAAGCTTTGACAAGTTTAGAATTGCTTACATCATGGCTCCTGAGCAGCAGTTTGTGTTTTGCTGGAGGGAGGAAGCGATGGGAGTAATCTGGTTCTAAAATCTATTTACACAGTCCTGAGAACAACCTCATAGTAGCCTTTAAAGCATTCCCCAGGAGCCCTATAAAGCCAGGTCGAGGTCCAGGTGCTCTCATTGCTGTCTGTCCAAACAACCCTGTTTTCTTAGCAAACATGTCAAGAACAGTCCAGTTAGGCTGATTGGTGCGAGGGGGAGGGGTGGCGAATGACACCTCGGGGTGGAGGGACAAAGGGGAGGGTACAGCGCCCAGAAAACCCTGAGGGCTTTTCATCTACCAGCTGAAAGAGCATCACTGCGTCTTGGTAGGCGGAAGCAGCCACATAACAGAGGCTCCTTTCAGTTTCGATTTACAGATAGACCATGCAACTGTGTGAAGAATGTGAAGGAGTGCGTGGGATGCTTAGGGGTGCCACGTGACATTATGAAATATATTTTCTGCACCTTACTTTGTAGATGGCAGGCGAGGGTGCGGTGATTCTCAGCTCGAGGGCCTAGTGTAGACACCTGGTCTTTCATTCCTGCTTTCACCCAAGAGTTGCCGGGCTCCACGGTGGGTATTTCGGTTAAGCTGGCTCACCAGCGTTGCTCTGCAAACACGCACTTGTGCTGGTCCAATACACGAGCATCAATTGTATTCCTCAGCAGCTAGACCCCCTCCTATTAACATTTGTGCTGCCCAGACACAGTTCTTCGGTTTCACTCTGTATGCCTACGGAAAAGAAACGCAACCTACTAAGGCTCCATATGATTCCAACCCCATGCCACCTCGATTTAAAGATCGCATGTGTGCCATCTTGTACGGGATGAACTCCAGCTCGTTAAGCTCCAATTCTGAAAAAACTGATATTTTTCTGGACAAACGTCCTCCTTGGAACTCCACTTGAAAACCCTCTAAACTTGGTCACCCAGCTCCATGTGTATGACACCTTGGCATCGTGTTTGATGGTAAGCTACCGTGTGCTCTGCAAGTGCACAAACAGTGGAGTGTTTCCTTTGCTAAGAAAAAGTTTTACTGTTTCTCTCTCTAACTGCCTCAGATCGGTGATCGCTAGACCCCTTTAACTCTCTTTACCTAGGCCTCCCGGATGGCCTGCCCTCCACCCTACAGAGCACTCAAAATGCTGCGGCTATGCTAGCGCTCGGCCCGAAGCGACGCCCACAAATCCCTGCCTCCCTTAAACCACTGCACCGGTGCACAAGCACTGCATCTTTAAAGCTCTCCGTCACAAGCAGTGCTTTTGCAGTAACCACCGCCACCGCATGGCACAAGCTTCCTGAATGTCTGAAAAATAACTTCTTTTTCGGGAAACCTCTGAAACGTATCTTTTCTCTCCTGACAGATTCCTCACTCACTGCTGTCTCTCGGGAGCAGCGCGTTTCTATTCCTAGGCCGAAATAAAATCTATGTAAGTTAGCCAAAGTATTAGAGCAGGATAAAGTACTATTTTAAGCGCAGTGGTCTAATACTTGGTGAAAGTGTATTTTCAGGTGCCTTGCCGTGGTGTCGGCAGTCCCGGCGCACAAAAACACAAGCTGGTCAGTCGAACGGCTGAGCCAAGGTGACAGGACACGACGGAGGGGCGCCCGAGTCACACGCTTCCTCGGAAGCAGCCGGTTAAAAGCCCAGAGACAGCCAAGCCCAGATCCGTGGCTGAAGTGGACATGCTGGGGTTCCGCAGACACTTAAAACAATGAACGGGAATGCTGCAGTCGGGCTCCGTCAAACAAAGGTCTATAGAAACCAGGCAGCAATCTCAAAGGCAACCAGAAATGGGAGGGGGGCGATGGAGCAGCCCCAGGGAACCCACTTTAAAGTACTTTTAACCAAAGTTCCTATAACGGCGAATGAGAAAAATAATAGACGTTTAGGTACTGTTGTAAAAAAAAAAAAAAAAAGCAAGGTCAAACGAGTCCCCAACTAAGCAAGAATCCAGTCATCGTGCGCAATTATGCAAACGCTCTGCAGACCCCAGAAGTGGCAGCAAGAAACCCACGAGCATTTAGCCTTTGACTTGCGTCTTGGTAACCTTCACAGCACGAACAGGAAAGGGAGCACAGATGGAATTCATCGACATCAACGTGTCTCAGTGTGAAGCTCTCGAGCGGGGACTTGCCGGGGCAGGCTAACAATAGACGCCCCTATGCACTGCTGGAGCTGCTGCCGGGGTTTCCGCCCTACACGCCGGCCCTGCGAGTAAGGATGCAGAGGAAGCCGCGAGTTATGTGGCCATTCGTCACAAATGACGTTTCCCAGATGCGGTTCGCTTTGAAGAGCGAGGAGAACTCTACGTGCGCATTCTTCTCCGGGGCAGCAGCACTGCAGGCGCGGCACGATGGCCGCTGCTCGAGTCGCATCACTGAATAAAGCGCCGACCCGCCCAGGGTACTAGTAGGACAAAAGTGAAACACAAATGCCGAAGCCCCCATCGGACGCAGAGATGGCAACCAAATGAGGACTGGGTGCAAACTGCACCCGAGGGTTTTGCCCACAATATTTGCTGAAAATAATGCGTGGCCCAGCCTTGGCAGGTACATATTAGACAGACATTTAGAATTGGGACACGCAGTTAGAAAAGACCCAATTAGCGTGTTATCTTCCATTCTAAACTGCGAAACTAGGAATGATGAACAATTTGTACCCACACTAAACACAATTTCCTAGAAGTGCCGAACATTTTGCACTTAAAGGTGCAAAGTTACTTCTTTTATCTGTCTCAGGAGCATGGAAGGCAGGTACGGTCTGCTTCGTTTCGAAAGTATGATGTATAATTTCCAAAAAGATCCCCATCATGAAATCACAAGATATCGGAATTAGTGCTGTTAGAATTTCGATGCAGGGGCGGGTCAGTCTTAATTTTTATCCGCCCTCTCCCCAAAATAGATGGCCTCTTCAGGTCAGTAAAGATGTTTACTTAGGGCTGAATATAAAGAAGGCAGAAAAAATGCAGGGCTTAACTGCACAGATGATTGTACTGAAAATAAAGATGCGTTTGCCTCGTTTTCGTGGCAGGCTCTGGCCTCAAGGTTATAGGTGTTTGGGTCCTCAGACGACATCCTCGCAGAGAGCAGCAGAAACAAGTCTGTGAAACAAGTGCGTGCCTGGGACAGATGAAGCAGGCCTGCTTCAGGCCCTGGGAGTCTGCAAGTGCATAATTTTCTGTAATTAAATAAGTAATAGTGTGTATTTTCTGGGGTCCTTACATCCATATTGTTTGACATTTTCACAGACCAATAAAAATGCACACTGATGTTGGCTAAATGAGTGGTAACCATTTTATTCACCGCAGAAGGATGAAAGAAAGTCATTTTAATTGGTGGGATTCAGGAAGGTGCAAGTGAGGCTCATGGGCCTTATTAGGCCACATTGTGAAGTTATTTAAAACATGTTCTTTGCTAAAAATGGTGAAACCAACCTGTTGTGTTTATTACATAGACTGGGGGCATTAGGCAACCCTCTTCAACTACTCGGGTGCTTGGGTCAGATAGAGACTTCTAGTAGCAGCTTCCTTACCTTAGAATTTCCCCCTGGGCATCAGACTAGATCCGGAGATTTTTTCTTTGAGCAATACCCTTGCGTGTCAGTAGGTGGCATCAGTCAACTCCACGGGCGTCGTAGTCGCTGTGATGACATCAGGAGTAGTAAATAGATGCCGCCTCAGCGCAGTGACGTCAGTTTCTTTGCACGACTTTCCACGCCAAAGCACAGAGCTGCGAAGAACACTGAAATTGGTGCACCAGAGCTAAGGCCCTGAATGGGGAAGCCCTGTCGCTAGAAATCAGCTCGCAAGCGGGGAGGATGGGTGGGTCAGTAAGGAATCTGCAACCAGAATATGTCTCTACCAGATATATTGTTACCGAAGATAAGTAACATATACATCTGATAGAGACTTCTAGTTGCAGATTCCTTACCTTAGAATAGATACCCAAGCAATGCCATCCTCAGAGGTGCGGACCGAACAACCAAAGTAGCCGTCCCTATGGACCTGACTGTCCAGGCAGTAATGTTCAGTAAACGTGTTCAGGGATGCCCACGTTGATGCCGGGCAGATATGAAGGACAGGAACTCCGCATGTCAATGCTGTGGAAGCAGCAGTTGCTCTGGTCGATTGAGCGCGCAAGCCCTCAGGTGGTTGCTTCTGGGCCAAAGCACAGCACATTTTGATGCAAAGAAGTACCCATCGTGAGATGGTACTTTTTTGCACCGCCTTCCCTTTCTTTGCTCCTAAATATCCAACAAAGATTTGATCGTCCACCCCGAAATCTTCAATCAATTAGTATTTGTAAAGCGCGGCTACTCACCCGTGAGGGCCAAGAGACGCAACTTGCTGGCAGAGAAGGGGCAAATGATCCTCCGGTATACAGCTGAATGATGGAGGCATGGCTGGTGGGGCAGATTCGAAGGGGAGGGAGTAGCCCCTTCAAATGATCTGCAAAACCCACCCGTCCGTAGTAATTGATTCCCAGTGGGGCAGGTGATGGTGAATCCTTCCAACTGCACCAGAGTGAGGGGACGGACTAGGAGGGTTTGGAGGTTGCGGCAGGGGTGGGCTGGGCAGACCTCTTGTTCCCTGTCCCACGACCACGTGGGATTCCACATCCCCAGACATGCAGCGGCTGAACAGCATGGGTGGCATGGTGGCTGGGAAAGGGACGTGACAGGGAGCCCCTTCCGTGGCTACAAAAGGGGCGAAAAGCGGACTTGTTGGAGTCAAGGGGCAGTGGAAAGGCCAAAGGACTGAGCCATAGCCTGGGAGTCCTTGAACCTCTCCAGAGCCGAGTCCGCCTTGCCTCCAAAGAGACAGGAGCCATCAAAGGGCATGTCCATAAGAAGCTGTTGGACATCCCCTGAAAAACCAGATGTAAGTAACCAGGTGTGGCACCTCAAGGCCATCTTTGTCGTAACAATCTACCTAGAGAGACAGTTGTGTCCAGCCCACATCTGATGGTTAACTTTGCTGCGTCTCTCCCATCGATGACGGCTTGGGAGATGATAGCACGGGACTCCTCCCGTATCTGAGACAGAACTTGCGCAACCGTATCCGACAGAGTATAATGGCCCAAAAGGCATGCGGTGTTCACTGAACGCAGCCCGAGACTGGAGGAAGAAAACATTTTCTTTTGAAATTGTTCCAGCCTTTTTGATTCCCTAGCTGGAGTTGCGGAAGAGAATGTGCATGAGGATGCCTGGATAACAAGGCTCTCAGGCGTGGGGAGTTGGGACAGGCGTTTAGGCTCTCTCGGGGTGGGCTAATGGTGGCGTGTGATAGTCCTGTTCACAGGAGCCCCTGTGTTGGGTCCGGAACAAGTACCCAAAAGGACATCAGTGTGGGCTTCATTGAATGGAATTAGAGGCTCAGATGTGGAAGCCCCTCCTGGTTGAAGCACCTCCGTCAGAAGATTAGACCTGACCTGAACATTAGGCAGCTCAAGGTTGAGGACCTCAGCTGCCCTACTGACCACCATGGAATAAGTTGCTCCCTCCGCCATAGAAACGGTAGGAGGAGACAGCATGCCAGCATCTGGAGAGGTATCCAGACTACTGGCCTCGCCCAAATCCTGTGCCCAGTCCAAGTTAGGGTCATCCTGGTACTCATAAGGGTCCAGGGACCCCTCCAATCCTTCCCCGAATTCGAACCAATAAGAATAAGGGCCAGAATTCAACCTGGGGGTGAATGGGTCCCATCGAAGAAGGAGGCGGCGTGCGCCGACGCCGGTCCGACTCAGAGTCATCGGGGATCGGGTCGATGTTGGGCACCACCAACATAAGGAGCGTCGACAATCAAACCGGTGCTGGGGAAGGTTGCAATAGTACACCCGGCGCCGGTGTGGAACCGAGAGTGGATCTGGAGAGGGGATTGGTGTCTGGAGCTGCCGGCTCGGAACCCGAAGACCCCCAACCGAACCCCTTGGGCCCGAAGGCGCTGTAGTGGGGTCGGACTGCCCAAAAATGGGGGGCATGCCCTCATAAAACTCCCGTAATTGGGAAGAGGTCACCCCGGCTCCTGGAAACTCAGGGGGGCATAGAGCAGACCCAGAAGCAGGCTCCAAAGATGGAGGCCTCAAGCGTCGACACTTCCCCCGCGTCATATCAGCTGAGCAAGGTGAAGTCGAAGGATGACGGGGTTTCTTCAACTTCTTCTTACCTTGACCCGAAGACTTCACAGAAGAGTGGTGGTGGCTCCGTGACTGGTCTCAAGACCTTCCCCTCGAGCGAGACCAGGACCTATGCGGAGTGGAGCGCCAGGCTGCCATAAGCTTGAGGTACCGCTCCGTCTAGGGCTTCAGGTGCATTACCCAGCACTCAGAGTACAGCTTTGGGTTGTGGTCTTGCTCCAGGCACCTCAAACAGACCTGATATGGATCCGTCACCGACATCATGCAGTGACAGTCCTCACATGGGTTGAAGCTGGTCTTTGGGGACATCCCTTGACGCACCAAAAACATAACAAAAAGTTGACAAAATAGTCGAAGTCGGTCTAAAATTGATCAACGGTAACACTCTCCAGAAAAGCACATGGTGCAGAAAGAAAATAACTGACATCACTGCGCTGAGGCGACGTCTATGTACTATTCACGACGCCATCACGCCGACTACGATGCCAACAACGCCCGCAGAGTCGACCGACGCCACCTACCGACACGCAAGGGTATTGCTCGAAGAAAAAAATCGCCTGATCCAGTCTGATGCCTAGGAGAAAATTCTAAGGTAAGGAATCTGCAACTAGAAGTTTATCAGATTTATTGCTGTCTTTTAGTGATCAACCAGTTGGTGGTGGAAGGCACGTCCTTGCAAATAATTGGGGCCTACAGCAATCTTGTTTTACTTCTGCGCCCTGAAATTATATACAGTTTTGACTACGCATACTTTATAATGCGTAGTTTGTCACACATTCTCCCCAAAATCTTCAAAGAATACAATTACAGTTCGAAAATAAAAGGCATTGTGTGCTTTTAAATCTCACTGATATTGCACTTTTTAAAACATATATAAGGCAAAGAAACCCTCGCTCTAGAATCTTTCCTTTATATTATCATCATGGGGGCCATGTCCCCACAAAAGAAATACTCCTGGCTACGGCCCTGTTTCGATGTCCTGACCAATGCAAAGTTCTGCAGTGTTGCTCAAGAAAATATAGTAACTTCATTTTAAAATAATGTGCCATTTCCCACTGACAATTTACAGGATTCAGGTTTCCCGAGAGGGATTCATGACATTCTAAGTTAAATGTCCTTGATTTTGGCGTCTTTGAAGTAAACCACATCCTTATTACTTGCTAATGTTCTGCTGCAATGGACTGCCGGGGACCCTCTAGGACGGCCCTCGTGTATGAAGTTTAGAGAGAGACGACGGACTACCACAGCTGTGGGCCTGAGATGCAGGGACTCAACAAAGCCACTAGGGATGAAAGAATTAGCTAATGCCACTGAGACCTGGCACTGTGCCAAGTTGCTGGATGGCTGGCCAGTCGGCCCGCAGGCCTGTATCAACCTGCAGCACGGACACGGCTCTCTTGGCTGGGGGTAAAAATAACAAATAAAACAGCTTCAAAGCTTTCCGGTGCATTTTCTCAGAATACACAAAGTTCAAATGGCGCAACAAGCAGAGATTCATTCAGGGCAGGATTAATTTATTTGTTAAGAACTGCTTCCTTGCAAAATTCCCTTAGGCTCTTCAAGAGTCTCCACAGAGCATAAGAATACTAATCATTTACGGTACTTTACCCCAAAAGATAATTATTACTATAAACCAAGACGCCCTCTGAAATACATTTTTGAAACAACTTAAACCTTAATTTCTCATACAAAGCATACACATATACACACGATTGTTTATCTGTGTGCCAAATTGTGTACAAGGTTATCGTACGGTAAAAAACCTTACTTACCAGGCTCAGCCTTCTCATGCTCAACAGTTTATCTACGTGTTCATGTTGACGTGAATTTCTTGCCCACTTGCCCTAGGGCTCGCAGCACGGCACAGCTATATAGAGTACTACCATTCCCACGCAGCGAGGTCGTAATGAGAGCCAATCCCATCAGGATATATATAAAATGCCAGTACCACCAGAGGCCCAGAGCACGGCCAAGCACAGCGCCAGCCGTAATGGACATCAACATGATGCTATAGCGCCCAAACTGTGAGTAAGTAGAAGTGTTCACCCTATCAGGAAACACAGCAAGACCGTAGAAAAACTGGATAACTGAAAGCTCCCTGATAAGTCTGTGGTGCCCCCCCCCCCCCCCACACACATGCAGCAATATGGTACTATTCGTTACAGTATGTAGTCTGGCATGGCATGATATGATGTTGGGTGATGTGATGATGATTCTGATGGAGTACTGAGTATGTTGGGCGTTGAGGGATCCAGAGAAGGTGAGACATGGTTAGGTGTAATGCAGCATGATGCTGAATAAAGCTGACATGTACGATGTTGTGCAATGTGATGTGGTGGGGTGTGGTTTGTCATAACATGATGTGCTGTGGTAGGTGCACTGCACTGTGGGATACACAGTAGCCCAACACACCCTCGAACGGAGGCCAGAGGGGCGTTATGGCCTACCAATAACTTCATCAAAACCCGTGCCCACATAACCTGACCTTCTACACTCCAGACATACATCAGGAACACAACTTCACTGTCACTCTACAACAGCCTTTCATGAGACCGTCAGAGAACACCCAATGCTTTTGCTCTTCCCTCATATCAAAGGGCAGATAATATACCATAATATTTATTCAACAGTTGTAACATCACACCATAAGATCCCTTGCAATTTCATACCATCAACAACCTGCTTCATAAGAGGCTCCACACTGCATTCCTACCACCACATACCACACGGAAACCCTGCACATAACTCCATACCACTCTCCACAAGAACCCACGACACCACCTAAACCCCTTCCACAACGCAACCCCTAACCATACCCAGTAAGCGACATTTACACATGTACATCATACCTTAACAAGATAGTACCCCACTTCCTGCAGACTGCTAAAGTAGCCTCTGCTAACAGATACACTTACAAGTGTGCGCACAGCTGAAGAGGGAGCTGGAGTAGAGAATGGGGGCTTACCTTCTAGGAGACAGTGGCATCCTGAGTACATAAGGAGCTATAAGCAGGATGTGGAGCGTTTGAGTCCTAGTATTTGAAGGCCTACGTGAGGACTGGGCTCTGTTTTTTGTATTGAAGGTCTCATAAAAGCATTGCTCGCTGCCTGATTGAGTTAAACCATGTATTTGATATTGTTTAATGAACAGTATTAGTGTACTGAGTTGCATGATGGGTCGCTTGATGATGCTTGACATGCTGTAATTTGTTGCAGAATGACGCAGTTTGGATGCAGCATTGTTGAGATTTGCAGTGTAGTCTGGTGCATTTTAGGACTGTGTGGTGAAATGTGCTCAGTGGTCTTTTCTCGTGGCGTTCTCTTTTGCATGATGTGGGTTAGTGATATCATAGTGGTACGTTATGAAGTGTACAGTGACATGGTACACAGTGATAAATGTATTTAACGGTGTGGTTTGTGAGAACTAATGGTATGGGTTTATAATATGGGATGAGTGTGTGCAATATGGTCCAGTGAAGCTTCATGGTGGTGCCCTTTTGAATGGTACGGGGGTGAAGTGTTCGATTGTGTGGGTACGATGTTATTTGGATAGGGTTCTTAGCTGTGTACCCGGGTCCAGGTTTTCCAGTGCCAGAGTGCTGTTAACTGTGTATCTTCGCGTTCTGTGCAGGTGCAAGCATCAATGGATCTAGATGTCTACACGAGTGATACAGTGAACGGGTCTAGGAAGAGAGTCCCACATGCGGAATCAACCTTTCAGAAAGTAGGGTGCATCATTCCTAGTGCTTCTAATCTCCTTAGCCTCAGGTTGCAGTGTAGATAGAATTACAGGGAGCAGTAAGTGGACTGCTAAACAGGGATTGCAGGTCAGTGCCCTTTTATGGACAAACAGTTCACCCTTATCTTAGGTGGTTATTTGTAATTTTGCTTGGAAGCCTTAAGGAGGGTTCAGAAGTCCCCTCAACAGAAGCTCAACAGCAGGTGCTACGGATCTGTTGAACAAGGCAATAAAGGGGTATGAGAGGCCACAAGCAGCACACCGAGGGAAACAGTGGGAGAGGAACTGCGGTCACAAAGAGGGATCATTTTTAAGGGTGGGAGAAGAAAAGACCCACAAAGGGCACAGAGCAGGTAAGTCTCTTCTTCAAAAAATATCTTTGCAAGAAACCTCATCCACAGGCAAAGTTGTGCACATTTTAACAAACCTCAACATTTCAAAAAGTGCAAAAGCTGCAAAATTTACTGTGTCTACTTAATTTTAATGTGTAACACCTACAAGCTAATCTAGTTGATTGTTCTGCCACTTGTGCAGAGGCAAAGGCCCGATCCACACCTACAAGGCACTGCACAACATAGGACCAGCACACCTCAACCACTGCATCACCTTCTATGTACCCAACAGACGTCTCTGTTCCCCAAGATCTGGAAAAACACAGCAGGAGAAAGATCCTTCTCCTACCTAGCAGCCCGGACATGGAGCACACTTCTCCTCAAGCTCAGGCAGGCTGAAGCAGTTCAGGAAGGACCTCAAGACCTGGCTCTTCGGCTGAGCAGCACACCCACATCCAGCGCCTTGAAACACTATGGGTGATTAGCCGCGCTCTACAAATCCTTGATTGATTGAAAGGCCAAGATTGAGAGTGGAGGGACATAAGTATGTGTGCTACCCTGGTTTTCACAATTTCAATCTATGATGCTACTGGCAAAACATTGGCACGTCTTGTGGGAATAATGGTTTGATTTCAATGAAGCCACATCAATGCCAAACAACACATTCCTTCTTTTCGGATACAGGAAACCCTCAGTACTACCGAATCCGTCTGCGCAGGTCCACTTGCCAAAACACATCCTGTGCCTCCCGTACATATCACATGGTCTAGTGAAAATTCTTTGCTGCAGTTTGTCTTATTAGTTATACCAGTAATTCCATCCCACCCCCACCCAGCTTAACGAGCCAGGGAAGGAAAGGCTTGGAGTTAGATCAGAAGCCGAGCTTTGCTTCTCAATAAAAACGCGTCTACCTGATGGCAGGGGTAGGTAAAGGCGGGCTAAAACCCATGCCCCGTGTAATAATTACATGCACAAGTCAGCAATTCAGCGTGAAAAAATATCTGCGGAACATTCAGGCGGCAGAGAATAAAAGTGCTTCCTATGCAGATAATTGCCCGGAAATCACAACCTACAATCAAGTTTAAAAGCAGCCCTCTCTGGTCGACTTTAAACACGCAATAAGAAAACGGGTTAAAGGTTCTAAACAACCAAACATACCGGACAGGCAACTGCACACACTTGATTCATTTTGACTTGTGTGAGGTCACACAAACCGTCAGTTTTCCCGTCTCTGCTAGGTCGCTGCTTAGCAATTATCATAGGTGTCTGTGGTAGCAGCCAGGAGTGTCTGAGGGCTAGGCAGGACAAAACAGATTAGTGTCACTACTTTTAAAGTGAAGTTCTGGCAACACTGTTCGATTTATGAACCTGATGTGGTAATACAAACACCGATAAGGCCTAGCCGTCGTTCTGTCTACGAACCAGGCCTGCCTCTCTCGATGGAGAATTAACAGTTCCGCTCTTTTTGTGGCGGCTCATTAAAATGGTGTAAAACAAGTGACGTTTTTAAAACGTTAGTTTTAGAGTTTGAAGCTGTTCTAGACTCTTACATAGAGCCGCAGACACAATCTTTTTTTATTTGAAAACTGTAGGAATTAGTTATTTTCTAGCCCTGTCAATATTTAAGTCCAATGTCTACACAAAACCCACTACGCCTCGTACCTTCAGCATGATCTTCCAGTGTGATTTAGTTATGTATAGAGTATAGTGTAAAACATGCTGCAAAATAAACTCCATATACTAACTTCTTTATGGGGGGAAGGGGCGTTGTTGTGGAGCAAATGGCATAAAATGTTATCTGTCGCACTTAAAATTCTTCACCTTATTTTAGTACATTTAATGGCCCGGATTCGATTAGAGCCGTTTTTAGAACAGTGTGCCTCGAGCCATTTGAATATTAAAAAGAATGATGGTAAGTTGTCAGTGAGATGTACATATGCATGTCTGCACAACCTTAGAAACACATTGAGGACTGGTCCCTACCACCTCCCAATCACTATGTTTCTACTTGAAATGCTAGCTCCTGAAGTTTATTTACACGCATTAATGATGTAAATTCAATTAAGGACTCAGCATTGAGAAGCACACACTTCAAAGTGCATGTGTGCTGATATTCAAATAGAGTTAGTATGAATCTATTAAGCACCATATTTAAATCCATGCAGTTGGCAGAGCTGAATGTCGCAATAGCCAATTAAAAAATTTCCAACTGCATGTGCGGGTTTCCCTGGTCACATAAACCAGGCGTGACTACTGACTAGCCAAGGAGCTCAGGATTCGACTTAGACCACTCAACAACTTTAAAATACACTCAAAGGAATAACCCAGCCAAAATGGGGCTTGCATAGGCTGGTAGGCACAGGGCAGGAAAGAAGCCTGTTGAGAAGGAATTCCAGGCTGGACTCCCCTGCACGGTTTTCTAGATGTGTTGGCAATTTTGTTGGACCTTCTGGAATCCATACAGAACAGGACCAGATGAAGGAAAATATAGGGAAGTTTTATGAGCAGTTCCTGCGAGGACATCACTTCAGCAATCCTAAAGGAATACATCCACTAAGGAATGTGTGCAGATGGGTTCTGGATGAAGGAAGGCAGAAAGTGGGAGATACAGTCTTAAATAGTAATAGTGCATAAGGACCCCACTTGGGGCAGTTGTAATCTAAGGGCGGGATTGCCCTAAACAACCTCCCTAAAAATATATTTTACTGTTGGCCAATTACCCTAAAATAATGAGATCTAAGATCGCCCTATTCACTAATTGCAGTTCCAGGAGGACTGTTTCTAACACGATGGGACAGGAACAGAAGATGAAGAAAAAGAAATCTGTGACAGTCAGACAGCCGATCGATACTTGGAGAGCATCCACGTTGCATCAGCACCTGACACTGTCACAGGGGATCTTAAATTAGCTGGGGGTGCAGAACAAAATAAGGTATGCTCGGAAATATAGTTTGTCACCATGCTGTTCCAATGTGTCGACAGTTTTGCCACCGCCTTAGGAGTGTTCAGACTCACTCCAGAGCTGTGGGTGGTTCAGAATTGTACTTCGATGTCAAAGGGACCTCCTCTGAACAGGTCAGAACAATAGGATCACTTCCCAGTGGGCAAAGCACTGTGAGCACGCCTGGAACATCTTAAAATGGTGGACACATGTACGCTAAGCAAAGCAGGTAGGGCGTGACACTGGGTATAAAAATGCTAGCATTTTTTTTTTGAGTAACATTATCTGGTAGTTGATTTCTTGGTCTCTTTGGGACTATTCAGTCGTATGTTTGGTAGATTTAAATAACCAAACTCCAAAAAGAAAGCAACCAGGCTACTGTGTTCTAACATTGGTCTCCATGTGAGATATATACCTACTTCATCGTCAAGAGATGGTTTCATGTTGGCAATTTCCTAAGTGGTTTCAAGTTCATCAAACGCTCAGCCATGCCTAATTTAATGATAATGCACAGCCCTCAACCCAAGTTGTGGATGCATATCTTGAACATTTGTATGCGCAAACAAGTCTATTTAAGGAAACCTCCATAATTTTGCTGTGGTCTTGCCTTAACTTTCATTCATGAAATTATTTTTGGCTAGAAAGCACTTTTGACTTTTTGGTACCTGCTCTATTGATGTGCTGCAAAACACCACAAAGGTTTCCTGTTGTCATTATTTCAGTTGTTCTGCATCTATTTAATTTGAGATTTAAGTGATGGTAGTTTCACTAGCTCTGATGTATGCCAAACGATGATATTCAGTGCCCAATTGTCCCAAGGATGTTTGCCCTTGCAGGTAAATACTGTGAAACCCTGACCACTCCAGCATGGCATAAGTCGATGTTGTGGACAGTGAAGTCTTCTTATCTTGGTCCTAGACCTAGAATGCAAGCTCCTGTGTAGATCAGGGTTTGACAGATGAGGATGTGTTTTCTATTGGGTGCTTAGTGATCTGAATCCTACTAGGAGTATGGCACATGTTGATAATGGTGTTGAAAACACTGGTAAAACAAACAGTCTCTTTAGTCTTACACCTCGACTTACAGAAGTAGGGCTCTGGGTCGAAGGGAACATAGGCTTCAGTAGCAACTTAAATCCATTGAAGCCCCTCATTTGTGTCTCTCAAGAGCATATGCATAATATGCCTTTGAAACTCTAGATAGAAAGACACTGACAGTGGTTGCCACTACTCGGTTAATCCTCTTTCCTAAGTCTAAATGTCAAATTTATAGACCTCATTGGAAGTTGAGGTGGGCAGCATGGGGGGGATTTCAAAAATATAGATGGAGTATATATAACTTATTTTCTTTTGAAACATTTTAGGCCTTGTTGATGGTGATGATGCATGTGAAGGACTTACACTAGAAAGCAGATTACTATTTGACAACGTATTTATGCCAAATCAAATACTATATCACACAATGATAATGTCAACCATTTTTAGCCTTGATCCGATGTGAGTAACAACAAAATCGGACATGAGAGAATAAAGTAAAGGATAGCGGTAAAAGTGTGATATGATTGCAGGGTGGACCTGTCGACAAGTTTACTTGCAGAGAACCCAAGTGTTAGCTTCATAAAATTTGGAGATCCTATTCAAGTAAACTGAAAAGATTTATAGGATATCCTAACTGTAGTGCTAGTGTCAAAAAATGTGCCCCCCTTCAGAAAAAGTGCAAGGTCCCCTTTGAATGCTCTAACAAGAGCTTGTCCTATGCAACTAATGACGGCTTTCAACCTGCACCTCCAGACTAACACTTTATCAGTCTCCAACCTACCCAAAACCTATGGATCCTTTTCTATGTGATGCAGTGATTAATAATGTTGTCAGTAGCGTTCCTTCAGCTGAGCAAACTTTACAAAAGACATATTCATCAGGACAGATTTATTGGTCTCGCCTTTGAAAACTATGAACTCTATCAATGGCTTTTATACATGCTGTATAGCATATCCGATGCTGTGCAGCATCACTAAGAAAACAAACCTGTGATGCTGAAAGCTGTGCCATTTCATTAGCAAATGCACCAAGGTGAGGAGGAGAGGGCATGGGTGGGTAGAAACTACAAAG
Source organism: Pleurodeles waltl (assembly GCF_031143425.1). Lineage (NCBI taxonomy): Eukaryota > Metazoa > Chordata > Amphibia > Caudata > Salamandridae > Pleurodeles > Pleurodeles waltl. The sequence continues at coordinate 197,364,978 of NC_090442.1, forward strand.
AGGGCAGGGTAAGGAGAAAAATCAATGGGAGAGATAGCAACATGGATTGGACTGGGGAGAAGCACACAGGCGAGCTGGCAGAAGGGGAGGATATACGAGTGCAACATGGAGGGGTGGGGGAAGAACATGCACAACAGCGAGCATCATGAAGTGCAGAGTAGAAAAATACACAAGGAAGACAGCTGGAAAACACGAGCACTACTGTGGAGTGCTTAAGCAAAAAGGAAAAAAATAGCACTTGAAAAGCAAGCAATGGATGAACAGAAGCCACACAATCAAGAGATGGTTAAGAGGCTATGTTACATGGGAGGGACAAACACAAGATTGACAAGTTGGGGCATGAATAACAAGTAGGCAAATGAAAGTGACAGGAAAGTCAACCAACGATAAGCAATGGGTGGACTCATAGCCCTTGTAAGTTGTTGGTAAGACCAAAATGTCCTTTGCAATCAGGCAGCTGCACTGTTTGGTAGGCTCAACATAAAAGCAATGTATTAACTGTACTTATCTCAGCGTCCCTTAAGCTATTTCCTTAAAGAAAGATCAGAACATTTATTGTTTTACATAAGGCATGTATAGCTATCATATTTTGTGTTTTATATAACACCATTCAGAGGCTAAACCTAGAGCAACTGTAATTGCTGAAGCTTCCATGAAAACCATGTAGTTTCAGCTTCGCAATTGTTGAATATCTGTACCAACTGCACAGAATCTATGGAAAAAGTTACTGAACAAATTCACCATCTACTGGACACAGATGAAGGGGGTTCGCTGTAATCTTTCCACTGGGATGTGCACATTTTAACAATGTACTCAACAAGGTTTGGAATAGATCCAGCTGGCCTAACAGTCTCATCATTCAGAGGTAAAATAACATCTCCCACTGAGTGACACTGTTCTTTCCCAATGTATCTGGTGGAATTATGTGGGCAGGGTGATCAGAGAGAGTGAAAAACAGAGCAGGAGAGCAAGAAAAGAGAAGAGGAAGGTTTTCAGATAACGAACTGCTAAATGAACCAATTTTTCTTTTACTATTATTCCTCTTACTTTTACATTGTGACTTATTTTATATGTGTTTGAAAACAATTGTAAACAATTGTCTGTGCCAAACCTACTGGCTGTGCCACTACTTTCTTTTCTAGTTTCAAACACATATAAAATAAGTTACAATGTAAAAGTAAGAGGAAAAAATAGTAAAAGAAAAATGAAATGACAGATTCACTCAAAGGTCGCTATAGCTAAATACACTACTTTTTAAATTGATGTCCACATGGCAGCAATTAAAATGCTGTCACTCACTATGCAAGAGAGGCAAATGTTGAAGGGGGCTTGCCCACAATTATCCCGTGCTGAGACAGAGGTCAGTGGAAGCAAAGAGCAAGTTACTTTGTCACACTTTTTTTTCCGTGGCGACTGTACTGTCTTGCATGACAGAACGGAGCCTTTCTGGCTCCCTGAAGACTCTCTATCAGTCTGATGTAATCGCTAGAATAAAATGTAATGAATGTTTGGTTTAGAATGTGTGAGCGGAGGAATAAAAACGTGTGATTTGCAACTCTGTGTGTGGCCAAGACACTCAGCGAGTACCAGGCTGGGAAGGGCACTACAACAGGGCGACGAGATAGGAAAAAAGTAATCTGAAGAAAAAAGTGTTATTCTATTACACTGAAAATAAACTGATGTTCTATACCTTTCATTATCAACAGTGGTGCATTGTTAAATATAATGCCTGAAGAGAAGTACAATAAATGATCTGTCTCAGTTACTGGTTACGCCATCAAAGGCCTAAGTGTATCATTGGGGTGCATCGACGCCCAAGAAGAGTCTAGGTTCATTTATATTGACAGTGAAACATAGGAAAACAAAAGTACAAGCACCGATCCATGCGCTTCAAGGTACAGCAGCAAGTGCCTGCTTGCTCAGTTTCAACACCGGCTGCTGACTTGGGACAGACTACGGCTTCTGAATTTATGTTTTTTTTTTTTTTTTTTACATTTCTGTATTTATCCATAATTATTTTTGGCTAATTGTATCTGTATTTTTTTTGGTCTCATTAAAAAAAAAAATGAAGCTGAAACTAGTATATTTCTATAATTATTTAACCAAAAATTGTACATTCTTATTTGAATGTCTGCCAGTTTTCTGTGATATTTAGACCTGTAGATGATAAATCAATAACCATTTAAGGAAATATGAAACTTTTAGTATCAATCTTATGCATACATACTGCTCTTTAAACATCCTTATTAAAAGGTCTTTATTTTTAACCTGCTTAGCTGTCAATCTGCACAGCTATTGACCTGAAAGTCTTGACTGGCAGTATCTAGAATTGCTCAGAAAAGGTATGGAGTTTCTTATCCACATTTAAAAATAAATACAGACACCACAATAAATGGTTTTCTATTAAGTCAATTCCCTTAATTGTTTCATGGTTTAGGAAAGTTAAAGACTATGAAAGTAAAGCTGCATTTTAATGAGGAAGTCCGTCCTGTTGCTCAGAGACAGACAAGTTTCTTTTCATTTACAAGAAGCTATTGAAAAAATAATTGAATCATTACTACATCATTGAATGTTCCACTGGTCCAACGTCATGGGTTTCTCCCATAGTATCACTGCCTAAAAAGGACCGTGAATGAGCAGTGCGCATAAGGTCGGACATTTCTCAGATGAACAAAGCAACTGAACAAGAGTGATATCCAGGGCCACACACTGCTGACATGATAATTCAATTGAATGGTGCCAAAGTCTTTTCACAACTTGATTTTAATAAAGGTTATCATCGGTTAGAAATAGAAGAAAGCTGCAGATATCTTACAACCTTTTCTACACATGTTGGATTAGATACAAGAGAGTTAGTTTGTGTGTGTACTCGGCTGCAGAACATTTCCATCATACAACTTATTGTAAATGCATTGAATTATAGTAATGACATTCGTTTTTGGAGTGACACAAAAGGTACACGATATAGCTCTCACACAAGTATGTCAATTACTCAATGATGCAGGTTTAACCTTAAATGCAGACACGTGTGAATTCAAGAAGACTAAATTTAAATTCTTTGCCCATATCTTTTCCGATGGGGGTATGACGCCTCATCCTGCAAAAGTATACAAGGACTTTACCACTGTGCGAGCTGTATTATTGGAGTTAAGGAAGAAAAGTGTTTCTTTTAGATGGTCACCAGAAAGTGAAAAGGTTTCAAGAGAATCAAACACGCCATCGAAAATACTGCAAAACTAGCATACCTTAATCCAAAGCTCCATACAGAGTTTGTAGACCACGCTAGCCTGGTTGGTTTAGGTTCCATAATTGCACTGCATAGTGGACACCCAAATGCAAGATGAAATATTGTGGCCTATGTTAGTAGAAGTTTATCTCCAAAGAAACATGCTTACTCGCAGCCCAAGAAGGAAAGTTTGGCTGTGGTATGGGCTTGTGCGCATTTCCATGTATTCTTGTATAGAAAGCTTTTATACTGGTGACTGATCATCATGCTTTGCTGACCATCTTCTGCCATCCAAAAGCCAAAATGACTCATCAGACTAAACAATGGGGACTACTATTGCAAGAGTATGATTATACAATTGTGTTTCGACCAAGAAAGGATCAAAATCCTGCGGACTACTATTCAAGAGTGCCTGTCCAGGATCTTGGTAGTCCATCTAATACAACTGAGGCCTACATCAATTTCATTGCCAAGTCAAGTACACCAGCTGCTGTGGCATTAACCCAGATTGTCACTGCCACAAGTCATGACAGTGACCTACTGAAATTAAAAGACATAATTACACATCAGTTGTGAAATAAACACATTCGCCCTCTCAGTAATGAAGGTGAACATTAAAAATACAACAATGTCAAAGATGAATTGTCCATAACTCAGGAAGGTGTTATATTGCAGGGATCCTAATTCCAGATAGTCTGTGACAAAAGGTGATCGAAGTAGCTCATGAAGGATATAGTGATATTGTTGCTACAAAGAAAGCTCTCTGAGTTTGGTTTTAACTTATACTTAGACGAAAGAGTTGAAAAGGAACTTAAGGCATGTCACATATGAAATTGCCTGTAAAACAACATACTTCGAACATGTCAGAACTCCCTAACCATGCCTGGGAGAGAACAGCCATTGATTTCTTTGGTCCACTTGATAATGGACATCATTTAATGGCGACTATAGATGAACATTCAAGTTTCCTTTTGGTCGAAGATCTTTCATCTATGACACTTCAGCGAGTAATCAAAAAAATTGATGGAATCTTTACAACATGGGGCATACCAGCAACTGTAAAGTCTGACAATGGTCTACCCTTCAACATGAAAGAATTTAGAGAATTGTTGAAGCATCTGAACATAAAGCATCTAAAGATCACACCCTAACTGCCACAGGCCAACTGACTTGTTGTGCATTGAGTAAGCTAAACAAAGCAGTACAGAGTTCATCTCTTGAGAAGCTCAGATTAAAAACAGTATTGAATTCTACTTTACAAACTAATCGTTTGACACTGCACTCAACCACAGGTGAAAGTCCTACAACTTTCATGTTCGGGAGTGCAGCGTCAACCAAGTTTCCTCAATGGACCACAGAAAGAGATAGAAGTGAAAACATGATTCATACAAGAGACTTGGTTCACAAACAGAAAATGCAAGTTTATACAGACAAGAAGTGACATGAGATTTGGTTATTACTAGTCTAGTGCTCCTTACGATCCTGAAACTTTCCAAATAGTGTCCACCAAAGGAGACATGGTGACTATCAGTGACCTGGGAAGTCTATTACCGGAGACTCTTCTCCCTGCAGGCCTGTATTTCATCGGCCTTTAACTTGAGATGATGACAAAGACTGATTTTGAAATCTCAGTGACTATTGTTCTTTCCTTACCATCTAGCAATCTTTGACACTGAAGATGACAGCTTACAGCTTCCAGTAACCAGATCCAGTAGACTGATCAAAGCGCCAAAAAGATTAATTGAAGATATATAGTTGTACAATGTTTCTGTAGTGGCCTTTTGTGATCTTATGCATTCTTCCCACTACCTTAATGTTCCCTGCTGCTCAGCCAGTGAGTGAGGTCGTTGTATGGTTAGAATGTTGACAGTATTAGTGCTTGGATGAGTGGACTGTTGGGAGTGAGAAGGGCTGAGCAGCAGGATGCTGCTCCTGGTGGGGCTTCATCCGTTACCTACAACTAAACTAATAAACCTACTTCTTTTATAACCTACTAGTAACCATCATTGATAACAACATTTTTCTAATGTAGATATTTGTGTATGTCCAATGATTTTCTATAAAATTATAATTTTTCACTTTACAGAGGGGGAGATGTAGTCTCTTTCATGATTCAGAACGAAACCTGTCTGCTCTGCGAGGACTCAGTATCAGTGTGATGTAATAGCTAGAACAGAATGATTTAGAATGTGAAACTTCACAGTTGCACACAGAGGGAAAACATATGATTTACAGCTTTGTGTGTGGCCTAATAATTCGGCGGGTACCAGGCTAGGGAAGACACTACAGACACTAACCACAGATTCCTCACCTTTAAGAATATCACCAGGTGCAAGACTGGATCCTCAATATTTCAACTGCATTACTCTTGAATGCGGGTAGGTGGTGGCATGTGGCTCAACATTGACCTATTTTCTCCCTTAAAGTGATGCTGGAGCCACATATAATCGACATCCCTGCATGTTGACATCAGTTTTTTTGTAGGTCGGCGCTTTTGGATGAGAGGCCCAACAGTATAAGTGGTAGTAATGTGAAGATCTCTATTTTGGGACCATCTTAAGTATAAAGATAGATCATTTCGCAGAATGGGGAAGACATGGCATTGAGGAATGTGTGGTGAGATAGAGTATCCAACAGAAAGAGATTTGTCGAAGGTTAGTAACATATCCTTCTGAGGGTTACTTCTAACCACGGATTCCTTACTTTTAGAATAGACACCAATGCAGTACCTCCCACAGATGGTGGGTTTGTGGAATAGCTCACACATAAAAGTCTTGCAGGACTGAATGGGTAAAATGTCACATTGTGTACTGACTCCCACGTTGCTGCCTGACACGTCAAGGAAAGGCACTCCACGTTCCTTCACACCGGATGCTGCTTCTGCGTCAGTGCGTAGCAGATCTTAATGCAGAAGACTATCCACCTTAAAAAGTCCTTTTATGCACTATCTTGCCTTTCTTTCACCCAGAAAACCCCACAAAGAGCTGATTGTCCCCCTGATGGTCTTTGGTGTAATCAACGTAAAAGCTAAAAGCTCTATAGGGGTGCAGCTAATACAACCTCTCCTCTTTTGAAGAGTGAGGTGGAGCAAAGACTGTCAAGAGAGTGATAGATTGCCCAACATGAAAAGCACTCACAACATTTGGCAAAAAGGCAACCTTGGGCCTCAATGCCATTTTGTCTTGGAAAAAAGGTGATTTAAAGCTGCTGCATTGTGAAAGCTTAGCGTTCACTCTTGTGAGGAGCCGTAGTCACTGCAACCAGGGAGACAGTGTTCAAAGTCAGGAGATGTAATGGGAAACTGTGGATCAAAAGGCACACACATAAACCAAATTAAGATCCTGTTGTGGCATTTAGAAACCTCATCATAACAGGGGATTCGAACAAGGATGGTTGGTTGAGTAAAAGCAAGAAGGCAGAAAGGGTTTCCAAGTAACCTTTAACAGTGCCCACTGCAAGCACTTGCTGGACCACAGATGACATCCATCTGTTTGGCCTGTAATGGGTCGGTACTGTGGGTGCCACTCTAGGCAACAAACTTATGAACTTTGTGGTGCACAGATGAACTTTGTGGAAAGACACAGGATGATATTCACAACTTTAGGGGGATAATCAAACCCAGTCAAGTGCTGCAGCTCAATACCCATAGATGGTAGTGCAGATTGCGCAGATTCGGGTGCAGGACTCTGTTCTCCTGCTACAACAGGAGATCTTGTCGATGCGGTAGCCTGATCAGAGGACAGATCATACCCATAAGCTCCAGATACCACACTCTCCTTGCCCACACTAGGGCCACTAGGATGACTTGGGCCCAGTCATTCCTGATCTTTTTCAGAGCTCAAGGCATGAGAGACAGCAGCAGAAAGGTGTACAGGATTCCTTGTGCTCCACTTTATCCAGAATGGGTCTCCAAAATACAGCCTTCTTGAAAACTCCATCAGGCAAAAAGCTTTGACATTGCACATCCTCAGGTGTAGTGAAAAAATATCTAGCTAGGTTTCTCCCCATTGCTGGAAAATGCCCTGTGCCACGAGCTAAGTCTAACCGCTATTCATGATCTGCCAGGCACAGCAGGCTGGTTTCTTTCACCCAGACTTTCAAATATTGGTGAAGGTGGTTCACAGGCAGGGAAAAGCACTGCCACTCCAGCCAGTTCCTGAGACAAAGTACCTCCAAGCATAGGGCCCAGGACCCTACCCTACCCTACCCCTCCTCTACATGCTGCAATACCACATGGCACTACATGGTGGTGTTTTGTGTGAGAACCTGAACCAGCTTCCCTTTGATGGACAACAGGAATGCTGTCAGTACCAGCCAAATGACACACAACTATAACAGATTGATGTGGAGAAGTCCTCTGATCTGCAACTCTCCTTCCAGCAGCATAGTGTCCGTCAACACCTCCACCTCACGATGAGCAGGGAGAAGAGCCTTCTCTCGGTCCATCTGAAGTTGAGCAGCCACCACTGCAAATCTTTTGCAGTACCCTTTGAAACCTGGATGGAGTCTGGTAAGTTCCTCTGGTGCTGGATCAACAGACTGCAGGTTCCACTTTTGTGGCCAACTGGGTCAGCTGGCATAGCAAACAAGCAAAACGGAGAAGGCAGAGAAGCCTAGTAGTCTCAAGTGCCACAGTCACCGTAATGCAGGACCAAGACTGAAACATCGGGATCATAGCCCGAATGTCCTGGACTCATTGTGATGGAGGGAAGGTCCGATACTGCTCTCTATTACAAGACTACTCCAATGGAAGAGAGCTTCTGTGAAGTCAGGTGTGACTTCAGCACATTGATAGTAAACCCAAACATTTTCATAAGCTTAACCATCATCTGGAGATGGTTTATGAGTTACTGCGGCAAGCCCACCTTCAACAGCCAGCCATCAAAGTAGGGACAAATGGGAATCCTCAGCCTATGAAAGTGTGCTGTGACCACCGCTATTACTTTCGTGAAAACCAGAGGGGCACTTGACAGGCTGAAGAGAAGCACCACAAATTGAACATTTTCCTGGGCACCTTGAACAGCAAGCAGCATCTGCATAACTGCAGGCTCAGTACGTGAAGACGCCCATCCTGCAGGTCGAACGCCACATCTAGTCATCTGGACAGGCAGGCAGGACCTGAGCCAACATAAGCATCTTGAATTTGTCCTCCCATAAGGAGGCATTTACAAAGTGGAGATCTAAAAGTGGAACCAAGACCTATGTCCTTCTGTGAGGAAGTAGCAAGAGTAACAGCCAGCCCCTATCTCCAGGGCCAAAACTCTATTTATGTTACCCTTTGGCTAAAACAGCCAGCACTTCTTGGAGCAAGATTGACAGGTGGTCCTCCGAAAGATGGCATTAGGTGGATCTTAAAGGAATGCCAGGACATAGCCACATTGAACAATCTGAAGGACCCACTTGTCGGATGGTATCTTTCGCCAACCTTAGAAGAAATGTCTGATTCTGCCTCCAAGAGGGTGGTTGCATGCTACTAAGGGCGAAATAAAATGGCTAGGAGGTTGATGATGCAGAGGCGGAATACTGGAAAGTATGCTGCCTCTGGTGGCATGGGCACTATCTGATTGATCCCCATCCCTAACCCTGCAAGGACTGTGGTTGTGGCTGCTGTGGGGGTGGTGGATCTTGGCGGTAAGCCAACCCTCTGGAGTAGCCTCAAAAGGGTCAAAACTATTGAAGATACTGTCTGGCTCGTCTAGAAAGACTTCTGCAGCCCAGGTTTCTTTAAAGGATTCCATCGCTGAATAGGCCATCTCACCTAATAGGTGAAACCCATCGAAAGACATGTCCATCAGAGAGGTTTGTACATCCTCAGAGAAGTCAGTAAATTGCATCCAAGTGTACCACCAAAGAACCACACTAGCACGAACTACTGTGCCCAAACTGTTGATAGTGTCCAGCCCAAAGCAAATAATATATTCTGCTGCATCCTAACTATTCTGGACAGTTTGAGGCAAGTTGCCTCAAAACTCCTCAGGGAATGCCAGCAAGATCTTACCAACCATGTCCAATGAAACTTGGATCTATCTCCTCAACAAACAGCTGGCATTGAATGATGGGTGGGCCAGGCAAACAGAGGAAAACATCTGCCTTCCGAAGTCCTCGATTCATTTTGACTTTGTCTGTGGGAGTCACAGGAAAGTAATTGGTGTTCATCCTGCTGGTGAAAGCCTGGTCCACCAAATCTACCAATGCTGAGTGCGGCAACAAAAAAATCAGGGTCACCTGGTTACCTACCTGTTCACTGGTGGATAGAAACAAGGCTTGTGCTAAGTGCCAGCGAGGGTATCAGTCAGGGCTTCATTAAATGGCAGAAAGGGTTCAGATGAAGTTTGCCCATGTTGCAAAACTTCTGTCAGTATATTATTTTTGACTTCCATAGTTGGCAGTTGTAATCCAGTACCTCCACACCCATCTCATCACAGCCCAGTGTTCTGGTAAGTGTCCAAATCACTAGCCTCATGGAAGTCCATGTATAGACTGTCATCACAGTGCGGGAAAAAATAACCCCCCTCATCTATATTGTCATCTCCAAATGCTGGTTGCCTCTGATCAGAGTCTGAAGTGAACGATGTTGGAGGGATGGATTGTGTTTCAGAGGCAAAGGCATGGTTCTGTCAGAATTTGATTGGAGTGGAACCGGTTGTGTTAGTAGAACTTCAAGACCCAGCTTAAGCGGGGGCAAAGACTAAGTTGGCTAGGAGTCAGAAATGAAAATTGGGGCAGGGTCGTCCTCCGGCAGCATCGGGCAGACTTTTATGTCAAAGGGACCACCATGAATTATTATGGCAGATTAGATCGGCTCTGGCATCAAAGTGGGCCTGAGGTGAGCTCAGGAGAGATGGACAGCACCCAGGGTGGACCCGGCAGTGATAACCTAACTGGAGACCTCGATGGATTCTTGGAGTTCAAATGTGCACTGGAGGGAGACAGAAGGATGGCAAAATGTGCAACATGGCCTCTTTAAAGGCTTCAAGTTATTGCAATGTCACTGACATACAAGATACTTACCTTCGGTAACGAAATATCTGATAGAGACATATTCTAGTTGCAGATTCCTTACCTTAGAATTTCCCCCAGGCGTCAGACTGGATCCGGAGACTTTTATTTGAGCAATACCCTTGCGCGTCGGCAGGTGGCGTCGGTTGACTCCGCAGGCGTCATTGGCGTCGTGATCGCCGTGATGATCGGGAGTAGTATATAGACGCCGCCCTTCGCGCAGAGACGTCAGTTTCTTTTAACAAATTTCCACACCACAGCGCAGAGCCTCTAAAAACACTGAGATTGGTGCGCCAGAGCTAAGGACCTGAAAGGGGGAATCCCTGTCCCTAGAAATCGGTTCGCAAGTGGGGAGGATGGGCGGGAAGGAATCTGCAACTAGAATATGTCTCTACCAGATATTTAGTTACCGAAGGTAAATAACTTGTACATCTGATAGAAACTTCTAGTTGCAGATTCCTTACCTTAGAATAGATACCCAAGCAACGCCATCCTCGGTGGTGGGCTGCGAACTAAGATCATATTAGGAAGTCCTGCAGGAGCGAACGACCAAAATAGCCGTCCTGACTTACCTGACTGTCCAGGCACTAGTGCTTAGCAGATGTGTGCAGGGACGCCCACGTAGCTGCCTGGCAGATATCCAGGACAGGAACTCTGCGTGCTAACGCAGTGGAAGTGGCAGTTTTCTCTGGTAGAATGAGCATGCAAGCCCTCAGGGGGTTGCTTCTTGGCCAAGGAGTAGCACATTTTGATGCAAAGAAGCAGCCATCGAGAGATGGTACGCTTTTGCACCGCCTTCCCTTTTTTCACACCCACATATCCAATGAAGAGTTGATCCTCCACCCAGAAATCTTTTGTACGATTGGGGTAGAATGCCAACACTCTTTTTGGGTCCAGACGGTGGAGTCTCTCCTCCTCATGGGAAGGATGTGGGGGTGCATAGAAAGTAGACAGAGTAATGGACTGGCCTACATGAAAGGGTGTAACCACCTTAGGAAGGAAGGAAGCCCTAGTGCGCAACACTACTTTGTCAGGGTGCACAGAAAAGTATGGAGGTTTTGAGGCAAGGGCCTGAAGCACACTCACCCTGCGAGCAGAGGTGATAGCGACCAGAAAGACGGTTTTGAAGGTGAGGAGCTGCAAGGGACAATTATGCATTGGCTCAAAGGGGGTACACATCAAATAAGTAAGTACAAGATTAAGGTCCCACTGAGGCATGATAAATTAAGTGGGAGGAAATAAATGGGTGAGCCCTTTTAGGAATCTACTCACAATAGGAGATTTAACGAGTGAGGGCTGATCACATAGCCTAAGAAAGGCCGAAATGGCAGATAAATACCCTTTAAGGGTGCCCAAAGCAGAGCCCTGCTGGGCCAAAGAAAGAAGGAACAGAAGAACCTCGGATAGAGGGGCGGAAAGGGGATCAACAGATTTGTTGGTACACCATGCTACAGATTTATTCCAACGACTGGCGTATTCAGTCTTGGTTGATGGACGCCTGGCTGCCAAGATAACATTGCAGACTTCAGGTGAAAGGGCAAAAGCAGTCAACTGGCGTGAGGTTGGACAGGCTCACGTGAAGAACCGTCCCCTGTTGCTGCGACAGAAGATCCGTCCGAAGAGGCAGTCTGAGTGGAGGATCGATGGACATGCCCAATAGCTCTGGATACCATACTCTCTGTGCCCAGGCCGGAGCCACCAAGATGACTTGGGCCCGGTCGTTCCTGATTTTCTTGAGAACTCAGGGCAGAAGAGGTATAGGCGGAAAGGAGGCCGGAGTTCCACTCGAGACGAAAAGCGCCTCTCAGCGAGTGCCGCCTTGGAATCTCCAACGCGCAAAACAGCTCCCATTGTGCGTTCTCTGCGGAGGCGAACAGATCTAACCAAGGCTCTCCCCACTGCTGAAAGAGACCTTGCGCCACCTCCGGATGGAGACGCCATTTGTGATCGGCTGTGCATCGACAGCTGAGTTCATCCGCTCTGGCATTGAGGGAGTCCGCCAGATGTTGAACCACCAGGGTAATGTCCTGATGCTCCAGCCTTGTCCAGAGGCGTAGTGCCTGTTTGTTGGAGTACCACATGGCGGTTGTATTGTCCATGAACACCTGCACCACTTTTCCCTTTGAGAGAGGGAAGGAATGCTTTCAACGCAAGCCTGATCGCCTGGAGCTCCAGCAGATTGATATGGAACCCAGACTCCGCCGGAGACCAGAGTCCTCTGATCTCCGCCTCTCCCATGTGGCCGCCCCAACCCAGAAGTGGGGGATCTGTCACTATAGATAGATCTGGTTGGGGAAGGGAGAGGGATCTGCCGTGGACCAATGCGGATTTGAAAGCCACCACTGCAGGGCTTTCGCAGTCCCCTCCGAGATCTGGACCAGGTCGGAGAGATTCGCCTGATGCTGCGCCCACTGGAACTTCAGGTCCCACTGCAAAGGCTGCATATGCCATCTGACATGTGTCACTAGCAGGATGCAGGAGGCCATGAGGCCCAGCAGCCTCAGAGTCAGTCTGACCGAAACCCAAGACCGGGGCCGAAAGAGCGGAATCATAGCCTGAATGTCTTGGACTCGCTTTTCGGGAGGATAAACGTGAAACTGCACGGTGTCCAGCAGCGCTCCGATGAAAAGGAGTGACTGAAAGGGAGCCAGGTGTGACTTTGACACGTTTATAGTGAACCCCAGCATGTGCAGGAGGTTCGCCGTAGTCTGAAGGTGGGAGATGACTTTCTGGGGCGAATCCGCCTTCAACAGCCAGTCGTCGAGGCAGGGGAAGACTAAGACCCCTAAGCGGCGCAGGTGAGCTGTAATCACTGCCATCACTTTCATGAACACCCGAGGAGTGCTGGTAAGGCCGAAGGGGAGCACGGTAAACAAAGTGCTCGTGACCTACCACGAATCGTAGGTAACGTCTGTGGCCAGGCAGGATGGGGATGTGTAAATAAGCATCCTGGAAGTCCAACGCTACCATCCAGTCTCCTGGGACCAAGGCAGACAGGCCCTGAGCCAGGGTGAGTATTTTGAATTTCTCCTTCTTGAGGAAGTAGTTTAGGTCCCGAAGGTCTAGGATAGGACGTAAGCCCTTGTCCTTTTTAGATATCAGTAAGTAGCGGGAGTAACAACCACGACCTACTTCTGGCACAGGGACCTTTTCTATAGCTCCCTTGGCCCAGAGAGCTGCGACTTCCTGGTGGAAAAGTGCCAAATGATCCTTTGGGAGATGATTGAAGGATGGTGGCATGGGTGGTGTACGGAAATCCCCTTTCTGGGCATTTGGGACAAACCAAGACATGGGAGAGGTTAGTCAACCATTTCTATTGGACCAATATGTACCCAAAGGTAAAGGAGTTTTGTGCCTCCTGTGCCACCTGTCAAGCCAGTGGTAAGACAGGTGGCCATCCAAAGGCCCCCCCTCATTCCACTTCCAGTGGTGGGGGTCCCCTTTGAAAGAGTGGGAGTGGATATAGTGGGTCCACTTAAACCTCCCACAGCATCAGGGAATCAGTACATCCTAGTAGTAATGGATCATGCTACTAGGTACCCTGAAGCAATCCCCCTTAGGTCCACTACTGCCCCTGCAGTAGCCAAAGCACTCATTGGTATTTTTACCAGAGTGGGATTTCCTAAGGAGGTGGTTTCTGACAGAGGTACCAACTTCATGTCAGCTTACCTGAAACATATGTGGAATGAGTGTGGGGTGACTTACAAATTCACCACACCATACCATCCACAAACCAATGGTCTTGTTGAGAGATTTAACAAGACATTGAAGGGCATGATCATGGGGCTCCTAGAAAAACTCAAAAGGAGATGGGATGTCCTCTTGCCATGCCTGCTTTTCGCCTACAGAGAGGTGCCTCAGAAGGGAGTAGGGTTTCCCCCTTTGAACTTCTGTTTGGCCATCCTGATAGGGGACCACTAGCTCTTGTGAAAGAAGGCTGGGAGAGACCTCTCTATGAGCCTAAGCAAGATATAGTGGACTATGTACTAGGCCTATGTTCCAGGATGGCAGAGTACATGGAAAAGGCAAGTAAAAACCTTGAGGCCAGCCAACAACTCCAGATGATGTGGTATGACCAAAAGGCTACTATGGTTGAGTTTCAGCTAGGGCAGAAAGTCTGGGTTCTGGAGCCTGTGGCTCCCAGGGCATTTCAGGACAAATGGAGTGGCCCTTACCCTGTGCTAGAGAAGAAGAGTCCAGTCACCTACCTGGTGGACCTAGGCACTAGCAGGACCTCCAAGAGGGTGATCTACATTAACCGCCTAAAACTCTTCCATGACAGGGCAGATGTAAACATGTTAATGGTTACGGATGAGGACCAGGAAACAGAGAGTAAACCTCTCCCTGATCTCCTGTCCACTGACCCTAAAGATGGCACAGTAGATGGAGTGATCTATTCAGACACCCTCTCTGGCCAACAGCAAGCTGACTGCAGGCAAGTCCTCCAGCAGTTTGCTGAGCTCTTTTCCCTATCCCTGGTCAGACACACCTGTGTACCCATGATGTGGACACAGGAGACAGCATGCCTGTCAAAAACAAAATATTCAGACAGTCTGGCCAAGCTAAGGAGAGCATCAAAGTGGAAGTCCACAAGATGCTAGAGTTGGGAGTGATTGAGCACTCTGGCAGTCCATGGGCTAGCCCAATGGTCTTGGTCCCCAAACCTCACACAAAAGATGGCAAGAGAGAGATGAGGTTCTGTGTGGACTACAGAGGGCTTGATTCTGTCACCAAGACAGATGCTCACCCCATTCCAAGGGCAGATGTTCTGATTGATAAATTGGGTGCTGTCAAATACCTGAGTACCTTTGACTTGACAGCAGGGTACTGGCAAATAAGAATGGCACCAGGAGCAAAAGAGAAAACAGCATTCTCTACACCTGATGGGCACTACCAGTTTACTGTGATACCCTTTGGCTTAAAGAATGCCTCTGCCACCTTCCAAAGGTTGGTGAATCAAGTCCTTGCGGGCTTGGAGTCCTTTAGTGCAGCTTATCTTGATGATATTGCTGTCTTTAGCTCCAGCTGGCAGGATCACCTGGTCCACCTGAAGAAGGTTTTGCAGGCCCTGCAAGCAGCAGGCCTCTCTATCAAGGCATCTAAATGTAAGATAGGGCAGGGTACTGTGGTTTACTTGGGACACCTTGTAGGTGGAGGCCAAGTTCAGCCACTCCAACCCAAGATCCAGACTATTCTGGACTGGGTAGCTCCAAAAACCCAGACTCAAGTCAGGGCATTCCTTGGCTTGACTGGTTACTATAGGAGGTTTGTGAAGGATTATGGATCAATAGTGACACCCCTCACAGAACGTACCGCCAAGAAAATGCCCAAGAAAGTTAACTGGACCTTGGACTGTCAAAAGGCCTTTGACACCCTGAAGCAAGCAATGGGCACAGCGCCAGTTTTGAAAGCTCCAGATTACTCTTAGCAGTTCATTGTGCAGACAGATGCCTCTGACCATGGGATAGGAGAGTCCTATCCCAAACAAATGATGATGGCCTTGACCAGCCTGTTGCCTTTATTAGCAGGAGGTTACTCCCCAGGGAGCAGCGTTGGAGTGCCATTGAGAGGGACGCCTTTGCTGTGGTCTGGTCCCTGAAGAAGTTGAGACCATACCTTTTTGGTACTCACTTCATAGTTCAAACTGACCACTGACCACGGACCTCTCATGCAAATGAAAGGAGAAAACCCTAAACTGTTGAGGTGGTCCATATCCCTACACGGAATGGACTTTATAGTGGAACACAGACCTGGGACTGCCCATGCCAATGCAGATGGCCTTTCCAGGTTCGTCCACTTAGAAAATGAAGACTGTCTTGGGAAAGGTTAGTCTCATCCTCTTTCGTATGGGGGGCAGGGTTGTGTAAGGAAATACCTCCTTGCCATGGTTACCCCCTGACTTTTTGCCTTTGCGGATGCTAAGTTATGATTTGAAAGTGTGCTAGGACCCTGCTAATCAGGCCACAGCACCAGTGCTCTTTCCCTAAACTGTACCTTTGTCTCCACAATTGGCACAACCCTGGCACTCAGGTAAGTCACTTGTAACTGGTACCCCTGGTGCCAAGGGCCCTGACGCCAGGGAATGTCTCTAAGGGCTGCAGCATGTCTTATGCCACCCTAGGGACCCCTCACTCAGCACATGCACACTGCCTCACAGCTTGTGTGTGCTGGTGGGGAGAAAATGACTAAGTCGACATGGCACTCCCCTCAGAGGGCCATGCCAACCTCACACTGCCTGTGGCATAGGTAAATCACCAATCTAGCAGGGCTAACAGCCCTAAGGCAGGGTGCACTATACCACAGGTGAGGGCATATGTGCATGAGCACTATGCCCCTACAGTGTCTAAGCAAAACCTTAGACATTGTAAGTGCAGGGTAGCCATAAGAGTATATGGTCTGGGAGTTTGTCAAACACGAACTCCACAGTTCCATAATGGCTACACTGAAAACTGGGAAGTTTGGTATCAAACTTCTCGGCACAATAAATGCACACTGATGCCAGTATGCAATTTATTGTAACATACACCGATAGGGCATCTTAGAGATGCCCCCTGAATACCTACCCGACTTCTAGTGTAGGCTGACCAGTTTCTGCCAGCCTGCCACACACCGGACATGTTGCTGGCCACATGGGGAGAGTGCCTTTGTCACTCTGTGGCCAGGAACAAAGCCTGTACTGGGTGGAGGTGCTTCTGACCTCCCCCTGCAGGAACCCCTTATGTTACAACGCCCCAGGGCATCCCAGCTAGTGGAGATGCCCGCCCATCCGGCCACTGCCCCCACTTTTGGCGGCAAGGCTGGAGGAGATAATGAGAAAAACAAGGAGGAGTCACTCACCAGTCAGGACAGCCCCTAAGGTGTCCTGAGCTGAGGTGGCCCCTGCCTTGAGAAATCGTCCATCTTGAGTTTGGAGGATTCCCCCAATAGGATTAGGGATGTGCCCCCCTCCCCACAGGGAGGAGGCACAAAGAGGGTGTAGCCACCCTCAAGGACAGTAGCCATTGGCTACTGCCCTCCCAGACCTAAACACACCCCTAAATTCAGTATTTAGGGGCTCCCCAGATCCCAGTAAATCAGATTTCTGCAACCTGAAGAAACAAGAAGGACTGCTGACCTACAAGCCTGCAGAGGAGGAGGAAGACAACAACTGCTTTGGCCCCAGCCCTACCCGCCTGTCTCCAACTTCGAAAACCTGATCCAGCGACGCATACAATAGGGACCAGCGACCCCTGAAGCCTCAGAGGACTGCCCTGGACTAAAGGACCAAGAAACTCCTGTGAACAGCGGCTCTGTTCAAAACAAGCTACTTCTCTGCAACAAAGAAGCAACTTTCAAAGACTGCACGTTTCCTGCCGGAAGTGTGAGACTTCACACTCTGCACCCGACGCCCCTGGCTCAAGATCCAGAGAACAAACACCTAAGGGAGGACTCCCTGGCAACTGTGAGCCCGTGAGTAACCAGAGACGACCCCCCACAGCGACGCCTGCAGAGAGAATCCAGAGGCTCCCCCTGACCGCGACTGCCTGTAACAAGGGACCCGACGCCTGGAACCAACACTGCACCCGCAGCCCCGAGGACCTGAAGGAACCGAACTTCGATGCAGGAGTGACCCCCAGACGACCCTCTGCCTTGCCCAGGTGGTGGCTGTCCCGAGAAGCCCCCTGTGTCTGCCTGCACCGCTAGAGTGACCCCCGGGTCCCTCCATTGAAACCAATACCAAACCCGATGCCTGCTTTGCACACTGCACCCAGCCGCACCCTGTGCCGCTGAGGGTGAGTTTTGTGTGCCTACTTGTGTGCCCCCCCAGTGTTCTACAAAACCCCCCTGATCTGCACCCGAGGACGCAGGTACTTGCCCTGCTGGCAGACTGGAACCGGAGCACCCCTGTTCTCCATAGGCGCCTATGTGTTTTGGGCACCTCTTTGGCCTCTGCACCTGACTGGCCCTGAGCTGCTGGTGTGGTAACTTTGGGGTTGCCTTGAACCCCCAACGGTGGCCTGCCTATGCCCCAGAACTGAGACTTGAGTGTTTTACTTACCTCCTAATCTAACCTTTACTTACCTCCCCCAGGAACTGTTGATTTTTGCTCTGAGTCCACTATGAAAATAGCTTATTGCCATTTTTACAAAGACTGTACATGATATTGTTTTCATTCAAAGTTCCTAAAGTATCTAAGTGAAGAACCTTACCTTTAAAGTGTTTGATGTAAATCTTGAACCTGTGGTTCTCAAAATAAACTAAGAAAATATATTTTTCAATATAAAAACCTATTGGCCTGGAGTAAGTCTTTGAGTGTGTGCTCCTCATTTATTGCCTGTGTGTGTACAAAAAATGCTTACCACTACCCTCTGATAAGCCTACTGCTCAACCACACTACCACAAATTAGAGCATTAGAATTATCTACTTTTGCCACTATCTTACCTCTAAGGGAAGCCCTTGGACTCTGTGCACACTATTTCTTACTTTGAAATAGTATATACAGAGCCAACTTCCTACAAGTGGTGAAGCAGACTCGAAAGGGAGGGAGTAGCCCTTTCTAACAATCTGCAAAACCCACCTGTCCGTAGTGATGTTTTCCCAGTGGGGCAGGTGATGGTGAATCCTGCCACCAACTGGACGGGAGTGTGGGGACAGACTAGGAGGGTTTGGAGGCTGCAGCGAAGGCAAAGGTGGACTGGGCAGACCTCTGGTTCCCTGTCCCACGGCCACGTGGGATTCCACGTCCCCGGCCACGCAGAGGGCTGAACAGAGTGCACGGCACGGTGGCTGGGTGGAGGACGCGACAGGGAGCCCCTTCCGTGGCCACGAAAGGGGCGAAAAGTGGACTGTGGTGGGCGAGGGGCAGAGGAAAGATCGAGGGACCGAGCCGTAGACCGGGAATCCTTGAATGTCTCCAAGGCCGAGTCTGCTTTGTCTCGAAGAGATTGGAGCCATCAAAGGGCATGTCCAAGAGTGACTGTTGGACATTCCCAGAAAAAAAACAGAAGTACGTAATCAGGCATGGCGTCGTAAGGCCACCGTCGTAGCAACCGATCTGCCCAGAGAGTCGCTCGTGTCCAGCCCACAACAGATTGTGAACTTTGCCGCATCTCTCCCATCGTTCACAGCTTGGGAGACGATAGCACGGGCCTCCTCCGGTATCTGAGTCAGGACTTGCGCAACCGTATCCCACAAAGAGTGGGTATAGTGGGCCAAAAGGCATGCGGTGTTCACAGACCGCAGCGCAAGACTGGAGGAAGAAAACAACTTCTTGCCAAACTGTTCCAGTCTTTTGGATTGCCTATCCGGGGGTGCGGAAGGGAATGCGCCTAAAGAAGAGGAAGCCTGGATAACAAGACTCTCAGGCGTGGGGTGTTTTGAAAGGAATTTAGGGTCGTTCGGAGCAGGCCGATGGCGGCGTGCGAAAGTCCTAGTCACAGGAGCCCCTGTGTTGGGTTTGGACCATGTACCCAAAAGGACATCGGTGAGGGCTCCATTAAACAGTAAAAGGGGTTCTGAAGTAGAAGCCCCAGGCTGATGCACCTCCGTCAGGAGATTAGACCTGACCTCAACAGTGGGAAGCTCGAGACCAAGGACCTCAGCTGCCCTACTGACCACCATACCATAAGTTGCTACCTCCGCCGTAGCCACGGTAGGAGAAGACAGCATGCCAGCGTCATGAGAAGTATCCAGACCACTGGCTTCGCCCAATTCCTGAGCCCAGTCCATAGAAGGTCCATGCTGGTATTTATAAGGGTCCAGGGACCCCCTCCAATACCTCCCCATATTCGTACCCAAAGGAAAAAGGGTCCAAATCCGACCTGGGGCGAATAGGCCCCATCGAAGTCAAAGGCAGTGGTCAGCCGACACCGCTCTGACTCAGAGTCGTCGGGGATAAGAATTGGGTAGACGTCGATAGTGGGCACTACCGACGTCGGGAGCGTCGATGATCGACCCGGCGCCGGGGAAGGTCTAAAGGGTGCGAACAGCGCCAGTAGAGATCCACGGACGGATCTAGAGGTGCCCTCGGCGGTGGGAGCCGAAGCCACCGGCGCAGAACCCGAAGGCCCCTCAGCCGAACCCCTTGGACCCAAAGGCTCCGTATCGGGGTCGGACCACCCAAATATGAGGTGCATGGCCTCATAAAACTCTAAGTTGGGTGGGGGTTGTTCCGGCTCTGGGAAACTCGGGGAAGTGTGGAGCCGATGCAGGTTCCGAGGACAGAGGCCTTATGCGTGGACGCTCTTCCCGCGTCGCCTCGGCCGAGCGACTAGACCAAGTCGGACAGCGATGGGACTACTACTTCTTACCCTGACCCGAGGATTTGGAAGAAGACGAGTGGTAATGACTCCACGACTGATCTCGAGACCTTCCTCTTGAGTGAGACCGGGACCTACACGGAGTCGAGTTCCGGGCCGCCATAAGCTTTAGGGACTGCTCCCTCAAAGCCTTCGGGTGCATGGCCCAGCACTCGGAGCACGACTTCGGGTCGTGGTCACGCTCAAGACACCACAGACAAACCCCTTTTGCAGGAATAGCCAGAAGAGCAGGAACTGGTTCATGACAGTGACTTTGAGCGGGACTTCTGTGACTTCTTTTGGTGCTTGGCGAAATACAGCTTCACTTTATGTTCCCAGATCGCCTTTGGGTTCATAAAGGCACTGGACTCACAGGACCTTGGAGTCTGTTACACACAACTGTTTGCAACAGTCTCTACAATGTTGAAACCCTGTAGTTTTTGGAGGGGGCACTGTTCCCTTGCACTGGGAAAAATAATATTTGTAGTAAAAAAATATTGTCAACCAACGAGGAAAAGTTGGAAGCAAGCTCCATATTCACATATGAAGCCACAGGAAGAAAAGAACCTACGTCGACAAAGTGTTGCACTTATATGGAGTGGCGCTTTCACTTTGGGGCAGACCGCATCACAGAGCCACAGGGTATTACCTGGCGGCGGGTGGGAGTAATGCTGTTTAAATCTTTGGATTCTGTTTAAAGTTAAGGAAACTGCTCTTGGAAGTATCCATCAGACTTAAAGTGCTGATTTAGCAGACCAATTGCAGACGGCTAATTAAAAGGCCCCTTTATGTATGTTTGTATATGTGCATTTATTTTTATTTATGAATGCTTGAGGCAAACCAAACAGCTAACGCTCCCTCTAGGCCAGACCTAAAAATGATTTACGTGCAGTATGCGATTTGTTTAGCACTCAGATCTGAATAACAATCCTACACTTGCTCCTGAGAAAATATCGAGCACGTCACAAACTCCCCATGTCTCAAGGCCTCCAGACGTAAGTCTATCCTTTATAATAACATAGCTTCACCCGGCCCGCATTTCGCTGTCTTATATTTAATTCGCAGATCACATGCACCAATGATGGATTTAACTAAAATGCTAGACAGCAAGAGCCAGTTTGTCAGAAAACCATTCAAAAGGTTGTTTTTAGCCATAAAAAAGTCTCCTGACTGAAGTCATGCTATGCAGTAATGACAACCACAGAATAATACATAAATCGTTAATTTGTCAACTTCTAAAAAAAATATATATAATAACGTACTGCATGATTAGCCTGCCTTTACAAATCAACTACTAAATGCAAGCCAAATGTATTGCTATAATAGACAAGCAAGATAATTACAAATCCTTGATATTTTTGCTTTATGAAGCTTTAGGAACCGATTTTGGCATCAAAAGCTAAAAGAGAGGAAAACTAGTTTGAATACCTCTCTTTCCGTCTGCCAAGGACTGACAGGAGGGAGGATATTGGTCAGAAAGAGCTAGATAAAAATGGAGAAATGCTGTAAAAAAGCCTGTCTGAGTCAAGTAAACAGTATTATCAACTTTTATTTTTTCGTAGAAGAGCAATGAAACTGATGTCTTAAAATGTTTGTTACTGGTAAGCGAGATGGTTAGATGTGGAGAGCAATACAGCCTCGCTAGTGAATGCTTGCCCAAACAGAGATTCAATGAGCTGTACTGAAAACTGACGTGGGTCCTGGGAAGGAAGCAGCACCTGTATAGTCTTCAACAAGCATTGGCAAAGCAAACAGGCCTCACCTATGCAAGAGCTATCGATTTTGCCAATATGTTTTAGATATGCTGTACACCGGCAGGGCAGCTGTTCAGCATGGCTAAATGCTAATGGCATACATAAGAGTGGTGTGGAGTGTCGTAAAGTAGAGTGTCATGGAGTACAGTGGGGTGTTATGGAGTGGCACAGAGAGTTCTAGAGTGGTGTAGAGCAGAGGTGAGTAAAGGAGAACAGAGAAGCATAGTGTTGAGTGTCATGGGGGGAGTAGAACGTTGAAGAGTGGAGGGGAGTAGAGTGTTGTAGAGTTGAATAGTGTCATGGACTGGAGTGGCACAGTGTTGTGGAGTGGAGAGGCGTAGAGGGTGTTGCGTAGAGAGGAGCAGATTATCTTAGAATGGAGTGGCATGGAGTAGTGTAGTAGAGTGGAACGGCAGTGTGTCGTAGAGTGCAGTGACAGAGTGTGACGTGGAGTGGCGCAGATTGGGGTACTAGAGTGAGTGCAGTAGTGGAGTGCGACAGAGTAGTGTGTCATAGAATAGACTGGAGCAAAGTGGCATGGAGTGGTGTAGAGGGAGTTGTGTAGAGCACTGTAAAGTGGAGCAATATCTAGAGCAGAATAGAGTAGAGTGTTGTAGAGTGGAGTGGCATAGAGTTGAGTAGAGTTTATTTGAGTACAGCATCATAGAGCAGAGTGTTGTAATGTGACCTAAAGTGAACTGGCGAAAAGTACAGTGCTGCAGAGTAGATTGGCAAAGAGTGTAGTGGCTTAGACTGCAGTGGTTTTGAGTAAGGTGGTGTAGAGTGCTTTGGCCCAGATTAGAGAGGCACAGAATAGAGATGCAGTGTAGTTTGTAATGGCAGAGTGGAGTGTCGCGTGGTGGGGTAAAGTGCAGTAGCGTAGAGTGCAGTGGTGTAAAATAGATTGTTTTAGAATATAATGAAGTGGTGTAGGGTAAAGTAGAGTGGTGCAGGATAAAATGCAGAGGTTTAGAGTAGAGTGGCATAGAGTGCAGTGGCGTGGAATGCAGTGACCCACAGTAGATTAGAGTGGTGTGGAGTGTAGTGGCTTAGAGATGAGTGGTGTAGAGTGCAGTGGCACAGTGCAGTGGTGCAGAGTAGTGTAAAGCTCAGGGGCAGACAGTGCATTCTTGCACAGTAGAGTACAGTGGTGTAGAGTGCTTTGGCGTGGAATGGAGTGGCGTAGTGTTGCAGAGCAGAGTTCTGTAGAGAGCAGTGGCATACAGTACAGTGGTGCAGAGTAGAAAATAGTGACAGAGTGCAATGGTACAGAGTCGGTGGTGTAGACCAAAGTGGCGCAGAGTGGTGTAGAGTGGCAAAGTATACAGTGGAGTAGATTGTTTCAGGGGAGAATTGGGTAGAGTGCTGAAGGGTAGACCAGAGAGGCAGAGTAGTGGCATAAAGAAACACTAACGCAGAATGCAGTGGTGAGGAGTAGAGTGGAGTAGCCTACACTGGAATGGCTTAGACTTCAGTGGCAGAGAGTGCAGTGCTGCAGAGTAAACTATTGTAGAGTGCAGAGGTGTATAGTAGAGTGGCATAGAGGGCAGCGGCACAGAGAGCAGTGGATCAGAGTGCTATAGTGATCAGTGGCATTGAGTACAGTGGTGCAGAGTAGAACAATGTGGCACACAGTCGAGTGTCGGAGTGGAGTGGAGTGTCATGAAGTAGAGTTGTAGGCTGGAGTGGCGTGGAGTAGTGTGTAGCAGAGTTGAGTAGAGTTTCACCAAGTGGAGTAGAATGGAGTGGCGTTGAGTGGAGTGCTGTGGAATATGGTGGAGCGTCATGGAGTAGAGTAGACAGATTGGTGTAAATGTCGGAGTGGAGCTGCAATGTCAGAGTTGAGTGGCGTGGCACGAAGGAGTATAATGACATGGATTGTTGCAGAGTAGGCTGTTGTAGAATGAAATGGCAGAGTGGAGTGTAGTTGAGTGCAGTGCCATCGAGTGGAGTGGCATGAAGTACTGTGTAATGTCGTAGAATGGAGTGGCGTAGGAAAACCGGCTTTTGGCAGGTTTCCCTCTCACTATTTGCCCCCATCTGGACTACTAGCTGCTGGTTTGTGTCTCTGGTAGTGCACTGGGTCCCTGCTAACCAGGACCCAGTGCCAATGCTCTTTCCCTAAAACAAGACAAATGTTTGATTGTAACCCAGTTGGAAAGGAATTTAGCACCCCTGTAAGTCCCTAGTAAATGGTACCCCTGGTACGCACAGCATGGGTACTAGAGAGGGTCCCTAAGGGCTGCATCATGTATTATGCCACCCTGGGAGACCCACACTTGAACTGCATGCCGAATGCCATTGCAGGATGTGTGAAGAGGTGCAAACCATTCCAAAAACACAACACTGAAGACACCATGTGTGCAATGCCCACTAACACTGCATGTATTATATGTAAGTCATCCCTACAGCAGGCTTTGGAGCCGTAATGAAGAGTGCCTTATATTACATTTGAGGGCACAACTGCATGAGCAGATGCCCCACTGTAATGCCTGGTTCCATTGCCAGGCATTGCAATTGTTCAGGAAGCCATTTTGAGAACATGCACTGGCCCTTACGAGTTACCCAGCTATATGATGGCTTCACTGAAGACACTGGTGTTTGGTATCAAACACCTCATCTTAATAAATCCATAATAATACTAGCATATGATTTATTCTGACATGCACCCAGAGGGCACTTTAGAGGTGTCCCCGAAACCAAACCAGCACTGTAGTGTGCTGGCTGACTTGTGTAGTCCAGCCTGCCACCACAGATGGGTTTCTGACTCCCTACTAAGGACAGCCTGAACTCTCAGAAGCCAGAAACAATGCCTGCCTGGCAGAGGGTTTCATCATCTCCTCCAGCAGAATGGCTAGCAATTTAGCATAACTGGGCCAGAGGTTTCAAATTCTCTGCCCCCTTTTTATATGTGACCCTGGTGTTCCTCGGAGCTGGGGAATGCCGTCCCCTGCCCTGAGGTCCATCTGGCACCAGAGCAGGCAGGAAATTAGGTATGCAGAAGACATCACACTAACAGTTTAGGGACACCCTTAAGGGAGGCCATCTGAAGTAGACATTTGAGGAAAGGTTTCACCATCTTGTTTTGGGGGAAAGTATGAATTCTGGGTCAGGGTTATGCCCACTCACTACATGAAGTGGTCACATAGGTGGTGTAGTCATCCATGGGATAAATAGCCAATTGCCCACTATCCTACACTCTCTTAAAAAAAAAAAAAAATTCAATATTTAGGCCCCCCCCCCTTACACCAAAGAATCTGATTTGTCTACCTGGGAACAGAAGGGGGACAAAGAAGAGCAGCCACCACAAGAACTGAGGACTTACACTGGACTTGGCACCAAACTGTGCCCTGCTGCTGATACCTCGACAATTGCACCAATCCGGCCTGTCCAAAAGTTGTTAATCCTCCAAAACCTTTGCAGGACCGCCCAGCACTTGAGAACCACTTAGCATCTCCCTTGGGGTGGAGGAGCTATCCCCCTGCAGCTTCAGGCCCGACTGAACTTGTCAGATACTTTGTTTTGCTGGCCATGGAGCCCACCAAGTGAGGATCGCACCAGGAGAAGGTCAAAGTGGTTCAAACAGGTCAGCCTGGAGGTCAAAGTGTTTCAAAGAGGTCATCCCTATCTCTCCAGTGGGTTTTATTAGATACTAGTTCCTGCAGGAGCACCCCCTGCACCAATATCTTGGGTTCCAGATTATTTGCTACAACCAAGGCTTGGTGAGTATCCAGCCTGGACACCACTGCTGCACCAGCTGACATGCTGTCGAGCGACTTCAGGACCGACGAGGTCATAACCAAGAGACACCCTGCTGTCTGTTTTCTCTCCCTGTCGACCCAAGAACCGCGAGAGCCTCCAACTCCAGTGACCAACTAGCCAAGCCCCTCTGCATCCGTACCCCACAGCCTGGGTTTACAACTTCTGACAGGGTCCTTGGATTAGGAGTCCCCTTGGGGTTCCGCTAGTCTTGTCCCCAAGTGCCCCTTTCCAGTATCTGTCGATTTGACAGGCCCCTTTACATTTCTACCGCTCTAGTGCTTGAGGCTACCAATGCAACTAGCATTTCTGCACCCGGACACACCAGAGGCAGGTAAACCCGAACTGCTGGTGGATCTTTGGACCTTGACTTTCCAGCACCTGAAGTTCTAAAGGGCTCCTTCAGCAAAACATTACTGCATTTGATGCTACCGCCTCAAAACTGTTTGCATTATTTATGTTTTCTTGTGAAATTCATAACTCCGAAAATACTTACCTCATATCGATGATCTTTATGTCTAAAAGTACATACAGATCAGTGTTATTTTTATAAATTGGTCTTCAATTTCTTTTTGAGTGTGTGTACCCATTTATTGACTCTGCGTGTGCAACAAATGCTTAACACTTCCCTCCGATAAGCTTCTGCTGCTCGACCACACTACCACTAATAGAGCACTTGGGATTATTAAAGTAAGCCCTGTAAACCAAATTGGGGTAGTCCAATTCTTTTGCACGGTGTGCACTTACATTGACACACCATAAAAAAGTCAGCTTCCTACAAGTGGCATAGCATGGAGTATGCATGGTGTGGTAATGGCACACTGCCAATACAGACAATACATTTTCGATGGAAATGACAATTGCATTTGCACATACAGTTCTACTGATATAACTGTACAGCGCACAGACAATGTGTGGAAATGGCACCATCTAGCTTATTGGCTTGTTTTGATCATATTAAAATATTTGCTTCCATCACTCTAATACAAAATTTGCTTCCTTTTTGCTTTCCTAATTCTGATATATTGTGAAATATTTGCACAGGTCATTTACAGACATTTCAAAGTTGTGTGCTAGAAAAAGCTACTCCTTTCCTACTCTGAGTATCCAGCAAGAGAGTCACATAAATAGTCTAATTTTGAAATAAAAAAAGTAAACACCAAGCTCCCTCAGAAGAGGCAGCCTGACATTTGACCTCTGTCTCTGAATGCAAAGGAAATGTAAGATAAGAACAAAACTGAAAGGCCGGTTTACAGAAATTAAGGAATTGTAGAAGAATACATGGAGCGACGGTAAACAGGCTATGCTCTATGCTCCTTGGGAAGAACAAAGACATGCTGGACAGCCTAAAACAAATAAAATCAAAAAAGAGAAAGCAAGCAAATGCGAGTTAGAAAGCCAATGGTAAGCAATGGGCAGAATGCATTCCAAGGTACGATTTAAGAATGTCCTCCAAAAGCCTTTTCGAAACCAGGCAGCTACACTGTCTGGAAGATTATGACCTAAAAAAAAAAAGACAGGTGAGTGAAGCCAGCATACACACAAGCAAATACATAGAATGCCTTCACGCTCATGGTCTGACACTGCCACTATTTAAAGATTTTACAGGCCATTTTACCTGTTGAAGGCACTTACAAAGTTAATTGATTTGTTTTCTGCAAAGTGAACATGTTGAATTAAACTTTAGCAAGGAGAAGAGATACACAAGGAGAGCAGAAGTGCAAGAATTCAACACTTACAATGCAGGAAGCGCACATGCAAAGTATTGTTCTGGAAAGAACAGATACAGCATAGGTAGTACAATAAAATCTCTTCTCAAAGGTAATACAGATATGGGATTGGCAGCAGCAATGCAGACTTTGCCCTCATTGGGACCTAAGAGCATAGACCTACTCAGTGGTCACACTTCTTCTTTCTATAGGCCACCTCTAAGCCCAATGGGCCATTATCAAGGGCCCAGAAGCAAATTGAAGGAATGTTAAAAAAAAGAGTGATCACTCATTTTGTGGGCTCAATCTCAAAAGAATGAAACACTGGTTGTACTTGCATTTCTCAAACCCCAAGATCTGACAGTGGATCCCCTTTTTACCAAATTAATTCTATGGGAAAGAAGGTAATGTTGGTAATGTCTGAAATCACAGAATAGTTGATACCTGCACAACAATGGGCAAGCATGAGCTAAGAAATCTTGGAACAGGGAGCCTGTTTTTGTCTGGTATAGAATAAAGTGACAAAAAATAGGAGAGATGTTTGATGCTAAAATAAACAAAATTATGGGTTAATAAACCATAACAAGAGGACACTTTCTTCCATAAATTCCAACTTTGTGCATATTTAACACTGATTGTTTTACAGCTTTGCAATTGTGTGAACCCCTGTTCACTTATAATTAAAGTAAAACAGGTGATAGAGAGTGACCTAGGTGCAAAGGTAAAAATACCTTCTGCAATCCAGTGAAAACACTTGAGGATTAACGAAATGACTGGGATGGAAGGCTCAAAGAAAGGTTTCCTCAAATTCTCCTTTGAATGCTTGAGAATCTCTGTTGCAATGGTCAGGGGTGGCTTTACTGGTGAAAATGTTTCAGCCACCAAGGCATCAATTCTCCCTTTGGTCTGCACTAGTGGGGGTCAGATTCAAAAGGGCTTTGAAAGCCCCAACTGGACATGATAAAATAGTAGGAATCGTTTAGGAGTGGGTTACTGTGGTTACCGCACCAGTCACTGTACTGGGGCCTATTCCATTCAATACAACCCTTCTTGTGAGGAAAAGGCTTAGGAGATTGATTCACTCTATTCCCTCATTTGCGGAAGGTGCAGCAGGAATAGTAGGAAAATCACAGGAATAGGCAGTATCTGCAAGATAATTTAATGCTGCATGCTCAAGAGGTAAGTGCAGCCTTCAATATACCTTAACAGCATCAAGCATCAACTCAAGAAGAGTATCCAGGACACCATGGAGGTAATACCAGCAGAAGGATCTAGGAGGAACACCAAGGGAGTTTCGTGATGGGTTTGGCAACTCCTGGACCAGTTTTTTTCTATTCTGTAGTGTTCAATGAACCTGAATGGGCCGTTAGGGAGTCTACAACAACTGTTGGGGGAACAGCCCAGGGAAAGTCCATTGGGCACCAAAATTCTGAAGAGACGGGCCCTAAGTACAGGGTCCCAATACCCCTAACAGCTGTACAAGGGGAACTTGTGCCAATACTTGCTTCCCCAGGAAATTAACCAACAGAGATGGTGGAATGTTGATGTACTCCAGGGTGCACCACCGCAGGCAGGTAAAATCCAACAGGACTGAAGAGGCACAGTGTCAAGATAGACTAACAAGA
Source organism: Pleurodeles waltl (assembly GCF_031143425.1). Taxonomy (NCBI): domain Eukaryota; kingdom Metazoa; phylum Chordata; class Amphibia; order Caudata; family Salamandridae; genus Pleurodeles; species Pleurodeles waltl. The sequence goes on from NC_090442.1 coordinate 197,394,328, forward strand.
AATGAGAGAGTGCTACTGCTTTCATTTTGCGTCTGTTTCAAGAAGCTATGGAGTAGACTGACAGTGTGCCCGAACACTGGAGAGGCGGTTTTCCATCTATTCTTATTTTTACAAGATTTTCCATTTGCTGGAGGACTTTTCCTTCTTATTGTTATGTGCACACTGCTGAAACAGGACTGAACTATGGAACAAAATGAAGCTTCATGAGATGGGCCTACATGATCAGGTTTGGACTGTAACTGAAACTTCTCAGAAGATTAACTGGGAATACCTTCCTAGTGCAACTTACAAGAGTTAACTGAACCTTGGCTCAACCTTAAGATATCATAATCCTGTAGCACCACATCCAGAAGAGACTGGCTCAACTAGTAGCTTAGGACTTTCTTCCCAGACAAAGAGTGGCTCTGAGACTGTGCAAGACTCTCTGGAGCAAATGAATACAGAGCAGTTTCAAATGGACACAATCTGATCAGGTATGTTGTAAAATAGCAGTAGTCAGACGATCAAAACACTCCAAAAGCAATTTATAATTGCCTTGGCAGGAGTTGGATCAGATAAAGAGGGAATATACATCAGAAACGCCCTGCTATCGCATTAAGATCTACACAAAGGCAAAACTAAAGTAATTATCAAGTAAAATCAAGAACACTGGCACAACTAGCTTGTGTGTGAATGTGTGCCTCGTGGGAGACCAAAATGAAGTCACTCCGGAGCAGGCCCAATCAAGCCCACAACACACGCTCACCCGACTGGTGGACCCGAGGGTTGACAGCTGGAACCGCCTTAAGACCGGCTGGACCAGAGAGCGCTGACGGCATCCACCTCGGAGGTAGGTCGCATCCCGTAGACCCTAAACCATATCGGTTTGTGGACCTGAGGGCAAGGTGGCCCGCGTGGACCAAGATGCAGCCGTCTCACTGCTGCGGGTGAGACCGCGCGCTCCCTTGGAGAGACAGCAAAGCTAGACGAGCGATCACCCGCATAACGGAACTGGGCAAGACGGCACCCAGTTACTAGATGCGTGGACTGACACCAAGACAACAGGCGGGCGAAAGGAATCGGGCCGAGGGGGACACACACTGCCTTGCCGACCGTGCACTGGTGAAGCACATGGCATGGGCAGCCATGAACCAGTGGACGCGGTAGCGAATAAGCACCAGCTCGAGCGGGCCCGCACATACGCCCGCCTACCGAGGAAGGCCGTAGGATGTTGCCGGCACCACCGAGGAGCTGACCAGGCCCGTGGAGCATCACCATCAGCAAATCCAAGGAGGGAACAGTCACATATAAGACTAGCATCACGAAGGTTCGGAGGCCAGAAAGGTCAGTGGCTGAGGGTGCGACCTCTGGTCGATTGTGAATAGCCCCCCCCCCCCTTTCACTTGATAATCGGGCAGCACTAGTGGGGCTGACTGGGGAGATCGCTTACGGTTGAATCGTGAAACCTCACGAGACGGATGAAATCACCTTCTGCGCGACCAAGTAATTCATAGCGCACCAAGGTGGGGCCTTTTTGTGCAGCCTGAGTCGGATTGTTAATGACTTCCGACGCTTATTGGCCACACTAAATGCAAGGTGAAAGAGGCGAGGCGCTTCAGGGAGAAAATGTTTGGTGAGCCTGAAGTATACGGAAGGTGAATATCCAGGTGTCATGTCTATGGGGGTGAGGTCCCTACACTCGGCGGACTACAAGCCCTGATAGAACGGATCTCCCCACACACACAGGCTTATTCACATAAGGAGCACCTTTCAACAAAGATAAGGAGGAACCTAGACCCCCACTGAGAGACATATAAACAATCCTTGGTCCACATGAAAATATAGTGCCCCGCCGTGGTGGCCTGCACGGTGCGCAAATCGGTACCCGGCCACTAAGTGGCTTCAACCACTAGAGCAATAGAAGAGGCCCTACCGACACAACAGCGGCTAAGCAGTAAGGAACAGCGGCTGCAACCCAAGTAACAGCACAGGTCTCACCGGGAGATGAGGCAATCACAAAAGGAATCGTTCTCCAACAACCACCCGCGGTGATTCAGAATAACGCACAAACATGGTCAAGCCAAAACCACCTAGGCTGCAATCGATGACCGGCGAGACAGCGATATCTCCCACGGAAAAAGCCGAAAGTCAAACTGCAGCCCTACAACAAATGAATGAGATGCTGCAGAAACGTTCAACACAATTTGATAAACTCCTACAGGCAGTCATGGACACCAAAAATACCTTGGAAGCGAAAATAGACACAGTGGCCCTGGAGGTAAACCTCCTCAGAGCAGATCACCGCAAACTAGCAGACAGAAACACAGAAACTGAAACAGCGCTTACCTCCACTCAACCTGAAATCAAAGAGTTACGCAACCAACTGCATCGCATGGAAACAGAGGTACACCTCCTACAACGCAGAGCGAAAGATGCGGAGGACCTCTCACGAAGCAACAAAGTCAGATTCATGGGGTTTCCAGAGAGAATAGAGTTACCCACTGAGAAACATTCCTAGAACAATGGCTCAAAGATAACTTGCTAAAAAGTGGAGTATCGCTCTCATTTACGGTGGAACAGGCCCATCGGGTCCCGGGCAGGCACCACGCCCGGGCGCACCACCTCGACCTCTGATCGCACGCCTCCTCAATTTTCGGGACAGAGATTTGATCCTACAAAGCTTCAGGGCACAGGGCCCTATACAGATGGACAACAATATCATTACGGCGTATCCCGATTATACTGCTGAGGTGCAACATAAGCGCGCACCCTTCACAAGGGTTAAGCAGCTTTTACGTGACAACAACCTCTTCTTCTCCTTGTTGTTCCCTGCGCGCCTCCAGGTGATAGATGGAGAAAAGACACACATCTTACCATCCTCAGAGGATGCCTGGACCTGGCTGCACGCCAAGGGATTGGCGAAAACGAAAACGGATGACCCCAAACTCGATACATGGATTAACCCCCGGGCCAAGCGGCGGAATAAATCAAACACTGGAACCCAACCTCCCAGAGCATAAGCAGCCGAGAGTCAAGCAAAGGCCTTAAAAGATACCAACCTGTTCGTGTCGACAAAGGGCATCACATATCGAGAAAAAGAAGCTGGAGACTCTAACTCCTCACAAGACCGCTCCAGTGACTCCACCTCCCAGATTCTAATCGGCCCAGAACTTAGTCCACGCTCGGCAGATGACATTTAACCCTCGCCAAATATTGCCAGACCCGAAGTATCAACACAGATATGACCCAATTCGACAGCTTGTCACAGGCGGAAAGGAGAAGGACCGGCCTGATGTCGGGGGCGACACTCGGCGAGTGTATACATCCGGTCGCGCCGACCCTTGCATGTTAACTCGCCTGTATGCTCCTGGGGGGCCGCATGCTGCACTCATTGAGGGTGTGGACTGTGGGGCAACCGGGGCGGGATGGGCATGAAACTAATCCGGAATGGGCCGCGACACGCGGACCCTTTGATATCAATGTTCACGCCTCCCCACACCTCAAAGGGACACCGAAGGGACTGTTCATGGTCCGTTATTCTTTATAGCACCCGTTGTGCCTATATGTGCCGTTATTGGCTTCGCCCAAAAGGTTTTTGTTATTTTCCCAGTTGTTTTCTTATTTTACCTTCTTTTGCATGGTTCGATGGGAGGGGACTTGGGGTAGATACCCACAGAGGACAATACAACAACGAGTTGGAGACATACACAGTAATACCGGAGCACATTAGGGGCATGTTATTAATACTCACAGTACTAGCTACTCTCTGGCACAAACGGACATGGCCACATATAATATAGTAACGTGGAATGTGAGGGGGATGGCAAACATCTCCAAACATTGCAAGATATATGCATACCTTAAATGGCACAAAGCGCACATAGCAATCTTGCAGGAAACGCACCTCACACAGGAAGAACTAAATAACCTCAGGCGGAAGTGGCCAGGGTCTTCATACGGTACCACAACATCAGCATTTGCGAGGGGTGTGCGGAACTGAGTTGCACCAGAAGTCCCATACACGGTAGAACACCGAAAGATTGATGCAGAAGGCCGATATATTAAACTTGATGGGACATTAGACAGTAAACCACTTACAATAATAGGACTTTACGCCCCAAACACGAGGCAAGGAGATTTTCTACTGTCAATCACCCCCTAAATACTCCCAGACCCCACGATACACTGCATTTGGGGCGGCGATTGAAACTGTGTGCCTGACATAGATAGAGATAGATCTCACCCCCCACTGGACGGCGCCCCCAGCAGGAAAACCACTCAGGTGCTGCAGACCTGGATGACGGACAGGAAGCTGAGGGATATTTGGCGCACCCAACATCCCCTGGATAGGGAATACTCTTTCTACTCTCTGGTTCACCGCTTGCACACCCGCATAGACTTATCGGTCTGTTCAGTAACAGATAACTTCACAGGGGCATCATATCTAGCCAAAACCATATCGGACCACTTCCCGCTGACAGCCAATATGAAATGGGGCAGAACACGCGCACGCATTCCTACCTGGCGCCTTCAACCGGAATTGCTCCTAGACCCTCCATTCCGTCAAGAAATGACAAAACATATCTCCACCTATTTTGAACGGATGGTGAGACTGCGTCATCGCGAGCAGTAGAATGGGATGCTCATAAAGTGGTGGTCAGGGGCCTGTGTTTAACGACGACTGGGGGAACCCGGCACACATTGTCCCGTGAACTGCTGCAGGTAGAAACTGAACTTTGTGAAGTTGAGCGAGCAGTGGCATTGGGTTCAATCATCCCGGAGACCTTACATACATGACGCATATGCAGAACTGAGGTAGATTCTTGGTTACGCAAATTTGACTTCCGGCACTATATTGCCAGGGCACACTCCGAGGGGGATCGCTCCGGCAGGCTGTTAGCCTGGCTGGTGTGAGGTGAACAACGGCATACCCCAATTGAAGCCCTACGACTGGACTCCGGGGTAGTGATTAACACTCCGACAGAAATAAATGATGCGTTCAGGCAATACTACTGCACCTTATACGCGGCGCAACCCGCCCCATGAGCAGCGCAACTAGCAGATTTCTTCCACACACTCTCTCTACCTAGCCTAACTGCGTCTAACAGGGAAGCATTAGATGCACTCAGAGTCTGAGGAGATCCTCCTGGCTCTAAGTCAACTAGCATGTAACAAGGCACCTGGCAGCGATGGCCTACCAGTTGAATACTACCATACATTCACATCACAGTTAATTAAGCCATACATGGAAATACTACAAGAGGCACTAGCGACGGGACGATTGCCGGATTCTTAACGAGAGGCGGTGATAGTGGTACTCCCTAAACCAGGGCGCGACCCCCTAGATGTCCGATCGTATGGTCCCTTATCCTTGCTAAACCTTGTTTGTAAACTTTTCGGGAAGATACTTGCGAACCGGTTACTCCCGTTGATGTCAATGCTGGTCCATGAAGACCAATCGGGTTTTATTCCTGGATGCAGTACCTTTGTCAACATTAGAGGCCTCATACGACTCATGACAGATACCCCAGACTCAGAACGTGGACGAGTAGTGGTATCCCTTGACATAGAAAAGGCGTTTGACACCTTGGGCTGGCCTTTCCTACTGGAAACATTGAGCGCATGAAATTCGGGAAGGTATTCATGCAGTGGATTAGCATACTGTACTCCGGCCCCACTGTCCGGGTTAAGACAGGAGAGATAATATCAGAGCGGTTTCCCATAGGTAGAGGTACAAGGCAGGGTTGTCCACTATCACCGTTATTATTTTCCCTGGCAATCGAACCATTGGCGGCACATCTGAGGGGTAGCACTACAGCAACTGGTGCACTGCACATGGCAATGCGGAGACGAAGAACCACCGACTTTGCCCTCTTGCATGGCTTACTATCAGACTTAGGTGACCATTGTGGTACATCCCGTATATATGTCCTCCTACTTGGAAATCTGGCAGTAGCCAAAACGAGGGCCAAGGCAAGGTGGGACAAGGTTTTCCCTACGCCTATGACTCCGCATGCTTGGGGCACCGCACTTGATATGATTCTAGCAGTGTCACGCAACCCTAGATTCCGTTTACACGCAATTCAATTACCTTCATCACACATACCTAACCCCTCATTGGCTCCAGCGTATGTTTCCCCAAAATAGCTGGGAATGCCCTAGATGCGGCGATTCTGACGCCACATTCTATCATATGACGTGGGAATGTCCTCCGGTTTTACGGGCCTGGCATGACATAACTACATTAACCGCGGAATTACTGGACTTCCCAATCTCCCCCACACCAGAATCTTGCCTGCTAGGGATCCGCCAAAAGATTAAGAAGAATAAACAGGTACATAAATGTATTGACTTAGCATTCGTGCTGTTCAAGCGCCTATTGGCGATGCAGTGGAAAAGCGCTGTCCACCCCAAACACACAGAGTTGGCTGCAAGATTTATTGAAATGGGCGAGAGCGGAGTCACAGGTACTATACTCTCTCCGAGATAAGGGACTGATGGTTAAGGGGTTGGATGAGTGGGACACACTTGTCTCTTCAATTGAGGCTAAAGACGACATTCGACCTCCATGATAACACAATGTTAGACAAACCCAACTAATGTGTTGGGTACACTACGCGGAGAATATAATAAACTACATACACAGGTGGAATGGTCCCCAATACGAGACACTACTCCACACATGCCAAGTGCCCACAGAGCCACCCTGAACATCATAATGAACACAACAGGAACATAAAACACCGCAACCCCCGCTACCATCTGAGTTGGGCTATCAATATGCAAAAGAAACAAAGAGCAATGAACACTCACCAGAGCCCTATACAACGCGCCCGAGTATAAATGCAAGCGCACTACTAGCGCACATAACGTGCTTAGCTGGACATAAACTCCCATCTGAACTAAGCACACCCCACACCGACCACCAACCGTCATATGCCCGATGATAGCAAAGAAGACCCCCCGAGATAAGTGGGTAACAAATGCCACCCTTCTGCTCTCCAACTCACTCCAGTCTCCTGCTCTCCCAACTCACTTTCTCACCCCTCCCACCAGTGATCCCCCTCAAGAGATTACCTATCCCCTTATCCTTATGTTCGTATTTTGTATGTTTTGCTGTGGTTTATATATGTGCCATTATGTAACAAAAATAATAAAGAGATTTTTTAAAAAACAACAACTCCCATCTTGAAAAACCTCAATAAATGTGACCTCAGGATATACAAATCTTCTAAAGCTGGTTTGCCACTGAACTGAACAAATAAAGACCACATTCAGGGTTAACCACAAAAAGAACACCATATGAATTAAAAACAACTTAAGATTGCCAAAACAATTCAAAGTACTAAAATGCAAGTGGAGAAAATCAAGAGATGAGAAAGACAAAGGCACACTAACACTATGTTACTCTAACAGAAGCTTAAGAATAGCAATGGGTATCACAAAAATACAACACTATTCTACATATGTATTTGAAGCAGATTGCCCTTCTAAGGAACCCCACAAGATTCTAGCAGAACTCCACAACCCAGAATGTCAAAACACACACCATAATCACAAGGTTTTTGTGACAAAATATTCATGGAAGTGATCTAATAATTAGAGAGTTTGAATATTACTGTAAGAGCACTTGCAACAGCACCCCAACTAACAGAGAAAAAAATTAAATCAATCTTCACCACTACAAATGTTCAGTACCATCTCAGCAAAAGAGTTCCTAAACATTATCCTCACAAGCAAACTATGAGGATCTGCTTCAGATCTAAGAAATCCAAAAATCCTTAACGATATCCTTCATACAAGCTGTGCAGGGCAGGTAGCTAGTATTTTACTTTAAAAGTCCCTGGAATTAGGTTTATTCTCAACCGAGATAAAAAAAAAAGCACCTACATTAGACCGCTACTCAAAAGAAAAACCTTTACCCACCTGACCAAGCAAACCACAGGTCAATGTCAAATGGCTCATACTTAAAAATATATATATATATTTGAAAGAGAAGTGTTTACTCAACTTACAAAATATACAAAATAAAATGACTGCCTGCTAAACAGTTTGATTTCAGACCAGGCAGAAGCACACAGTCAACACTTTCTTGACACGAGGACCCTTTTGCACAGCTATGGGAAATTCATTGATCAGTTGTATATTTAATTTATGAAAGTATCTTACGGTGAGCATGACGAACATCCAAGAGCCATATAGAGTGGCCTCAAGTGCTGTGATTAGACATCTTCATGCAATTGTTACATCTATTAAACTTTGAAGGCCATTTTCTCACGATGTGCAATACACCAAAAATAGAAAAAAGGAGGAAAAAAACAAATTAAGGTAAAACTTGCACAACTGATGAAATTGTTCAGGGTGGCTCTCAGTGACCTGAAAATGGAACTGAAGGGGTTTGGACGTGGAAGCACCATTTACAAGCTGCTGCTCAGATTGGGTAATCTCCCAGTGAAAGATAGCAACATACCTTCTGCTACTGAAGGGCCGCCACTTGGTCCAGCATATTGCCAAAGACTAATGGGGTGGCACTGAGATAGAAAGGTGTCTTATCGCGTACTGCAGTGTTGGTTTTCCACTGTAAAAGTGAAACTATTTCTGGGTTCAAGTAGAGCGAGTACCAGGAAGTGAGCACCTTGTAAATCCACTGAACACAGCCAGTTGTATTTGTTGAACTGCTAAGATCTGAGCTAAAGTCAGCTTCTTGAACACCTCCATGGGAAAAACTGGTTCGGACTGTAAAAATCTAAAATGAAGCAGACTACTCCACCCTTTTATGTTACAAGAGGGAGTATTATCCCGGATCCCTTTCCAGCTGTGGAGCCAGTGCTATTTTTTCTTAAAGGAGGAACCTCTCTACCTTCTGCAGACCTTCTTGGGGTGCAGACTCTGACAAGGAGGCAGCAATTACGTAAGCTGAAAAGCACATCTGCTCTTCATCATGAACAGATTCATCCATCAGTAGTTATCTGGACCATTTAATGGTAGCAAAGTGAAATACTCTTTCACCCCCCAATGCCACCCCCAGTGACAAGGTCCTGCAACAGTTACAAAGAAAGCAACTTATCCCTGTGGAAGTTGTTAGGAATTCTTAGCCTCGGCTGAGGCTGGTGAAGTGGGTTTGGTTTCCCTTTGAAGCATTTTCACCTGCGGTTCTGTGAGGAAGAGGTTTCAACATCTTTTTCTAGAGGAAAATAATCGCAAGCCTTAAAAGGGTGGAAGGTCTTTGCTGGTTCATATTTTTTCTGTGAATAGAAGTATGAAAGATGATGTGATCAAGCCGTTAGCCATGTACAGCGGGAGCTTGCTTGCAGGGCACGGCCTCTAGAAGACTAGCCACCCTCCCCCACTGAGAAAAGTCTTTGGCACAACATCAATAGTGAAATATGTTTTATATTAAACAGGATGGTAAATTGGGAAACCTCAAATATTTTGTGTTAGAAATGGGGTCTCTAGTTGACAGAGGTGTACACCCTTGTCCAAGTAGGGACCACAGTCCTAGTCAGGGTAAGTCACAACGCAATTCAAATTATCCTGTGCCCACCCTCTGGCAGCTTGGCACTATGCAGTAAGGCTTAACTTAGAAGGCAATGTGCAAAGTATTTGTGCAGAACTTGTACTAAAACACCGTGAAAACACTATAAAAATGACACCAAACAGGTTTTAAAAAATATAGAGAATATTTATCTGAATAAAATACTGTTGAAACGAGAAAAATCCAATGTGCACAAGCAAAGTTATGAATTTTTAAAGATTAAATACAACTAAGCACCTAGAAACACAATAGCACTGACTGGGGCTATCATGGCATCGTTGACAGTCGTTCCCAACAAATCAACAGCATCGGTGCCGGTTACGGAGTCACACGGACCCCCAGGTACAGTACCTTTTGAAAACAAAGAACACGGATGTTGCACGGATTTGGAAAGAGGCGTCGCTGGAGTAGTTGCGGCCTTAGACCCTAACAGCATCCGAGAAAATAGGTGTCCGTTCCGCACTGCGAAGCAGGTGGAGGTGAGGCACTGGTTCTGTCCAGATGCAGGGGGAGATAATGCATCGTCGTCCGCAATGCGATTACTTGTGACCCCGCGGGTTTGCTGGTTCTGGTCCGTCAGGACGTGATGTGTCGACTTTGCAGTGTTGCGATGACCCTGAATGACGTCAGTAGAGTCGCAGCAACATCGGTCTTGCTTTGCAGGATGCAGTCGTTGCGTGCAGCAGGGTCCATAAAGCAAGAGCAGACTGCGGCGTCACTGGCATCGCTGAAGTTGTTCCGGAGACGCTGGAGCCAAACACTAGCAAAAAGTTAGTAGTTGAAGTCTTTGCTGTTCCCTAGGAACAGGAGGCAAGCTCAACCCAAGCGCTTGGAGGGCACTTTTGGAGGAAGGCAGAGTCATTCCAGCTCAGTCAGAGGCCAGTCAAAGCAGTGCAGAGATTACTTTGGGCAGACAGGTCTTCTGACAGAGTTCAGGTCCTGAAGTGTCTGAGTTAGTGGGGTCAAAGATCCAGTTTATAAACCCAAAAATGTCTTTGAAGTGGGGAAGACTTCAAAGAGTCATTTTGAAGTGCACAAGATCCCCTTTCAGCCCAGTCCCGTCTGCCAAGATCCTGGTGGGGGGTTATCAATCCTTTGTGTGACGGCAGGCCACTGGCCTTTGAAATGTAATTGTCAGGCCCTTCACCCTTCCAGCCCAGGAAAACCCATTCAGTATGTAGATGAATGCAGATGTGACTGAGTGTCCTATGTTTGTGGTTGCCTGGGTGAAATGCAGAAAGGAGCTGTCAACCAACACAGACCAAACATTTATTGGAGACAGGCTGCAAGGCACAAATGGTTTTAAGTGCAGAGAAATGCTCACTTTCTAAAAGTGCCATTTCTAAAATAGTAATATAAAATCCAACCTCACCAATAACAGGATTTTCTATTACCATTCTGGCCATACTAATCACCTGGTTACCCCTTTCAGATCAGAATCTACCACTCAAAAAGTATATGAGGGCAGGCCTAACGCTAGTGTCTGAAAGAAGCAGGCCTTGCAGTAGTGGGAAACTAATTTAGGAGTTTTTCACTACCAGGACATATGAAACATATGTACATGCCCTGCCTTTTACCTACATAGCACCCTGTCCTATGGGTTACCTAAGGCCTGCCTTAGGGGTGATTTATATGTAAAAAAGGGGAGTTTAAGGCTTGGAAAGTACTTTAAGATGCCAAGTCGAAGAGGCAGTGATACTGCCCACACAAGCTGTGCAATGGCAGGCCTGAGACATGGTTAAGTTAAGGGGCTACTTATGTGGGTGGCACAATCAGTGCTGCAGGCCCACTACTAGGATTTCATTTACAGGCCTTGGCACATGTAGTGCACTTTACTAGGGACTTATAAGTAAATAAAATATGCCAATTGGGGATGAACCAATGTTACCATGTTAAGGGAGAGAGCATATGCACTTTAGCACTGGTTCGCAGTGGTAAGGTGAGCAGAGTCCTAAACCCAGCACAAAAAGGGTCAACAAAGTGGAGGGAGGCAAGCAAAAAGTTTAGGGATGACCACCCTCAGGCTGTCAGGTCTAACATTTCGCTATTGATGTTGGTAATAGAAATGGACAAGGAGGCAAAGGACAACATAAATATGTTGTCGAGAAGCATTTTGGAACCAAATACCACTAAACATGTGGGTTTAAATGTTGAGGAAAACATATGTTTAGATTACAGCTGCATTTGAAATTAGTTTCATTCTCTGGTTAGTTTCCAGAATATTTACTTTATTTCGTATTTCCAGAATTTTAAAATATGTACCAACCAGAGAAGCTAGAAAAGTTATTTTTTTTAAAGAATATTTTTATTGGTTTCATTTCTTGAAAGTCAAAATTATCATACATTACATTGATGTTGGGCATCGTAAAACAAGCTAAAAAACAATCAGTGCCATTCCGATACAAACTGTCCTGCGGAGTAATCATATTCATGCTCATATTATTAGTAGTAACATTATGTTCAATTAAGTGATGGATTACATTCTATGTTTTGCAGTAGTATTATTCCTTTAAGTACCTAGCCTGACAAACCATCATCAATCTGTACCTCCCTGGTGTTATCCTTCCTCATCCGTCTCACTCCCCGGCTCCATCTCGTCCCTGCCCTCACAGTTATTTAACAGAGCCATCCACTTTTAAAGGTCTTATCTCGCCTACATTTTCTCAAACAGATTTCTTCCGCCAGCATCCATTCTGTGACATCTCTTTTCCATCCATCCATATTGGGCCAGAGGATCTAACCATATGATAGCTACTCTTCATTTGGCTAATAATAATGTCAGTTGAGTAAACTTGTATGTCATTTTCCTACCCTTACCTGGCTAAATGTCTCCCAGTAAAAATAACGTTGGATCTTGTTGGATAATTATGTCTCAGTGGTCAGATAAACAATCTATTACTGCATCCCAGAACGCTTATACCAGTGGGCAATACCATGCTAAGTGTAAAAAAGTGTCTGTTTGCTCAGTGCACCGAGGACATTTGCCCAGTCTAATAGAGTCAATTCTGTGTAGGAGTGTACGAGCAATGTAAGTAATTAAAGTGCACAAGTTTGAATTGTGCATTACAGGACTGTACGAATCAGGGAGCATGACCTCTTCCATTGGGCATCCTCCAGTGGCATTAACAGTTCCACCTCCCATGCAGCCCTCCCTGGGAAATGTGTTTTTGGATTATCCGCCAGCATAGCGGTGTATAAGTGGGACATTAAATGTCTTGTGCTGCCCAGCTCCAGTAGGGCTCTAAATAGGGGGCGAAGACGGAGGTGCGGTGGATATACAGGCAAGAGGTCTCCAGTTATGGCTCCAATACTGGCATATGTTAGCAACTGACCCTCTCCCAGGGTGAATGTTTCCTGTGCTGCGGCAAAGGTGAGAAAAATTGTTTGGATGGAAGTCGCCTAGTGTCACACAACCTCCCTCCTTCCATAGTGCTACATTTACAGTGTAAGCTAGGTGTTGGAATGCTAGTAGATCCCAGAAGTCAAGCTCCTGAGCAAATGGTGCCTTCCTTAATACTACCTTTACTGCTCTTTCCTAGAGGGATGCTGTATGGTTGATAATATATGGGCCTCTGTCCAGGTCCCGGCTGCCAGAGTGTAGGAGTTGTGACAGGATTGTGTGACGTACTGTATCCACCACCAAGTCCTTCTCCCAATCCCCCTCCCCCCGCCAAGCCAGAGGGCGGTATGCTGCAGTTGAATGGGAGATAAAACAGCCAGTCCGCCTTCCGCCGTAGGGCAGTGTAAGTGCTCCCTGGCTACTCTGCGTCTACCTCCTGCCCAAGAAAGTAATTTGTCATGATTTCTTGTTCTTTATTTGTGAGGATTACTGATTATTTGTGACAGCTGTTGAAAAACAAATGATAATTTCCACATGCATGATCACCCAGTGTGTACTGAAACATGTCTACTTGACGTCCACAGAAACATGAAAACAATTAGAAATATCCAGGGTGCATTATCTGATTTTGTTTTAAATAATATTTACCCAATGGATCTGTATGTAGTAGGATTAATTCATAGAATATTACTAAATTATTTCAAAATTATGTATTATTTTAATGAATGCAGAACTGACCATTTAATCTGTAAAGAAGTTTTATGTGGTTATAATATGGAATGAATGTTGTTAATTGTCTCATTACAATTCTATGTTTGTAAAAGTTTGGGGACTATATCAATCAAATCATAATGGGATCATTCAATATAATACAGCTCATTGGATATAATCCCTTACAAAATGTCTGCCGCTTCGGTGCTATCTTTGTTAACATTCACCTTAGGGCTGGGTGGGTCACATGACCTTTACGAAAATATATGTATTGACGATCTTATCGCAGTGGCGAACACCGTGAACACAGCTAGCCAAAACGCGTTGTCTTTTACTTCCACTAAATAATTAACAAATTAGTCAATAACTTAGGACCATGTTTCCATAGGAAATGTGTTTTTGAATTGCCTATATCTTTGGAGTCATTAGATGAATCTTCACACAATTTTAAAAAAAAATGTGTGCCGGTGATTCTTGTTGCACATAGAAGGTTTTGGGGTGATCCTGCAAGCGGTGGGCAAGAAAAAAATGGGGTAAAAAAAGTGGGTTTCCCATGTTAATTCCCATAGGAGGTTTTTAACATGATCACAGCCAAAACCGCTGGACGGAAATACACCAAATTTAGCAAAAAAGTAGATTTTTGTACAGCAGATTGTACTTTTTGTTATTTGGTGGAAATCCATTCAGCAGTTTTTAAAAAAAATTGAGGAAATGCAAATTTGTATATCTAGGTTACGAATACCCTGACCCTCTAGCCTTGGTCCAGCATTGAAAAAAAACAACAACAAAAAACCATCTGTTGCAAATTTGTGGCAAAAAATGAAAAAGAAAACAAAGCGCAGTCTCTCACACTTGTTTTTAATCAAGGTCCCTGGGGCATTATTTAAAAAAATTAAAAAAAGGAAGGGGGTGCATGGGGCCCTTCTCCTAGGTCTTATGAAACTCCTGGGGAAAAGGCACTCAATATTATGTATGATCTTGAAAGAATATCTGTGTGTGGGGCGGGAGGGAGGGGATTGGAGGATGCCCCCCTCATAATCCCCGGGATTGCCATCCCACTGGGGCAATTTATATAATTAATGGGGGGGGAGCTGCAGTAGCCGGCCCCCTTGTGCAGCCATAGATGGCTCTGGGGGCTGGCTCCCGCTACCCTCCGAGGTGCCCACCCTCGGGAGGCAGCTGTCTGTTTTTGCTAGGTGGGAGATGACATCTCCAAACAAGCAAAAGCAGACATAACTCTGCTTTCTCTCAAACTGGAGCCGTCAAAGATCTCCTGTTTGCAGAAAACAGAGTTTTCATCTGTTTCCCTGCATGCAAATTTGTGTGCAGGGAAACAGAGGAAAGGATTGCTCCTGCAAGCAGGGAGCTACTATTTCAAGCAGCTCCTTGCTTGAGAGAGCAATGCCGGCTCCCACAGGACGTGGTGTGCTGGCTAGGACCGCAGGGCCCTTGAGGCTCCCCTGTGGTCCTGTTACTTTATCTTTCTCTCTTTTCAATCCCATTATGGGATGGTAAGAGAGAGAGCAGTGCTTTCAAAGTCATAGCTATGTGATAACACTGCAGGTGAAAGAGTTACCTGTGGCCTAGTGGTTAAGGTCTCAGACCCCTACACCAACGGTTGAGTGTTCAGGTCTAGATGTGTCACTGGTCTTTCCCCTACTTTAATTTCTTTCCAACTTCAAATATTTAAGGTACACCCCGAAACATGATCTCACTCTTTTTACTTGACAAATACATTTTATTTTTTTAATTTGTTTGGAAATATCTCATTTTAGTATATCATTCCTAAAAGCCTTAAAAAACCTCTCTCGCGCTCTCTCTCCCTCTATCTCTATCTCTCTCTCAATCTTTTTTTCTAATTCTCTCTGTCTCTCACTTTTTCTCTCTTCCATCCCATAATGGGCAGTTATAGGGGCTTGGCTGCAGGGCCTACCCACAGGCCAGGCCCTACAGTCAACCCCTGCCACGCAGGCCAAATGCTGTGCATGGGGTTGGGCGGTTATGGGGGCCTTGTTGCAGGCCAGGACCTGTGACCAACCCCTACTAGGAACGGCCAAAAGCTGTGCGTGGTGCAGGGTTGCGCGGTTATAGGGGCTTAGTTTTTCAAGTAGTTATTCAAGTAACTGTAAATCGCGCCCTACGGTAATTATAACTTACGCCTTTGCCCTGCACTGCTAATTGCCCAGATATTACATCACTCCTAACATCTTCTATGACATCACTGATAATATCACTGTAACATTTGCAGTAAATGTATTGATGAGAAAACTGTGCATAGCGGGTGAGAGTTACAGTTACTTGAAATAACTCACTATAACTGCTGAATTTCTATGGTTTTGTGCGAGTAAATTCAGAACCTAACTATAACGTCCCTGTAACCTTTGGGGTTTTTTTTTAGTGAAATTAAAAAAAAAAAAAAAAAACACACACACATATATATACACACACAAACTATAGCTATATATGTAGTTCAGCTTTAGAATGCTTTATATTTGCTGATTTTTAACCAATCTCTTTTGAGCTACCTTTCCTCTAGAAGTCTTCTCAAGAGAGCTCCACCTTTTCTGTAGGCATTTTAGGAATTATTTGAGGAATATTTTTCACCTGCTTTCGCCAGCATGAGTTCAAGGCAGCTGCGTCAGCAGATAAAGCACGGGCTTTTACTTCACTGGTTCTTTCAATTACTGGAATGTTCCCCATAATTCCACCTACAGAGAAAGTTTAATGACAGTAGCTCTACCGTGATTTTCTTGCTGTGCTACCATCTGGGCCCAACTATGAGACCGGGTATTGGCCACAATATCATAAGGACAGCTGGAATTGTCGTAGATAGGGGCAAGACACACTCCATCCTTTGTCTACTTCACTACTTTCAATAAAGAGTTTAAATGACTTAAAGTGTGGCTTAAGTCACAGTTACATGACAGCTCAAAGCTGCAGCCAAAAAAGCTATTTCAACGCGTATCTATATCTATCATCTTACTGAACTACACATCAACCAACCTTCAGAAGTTAACTTAAAGAGCCCCCCCTCCCACCCACATATATAAAATGACATGGAAAAGCATCACACCAGGCAAACAAATACCTGAAAAGCAATGGACAACCAAGCAGAGTGGAACCCTCGGTCATTCTTGCATGTAATGCTTAAGAGAGGTACAATACATAACATGATGTAGCTGGCCATGATGGCTCAATAAACAATGCCAGTGGCGTACCGTACCGAAAAAGATGGGAGCCCTCTGCAGAATGAGCTGAGGGGCCTGGTGTTCTCCCATATCTCACAGATATTCATTGACTTCGGGGGGAATGGGGCACCGTGCAGGGCTGGGGCCCCTTGAAGACGTGCACCCAGCCCCGTGCCTCAGAGACTGCAGAGACTTTTGTTACACTTCTACAATACACCAATCTTCTCTCACCTTGCCAGCTACTATTCACGGCGACTCCCCTCTAAACACTACGCAACACAGCCAAATACAACAGCAACAGGCCACGCTGAAACTGGTCAGCAAGAGTCCCAGGCCGCAAAGGCTGCCCAGCTCTGGAAAGCGCTTCAGAACCTCAGAAATGGTGGGAACGAGCCATGCGAATGCACTTTAGACGGAGCCAGATACACCCACTCTTAAGTATTTTGGTTGAACCACAATTAAAGTATTTTGCTCGACTTTTTCTCATTTCATTTGCTGCATCTGCCTGCCTGCTTCTATTTTCCGTCCGGCTTCAAGCATCCATTCTGTTATGTATAAGCGAAGTACACTCTGGAAAACCAACCAAACAAATACAAACATTTCTGCAGAAAGTGCCCGGGAGCGCCTTCCACCTGCGCAGTTTCGTTTTTCCATCTGACACCTGCGGGGCCTTTTCCCTTCTTTCCTTTACCTGTTCCGCGTACAAAGGAACACGAGCTCCAGGCTCCGGGGAGTCCCCTTTCACATCACACAATCGCGCCCATTGTGGTCCTAAAAGGATTAATGAGCGTGTTTTATTGTCCTCGCGATTAATCTCAGCTCTGTTTTCGCGTGCTGAACCTGGAGGCCCGAGAATCAAAGAACGCCCACTGTACTTGAGCTCGGCAGGCCAGCTTTGCCAATTTTCTTCATGCCTCATTTGATACAAAAGCTATGAAACTTTAGCCCACGAGCAGCTTCGGCTTCGTGTTTTTTTTTCAGGGCAAGTGAACAGAAACAGGAATATTTGTTTTGTTTTAATTTAGAAAACCATTGGTTAAATCCGCCCTTCACATCTGGAAGCTGGGCATCGGTGTCCTCGGCTAACCTGCTGAAACCAGTGAAAGCCCAGAGCGTCTGTTGGTCCCCAGGCAGGAGAGGCCCTCCAGAGGCCGCCTGCATCTCACTGCACGGACGAAGGATGCAAGAGACAACGGGAGGAGCAGAGCTCCTTCTTGGGCTGTGGTATCAGAAGCCTGGCCCGATCCCTCGGATACTGATGTCATTCAAAAACTCATCCACGGCTGTTGTGAAGGAAATCAATCTACATGTTTTACTAAAAGGGCACCAACGGACACTATCGGTGTAATGTAGAAAATGAGTCCCATCACTTCTGTTACTTCTGTCCAATAGGGGCACCAGGTGGCATTGCTACTGCCGACTTAATAATAAAAGCGATTCTTAGAAAAGTATCTGAAATGATGTTGGCAGGAGATGGAAGGAACGTGATTTTAATAACGTATCTACATCTCCTGGAGGGCCTTTAATCAGGTAAACAAGAGGCCTATGGGGGAGAATGCCAGAAACGAGCGAACTACTTCCTAAGAGAACCCTTACGATAACTCATGCGGAGGGCTATGGGCATCCCTCACCCCAGAGTCCTAGTATGGGTTGTTTCACTGCACGGAGGGCTATGGACAGAAGTCAACTCACAGTGCTAGTATAGGTTGTTTCACTGCGTGGATGGCTATGGCCATCCCTCATCCCATAGTGCTTGTAGGGCTATGGTCATCGCGGACACCATAGCGCTAATATAGCTTGTTTGACTCCACAGAGGGTGGTGGACATCCATTACCTCCCCCCCACATAGTGCTAGTATAGCTTGTTTCGCGGCGCTGAGGGCTGTGGACAGCCCTCACTCTATAGCGCTAGTATAGCTTGTTTCACTGCACAGAGGGTGGTGGACATCCATTACCCCATAGGGCTAGTATAGCTTGTTTCGCGGCGCAGAGGGCTGTGGACAGCCCTCACTCTATAGCGCTAGTATAGCTTGTTTCACTGCACAGCGGGTGGTGGACATCCATTACCCCCATAGCGCTAGTATAGCTTGTTTCGCGGCGCAGATGGCTGTGGACAGCCCTCATTCTATAGCGCTAGTATAGCTTGTTTCACTGCACAGAGGGTGGTGGACATCCATTACCCCATAGGGCTAGTATAGCTTGTTTCGCGGCGCAGAGGGCTGTGGACAGCCCTCACTCTATAGCGCTAGTATAGCTTGTTTCACTGCACAGCGGGTGGTGGACATCCATTACCCCCATAGCGCTAGTATAGCTTGTTTCGCGGCGCAGAGGGCTGTGGACATCAGTTTACCTTTCACAGAGTGTAGAGGATGTGTTTGTGAATGCGCAAACCTCAGAAATCGCACAGGCTGGAAATCTCGGGACATGTGTATCGACCACGGACTCCACTGCGCCGAGCAGCTCCGTTCCAACGGGTTGTAGTCGGGAACGCTGACAGAGGGATCAGAGCGCAGATGGCGCTCACTCGCCACAACATTTAGTCGGGCGACCCTTATCCCATTTCTAAGAGGTGCGTTACTAATCAGAGTCTTTCTTGCTGCAGCTGTGCGTGCTGTGTATCTTTGTCCACTCTTAAGGAAAGCACCCTGCCTAGCTCAGACTCTCACTGTCCGAGCTCTGGAGTCTCCGAGGCGCTGGCTGCCTGCATTTGCAGCTTATATATATCTGAAGACGCTTTTTAATCACCATCTCTGTTTAGGGGTCACTGCACGTATTTAGTAAGGAGCCTACATGTTGCTGGTTTCCCAGTCTTATCTGAGTGTAGCGGAATCTTTCAATGTCATGTATAGTGTACCGGGCCTGTGTGTTCCAAAAAGGTCTGACTACTCTCCTTCAAATATACAGTATCAACCATTGTTTTACATCTTTTCTGCCACCATATTTCAAAGTTGTGGTTCGATAACGCTGGAGTAAATTCTATACTGTTGAGGGTGGGAATTTGAGGAGATGGGAATGAAGTGTGCTCTCACCTTCTCCCAAACCTATAACATTGCCCTGGTTATCGGGCACAATAGAACCCTATTGTATGTCCTTTTTAGCCACCCAAGAAACTTGTCTAATGTATACTCCTGCTATGACTTGATCAATGAAGCACTTGTGCTTCTCAGACTCCGTTTGTCCTCGCTCTACCAAAGAAAACTCATGGCACATGAAAACTAGATGTGGTACTTAGAAACAATGACCTGCATTCGTGTGACCATTGTGCATTCGTTTTAAAGTAACAAATGAACAGAGGCACAGGAGCATACATCTCCACTTGCGAGTGATTGATGATGTCCCAATGAGTGTTCACACACCTTCCACCACAGCCCGCGTGACAAATATTCAATGCAGTCACATGTGCCGCAGCACGCGCATCCTGCAAGCCCTCTACTCAAGAGGAGACCTTCTGCTTGGGTAGTCAGACTCTCAGATGCTGCCCTTTCCCTCCATAATTGGTGGTATCTGACCACCAATTGGCAACAGAACGGACCAACAGGTATGAGGAAGATAAAGTTACATTTATAGTAATGCCATTCCTTAGTTTGTAGGGTTTCTTATTCTCAACAACCTCACACTTATGGCATCAGTGCCGGTCACAATGATTGGCTCCTGTATTCAAGGGGGAGCTGGCCAGTACACACAAACAGCAGGCATAAGGGAAGAGGGAGTAGTGGGGCAGATATTATATATACCAAACATCCCAAAGGGTCAAAAGAGATGCAAGCTCTGTTATCGGATGGGAAACCTACCCGTAGTGTTGCACTGGGGAAGTTGACCAGGGGAGTGTATTGGGGGGGGAGGGGCAATCGCCCTTCGGGATCTACAAGCATATTATTGGGCCTCCCACTTGGTGGTCATCAATGAATGGGCCTTTTTCCCACTTGATGAACTGTGCTTGTGGATTGACAGACACGCGATGGGCCCTAGGGGGTATCTAGATACCACATATAAACTGGACCACACTTACACAGGCCACGCATGTGGCACTTTGGGCTTCGGACAGAACACTGAGGCATTTCATATGGGACGGGATTCTCACAAAGGAAACAGCTTTGTGAAATAGTGATCTGATTCCCAAGGTAGGCGGATTATAGGGTTTCAGGAAATAGGACCCAATTGGTATCATTAAGCTGGCAGATGTATGTGGAGAAGACGGATCCAAAACACTGAAGATCTCCAAAAGGAATTCCAACTGGAAACTCAGAAGACTTTAAACACATGCAGTTACCTCATGCCTTGGCGGCACTTGCTCCAATTGATGGCCCCCTAGCGGACACATCCACACTGGAGGTTAGAGTGCTTTCTGAAGTGATTCCAGAGAAAGCTCTCTCTCTCATCTACCAAAAGATTATTCATAACACTCCAGAGACCATGGAGGTTCTCAAGGGGAAACGGGAGGCAATCCTGGGCTCTTTCGAGGAAGTTGACTGAGAGGAAGCATTGGCTGCACTTAGGGAAGTACCCATACGAACTGGTTTCAGACTAATGCAGCTAAAGATTTTGCACAGAACATACTTAAGGAGGACACTACTGGCAAGGATTAGCAGTGCAACAATTGATCGATGCTAGTATAATTGCATACACGCTGGGCCTGCTGGTTAGCACTACAGCAGGGCCTTACAGATATAACTGGCCTGCAGGGTCCTCTTATAGATAAACTGGCAATTCTTGATATCTGGGGTGAAGTTGCACTGCAAAGGTGTGCAAAGATATTCTGTGAAGTGGGTCTCATGGTAACCCGTTGGAATGTGCTAGATAGATGGGGCTCACTACACCCTCGGACTTCGAACAATGGAAAAGGGACAGGGACTGGTGCTCACTGATGGAGAAACACATCAATCTCACAAGAGGGTGCTTGAAAAATTGGGACCTAATCTGGCAGCCATGGAATGCCACATGAAATAGACTCTGACTCTAACTGAGATGGACCATGTAGAAATTACTTCAGGGGAAGGCTGCACCAGGGATGGGAACCTATATGTATTGTCACAAATACGGCGAAGAGGGGAGGCTATTGTTTCCTGTAATGCAAGTAGACAGTGTGTGTGCGCAATGTTGATGTTTACTTTTTTGACAAATAAAAATACAAACAAAACATCCCGAGGGTCTTAACACACAGAAGGAATTGTATGTTCATATAGGATGGATTTGGCTATTTGCTGAAAAACAATGCTTTAATGTTTTTATTGGGTTGTGGTTTTTTAAGTTTGGATTTTCTAGACATACGAAGTGGAAAGGACTGGATTCTCTAAAGTAGAGAACTCTCCATTGAATAGACTTTTGCAACTCTTCAGAAGGAGGGTTTGACTTAGAAGTTTTCTATTTTGTACCTGATACTAGTATCTTTAGGTAAAAGTGTCCCAATGGGTAATGAGACTCCATTTTTGCGTTTACACAAAATGCCCATAAAATGCCATCAAGACTCCTGAGGGAGTTGGGAAGACTGAGGGATCTCCTAAACTACTTGAGTCGTGCATCCAATATCTATGATGTACCGCACATCAACAACACTAACAAGTGTAGGTGACTGTATTCCAGTAGCTCGACCAATTTTGGGACCACATGACAGGCCAGCGGGATCCTTCTAGTCTAATCTCTCAAACCTATATGATTACATTACACCACAGGGGAATAACTATTTGAAATTATGAGGGCATCATAAGTACCAGGATACAATATTTTCGGAGTATGATATATGAATACTCCAGAATTTGGTATGTACGGAAGTAGATACTACATATTCAACGCAATTTTGCTCTGCGCAGTGGATTAGGTAGATCATGTAGAAACCAGTACAAAAGAGGGCACGCAATATTGTTTTCACAGTTGTGTTACTTTCACAGTTCCTCATTTGTGCTGGTGCATAAAATGGAGCGAGATCATATGTTCTGTTGTCCATGAAGAAGATTTATTGCAGAAACAAGCTGAAAAGCTGTAATTGACAGTGTGATAACTATCAATTACTACTGGTACTTAGAATGAATGCTTTTGATGCAGTGCTTAATTTATGCCGATGTTTTATGGTGCTCAGTACTGGGACTGATTTGTAAACAGGGGCACCTATTTATGGGCAACAACCACATGGTGGTGCTGTGTGTATATTTTTTGAAGACAAGTTTATTAGTGGAATAATAAACTATTTAATGAATCATAAAAAATTATAAACTCGCAGTTTAAAGTGACATGGGTTGTGCCTGCTGTAGTGGACAATCAGTGATTAATGCCTTAGGCCCTGGCACTTCATTTATTTACAAATTAAGCACTAGTTTGATGTTACTGCCTTACAGCAGTTCCGCTTGGGTTATACTGACATATCTGGGTATGTCACCCCAGTACATGAGAGAGATATATACTGAAAAAAACAAAGGTTAGAATGGTGTTATAGTTAGGTTGACGTTTTACCCATACAAAACCATGGAAATTCAGCAGTTATAGTTACACTTATAGTTATACTTATGTTAAAAAACCATAATTTGTGGCCTAAAGTTACTTAATGGCACGAGTTATAGTTTCTTCAGATGGTTTTGTATAGGTAAAACTTCAAAATAATTATAATGTCCCTGTAACCTTTGTTTTTTCAGTGAATTTGTATTTTTTTAAACGTAAAGTAATATATAATTACTTTACATTAATACAACCAAATGCGGCCAGGTCCTACAGCCAATACCCTGCATGCACCCAACCCAACCGTGTGCGGCAAGAGGTGACAACAGGGCCTGCCAACACCCTGCATGCACCCAACCCCAAGGGGCTCACATATTTTGGTATGTGATTGGGTGTATTTTTTCCATTGGATTTTGGATCCACGGATGCCTTGCAGATTTTCACTGGGAGGTCTCCCTGAGAGTCGCAGTGGATTCACGGATCAATCAAAAAAGAATTCTGAGAACATTTTTCCCAAGCGGGGTTCCTTAGAGACCCCTCCTCTGTCCCATGAGGTCAGGATACCAGTATCCTGACCCCCTCCAGCCACCCCAGGCCAATCCGAGAAAGAAAATGGCAGCAGTAACTTTCCTCTCGCATTGTGGCCAGCTAGTCAGTGCCTTGCTTCCCACCCCGGATCCTCAGACCATCCGTGAAGGATTAGCATACCTTGATATCTATATTTCTTTTAATAACTCCAAAACTACTGAACGAATGTACACCATATTACAAAAAAACACTCTTTTTGGACCAAGATCTAGCTTTCTGTCAAATGGTGTAATTCCACGCGGCGGTTCTGGGATGTAGTTGTGTCTAAAATCCCTAGTGGAAATTACATGGGGAACACGCGTTTTAGGACCTCCCCTTTATCTCGGCTCCCGAGTAACAAATCACCCCAAAACTTTTAAAACAGCAGCAGAAGTGAGTGGCAAACTAGTTTTGTACATTTCATGAAGATTTGTCAAATGGCACCAAAATTACAGACAAAACAAAAAATGCTTTTCCTATGAAGACTAGGTCTTAACTATAACTATCTATCGCCAGTAGGTGATTATATATATATATATATAATGACCATTATATGCGACATTCCGCCTGATTTTTGTCTTTTACTCAACCCGTTTTTACTGGTCATAAGACTCTGTGCACTTTACTCCTGCTAACTAGTGGCAAAGTGCATGTGTTCCCTATTTAAACATGGTAAAATGTACATATTCCTGACATATTTAATTTACTTACGAGTCCTAGTGTAAGGTACTACCTGTACCTAAGGCTTGAAAATTGAATGCTACTAATGGGCAGCAGCACCTATTGTGCCACACGCTAAAGTAGACCTATAAAACATGTCTCAAGGCCTGCGCCTTCAGCCTGTGCGAGCAATTTTAAATTGCCGTTTAGACCTGGCAAAGTAACCCTTTTGCCAGACCTAGACCTTCCTTTTAATACTTATAAATAACTCCTGAGTTAGGCCCTAAGAGCCCATATGACAGAATGTTTGGTATTTAAACAGAAGGACATGCATATTTAATGTTTGATGTGTCCTGGCAGGAAAACCCCAAAAATATTTCTTCACCATAGCAAGGCTGGCTCTCCTATAGGAGAGCACTGGTTTACCTTATAGCGCAGCTTATAATGCCTAACTGCAGTTTAAAAGCAGCTAGAAAAATGCTTTAAGGAATCATGTTAATAGTAATTTAAAATCCAACTTAATTGTCCTAATAGTGCCCCCTAGGTCCTGGATCCTTGCCTGGTGTTTAAGTGCACTTTTCCTCCCTAAGAGCCGTGACTTCATCATTTTTTGCCAACATTTCTTCCGAAGACCCAGCTGGAGACCGTCAAATTACTCACACACCCACTCACAGACCCACAAAACCACTCACAGACTCACACAGCCACTCATACACACACTCACACATCCAGTCACACACCTATCCAGCCACTCACACACCCACTCACAGACTCACAGAGTGGGACAGGCTGCATGCAGGGGGGTTGGATTAACATCATGATATCTTCTATGACATCACTGATAATATCACTGCAACATTTGCAATACAATTATTGATGAGAAAACTGTGCAAGGCAGGGGTACGAGTTAGAGTTTCTTGAGAAAACTAACTGCTGAATTTCTATGGTTTGGTGTGTGTAATATCTGAACCTAACTATAACATCCCTGTAGCTTTTACACATATACACACACACACACATATATATATATATATATATATACACATATACATGGGGGCGTGGCCTGCTACCGATGGAGCTGCACGCATAGTGCGACGCTCCCGGGCCCGACGCATGAATCCTGCCATAATAACGACCGGAGGTCTTGAAAATTGAAGAGAGGTGGTCGGAGAGCATGCGGCACGGGTAGGGACTGCGGCGCCCCTACTTTGAGGTGGATTTTGCCCAAAATTCACCCCGACAACTCCGGGGGGGGAGAGCAGCGGACCTGCGGAGGTGAGGACCCCCAACGCCATTAATCGAGGAGCACCAGGGGTGCAAGCACCTTTGTCCCCAGCAGCATGAGTAATGATATGAAGCGGAGCACCTGCGGACCTTGGGGAGCGTGGTGGAGAGTGGATGAGGTGCGGAGTCCCTGGAACTTCGGGTGAGAGAGGGAAGGCCCCGACGGGTGGGATCCCCGGCTGCCGCGAGGCCGGAGAGAACGTGAAGGCCGCCTACTGAGACGGGAGCTAATACCGGCACACTGAGAGGAATCGGGGGCCTCAACCTCGTGCACTCCAGAAACCCATGATATCCTGCACAACGGAAGCCCAGTTGGAGGGGGAGATCGAGGACACCGGAGCAGCACTCTCCCCTGTTTACCAGAACATTATGCAGATGCCGTCGTCCGATGCCCTGCCGGAGGTGAGATTTTAGCACTGCCTTTCTGTATTCACAAGCTGCCATAACCAGCGACCAGCACGTGCATAACTGTGAGAGAACCCTCTCGTGGACAAGCTGCCCAAAAACAGAGAATATCCCACAGTGCTTTCCATGTGAGAGGACTGGGAAAGGGCGACCCGGGTTGGACGACATTGACGAACGGTACCACCTTCTACTAATTCGAGCGGCCATCACCTACCTGAGGCCAGTTATTCACCTATTACAATGGTAAAACCCAAAAAACATGACAGGCCATCAGCGGGGGATGCCTCACCCACTGGAATCCACCCCCAACGCCCGCCAAGGGGTCACAAGCTGGACATGAGCAACAAGAAACAACTCTGGACACTGTGCTGCTGGCCATTAAAGAATCCCGCAAAGCACTTGAACGCAAGATTGACAACCTTACCACAGACCTTTCCCTTTTACGAGATGACCACCGTAAACTAAAGGAAATAGTGAGTTCACATGAGAGGGGGTTTCAGCGGCACAAAAAACCTCATCTTCAGAAGTTAAAGATCTGGCCTCCCGGCTGAAAACATTGGAGGCAAGGGCTGAAGATGCCGAGAACCGAGTCCGACGGAATAACATCAGACTGGTGGGGGTTCCGGAGGGGGCAGAGTCCATCGCAGCTAATATGGAAACGTTCTTGGAGCAATGGCTTAGAGACACGATGGCCCCAGAGGGCTTCTCAGCATTTTTTGCAGTGGAACGAGCCCACAGGGTCCCGGGCGGGCCCCCTCCACCAGGAGCTAGGCCACGGTCGATAATCGCCAGATTACTCCACCACAAGGATAGGGTATGTACATGTAGGGAATGTACTGTCGCAATCCCGCCAGCAAGGAGAGATTCAGTTGGACGGTCAAAAAGTCATGATATTCCCTGATTTTACAAGAGAGACACAATCACAGAGGGCATCGTACATTGCAGTAAAACGCACCATGTGTGAGCATGGTATAAAGTATGCCATGCTCTTTCCGGCTAAACTCGGAGTGGAGTACGACAATAGGACCCATTTTTTCCTCACCCCTCAATTGGCGACGGATTGGCTCGAATCACTGAACATCCACTGCAGATCAGACCGCGATCGACCTTCTCGAAACCCAGGGAAGAAACCCAGTGGATCTTGAAAGAAGACCACAGAGGCGGCCCCATCGAAACATCAGTCACTTCAGGAGATGCGTGATGCGGTGGAAACAGCAGCAGCGCTGAGCGGAGGAGCTTTCCACTCGCGTCAGACCCCGGATGCTGCATCGGACGTTGATTCAAGCTGCAAACACTCCTCAGCATCCTCCCGAGACACTCTTATCAGCTTGCCACCAATCACCCCGAGAACAGCGGACAAGCTTATATGACCTTCCTGAAGGAACAAGCTGGCAAATGAGCTAGAGTCTGTGGGTGAACCTCGCTTTGTTTGGAGGCCCTGCTAGGTCCCACCCGTGAATATATGACGATATGACCCTGTATATCACTTCCTAACCGGCACATTCCATGTGGTTGGGCCTGGAGAGCGGCCCGGAGCGCTACCTCTTGGTCTCTGGCACACCTCCTTCCAATAGGGTGATAATTAAGATTACAATAGTTGTAATGGTTTGGACGGGGAAAGTTGTAGGTACCGGTCCTGGGGAGAGGGAGTTGCAAAGGGGTTTTGATTTTGTTTTTGTTGTTATAAGGGTACATCATGCACACCTACTTCACAGCCCAGACAGTTCACACCTCAGATTACTGATCTCAATAGGTACATCCATTAGTTGTAATAGAGCGGAGTTTGCAGGCCACCTTCACGTCCCTCCTTAAATTATGGCCACAGAATACAAGATAATCACATGGAATGTTAGGGGCCTAAATAACATGTCCAAAAGATACATTGTCCACAATTTTCTTAAACGAAGGGGAGTGCACATAGCTATCTTGCAAGAAACCCATTTGTTAGAGCAGGAGGTTAAAGCCCTGAAAAAGCGCTGGAGGGGACAAATCTTCGCCACTGCCCACTCAGCATTTGCGAGGGGAGTGCTAATATGGATCCGAACAGGCGTTCCATTGCAGGTTCTCCATACCTTGATTGACAAGGAGGGGAGATATGTAGTGATTTCTGGTAGATTGGACGGGAGAGAGGTAACCCTTGCGGGACTCTACGCCCCAAATCACGACCAGGGGAGATTTCTAGATCGACTATCGCTGGTCATGAGCACGCTCCTCACCAGCACCACACTAATAGGAAGGGACTTCAATTGTGTAACGGATGCCACAATGGACAGATCGCACCCACCATTGTTGCAATCCACAATCCATAAAACAGCACTGTTCTTTTGGCAGTGGCAGAGACACTGGCAACTAACGGATTGTTGGCGCAAACTTAATCCCCTCAACAGAGAATATTCTTTTTACTCAGCAGTCCACGACCTGCATGTAGGACTGGACACCTTTTTGGCCTCTCCGGATGTACAATCTGCAGTGGCGAAGGCCGAGTATCTTGGCCGCACCATCTCAGATCATAATCCTTTACTAATTTCTTTGACCTGGTGCGGCGAGAGACCTTCGATTCCCACTTGGCGCCCAAGAGCAGAATCCCTTGAGGACGAAGCTTTTAAGGCTCTACTGAGTACGCATATCACTGATTTCTTTAGGAACAATGCTGAAACTGCTTCGTCCAGATCTATCGAATTGGGAATCCTTTAAAACAGTGGTCAGGGGATATTGTATTGGCACGACTGTAGGAGTACGTAAGGTGTTGGAGACTGAACTAGACGTTCTCGAGGATTCCCTTAGAGACCTCGAACGCAAACACCCGACACAGCCCGACCTCTCAGCACAACTAGAAGAGACAAGGGCTGGAATAGCGGAAGCTAACATTAGGCTGTCCCATTTCGATTATAAGCAATTTTTGCAGAGGCAGCACGCGGAGGGTGACAAGGCGGGTGCCCTCCTGGCCTGGTTGGCTAAACCACCTCAGCATCAAACCATAGGGGTAGAGCTGGAGGCTGCCCCGGGTACTAGAGTGTATGGACAGAAGGAGATCAATGCTACCTTTCTCGAATATTACTCTGAGCTATATGCCCCTCCCACCGAAGTACTTCGCGACGCTCAATTACAAGAACTGGGAAACCTCAACCTCCCTACACTGTGAGTGGAGGATAGAACAGCCCTGGCGACTCCCATATGACTCACAGAAATAAAGACTGCAATTCAGAGTATGGCCAGGGGCAAGGTCCCGGGAGCGGATGGTCTCCCCCTGGAGTTCTACCTTATGTACCAGGATTTATTAGCTCCCCAACTCAGCATATTATATGCGGAGGCATGGAATAACAATAGCTTGCCTCCTTCCACTATGGAAGCTATAATGATTCCTCTTTTGAAACCCATCAAATCCCCCACGGACGTTCGACCATACCGCCCACTATCAATGTTGAACTTAGAATATAAAATACTAAGCAGGGTGCTAGCTAACAGACTTCTACCGCACATGTCCTTGTTGATCCATCAGGACCAATCGGGATTTATCCCACAGCGTAGCACTGCCCAAAATATTCGACGATTGATTTCACTCCTTCATGCCCTGCCTTCTGATGCATCTAGAGCAGTGATCATCTCGATAGATGTCGAGAAGGCTTTTGACAGCCTGCAATGGGAATACCTAGAGCGAGTCATGCTGCAGCTGGTACTGGGGGAAGTTTTTGTTAAATGGACGAGACTTCTTTACACAAACCCCACGGCGCGAGTGCGCACAGGCCGTACAATATCCCCTTCTTTTGTCATAGGTAGGGGCACCAGACAAGGCTGCCCGCTGTCACCTCTACTCTTTGCCTTGGGGGTTGAACCTCTTGCCCAGTCGGCTAGATCCCAGAGGTTTTATGAAGGCATTACAATTAATGCCTGGACACATCATATTGCCCTATATGCGGATGACATGTTACTTTTTCTCCAGAACGTAGAGGCCGACCTGCTGGGAGCAATGACAATGTTAGACAACTTTGGTGCTGCATCCGGGCTCCGGATTAATTGGGGGAAGTCGTCCATTTTTCCGGCTACCAGGGACATCAGAGAACCAACGGACAATCGGGGCCTCCCGTGGTCCCCGTCCACATTCAGATACCTAGGGGTCAATATCTATCATTCTGCTGAAGAAGTACTGGAGGGGAACATACAGAGCACGTTTAGGAATATCAAAAACAGCATGGTATTCTGGCAGACACTTCCGTTGGCGGTCACTGGGAGAGTTGCGCTGATTAAGATGATAGTGCTGCCTAGAGTGTTATACTACTTCGCAACCATTCAACTCGTAATACCGAGGTTAGTATTTAAAACAATCACGTCCTTGATTACAGGATTTATATGGGGACCCAGCAGACATAGGATTGCGTTGCGCACCCTCCAGAGATCGACAGTGGAGGGTGGTATGGCCGTTCCCTACTTCGAATTATACTACTGGGCGAGAGGCCCTGAGGGCCCCTCTCCACTGCTCCCGAGATAGAATTTTGGGCATACTACTAAACCCCAAGAAACAGAATAGACCGCTGCCGGTGGAATGGGAGGCACCACGTTACTGCTGAGAACAATACCTAAAAAGAACGCACACCAGAGCTCCATACTCACCAGAAGCCCCCCTGACCTGCCTGAGGTCTATTGCGGAAAATCATGCGATAGGGGGCATCGCCCGATTCATATCATTTTAGATCGACACCATAGGGGCTCTGTATAATAATGGGAAACTATGTACCTATGCAGAACTGCAAGAAAGGTTCCAGCTCCCACCAGGGCTGTTCCTAACCTATAACGCGATTGTCAGAACTCTTCGTAAGCAGTGGGGTACAGGGCTGGAGGAACCCCCCAGACATCCTACCTGTGACCAACTATGCACTATAGGAGACCAAGGGAGGATGAATCAGGGATATATACCTCTTTGCTAACCAACACATGTCTTCCCTTAAGTAAACTTAAGACCAAATAGCAGGGGGAGTTGGGTGTTACAATAGACGACGCACAGTGGTCCAGAATAACCTCACACATATACACAGTTTCCAGGAATGCCAGGTTTAAATTAATAAATGTATATGTCTTTCATAGGGCCTACTTAACCCCCTATATGATATCAAAGATTTATGGTGTAGAAAATGCCAGTTGCCCTCGCTGTGCAGAACTGGCAGCGGAATTGTTGCACATGTTCTGGAGTTGCCCACTAATTGGGGATTACTGGGCGGGGATATTTGGGGCGCTCTCCACATGCACGGGCAGAATATTACCCCGAACAGCCATGGTGGTGGCCTTGGGGGATTTCCCACCCCCCAGCAAGCATAAAATCACAAACCGGTTCATAGACCTGGCCCTGATATTAGCAAGGAGAGAAATAACCTCGCACTGGAAAGATCCGAAGGGCCCACAGATAAACCGTTGGAGAAATGCGTTAATTTAATGGGCGGAAACCGAAGGGACAGTACTACTGAGGGAAGCTCTCAGAGGCCTAAGAGCTAGAGACAATGCTCAGCATTGGAGTACAATACTGGACAATTTTAGAGCACCCGACACTTCTAATTCTGATACTGAGGCTAATCTATCAGAACCGGACCCTGCATAACTAACTAAGATACTCATATAGGAGATTGTACAAGAGGACAAATATGTTATCTATTTGTGAATTGATCAAACACATTTATGCAAGTGATAGAATGTGCAGAAGGGAAAAGTGAGGGGGAGGGGGGATCACAAAATTGGGAAGTTATTTTGTTATGTATGCGTTATCATGCAATTATAAAGCAATAAAAGATTTTAAAAAAGAAAATATATATATATATATATATACATATATATATATATACACATACACATATTTACAGCTGGAAACATTTTTAATTTTAACTTCTTTGAAAGGGAATTATTAGTGTCTGCTGTTCCTGCGAAGAAAGTTGGTGTTTCTGGCCTCTGAGAATGTGAGGTAGGTATGATGTCTGGTATTCAACATCAGGTCGCTTTTAAGATAAAGTTTTCCATTTAAAAAAAGTTTGTGTTTGCTGCACTCTATAAGCCAGCTCCCTGAAAGGATATGCTCCGCTCCTATGAGTGTGCATTTATGACTGTGTATTGCTTATACAAAAGATTTCGCAGTGCTTGTTTGCATTGGCCGAAAGCTGTGAGTCAATAGAGCGCCAAGATAATGTACCATTCCCTATTATTGACTCCTCTTAATTCGAAGACGACCAATGCCTTGGTTCGAACAGGGCAGTGTAAAAAATAATTCCTGAAAACCATTCACTTCAAGCAGAAAGAACATATTTAAACAATTATCAGTCTCTGGGGGTCAGAGGTCATGGCAGTCTCACATCATTTCCTCTTGCTAGCTGAGGTTTTTCTTAACCTGCTTTGTTGACTCAGTCCAGTCCAGAGGTCAAACTGAACGAGTCATTATGCGCAGCAGTAACAGTTGGGAACGTAAGTCTGTGCTGCGAAGCAGATCTTTCCACTTTTCCTGCACTTATTGAAAATGGCCGAAATGCATAGTCCCTGAAAATCATGTTTTCAAGCCTTTCTGCTGGACCCACTGGTGTGTAAAACATGCTTTCTGATGACAAAAGCTCAAGAGCTGCCAGACTTTCTCCTATGAAAAATAACTAAGATACTTCCAAAGAGCAGAATCCTTATGTAGATGAACGTGTGCTATATGCACTCCCAGAAGCGTCTGGTTCAGAAAGGTACAACTGAAGTATGAGAACCCGGCGCTGGGCTGATCAGAGTTCACAGGGCAGTGAAAACTAAGCCTCGCTTATCAGAATGAGGCAAGAATTAGGAGGTGGGGGAGAGAGAGGGTATCTACACTAAGGCGGAACACTCACTCAACAGAAAGCTGAAATACACAACGCAGACACATTCTTTTCCAATCACTACAAATTCAAAACGTCTTAGGAGTACATTATCGTAACCAGAGGGACCAACAGTGAAGAGTCCATGCAAGACAAGCTTCGGGGAAAGTTTGTGACTAATAATAATAATAAAACCAATAACGCACGGAGCACTACAAAAAGCTGCCATGGAGCACACGATATCTGAATTTGATCACATTATTACAAGTTAATCAATGGTATTTTTTAATCGGTTTTGGAAGGAAGGCTGAGTTGCCTCTGACCAGATTCAAGCCTGTAACCAGGTCAATGGTCAGCATTACGCCCACTGGGATTTTGTTGGGTTTAGTTTGTAGAATTTAGGGAGCCAGGGTCTGCGACATGATACAATGTCGGGATTTAGAGACCGATGTCAGAGTGGGAGTGGTTGGATGTGACTGTCCCCGACGTGTCCTGTAGTAAAAGAAGTTTTACTTGCCTCTGTTTGTCGGGACATATTTTTTTAGCTTTCCACACAGACATCTTTCTTTCTGACCTAAGTTATTCCGATTTCTACTGGCTAGTCTTCATTTTCACTAAAACACACAGTATTCCAAAACCTTTATAAATACACAGATAGACTATTCTGCTCTAGATTGTATGGTCTTGGGGCACTATATTTGCCACTAATTGTGCACTGTGCAATCACCGACAGACTGCAGGAAGAGTGCTTACAAACAAGGTTCTGAGAGGAAAAATGCATGTTGCTGGAAATTCTAGCTTTCAGACAGTTCTACCAAGTCACATAAGATCTCAGTATTCTTTTAATCTCAATCAATACCTTCTCCTTGTTAGGACTGAATCTTGGCAGAGTAGCAGTTTGCTCGAATGTGCTAACATCCTAGCTGTGCAATTTCCTTATCAAGAATCCAGGCAAAGAAAGAAGGGACCGTTTTTGCAGCTCTGATCTTTAAATTTAAAGTTATCAAACTTGTTAATTGAAGCAAAAATAATTCAGCAGACTTGGCTGTATGGACAAGAGACACTAGAAAAAGTACAAGCAACGCAACATTGTTATTCTTGTAATGGAAGTTTTCATTTCCTTTTATTACGCTTGAGATGCCTGGCCACAGATAGGTAACCTCAGAACCAGTACAAAGCTTCCAAAGGCCCAATCTTCTCTCCACAATCCAAAAACACGAATGGACATTGATAGAGGACATGGGATATAGAGGAAAGGGGATTAAAGACTCATCATTCAAGTCACTGTAGTGAATAACCTGCTCTTTATCAGTGAAACAAATTCTTGTGAACGAGGAAGCTGACGAGACCAGACTCATCGAGATGAGAAAAAAACACATTTAACTCTCATGGCTCTAACTGATAATCTGGAACCATGAGGGTTCTGAGGCCAGGCAGTGATGCATCTTTTCCCACATAATGTTTTTACTGAGAAAAACCCTAGCTGGAGTTCGTACACCATGCATTTTGCAGGAACAAATCTATAGAATCCCATTGGCAAACTTGTTGCGTATTAGATCATATCTACCTATGGAAGAAAAAAAAAAGCCAGTTGAAAGAGATTATGACTCAAAGGGAACAAGAAACAAAGATGATATTCTTGTTTTGCAGGAGCCTGCAGTTTCAATCAAGCCTCTAAAGAACATGGGCATAAACATTATGCTCATCATAAACTAAGTTTCAAGTAATCTTCACATTACCAAAACTGGTACAGCCTCCTGAGACACTGACAAAAATAATGTGCATGAAAATGTATCCATGCCCGCTAACAATATCAAGACAATATACTGAATGTCAATCTGGTTTTATCTCTTTACTTGAACCAAACGGGAAGTAACTTTTCCCAGTGACAGCATCCCTTTGAACTTTTAAAACCTCTGTAGGCCTAGAACCTTTAAGAACTGGCCCTAATCTCTTCTGTGTGTAGGGAATCATACTACTCCATAAGTGAAACAGCCTAAAATCCAATAATATTTGTGTATAATTTTACTGATCCATACATTTATTTAGGTAATATCTGTCTGACTTGGCTGCATATACCATAATTTATAAATTTAGCAGCGCAGGTGAGCATGTCTTCATTGTGTTGTAAAATGTAAGTAGGGTTGATTAAGGGCCAGCCATATGGTATAGTGTCTCTGAAATGGTTTTCAGGGCCAGTTTAGATTTAGTCACTATCAGATCCGTGACTGAATTTGCCAATACTCTTTGGCTGAGGTTGTGTCATTCTGCAGGCAAAACACGTTCCATTTTCTTTAATTTTTTCTTTTTTTGTTTCTTAACTGATAGAAGACGGTGGGTGTAACTTTAGTCAATAAAATAAAAAAGGAACTGTAAGTGTGCAAAAGCGCTTTTTTGGAATTTTTATGCCTGGCCTTCCCAAATAACGAAATGGTTCCTTACCTGTGTTATGCGGCTTTAAGTATTTTCTGGACTCGCAAGTTGTGCATTATTATGCCATCTAGTGGTTGGGTCCGGAATCCTTTGTATAGTTGTAGTCCTTTCGCTCTGTTTGTTATATATATTTTTTTGAGTCAACGGTCCCATCATTCTGTGTCTAATCCAGCCCTTTCTGACATCATACACCTTCCCTGGAAGCTGCCATGCGTGGTCATCATCTTCAGATTATTTTTTATTTTGCAGCACACCCTCACCTTCTGGGGAGGTGGATGGGTCGCATGTGAATCCAGAAAATTCTACAAGCTGCAAAACTATGCCTACAGGCAACAAACCATTTTGTTTTGCAGCATGAATCTTTTGTGGATTCACAGGCTGGGCTGAAGATGAGTTAGAGCTTGCAAATAAATGTCTCAGTACTCTTTGCCCTAGTTGAGCTTCTTTGTTCATTTGAATGTCAATGCAGTAGAGTCTTGTAAAAGTATGCTCTGAATACGAAGTAGCAGCTTTGCAAATATCCTGTAGTGATTCATCTGCGTGAGAGGCTACTGTCGCTCCTTTTTTGCAAGTAGAGTGTGCCCATGGTTTGGTCTGGAGATGTACTCCTGCTGATTCATGACATAGTTGCATTGTCTGTCAGATCAATCTAGAAATGGTACTCTTTGTAATTGGTTTTCCTTTGTTGTTGTCTGTAAAAGACACAAAGAGTTGTTTCCCTCTACTGATTGGTCTATTTTTTTCCAGATAATACGTTATCGTTCCTCTGGCGACTAACGCGTACAGCGCTCTTTCCATTGCAGTTTTTGGATCTTGAAAGAAACTTGGTATTTGAATTAATTGATTGATTGATGTGCAAAAAAGACACAACCTTCAGCAAGAAGTGCAGGTCTGTCCTCATGACTATCCTGTCTTTTTGTATTGACATGTATGGTTCTTGTATTGTGCCGAGTAACATTTTCTTGTTGTTGGTCTTCTTGTTTCACTGAGAACTGCATTCTCTGATAGGCTTAAGAGTCCACACTATGTCCTCAGGAGCCAAGATGCTAGACTTCGCGTTTTTGATTCCTGATGGGGAACTCTTCCCCCCTTGCATGGAGAGTAGATCCTGAAGGCCTGGTAGTTTCTGTACAATGTCTTGTGCAATTTATATTTCTGCAAACCAGGTCTGTCTCAACTTCTGTGGTGCGGTTAGAATTAGTGTCATTGGTGATTGTTTGCATTTGTTGATCACCTTGTGTAATAGTGTGATTAGGGGATAAACTTATGCAAATTTCCCTGACCAATCTATCGACAGAGCATTCCCCAGGGATTGGGGGGTGGGGGTGTCTGAATGCTAAGCATTGGCATTTTGCATTCTCTGGTGTTGCAAACAGATCTATCTTTGATGTTACCAATTGTCTCAAAAATCTGCTTGAGTACTGTTAATCGGAGTTCCCATTCGTGTGAGGTGGACGCTTGTGTGCTTAGCCTGTCTGCTTGTACATTGTCCTTCCTTGGCAGGTGTACTGCTCTTATGTTTGTCCTGAATGTCCCACCTCCAGATCTCTTGTTCTAGCCTTGACACTACAAAGGATTTTACTATTGTGGTGTCTGTCTGAATTGACAATTAATCCCCCACAGCTGTGTCTGAAAGGTTATTCAGGCTAGGAACACTGTCTTTAGCTCGAACACATTAGTATGTTGGACTGCTTCCTGTTCTCACCAAAGTCCCCTGATTTTGAGTCTCCCCAAATGAGCTCCCCAAACCATATGAGAGGCATCTGTGGTAACGGTTACTGTGGGAGCTGAGGCTGAGAATGGTTTTCCAATTGCTATATTTGTCTTGCTTTACCATTTCATTTCTTCCTGTACTTTCTGTGAGACAACCACTTGATCTTCCCATCTCCCTGTAGCTTGTGACCATTGATTTTGAATCCATTCCTGGATTGGCCTCATATGTAGCCTTGTACGTGGTATGAGAGGTATGCAAGATGCCATTTTTCCCAGAATTTTTCCCACAGTCCTCACTGTCAAGAGACTGACTCTTCTGGTACTGGTGAGCTTCTTGCACTAAAGACCTTATTCTTTTCTTGCAGAGGTATACTTTCCCCTCTACTGAATTGATTCTTGCTTCTTGCTTCGAGAAACTGCTTTTCTTGTTCCGGCATGGATGACGATTTCTCTCGGTTCAGAGAAAAACCCAGATAGTGTACCATTGATATCACCGTGTCTATATGATTTTTGCATTTGTGTGGTGAATTTCCTTTTACCAGACAATCATCTAAATAGGTGTATACATGTATTTCCCTGTCTTCTTAGAAGTGCAGCCATCACTGTCAAACACCCTGTAAACATTCTTGGTGTAGACTTGATTCCGAATAAGAGCAACCTGGATGGGAAATGCTCTCCGTTTACCAAAAAACACAAGTACTTCTTGCACCTATTGTTCACTGGGATATGGAGATATGCATCTTTTAGATCTATTGTTGCCATAAAATCTCCTTTTTGCAGTTTTGGTATGACCTCCTGCAGAGCGGTCATTTGAAATTTAGTTTTTTAATGAATTGGTTTGGGAATCTGAGATCTAAAATTGACAAAGATTTTTCTTGTTTCGGTATCAGGAAGTGTGTTGAATAGTTACGCTGGTTGTTCTCGTCCTCAGTCACTCTTTATATTGCTCCCTTCTGAAGTAACTCTTGTACTTCATGTAACAATATGTTATTTTCCTCTTTTGTACGGGCCACTTTTTTTGGGCCCTCCTTAAGGGTGACCTGATTAGTTGCATGCAATAGCCAAATCGCATCATGTTTAATATCCATTTGTTTATTTTCTCCCGCTCTCTGAAAAAATCCTTTATTCTCCCTCCCACAGGAATTGTGTGTGTGAGGGGGTTCTTTTGTTCACAGTCACTTATTAGCTGGAGTTGCCGCTCTTAACTGCCCTCGAAAGGGTTGTCATCGTGTAGATGGATACTGCCACTGCTGCACCTGTGTCTGTGTTTGACTGGAGCTTTGCACCCCCTGATGCGAGGCCCGCCTTGGAAACTCCCTCTCTCTACAGGTGTGGATCCTCTTTTTAGATTTCCCCTGAACTGCAAGTCCCCCATGGATTTTGAGGTTCCATTATCCTTTTTTAGCTCTTTTTAATGTGTCATCCACAGCACTTTGAAAGAGTTGCTCACCATTAGAGGGGGTGTTGATTATATTTGCTTGGGCCTCGCACTTGAAATCAGACACCCTTGACCAAGTGCGTCTTCTTAGTGTGGTGCCCGCCATCAGTCTGCTTGCTGTATTTGCTGCACCCAGAGCTAAGTTCAATCAGTTATTTGTGATATTTTTCCCTTCTCTGAGGGATGCTGCTCTTTTCCGGTACTGCTCAGGGAGATGTTTCATGAGCTCTGCCATCTCTTCCCAATGCTAACAGGCATATCTGCTTAGCAGTGCGTCAGAGTTGGCAATGTGCCGCTGCTTAGCAGCTCTCCTTTAACAATTTCCTTCCCACCATATCCATTTTCTTGCTCTCCTTGTCTGGAGGCAGGCTCGATGTTGTGGGAATATTTGCTCTCGTTTTTGCTGTTGCTGCAATAAGAGGGTCTGCTGGCACTGTGTCTCTGATATAAGGTGGGTCTTTTTGAGGAATGCTTATATTTCTTTTCAGCCCTTGGTGTTACACACCTGCATGTCGCTGGCTCTTTGAAGGCCTCCCTTTCCTAGTCCAGTATGCATGGCAATATAGGGAGATACTGAGTCTTGCTTTTGAGATGGTAACAAGGTCTTGAGCAAAAAGCAAGATGCTTTTTCTTCCTCCAACTGTACACTGTACTTATGTGCAGCCCTTCTGATGAGCTGACTGTGCATCCTGATGCCATCTGGTGGTGAAGGAGTCGAAGAGTAAATGTCTATTCCCTCTTCCGGGGAGTCTGTTTCAAGATCTTTCCACTGTCTCAAGGTATCAGACCCTTATGTGTCCTGGAAAATCCCCTGTGAGTCTAGGTCTTCTTCCACCTCGAAGATCTTGTTCTTCCTCCTTCAGAGGTTCGGATGTTGTCAAGGGTTTGAGTTGTTTGGCGTCTTTTATCCCCTCAGTCTTTTCCATTGAGGCTTTGGGCTGAATTCTGTACAACTTCAGAGAAGTGTCAAACTCTTTCGTCTTCTGAAGAATTGCAGCTATCTCTGCTTCAAAACGCTTTTTCTTGCGTTTGATTTCAGCTGACTAATCTTCGGCTTCGAGCAGGGGTGCCAACCTTCTTTTTGATATCCTGCATTCTGATGCCGAATTTTCACTCAATAGCTTTTTTGCCTTGTCTTCGATCATTTTTCAAAGCTGTAAAGCTTCTCTGAAGTCGTGCTGCCTGTGGTATATTCGAATGGGACCTGAAGGTCTTACTCGCTGTGGACGAAAACATTGACGCAGAGGCAGCTTTTACTGATTTAGAGTCTGATGAACAAGACTTGCCCACCCACATGCTTCTTTGGCATTACCTGAATTTTTTTTTTTTTACCTCACCTTTCGATGTTCTTTTTTGACGCTGTCAACCCTCATCTCTACGTCTGAGCCCTCTCCTTTGGCCACCTCAGTGATATTTCCTACTCCTCGCTCAACAACCCCATCTCAACCAGCAATTACCTGTTTCTGGCCCTGCATGGCATGATGTGCCTACCTCTGTTTTTCTCTCACCTTCAGAGTCTTTGGTTTAAACACTGCACAGGTGTTGCAGTCGCTTCAGTGATCTATTGGAAGACAGAGGTTACACACCTGGTGGCTGTCCTTATGTGCAAACTTGTGGAAGCACCTTGGGCAGAAACGAAACAGTGTATTTCCCATGTCACCAGGAACAGGGAGCCCCCTGCCCAGGCATTCTCCGGTGTTACCCACTGTGTGGAACCTTATTGACTCCAAATCCGATGTCTTTTTCTCTGGTCTCTCGAACTTTCAACAAAGCTTCCTTTTTTCTGATGTTTGAAGAGCCTTCAGTGATGCTGCCAGACCCAACAGTGGGAAAATAAATGATCTGAAGATGGCGACCACACGTGGAAGCATCCGGGGAGGGGTTATGACGTCAGGAAGGGCTGGATTACACACCAAAAAAAACGGGATGGACGACTACTACTATACAAAGGAATCCGGACGTAACCGCTAAATGGCAGAGAAATGTAAAGCAGGTGTATCCAGAAAAGATTCACACTGCAAAAATATATTTAACAAAGAAAGTGGGCTGTAGTGAGATGGAGCATATGAGAGTGGCCAGGGATGCATGAAGGAGGGAGCAGCACGGGGAGAGGCATCTGAGGGAGACTGCAACAGGGGGCAGGGGGAGAAGCATACAACAAAAACAGTAACACGGAGCTAAAGGGCAAGGGTGAGAAGTACATGGGGGAGAGACCAAGCAGCCACGTGGGAGAGCGCAATTGCAGAGTACAGCAGGCGAAGACAGGTGTCTGGCAGAGGAAGGGGTGAGAGAAACATCGAAAGAGTGCTGGAAAACACATTGACTCTTATGGAGTGCATCACCAAAAAGAGAAAAGTAGTTCCCTAAAAGATAACAGTAGAAGGACAAAAGTCAGGCAGTCAAAAGGATAGTACAGAGGCTATGCTCCAGAAGAGGAACAAACAAGGTGTACGAGGACAGCCATCAAATAAGAAG
The DNA here is from genome assembly GCF_031143425.1 of Pleurodeles waltl. NCBI lineage: Eukaryota > Metazoa > Chordata > Amphibia > Caudata > Salamandridae > Pleurodeles > Pleurodeles waltl. The sequence continues at coordinate 197,435,287 of NC_090442.1, forward strand.
GCAAATGAGAGTAAGCAATGTGTAGTATGTAAGCTCCTCCAAGTTCTTAATAGGCCCACAATACGTCTTCTGCAACCAGACAGTTTGCACTTACGGGGTTGTTCGAAATAAATACATTTTGTGTCTAATTTCGGCCATTACAACACATTTGCAGTGACTGAAACAACTATAGAGGCCCACAATCTATTTTTGGGTTTTATTTGCAAAATGCTAGATGACATCAACAACTAATAAGGATAAACAATTCGGCTTCATAAATTAACATTTGGCAAACTGACTTCCTTTCCTCTTTTTATGATGATCTTTTTGACTTTGTTGTTTCATCTTGAATCAGGTACAAGGAAACACAAATGTATGGTCCACTGGTTAGTAAAACTCACCAAGGTACTCAATACGGGATGTTTCAACTCTGTCCTGGAAACGACAAGATCAAAATACCTCCAAAATTAACAACAAGACATCGCAATGAAAAAGAAACACAACTTGGTTGTAATATACCCAGACAAGCTGTGGAAGCTCACAGGCTATTTTTGTGACATCTGGGATTTCTCTACTTGTATGTTTAGCCATGTTAGGGATTTACAGTGCTCAAAGCTACCACTGTTCACACCACATTAAGTGTGCATTGTGGAGCAATCGGATACCATAGCAGTTGCAGGTGGACCCTACATTAACCCAACAGTCTGGCTGCCTATCCTGAAATGTGTGGCTTGGCTCTGCTGGCCCTAATCTATTCCTGCTATTCTTTACAGTCTGCTACAATATGGTCAGCAATGACAATAGCCCTGTCCAATTAGTGCATCAACACAAGTCAGGCAACGCTTAGCACACATCATGGTTTTAAATACAAAGCCACAGACGTTTCTAACAAAATTCTGTAATCAAGCATTTCCACCCCCTGCTTTTGTTCTAGATGCCTAAAATTTGCAACTCTCTCCTTTTATCTTCGAATGAAAGAAAGTATGATCAGCTTATTTTAATACTAAAGCAATACATGAAATGAAAGCCCAATGCTGAGGGATGGACTAGCACTTAAAGGCCTTTTGCAGCATTATTACCCTGAACCAATGGCAAGAGCCTTTAGCAAGGCGTGGCTTTTAACATCTGGTATGGCATGAAGTAGAAAGATGATAGCGATATTGGAATGTTCCAGCTACTGAGGATAGACTTGACTGTGCTAAACAGGATGAAACAAAAAGATAAGAGTTCAAATATCGGAGAACAGGGTGTATACCAGGTATTATTGAGCCTCCACTATTCCATTATCTTCAATGTAGGTCCAAACATTTCAATGCTACTGCCCACACTCGTGGCCATTAAAGGCTGTCAACTATGCTCTCCAGTTACGGGCCAGAGGCATAGATAAGGGTTCATAACAAGGGGGTATAATTAACAGCTGTTACTTTCCTGCAAGGAAGGGCAAAAAGGCTATAAGCATCGGCAGCGAAAAATAAGGACAATGGTAAATGGAGATGCCTCTCATCAATTACAGGCAAAACTAGGACTCCATTGTCCCCACAATCTATCTTCTGCTTCATCCACAGCATCTTCCATTTGAGACACAGCTGTCCAAGTTATTCCCCTTGTTTTGCTGAAGGGCGAGTGCAAGGCCATTTCAAAGAAAAGTAGAAAAAAACATTTACATTTGTTTAGGTTTTTCCTGTTTTCTAAGGCTGACTGAGCTGGCATTTCCTCTTTAGCAAAGCAATGGGAGGAGCCCAGGTAACAACACTTCAAACAGCAGCTGCAGTGGAAGAAGCAGGAGAAGCATAGGAGGATGAAACTGTTTTTGGCAATGATTCAGGTGAAAGATCTGCTTCAACCTCACACCCTATATTCCTCAGTCTGCCTTTAGGCCAAGAGGGACTTGCAGGTGGAGAAGGAATGCAGTCTGCTGGAATACCACCACACAGGAGGACAGGGGGCTAGAAATCCCAAAATGCTGCGTGAGTCGGCCTATAACAGTAGTTATAGCCCACTCACTAACTGAGCCTTATGATTGGATGTCTAGCTCCCAAAGCTCCATCCAGGATGATGCTAAATGTTATCTCATGACAAAATCAGAAGAGCAAGGGGAACAGACTTGAAGGACAATGAATTAGGTAGTATCAGGATAATCTCACTGGAAGTGTACGGGCCACAAGGTGTATTCAGTAACAAAGTATCAGAGCTTGAAATTCAATCATTTATTACAGGTTGATATGTTAAGGTGATGTATTTAAAGAGGCTTAATCTGCATCAAGGTTTTTATCTCTCTCTGTAGGCGCTGTGAGAAAAAAAAAAGGTTAAGCTACTGCAAGGAGTCAGCCTAGAAATCTTAACTGGTAAAAAGTTCCCAGGGTATGCTATTTTGTGAACATAAAATACAAGAGGCACTCATTATAACATGAAAAATAATAGTACTCATGAGTCAGTATACATAGGCAATGTTTTGTCATATATTTCTGAAAATTAATAGGATTATTTCCAACATAATCCCCAATTACAGTATCACTGTCCAAATCCAAATAGTAGAATTAATTGATCTGTTGTTCCAAGTTTACTATGATCCAAGGTCCAAGTCCAGACTTCTCTAATCAAAGTTCAATCATATTCTTCAAAAGATGATATAGCTTATTATTTAAACTTTAGCAGCCGCATCCAAATTGATAGCCAGTCAAGATTTTCTCATAATCAAGGTTCAATCATATTCTTCAAAGGATGATATAGCTGATTATTTTTAAATTTTAGCAGCCGCATCCAAATTGATAGCCAACACGTGTTTCGTCCGGGAGTTTCCCAATGACTTCATCAGGGCTGTAAATTATATAAGTAGGTATTATTATATGTGTATCCATATTTCCTAATTAAAAGGGAGAGACCTTCACCAGTGTATGGACATAAAAAAACATATGAGAAAATGTAAAAAAGGGGTGAAGAAAATATATGAAAGGAATATAAAAATTAGTGGAAAAGTTGTGGAATGAAATGTGAACACAAAGGTGGGATGCAAACATATGTTAGTTCTCAGTGCACCTTAATTCCCAAATGTAAGAGTATCGTACCCTTAGGTATCAAACAACATATATTATTATTAGATACTATGTCACCCATTCTTGAGTGAAAGGTGAACATGGTGTTAGGATATATGAATTAGTGAATAAGTATCAAAAAAACGAAACTTACTTAAATCGCTCTTATTTACTGAATATGAGCTGACCCCGTACCCTAGTGATGTCCCTTGCTACTAAAAACCCGTGCAAATGAGCCATACTCTTACCTAAACATATATGTAGATGCGTCCTATCTATATCATAAGTATTCCTTACAAGCGAATCCCAGAATAATTCCGTTAAGCAACTTATCTGCTATGTAAAAAAATAAATATAACTATCAAACATGTCCAACCAAACCAATATCAAGAAACAAATCAGAACCATAGTGAACCCTAAAATCCCATATTTATCTAATCAGAGTTCTTATCAAAATTAATATGCCCTATTAAATAAATTCCTCCAATATAAATAAAATAGGCCAAGTATATAAGTATATCGTAATCATATCTCTCTCCTAAGTCCCTTTTTATAAAAGCATTACTACTATGTCCTATCCTGAAATCTTGAATAAACTTATATCTAAAGCATGTAGCTTACCTAATATCAGTTATTTCAATCCACCTTCCAATGAGTCAAAACGTGAAGCGCTAGTACGCGTGTGTATCGATCAAGTATCAAAACTCGAGTGTTCATGTCTGGGTCCCTTATATGAGACCACAGACGAAATCTTGCGCTACCGATTAAATAAAGATAAAAGAAGGACTAAGAGTTATGGCGGCCATCTTTAGAGTGAATCACATCTTCCAGACAGAAATTTAGAAAGTAACCATAAAGAAAGAACTACAATACTGGCGGCCATCTTGGAGGGATAAAGTATCAAAACTCGAGTGTTCATGTCTGGGCCCCTTATATGAGACCACAGGCGAAATCTCGCGCTACAGATGAAATAAAAATAAAAGAAAGACCAAGAGTTATGGCGGCCATCTTTAGAGTGAATCACATCTTCCAGACAGAAATGTAAAAAGTAACCATAAAGAAAGGACTACAATACTGGCGGCCATCTTTAGAGTGAATCACATCTTCCAGACAGAAATGTAAAAAGTAACCATAAAGAAAGGACTACAATACTGGCAGCCATCTTGGAGGGAGTCTCACAAAGACCTATAACAATGGTCGAAAAAATAAAGGAACTACCTTATATACCGACTATCTTGAAATGATTATATCTCCAATAGTAAACTATTAAATAAAGACCTGGAGAGAGCATTGTAATACATACCCTAATAGGAGTGCTCATATTAAAATGAGATGTCGTAAATAAAATTCAAATACCCACCGAAATTATAATTTTATGTGTTATTAGCAATGAGTGTAAAACAACAAACCATCTACAGTGAAGATTAGTAAATAGTTTTAAAGAAAATCAGTAATATATAAGGAAAGTACAGTCAATATATTAGTAATATTTGAATAATATATCCCCAGAGATTATATATCTAAACTTCATAATGTAATTGGTTACAGAGGTTGTTACATTGCATCATTTCGTTAATAATCCTACCAAATACAAAGCATGGATCACAAAATTGAATGTACACTACTTTCACAGAAAATAAAATTTCATCGCCAGTACGTGCTATCATTGACCAGTAGATACATTAGTTAAAGTGAATTACATTTCACATTAGACCAGAATCTCAATATACCCAAATGATGTAAGTTTACAAAATGTATATGAACTTATATTAATGACAAAATTTAGTCAAATATCATATTGACAATATTGAGATAAGTTACCACTGCTGAATACTGTTAAGATGTAAAATATGTTATCCCTAGTCACCAAGAAAGTATTCAAGTTCCCTATCCGTATTTAAACCTGTCTCAACTGCCTTAAATCGTAATATCCACATGGCCTCTTTCCTCCTTAGTATCAACTCTCTATTACCTCCTCTAGGATCAATTCCTACATGCTCAATACCAAAAAACTCAAACGATTTGTAAGGTCCTTGAACTTCACATGATATTATATGTGCTACTAAAGGATATCTACAATCCTCATGTGCAAATGCCCTGGCATGCTCACCTATCCTAGCCCTTAGTGGACGAATTGTACTCCCCACATAGTACCGGTTACATTTACAAAGCACCATATATATCACAAACGGGGTACCACAGTTAATATGTGTTGTGATCCTAAAGGTCTTTCCCAAATTATCACTAAATTCTATCCTTTTACGGATTGCCCATTTACATAATCCACAATGCCCACAGTTCTGAAAGCCTATTGTGTAGCTGGACAGCCAGTTCCTCTTATTGAGATCTAGGGCAGGGATGTGGAATTCCTATCGCCCGACGCCCGGGACATCTTGTTTGGGGTCAAGGGCAACAAGTTTTTATGTTTACTTTGTCCTTGGGACAAGTAGGCCCAACCCTCTGCAGCACAAACCCTTTGGCTGCCTGTTTACAGAGAGTGGAACTCTCTGCAGTTGAGGTAATGTGTTTCCAAAAGATAATGCTGTTCGAACTTGTATTTATGGTTCATTATTTGAAAACCTTCATTATTAGGGTGAGTGCTGTATATAAATGTTTTAAGGTCACACTTCACTAATGACGTTGGTTCCAGTACAAAAAATAAATAAAACGTGTATACACATGTTTGAAAAGTTTAGGCTATGAGGCCAAGTATAATGCTCCCAGAATGCTCTCTGATTAGATGCAAATGAAGTGTCATTTAGTAAAATGTTTTGATGCATGTTAGTATTTCCCAAAAATATTTCTAATGGAAAATCAGTGTAACCATTTTCAACATGATTATGGGAAGCATGAAAATAAACAAACACTGACAAAGCCAACTGATCTGACATATTTTTATAAGTCTTTTAGTTTCATCAATGCGTGTCTTGTTTTGACATGGCTTTTGTAACACTTTATTGTTGTGGGAGCTACCAGGCCCTCAACATTGTAACAAACGCTGGCCAAAAAAAACCCAAAACGTTTTTGAACTCTAAAAGCACACGTTGCCACCAGTGGCATAACAAAGGCCCCGCAGCCGCCCTCCAGGGGGCCCCTTCAGCACAGCACCTGCCCTGAGTGAGTCTGGAGAGGTGGCTCCTCCATGTTCTTTGTAAAGGGGCACCCTCCAGTTTCGTTACGTCACTGATTGCCACTGTAGTTCCTGACACTGAACAAAACTACTTTGTGTGCCAATATGCTCCTTGTGGAAGAGAAGAATGCGATCACTCACAGTAAAGCCAGCCGAAAGAGAGAGAAATAGAAGTTTAATAAAAACAAAATGTCTTTGTTAACACCAGACCTAATTAGGGACCAAGACCCACATGTAGGTAGCTTTTTGCATGTCGCAAACAGTGACTTTCGCTGTTTGCGACGTGCAAAAAGCACATTGCGATGCACAAACCCAGTTTTGCGATTCGGTGACCTGGTTACCGAATCGCAAAACAGGTTTGTGACTCGCAATTAGGAAGGGGTGTTCCCTTCCTAATTGCGACTCGCAGTGCAATGTAGGATTGTTTTGCAAACGCGGGCGCAAACCAATCGCAGTTTGCACCCATTTCAAATGGGTGCTAACACTTTCACAAAAGGGACCCCTTCCCCATTGTGAATGTCACTGTAAAATTTTTTTTAGAGCAGGCAGTGGTCCTGTGGACCACTGCCTGCTCTGAAAAAATGAAACGAAAACGTTTCATTTTTCGTTTTTGTAATGCATCTCATTTTCCTTTAAGGAAAACGGTCTGCATTACAAAAAATAAAAATAAAATGCTTTATTGAAAAGCAGTCACAGACATGGTGGTCTGCTGTCTCCAGCAGGCCCCCATCCCTATGAGGCCGCCATTCGCAAGGGGGTCGCAAATTGCTACCCACCTCATGATTATTCATGAGGTGTGCATTTGCGAAGCCCTTGCGAATCACAGATGGTGTCAGGGACACCATCCTACATTCGGATCTGCGACTCGCAATTTGCGGGTCGCAAATCTGAACCTACCTACATGTGGCCCCAAATTCTTAAATAAAGTCACAAAAGTGCACCCATGGTATATGTCGTACCCCTATAAAATATTTGTGAACTGTATTTTAGCATGGGTAAATACTCATGTGTAGATTTGCTCATGTGAAAATCTATTGAGCATTTGCAAGTTCATTTTCCCTCCAGCCACTTTCTTCCCAACCCTGGAAGAAGTTCTAATTCTGCCATTGTCAGGAGTAAATGTCCAACCTTTCTTATTATGGGAAAATATTAGAGAGAAGCTGGTGAAAATCTTTAAAACATGCAGGTTAGTAGGTTTGCAGACTCAAAGGCATTCCAGCCCTGGAACTATTGCTTACTGCTTCCTCCAGCCCCAGTATGCAGATCTGCAGAAAGGTGGAAAAATAAGGAAATTGCTACAGTAGGGATTGAAACTGCAAGTATTCAAGCCCTACTATGGTAGTAGCCCTGGCATAATCAGAGAGGCTATTATCAGAGCTCTTATATAATGAGATTGCTGCCATAATTTGGCGCCACACTACATGGCACCGAAGGGACAAGTAGATCTTTTTACAGGACAAGTAGATTTGAGAAGCAACCTGTCCCGTGGACAAGTAGATATTTTAATAAATTCCACACCCCTGTCTAGGGGATAACTCGGATTTAAGATGCCTCTCAAGCTTTTACCTCTACGGAATGTAATTTCCGGTTTAGCACCGACAATACCTTTTAAGGATTCGTCCTGCAACAGAATATGCCAATGTCTAAATACAAGCTTACGTAATGTTTTTGAATTCTGAGTGTAGTCTGTTATTAATCTAACTTTTCCTTGCTCTATTTGGTTGTCATGTACCCTAGGCTTCAATGTATATTCCCTTTGGATTTTTTTAACTCTCTGTTTTGATTTACTAATAAGCTGCTTGTGGTATCCCCTTTGTTCAAAGCGCTTGCACATATCTTCAATGCATGTCTCAAACTCTTCGTCCTTACTACAATTGCGCATAGCTCTAACCATTTCACCATATGGTATCGCAGAAATCTGATGGTAAGGGTGGGCACCTGCTGCATGTAAGATAGAATTACAGGCAGTGGACTTCCTATACAACCTGCTTTGAATACTATTGTGTTCAATATATAGTTGTACATCCAAAAAGTCAATGCTAGTATTGCTGTGCTGGTAAGTAAATTGAACATTCATATCATTTGCATTAAGGTATTTGCAAAATTCAGTAAATTGTTCCACACCTCCTGTCCAAATCATAAGACAATCGTCGATATAACGACCCCAGTACAATATGTCCGAGTGCCACTTGGCGGCCTCTGGGCCCCAGACCCACCTCTCCTCAAACCAACCCATAAATAGGTTTGCGTAAGAGGGGGAGAATCTCGAGCCCATTGCCACACCTTGTTTCTGTCTGTACCAGTCTCTCTTGAACAGAAAAAAGTTATTCAAAATTAACTCTATCATATCTAGTGTCATTCTTGTGTGTTGCCACAACGTGATCGATTTTCTATTAAGAAATGCCTCAACGGCCTTCAAACCTAAATCATGTTTTATACACGTGTATAAAGAAACCGCATCTAAGGTGACAAGTGTCATGTTAGTATCCAATTCAAAATCACTTAGAATACTCAGGATGTGTGTAGTACTCTTAATGAATGATGGTAAATTATTTACCATGGGTTGGAGGAAAACATCTACAAATTCAGATATTTTTTCTGTAGGTCCTGAGATCCCCGAAATAATAGGTCTTCCTGGGGGGAATGGTAATGCTTTATGTATTTTCGGTAAAGTGTAAATACATGGATATCTGGGCCGGGCATTCAACAAATATTCGTATTCATCTTTATCCAGTAATTTCGATTAGTACCAACCCTTCAATTTCTGCTGTATACAGTTGATCAATCTCGGTATTGGGTTATATTTAAGTTTCTCATAACAACATTTATCCTGTAATTGAGAAGCAATTTCCGTCTCATAGTCGTTTATATTCATTATCACTACATTGCCCCCTTTATCCGCTGGTCTGATGATAATTTCTTTATTCTGCTGTACATCCTTCAGGGCCATTTTTTCACCATGACTCAGGTTCGAACCTGAAAAATGTGGCTTAGCTTTATCCAAATCTCTACACACTAAATCAAAGAACATGTCTAACTTATTATTACCAATAAGCTTAGGAACCCATTTGGACTTACTTTTGAGACCACTACTTATACTGATATTATGTGTGATGTCAAGATCATTTACTACCTGAGAGAAAATAATTGGAAATTCCTCATGTTCAGAGATAGACAGTAATGTTGCTGTGTCTTGAATATCTTTAATTGAAAGTTCATTTAAATCTAAACTCTGAATTACATTGTCTTGATTCTGTATATCAGATTGATAAAGCGAGAAATGTTTCTTCAGTTTAAGTTTGCAAACAAATTTAAATAAATCTATTTTCAACTTATTTACATCTCCTCGATCCGTGGGGCAAAAATTAAGGCCCTTTTCCAACAATGTCCTTATATCAGATGTGAGAGTCAAACTGGATAGGTTAACAACATTTATAGAGTCAGTTGTGCTTTGGTTTATACCCTCTTGACCCAGGATCTTGTTTTCATGCCTGTTTTTTCCCTTATGTTTCCCCCCTCGTCTACCCCTTCTGGTCCTCCTGAATATTGTTTCTTCATGTTCAGATCGCGATTGCTTTGCTTTATTCTCATAAGTTCTTGTAAAAAAACACCGCTACCAGGCTGTTTACTTTGTGGTACACTTCCCCCACCACCTTCAATGTCGCTGTCACTGGAAATCTGAGCACTAATGGATGTGGAACCTGAGTTAATAGAAGACTGTGATACTTGCCTAGTGAGATTCGATTGTACCAAATGATCATATTTTCGAGCAAAAGTAAATACTCTTCCTGATTCGTAATCCCTTTCATCCCTTCTTAATTTTCTTGCCTTTCGCTGAGTAATTTCTTGTTGAAATGAGGAGAGAATCTCCTCCAGGATTTTGTAATTTTTCTCTGTAGCCTCGGGAAGGTTAAGCTCCTTAATTTCTGTCTCGAAATACTGGCGGCCATCTTGGAGGGATAAAGTATCAAAACTCAAGCGTTCATGTCTGGGTCCCTTATATGAGACCACAGACGAAATCTCGCGCTACCGATGAAATAAAAATAAAAGAAAGACCAAGAGTTATGGCGGCCATCTTTAGAGTGAATCACATCTTCCAGACAGAAATGTAAAAAGTAACCATAAAGAAAGGACTACAATACTGGCGGCCAACTTGGAGGGAGTCTCACAAAGAACCTTGATTTGAGAAAATCTTGACTGGCTATCAATTTGGATGCGGCTGCTAAAGTTTAAATAATAACCTATATCATCTTTTGAAGAATATAATTGAACTTTGATTAGAGAAATCTGGACTTGGACTTTGGACCATAGTAAACTTGGAACAACAGATCAATTAATTCTATTTGGATTTGGACAGTGATACTGTAATTGGGGATTATGTTGGAAATAATCCTATTAATTTTCTGAAATATATGACAAAACATTGCCTATGTATACTGACTCATGAGTACTATTATTTTTCATGTTATAATGAGTGCCTCGTGTATTTTATGTTTGCAATAGTGCTTTTAGCATCTATCAAGACCTTTTGGGTGTGGTCTTTCAAGAGTGCACCATTTTGAGATTCGACATTCTTCGTTGATATTCACCTCGCTACTCAGAGCGTCTAGTTTTCTCCCAGTATAATACACCCACACGTAGTTAGAGTATGCTATTTTGTGGTTCATGAACTAGTTTGGGGGGGTGACTCATGTAGAATAGAAGGAATGGTTTCTTACCTGTAGCTCCAATTCTCTCGCAGGGGAAGTTCCATGATAGGTCATAAGCACTGAATAGACTCTCCCACTTGCAGGGACCCCGGAGCACTTCTTCAACATATCTTAAGTGGAAGCTTTTGCCTTTCTTCAGGAAGGCCTGTAAAGTCACTTAAGAAGTGGACAGAAAATGCAGCCTGTGTGCAAAGGCTACACTAGCTGAACTCTCCATCTTCAATCAAAGAAAAGAGCCAGCACAGTATAATTTGAGAGTAATTTGTCAACAGAATGAATCTCTGTACGAGGCTGGCCTGGTTTGTAGTGAGTACCTAGGGGTACTTACACTCTGCACCAGGTCCAGGTATCCCTTATTATTGTAGAAGAGGTGTCTAGCAGCTTAGGCTGATAGAAAAGGTAGCTTAGCAGAGCAGCTTAGGCTGAACTAGGAGACATGCAAAGCTCCTACTATACCACTGGTGTCATATGCACAATATCATAAGAAAACACAATACACAGATATACTAAAAATAAAGGTACTTTATTTTTATGACAATATGCCAAAAGTATCTCAGTGAGTACCCTCAGTATGAGGATAGCAAATATACACAAGATATATGTACACAATACCAAAAATATGCAGTAATAGCAATAGAAAGCAATGCAAGCAATGTACAGTCACAATAGCTTGCAATGAGAGCACATAGGTATAGGGGCAACACAAACCATATACTCCAAAAGTGGAATGCAAACCACGAATGGACCCCAAACCTATGTGAGCTTGTAGAGGGTAGCTGGGACTGTAAGAAAACACTGAGGGTTAGAAAAATAGCCCACCCCAAGACCCTGGAAAGTAGGTGTAAAGTGCACCTAAGTTCCCCAGAGAGCACAGAAGTCGTGATAGGGGAATTCTGCAAGGAAGACCAACACCAGCAATGCAACAACAATGGATTTCCAGACAAGAGTACCTGTGGAACAAGGGGACCAAGTCCAAGAGTCACACTCAAGTCGTGAGTGGGCAGATGCCCAGGAAATGCCAGCTGAGGGTGCAAAGAAGCTGCCACCGGATGGTAGAAGCTGTGGGTTCTGCAAGAACGAAGAGGACTAGGAACTTCCCCTTTGGAGGATGGATGTCCCACGTCGTGAAGAAGCTTGCAGAGGTGTTTCCACGCAGAAAGACTGCAAACAAGCCTTGCTAGCTGCAAGGGTCGCGGTTAGGGTTTTTGGATGCTGCTGTGGCCCAGGAGGGACCAGGATGTCGCCAATTGCGTGAGGAGACAGAGGGGGCGCCCAGCAAGACAAGGAGCCCTCTCAGAAGCAGGCAGCACTCGCAGAAGTGCCGGAACAGGCACTACGAAGAAGAGTGAACCGGAGCTCACCCGAAGTCACAAAAGAAGGTCCCACGACACCGGAGGACAACTCAGGAGGTCGTGCACTGCAGGTTAGAGTGTCGGGGACCCAGGCTTGGCTGTGCACAAAGGAAATCCTGGAAGAGTGCACAGGAGCCGGAGCAGCTGCAAATCACGCGGTACCCAGCAATGCAGTCTAGCGTGGGGAGGCAAGGACTTACCTCCACCAAACTTGGTCTGAAGAGTCACTGGACTGTGGGAGTCACTTGGACAGAGTTGCTGAGTTCCAGGGACCACGCTCGTCGTGCAGAGAGGGGACCCAGAGGACCGGTGATGCAGTCTTTTGGTGCCTGCGGTTGCAGGGGGAAGATTACGTCGACCCACGGGAGATTTCTTCGGAGCTTCTAGTGCAGAGAGGAGGCAGACTACCCCCACAGCATGCACCACCAGGAAAGCAGACGAGAAGGCAGCTGGATCAGCGATACAAGGTTGCAGTAGTCGTGTTTGCTACTTTGTTGCAGTTTTGCAGGCGTCCAGAGCAGTCAGCGGTCGATTCCTTGGCAGAAGGTGGAGAGAGAGATGCAGAGGAACTCTGATGGGCTCTTGCATTCGTTATCTAAAGAACTCCCCAAAGCAGAGACCCTAAATAGCCAGAAAAGGAGGTTTGGCTACTTAGGAAGGAGGATAGGCTAGCAACACAGGTAAGAGCCTATCAGAAGGAGTCTCTGACGTCACCTGCTGGCACTGGCCACTCAGAGCAGTCCGGTGTGCCAGCAGCACCTCTGTTTCCAAGATGGCAGAGGTCTGGAGCACAATGGAGGAGCTCTGGGCACCTCCCAGGGGAGGTGCAGGTCAGGGGAGTGGTCACTCCCCTTTCCTTTGTCCAGTTTCGCGCCAGAGCAGGGCTGGGGGATCCCTGAACCGGTGTAGACTGGCTTATGCAGAGATGGGCACCATCTGTGCCCATCAAAGCATTTCCAGAGGCTGGGGGAGGCTACTCCTCCCCAGCCCTGACACCTTTTTCCAAAGGGAGAGGATGTAACACCCTCTCTCTGAGGAAGTCCTTTGTTCTGCCTTCCTGGGCCAAGCCTGGCTGGACCCCAGGAGGGCAGAAACCTGTCTGAGGGGTTGGCAGCAGCAGCAGCTGCAGTGAAACCCCGGGAAATGTAGTTTGGCAGTACCCGGGTCTGTGCTAGAGACTCAGGGGATCATGGAATTGTCTCAAATTCCATGATCTTAGACATGTTACATGGCCGTGTTCGGAGTTACCAATGTGACGCTGTACATAGGTAGTGACCTATGTACAGTGCACGCGTGTAATGGTGTCCCCGCACTCACAAAGTCTGGGGAATTTGCCCTGAACAATGTGGGGACACCTTGGCTAGTGCCAGGGTGCCCACACACTAAGTAACATAGCACCCAACCTTTACCAGGTAAAGGTTAGACATATAGGTGACTTATAAGTTACTTATAAGTTACTTAAGTACAGTAGTAAATGGCTGTGAAATAACGTGGACATTATTTCACTCAGGCTGCAGTGGCAGGCCTGTGTAAGAATTGTCAGAGCTCCCTATGGGTGGCAAAAGAAATGCTGCAGCCCATAGGGATCTCCTGGAACCCCAATACCCTGGGTACCTCAGTACCATATACTAGGGAATTATAAGGGTGTTCCAGTATGCCAATGTGAATTGGTGAAATTGGTCACTAGCCTGTTAGTGACAATTTGGAAAGTAATGAGAGAGCATAACCACTGAGGTTCTGGTTAGCAGAGCCTCAGTGAGACAGTTAGTCATCACACAGGGAACACATACAGGGCACACTTATGAGCACTGGGGCCCTGGCTGGCAGGGTCCCAGTGACACATACAACTAAAACAACATATATACAGTGAAATATGGGGGTAACATGCCAGGCAAGATGGTACTTTCCTACAATCTCCCTCACAAACCTCTTTTGCATTATAGAGATGAAAGGGAGGAGGACAGAGTAGCCCCATAGGCTGCTATTATATGGCTAAAAAAGAGACTGTGCCTTTAAGAACTCAGAGACCACCAGTACCCCATCATGCACAGCTAGTGGAATTGTTTCAGTTCTTTTGAAGGCGATGTTAGACTTGTACAGTGTGTAGCGATACCTCTGTCTATTCTCCAGGGGAGGAGGGAGGGTTGCTTGTGACTTATGGGAATTACCCTACGAGAGAACTGGAGTTACAGGTAAGAATCCTTTCCTTCTCTAATAGGGGATTTTCATGTATAGTCATAAGCATTGAAGAGAATACCAAGCCCATCCCTATGCAGAGCAGGGGAAGAGACAGAGAATGAACTGGAAACATTTAAGCAAATACATTTCTGAGGGAAGCCTGCCCTACTTGAGCGTCTGCTTTAGCGCAGAATCAATGCAGTAGTGTTTAGTGAATGTGTCAACTGACTTCCAGGCTGCCGCTTTGTAAATCTCTGGGAAAGGAATATTGTGTAGCAAAGCGGCAGTAGCTGCTTTCACTCTAGTAGAGTGTGTTTCTGGTCTAGTAGGGAGTGTTTTGTTAGCTTTTTGATGGCATAATAAAATACACAACACTATCCATTGCGAAAAGGATTGCTTAGAGGTGGATAAGCCTGTGCGAAGAGGAACATAGTTCTATTTGTGAATGCTTCGTGTTCTGTCAAGGTAGAATTTGAGAACTCGTTTTACATCCAGGGATGGAGCGATCTTTCCACTGGAGTGTAGAGATTCTGAAAAAATATAGGCAAGGATATGGTTTGGTTGACATGGAAATCCGAAATTACCTTCAGGAGGAATTTCAGATGAGTTCTCATGACTACTTTGTTAGGATGAAATACGGTGTATGGTTCGTGTGAGCGGAGTGCCTGGATTTCACTAACTCTGCAGGCAGATGTAATGGCCACCAGGAAAGCTGTTTTCCAAGATAAGTCTTACGTATGGATTCGAAGGGATCTTGCATAACGTGTGAAAGGACTACATTTAGCTCCCATGGAGAAGAAGGACGACTAATGGGAGGAAAAACCTTTTTCAAACCCTCTAAGTAATCCGTGATGACCGGGGTTTTTAACAAAGATGTTTGTGAAGGACATTTTCTGTATGCAGTAAGAGCTGCCAGGTGGACTTTTATAAAGGAGAACTGCAAGCCAGATTGTGCCAAATGGAGAAGATATGGAAGAATGACATTTTGGCATGTGGTAGGGTCTTTGTTTTTAGATGAACATCATATGCAACATCTCTTCCATTTGAAGGCATCCGTACGTCGTGTAGAAGGCCGCTTTGCTTCCTTAAGAATGTTCATGCAGTCTTGTAGAAGATTCAGGTGTCCATACTGCACTACCTCAGGAGCCATGCTGCCAAACTCAAAGATGCACCATCTGGCCTCCGAATTTCATCAATAGATGCGGTCTGCATGGCAGCTTTAGATGTGGATGGATGGACCGGTGAAGGAGGTCCGTGAACCACCATTGACATGGCCACGCTGGAGCTATGAGTATCATCTTGGATCTCGATTGAGATAGCTTGATGAGGACTGCTGGAATTAGGAAATTGGCGGAAAACGTAGAGAAATCTGCCGACCAGTTGATCTATAGGGCATTCCCCAGAGTCCCTGGGTCGAACTACCTCGCTGTGAAGTTTAGGCATTTGGTGTTTTCTGCGGTTGCGAAAAAATTGATGTCTGGAATTCCCCAGTGTTGAAATACGTCTTGAACAACTTCGTCGTTTACAACCCACTCGTGATTTTCCTGAAGGACTCTGCTGAGAGAATCGGCTTGAGTATTTTGCAATCCTTGAAGGGGAATATCAGTTATCAATAAGTTCCTGACCAGAAGCCATCTCCAAGTTGTCTGGGCTTCGTGTGACAAGGGCCTGGACCTCGTTCCCCCCTGCTTATTGAGGTAGTGCATGGTTGTTGTATTGTCCGTCTGAACAAGTGGTGTGATGGAGCTGAACAATGGACGGAACGCTTTCAGCCCCAGATGAACTGCACGCAGTTCCAGGAGGTTGATGTGATATGTAGATCCTCTGTCGGACCACTAGCCCAGTATTTGAAAGTGGTCCATGTGGGCTCCCCATCCCAGAAGAGAGGCATCCATGACAATGGTTTGAGGAGGAATCTCCTGATGGAACGGTGTTCCTTGTAGAATGTTGGTTGGAGAGCACCACCATTTAAGGGACTGTTTTGCATGCTAGGACAGTTGAATCCTGTTGTCCCTGTCAATTAGTCCCATTGGTCTGCGAGGCACTCCTTAAGGGTCTCATTTGGAGACGAGCATTCAATGTGAGGAATATGCAGGACGCTACTGAGATGAGGAAGGAGGACACCGTTCTCACAGATGGATGAGAAATTCTCATGAGAGCTTGAGACTTCCGAAGGATTGATAAGCGTCTCTCCTCCAAAGGATACATGTTTGCTAGGAGGGTATTGATGAAGGCTCCAAGGTAGTGAATTGTTTGCACTGGGACAGAGATTGCTTTTATATTGTTTATCTGAAAGACCAACCGATGCAACAGATCACAAGTCCAATTGTAGTGAAGTTGTGCTTTTTGATACGTGAACACTTTGATTAGGTAGTAGGTAGGGGTAGACTAACACTTTGTGCTTTCTAAGATGGGACGCCACTACTGCCATGCATTTGGAAAAGGCTCTGGGTGCTGACTTTAGACCAAATGGGGCACTTGGTACTGATAGTGATTGTGCCCCACTACCAAGCTCAAGAATTTTCGATGTTTCCTGATCACTGAAATATGAAAATATGCATCTTGAAAGTCGATGAAGCAGAGCCAGACTTCCTTGGTGTACTTGAGGGTAGACCTGGTGTAAAGCCAGCATCAGTAAATCCCGGTCCCTCGTTGATGAGGCGGAATGGGCACCACCACCTGCTTCTGCAATAAGATGACCACTTCTGCTTGTAATTGAGGATTGTGGAAATTGGAAGGTTTCAGTGGAATGGATGATGGGAGTGTGGAAAATCTGAGACATTATCCATTGCAAACAATATTCAGAACCCATGCGTCTTGCGTGATGTTGTGCCACTCTGCCAAGGAATGTCTCCCCCTACCAAAGCGGGTAAAAGAAGAGGGGGAAGAGATGATTCAGGGTTTTGTTCCTGATGGGTGCTTGCCTCCCTGAGCAGGTCACTGACTCGATCTTCCTCTAGCCTGCTTTCCTTCGTAGGACCTTTGATAGTGTTGTGACTGAGCACCAGTCTGTTGACGACCCGGATACCAATGAGGGGCTTGAACCCTCTGTGACAAGAGGCGGCACTGGAAAGGCCTGAAAGGTTTCCTTGAATCCTTAGGTTTTTCTAAACTGACAGCTTTTGATATCTCTAATTCTGCTTTCATCCTTGCCATTTCGTCATCTGTATGAGAGCCAAAAAGGGTGGTGCCAGAGAATGAGAAGTTGAGAATTCTCTATTGAAGGTCGCCGGAAAGAAACTCTGTGGCAGTATTCACGAGCTGCTAGTACAGAGGAATCTGCTGCTACGCTAATGATTTGATTTGATTTGATACCATTAGTCTTTCATTGAGAATCTCGATAAAGTCCTCATTTTTATTTCTAGGGAGATGTTCAATAAATTGCTATAGTGACTCCCATAGGGCTCTGTCATAACTGCCTAACAAGGCTGTTGCGCTTGCTGCTTTCACAGATATTGCTGCGGTATTGCAGACTTTTCAACCTACAAAGCCAGTTAACAGTTCTCTTTATCTGATGGCAATGTAGAAGTGGGAGCTGTGGCATGTTGCTTTCTCGAGGCTACTACTACCACTGAGTCTGGAGTTGAGTCAGTAAGTAGGAAGGCCATATCTTGGTCGGGAGGTTGATATTTTTTCTGAAGCCCTGAAGGCGCAGCCTTAATGGATGAGGGAGTCAAGGATAGGTCCATTGCCGTTTCCAAGAGACCTGGAACCAAAGGTAATAACGAACGTGAGGCTGACCTTTGCTGTAGGTTTTAAAGATTACAGATGTTGTTGGTGTCGGCGTAGATAGAAGTATATTTAAGTTGTTTGCGCCTCTGACTAGTACTTCATGAAATGTAGACATGTCGTCTACCAGGGAGATGCGTGGTGGTGGACAGTCGGAGAGACTTAGGGAATATCTCCTTATACCAGAAGAAGAAGTCTCTGTGGTGTGTCTAGAACGAGATCTGGTATAACTGCGTCGATGATGTGAGCGTCTTGGAGCTGTAGACGTAGGACGCACCCATTGACAGTTTCTTAAGTGAGGTCTAGAATGGTGTCTTGAAGGAGAACGGGACCTGGGTCTCACAGGAGAGGTTGCCGGTGATGGTTCTGTTGAGGTAGTGGAGGAGGCGCTGGTTATGAAGGAGGAGGCGTAGAAGATATTGGTGCAGGATCCCCTCACGCCTCTCTTGATGGAGAATAGATATGGGAATAATCAGAGTCTGGAGAGCTACATCTTTGTGTCTGTTTTCTGCGAACTTCTTGAGGTGAGGAATTTGAAATCGTGATGGACTTTAGTCTTCCTCTCTCCCTCGACCTACTTTTCGACAACTCGCCGTGGGAGTATACCTCGCTAACGTCAACCTTAATTTTGACGACTCACCGTGATGAGTCGGCAGTGAAAAAGACCTTGATGGCGACCGGTGACAGTATGTCTCAACGTCAAAGGACTCCTCGGTGTCGACACTCTTCGGTGTGACGACGGTGTCACTGTCGGTCGTCTTCGCTCAGACATCGATATCGCTTGTTCTTCAATGCTGACCCATGGAGAGACCGTGAACAGGTCAGCGCTGCACCCCTTCTTGACCAATACCAATGGCATATCTCAGGCCTTTTTTTGACTGGAACACCCTTCAGATGACAGAGCCCTGGTAGAGGACTGTGCTTCTCCTTGCCTTGAAGTCCCATATGTAAATTGCCTGTTCCGCTTTCGCTGCTCCTCCATACCTTCAAGGAGAATCTTCACCCTATCACGTTATCTTGAGGAGTTAGGTATGTGAGTATCTGGAAGACAGAGAATACACACTCTGAGAGTCAGTCTTGGCCTTTTTCCTCCCACACTCTGGACACTTATCAAAAAGGATGGCATTTCTGATAATAGAAAACACAGATTTCTGTCAGGAAATGGCAGAAAAAGGTGGCTAAGACCAAAGACATTTAGTAAAAGACTTGTCACTGAAATTCAGATTAATTTTCCTGAAAAAAAAATAATAATAATTGGTTGAGCTTAACGCTCCTGGATCCTATCAGCAGGAGCCAGAAAAAAGAACTGAAGCAACTGCCACCAGGTGTACATGGTGGGATATTGATCGTCGCTGAGTTCTTAAAGGTAAAATCTCATTTTTGGCCATATAATGCAGCCTATGTGGCTACTCTGTCCTCCTCTTCATCTCTATCATGCAAAAGGGGTTTGTGAGTGAGATAAATTCTGTTGACAAATTACTCTCAAATTATAATGTGCTGGCTCTTTTCTTTGATTTAAGATGGAGTTCAGCTAGCGTAGCCTATGCACATAGGCTGCATTATCTGTCCACTTCTTAAGTCCCTTTACAAGCCTTCCTGAAGAAAGGCAAAAACTTCCACTTAAGATATTCTGAAGAAGTGCTCCGGGGTCCGCACACGTGGGCGGGACAATTCAGTGCTTATGACTATACATGGAAATCCCCTAAAAACAATGGATCAATATTAATCTCAGAAGTTAAAGGACCTTAGATCAATGCTTAAATATTTTAAGGATCAAATGTAATGAGGTGCTCTTGGGCTCCCTTAGTAAACATGACCAAAGGCTTGGATTACGGCACGCTACAAAACCTTTCTGCGAAGCCTTAGATCGTTTTAATAACTAAATCCAAATGCAGTTGGATTTGTGTAAAACTGGTCAGCACTTGCTGTGGTTTCCCTTGTCTTTTTGTTCAGACTTCCTGTTTTTGATCCTGTGCTGAATTTAGTTTTTGCTGGCTTTAGGACTCTGGGCACTTTACCATTGCTGACCAGTGCTAAAGTGCAAATTCTCTCTGTCTAAACTGTATTGGTGATTGGTTTCTCCATGATTGGCATATTTGATTTGCTAGTAAGTCCCTAGCATAGTGCGCCAGATGTGCCCAGGACCTGTATATCAATTGCTGCTAGAGGGCCTGCAGCACTGATTGTGCCACGCATGAGTGGCCCGTAAACATGTCTCAGTGCAGCCTTGTAAACATGCAGTGTCAGTGTGGGCAGTTTTAAACTGCCATTTTGAACTGGCAAGTGCACCCACTTGCTAGGCCCAAAACTTCCCTTTTACTACATGTAAGTCGACCCTAAAGTAGGCCCAAGGCAGCCTCGTGGTAAGGGTGTTTTACATGTCTTGATAGTGAAATAAAGCTAAATATGGTTTTCACTATGCAAGGCCTCTCTCTCCCATAGGGTAACATGAGATTGCCTTAAAATATCTTTAAAGTGTAATTTCCCATTGGGAGCAGATAGAGATGTGGAGTGTGGGGTCTCTGAACTCACAATTTAAAGTAAAACTTTTTTTTAAAAGTAGGTTTGAAAATGCCACTTGTAGAAAGTGGGCATTTTCCTGCTTAACCATTCTGTGCCTATGCCTGTCTGCTGAATACATGTCTGGGTCAGGATGACAGTGGGCTGTTTGTGAATTCACTCTAGACAGTCACACAAAGGGAGCTGAGGCGTGCCCTGCATTTCCTGATGGGTCTTCCTGAGCTAGAGTGGTGGGAAGAGCTGACACTTGTACCTGAATAGGGTTGTGCCGTCCTCACACAAAGCAGTCTCCAACCCCTTGGAGTGTGTATGGGGCCAGGGCAGGGAAAGGCAGGGTCCTGTGCACTACATAGACTTCTCTTTGAAGTTTGCCTACTTCAAAGACAGAAATGGGTATAAGTACTGGACCTCTGACACCAGAAAGTTAGAACACTTCTGGACTGAGGACATTCTGCCAGGAAGAAGAGCTGGATGCTGTAGGAGGGACTGCCACTCTGCCAGTCCCTGGCTCTTCTACTGAGAGTCCTGGCTTGTCAAGTGATGCCAAATCCAGTCCCTGGGCCCTTAGAAGTTTAAGCTGAAAACCTGAAAGAATATCCACGCACTGATGAGCCACGGCTGAAAAATCAATGCAACACCTGCAGAATCGACACAGCACTTGCCTTTCAGTTTAAAAAAGAAATCGATGTAGCACTTGCAGAATCAACGCAGGACCTGTTTCACTGTGGTTCCATCACCACAGCACGTCTGGCTTTTCCACGCACCGCCATTGGCTGTCAATTTCTCATCGACCCCACACCGCAATAAGGAACCGAGGCTGCATGTCCAGAAATCAATGCCTCACTTCTTCTGCGAGGACAGAATCAATGCATCACTTTCCCTGTCTTTAAGAAACTGACGCAGCATTTTGCTTTTTCGGAGCATAATCTCCACTGAGGCCCGCATCGTCTTTGTTTTTGACACATACCAGGTACTTTGTGCTACAAAATACACAACCATTGATTCCTATGGACAAAGACTCATTCAAACCCTCAAAAAGTGGTATTTTTACTTGTGTATGCTGGATTTGTATCATCTTGGGCATGTTTTAACCAGATAAATATTGGCTATTTTTCTAAAATGGTGTAGAGTACTTTTGTGGTGTTTTCACTGTGTTACTGTGCTTGTGTGTGTGTGTGTGTGTGTGTGTGTGTGTACAAATACTGTACACATAGCATCTGAGATAAGCCTGACTGCTTGAGCCAAGCTACCAAAGGGATGAACGGAGGTTATTTTAGCTGTTTGGCTCCCTTACCCTGACTAGAGTGAGGGTCCCTACTTGGACAGGGTGCAAACCACTCCCAACTAGAGACCCCATTTCTAACAATACACAACACTAGAGAGTCTTCTAGGTCAAATCTGGAAGTGTGAGATTATGATTAAAGATATAGCCAATAAGATAAGACCAGATCCTGATGATCACTTTTGGTGTCCTTTAGGGAGCCATCCTCGCATTCACACTGTTCAATCTGTATATGGAATTGGTGAGAATGTTGATGGAGGATACAGGTGTTATGATTCACCATAATATAGACCATTCTCTAATGAAGTGTTCACTTAAAAACTACCTGATGAATCTTCATAAGTCGTTGCCAACAAATTTTCACAGCATAATCTTCTTTTATATTGACAACACAAATGCAAAGGCAACCACATCTCGCTATCTTAATTTCACTTTGCTAACTTCAAGCCAACTCATGCACCTCTGAAATAAAATCACAATATCTGGTTTGACATTTGATGACCAATAGTTACTCTGTAAGCAACATAAATCTATGACTACGTTATATAACGGGAATTCTATAATACAGCTTGGTATCTCTTAAACATCAGTTACATGCTATCACATTCAAGTAAGGAATAACATTCAAATCAAATCCTTCAAGCTTAAAATGCTTTCCAATCAGCCACTGAAAGCTAGAATCAAATTTGAGCTGACCTGCATCAGGTTTCATAGCCCTTCATAATGACCAACATTCCTAATATCTCTCCACAATTAAGATTTTTAAGGGGAAGCAAAAAAAAAAAAAAAAAAAAGAAAACCCTCTGGAACAAAAACATTTTAAGACTTAGAATAAAGACCCTCATATCACTTTTCGCTGCTAGCCAGTCTTCCTCTCAGGAAGTAAAAAAAACTTAAGAGTTCAGATGCCAATAAAACCCTTTACAATTCCCGAAAGAATTGAAAAGGTATCTTTTCAACCAATATCTATCCTCGTAACATCTCTGGACATAATCCTGGCTCTTTGCTCACCCACACTCTATTCTCTTATTCTGAAAGCTTCTATTGCCTCTTCTCTATTCATTATTATATTATTATATATAATGCTATATTTACATTCCCTTCTCAAATTGCATGTCTTTGTGCGATCTGTGACCTGCCCATGCCGACTTTGGTAACTTGAGCCTTCATACCTCAGTGGTTTGTTGCCATCTTTTCCTGTCTTTCTTTTCTTTATATGTTCTATGGGTTATACTTTAATAGATCGCGTTCCTCAATATTGGTGTACAAAATGCAAAGACACCTGTTTCAGGTAAAGCAGCAATATATAAAAAGGTAAAATTAAAAAATATACATAAATGGTAGCCAATAAATGGTAGCCAATTCTGAGACATGAGAATCGTAGAAGTTTAAAATTAGGTGTGGAACAAACTGTTTTGATTAAGAGTTCATTGAATCTGCATTAACTTTGTTTAGGCAAAAATTGCGTTATAGATTATATCTGAACCTTTCAAATGCGTAGTAAATTTAAAATCTTATGCATCTGTGAATTTTTGCCAATTGTAGCCAGTTTAATTTTTGTCTTCAGGATTGTGACACATAGCTTAAGTTGTGAACTGGCATAATTTAATTTCTTTAAATTCATGCATGCAGTTGCATCACTTAATTAAGAATACAGCATAGAAATAATTTCTCAATTTATATAGATTACTTTATTCTAGTGATACATTTTTTGCATCCAAAGCTGCAAAAGTAGTAGCCAAAAACATCACAATAGGAAAGGACTGTGTGTTTGTTTGTCTATACTGTAAGGCACATTGCAAACCACTGATTACGTAATTATTCGGTTGTGTTTACTGTAATAAATTATATATTTCGCTTTCTCAGTCTTTGATCACAAAAGGTGTATATGTTAACTCTGACCAAGTGCAAAATTAAACCTGGGTAATTATGGGTGATGAATACAGATTAGGTCAGTAGTAGACACTAGAAAGATTTCTCTAGTAAACTATGCTTGAGACTCCGCTTAAGAATGACCCAAACTATAGTGACATAGTTGGCCACTGTGGGTACTTAAATAGGTGCTGAAATGAATAAGGTAAAGAGGTTGGACAGTTGTCGTGCCATCCTGCCTATTCAAAACCCTGCTTTCTATTTCTAGATGTGGCAATCTTAACATCAGAAAGACTGTAGCTTTATTCTGGCCAAAGAGAACATTGAATATGAAAAGATGAAGTGTGTGTTTTGATACTGCATTTAAAAAACTTGATCTTGATGAGTTAATATATGAAGGCAATGCTGACACAAAAACAAAAGCATAAGGTATGAATTACGGTGTCAGTGGCCTCCTTCACTCCAATAACCTAGAAACTTCAACTTTAGAATGAACAGAAAAAAGCAACCTATATAATCACTAAACGACTAATCTTCAGTACCTAACTGGCTTATATATGCTAAGTGATACGAAGGACGGGGCACTGTGACCGTGACCGTGTCAGAAGATATGAATGTTGTCATTTCGTACAGCTATCATTAAAGCAATCAATGTAAAGACCAGGTGAGAGTTTGGAGATTACGTTGATAAACTGCATTTATCTGATATGTGCATTCTTTATTCACTGCAACTACATAAAATGTTTACACTATTCTGTCATAAGAAGTATCAACAACTTCATTCAAATTCAAATTTAAAAGTGTATATCAGAAAACAGATGATCTCACAAAAGCCTGCAGTCATCAATCGGAGGTTTGCTCTATGTTACTTAAACTCAACAGCCTCCCAAACTGAACCTTTTTATACATTTCTGTCGGTGCTACTGAGGTTAATTAAAACAGAGAATACAGAAGTTCTCTAATAAAGTTGAAGGAAAGTCTTTACCGGCCTTTGCGAGTATTTTATAGAGTTTGCAATAGGCACATATCTAGCATCTCCTTCCATTTGGGAAAGCGCTGAAAACCTACTTTGCTTATTGGAGCAATTTACCTTATTTCAGGAATACATTAGAGTGTATTTGCCCTTTGCGATTCTGTCAATATACAAACATTGCTTTAATTTGCTCTGTCTCTCGCTAACAACTTGACTTTCCTCCCTAAGTTTCTAGTATATTATTTTGATACAAACTGAAAAACTTCAGTGTGTGTGTGTCATAAACATGTACTTGGTAACTGGGTATTTGGTGTTTCCTCTTTAAAGCATACCCTAGCTTTGTTTCCTGTATTATCTGCAACCTGAATGATGAGATTCAATTTGCTTAAGTATGTTTGCACTTGGGAGACAAATATGGAGCCCTATCGTCTATCTATGCAGGTATTTTGGATACCTGCAGGCTTCCAGTTTGGAAGAGAAATAGCATAGCCCTTCTAACTATGAGAGAAAGTCATAACTAGTAGATAAGCACCACAGTTTACATCGCTCCAAGAATGCAGGCAATCAGAATGCAGAGCCTGAATTGTCAATGGCTCCATACCCACTTTTGAACCTCAAAACACTAACAAATATGCAGAAGGCTGTTCTCGTTCTGTAAGTTTATTACAATGGTAAACTGACTGATGTGCCAAGAAATACATGTAATACTATCCTTCTAAAGTGTGATCACATGTCCCTTCAAAAAGATACATGTATGCTCCAAAAAGCATTGTTTAAACTAAAATCGAAGAAATTCTGCATCATATTTGTCCTAAAATCTGATTTACACATCATATGATAAGGGACACTGAAGAAATTTTTTGTCTTCGAAGACGCAGCTTTTCCGAGGTGTTGGTATGGCCAAACAGATGCTTGCCAACCAAAGAGACTTTGAGGAGATACTTGCATATTGCACATCGGTCTGAAAATCTGAAATCATGGTTTTAATTCCTCTAGCGGTAGTATTAGCTATGCCAGTGGTGCATCACGTTTGTGTTGCTGATAATCTTTCCCTCAGCAATGAGCTCCTGACCCACTTTCCAAGGGCTTCCTAAAGGTGCTTGATGATGAGGTGCAAGAGGTGTTTACTGGCAATGGTAAAAAGGGTTGGGGGCTGGTGGCTGAATCCCAGACTCTGTTTGGGAATGGAGCTGGCAAGGGTACAAGGCCTGGTTCATATTCGAAGGCAAGCATGTGATTCTTAAGATTCCAGGTATGTCCTACAACCGACTGGCATCGAGGACCTAAGAGAGTTTCACAAAGATGAACCTCTTTGTAGTTTCGTCGTGGTGCCAAAATAGCCTTTTTGTGGCATCGAAGTCGAGCGACGACACAGCATGACGCCTTTGGATGGAAGGGCAGGTCGCTCCCCCTGCCGCTGCAGCTCCACCAGCCCAGGCTCCTGAACCCTCCAAGCAAGTCCTGCGTAACCACAGTAAGTACTCCCCCCGCCCAGCCTCTCGCCCTCCCCTGCGCTACTCACCTCTTCTCCTGCTTCCCTCTTCTCCTGCTTCCCTCTTCATCTTTGATCTTCCTCTTTGCTCTCCATCTGTATTCTTCATCTGTGTTCTTCTTTCTTCCCTGCACCCCGTCCTGCGTGTTCTTTCTTCTGTCTTCATCTGTGTTCTTCTTCTGTGCTCTTCTTTCTTCCCTGCACCCCGTCCTGCGTGTTCTCTCTTCTGTCTTCATCTGTGTTCTTCTTCTGTGTATTTCATCTGTTTTTCTTCCTTCTCTTCTGCACCGCGACCTGCGTGTGCTTTCTTCTTCTTTGTCCTTCTTCTGTGTTCTTCATCTGTATTCTTCTTCTGTGTTCTTCTTTACCTTCTCCTTGGCACTTCTCTCTTCTGTTCTTCTGCTCCTCTTCTTCTTTACCTTCTTCTTGGCTCTTCTCTCTTCTGTTTTTCTGCTCCTCGCTCCTCTTCTTCTTTACCTTCTTCCTGGATCTTCTCTCCTCTCTTCTGCTCCTGACTCCTCTCTCTGACCTTCCTCACTCCCCACCACCTCTGTAACCCTCCCTCCCCTATCTTCCTATCTTTTCTTCCTAACTCCCCGCCACCTTTAAACCCCCCCTCCCCTATTTTTTCTCCCCTCTACCTGACCCCCCCACCCTCCGCTTTCCCGCCACCACCACCTGCTCGCCCCCGCCCCCCCTGCTCTCATTCGTCGCCCCACTCCCGCCCCCAGCTGACCCCTCCTCCCTCTTATGGCGCCCGTCCGCGCCTGGACCGCGCCCAGCGCCACGACCCCTGGCCACCAGCACTCCCAAACCCCGCAGCATCGATAGGACCCCGTCACCCTCCACGCCCTAAACCCGGGGCGCTCCAGCACCTGCTTCCAAGCCAACCCAAAACGCACCCACGGACCCTTCGTATGTCACACCTGCAAACTCACCTTCCACTGCGAAAACACCACGCCCGCCAGCCCACGCGCCAACAACCACCTCAAATGCATCCTGATCAACGCACGCTCCGTCCACAAGCACGCCGTTGAACTATGGGACCTCCTGGACTCCACCGGATGTCGCCTTCATCACTGAGACCTGAATGAACGCCTCCTCGGCCCCCGACATCGCCATAGCCATTCCCGACTGCTACAAGATTTCAAGGAGAGACCGCACCAACCAAGTAGGTGGAGGAATCTCCATCGTCTTCAAGGACTCCATCAACGTCACCACCTCCACCGAAGACACCCCCCTCGCCGCCGAACACCTGCACTTCCAGATCCACACCGACCCCAGGACCACACTCAGAGGAACTCTCATCTACCGACCCCCTGGACCACGCGCCCTCTTCAGCGACTCCATCACTGACTTCATATCCCCGCACGCCCTTGCCTCGCTGGACTACATCCTCCTCGGTGACCTCAACTTCCACCTGGAACAGAACAACGACCCCAACACCACCGCCCTGCTCGACAACCTCGGCCTCAAGCAACTGGTGAACACCCCCACCCACATCGCCGGACACACGCTAGACCCCATCTTCTCCGCCAGCAACCACATATCCTTCAGCCACTCCTCAGCTATACGCTGGACCGACCACAGATGTGTCCACTTCACCTTCTGACGCGAGACTCGCCACCTCCGCACACAACCCATCCCACGTCGACAGTGGAACAAAATCCCCGAGGAACAGCTTCTCTCCACTCTCAACGACAACCAACCCACCTTCTCCTCCGACCCCAACGACGCAGCCCTCAGCCTCACGAATTGGATCACCAACTGCGCAGACAACCTCGCTCCCCTCAGACGCCTCCCAAGACAGACCAACACCAAAAAACCTCTCTGGTTCACCGACACCCTTAGAGAATCAAAGAAAACCTGCCGCACCCTCGAGAAAGCCTGGCGCAAGGACCACACCGCAGACAACATGACTGCCCTCAAGAACGCTACCCGCGAACACCACCAACTGATCCGCGCCGCCAAAAGAAATTTCTTCACAGAAAGACTGGACAAAAACAGCCACAACAGCAGAGAACTCTTCAACATTGTCAAAGAGCTCTCCAACCCTAACGCCAACGCCATCACGCCCTCACAAGACCTCTGCAACTCCCTCGCCACCTTCTTCCATCGTAAGATCACCGACCTACATGACAGCTTCGGACACCAGACCCAGCCAACCACCACAGAACCTACAACCCCAGCCATCACCCTCAACGCCTGGACTCACATCAACACGGAAGAGACCAAAGCCACCATGAACTCCATCCACTCCTGTGCCCCCTCGGACCCCTGCCCACACTTCATCTTCAACAAAGCCGACGACATCATCGCCCCGCACCTCCAGACCATCATCAACAGCTCGTTTTCATCTGCTACCTTCACCGAGAGCTGGAAACATGCTGAAGTCAAAGCCCTACTGAAAAAACCTACGGCGGACCCAAGCAACCTGAAGAACTTCCGCCCCATCTCGCTCCTCCCATTCCCCGCCAAAGTCATAGAGTAGACCGTCAACAAGCAACTTACCAACTTCCTTGAAGACAACAGCCTACTCGACCCCTCTCAGTCCGGATTCCGAGCCAATCACAGCACAGAAACTGCCCTCATCTCAGTCACAGACGACATCAGAACCCTGATGGACAACGGAGAAACAGTCGCCCTCATCCTCCTCGACCTCTCGGCTGCCTTCGACACCGTCTGCCACCGAACCCTAATATCCCGCCTCCGCTCCACCGGGATCCAAGGACAGACCCTGGACTGGATCACCTCCTTCCTCTCCAACCGCTCCCAAAGAGTCTACCTCCCACCTTTTCGCTCAGACCCCAGCGAGATCATCTGCGGCGTCCCACAAGGCTCCTCGCTCAGCCCGACTCTCTTCAATGTCTACATGAGCCCCCTCGCCGACATCGTACGCAAACACAGCATCATCATCACCTCCTACGCCGACGACACTCAACTGATACTTTCCCTCACCAAGGACCCCACCAGCGCCAAGACCAACCTGCAAGATGGAATGAAAGACGTCGCAGATTGGATGAAACTCAGCCGTCTGAAACTGAACTCAGACAAAACAGAAGTCCTCATCCTCGGAAACACCCTGACCGCCTGGGACGACTCCTGGTGGCCCACGGCCCTTGGCACCGCACCGAACCCCTCAGACCACGCACGCAACCTCGGTTTCATCTTGGACCCACTTCTCACCATGACCAAACAAGTCAACGCCGTATCATCCTCCTGCTTCCTCACCCTCCGCATGCTCCGAAAGATCTTCCGTTGGATCCCCGCCGACACCAGAAAGACCGTGACCCATGCCCTCGTCACGAGCCACCTGGACTACGGCAACACACTATACGCAGGAACCACCGCTAAACTCCAGAAACGTCTGCAACGAATTCAAAACGCCTCCGCCCGCCTCATCCTCAACATACCCCACAACAGCCACATCTCCGCCCACCTGAGACACCTGAACTGGCTTCCCGTCAACAAAAGGATCACCTTCCGACTCCTCACCCACGCACACAAAGCCCTCCACAACAAGGGACCCGAACTCCTCAACCGCCGCCTCAGCTTCTACACTCCCACCCGTCCTCTTCGCTCCGCCAACCTTGCTCTCGCCGCCGTCCCTCGCATCCGCCGCACCACGGCAGGTGGGATGTCCTTCTCCTACCTGGCAGCCAAGACATGGAACTCCCTCCCCACCATCCTCAAGACCACCCAGGACCACTCCGCTTTCCGGAGACTACTCAAGACCTGGCTCTTCGAGCAGCAGTAACCCCTTCCCCCTAGCGCCTTGAGACCCGCACGGGTGAGTAGTGCGCTTTATAAATATTTATGATTTGATTTGATTTGACCTTTGCAGGGTGTGTTGACCTAGTCTCTTGAGTTCAGCAAGTGTCAGTTAGAAGACTCAAACCCAATGTTTTCTACCATTTTCGGCTGAACTCAGGGTTCCAAGGAAGATTCCTGTGGGAGTGGTCTCTGCCTGTGTCAAGGGGTGTTTAAAGAGCTTAAGATCGACCTTGTGGCATCTGTGGTACTAAAGAGGTGCATGGAATCAATTTGGTCTTTAAAAGAAGGATATGCGTTGGGCGTTTGCTCCACAGAGAGTTCTTGAAACTGCAATTCGTCCACCCCGGAGGCTTCTGAGAATGTGGCCTCTGAACTCTCCTCTCCTTGAGCTGAAGAAGATGACCTCCAGACTCTCACCTCCTTGGGCTCCTGGAATGTCCGACGGCCTTGCCTCTTCCTCATCAGTGCCGGCAAGTGTTCAGACTCAAAGATGTCCAGCATTTAATCAGAGTATTGCAGCTGCATCTTTTGGTAAGTCCATTGCCTTTCTCTCTGGTACAGGATGGTCTTCTTGCAGCAGAACGTATGGCAGGCATCACAGGACGCCTCCATGTGGTCTGGCTGGAAGCACATATTACAATCACCAATGTTCCACAGGTAACTGGTATTACACTTATGGTAGAATCAGAAGGGTGAACATTACATTCCCACATCCTAGGTGCATTGCCAAAAAATAACTGTGAAAATTTGGTTTGTCCAGAGCTGGAACCGGAGTGAGGGGTGCATCAAACTAACTAAGTTGCAAAAGTCCAGGTCCAACTTTAGATGGCAGGAGTATGCAGAGCTTCTGTACCTACCACCACACATGCCACGTTTGTGTGTATGTGGGGGGGGGGGGGGAAGGTGGGAAAGGGGGGCTGATTAGACAACGCAGTACTACACAAGGTAAAGCAGTAGACTTGCATACCTTCCAGTCATCCCATATACCCCAATGGCCATTAAAGTCTGTGTCACGTAAAGCAGGTTTTGCTTTCATGTTCCAATGCCTTTACAGGGATTTAGAATGTTGTTTATGTGTGCTGCATGCACAGATGCTGCTTATCACATTAAAGCCTGTCGTATTGGCATTTTCAATGCTGGGTAAAGTATCAAGAAGAGGTTTTCTTAGTGTGAAGAATTCATATAATAGATGAAGCACTGAATGTGACAATCCCGTAATTATCTACGTTTCATATACCAGTGCAATGCAATGGTTCTCGCATTTGCTCGCGTTAGAGCTATTCAAGTTATAAATTCCTAACTGGACTTTCCTTGCCACACAAACTGAAAATAAAAAATTCAACAGTTGACATAAGCGCCGCCGTAAGCGTGGAGACAGAGATAAAAGGAAACAAGCATTTGCAATGCAACGGGTCTCGCGTTTGCTCATGTTAGAGCTGATAGCGTTGTAAACTCATAACCCGCCTTTTCACCTATTGGCAAAAGTGCATTTATTCACGTAACCCGAAAAAGTGCAATTAACTATGTAAAGCGCTCGACTTCTGCCAAGCAAAATCGCGCTAGTAAATTAGAGAAAAAGTAGTCCACAAGCCGGACAGAAAACAGCGAGCCTCGCATGTTTTCTGTACTTGGTCGATGCGCTCGAGGAGGGCTAGCCACCGGAAAAGGCATGACATATGCATGCCTTAGACTAATGAAAGCAAGCAGATTTTAATAGGCAAGCCCACGAACCAATGAAAAACACGGACATGATGTCGACAGGGCTCCGAGCCCTTTTCTAAACACTAAAGCGTCTCACTGCAATACGCATGCACGAGCGCATGCAATGCAGGCTCGACCCTAAAAAGTTCACTCGCAGTCAAAGTTGTCAACAAAAGTGCAATTATCCATGTAACAGGGTCGAATGGCCGAGGCGGTAACAAAACTGCCCTAAGGAGGGACAAACGTAAAGCAGTTACCAACGAAAACAAAGGATTTTTGAAAGGCAAAGCCCGTGAAGGAGTGATAGTGATGGGTGTGGTTAAAAGCCCAGATACATACCAACACCTCGGAAAAGCAGCGTTTGTGCGCTGCTATGCTCGACCTAAAAAGGTATAAAGAGGCTATTCTGAGAGGATGGGAAACGAAGAAACAAAGCCATTAGAGGGAGGAGGGGAAAGCATTATTTTTAGCTAGCATTTCCCTGAAGGGAATGCTTGTAGCCTTAATTTGCTGTGCTGCTAAAACATTACTTGTATACTGCCTTGCTTTCTAATCTGGTCTTTGACTTGTGCACACAAATTGTGAGCATATCCAGGTATTTTGCTCCTGGATTACATTACTGTTCTGCAGCCTAATCTTGTAGCTCATCATGCCAGGTTAGCTTCATTAGATTAATTATTGCTGGACAGGCAGGGACACTTACCAAATACCCGGTATGATCCTCAAACCTCATGTGTTGAGGAGAGATGGCACCTATGGCTTTTGTACTGTGTACAGACTCGCCCTCTCCTCGCTGCCCGTTTTCCCAAACACACTGCATATAAGATTAGTTAGCCACAAGTTGACAGACTGATCCAGGAAGACAAAATACTATTTGCTTAGTTAAACTGGGTTATGCTTTTAATTGCAGTTAATGCTTTTAAAAAGGAAAAAGTGTGTCTTGTGTACAATGTTTCAAAATGTTTTTGTTACGAGATGTGTCTTTGGAAAAAAAGTGTTCCTGGGTTCTGAAATAAATATTACAATCACAAACTCGATATTATCACGGAATACCACGTTTCTCATGTCGAGCAAAAATTCAAGAACAAGAAGCTAGGTCTTATTCAGTAATTTAACTTCAGTGAAAATTCAAAAATGTTCAAAAATGTACAAATCTAAACCTTTGAGCGCACCAGAGCTGCCCTCATGACCGCAACATGCACTGGGACTGTCTCCGTCCGTACATCTGATACCAGGCTTAAGATGCATGTTTTACGGTAACAGTTCTGTAAAGCACGTGGCAATGTTCACATCATTCCCCTGCACAGCTCCTGCAGGGGAGTCTGCAAGATCTCACTGGAAGCACAGTCGGCAGGTGGGTGGCAGATGCTGGGTGTTCAGCACTCGCTGCGCTGTACTGCATGTACTGGGATTCCTGATTTGTGCTGCTTGGCTTGTCTGCTGTCCTCCCTTGAACTGCTCCTCGCTTGACAACGTCAAATACTTCCATTTCTTTCTAGTTCTTGGTGCCACATTCAATGGCCACTTGAGCATAAGTACCAAATTGAAGCGTCAGTATACAAAAATATAACAACGTGCAGGGGATAGGTTCGAAGGGAGACAAAAAAAAAACACAATTTCCCACTTCTGTTCACAGCTTTATGTGGACATTTCTACACAACTAAAACCCAAAATCTTGAAAAATAACAAGAAAACTATAACCAATAATCATGGTTTGGGAAAACGGACCAGAGCAGACTAGCCATACATAGGTATGTAGGGAGTAGGGTGAAAAGAAACTGGGTGGAGGGGGTGCAGGTCCTCGCCAACACAAATATAAGGACAACATAACTGAATAAAACATAGCTTTGCTAATTCTTTTATTTTCCGCACATCTCCACTGTTTACATACTCTTGATAGTTCAAAACAACAGTGTTTCAGAGACCACACAAGCCCCACCCCGAAAACAACGACGAGTCTTAACTGTGCTGTATTTTGTTATATAGTAGTGGGCAGGCACTACTCTCGGAATAAACCCTTTCCTTGACCACACCACATCTTACTCAGGATTTATCTTGCACATAAAATAATTCTGACAACTTAGCGGGGAAGCTTGTTGGAGTTTGTTGACACAAGAAGATAATTTACATTTGTTTAGAATTTTACAGATTCAAAATAGTTAAATTAAAACATCATGATTTAATGAATACCAAAGTTAGCAAGGGAATAAGGCCCAATGGTTAGAAAACTACATTTCTTTGCTTTTTTAACAGGAATTTTTCAAAAGTATGGGATAGAGATTAAAACCTATGTTGATCCTGCTTTACAAAAAAATTCAATATAGTGACACTGCATTCTAGATTTCAGGCAGCGTTTACACCGGTTTTCTTTTAGTACTGTTAAGAGGCTTCTAAAGTCAAAAACAATTGAGACAGTAAACATTAACGAAAAGGCACTCATGATTTGTCAGCGTCATTACAAAACCCAGGGACCTGCGCATGTTCGGCGTCTCTACAATGCAAGCAGAAGATTTCAAACCCAAAGGGTATCTAGACAATGGTCACAGACTTTAATCAAGAACGTCACATACAACACAGCCGATAAAGGAGCGGACAACCTTGGAGCATGTGTACCGCACACTCCCTTTGAATAGTCGGTGCCAGCGACAGTTTGATAAAAAAATCTTAGCAATTTTGCAATACTGGCAAACCGTGAAATCCAGGCTCGATTTTAAGACGTTCACTGATTCATACATCTTTAAGTCACATGTCATAGATTTTTAAAAATCATTGGGAGGCTCCTTTCCTCTGACCTCAACTAAGTAATTTGATTCAAGGGAAAGAATATACAGTTCAGGATCTTTTGTTTCTAAGAGCTCCACCTTTACCCCCCCCCCCCCCAACAACTCAACCATACACTACTTGGTGCACAAGGCATTCTCATTTAAAAACCCATCTGGCAAAGAGTTTTCGATAAGCAAGAGAGTTTGCATCTTTTCTGCTGTGTTTAAGAGCAGAAATGGCTAGGGCAGATAACAACTGATCTCTATCGGGATCCTTCCAACATCTGTTTAAGAGGAAAAGGCAGCCTGATTATGGAGGTAGACATTGCACATTTCTGGCAACATATCACAAAAGAAAGGTTTGAAATAATGTGTGTGGCTGCAGTTTGGATATTGCTGGGGGCCTTTGACATTCACCACTGTTGTGTCTTCCTGGAACTGAATATTGAACAAACAGACAAGTTACTTACCTTTGGTAATGCCCTATCTGGTAGAGGCAATTTCTAGTTGCAGATTCCCTACCTAAGAATTTCCCCAACTGTCGGAATGGATCCGGAGACTTTTCTCAAGCAGTACCCCTACACACCGTTAGGTGGCATTGATCGGCTCCACATCAGTCGTCGGCTGCGCTGGATATGATGTTGCAGTTCCTATATAGGTGCCACCCCAGCGAGGTGACATCAGTTTCTTTTCACAACTTTCAACACCAGAGTCGCAGAGCCATGATAAACACGAACTACTGGTGCGTCAAAACTAGGGCCCTGAAAGGGGAGTCCCTGTCCCTAAAAATCAGTCCGCAGAGTGGCGAGGATGGGTGGGTCGGTAAGGAATCTGCAACTAGATATTGTCTTTACTAGATAAGGCATTGCCGAAGGTAAGTAACTTGTGCACTGATAGAAACATCTAATTGCAGACCCCCCCAGTTTAGAACAAATACCCAAGCAATACCATCCACAGAGGTGGGTCTGCAAACTAAGAACACATCAGAGAGTCCTGCAGGCCTGAACAGGCAAAGTGCCCGCCCCTACGGACCTGACTGTCTAAGCAGTAGCGTTTGGTAAACGCGTGCAGAGATGACCACGTTGCTGCCTGACAGATGTCAAGGACTGGAGCTCAGTGAGCACGTAAAGCCTCCATGGGTTGCTTCTTAGCTAATGTGTAGCACATTTTAATGCAGAGTATGACCCATCTGGAGGTGGTTCCGTTCTGCACTGCTCGACCTTTCTTCGCACCCACATAACCCACAAAGAGCTGGTAATCCACCCATAGCTCTTTGGCACGATCAAGGTAGAACATCAACACTCGTTTTGGGTGCAGGCGGTGGAGTATCTCCTCTTCCTTAGAAAGATGCTGGGGTACGTAAAAAGTAGGCAAAGTGATGAATTGCCCTGCATAAAAGAGAATTACCACTTTCGGTAGACAGGAGAGTGGAGTGCGAAGCACCGCTTTGTAAGGATAGACTGAAAGGTAGAGCGGCTTAGATGACAATGCCTGCAGCTCACTCACCCTGCAGGCAGATGTGATGGCCACAAGGAAGGATATTTTCAAAGTGAGGAGTCTAAGAGGAAAACTGTGGAGAGGGTCAAGAGGAGCACACATCAGAAAAGTGAAAAACAAATTCAAGTCCCATGGGGGCATAATGAATGGGGACGGAGGAAACATATGAGTAAGGCCCTTAAGGAACCTATTTACAATAGAAGATTGAAACAATAAAGGGTGATCAGGCAACCATAAGTAAGCAGAGATTGCAGACAAATAACCTTTAAGAGTGCCCAGAGCTGAGCCCTGCTGGGCCAAGAAACAAATGAACAATAAAACCTCATCTAGAGGGGCAGAAAGGGGGTCAATAGGCTCATCTGTGCATCATGCCACAAATTTATTTCAATAACAGGCCTATACCATTTTGGTGGAGGGACGCCGGTTTGCCAAGATTACATTGCAGACTTTGGGAGACGATGAGAAGCTGTCAACTGCTGCCACTAAATCTCCACACAAGAAGGGGGAGACTGGACAGGTTTGGGTGAAGAACCCTTCCCTGCTGCTGCAACAGAAGATCCTACCAAAGGGGCAGTCTGATCGGAGGATTGATGGCCAAGCTCAATAGCTCGGGATACTAGATTCTTCATGCCCCCTCCGGAGCCACAAGGATTACTTGGGCCCAGTTGTTCTTGATCTTCATGAGAACTCTGGGCAGAAGTGGTATGGGCAGAAAGGCACAAAGGAGGACTGAGGTCCACTCGAGACAGAAAGCGTCGCAGAGTGAGTGCCATCTGTGAAAATCCAACGTGCAATACTGCTCATATTGCGCGTTCTATCCGGAGGCAAACAGATCTAGAAGAGACCTTGCGTCATATCCAGATGGAGACACCATTCATGATCGACTAAGCATTGTCGCTGAGTTCATCCGCTCTGACGTTAAGAGCCTGCCAGATGTTGAAGCACCAAGAAAATGCCCTGTTAGTCTAGCCACGTCCAGAGGCGCAGAGCCTTTAGACAAAGGGTCCATGACCCCCACCCCGCCTAGCTTGTTGCAGTACCACATGTTGCCTGTGAACACGTTGTAGGAAAGTCACTCTTTTTGGCATGATTACCCTTTCTTTTTTCCTGCTATCAGTGTGCTTAGACTGTTTTCACTGGCATCCTGCTAACCAGGACCCCAGTGATTGTGCTCTCTCCCTCCAAATTTGGTTGCCTAGGACCTTTCTGCACTCAACAATTGGCATACTGATGTCCCCTTATAAGTCCCTAGTATATGGTACTTAGGTACTCAGGCATTGGGATGCCAGGGGTCCCCAATGGGCTGCAGCATGTATTATGCCACCCATGGGAGCCCATGCAAAAAGGTTCTGCAGGCCTGCCGTTGCAGCCTGCGTGAAAAGGTGCATACACCCTTTCACCACAGGTCACTACACCAGGTCACTCTAAGTCACCCCTATGGTAGGCCCTTCTAGCCCAAAGGGCAGGGTGCAGGTCCCTGTGTGTGAGGGCACCCTTGCATGAGCAGAGGTGCCCCTACAAACTCCAGTTCCATTGCACTGGACTTCGTAAGTGCGGAGAAGACATTTTACCAGTGTACTGGACACAAGCCAATACCCGTATCCAGCTGCATAACGGTAACTTGAAACCTGGTCATGTTTGGTATCAAACATGTCGTAATCATACCCCAATACTAATGCCAGTATTGGTTTATGATTCCATGCACTCTGGGGGCTCTTTAGAGGACCCCCCCGTATTGTTCCTACCAGTCTTCTAGGGTTTTCCGGGCAGCCTGAGCTGCTGCCACCCCTCAGACAGGTTTCTGCCCTCCTGCTGCTTGACCAGCTCAAGCAGGGGAATGAGGAACAGAGGATTTCCCCTTGGGAATAGGTGTTACAAGGTTAGGGAGGGGTAGCTTCCCCAAGCCACAGGTTTGCTGTGAAGGGCACATATGGAGCCCTCATTGCATGAACTCCTGGTCCCTGCTGTGGCGCAAAGGAAAGGGGAGTGACCACTCCTTTGTCCATCACCACCACAGGGATGGTGCCCAGAGCTCCTCCAAGTGGCCACTTGATTTTGCCATCTTGAAACCAAGTTGTCAGAGGCTCCTGGGAGCATCTGAGTGGCCGGGTCAGGCAGGTGATGTCAGAGACCCCTCCTGATAGGTGGTCACCGTGCAAGGTGACCAAACCCCCTTTTAGGGCTATTTAGAGACTCCCTTGCAGATGGGTCCCCAGATTTGACTTGCAAGACTTCACCAGGACTCCTCGTTTATTTCTACTTCTGGCCACTGGAACCGCAACTGGATTCTTCAAGAACTGACAGGACTGCAACTCCGAGACTACCTTGCGTTGCAACATTGTTTTGCTGGCTCCTTCCACCAACTGCAACATTTCCCCAGCTGCGCATCCTCTGTAGTTTGAGGTACCGAGGGTGAAGGCCCCTGCCCTTTTTGGGCACCAGAAAGTAGGAGGAACAACGACGACCTACTTCGGGCACAGGGACCCTTTCTATGGCTCCCTTGGCAGAGAGAGACGTAACCTCCTTGCTAGTCTCTAAGGGGAGGGATTAGCCCCTTGGTACTATTTGCAAAACCCACCTATGAGACGTGATGGTATTCCAGCGAGGCAGGTGATGGCGAATCGTTCCTATGACTGGTGCCTGGGGGGGGGGGGGGGGGGGGGGGGGGGGGGGAGACAATCAGACTTGGAAGGTTTGGAGGCAGCTGCAGAAGGAAGGGGCGCAGGACTGGCCAGACCGCTGGCTCCTTGATCCAGGAGGGTGGTGGATCCTACATCTCCGACGACGCAGAAGCTGCTGCCTGGATAGTAACGGATGCGGTGGGACACCCTTTCCGTAGCCATGAAAGGGGGGAAAAACAGACTGATGGAAGCGAGGGGCAGCCGTGAGGCCCAAGGACCTGACTGGTAGCACAAGAACCCTTAAAGCGCTCAAATGCTGAGTCTGCTTTTTCCGAAAAGACGGA
The DNA here is from genome assembly GCF_031143425.1 of Pleurodeles waltl. Classification (NCBI taxonomy): domain Eukaryota; kingdom Metazoa; phylum Chordata; class Amphibia; order Caudata; family Salamandridae; genus Pleurodeles; species Pleurodeles waltl. Next base: position 197,474,234 of record NC_090442.1, read on the forward strand.
TCCCATCAAAAGGCATGCCTATAAGGGTGGATTGGACAACCTCTGAAAAGCCAGAGGTCCTCAACCAGGCTTGGTGCCTCAGGGCCACCGCCGCTGCAACTGCTCTGAGCAGTGAGTCGTTGTGCTATTCCACATCAGATAGTGAACTTTGCTGCGTCTCTCCCGTCAGCAACTGCTTGAGAGAATACATTAGGGGCCTCTTCCGGGACCTGTGGCAGCACTTGCCCAACCGTATCCCACATTGTGTGGAAGTAACAACCCAAAAGGCTTGCAGTGTTCATGGACCCCAATGGCAGGTTGGAGGAAGAAAATGTCTTCCCAAGGTGGTCCAGCCTCGTGGATTCCCTATCCAAGGGAGCAGAAGGCAACATGCCCTGGGATGTGGAGACTTGGATAAACAAGCTCTCAGTGGTGGGATGGGGAATGCTGGGTCAGTTTGGGCAGGCTGATGGCAGCGGGCAATAGTCCTGTTCACAGGAGTCCCTGTGCTGGATTTGGACAAGATACCCAGCAGGACATCGGTAAGGGCTTCATTAAAGGGCACTAGGGTTTCAGAGGATGAAGCCCCAGGCTGCAGCATCTCTGTCAGGAGGTTAGTCCCAACTGTCATCGAAGGCAGCTCGAGGCCCAGGACCTTGGCCGCTCTCTGCACCAACACTAAGTAGGACTCTTCCCCTCCTCTGCAGCCACAGTAGGTGGAGAAAGTATGCCACTGCCTTCACCCAGGTCTGCACACCAATTCAGAGGTTCTTGGAGCTGGTATTCTAAAGGATCCAATGACCCCTCCCATTCCTCACCATACCCCAAACCATAAGAATAAGATCAGGATCCAACATAGGGGGTAAGATCCCCATCGACGCAGATCCGGCTCTGTGTGGGAGCAAGCAATGAGGAGTGGGTTGGCGCCGCTGGTGGGCATGGGTGGCGCTAAGAGTGTCGGAACCGGTGTCGGGGAAGGTCAAGGTGGTAAGACCGATGCTGGTTCTGATCCAACTGAGGGGAGCCCTTCCGACCATGCGGGCCCTAAGGCGCTCCAGCAGAGTCGGACTGCCAAAAAATAAGACGCATGGCCTAATAAAACTCTCTGAGTTGGGCAAAAGTTGCTCCAACTCCTGGAAACTCTGGGAGGCGTGGAGCTGACCTAGGCGCAGGCTCTGCAGATGGAGGCCTAGAGCGACAAAGCTCCCATTCCCTTTTCTCCTCAGATAATGGACTGGGTGAAGTCAAAGAACGTTTGTTCTTCTTCAACTTCTTCTTGTGCCTCAAGTAACCCAATCGTCCCGAAGACTTGGAGTGGGACGATGATGAGGGGGAGCTCTGCATCAGATCCCAGGACTTTTCTCTCAACCGGAATCAAGTCTTACGCGGAGCTGAGAGCTGGGCTGCCAGGAGCTTTAGGGACCGCACCCCTTAAAGCTTTCAGATTCATGGCCTGGCACTCGTAGCATGACTTTGGGTAGTGGTTGCGCTCCAGACCCAAAGGCACACAAGGTACGGATCCGTCATGGACATCACCAGATGGCAGGATCTGCAAGGCTTGAACACGGTCTTACGTGACGACATCCTTGACACACCAGGAGTGTAGACACCCAAAAATCTCCAACAAAAAGTCGAAAAAGACCAGTCAAAATGTGACTGAGAGGTATCTCTTTCTTCAGATCAGCTCTAGCTGGTGCAGAAAGAAAAGATCTAAAGTCAGCACACTGGCGTGGTGCCTATATATGAACCGCAACGTCATATCCGGTGCGGACGCTGCTGATGACTGACACGGAGGAGATTGAAGCCAACTAACAGCCTGCAGGGGTAATGCTTAAGAAAAATCTCCTGATCCAGACTGACGCCTGGGACAAATTCAAAAGAAGGGAATCTGCAACTAGACGTCCCTATCAGATGTGCTAGATTTGACAATTTGAAGCTCTATTGTAACTAGAATTCATGCACTAAAGTGGTAACTAACACACTATTGTGCTTAAAACGTTTTTTTAACAAAGCTATACATTACCCCTAAAAATGAAACAATTACATCAACAGCATTTTCAGTACATTAAAAACCACATCTTATTGGAGGGAAGCAGACATTAAGAGCAGCAAGGAAACTCTAAAGAAAACACAAAACAACGATTCATCCTCTTTACCCCTGCATCAGCCACCAAGATCAAACATCCATGCAAGGGAAACACATCAAAACTGCTTTGTAGCAAGGCAGAACATCACCAAATGCCCTGTACATCGTGGTAATGTCTGCAAATCACAGTGGCCTGCTTACTCAATAATTGATACATCACTTCATCTGAAGAACAACGCTGCAAAGAAGAAATAAATGACTCCCCTAACTAGTAATAACAAAACAATCCAGCTACAAATCACTGGACTTTCCAAGAAAAGATCCACACCTAACAAATAAAACGTTCTGGTTTCGCACTCAACTGAAAGATATTGTTCACCTTACAGATCAATATACAACCGTTACAGCTCAATGCCAGTTTCTAAGGTAAGGATGGCTTGACTAAGTTAATAACAACATTGTTACTGAGAAAAGTCCCTGCATTTACAGAAATTAACATAAAACTTACAATTCTACCCAACCCTAGATAGCTGAGCGGATGCCAAAGACCTTGTTCTCACAAGATCAGACTGTGCTATTGTGATCGACTGTCAGTTATCCAAGACGTTCTCTGGCAGGAGTGCTCATACATTCTGTGCTGCGCCGCTATATGCACTTTTTGCTCCTTGTAAATAGCTGATTTGTACTTTTAACGGCGTTTTTTAAAAACTGAATGCATGCTGTATCTTACTGTTTTTTATAGCTTTTATGGCTGGTTCGAGCAAAATAAATCATACTGACTGAGCTAGTGCTCAACTGTAAACAGCCTACCTTGATTCAGCTCAAAACTGCGTAAAGCAATCCAACAAGCCATACCCTACCTTATCATAAGGAGCAGATGCTTTGATCACCTTATCCACAGACAACGATTTCACTCCACTACCTGCTATGTGACGCGCTTATTATCCTCTATTTGTCACAGCAAAACTAAGTTTCCAATCAAATACACCTCCGTCAAGAAAAGTACCACTTACAAATGGCTCACCTATCTAGAATGCTGGATCCACCGGAGGTATTTAACACAGATAGCTAAAATGACCACAACAACACATTGGCCATATTTCAAGAGACATTCCACGTCTACAAAAGCATTACTGGAATAACCACTCTGTGCCCTCGACAGAGCTCCCCCCTCGCTATCAAACTGAACAGCCGCCAGTGGAGTGTGACGCTGCCAAACAAACTCATGATTTCTTCGCAATACAGCGGTTTACCTTGTTTACCAACAACCAGGAGCCTGTTCCCTTGTTCAATCCATCAGTGTCTGCAGACAACCTACAGTCAGCACTCATGAAAGATAACGCAACTGCTTGCTTCCATGCCCTACAGGTTAAAGCTTGTGAAGCCCTCTGCTAACCTTTTGGGCCTGTTCCTGAATTTAGAAACTATTATACCAAAGCACAATGACATGTTAACGGAGGGCTCCCCGCCAGTGTTGGCTACACTGTGTACAGTTGTCGTAATGAGAAAGCTTCCTGTCCAAAGACAAACACCTGGTGTGGGTTATGCCATCAAGGGGCCTTAGGTGAATGCTCTTGGAATGGGGTAGGGCAGGTATTCTTTTTTGAAGAAAAAGAGGCTGCTCTTAATAGAACTCTCTTTTGGAAAAAAATAATTTCCCTTAGGAGTTCTTCCAACTCCATTATTATTATGTCGATTAACAAAAATAATTGAAATATAAACAACATTACAGAGGGCGGATTATCCCTGAAACAAAGAGCAAGCAGCCACTTTGCAAATGTAAAAGTTCGTTCTTCGCTCGTTATTCTTTTTCATTGCGAAGGGAGCTTCAGCAGTCAGAAAGCAACAACTGTTTGCAGACTTTGAATCCAGGCCTACTCAATACCAAAAAGAGCACACAATCCACAACTCGATCGGTGTTTCTTAGCTTGAGCTCCTTCCTGTTCTCAGTGCCGCGTTTCATCCACCACTTGCTCTGCGCCTATGGCAGCCCCCCCACCCCCTGGACTTAGCAGGCCCGGGAACGCATCAGCCGCCACTGACAGCTTCTCCCAGGGTCTGAAAGTGCCATAAAGGAAACAAACTACAACGAAAAGCGCTGGGCCGGACCCCAGAGCACTAAGCGGATTTTAGCCATAGGTTACAGATGACTGTGCTCGAGTTGTCCTGCCATCCCATTTGTACGAACGAGGCTCTTAAATGTTGTTTAGAAAAGGCCGATTTGGCAGGAACAATGGGCCTCGTCCCCTAGAAAGATAACTGACAAAGGTCAGGACATGGGGTGGGGCCATGGGCGGCAGAGCAAGACCCTTTGAGCATCAACAAACGACTAAAGGAAAATACATGCTCTGACCTGGTCAGGGGGCACAGTTTGAGGCTGGAGCTAACAGCGGGAAATGTGTTTTACAAAAACTAGCAGAGCTGAAAGGCAGGGAGGGCTTCGATGCGCCTGCGGAAGCAGGGATAGACTGCTACAGCACACACTACCCCGTCACAGTTTGGCAAACCTTGCAAACTCCTAGGCCAGGTAACTAGAACACTGTTGTATGTTACACTATAGCAAACAGCATTTCCGCATTCACCAGTTTTAGGCTTCGACTTCAGACACAACGCTCAGAAAACCTGAGTGAACAATATTTATGAACTTTTCTTTCTTACTTCATCTCCAGCACCTCCTCCAAGTGCTTTCTCCTTTCGGCTCTAAGGTTGGTCAGGTGGGCCTCCTTTTCAGCCAGCGACTGCTGAGTGGAGGACAATTTTGCTTTCATTGACTCCAGTTCCTGCTTCACTTTCTCCATCGCCATCATGAGCTCTTCCACCTACACAGGATATTATGGCGGGAAAAAACAAAGTTATACTGGCAATTACAAAAAGTTGCAATAGGCAATCGAATAATTTAAATGCAATCCTTATCTGCAGATCAGAATCAATGAACAAGTAACGACAGAGGAATGAATGAGTGTGATTGGAACAGTGCAATATATTTTCACCCTTGAGATAGAAATTATGTGCAGTTGGCAGTCAAAACTTCAAACCATTTTGTTTAACCAAGATAAGATTAAAAGAAAAATCACATTAAAACCCTTTCATTGGCCCTGCATCACTCAAGGGTTTGCTTGCCAAATGCAATGTGACATTTTGTGTCCCACCAGCAGAAATGGTGGCACATAGAAGGCTTCTTGTGGACAGCTCAGGTTTTATCAAGAGACAGAATTTGTGTCCTGTGGCACAGTAAAGAACAGACTTGCATCTAGGCATACCAGTCACAATTAGGGTATCACACTGAGTAAAACAAATAGTAGTGGAATGCTTGAATTAATTTTAGCCACCAGTAATTACTCTGGCTGCATCGCAGTTCCAATCACACTTAAAATCCCTTGCAAAAAGATGCAGGGTCAATGCAGGGGTTTTGTTGCCACAGGTAGTGTGACATTTTGGGCATGATTACGACCTTGGCGGATGGGACAGTCAGTCACAAACGTGACGGATATCCCATCCACCATATTACAAGTTCCATTATAACCTATGGAACTTGTAAAATAGCAGGTGGGATATCTGTCACGTTTGTGACAGAGTATCCCATTAACCAAGGTCGTAATCAGGCCCTTTGTCTTCTCTCCCCTAGAAATGGCAAGTTTGTTGCTGTTTGGGGAAATATGGCCATATCTGCTAGAGGCTAGATAGTCCCTGCAAGTGGCATCCTAACCATCTCTCTAAAAGGACCAGCCACAGAAAGGTTTGCATCTCTTTTCAGAAGCCATTTATGGAACTAACATTGCAGGTGCCTCGTCTGTAATGTCTTACATTACAAGCGCTAAACTTCTGGTTTACTTATGTTGCTGCATGGTTTCCGCTCTCAGCAGTTCAAAAGCCTCAAGGAAAAGAGAGAAGAGAGAGTTTGAAATTCTGAATTGCTATATACATTTCGGTTTTCTATTAGCTGCATCTACTCCCAACCACTTCAACAGATGAAAGGGGAAAATGTGTTGCAGTTTAGGAATTCTAGGTCTGAGGAATCCTCTCTTAGCTTTTCAGATTGCTTTCCCATGCACCTCTTTCCATTTATGGAATATACATCGTGACTCTACTACGCTTGTTACAGTTTTTTCGAGTAGTTGCACATAAAGAGCATTAAATTAAGGGAACACATTATGTAGACAGAAAAGACACACGGCTACTGTGTGAGTGGTTGGTTACTGTTCTGATCTTCACAGCACTGGATTAGTCTTCAAAGAAACACCATTTCAAAGAACTATACATCAGTGGCTTGAGCTTATACTGACAATTTGGAATTACAAATATTGTATTTTTCCCACCCAGGCAAATGCTCCCACATAACATGTCAATATTTAGTATCACACAGTGTTTCGAACAGAGTGACATGACGCACATTAAAACATGTTTTTTATCATTATTTATCATCTTTAATGCTGAGGACCCGATGGTTAATAAACAAATCCCACAAGGTACTCCATGACATCATTGCCTTATCCAGGTAGAGTGGTGAATAAGCAAAAGCCATTGCAGAAATATCCTTTTTCAAGTGGCAAAGAGAACAGAACGTGCAGCATGCGTGAGCTGTCTGGATTTGGTGATTTAAAATAGAAGCTTCATTTTGAGAATCAACAACATAGCTTCCCAAGGACAAACATATCAATATTGCCTTTCAATCCCAACCTAAAGAAATAATTCTAGAAGAGAGCCCAATCTCTTGTAAATCTCCAACTCCAGAGATGATAAATAGAGAATGATGCTCTTTTTGGAACCCAGTTTGGGAATGCTGAAAATCACATTTAACTTAGTGCATAATCGGGTAAAAGGCACAATAAAGAAGCTTTCTTCTTTAATGGTAGAAACTCTGAATAAGTGAGCAACCCGAAATATGTTGATCTAGGGATCCCGGAATGAGCTTCATGAATAGTGAGATGCTGGCTAAAGAGGAACATCTGTGCACATTTATAACCATATTTGTTTGGGCAGAAACCCTCAGTTGCACTTGTGCAATGAAATGCTTCCCAAAAAAGGCAATTTGCAGCAGGTGACAGTGGGCATTTGGGGAGCATTTCTTAATACAGCCATACCTGTTGGAGCAGAAGAAATGGTGGAAAACAGAGAGATCTCTGTGTTGTGGGGAAGCATCAGTCGCTGATAGGATATATTATGTCATCTCTTTAGTGCCCTTTGGGGAAACTGCAATCCAATTACGAGCAACATCCACAAAGTAATTCATAAGTCAAATCCCTTACGGTGAATGATTGTCTACAATCTGCAGACACTAGCAGAATAGGTATGTTGAGGCATGTCACGTTTGTGGAAAAAAAATCTTAAAATACATTTTGCACGTGACTACTGTCTGAGCTTTCTTTTCTTACCATTTCGCTACAATAGTGGGTATGCTGTGCTCCGGCCATATGAATGAAAACAAGTACATATTTCTGGTCTAGATGAACGCTCCTCAAAATACTTTGACCCAAAATGATTAAGAACCTGGTTTAGGATTCACCATTCTACTCTTTGGACAAATTATACTCGGTAGACACATGGTGTAGCAAACTAATTGCATTGGAGAGTATGATTTATGCTTCAAAACAAACCTTGGTTTTATGGTGTCTTTATCATAACTGTGTTCACTCCTCTGCACCATATATTGTCTTGATTAATTTTAACTTGCTTAAAATAATGCATACAATCCTTCGTAATGAATTCAACTTGCCACATTTAGAGGAAATTTACTAACACAGACACGGTGTTTACAAAATTCTAAACCTGCTTTCCTAAATCATACAACTAACTGGTAATTCGTGTTACTATCACAGTATTTCAGGGTCTATAGAATAATCTTGACCATTAACTTTAACTGAAAATTGCATTCCTCACAATGGGAAGCTAAGAACAAAAATATTTGTGTAAGCTCCTTGGACTACATCATTGCTGACCTGGATAATGCTGGTGTGCGGGTTGAACTAGCTGGAGAACTTGATCAAAGTATGGCCTATCCAGGATATCTCCAGTGAAGACAATCGCCAATCTGGGTGGCAAAAATCCTCTTGGATAAAGACACACTGGCTGCTGGGGCTTTACTTTTCCGAACAGTTTCTTTGTAGAAATACTAGTAGACATTTTGAGTTCTCACTTCTCAGGTTTAGAATTGCAAAGAAGAGGGCACACCATAAGTGCGAGAAACAATGGGTTACATCTAATGGGTTTCTTTCCATGCAAGACCCATGCCATGTAACTTTTATGCAAGTCCCTAAAAGGACAAAAGAAACAAGAAATGCTCTCAAGTACGTCAGAGTGATCCATAGTTCATCAACATTAGAAGTAGAGACTGTATTGAGCCATCGTCACTAGGAGTCTGCATTTTTCAGCAGAAGAATAAAGTGATCATCTTCAGCTTGTCTCTAGCAGCTGTCACAATAATGTTCTTGTGGCGTGTACATAGAGAGAATACGTATGCCTCCATGGTAAACCTTGGGCACTGAATACTTAATTTATAAGGACCTACAAGTTGCCATCGCAGTGACTTTGCTGATCTGACACAATGATTTCTTTCCAGAAGAGGGCATTTAAAGTTTGAGCCAGCTGCAGTAGTAGAGCTATTATTAGGTACTGGTTCGCTAAAAGGGCCTGGCTAGTCCAATGATATCACAGGTAAGCTTCAACTGTGCTGGTTTGTGTAGAAATTGACAGCGCCTTGAGACCCTCACGGGTGAGTAGTGCGCTTTACAAATCCCTGACTGATTGATTGACATTGAAGCTTGCTGTCATATTTTCACATAGTTTCACTCTCAACATTAAAATACATTTCAATATTAAAATATACAGGTGGTAATGGGGGAAGTAGTTCAGGATGGTTTTGAATCACCACCTAAACTAATCAACTATTACTTGCCTCCAGTAAATATCCATAAGCTCTGCAGACACCGAAGTCTCCTGGAGTGACAGAAAAACACCCATCAGTGTTAAATGGGATGCCACTGACTTCAAACACATGTACTACATAGTTACTTAGGAATGTCGGATTCCTTCCTCTATTAGTCTTATTGAGCATGTGCCAATTCCAAAATAGATTGTGAGGGAGAAACCACAGAAAAGTACTGTAGTCGACTTGGAAGTCTACAGTGCATTTTCCAACATTTAGATTATCAAAGCAGCCTGCTGCTCCAAATGGTTTGAGAGATATATCTCAAAGAGAAGTACTCCCAGATGATGGACCACAAAGCAAAAGGCTAAGGTCATTATTATTCCTTCATCTTGAACTGAACTCCTCTCAGTACAATGAGTCCTTGCTAAGATCTACTAGCAAATTGTTTATACTATTGTAGATTTTAGCTTGCTTACTCTCAGCCATCAATAATTAGCATCTGCAATTGGCATAGATTTTGGCACTATTCCATAGAGTGGAATATGATTATTAGTGCATTGTGAGAATCTATAGTAAATGGGAGTATTGTTAAAGGTTCTGTCTTTTAGGGAAGGCTCTTAAGAATTCAGAAATAAAAAACATTTTGGGTAAGCTAAAAAGGTACGCTCTTCCAGCTACTCCGTGTTTTAAATGTCAGATCGCCATCATCTTTAACGTGTCTCTACCCTGACATTCTTATCTGTCATCAATAACTAAAAGAAGTAATAGTGAGTAAACTAAGCCAACAAACATAACTTTCACAAAGAACAATTCCTTATTTCTGCAGCAGCACATTCTAAGCACAGCAAGTTGTCATGCTGATGCTGGTCCTCACCTATAGGATGACATTTATTTCTTTCCCCTTAGAGACAATAGGACAACTGGCTAAAAAATCATTCTGTTCCCCTTACAAGAATAATATTCTGTCTTACCACTATTCTGAGAACAGCATTCTGCACATCACCATTGGCTAAAGAATGATCACATCACTTGCAGCTTCCATATAAATCACTGTTTACATCTTCCTAATGTCTGTGGAGCCTTAGAGATCAAAGTTGCATTAATATGAGAAAATCATCTGGGAAAGCCTGTTAACTCCCCTGGGAGACCCGGCGACATGTGCAACAAACTATGGACATTGCGCTTTAGCTACCGCTTACCAGCATCTTTCACTATTAACAATGACAAAGAAATAATAAAAACACTGTAGTGAATGTTTCCTGGAGCTTAGGGTGCTGTTGTTCCTGTTAGTCTCTTTGTACCTTTTCCGCATCATTAAGGTGCCATTCTTTCAAGAACTCTCATGCTGGTACTGCCTGTATTTTCCAGCCACAAATCCAGTCAGACAGTAAAAGGGCCCGCCTCCCTTGCTCTCTGTAACAGAATGTCTTGATCCCTGTAGTGTAGCAGTTTTGCCACCACTGGTCTGAGAGGCCTACTCGGCACCGGGGGCCTAGGGGCACCCTGTGTTCTCTCTACAATGCAAAAAAGGTGGTAAACTGTTGTTCGCCAATAACTGACTTCATCCAGGGCTCCAGGAAACCCACCATGTCAGTACCTTTGGCCCCTTCCGGTAGCCCCACTACACGAACGTTGTTGCGGCAGCTGCAGCCCTCGGCATCCTCGGCTCGGTATTCTAGTCTCTGCACTCTGTCCGTGAAGTGGGCTGTCTGCGTCTCCTGTGACCTCTTTTGGATTCCCAGACTTGTCACCTCTTTCTCCATAGTTTTCACCCTGTCCACTAGCTTTTGATGGTCTGCCCGCAGGTGGCCCAGCTCTGCAGCCACCTTCCCGATCTCTTGTCTATGGGCATTTTTGGAGTCCTCAATCGCTTCTAATATCTTTTGGAGAGCAGCTTGCACTGGGGTGCATGTGCAAACTGGTCTGGGGTTGACTCCCACACACCCTGAGCGCTGTCAGGGCTAAATGGTCTCTGTGCCTGTGGTTTGAGGCGTTGTTTCCCTATTGGAGGGCTTTGTGGGTAGACTTTCAGCCTTCAGGAGAGCCACCTGGCGGGGCAGTCGGAGTGGGGGCCCCTTGTCACCTACATTAGCCCCCTTGCCCGGGCCCACCCCAACCACCCTATGCAACTGCGCCTTCGCCCCTCTTCAGGGTGCAAATTCACAGCGTGGTCCAAAAGGAGCCCGTCCTCTTCCACCCCTTTGCGACTATGGGGACCACTTGATTCGCTAACACATGTAGGGATCTTAGTTGGGGTAGCGGACCTCACTCCCTTACACTAAGTGGGGGTCTGGCCTCTTCAGCAGTTTCTCTAGGCGTTAGCAGGGCAACAGTGTTCCCCCCTGCATCCACCGTCACTTGGGCGCCACCACCGCAGGTGACCTCTATTTCCGCTTCTCCCTCGGGGGTTTGCCTGCCTCCCCCAAACCAGGTCCTCCCTCCTTGCCTGGCCCAGCAGGGGTGTGAAGGTCCAGGTGCAAAGGCCGCTCTGGTCTCCTCCTGTCCCTCAGCGCTGGGGGGCAGAGCTCCAATCTATGCCCGACCCCCCCCCGCACCTTGTCTTCAGGGCCATCTGGAACTTCTAGCCGCGGGCCTCCTTCGCCAGCTGTTACCACCTGGGGAGGGGCCCGAAGTCACCACTTCTCTCCTGCGGCCTCCGCGCAGCTTGCTCAGAGTCCGTGCTCGTGAGCAGCTGCCTGTTCTTTCTCTCGGCAGCCCTGGGGGTACCCGCGACCTCCCTCCTTCCTGTCGCGGGCTGCCCCCGTCCTCCAACACTGCCAGTAGAGGGGTCCTGGCATCACCGGCCCAGCCGGCTCTCTTCTTTCGCGGCGCGCGGTGAATTCAACCCTGCACGGCTGCCATCTTGGGGATTCCCTTGCGTCGGTCCTGTCCAACCGCCCAGGTCGTACCGAGCAATCGGGAGTGCCTTCAAGGCGTTGTTTACTCCCCTGAGGGCCCAGCTCTTAGCTTAGCTGGGGGGCTCAATCCTCCACCCCCCCCGGCTGGGGTTTCTATGCAGCAGGATCGCTGCAGGTCGTGCTGGAGCTCTGCCGTTATGCGACCAACATCTTCGGCAGTTGGCTCCGCCCCCTGGACATTACACTTCCATACTCAGCAGGAATTTTCTTTCTACTCCAATCCCAACTCTTCACTCTCCAGAACTGACTATTTACTTACCTCCAGAAATTTATTCCACATAGGTTCTCAACCTAAAATTCATCAAATAGATATCTTGGATCATGCCATGATATCAGTCTATATTAAACTAGATTATTATTCTACCCCTCTACCACATTGGAGGATGAATGCAGACAACTATTCTTAATGAGACCACTAGATCTAAAATTCTAGATGCCATTTCTCAATATTCTTGGTTAATCATGAAATAGGTACATCTCATATTGTCAGATGAGATGCCCTCAAAGCCATCCATAACAGGTGCAGCTATTTTCACTATGGAATATGACAATAAACAATTTACTTCTAGGAGAAACATCTCTAAATATGGAAGACTTTATATCTCCTCTACTAATCTTAAATATAAAACACTGGTATAAACCTAGATTAATACAATTCATTACTACGCAAAAGAGCTGACCTACAACTATCAATTAATACAACTAAGCTCCACTTTCAGACCAATAGATCAGGGAGATTACTTGCCAATTACCTACACATCACAAATGATAAGAAACAAATTCATATAATAAGTATAAAGAAGCAGAATTTCAAAGATATTACTCCATATAATAGATATGCTGTTCTTGAACCAAATGTTTGAGATAATTTCTTATCAAAATGCCACATGCCTTCTTTATCGTTTGACAACAAACTAATGCTTGAATCTCCATTTCATTAAATGATATAGCTTTGTCTATAACTTCACTCAATTCTGGGAAAACTCCTGGCACAGGTGGCATTCCTGCTTAATTCTACAAAGAATTTTCGGTACAAATGCCTCATATTTATTGTCACTTTTTCATGGCGTTCCTCATAAAGTCAAGGCTCCTTTATGGTGTACTCATTGTGGTTTTCACCAAACAAGATAATGATCTTACTGTTTCAAATTATAGATCTATTTCTTTAATAAATCACAAATGCAAAATATATGCAGAGATTCTCACTAATAGACTTTCTAAGGTACTTGATTCATCCAAATCAAATGGGCTTTATGAAAAGCCATCTTTCAGCTCACAATACTAGGATTATCGGTCATGCTTTATCTTCGATTTCCAATTCTCACCCACCTTCGGTTCTGTTGGCATTGGAATGTGGGAAAAATATAATTAGAAGTTTTTTTATGGTTATGTCTTGCTGTAATTTTGGTCCCAACTTAATTGCCATGGTTAATGCCTCCTCTGCAAAAATGTACGTTAATGGTTGTTGTTCTTCAGATGCTTTTCAAGTATTCAGAGGTATTAGGCAATGATGTCCTCTTGCCCCCTCCTTTTTAGGTCGAGCATGCAAGCGCTTCAGACCTGTTGTCATCGATTCTGTGGGCTTTAACCACACCCACTTCACGCCCATTACTTTTCATTTGCGGGCTTGCCTTTTAAAATTCCCTTGATTTCATTTGCCCAAGGCATGCATACGTCATACCTTTTACGGGGTTTAGCCCTCCTCAAGAGCACCGGCCAACTACTGTTAATATATGCAGCAACCATGTTTTACACATGGTTTCTGGACTAGTTTTTTAAAAGTTGTCTGCTCTACTCCCAAAGGCAGGCAGTTTGCTTTTCAGAGATTCTCCGGCTCTAGCCTGGGATCGTGAACCAATGAGTGCACACACTGGCTCAGTATAGCTGCTTCTTTACTGCAGACTCTTGGGCACAATGTGGGAATTGTGCAGCTAACAACATATGCCGGGCTGCAGTGATGCGCGATGACACTTTCATGATTTACATAACGCAATGGGCAGTATTGGACCAAAAAGTCCAATTATGCATTTACAATGCCAATAACTGTAACTCTCGCAAATGCGAGACCTATTGCATTACAAATGCTTGTTCTATTAGCGGCTGAAGCACTCTGAAATATCCTCCGATCTTCCTAACTTTATACAGGCATTAATATTGGAAACACTGTTTAACGCTGTTAAAACGTCTGTATAAGCTAATGATGTGTTACTGTTTATATCCAATCCTGCTATACTGAATATAATTAAGGACCATTCACTAGTTTCAAGGTACAATCTCAATTTAACTAAAATATAATTTTTCCAGTTAAACGTTCACTGTACACCAACTGTGATTCATCCCCACAAAATCAAACAAACTTGAATATTTGGGTAGTGATTTTGTGCACTTTGGACTCTTTGCTGCTGCCCCTCGATGAGACTACATCCCCCAGGGTCACCACTGCTGTAGGGAGGAGGGTCCTGGACTGACAACCTGCTAAAAGCACCACAAGGCCCCGCAGGTGCAGGATGCGCCCGGGGACCGTCTGCAGCCGGATGAGGCTGGGCTGGGTTCACCCTCTGATGCAGACTTCTTGGGGTGAGTGTTGCGTTGTTTGCTGATCTGCCCAATCTGAGTGACTACGGTTTAGCAGTTTTCTGTAGTGACCCTTAGTTCTTAGGGTGGTATCTATTTGACTTTTTCTCACCCCATCATCTGTCACCTGCTAGGATGCCTGGGTGGTAATCTATTATGCATTACGGGCAAGAAAAAAGTTCCAGAAAGCCCATTTGCCTTGACCCCTCAACCAACGAGTATTGATAAGATGTTGTAGCGGGCGGTTGGAATTATTTCTACTGAAATTGCTCTAAACGGAGAGGAGGTTGTCCTTTGGTGCTGGTCCTCCTATGTTCATCGAGGTCTCTCTTATTAATTGTTCCAATAGTGTAATTACCATAGGAAATATACCTGCTGGTGCTCACAGCAATGCTACCAGCCTAGTGCAAGTACCAAGTTCAAATGCAGGCCCCCTGTAAGGAAATGGCTCCCTGTTGCAGTTACCCCCCACTTTTTGCCTGATACTGATGCTGACTTGACTGAGAAGTGTGCTGGGACCCTGCTAACCAGGCCCCAGCACCAGTGTTCTTTGACCTAAAATGTACCATTGTCTCCACAATTGGCACAACCCAGGCACCCAGGTAAGTCCCTTGTAACTGGTACCCCTGGTACGAAGGGCCCTGATGCCAGGGAAGGTCTCTAAGGGCTGCAGCATGTCTTATGCCACCCTAGGGACCCCTCACTCAGCACAGACACACTGCTTGCCAGCTTGTGTGTGCTGGTGGGGAGAAAATGACTAAGTCGACATGGCACTCCCCTCAGGGTGCCATGCCAACCTCACACTGCCTATGGCATAGGTAAGTCACCCCTCTAGCAGGCCTTACAGCTCTAAGGCAGGGTGCACTATACCACAGGTGAGGGCATAGGTGCATGAGCACTATGCCCCTACAGTGTCTAAGCAAAACCTAAGACATTGGAAGTGCAGGGTAACCATAAGAGTATATGGTCCGGGAGTCTGTCAAAAATGAACTCCACAGATCCATAATGGCTACACTGAATACTGGGAAGTTTGGTATCAAACTTCTCAGAATAATAAACCCACACTGATGCCAGTGTTGGATTTATTAAAAAATGCACACAGAGGGCATCTTAGAGATGCCCCCTGTATTTTACCCAATTGTTCAGTGCAGGACTGACTGGTCTGTGCCAGCCTGCTGCTGAGAGACGAGTTTCTGACCCCATGTGGTGAGAGCCTTTGTGCTCTCTGAGGACAGAAACAAAGCCTGCTCTGGGTGGAGGTGCTTCACACCTCCCCCCCTGCAGGAACTGTAACACCTAGCAGTGAGCCTCAAAGGCTCAGGCTTCGTGTTACAATGCCCCAGGGCACTCCAGCTAGTGGAGATGCCCGCCCCCTGGACACAGCCCCCACTTTTGGCGGCAAGTCCAAGGGAGATAATGAGAAAAACAAGGAGGAGTCACCCACCAGTCAGGACAGCCCCTAAGGTGTCCTGAGCTGAGGTGACCCCTGCCTTTAGAAATCCTCCATCTTGATTTTGGAGGATTCCCCCAATAGGAATAGGGATAGGGATGTGCCCCCCCTCCCCTCAGGGAGGAGGCACAAAGAGGGTGTAGCCACCCTCAAGGACAGTAGCCATTGGCTACTGCCCTCCCAGACATAAACACACCCCTAAATTCAGTATTTAGGGGCTCCCCAGAACCTAGGAAACTAGATTCCTGCAACCTAAGACGAAGAAGGACTGCTGACCTGAAAGCCCTGCAGAGAAGACGGAGACACCAACTGCTTTGGCCCCAGCTCTACCAGCCTGTCTCCCCACTTCGAGAAAAACTGCAACAGCGACGCGTTCCACAGGGTCCAGCGACCTCTGAAGCCTCAGAGGACTACCCTGCATCTAAAAGGATCAAGATCTCCCGAGGACAGCGGCCCTGTTCCACAAAGACTGCAACTTTGCAACAAAGAAGCAACTTTTGAAAACAACACGTTTCCTGCTGGAAGGTTGAGACTTGGCACTCTGCACCCGACGCCCCCGACTCGACTTGTGGAGAACCAACACTACAGGGAGGACTCCCCGGCGACTGCGAGCCCGTGAGTAGCCAGAGTTGACCCCCCTGAGCCCCTACAGCGACGCCTGCAGAGGGAATCCAAAAGCTCCCCCTGACCGCGACTGCCTGCTTCTAAGAACCCGATGCCTGGTAAGGACACTGCACCCGCAGCCCCCAGGACCTGAAGGATCCGACCTCCAGTGCAGGAGCGACCCCCAGGTGGCCCTCTCCCTTGTCTAGGTGGTGGCTACCGCGAGGGCCCCCCCTTGCCTGTATCGCTGAAGAGACCCCTGGGTCTCCCATTGAACTACATTGCAAACCTGATGACTATTGCACCTGGCCGCCCGTGCCGCTCAGGGTGTACTTTTTGTGCTGACTTGTGTCCCCCCCGGTGCCCTACAAACCCCCCTGGTCTGCCCTCCGAAGACGCGGATACTTACCTGCTGGCAGACTGGAACCGGGGCACCCCCTTCTCCATTGAAGCCTATGCGTTTTGGGCACCACTTTGACCTCTGCACCTGACCGGCCCTGAGCTGCTGGTGTGGTAACTTTGGGGTTGCCCTGAACCCCCAACGTGGGCTACCTTGGACCCAACTTTGAACCCTGTAGGTGGTTTACTTACCTGCAAAACTAACAAACACTTACCTCCCCCAGGAACTGTTGACAATTGCACTGTGTCCAGTTTTAAAATAGCTTATTGCCATTTGTGTGAAAACTGTATATGCTATTTTGCTAATTCAAAGTTCCTAAAGTTCCTAAGTGAAATACCTTTCATTTAAAGTCTTGTTTGTAAATCTTGAACCTGTGGTTCTTAAAATAAACTAAGAAAATATATTTTTCTATATAAAAACCTATTGGCCTGGAATTGTCTTTGAGTGTGTGTTCCCCATTTATTGCCTGTGTGTGTACAATAAATGCTTAACACTACCCTCTGATAAGCCTACTGCTCGACCACACTACCACAACATAGAGCATTAGAATGATCTCTTTTTGCCACTATCTTACCTCTAAGGGGAACCCTTGGACTCTGTGCATGCTATTTCTTACTGTGAAATAGTACATACAGAGCCAACTTCCTACACCCCTTTACTCCTGGGGCCTGCCCAAAAGACCACTTGGGAGCAGCTAGAAACACCAAACAATCTAGACGACTGGTCCCAGCCAAAACTAGTTTCTGTGTAGACAGTCACCAACAATTTTGTGCTTCTGAGGATTTTATTAGCCGGGGCCAGGGGGAGGCTGTATCCATTCCACCTTGGGCAAATGATTTATTGGAGACTTGTACTGAGAAGATTAAAGTCATGGTGCAAACTGAACTGTCTTTGATTCTGAAACGGCTGGGAGTTATAGAAAATGGGATTGGTGATATTAAACAAATTCAGAGTCAGCCATCCAAATCCTCTAATATTGCCCAAGGGGTTTTGCATGAAGCTAATGCCAACTATATGAACAGAACGGCTCCAGAAGGTTTAATTGTTCCACTAGGTGTGAGACCGGTATGCCAGCTTGAAGCTGCCAATTCTATTAATGTTGCCCATACTGAGGTTTGCTGTTTGCAAAGTATTGGCTCTGTTGCTAATGAGACTGGAAGTACAGCAAGCTGTACGACAGAGATTGGAGGTTTGAACCGGCCGTTGGTACATGCATACAACCTCTACCAAAAACAACCTGTCATAGACCTTCCGTCGGCACCTTGCCCATATGTACTAATTTTATCAGGTGTTCCTCGGCTATGTGAAAACAGAGGGAGGGCCAGGAAGAGCTTACCAATACATGCCTAAATTGACTGGCTCGCCACAGGAACTTCCCTCTTTCTATGGTAAATGATATTTTATTGACTTAAAGGGTGGGCTGGTTGGAGTCAGGGCCTGTGGATCGCCAGGGTGATTGCATAGTGGTCAACTTCATAACCCCTCTGTTAGGCAAAAGCCTATTTGCTCATTATATTGGCCCGAAAAGAGATTCTCCAATTGAGTTGTTGGCTCTGGGCTATTTTTACAAACCCAGTCACCAAACTGGTCGGCATTCTTGTCTGCTCTAGCCTGTCCTACTAGGCAGCCAAGTGTATTTGGAGTCCCAGTTAGTAACAGTTTTGACACATTAGAGGGTTTGATTGACTTACCTCCCCCAGAGCCTCACCTGGAATAGATAATTCTGTGTTGCATGGGGTTGGAGGCTGTGGAGTGGCAGCAATTAGATTCAATAATTGGAGTGATATGGCTAAAGAAATAGCATTGCTGGACCAGCACGGGCCTTGTATGCTGCCAGGGCATTGCATACAGGGTACTACCCCCACTGGGCTGTCACCTGCTGTAATAGTTAAGGGTTTGGGGGTGGAAATGGATAAACTGTTAAGTAGTACTGAGGCTAAAGTAGTGTGGGAGCTGGATGGCCATTGTCATGTCTATGGAACAGCACAGAGAGCTTTAAGAGCAGATGGGGTGACCGCAGCGGTTTATGCATCTCTGATATCACCTTTGCAAGCTCCAGCTTCCAGTACCAAGGTAGTGAAACCACGCTCTGATACTATTGGTAATCCTATGTTTAAATACCCTATACCCATGTTGTAGTGTTATCCTGGAACATAGTTGGACTTGCCTCTAAGATGGAATCTCTGGAATGGCTGAGTTTGTAGATTTACACTGTCTCTTCCAAGAAACATCGTCTACAAAGATGGCTTTTTGCTCTGGGTATGCTAACTTTAGCTAAGTAGCAATTACCACAATGAGGGGTAGACCATCAGGGCGCTTAGTAACCTGAGTGAGTACCACCCTCAACTTCAAGGTCCAAGAAATAGCGATAGCAGGATATTCTTTGTGTACTACTACTCTTTCCATTCTTCTACATCTATATTTATGTTTATTTAACCACTGAATTATTGAACTTGCATATGGCATAAGCCCTGGTGGGAGTGTTAAAGCTTGTGGGTGGGGATTTTAACTGCAAATTTGAGCCCCTGGATGCCAGTGCAATCCCACTTACCCGGGAAGAGGACTGTGCTTGGTCTATCTCCAATTTAGGGATTTCACTGATAGGGAGGTGGACTACGCTGGCACTTCAATTGAAAGCACTAACACTGAATCAAGGTTTGCGTTCGTTCTGGGAATGGTAGGACTCCATCAGACAAGGAAGGGAAGCACACTTTTAATCGAGTGCCTGGTAGTAGTCTTATTGACTACATCTTGGTAGATGTAGGCCATTCATAAGGGACATGGCAGTATTGGACAGGAGTGACAGTAATCTTAGTGCACTGGTATTAGATGTTGAGCTCCCGGGGGGGGGGGGGGATTGGGGGGGGGGGGGGTGTCATGGGAGGGTCAGTAGGTTGCAGATGACCGGTAATAGACAGGGAGTAAAATGGCCTACTATGGCCAGCTCTGAAAAGCAGCTGGGGGTGGTTTATCAATTTGTTGCATGCAGGATAGGTGAGCTCCAGGCTTTGGAGTATGGATCAGGGGACCCATCTAGATTAAGTTAGTTCTATCTATATTATACTCTTTCCTCGGTTAACAGATCACTTTTATGAGATAACAAGAAGGTCAGTAACGAGGAATCCCTGCCAATCTCAGTATAATAAAGCCTGTGAGATGGCTAGGAGTGCCCTTATGTCTGATATAAAACAGCAGGATAAATGGGCCATTAGGGGAGGAAAGGGAGGCCTAAAAGGGTCTATTAGAATTGCCAACGAGAGTTGGATATGAAGAAATGGGAGAACTTGCTCAATGCTG
The DNA here is from genome assembly GCF_031143425.1 of Pleurodeles waltl. NCBI lineage: Eukaryota > Metazoa > Chordata > Amphibia > Caudata > Salamandridae > Pleurodeles > Pleurodeles waltl. The sequence goes on from NC_090442.1 coordinate 197,494,406, forward strand.
TGAGGGTGGGCGATACGCGTGTTTTTTGGAACTTGGTTGCATCGGAAAGTAAGGAAGGTTTCAGTCAGATTGAGGTGAATGTCCCTGCTGTAGATTGGGCAGCCCACTTTTCCGCTCTATACTCTGAGATTGATGGAGAGGGCACTCCCACACCTATAGGGGAAGCAACAAATCATGCTGCAGGGAGCAGTGAAAGGGTCTTAGGCGAGTTAGCTTTGATCTCCCTGACTGAAGTGAAATCTGCAATCTGTAAAATAGTCCCAAACAAAGCCCCAGGACTTGACAAAATTCCGGGGGACCTGTTCTTGGGTGAACCCAATGTCTGGAGCCCTTACCTCACAACACTCTTCAATTTAATTTTGTTAGGGGCTACCATTCAAGCAGCATGGGCAGGGGCCTAGATAGTTCCAATGCACAAGAAAGGGCCCTCTAAAGACCTGATCGGCCAATCAGTCTGCATGCAAAAACTGATTAACAGACTTTCGGCCTGGATGGGTGAGAAGGAAGTTCTTTTCCCTGTGCAGGCGGGCTTTCAGAAAAGAACCAGCACAGTGAACAAAGTCTTCAGACTACAGTTAATTTTTTGGAAAACCATGGTCTTGAGGGGTGGACAACTATTTCGTATTTGTTCACAGAGGATAGGCATTTGATCTGGTTCCTAGGGCAACGTTATGGCCGGTCTTGGAAGATAAGGGGGTTTCTCGCAACCTTTTGATTATTATTAAAAAGCTACACAGTAATAACTTTGCACAAGTCAGATGTGGCCAAATCAGTGAAATGACAGAACCGTTTCTGGTCAGTAGAGGAGTGAGAAAGAGCTGTGTTTTAGCCCCTAACCTCGTTACACTTCATGTTAATGACTTAATTCTGTTCTTGACACAATGTGATGGAGATGCCCCTTGTCTGGCTAATGTTAAGGCTTCGGCCTTGATGTCTGCAGATGACACTTTATCGTTATCAAATTCCCCAATGGGTGCAGAAAATCCTAAACTGCTTTGAGGAATTTCATAATCCGAGGGGACTAGAAATAAATGTAGCAAAGAAAGTACATGGTTCTCAATCCCTGCCCTACTACAAGACCTAATCCCAGGTTACAGGGAGTTCCTCTGGAGCATGTGAATGTATTTGACTATCTCAGGATAACGCTCACAGAGCATTTAGATTGGCAATGCCACACAGATAAGTGTAGGCTAAAATTGCTGCAAAAACTGGGGTCCTAAACAGAATACTACAGATGTCATCTTTTCGGCCTCGGTCCCAAGCGATTAATATTTATAAACAGCAGGCACTAGGTTCTGCTCTTTATGGAGTAGAGCTCTGGGGCCATAAGGATCAGGGTAAACTTGTTTTTTTTAGACAGTTACTGGCACTTCCAATTACTACACTGCTGCTGCCTCTCAGGTTAAACATGGGTCTTAGGCCGATTTCGGAGTTGAACGGAGCTAGGCCTGTTCTTTTCTGGAAACATATCTGGTCTATACCTGAGCTCATGTCTTACCGAGAACGGCTAAAGGAAATTTTGAGTATAGTCGGTTCAGCCAATCTCCCATGAATTAAGTATGTTAAAGATTGTGTGTGGCAATTTGTGGGACGACCGCTTGGGTGCTTCTGCTCTCAGTAAATCAATCTTAAAAGAAAGGTTTAGGGAAATGATAATGTGCCACTCACAAATGTCTGTCTCTTAGGGCAGACTTACTGACTCACTTCTCCTGATTAAGGATGATTTTAAATTTGAGCAGTTCCTTGATGAAATTGAGCCCCCTCAAGCTAGGAAGCCGTATCTATAGTTCAGATATAGCACTATCCCACTTGCCACTTTCACTGACAGATGGGGAAGTGTGACCATGCCAGCTGCACATACTTGTCTTACTTGTGGGGCAAAGGAGGAAACACAAGGGCATGTTTCCTCCATTTTCCCAACCTACTGAGTGGGCAGAAAGAAATGGCTGTACCAGCATACTGGATCATTGGGGTAAGGAGATATGCTGAGGCTCTGCGTATTTTAAAATCAGACACCAGACAAAGTATAGTCTTTGCTGTATCTCGCTTCTTATTAACTATGTGGAGAATGAAGCAAAAGGCGAGTATGTCAAGAGCTACCTTGAGTGCCTTAGATGTCCTACACTATGAGTCTCACAGTTAGGCTTTAAAAGTTTTTTTTGATAATTGGAGGATGCTCTTGTGATCTGGTCCCGTAGCTGTGGTGTATTTATATTATTTATAAGTGTTTTTATCCAGTTTAATCCTACGCTATATTTATTTATTTTCTTAACTTATGGTTTTAAATGTCTTATTTTATGGCAATTTGACGAATAAAGTATTGTGTAGCTTGAATTTTTAGGTATATGTTTTGCTAAAACTATCCAGCACACAAAAAACGTAATTATCATATTATTACTACAGTTAGGAACATATTTGAGAAATGGTCTCCACATCATTTAAGCTAGTGCTGTAGAGTTCAATCCATAAAAATGGTCATTTTACCTCGTCTTTTATTTCCTTTTCATGCTACCACTTTTTTCTTGAGATCATTTTACAAATAATCACAATCTACCATATCTACTTTCGTATGGCGTCATAAACCACCTAGAAGTAGTTGTGCCAAACTTAAATGTTCTAAGATTGTAGCGGACTAGCTTTTCCATATGTTTATTGCTATTGTGCTGCTTTTATTCTCGGATACCGATCTTTATGGTTTAATTTTGTAAAAAAAAATTCTCATAAAATGTATTAGTTTTTTTTTTGGTTTTGACATTTTTGACAATAGAATAACATATTAAGAATAACAACCAGTGCATATGGATAGGTCAATGGAGGGACGATTTCAAATTTGTGTTCATGGCAGCATATTCACACAACAAAAAGGCAGTACATACATCCAGAGTCACACTGTCAACCGAGCAGGGCTCCCAGCAGTTCAAGGTACTCCGAAACCAAGTCCATCTGTCGGCTTACATGGGAAGGGATCACATAATAACGAAGTCAGCCATCAGAATCACAGTGCTGAAATATAGAAGGGCCCCACATCACTCCCCCTCACTAGAGCCTTCAGTTGAATTGTGTTCATCCTTCTCTGTAAAGTTATTAAGAAGAGACCCCCACAACACATCGCCTCAGAGGCCTCCCTGTCTCTGCGAGCAATACGCATATGTACCTCTTCCGCCACTCCCCATTCAAGTAGATCCCTTTGCCATACAGACACTGGGGGAACCCGGGTGCTCATCCAGCAAATAGCCACTCTTCTCTAGGCCAGCAGCAAGGCCAGTTGGGCCACCTGTGATGCATTTGCTGTCCCCTGGGCCATGACACCACTCCCAGAAGGCAAGCCAATGCGGTCAAGGGAATCTCAATGCCAGTCGCCTCTGCTATTTTTGGCACTACAGCCTCCCAGTATCCCTGAACCCCCGCATAGGACCAGGCCAGATGCAAAAAGCTAGCACCCAGCTCACCACATCTCACACACCGCGCACCCCGATCTAGAGTTATTCTATTTAGGCGTCTGAGGGTCACATAGGTACGATATAAATAATTGAAATGTACCAATTTGAATCTATGATTACATAACACTTACTTCACCAACATACACACTTGTGCCCATTCGGCATCCGTAACCGCCTCCCCCAACTCACTCGCCACGCATCTCATGCAGCATACTGGGGCAACACCTTATCACCTCTAACGTCCTTAGAGAATAATGAAATGACATATCCCCACTCTCCCCATCGAAGCAGGCCTCCCAACACTCGAGAAGGCTGCGGGGCGGACAGAGCCCAACCCAGACCTCCCGTGTTCCATTTTCCTGTTTGGTATATTGCAGGAATAGGCCTGGTCCCACCTCAAAAGTTTCCTGAGCCTCCAGTAACATGATAAACATCTCCAATGGGTACAAGTCCCCACTAGTCCTCGCCTCCAAACTGGCCTTCAGCTGGCATCGCACTCCATATGTCACACTCATACAAGCCCCACACATGACAGCCTTAAGGGCCTACCAGTCTAGCGCCTTAGTGGTAGCAGATTCCCAATTGACCTCCAGAGAATTCGTAAGGGTACTCGCCAGTGTGTCCCGACACATTGAATCCATTAAAAAAATCCGGGGGCATGCGGCAGCTGCATACACGTTGCATAGGCAGACCCATTGTAGACCCAATAACACCGGCGCATGATCAGAGAGGAACCGCCCCAGATGTGTCACCTCCACTAATGACTGCAAATCAATGCCACTCACTAATATACAATCCAGTCAACTATAAGTGTTGTGAGTCAGTGAATGGCATGTGTATTCGTGACCCTCTGGATACAGATCCCGCCAGCTATCCCAGAACCCCAAATTATGTATAACTATCATGAGAGAGGACAACATCAGTGGTTTAGTACCTTGCCGGGGCAGGTGGCAGTGCAACTTTCCATCTAGGATGCAATTTTAACCCCTAGCCCAGATCATCGGTGTTCCGAGACTGCCCTCCATTAACTCCTGAATACGCGTGAAGAATAATTTATCATCCACATTGGGTGCGTAAGTGTTAAGCAGTATAACCTCTCTACCATCATACCCTGAACCAGTACATAGCGTCCCTCTATATCCGCCTCGCTATATATGTGCCTGAAGGGTACCCCAGGTGCTATCTAGATGGCAACCCCCCACGCATAAGAGGAGTAAGTGGCGGAAAACAATTGTCCCGCCATTTCTTCCCCAACCGCTGAACCTCATCTCCCAGGAGATGGGTTTCCTGCAAGTAGGCTATTTGTATTTTACTGTGATGGTGGAACAAATGTACCCTGCAGCGCTTGGAGTATCCCTATAAACCCCGGACATTCCAGGTTAAGATATTCGTATGTTCAGCCATGATAACTTGCAACTTTGTCCCAGCACTAGTAGGCCCTACAGCCTTCATGGGCTCTACCAGCTATCCGGTTGGTGTAGTATGAAGTCATGTATGCACTGCATGAATCCAACCCCCTTCTAAAATAAGTGGCATTATTGAACAATTCAAAACCCCAATCACCCCCCACCCCGGACAGGCAGTATAACAACTGAACGTCCATTAAGTACCATGCTGCCAGGACCCACAGCCTAACCCCATCCCTCTGAAAAATAGCCTACCACGTAAAGTGGAGAGAGATGTCCCCATTCCCCGTGCCAGATAGTGTCCCAAACCGGTGAACAATTACATCCCAAATCAGAGCACCATTCCGCTCCGAACCCATCTTTTAGACATGATCAATACCCCACAGCTGCAGAGCCAGAGTGGGTAGGGAGAGAGGTGATAGAGAAGAACATCAGAAAAGGGGGTGTACACAGCATATCTAAAGAGAATACAATCAAGGGGCAGTGCCGTCCATGTTCATTTCTGCTTCAACATCTGTCTCCGCTGGAATAAGTGCCACATCCCGGTGCATCAGTGCCATTGTGCTGTCCTCCTGGATCTCGATCCTAGTCGGGCGCTCCCCTCCTCCTGACGACTCTTGCGGCCTTGTTTGTCCCTCAAGACCTCCAGCTCGAGTTGTGGGTCCCCCTATTCCGGGACCCTGCGCCAAGGTACCTTGTCCCATACCTCCAGTCATCTCCACACATCTTCCGGTGTATCAAAGAAATGGGACTTGCCGCCAAATAGGCCCTTCAGTCGTGTGGGGTACAGCAACATGTATCGTATGCCCAGTTGACGCAGCTTAGCCTTGACCTCCAGGAATCCTTTCCAAGACCCTAAAACTTTGTTGGTCTATACTGAGATACTATGATTGTCTAAGTGGACAGTATCCATTTCCCGACTAGCCCGAAGGATGCAGCCTCTGTCTTTATAGTTAAGTATTCGGGCAATGATGGCTCTTGGAGGTGCCCCGGGCCGAGGGGGGACCACCAGTGAGCGGTGCGCCCTTTTAATCACAAATAATGGGAACAGTCTGACGGGCCTCAACACAACTCAAATCCAGCGCTCCAAAAATGCTTCCACGGCTCGCTCTGGGAACCCAATATAGTGGACATTGTTGCGACGGGACCTGCCTTCCGCGTCTTCCACTCTTGCCTCAAGGGTCCCTGCTCTAGAGGTGACCTCCGCCATCTGTTTCCTCAGTGTGGTAACCTCCGCCCAGAGCTCGGAAATTGAGTCCTCTGTAATTTGCACCCTGTCGGATATCTTCCGAAGGTCTGTCCGGAGGGGTTTAACCTCAATTGCCACGGACTCAATCTTCCCCTTGAGGGCCTCTCTGGATCCATGAATCGCAGCAAGCAGTTCCGCCCTAGAGGGCTCCTCGGCAAGCATGTCCAACCCCGTATCTTCTCTTGGCCCAGCCAGGAGTGTCACTCATTGCGTAGATTGGGAGGGTATACAGCTCCATCGTATTGCCCTGGGGCGATGCCAATCGCTTACTCTTACCCATAGGTGGGGTCCGGGAAGAAGCACTCAGAATCCCCCTCCAACCACAACAGCACACCAAGAGTCTGCCAACAGGATCAGTCACAAGGGAAGGAGGGAGACTAGGGGTGAGAGGGATAACCCCCGTTATCCAAAAATCGCCAGGCGACCACCAACTGTCTCCCATCCCTCAAATCCACACACCCAGCCTCAGTCCAACAGGGGGGGAACCGTCCAGGGAGGTCCAGTGGAGACTCAGGACCCATGTGTAACTCCAGGGCCCTGTGTCACTCCACTGCAGCCAGTCTCACCATACCTCCGGGACGTGCACACGCAGTGGGTCCCATACTCAAAACAGAACTTGGGGCCTGCACGCCAGCCCAGCACCAGGATAGGGTCTCCTGCCAGTCTCCAGGCTGAGCAGTAGAGGCTCACCACTCAGCAATAACTCCAGACTCTCTGTGCCTCCTCACCGCATTGTCTCTCTGGAGGCCCCCGCCACTCCAATTAGCACGGCCCAGGCGACACGCATCACAATGCCTTCAAGCCAGGCTCTCTCCTCTCCGGGCCAACGCACTGCTCTCAGCCAACTCGTGGCCTAACTACCCCTGGCCGTGTCAGGCAGTTAAGGACGTCCTCCAACTGTCGCCTCGCTCGCCTCTGGCCCGACTCCTCCGCTCCGTTTCTCCCCAGCCACCCAGCGCCAGCAGTGATCGGATCGACCAGGCCCACAGCCCGTCCACTAGCGGCCCCGGCTGTCATCCCCAATCCAGGTCGGGGTCTTCCTTGTCGCCGCTCATGCTCCTCCATGCCCGGGAACAAATCCCGCCGAATTCCCAGACACCGTGAGAGCTTTGGCTACCAGCAGACCCGCCCACTAGTCTCGGTTGGGTAGGATTTTGAAGGATATTGCCGGGGACACGAGGAGCCTCTCAGAAACGCATCCTACCGGACCTCTTGTGTGGCCACAACATGGTTTCATTTTAACTGAAAAACTATTATCTCTACATTGGTCACAGTTGAAGAAGCTATGATATACCCGTTACCACTAACTGCTCACTATCTCTACCAACAAAGCTGTAAAGAAAATCTTCAACTATTAAAGATACAAAAGAGCTCTTTTATATTATGATTCACTAATTCATACAGGTATCAAAGATTCTAATAAAACCTCCTTGAGGTCAAATACTTTAATCACATTAGCTTGTAATGTTACATATTGGAAGTCTAGAATAAATGCTCAACTTTTTTATATAGCTGATATTACTCAGGGACATACCTTTTGTTCATTCACAGAAATCCAAATTAAATAATCTGAATATGGTAAATATGAAATACAAGGTAACTGTATAATAAACTATTTTCCTAATACTTGACCAAATTCTATAATGCCTGAAACTGGATTATGTTTAAATCTGTAGCGTTGGTCACCTTGCTTCGAAAGCCTAAAATACTTTTCCGTTAACAGTAGCTCTTGTTCACAATCTCCTAAAGATTTCTGGAATTGTGAATTATCCCCTTCAATATCCTCTAAACAGTGACAGCAGATTTGGTTATGTAATATCTGTGGTTGGTTGCTTGTTTCTTTATATCAATCTAACCTATTCATTTGCATAAATGATAACCCTTTATATATATATTCCTATATGTTGTATTAACAACATTATGTTTTGTAACCTATTCATTTGATTGTCCTATTGTCTTTACATTTTGATCTCTTATTTGGGATATTGTTTGCAACATTCTTGATACATCTGACAATATTTCCTACTCTCTAGTTATCTATAAATCTGTTGCTCTTTCTTCTACTTTACCCTCAGATAATAAACTGTTTGACTTGATTTCTGCAGCAATTAAATCAATATCCTCTAACTAGAGAGAGGTTAAATTACTATCTATAAATGGTGGGCCTAGATTAATTTTTCAAGACAATGAGATACATTTTTAGCATTTCTTCCCATTGGCCTCTCTCCTACACAAGCAAGTACTTAAAAAACTACAAGATTGCTATGTCTATATACATTTCTAATGATTTCTATGTATTAATAGTACCATTTATATAATATACTCCTTTTCACTAAATTTTATAATTTGGTTATTTTCTTTGCCCTCTATTTATATTGATGTTAATACTACCAGCATTCTTTTCGATATTCACTTGTTAACTGCATTTATATTTCCCACTAAGTCTCAATAATTATGTAATGTTTTTTGTGTGTTTACTGTATTTGCCTATTAAATCTTAATAAATATATTTCAACCAAAAAAAATGCCAAAACCCCGTTTTAAACTTCAACTGGCTTATCTAGAGTCCTTATATCAGACACTTGGTTCCACATTTTTTTTAAGTATCTGGATATATCGCTACCAATCAGATGTTTACATTCCAGAAAGATTTCTGAACCATCCACACATCTACACATACTACGTCCAAGTAAGTAAAGTAGGTATCAATATTCTTGATTTTCTTTTCAACATTTCCATCTTCTATTCCACAATGGAACTAACAGCTGCTCCCAAATTATCAGACGTTTTTGTGCAATACTAACAGTAAGGCCATCATTGCCTTTTCACCTTTTTGCTAAATAGGGTGATTGAAATAAACATTGTTATCCACCGTTCTTTTTTTTTTTTTCAACATTAGGGTTTATGGATTGGGAATAAACATTTCCTCCATCTGTTTTTGAAGCAAGAGCCATGTTTAGGTCTACTTTGAAGCCTTTTCTCCACCTAACTACAAGTCCCCCTTGCCACCAGAAGCTAAGCCTCACAGGTAATTCAGTCTGGGGCATCACCAACAAGTGAACAGCTTATACCCTCATGGCAGGATTCTTTTCAACATCCATCAGTGGCATATCACAGTACATCTCAAAGCTAAATGGCAAGAAACCGTATATGCAGAGTTTTATACAAAGATATGCTTTTAATACTATACAGGCAAATATACATTCATTTTCAAAGGTATACTGAAGTCCAAGCATCTTCTCGATTTACTGCTACTATTAAGGTTTTGAATACTTCAAAGACTTCCCCAGTCTGACTGGCCTTTGCATGTTGCTGCAGGCAGTCCAGTGCACATTAAATGGAAACTAAATGGAGGAGGACTGTGAAGCTTACATGCATAACACTGATACTGAGTATCACTTAATCTGCACATGGCAGATGTTTCCTTGACTTTTCATGTTCCACCAAAAAGCAGAAATTGATTGCCGATTTTTTCAGGTAAATGAGTCTTGCCCCCACAAAATCATCTAAACCCCTCCCCCTATTTCCTATACTCAAATGTAGGCACTAAAACAGAAGGTGTTAGCTAAAGTTTAGGGAGTGACAAGGGACGTAGCGGTCTTCAATCATAACAGCTCTTGTGCATTAAGCAGGAGGTTCTGAAAATAATTTGCTTACTAACCGGAAGCAATTGAAAATGTTAATGTGGCCCACAACGTGGTCATGTTTCTTCAGGTTAAGTAGCACAGCATCAGTTTGAATCACTCTGTTGTTTGATACTTGCTATAGGACGTCCTAAATAATCAATGTTTTCAAAGTCTCAGAACAATTGTATAAAGGCATTGACTGTAGTAACTCGGTAGGAGGAAAGAAATGACTAAGAGATGAAAAAATATGAACTGGAAACAGCAGACAACTATAGATCAAAAGTAGGTATGTAACCTACGAAAGTCATTTGGTTCCTGGCAGTATCCAACGGAACAAGAGGCTCACCGATCTGTGAAGGACTCCCAAAAGAACCGTTTCTAAGCAGACAAGCAAGCACTTAACTGCACTGTCTGTGTGCAATCACATACAAAGGATTTAACCCAGAAGAGAATTACATGCCATGTTCCACCTTCTTGGAGTCTTGTGATAAGGATATTGTGGTCAACATTGTTGAAAGTTGCAGACAAGTCGCGTAAGGTGGCTGCTCTGACACTGTCCACCATCATGCAAAGGTCATCGATTACCAATGCCACCATTGTCACCACTGGTCTAAACCCCATTTGCTATTATTCTAGGTTATCATTAAGCAGAACAAAAGTTTGGCGCTGGGTCGTGACAGATTTTTAAAACATTTACACACAAAAGAGATCACTCCTCAGGGTTCAGTGAAGGTTTTTCATACATCAGCAAATTAGGATCACCTTCCATCCTCTAAGAACTATTACTGATTAAGAGTTCAGTACATGAGCAACAACACGAGCAGTGGATTAATGTCCATCGTTGATAAGCTGGGTAGGACAAATCTGTAGGGCAGAGTCAGAAATCTTACTTGAGTCAGATAAGATTCTCACAGGCTTGAGCAGACAATGAAGAAAAGTTGGATAACTCAGGTGTACGGTGTGTCCAGTAGCAGATATTCCACCTTAATCCCCTTAGACCATCCCTTCATTGGCTTCTGAGCATTGCCCTTAGGCTATAAACGTTACAAAACCTCCAATAACCCAGTAAAAACATGCAACCACTTTTTTGGTGCTGTCATTCAGTGCTGTCATTGCTGTGGAAGCTGGATTTTGAGGCATTGAGTAGTTGGTTCTGCTCCAGGTATGTCATGAGTTGCTTGTTGATGATCTTTTCCAGTACCTTCGCTGGGAATGGGAGCAGGGAGATTGGCTGGCAGTTTTTGGACTCACTGGTAGTCAGCGGAGGTTTTTTTGAGTAGTGGTCTGACTTCGGCGTGTTTCCAGGCATCAGGAAATGTTGCAGTAGTGACAGAGGTGTTGAACAGAGTCCCTGGCCGATCCTTTGGTTTCTGAGGTTGAAGATGTGGTGCAGGCATGGGTCTGTGGGAGCTCCCGAGTGGATGGATTTCATGGTGGAGGTGATGTTCCAGGTGGTCAGTGCATGGTTTGTGTCGGTTACAGTGGTTTCATATCTATTGCGGAAGTCCGTAGGTGTGGGTTGGGGTTCGAAGTTTCTGTGTACGGTTGCGATCTTGTTGTGGAAGAAGTGGGTGAGGTTATCACACAGCTCCTGTGAGGGCGTGATGTTGTTTTCGCTGGCAGTCCAGGTTGGAGAGTTCCTTAATGTTGTTGAAAAGTTCCTTGGTGTTGTTGACGCTGGTTTTGATGCGTGCGGCAAGGGCTGCCTTCTTTGTTGCCCTCAGCAGGTGGTGGTGGAGGTTGAGGGAGGTCCTTAAAGTCTGCTCTGTTGGAGGCATCCTCGCTGGTGCGCCATCTCCTCTCCAGCTGTTTGCTGTCTCGTTTCACTGTTCTGAGCTCTTGGGTGGACCAGCTGGCCTCTGGAGGATTTTCTCTGGTTGTTGCTCTTGAGGGGGATGATGCTGTTGGCGCAATTGGTGATCTGGGCGTTGGAATTTTTCATTCTCTGTTCGAGGTCGGTGGTGCGGAGGGCGTCTGCCCAGCTGGTCTCTGACATTTTGTTCCACCTCTGTTGGGTGGCCTGGGTGGGAAAGAGGGTGTAGGGGACGGGGTTAGTCATCTTGGAGATGGGGGGGGTGGAGATGCTGAAGTGGACAATTGAGTGATTGGTACATGTGAGTTCCCAGACATGGCTGTACAGGGAGTGCAGAATTATTAGGCAAATGAGTATTTTGACCACATCATCCTCTTTATGCATGTTGTCTTACTCCAAGCTGTATAGGCTCGAAAGCCTACTACCAATTAAGCATATTAGGTGATGTGCATCTCTGTAATGAGAAGGGGTGTGGTCTAATGACATCAACACCCTATATCAGGTGTGCATAATTATTAGGCAACTTCCTTTCCTTTGGCAAAATGGGTCAAAAGAAGGACTTGACAGGCTCAGAAAAGTCAAAAATAGTGAGATATCTTGCAGAGGGATGCAGCACTCTTAAAATTGCAAAGCTTCTGAAGCGTGATCATCGAACAATCAAGCGTTTCATTCAAAATAGTCAACAGGGTCGCAAGAGGCGTGTGGAAAAACCAAGGCGCAAAATAACTGCCCATGAACTGAGAAAAGTCAAGCGTGCAGCTGCCACGATGCCACTTGCCACCAGTTTGGCCATATTTCAGAGCTGCAACATCACTGGAGTGCCCAAAAGCACAAGGTGTGCAATACTCAGAGACATGGCCAAGGTAAGAAAGGCTGAAAGACGACCACCACTGAACAAGACACATAAGCTGAAACGTCAAGACTGGGCCAAGAAATATCTCAAGACTGATTTTTCTAAGGTTTTATGGACTGATGAAATGAGAGTGAGTCTTGATGGGCCAGATGGATGGGCCCGTGGCTGGATTGGTAAAGGGCAGAGAGCTCCAGTCCCACTCAGACGCCAGCAAGGTTGAGGTGGAGTACTGGTTTGGGCTGGTATCATCAAAGATGAGCTTGTGGGGCCTTTTCGGGTTGAGGATGGAGTCAAGCTCAACTCCCAGTCCTACTGCCAGTTCCTGGAAGACACCTTCTTCAAGCAGTGGTACAGGAAGAAGTGTGCATCCTTCAAGAAAAACATGATTTTCATGCAGGACAATGCTCCATCACACGCGTCCAAGTACTCCACAGCGTGGCTGGCAAGAAAGGGTATAAAAGAAGGAAATCTAATGACATGGCCTCCTTGTTCACCTGATCTGAACCCCATTGAGAACCTGTGGTCCATCATCAAATGTGAGATTTACAAGGAGGGAAAACAGTACACCTCTCTGAACAGTGTCTGGGAGGCTGTGGTTGCTGCTGCACGCAATGTTGATGGTGAACAGATCAAAACACTGACAGAATCCATGGATGGCAGGCTTTTGAGTGTCCTTGCAAAGAAAGGTGGCTATATTGGTCACTGATTTGTTTTTGCTTTGTTTTTGAATGTCAGAAATGTATATTTGTGAATGTTGAGATGTTATATTGGTTTCACTGGTAATAATAAATAATTGAAATGGGTATATATTTGTTTTTTGTTAAGTTGCCTAATAATTATGCACAGTAATAGTCACCTGCACACACAGATATCCCCCTAACATAGCTAAAACTAAAAACAAACTAAAAACTACTTCCAAAAATATTCAGCTTTGATATTAATGAGTTTTTTGGGTTCATTGAGAACATGGTTGTTGTTCAATAATAAAATTAATCATCAAAAATACAACTTGCCTAATAATTCTGCACTCCCTGTATTTGATGCAGTTGCAGGAGATAAATATGGGGCCAGCACGTGTCCTGCAGTGTGTGTAGGGTCATGGATGATCTAGGTCACTCTGAGGCTGCTCACACATTCAAGGAGGTGTGCAGTGTATGCTGTCATTGGGGTCATCAATGTCAAAATTGAGGTCGCCAAGGAAGATGTAGTCCTTGTAGTCTAAGGCTAGGGGCACAATGAAGTCTGCAATGGCGCTGTAGAAGCTGGAGCGTGTGCCTGGAGGTCGGTATGTTAGGATGCCTCTGATGGTTGCTTTGTCATCCGTGTGAAGCTTGAAGTTGAGATGTTCCATAAGGGTGGTGGTGTTGTCTGTGGTGGTGGTGCATTGTATGGTATCTTTGTGTATGAGGGCTGTTCCTTCTCCCAGCTTGTTGGTTTGGTCATGGTGAATTATTTTATATCCTTCTGGGATCACTGTGGCAATGTCTGGGGCAGATGTGGGGTTGATCTAGATCTTAGTGAGAAAGACTGTCGGGTGCAAGGGTAGCGATGAAGTTCCATAATTTGGTGGAATGCTTGCATAGTGAGCGTGTGTTGAAAAGGGTGCATGCAAGTTGGTGTTTTTGTTCAAGTGGTGTCTGGTGTGTTCAGGGTGGGGCTGGCCTTTGGGCTGGTGTATGTGCTGTGACAGGATGTGGAAGTCGGTGCAGGTGAAAGGTCCCAACGTGCAGCATGGGTCGGCGCGGTGGCAGTGTTTGTTGCAGCATCTGGGGGTCAGGGTATACAGCTCGGCAATGGTGTATCTTCAATGTGGGGGATGCGGGGGTGGACCAGCTGGCCTCTGGAGGATTTTCTCTGGTTGTTGCTCTTGAGGGGGATGATGCTGTTGGCGCAATTGGTGATCTGGGCGTTGGAATTTTTCATTCTCTGTTCGAGGTCGGTGGTGCGGAGGGCGTCTGCCCAGCTGGTCTCTGACATTTTGTTCCACCTCTGTTGGGTGGCCTGGGTGGGAAAGAGGGTGTAGGGGACGGGGTTAGTCATCTTGGAGATGGGGGGGTGGAGATGCTGAAGTGGACAATTGAGTGATTGGTCCATGTGAGTTCCCAGACATGGCTGTATTTGATGCAGTTGCAGGAGATAAATATGGGGCCAGCACGTGTCCTGCAGTGTGTGTAGGGTCATGGATGATCTAGGTCACTCTGAGGCTGCTCACACATTCAAGGAGGTGTGCAGTGTATGCTGTCATTGTGGTCATCAATGTCAAAATTGAGGTCGCCAAGGAAGATGTAGTCCTTGTAGTCTAAGGCTAGGGGCACAATGAAGTCTGCAATGGCGCTGTAGAAGCTGGAGCGTGTGCCTGGAGGTCGGTATGTTAGGATGCCTCTCATGGTTGCTTTGTCATCCGTGTGAAGCTTGAAGTTGAGATGTTCCATAAGGGTGGTGGTGTTGTCTGTGGTGGTGGTGCATTGTATGGTATCTTTGTGTATGAGGGCTGTTCCTTCTCCCAGCTTGTTGGTTTGGTCATGGTGAATTATTTTATATCCTTCTGGGATCACTGTGGCAATGTCTGGGGCAGATGTGGGGTTGATCCAGATCTTAGTGAGAAAGACTGTCGGGTGCAAGGGTAGCGATGAAGTTCCATAATTTGGTGGAATGCTTACATAGTGAGCGTGTGTTGAAAAGGGTGCATGCAAGTTGGTGTTTTTGTTCAGGTGGTGTCTGGTGTGTTCAGGGTGGGGCTGGCCTCTGGGCTGGTGTATGTGCTGTGACAGGATGTGGAAGTCGGTGCAGGTGAAAGGTCCCAACGTGCAGCATGGGTCGGCGCGGTGGCAGTGTTTGTTGCAGCATCTGGGGGTCAGGGTATACAGCTCGGCAATGGTGTATCTTCAATGTGGGGGATGCGGGGGCCAAGGGCGTCCCAGCGATGCCCCCACTGTGCGCATCCACTTAGCGGTCTCCCTGCGGCCTGCATTAAGTAGGTCCTGGGGTAGGTGGGGTTTCTGTTGGTGGAAAGAACAGTGAGTGGGAATACCCAATCGGGAAAACCCTGGTAGAAAAACCCAGGCAGCTACGGTATCACTGGATCAGTCTGAAACAAGCAGGAACTGGAAGACACAGGCAAGTGGCAGGCTGGGTGTCCAGGTGCCTACTGATGTGGTTGCACTGTGGCCTACATTAAGCAGGTCCTGGGGTGTGCAGGGCTTCTGTTGGCAGGAAGAACCTGAGTGGGAAAACCCAGTGAGGAAAACCCCAGCAGGAAAGCCCAGAAGCTGCAGTGTCCCCGCATCAGTCTGGAACAAGCAGGAACTTGAAGCAACAAGCAAATGGCAGGCTAGGGGTCCAGGTGCCTACTCAAAGATGGCTGTCTCAATCCAAATCTAATGCATCTGCCATTATTGTAAGTTTTGAGTGGGGTAGGGAGAATAGCATGTCAGCTTGATGCCCATGAACCACCATTGAAGGCCCTAGGGTTTCTCTTTTGAAATGTGGAAGCTGTCTGAAACATAACACACTTTTAAGCCCAATGGAGTAGCATGTAGGAAAAGCAGGATACATGAGGCCAAGATTCCAAGAAGCCTAAGAACCAAATGCATCAGAATTCAGGATTGAGCCTAAAACTTTGGGATCATATCCAGAATGTTCCGGACAATCTGCAGGGGTGGAAAAATCTTCAACATCACTGTGCTCAGGATGGTCCCTATGAATGGAACGCTTTGTATGGGCTTCAGGTGGTTGATGGAAAACCACAGGGATGTCAGAAGGGTTACTACCATCCGGTCTCCTTCTGACTGCAGCAAGCCCATCTTCAGCAGTCAATCTTAGAGGTATGGGAATACATGTATCCGAGGCCTGTAAAGATGGGCCACAACATCATCTTCCTAAAGATCGAGCAGTAGAGGTGAGGCCAAAGGGTAGAATGGCAAATTGGAAATACTCCGACCCCACAAACCAAAGCAAGTTTCACTGGGACTACAGCAAGGGCACATGAAAGTATGGGCCAGATGTAGCAAGCAGTTTTGCCCATTGTGTCTATGGGAAAATGTGTTCGTACATATGGCCCCATGTGTCTTGCACATCCAGGAACATCATTCAATCTCCCGGATCCAGTGCGGAAAGGGCCTGGGCCACAGAAAATATCCTGAATTTGCCCTTTAACAGGAAGGCATTCGGAGGGCAAAGATTTAAAATCACCTCAACACACCATCTTTTTGGGCACCAAGACAGAAGGAATAACACCCCTCGCCTTTCTTCATCTCCGGGACCTTCTGTACGGCCCCTTAGATCAATGTGATTGAACTTCCTGCAGAAGAATGGTAGCATGATATGGCTAAGTCTGAGGAAAAACAGGCAGGATGTGAGGACAGTAGAGAATAAACTCTCTGAACACCCTGTAACACCTACTGATGTGATTTATTGGCATGCCAACCAGGGGGACATCAAATTCTTTCCCATTCTGGCTGAATTGGACTACGGGAGGCAAAATCCAACTGCTTGGCTGCAGTTGGAGCGGGTGAGGAACATTGCTGTCCTTGGGGATGTCCACAACCTTTGCCTCCACAGCATCCTCTTGAGCCACAAAAGGGCTGTAGAGGCTGCTGCAAAGGTTGCTCTCTGACGGTAAGCAAGATCCCATAAGTAATCCTCTGAATGTCCAATACTGCTGCTTGACCTGATGAGACAGAAAGGTCGGTACCAAGAAGCTTACCGTAGCCTGGCTGTCCTTGTAGCGTTCCAATGCACAATCAGCCTTTTCACTGAAAAGTCTGGAGCCATTGAAAAGCGTGTGTCCAGAGAATGCTGTGGCATATGTCCATGCATTGTACTAAATTAACACACCAGTGCCCATTCACGTCTTGCACAATTTTGTGTGTCTAGCTCCCAAGATTTGGATGCCTCTTTTCCACCATGGGTTGACTAAGCAAAGTCGCTTCAAAATACATCAAAGATCACTGGAAAGTTCACTAACCATGTTCAAAGGGCATCTTTGTCTTGTTGAAGCAGACAAGTGGTGTTCAGAGACCAGAAGAAAAGACTCTTCTTAAAAGTGACAATGCGTTTTGTTTCCTTCTTCAGAGGTGCAGTAGTGAATAGGTCTACAGTCATCATACTAGTAAGTAAGGTGAAGGGCAGCAAGGGTTATGGAGTCACAGGCCCAAGCTGTAATCTGTCAAAACATTTGCCGTGGTTTCTGTAGCCAATAGTTCTAAGTACGGCAGTTCTGCAGACTACAAAAGTGAAGCAGGCACTTTCCTGAGTGGTGAGGCCAATGAGGAGTACAGCTGTCTCAGGGGAAGTGTCAAGTCACATCTAAGCAAAAGTTAGGACTAGTATAGTGAGGGATGAGAACTCATCTGCCTCTTTATCATAATGTGGTACATTCTGAAGCCCTTGAATGGCATCAGCAGCCATTACTGGCACTGATCAAGAGATTGAGGATTGCCAAAGCAAGGGGTCACTCTAGGGTGATCTAATATCGAGACTCAGACCTGGTGCAGGGCGAATTGGGATCCAGATCCAAGATTTTCATTGGAACCAGATTCGGTCCAGGAGCAACTGGAATCAGGTGGTGGTGGGGCATTCAGCACAGATGAGGCCTTTGGCACCAGAGTGGAAGGATGGCTAGCACCAGCATAGAGCAGACCAGGGTACCATAAGCTGAGTCACAGCCTTGGGCCAAACCCCCTGGAAAGACCCCAACTGTGGTCCTAAAGGCACCCGAGAGGGAGATGGATTTGACCTCAACAGTTGCAGCATAGATTTCCTGAGGACCGCTATCCACTGTGGGGTTGGCAATGGCCAAAGAACTTGAGGCTTGTCAGCCTCCAAATAGATCAAAGTTGGATGATACTGCTGGAGTCAGATCCTTGGAGTGTTGACTGCACATCTTGTCCCCAGGTTGGGAGAGATAAGTCCTGCTTGGACTTCTTGTGCATGCGTTGCTATCTGTCCCTGGACTTTATCTTCAATTTGCCTGAAGATGGTAAGATGGAGACTGATCTAGAGGGGTTACAAGCCCGGGACATGGATTAGAAGCCGGTCAGATGCTTGAAGTGTGACCTTCTTTACTTCTTGTTCTACGTGAAGTACAGTTTTGCCTCTTTTTCCGTGTAAGTCTCAGGCGCAACAAGGAGCATTTGTTGCACAATTTCAAATCTTGTCTATGCCCTAGACACCACAGGAAGACATTATGCACATGCATGACCGACATCTACTTCCTGCTGTTGCGGCACAGTCTTTCACTTTAAGGGAAGACATTTTCCCAGTCACACTACAGAAAAGGAGATTTCTGGCATCTCTGGAAATCTGACGGGGAGCATAGCACCTTATCAGAGTTGAAGGGCATGGAAAGATAGGAACTGAATTAAGTGCACAGGGTCGATGCCTACATGCAGGTCAGATTTGTCACTTCCAGAGGCAGCACGAGGACACTACAGAGTTAGATCTCACCATTTGCGAGCTACAGGAGCAGTTGCAATGAATTATTCCTGACCTAGCCTAGTGACCGGGAACATTAAAAAATATGAGTAATGTGAGGTTATAAATACCCACTAGAACTTATTCCACGGAGACAGTCTTTTACCATGTATCTAATTTTATCATCACAGTACATCTACAGCCTCTCAGACAGTATTTGTCCAACACTTTCACTGATTTATGAAGTAGAACTCTAATGTAGTAGATCCTATGCCGGACTTTTAGTTGTATTAATCTATAACAGGCCTTGATTGCTACCTGCCTGGGGGATTGCAACGCGTCTCCCCAGTTCTCATCCTTGAGGTCTCCGAAGTCTCTCTGCCATATCGCCCTTAAATGTTCTAAGTCTCTTTGGATATTCCTCATTAAGGTCTGGTAGGTGTGAGAAATCATTTTAGTAAGTATTGGCCCCTTTAATAATTCTCCAGAGGCGAGGCTTCAATAATATCCTCATCTGGTGTAATCTTTGCCTGCAGTGAGTGGTACAATTACAAATATTTGACTATCTGGGAGGATGGCATCTCATTTTCTGTCGGAAGATGTGAGAAAGGCACCATCCCATTAGCATTCCACACATTCGCCAGGGCACTAAGTCCTATCATATCTCATTGTCGGAAGCCACTAATGCCTGACAGCTCCCTCAACCTTGTGTCCAGCCATAATGGAGACCCCGGCATAAAGCACCCCCCACCCATTTCTCTGTGTAGCTCATGCCATTATGTTACAGTCACCTTGGTCGCAGAAGGGGCGTTCTCTTTTAGCTTCCCACCAAATAGAACATGTAATTAACCTTTCCTTCCTTTATTCTCCCTGCCCAAACTGAAGGCTGGGTTCCCTACTGGTGTGTATGCCCAATCGTTGATTATGCTCAAATGTGCTGACTCGTAGTATTGTCTAACATTAGGTAATGCTATCCCTCCCTTGGAGGTTGAGCTCTGTACAGTGGAAAGTGCTATTCTTTGCCCCCCCCCCCACCTGCTAAAATAATTTCCTTAGTAAAGCATGCATTTACTTCCTTGAAAAATTGCTTGGAAATTCTATGGGGGCTACTCTATAGTAAGTGAAGCTTGGGAGAGTCACCATTTTGAACAAAGCCTCCTTCCCTATTAAGGAGAGCGGCAGGCCTCCCCAGTGTTTTATATCCATTTCCAGATTCCGCACTCTGGTATGAGAATGTACTCATAATGTGAGGTTTCCTTTCTGGAA
The DNA here is from genome assembly GCF_031143425.1 of Pleurodeles waltl. NCBI lineage: Eukaryota > Metazoa > Chordata > Amphibia > Caudata > Salamandridae > Pleurodeles > Pleurodeles waltl. The sequence continues at coordinate 197,514,473 of NC_090442.1, forward strand.
ATCCATATCTCCAAGTATTTAAAGCGTGTTCTTTCAATACAAAGAACAAGGCCCTGTCTCTTGTCATAGCAAGGGGGTATATCTGGGAAGCGTCTATTCTCCCTGTACTCTCCTGGGGTTCAGAAGGTGTTTATGCTTGTGTCCTTGAGGATCAGAGCTTACACCTCCCCACCACTGCATCCATGGCGTTGGTATCCCAACAGTTGTCCACCAGTTAGCGCCCCTTGTGGTCCAGAGAACAAGGTGGTAGGTGCTGGTGGGGGGTCCAGTCATTTGGACTGAACTGTTTCTTCCCCCAGAGCTGCAAGTTTTCCCTGCATGAATAAGCAGATTTACTTGAAAGTTTGTGTGGGGACAGTGCCCATTTTCATCCCGTAAACCCTGGAAGTCAGTGATCACTTTGGAGGTTTGCCTGCAATCAGTAACACAGGTCCTGCCTTGTATCCTTTGTGAAGGGCTGGAGCAGTTCCCCGCCGGGGTAGTTAGGCCTTACCATGCGCCGATGCCAGAGTCAGGCAAACTCCAGGGGAGGATAAATGACCTCCCAGGGTTGGGGTTGCTGGAGGTCAGCAGTTATGCCGCTGCTTCTATTCTCCACCAGCATACACTATTTCTAAATACATCCTTTGCTCCCATTCACGCGTTTTTTTTTTTTGGTCTAGCATTTGATAACCATGAACTGTCTTTATGCAAATTGCATCAATTTCAAGTTTTGCCACTTATGTAATGTAAATATATAAAACAGAATCTTTAAGCCCCCAAATGAAGGCAGGTCCTATAAACAAATAAGTAGTGCCTTTATAGGTATTGTTTACAGAATTCTAAAGGTAACATCCACAGGCTACCGCCTCAATGTATGCTAATCCCGCTCTGACATCTCCAAGAAAATGTTTATAGGAAAAACAACTTCCTTGGAAGAGCTGTGTGGATGTATTTCATTCTCACTGCTGTAAAACATTGGTTTAATCGATTTTATCATGAAAAAAGATCAACAATTTGTTACACATGCTAAACAGATCTGGTATGTGCAAGAACTGCATTAGATAACCTTATGAATTGGAAGTACTAATACTAATTAATGTTCCCCTCAAACGAAAAAAGCTGTCTACCCCCCTCAACAACAAAGCTCCAAGGTTAAATCTTGAGTGGGCAGGTCAAGAGAGCAAAAACTGGGGTCTTTTCATGGTTTTATTTTTTTGACAACCAAATTTTATTGATTTTTTGAGTTAACACACAGTTAATCGGTTCCATATGTCTATGTAGTATGCATAAAATCAGCTTACTTACATTAAGATTCCATATCCAACCTGTGGTATTCCCATCACTTCGTCCAGATCCTAGTGCTTCGTAAATTGGTCTTTCTTGGCAGTTAGACCAGTTCACACCCCTCTTCCACTCTACTAGCAAACTTCCACACATTGCAAGGGATTTCCACCTGCAAGCTATGTCCTGTTTGGCCACCAATATGGTTACCCCAACAAAGGTCCTTTCCATACCCCCAACTACCTCGAACAGGGGAGCAGTGCAACCCTGGGGGTAAGGATAACCTGGCGGCCTAGAATCGTAGAAAGCTTTCTTACTATCCCTTCCCAAATTGTGGTCAGTGCTGGGCAAGTCCAGACCATGTGGAAGAAATCAGCCTTTATCAGGTAGCATGGCACACAGCAAGCTTGAGAGGGGCTCTGCCAGCTAGACGTAGTGGAGCTGGCAGATGGATACATAAGTATAAGCTATGTGGGATGAAAACAGGTTATGATGGTGTGGATTATGAGGGACACATTACCATACTCTAGGGAATTAAACAGTGCATGGCTAACCTGAATAGAAAAGAGAAGACAGTAAGTTGAGCATGTCTTGAAAAGGTAAACTGAATAACTATGCTGCTTCTCTTCAATATGCTCATTGTTAATGATTATCATAATTTTGTAAAAGGCTTCAGTGAGGCATATATGTTATAAAAACAGTTGCAGGACTCTACATCTGAGGAATATCAAAAGAATCTAGATATTCACATTTGTTTGGGCCAAGGAATGTGTACACAATTAGCTGAAAAAGGCAAGGCAGTGAGTTTGTGTCCTTACCATCAGAAGCATGGAAAAGAAAATGTGTTATTATGCACTATTCAAGGGCGAGTGTGTGAAGGCGAGCAAGAATGATGTTCTCCTCTGGAACTATGACCTTCTGTGTCATTATGTGCTCAGGGGTGTTACAGAGCCTGCAGTAGTGCAGTGCTGAAACCGAGAATCACCAGTGAGGCTCTAATCTGTGACACCCAGAAGGGGACGAGCGAGACACCCCAACTTTAGCTGTGCATTGTGGCAGGTACTTGGATTCCCCAGCACCTGCAGAGAGAGAAGTGTGACCAGGCAACAAAATCACTCAGAAGGTGAGCTGAAAACTTGTGGGCTCTTGGAGAAGGTCGATAACCAGGCTAGCAGAAGATGCAGCAACTTGGGATTGACCTGTGGCTAAGGAGGTGCAATGGGCAGAAGGCCTGAAGGAAGGTGAAGCCTATAGCAGACCTGACAACGAGCCCTGACAAACTGAGAGCGTGTTCTTTTTTTAAAATGACTACAACAGGCAAGAATGGAGAAGCGGAGGATGAAGCACAACATTTTTGTCCTTTCTATGAGGGAAGCGGATATCGCAGACGTGGTTAAGGACGCAGCAGTGAATGATCTGGCCAGGGGGCAGAGGGTGGGGCCCTGGAATCCAAGAGCTGGAGAGAGAAGAAAACTCGAATATTGCAATACAAACAAAATTGGAGGCAATGGAGGCCAATGTGAAAGAAGTGGAGTCAGCAACAAAGTTGATTAACATCAGACTAGGTTGCTTGGAGAACAAGGCTGGAGGCGTGGAGCAAGGAATGCAAGGGCTCAGGGGAACAGTGGCATCTGCGGTATGCAACCATAACACTGAAGGGCTTCAAAATGAAAAAAGGAGCTGAGATATGTATTCTGGGCTTTCTCTCCTATCCTTCTAAAGAATGGAGAGGAAGAGGTAATGCACGCCTTCTTGGAATTACACAGGACTGCCAGAACCTGTCTCTTAGAAGGTGAAGAGTGCAACCAGTGCACACATCATCAAGACTTCTATCCAAACCCGTCAATGGGGTCAAGACTTCGGATGGCAGACCCATTATGGTAATTCTTTGTAACCCAGACTTCAAAAAAACTAAAACCCATAATTACAGAAGGTAGCTGCAATGAATAATGCCAAGCGGAGAGTAGGGAAATATTACTTTTCTTTGATTGCAGAGTCCAACACAACAGACGCAACTGAAAATGCAGTTGCTCGCAGAGGTTCTGGGCCTCAGCATAACAGCAAACGCCAAGAGGACAGTGAACCTAAAGATATGTCAAAAAAACAGAACCTAAGTCTTCATTTCTGTAAAAGCAGCACAGTCATATGAAGACAGCCTTAAATCTGTTACCTTACTCGTGTCTGGAGGTGCTATCCCTTGGTATGATAAATTAATGGAGTTCCAAGTCATACTGGTTGATATCCCTAGTTGTCACTCACTATGTTGTCGTGCCCGGTCTTTCTTTTCCTTCTCCCATCATTATAGGTTATTTCTCTTACTTTGATTTCTGCAGCATTTACCCAGGGAATAACATAAGTAACTAACTGTATAATGACTTTTAATGGCCTAAGTTATAAAGGCATACTTTTTTCAAATGAGATTTGGGAATTCAACCCTTAACATTTGTTGTTGTGGTGAGACCTAATATCATCGCTCTGGTTAATATATTTGTGATTGTACACTGAATAAGGAAAATGCTACTTACCTTGTAAGCGGGTGAAGATGGACCTGGAGCAAAATGATACAGGACAGAGAAAGATATGACCATGCAAGAGAAGACGGAAAGATAACTACAACAGCCATAGGCCTCCGGGGAGGAGTGTAAGTGCAAGTGAATCTACATCACTATGTGCCCTGAACAGATGCTTACAGTGAAAGTAACATTTTCATGGTTTTGGGTGAGAAAGTCCAGCCTGTTGGGAAGCTTTTCATGCGGAACCACTGAGAGCTTGAGGAGAGTGGTAAACCAGGGCTGTCTGGCCCAGGTGTGAACCACTAGGATGAGGGTGAGAGAGGTTTGGCAAAGCCTCCAAACCACAAACAGTAGAAGGGGGAGAGGTGGAAAAGCCCAGGCAAATATCCCTGACCAGTTCATACATTGTGCACTGTCCATGGATTGTTGGTGTAGGAATCTGGAAGCAAAGTACGGGCCTTTTGTGTTTTATGCCCCATGGCAACGAGGCCCACGTTGGGAAACCCCGATCACCAGAAGTATAGGAGGAGAACTTGTGGGTTGAGTTTCCACTTGTGGATTGCATTCTGTTGAAGAGGTCAGTAGCTTCCACCCCGTAAGGTATTCCGCTAGCAGATAGATACCGTGATGAAGAGCTCACATCCAGATGGCCTGGGCTAGATGAGAAAGATGTGGAGAGCGAGTGCCTCCTGTGACTGTAGGTAATACATGGTTGTCATGTTGTCCGTCCGGATAAGGGCTACCTAGCCCACAATGAAGGGAAGGAAGGCCTTTGGTGCTAGATGGATGGTTAACAGCTCCAGATAGTTGATCTGGACACCCCGGTGACTAGGTTTTCACTAGTATTGAACAGTCAGGTTCTGTGGCTGTGCACTCCCCCTGTGAGAGATTCTTGAATCACGGATCAGGGAAACCGTGTGTAAGTAACCAGAACAACGAAGGTCTTCAAAATAAGGAAAAAAATAGGTTGCAGTATGTATTCTGGGCTTCCTCTCCTATCCTTCCAAAGATGGGAGAGGTAATGCACGCCTTCTTCAAGTTACACAGGACTGCCAGAATCTCTCCCTTAGAATGTGGAGAGAGCAACCTGTGACAGATCATCTAGATTTCTATCCAAAATTGCCAATGAGGTCAAGATGTCCGATGGGAGACCCATTATGGCATTTCTTTGTAACCCAGACCTCAGAAAACCTAAAACCTATATTACAGAAGGTAGCTGCAATGAATGAGTATGGTAATCATAATGGTAATCTGTGGTATGGGTCAAGAAAAGGCTGCCCTTGCAACAGATTGTTGGTGTCCTGCCACTGCAGAGGGATGGGTGTGATGGCTGATCAACACTAGATCGTCCCAATGACCCTCTGTCCGAGACCTTTGATGCGTTAATCATTGCTGCACAGGGCACATCTGTAATCTGGCATGGGGGACTACAGCGTTGCAGGAGGCCATCATGTCAAGGAGAGGCATGACCATCCGGAATGGGACATGTTGGACTGATTGAAAAACAGGGAGCAACAAATGGAAGGACTGGACCCTTGCAGGACTGGGATAAGCCATGCCCACTTCCGCAATGCGAATTGCCCCTAAAAAGGGTTGGATTTGAAGTGGTTGGAGGTGAGACTTTATGGTGCTGATAGTAAACCCCAGATTGGGCAAGAGGTTTATGGAGGCCTGTGTGTGTAAGTGACACTTCTGTGTTGCGCTCTTCATAAGCCAATCATGCACGTATGGAAAATCGTGGATGCCCTATCTTCACAGGTGCATGGCAACTACTGCAAGGCATTTTGTAAACACTTGTGGTGCGGTGGTGACCCCAAACAGCAGCACCTAGAATTGATAGTGTTTGCCACTTGCCACAAACCAGAGGTAGCGCTGATGTGCCGCGTCAATCGGGATGTGGAAGTTGGCTACTTTGAGGTCGAGTGGAACTATAAATTTGCCTTGCTGTCGCAGTGGAATGACGTTCTGAATACAAACTATATGAAAAAGTTCTGACAAGATGTATTCATTGAGGGACCTGAGGTTCAGAATAGGCCTGAGGGACCAGTCCTTCTTGGGAATGAGGAAGGAAAGGAAATGCACCAGTGAGCCCTGTGGGTGTGCAGCACAGTCTCTATGGCTTATAAGGATTACTGAATCAGACGCTGAAGTTCTCTGAGAAGAGAACGTATCTGAAAGGTGCTACATTGGGAGGTGTGGAAGTGAGCTTTAAACAGTAACCGTGTTGAATGATGTCTAAAAACCTCTGGTCTGAGGTAACGTGTTACCATGTGAGGAAGAGCCTCTGAAGTTGCTCACAACAGGTGTTGAGTGTTCGGGGGGAGTGTGGGGCAAGTCACTGCTTGGTGGGGGTGTTTTTGTTGAGGGAGTCATCTGTACCTCTGCCTTTGGAGCAGTTACTGAGGTATGTCCCTTGGAGGTAGCCCCCTATGAAGGGATGCGGATTCTGCTGACGCTGGAAGGTAGTGGAGGTGTCTGAGGAGGTGGTCTTAGAGCCACCTCAGTAGGCTGACTGCGAAAGAACCCATGAGGGTTAGATGTCTGGAGGGCCTCCCATGGCTTTTGTGATGTCTGTCTTTTTTTTTATCTTTTCCAGTACTTCATCAACCTGGGGCCCAAAGACATGCTCCCCATCAAAGACAGGTTGATTAGATAGTGCTGGATGTCCAGCTGGAAGCTGGAGACATTGGGCCAAGCATGTCTGCGTAAAAGTACTGTGGAACAGATGTTGCAAGAGGTGGTGTCAGAAGCATCAAGGGCACATATGATGTTAGTGTTCAAAATGAGCTTGCCTTCTGAGACTAGGTCATGCCCTCTCTTGTGGAACTCCTTTGGGAGATGCTGGAGGAGCGTTTCCATCTCATCCCAGTGGGCCTGGTTGTATCTGGAAAAGAGGCAGATGGAGTCAGCCATGCACCAGTGGTTGGGCTGATTGTCCTGCGACACGCTTACTTGCTGAGTCGATGTACTTGCTTTCCTTTGTTTGGCAGTAGTGTGTTGCCGGTACCCAGTGCATTGGTTTGTTTGTGAGCTGTATGCACCACTAAGGAGTTGGGAGGGAGCTGACCCCGGCTGTGCAGTGGGGCCTTGTATTTTTGTCTCCATTAGTGGTTACTACACAGGCTTTAACTGGGTCCTGAAAGATGTCCGTGGCCAGTTTGAGCTTGCATTTCAGCTCTGAGAGGTACTGTATGGAACGTCGTGAGGAGGACAGTTTCTAGCAGAAAGTCCACTTTCTGTTGATCTTATAGAATGAAGATGCCCTTCCTAGCACCTCACGGTAGGAGATAGTGTCATCTGGTGGTGAGAGACGGGGGAGGGTAAAGATCGGGATCCATTTCCTCTGGTTTTTCCACATCATAGGAATCCCAAGTATCTATCTGTGGGGCCATGTCATAAAGATCCCCTGTCTGTTGATCCCCAAAATCAGAGTGTTGTGGCCCCTGTGGTGTGTAAAGAAGTGGGTCAGCGGGGAGAGAAGGGGACAAGTGGTAGAGGTTGTGGAAGTGGGTTTGTTGTGCAGGTTGCTCTGCTTGGACTGCTTTAGCACAACAATACTGCTGGAAGGGAGACAAAAACAAGAGGACCGAAGAGAACACTGCAAAAGCGTCAACCCGGAGCTCAGTAGCACACATCACGAACCCAACAGCACAAAGGAAGGGGGTTGATGACCATGAGCAACACCAGCGAAACATGGAGTCACACTACCTTGTGACTCAAAAAGAATTCTTTGAAGAAAAACAACTTACACACACATCTGAACCAATACTAGACAGCAGGAGTATGCACGACGTGTATCTATATCCACATGCCTTGATCAGAGATTTGGGCCTAATTTAGAGTTTGGTGGAGGGGGTTCCTCTATCACAAATGTGACGGATGTCCCATCTGCCGTTTTACGATCCCATTATAGCCTATGGAGATAGTTTGTGACGGGGTTACCTGTCCGCCAAATTCTAAATCAGGGCCTTCATTTTAAAAGCACTGTTATTTCATTTGAAACAAAAACAATTGGGAAGTACATCCATGACACTTTTCAAATTACTTCCGTAAAATAGTTTGCCTAGGGGCAAATTACACAAATTACCCTTCAGGAAGCGCTGCCTGACAAGCTCTGGCATTTGGTTTGGTACTGGTTTTGTACTGCTCCTTGAAATTAACGTTTAAAAGAAGAACAACTCTTCGGCCATGTTTTAATTAAAATAATCAGCTTTTCTTGAACAAAAACTCTTCTATGTCCATCATTAAACAACTTCCACACATTGCAACCCAGTGACATTAGCCAACAGTGTCCCATTAGCTGACAGCCCTGCCCGCATTACGGTATTCACTCTCATTCTAATCTATTCTATTCTCCGAGTTTATAAAGCAAATGGCTACTCAGGGCTGAGGGGCTTGCCAGCGCTTCTAGTTAGTTGTCCTTATCAACAAACAGAAATCTAGTTCTCTTCAGCCAGCCACCAGCTCAAAAGCAGGCTGCTCCAATCAGCTAGATCCCTTATTAGTCTTCAGTGCCCCTTATTTATCGATAAGCCATACACACAAAAGTAAAACTCCTATTTGCGTTTAGCCCACGATCCAGTCATTCCCTCCCATCAAACAGGGCACACTCAGAGAGAGAATCACTCATCTTAAACTACTTTGCTCAGCACAAGAAATGCAAGGCCTGCCTTAGAGTTTGGTGATAATTGAAAATCATCTGGTTTGTGGAGGATATATTAAACCTTCTGTTGAAAGATTCTCTGTCAGTCAAGACTAATCTCCCAAACTTACCCACACCACAGGGATACAATGGCAGAGTTAACTCTGCCAGAAGCTTCTCAGCAAGCAGAGAATACTCTACTACAGAATTTACCACTACTTCCTCCACAAAACAAATAATTTTGAATTACCATAAACTTAAAATCAGGCCTTACTCATGAAGAAATGAAGATGTGATGGAACAGGAGTTCAGGAGCACTTAAATATTAAATATTAAACCGAGATAATGTGAAACTAGTACCGTAATAATTAGACACCACAAAATTAAGTACACTGAACAGTAGAGGTCAACATTCAAGTTTTCCGAGTGAAAGTCGATGTTTGCCAGAGTCAGTGGGCCCAATGTAAGTCTACTGGAAAAGGTCTCAGAAAAATAATTGATCATACTGAAGGCAGAGATACGATTGCCTGGGGCAGTGCTGGCAGGATGTTTCGGACAGTTATTCTTTTTTATCTTCTTATTTAATGTCTGACATATAAGACAAAATTGTTCAGGCATTACATGACTGTAAGAGATGCCTGGCAAGGCTGTTGCAGCTCGAGATAATGCTTGGTAGTAGTCCTCAATGAAGAAAAACAATCAAACTTCAGGTGGGAAAGGTACCTCTTGGCAAATGAAGTTCAACTTGAAGATGTCGGAATATCCTGGGACCCTTTCTTACAGTAAATTCTTCTTTGTAGATTCTCTGGAGCTGCAAAATCTTTAAAAAATTACTTTTCTCTTTTTAACCCCATCTCTGCTACCATCCCATCCCTAATAACTGCACCATTGTAAAATCGGCCCCTAAACCCTACTGAGCCCATGATCATAGTTCAGATACTGGGCATAGCCAAAAACTGAGTTACACCATCTGCAGAAAGGAGCATGTACAAGCTGTGAAGCATTAGAGAAGAATGGCTTAGCACTCAAATGCCATGGCAAGGTAGAAGAGGCTAAAACCAAATGTTATGTTTGAAAATGCAATATATGTTTACATCCTGTAGGCAAAGATACAATTTTAAAAAGTCTAGTAAGTAGAAGTAAATTGGATAAACCTGTGCGTCTACTGTACACTAAGATGGGTGCCAGATCCCTCGGTAAGTAAGAACATGGATAAATTCATCGAGACTGACAACCTTGTTTCTGCCTTAAGCTTGTATATGTTAAGCATACAGCCTCTTCGTCAGCCGTTCCTATTTGTTAGGGTCAATAATGGGCTCAAGATGATACACAAAGAAGGACTGTAGTCTTCCGTAGTTAGAGAAGTCAAGGGGGAAATGTTTCTTTTTGCCTAGGCCTATGTCTCTGTGATGAGGACATTACTTAACATCTGTAAGGATCTTTCTGGTACTGACTATGTAACTGCAGATTTCACACCTTTTGAATATTCCCAAGGTGTCAGAATGAATCAGAAAAATCTTCCGTAGTATCCCTGTTCGTCGACAGGTGGCACTATTGGCTCTGCATCAACTTCATTCTGCATCAGATGTGAAATGTGTGAGCCTGAAGAGGCACCACCCTTGCACGCTGACGTCAGTTGCTTTAAGACTCGCCTGCACCCGCAGACGTGGAGACAAAATTAGATCAATCGTGACCAGTGTGCAGATTCTAAGTTGGAATTGTATTAAATGAAAAAGCTCTGTTCACAGAAAGGGAAGGCAAGAGGGTCAGCGCGGAATCTGCAGTTAGAACAGTGATATTCAAAGTATGGCCCAGGGACTGCATGAGCCGCCCCCACCCCGACCTTCACATGCAGTCCCCTGGTGTTCAGATAAAATATAGTTTTACAAATATTGAGTTTCAAAAATATTGAGTTTTAAATATCAAGACACAGAAATATCGTGAGCAAAAACATCGCTGACAAAAATATCGATTTTAAGGTAAGAAATAAAAAAAAATTAAATTTGTTTATGTGCTTAACAAATATTTTAATTGTCTCTGTTTTATATTGTTTGTGGTTTTAAATATAGTTTAAAATTGTAAGTTATTTATATTTTTAATTTAATTGTAAAATAGCAATTTATAGACATGCAGTGGGCTGTGAGGTTTGTAGGGGTACAGGGTGTGAAGTTAATTAGGTATAAATAATGTACACATTTTTAATAATTTTTTTGCATATTAAGCATGTAAAATGGGCAAACAATATGTTTTAGGTTATATTTTAGGTGCAGGTTTTTGGATTTGAAAGGGTACATGATGGAAATTAATTAAATGAATTATTCATAAATTATTAATTAATTGCTAATTAAGTATGTAAATTGTGTAATTGTATTTTTTAATTACATTTTAGATGCAGATTGTTGGGTCTGTGGGGGTATAGAGCAGGAAGTTAAATAGAATAATTATAAATTATTTATAATTAATTGTTAATTATGTAAATTGTGTAATTATTACATTTTAAAAATGTAGATACAAGTTTAATGTACTACTATAGTGTGGGAATTGAATTTATTATATGAAATCTTTTTGTATATGAATTTAAAAAATAATTTTAATTGTTTAATAGTTTTTTAATGTATGTATTAGATTTTATGTTAACAGTTTTATAATGTTATGAAATTAATACTTGTATTAAAATCAGGTATGTATTTGAAGTGAAGTACTTTCCCTACTGTTGCACAGACTGGGGTGGGACTAGTAAATCGTACCCCTCCTGAGTCCAACGCTTTCCCTACTGTTGTACCGACTGGAGTGGGAACGGTAAATTTTACCACTCCTCTGTCCAACGATTTCCCTTCTGTTGCACAGACTGGAGTGGGTATGGTAAATGTTACCCCTCCTGAGTTCAACGCTTTCCCCTACTGTTACACTGACTGGAATGAGAATAGTAAATGTTACCTCTTCTGAGTCCAACACTTTCCTTGACTGTTGCACTTACTGGAGTGGGAACAGTAAATTTGACTCTTACTGAGTTCAACACTTTCCCTACTGTTGCACTGGCTGGAGTGGGAATAGTAAATCGTACCCTTCCAGAGTCTAACACTTTCCTTATTGCTGCACCGACTCTAGTTGGAATAGTAAATATTACCCTCCTGAGTGCAACGCTTTCCCACTGCTGCACAGACTGAAATGTGAATAGAAACTTTACTTCTCCTGAGTTCAGCATTTTCCTACTGCTGCACAGACTGGAGTGGGAGTAGTCATTTTTACCTCTCCTAAATCCAATGCTTTTCCTCCTCTTGCACAGACTGGAGTGGGAATAGCATATTTTACCCCTTTTGAGTCAAACGCTTTCTCTACTTTTGCATTGACTGGAGTTGGAATAGTAAATTTAATAGGAAATTGTATCCCTCCTGAGTCTAATGCTTTCCCTACTGTTGCACAGAATGGAGTGGAAATATTATATGTATTATTCCTAGAAATTTATACTTTTGTTTATCTTGTTTAAACTATTATTTTTCTGTATATATATATATACATATATATATATATTTTTTAATTTGTAATGTTTGTAATATATAATTTATTTTTAATAAAATATATTTGTATATATAGTTTAGTTTATGTGTAATTGAATTGGTTTGTTTTTTAATTTTTTCCAGTTTGTTATGCTTTTAATTTATTGTGTATATGTATAAGTGTGTGTGTGTGTATACGTATATATACTTGTTATATTATTACATTAAAAAAATATTACATTACATAATTTAAAATTATTTTAATAAAAGCTTTACATTTTATATGTGTAAATAAACATACACATATATACATGTGCGTGTTTAAATAAGTATATACGTATATAAAAAATGTATATTGCTTAAGTATATTTAATTTGACGAAGTCAAAAAAGCATCACATGCCAAGGAGGTAAAGTACATGATGCTGTTCCCCAGAAAGTTGTGGGTGGTGGTGGATGGAAAGCCATGGCACTTTGTGTCACCGGAGGCGGCAGGGGACTGGCTGGAGAGTGGCCGGCAAGAAGCATGGAGATCGCGGGAAGCCTCAATCTACTGAAAATGACGGAGCCAAACCGACCACGCCACCCTGGAGGCACCGTTGGCGCCTCTACCAGACAGACTCTTAAACGGGCTCCCAGGAACATCTTCTGAATTTTGTGTGTCCATCCCCGGATGGGGGGGTGGACAAGTGAGGCGCTCAGGACATGCTCCGACAAGAGGGATACACTAGATAGTCAAATAATGACCATCCGCTCAATTTCACCGCACAAGAGGCGAATCACCCTCACTACTAGATGATCTATTTAGGGCGACAGGCGCTCTCCAAGTTGGGGTGGTGGGTAGCTCTGAACCCACAATGCAGGGTTGCTGGGAGGGGGGAGTTGAAGGAACACATTCTACTGTCATTGTTTATGACATGTTGGCAGTTAATTGGGACTAGTTTTTCAGCAGAAGGGATTCGCACTGCATTGTTCGGGGGATGACGATCCTTGCATGGGAGGGGGGGTGAGGTGCCACAGGGAGCAGATGCCAGTTTAAGCACTGTAATAGTTCTTTACGATGTCTGTCTTAGCCCAGAATGTGACCGCCTGTTCCTTGACCGTCAACGATCTAGGTAGCTAGATAAAACGCAACACTTAAGACGTCACACGCCAGACATTGTCTTGCTACATGAAACACCCCCCTGAGGTAATTACTACACAGCACTCAAAAGGTTTGGCTACATCCTCAGGGGCATGTCGGATATACCATTGACACCAAAGGTGTGCATATATATTCATTAAAAACATCTGTGGCCCTCATCCCACATCGGGTATGGCCAATGGGCACTATGTGGCACTGCCCGGAACGTGGAAGGGAACCACTCTAAACATTTGCTCTCTGTATGTTCCCCCTCGCCTCCAGGAAACAATTCTTCCAGAGGTCGGTGACCTACGATTGCGATTGCCCCCTGGGATTCTAATTTCAGGGGGAGATTTCAACTCACTTATGGATGCTGGGGAAGACAAATCTGGGGGCCTGGACAACATGGTTGAGGTGGTCCATTGCTCTAATTTATGAGGGCACTGGATCTAGCTGATCTATGGAGGGATAACAATCCCAAAACACAATACATGTATTATTCCGCTGGTCACAAGAGTTTCTCCCGCATAGATTACATCTTCACGCTGAGTATTCGTGCTTCCTGGAGGCTGTCCATCATGCAAGAGGGATCTCTGACCACTCCCCGGTAGGGGTCATACTGACGAGTCCTGTACAACACTTTTTGGTGCCACATGGTCTGGACATCTGGAGCCTGTGTGAAAAACACAGCAATTGAGGGAGGGGGCATATCTCTGCTTCAAAGAAAACCACGACTCTGTGTTATTGGCATGCACTCTATGGGAAGCATTTAAAACAGTTTTAAGGAGGCAGGCCCAAGCACTAGTTGGGGCCAAAAAGAAAGAGAAGGCTGGAATGCATGAACATAAAGAGAGAGAGGGATAGTTCGGTTGGAGGAGGCAGCCCTCACCACGGGTGCCCCAGACAATCGCAGCAAATCACAATTACGCCAGCAAGAGCTGAAAGCCCTGGCAGAAAAACATGTCCGAGAACATGCTGTAGCAGTGCAGCGTTGTTTGTACGACGTGGGTAAAAAAGCCAGTAAATTGGTGGCCTAGCTGGGGCAAAGAGACAGGGAAATGTCCCTGGGTGTTCTAGGTAGATAATGAAGAGGGAGTGCCCCAAACAACTGGCACGTCCACAGCGGAGACCTTTGCTGTGTACTATGAGGGCCTATATGCCTCCTCGATGACTAAGTCTCCAGTGTCGATTTTCGGAGATATATCCCCCTACAGGTACTCACTGGGGAGGAGAAGGAAGCTATGCAGACAGACATGACAGAAGAGGAGTTGGCACAAGCCCTACGAGATCTGCAGTCGGGGAAGGCTGCAGGCCCCAATGCGCTACCAATCGAGATGTACAAAGGTTGACCAGTATTATTGCGGGTCCACTGCTGGTGACTTTCCTGGAGGCCTGTGAAAAGGGGTGAGCAAATTTCACTATATGGTGATGAGAGACTTTTCTATGTATTGCAGCCTTCCCTTTCTATCAGCAGGCTTATGCAGATATTTGGCATATTTGGAGATGACTTCGGTTATACCATAAATTGGTCAAAGTCAGTTGTCTTTCCTCTTTTGGAAGCAACCCCTCGCCATTTCTGGGATTGCGTGGCACCAGTGGACACAACAGGCTTTCGCTATCTGGGTATTTATGTGACACAGGACCCCCAGGAATTTCTGCATAGGAACATATCTCCCCAGCTAAAGAGGCTGAGATGTTGCTCACTGGCATAGTCTCACGTTGACCCTAATAGGCACAGCAGCCCTCTAGAAAATGATGAGCCTATCACAAGTTCTTTATGTCTTGCAGAACACGCCCTATACGATCCCCCCGGAAGTCTTCAGGAAAATCGATATAGCGGTCTGCACCCTCATGTGAAACCAGGGTGCTCCAAGAAAAGTCCTGGACAAATTGCAAAAAGGGGTCTATGACAAGGGACTGGCAATTCTGGACATCCAAAAATACTACTGGGCATCACAGCTCCTAACAGTCAATCAATGGGTGTTCGCAGATCAACAGGCTCCAGCCTACAGACTAGACAGATGGGCAGGGGAGGTCCCAAGGCCTTACTGCATGATACAAGACGAGAAAGAAACCTACCACATCACACTTCGTGGTAGTTAAGGCCTGGAAGGAAGCAAATAATTTGGGTTGGAAAGGGAAACATACCGGCCTCTACCCACTTGTGTATAGCGACTTACTAGCGGAGGTGCGTGGATTACAAGAGTTTCGAAAATGGGAACAAATAGAGATTGAACACCTGGGGGACATATGGAGGGGACAGGATATAATGAGTTTTGAGACTCTTTGCACTGAGTATAATCTTGCTGACACTGAACGCTATCAATATTTGCAGCTGGGTCATGCCCTTAGGAGACATTCAGGAAAGGGAGCAGCTGCTGGAGACCTCACCCTTGGAGGACAGGATCCTCACTGAACAAATTCCAAAAAAGGGGATCTCAGTGAATTACAGATACCACATTACAAGGAAGAGGATGGAACAGGGATTTCCCTGACAATCACTAGAGCCCCAACCTCAAGCAGATTTTTGTTGTTGCTTACGAATATAGTTATTCCTTTTCATGTGTAGAGTTAGAAATAAAATACTTCTTATTTTCCTTATAAAATCAAGTATTTGACTGGACACTGAATTATTCACATTACAGTGTGCACTTTGAGTTAAGAGTTGTGTTTAATAACCTGTATTGATAACTACCCTTTCCGACTCCCTGAGGGAGCCTTTAACTACTCGTCCGCAGCTACCTATGAGAGTCAAGTGCAGAAGGGGTACTTGGCCCACCTACTTAGGATCCAGAGTAGTAAAAGACCTCAATCACCACGGTTGGGTCCAGTAGTCCCTGCATGCCCTGTGGCCCTCTGAAAGGGTTTCTGACCGGGCTTATCGTCCACTCAGTTTTCTCTGGTACAATCAATTTAAAAGCTGAGAGGTCTTTCTGGATCCAGTCGATGAGGTTTCTTCTCCTCAGAAGGGGGAGCACAGAACACAAAAAAGCGATGTTCTGTCCAACATGACAGGGAGTCACTACCTTCAGAAGGAAGGAGGCTCAAGTTAGCAGAACCAGCTTGCCTGGGTATAATGTGGTGTATGGTGGATTAACAGAGAGGGCCTGTAACCTGCTCAACTGTGGCACCAATGTTATGGTGACAAATGCTATCTTCAGGTTAAATAAGGAGCTGGAGATACCATATGTGGCTCAAAAGGAGCACATGAGGAATGTGAAGACCAAATTTACGTCCCATTTGGTGCATAACGAACAGAGAAGAGGGAAACATGCTGAAACCCTTTGAGGAAATGCCTCACAACTAGCGATTTTAATAATGAGGGTCAGCACAGCAAATTTAAAAAGGCTGAAAGATCTGAGAGCTGACCTTTACAGTGCCCAAAGTAAGCCCTTGTTGAGCGAGGGAGAACACACATAACAAAACTGCAGACAGGTTGGCCTATAGTGGGTCATTCTGCTGAAAAGTGCACCAGGCCACAAAGTTATCTCAACGCCAGGCATATACAGATTTGGTTGAGGAATACCTGGCTGCCAAGATGACATCAACTACTTCAGGAGGACAGTCGAAAGCAGTCAACTGTCGCAGCTGAATCTTCGAGCATGAAGGTGTAGATGCCGCAGAATCGGGTGCAGAAGCCTACCCTGCTGATGTGACAGAAGATGCTTTTGAAAGGGTAGCATGATAAGAGGACAGATACTCATGCCCAGGAGTTTGGGATACCATATCCTCCGTGCCTAATTCAGGGCCACTAGAATGACCTGGGCCCAGTCAATCCGGATCTTCAGAAATCGGGGCACAAGAGGGATCGGCAGAAAGGCATACAGGAGTCCTACGTTCCACTTGATGTGAAACACAATATTAAGTGAGGGACGCCTTGGAAACTCTAACATGCAAAAAATGCTGACACTGCCCATTCTCAGTGGTGGCGAAAAGATCGAGCAAGTATTTTCCCTACTTGCGGAAAAGACCCTGTGTACCACTTCTATATGGAACTGCCATTTGTGATCCACAGTGCATCAACGTCAGGCAGTGTGCCATCAGAAAAATGCCTTGGCCGTCTAGCCACGTCCAGAGATGCAGAGCCAGAGAGGTCCATGACCCCACAACACCCTGCTTCTTGCAGTACCACATGACAGTGGTGTTTTCCATGTGCACCTGCACTAGCTTCCTCTTGATAGAGGGCAAGGAAAGCTTTCAACGCCAAGCGGATGGCTCTCAGCTCCAGAAGGCTGAGATGGAGTCAGGCCTTTGTCTGAGACCAGACACAAACTCCACCACTCCCAAATAGTCTCCCCAACCCATACGTGGTGCATAGGTCACCACTGTAAGCTCTTTTGGAGTCTTCTCTAAAATCTGGGCTAGATCTAAACGCTTCCCCTGATGCTGTGCACACTGAGACTTCAAATCCCACTGTAGAACTCACATATGCTATCTATCATGCTTGACCAGTAGGATGCAGAAGGCCATCAGTCCCAGAAGCCTCAGAGTCAACCACATTAAGATCCAGGACAGAGGCTGAAACATCTGGATCACACCTGAGCGTCCTGGACTTTCCATTCTTTGGAGGTATGAGGGGAAAGAGGACGTGTGGGGGGGATTGGTGGTGCTGATGGGAGGGGGATAGATGTGAAGCTGCACCACGTCCAGAATCACTCTCATGAAGGGGAATGTATGCAAAGCAGTTAGGTGTCACTTTGGCACACTGACCGTAAACCCCAAAGATGTGACAAGGTTTACTGGAGGTGAGTGATGACCATCTTTAACAGCCAGTCATTGAGGTACGGGAAGACGATTTGCGAAGATGTGATGTGATGTGACCACTGCCATCATTTTCATGAACACCCAAGGGGCACTGGTAAGGCCAAAGAAATCACAGCAAATTGAAAATGCTTGTTGTCTACTGTGAATCACAGGTAACAACGCCTGTGGGTCTGCAGGACAGGAATGTGAAAATAAGCATACTGAAGGTCTAGCACTACCATCCATTCTAAAAGGTTAAGGACACACAAAACCTGGGTCAGAGTGAGCATCATGAACTTGTCTTTTCACAGAAAGGCATTGAAAAGGTGAAGGTTTAATATGGGACAGAGGCCCCCCATCCTTTTTTTGGCACCAGGAATTATAGGGAATAACAATCACTATCAGCTTCTGGTATCGGACAGCCTCGCTGGCAAAAACAAAATGTCTGCACTTCCTGCCGTAAGAAACAGATGATCGTCCATCAGTTAAGAGGATGGGCGAAAATGTGGCATGGTTTAGAGAAAAAGCAAGGCGTAAACTTGCCACACAATTTTGCAGGATTCACTTGTCCAAAGTTATCCCCTGCCACCCTGACAGAAAATGAAAACCTTGCCTCTGACTGGGTGGCTGTGTGCCTGCAAATGCATGCTAAAAAGTCTTTGGGGGGAGGGGGATCTGGAGGGACCAAAGACTGGACTGAGAGCTGCCCCTGTTCCCCTCTCCTTTTGACACCACAGCCACAAAAGGGTGGGGTGATTGTTGCATCTGTTGGTAATACTGGATGCCACTACAGTAGCCGTGGAGGGGCAAATTACTGATGTGACTAGGAGCAGAGAGGCTCGGAGAGCATGCTGTGGCCCTGCTATCTTTGAAGTGTTCTCATCAGCACAGACAGAGCCAGTAATGTGTCAAAGTTAACCTTCTCGACTTACGACGTTCTGTGGACATTTGAAGGTCCCCTGCGTTGACCACATATGTGGTGTGTGTTGGGATTCATGCTTTAGGAGACCACTACCCAGAAATTTGGGCAAGTGGAATAAAGGTCATAATCTCATGCTCCTTTTTCATGGCAGTCATAAGCTCTACACTATGGTTCTCAAATTACACCATGTGGGGAAAGTTCACATTGCTTTCCAAATTGTATGCTGAAAGGGTAGAGAAGGATGGTTTAGTATCGGAGTCATTACATGGATTTTGACTGTTCTCATACACTGAATAAATACACCTCTGGCTTTACTTGAAACAATTACTAACTGGTGATGAATGAACACAGACGCCAACAAACTTGAACTCTTCACTCTGCAATGTTATTTTACTCAACTACATTTTAACAAATGGATGCAAACAAGCAGCTCTGCTCGGCGGGAAACTATGTCATTAAGATGAGTGAGATTGTGATTTACCCTAACATTAGTTTATTATTACAAAAGAATCTTAGGAGTCACAACTTACTTTATGAAACTCCTGAATTAAAGTAGGCAGAGACCATAAGAGAGGTTGAGATAGAGGTATGAGGGGTCTTCTGACTGTCCTGATTACTGTACCCAGGGGTCCTGGGCAATTGCCCACTTTGCCCTTGCCTTACCAATCTCTGGGAGCAAGAAAGAATTATATATAACTAGAGAGAGAGAGAGAGAGAAAAACAGAGATGAAGCAGAGAGAGAAAGAAGTGGTGTGGCAGGATGTATCCAAAGGGAGAAGTAGAAAGAGAGATGACAACGCCAAGTAGCTCTCACAGGTGTAAGAACTATTTAGCTTTGTCAATGTTTTTAAGTCATGTTGTAAAGCAGAGCAGCTGCCGTGCAGCATGGTTGAAAGTAAAAACAAAAGAAGTGCTATGACGCGGCCATCACTGACTGCATCAGTGTTTTGTTTTTTTTAAATCTTTCTGCCATGCTGCACAGCAGCCGCTCTGTTTACAACATGACTAAAAATAAAAAGAAACACACTGACAAAGCCAACAGATCTTGCATAGCTGCTTGTTTATAGGTTTGTGTTTTTTGTTTATGTGTTTTTTTGTTTCAACTGTTGTGATACACAGCCACTTCTAAACTTTTTTTTATTGCTGGAATAACTGGAAATGTTCTGCCATCTTCTCTTCCCAAATCTTTTTGTGACATCATTTATGGACCTTACACTCTATACAATAGAGAGTGAACACTGAGGTGCAGATTTACTGCTTATACCTTGTTCAGTACCTCTGCTGAAACACTTAGCAGACTTTCCACCCCTGTGCTTCCAGATGTAGTCCCTACCTCACCAACCCTGAATACTTTTTCTGATTGTTTGTATTGGAGGTGTCCCTCAACATTGATGTTCAGATAGAGTAGAGGCCTGCCACATGCCTGCTTGGCTTTTGGACACAGATTTTGTGTATGACCTGGAGATGGATGAAGAGCTCCCAGATGTTAGAGTCCTTGGCTCCTTACTCTTCCTCTCCAGTCTTCCTAAAGCAGATAAACTCTTCCTCTTGATGAGCTTCAGAGGACGGTCCAGAAATGGCTGCTTGGCCTGCCTATTGAGAGAGTCCGTAGATTATGTACCCTAAAAAAAAATCGAGGTCTGTATGAACAACTCTTTATAAATCGAATGTGGAGCCAGAGCACATGTAAGTGGGTAATTTTATGTGGCCAAAGTTAGTTAAAAAAAAAAAATCTAATTATCCCCCAAAGTGTCTGTATTGTATAGATTATTTTTGAGGCCAGGAACTATACATGTAAGATAGAGCATATAGTCTGCAGTCTTGACAATTGGATTGCAGACACTATATGTATTTCTCAGAGTCTATGGTTTAGTTGTCAATGCTGCGAACTATGGGTCACAGCCATAGGGGGGTTCTGCGCCTCTCAGGGTCAGAGGTCCCCGCAACACAATGTTTTATTTTATTTTATGGTAAACAGAGGAACTTTCTGGGGGGCCATTTTATATGGCTTGTCTAAAAAATGTCTAGGGCAAAAGTAACTGTACCATATGTCCTGGAATGGTCAGCACATGAGAAAAGGTTCTCTTGCAGCCAGCAAATCAGAGCAGCCACATTTCTTAGGTTGAAAGCCAGAAATGGAGAAAGGAAGATAAAGCCTCCCCATCCACATCCTTGGTTTGAGTGCATTCTGCAGACTAAGGGTCCAAATATCTCTATCAGAACTGACAAGTTGACTGGATTTAAAGCCTACAGACACCACATTTCTAACTCTAATTTCTTGAGCACTAATGAAAAGATTTACTCCAAACCAAGCAAAAGCACTTCCTTGTTTAAAGCTTTCTTTCATGCTGTTTGATGTAAATACTTGTAATCATATTTTCTGTAGCTCTGTCAAAAACTTCTAATCTCTGAGAGGGTAACGAAGATCTGAGACAAGTAGCTGGCAGTGATGGCACATCTGGGGCATATGAGGGCAGGAATTGTTCCCATTCTCCACGGGTGCTGCAGGGCGAGGTAGAAGGCATGTAGGTAGAACAGATGCAGGATGGATTAACTACCTCGGTGGGCGTCATCCTGGCATTCCTCTAATCATCATCATTCACTAAGCCTAGACAGCCATCCCACCTCACCTGCAGGGCTTCAAATCAGTCTGGGGCATTAGTAAACAATGATCCATATATACAAGATATGCTGCCTCAGCCCAGTGGGTCCACAAGGTCTCACGATTCGAGTGGGTTACACTCAGGTAGGTAAATTAATTGAAGCCAATACACCGTCAATGTGTGGCCAACTGCAGATATCTCTAAAATCGGGTGTTATGAAGATCAAAGCTCTCTCACATGTCCAGAAAATTCTTTGTGTGACTCTGTCCAGACGTCTCTGAGATGGGAGGAGCCAATAAAGACCCAGCAGTCAAACCTCTCTAGGCCCGCAACCTGGGGGAACCAATTACTCTGCCACGTAGGTAGCACTTTATTTGGAAGTTTCATTCACTTTTGTTTATTAATCACAAAGTTATTTGCAGAACAATAAAAACAGCTTTTCAACACTGAATAGACAACTTTAGCAGATAACTGTACATGCCTATGTGTGTCTAGCCCCAAGGTAAAGCTGCTTTGGCAACCTGCTAATATGTGGAGATACTGATATGTTGGAGAAATGTATCTACAGTATTTTTTCCACAACATGTGATACTTCCACATTTGGTAATTCACTGAAAAGTTTAGGAGCCAGAACTCAATGAACGCAACCTTCTTTGATGCAGACGTAGAAACGTATGTGTTGATTGAGGTTCCAAAATTATTCGGTGTTATCCCAACAACAATGCTGCCCCAAGAGTTTGAAATCAATCAGTGAATTGCAGGGAAGTTCAGGATAGCACCATAAAACTAAAATTGACTAACGCTACTGTGAACACAACTAGCTATTACTCTGCACTGAGAGCACAGGCGTCAAAGTCATAACAATACTATGAGAGAGCACAACAAATGTGGCATGAAGACAAAGCTAACCAGCTATACAGGGAGTGCAGAATTATTAGGCAAGTTGTATTTTTGAGGATTAATTTTATTATTGAACAACAACCATGTTCTCAATGAACCCAAAAAAATCATTAATATCAAAGCTGAATATTTTTGGAAGTAGTTTTTAGTTTGTTTTTAGTTTTAGCTATGTTAGGGGGATATCTGTGTGTGCAGGTGACTATTACTGTGCATAATTATTAGGCAACTTAACAAAAAACAAATATATACCCATTTCAATTATTTATTATTACCAGTGAAACCAATATAACATCTCAACATTCACAAATATACATGTCTGACATTCAAAAACAAAACAAAAACAAATCAGTGACCAAAATAGCCACCTTTCTTTGCAAGGACACTCAAAAGCCTGCCATCCATGGATTCTGTCAGTGTTTTGATCTGTTCACCATCAACATTGCGTGCAGCAGCAACCACAGCCTCCCAGACACTGTTCAGAGAGGTGTACTGTTTTCCCTCCTTGTAAATCTCACATTTGATGATGGACCACAGGTTCTCAATGGGGTTCAGATCAGGTGAACAAGGAGGCCATGTCATTAGATTTCCTTCTTTTATACCCTTTCTTGCCAGCCACGCTGTGGAGTACTTGGACGCATGTGATGGAGCATTGTCCTGCATGAAAATCATGTTTTTCTTGAAGGATGCAGACTTCTTCCTGTAGCACTGCTTGAAGAAGGTGTCTACCAGGAACTGGCAGTAGGACTGGGAGTTGAGCTTGACTCCATCCTCAACCCGAAAAGGCCCCACAAGCTCATCTTTGATGATACCAGCCCAAACCAGTACTCCACCTCCACCTTGCTGGCGTCTGAGTCGGACTGGAGCTCTCTGCCCTTTACCAATCCAGCCACGGGCCCATCCATCTGGCCCATCAAGACTCACTCTCATTTCATCAGTCCATAAAACCTTAGAAAATCAGTCTTGAGATATTTCTTGGCCCAGTCTTGACGTTTCAGCTTGTGTGTCTTGTTCAGTGGTGGTCGTCTTTCAGCCTTTCTTACCTTGGCCATGTCTCTGAATATTGCACACCTTGTGCTTTTGGGCACTCCAGTGATGTTGCAGCTCTGAAATATGGCCAAACTGGTGGCAAGTGGCATTGTGGCAGCTGCACGCTTGACTTTTCTCAGTTCATGGGCAGTTATTTTGCGCCTTGGTTTTTCCACACGCTTCTTGCGACCCTGTTGACTATTTTGAATGAAACGCTTGATTGTTCGATGATCACGCTTCAGAAGCTTTGCAATTTTAAGAGTGCTGCATCCCTCTGCAAGATATCTCACTATTTTTGACTTTTCTGAGCCTGTCAAGTCCTTCTTTTGACCCATTTTGCCAAAGGAAAGGAAGTTGCCTAATAATTATGCACACCTGATATAGGGTGGTGATGTCATTAGACCACACCCCTTCTCATTACAGAGATGCACATCACCTAATATGCTTAATTGGTAGTAGGCTTTCGAGCCTATACAGCTTGGAGTAAGACAACATGCATAAAGAGGATGATGTGGTCAAAATACTCATTTGCCTAATAATTCTGCACTCCCTGTAAAGGTCCCCTGCTTTTTAAAATAAAGACTGATTAACACAACAAGCAATGTCTGTAGAGATATAAGTAAAACAACCATTTGCAAAGTCAATAAGGTCTCGCCTTTGGGAACGACTGGATTCACAACTGCATTTTAGCCATGCGGCACAGTATAGGCAAAAAAACTACGCAGCATGGCAAAGAGCTAAATTAAAAAAATAAAGAAGCATAATTTCATAGCAAAAAAAATAAACAGAAGTAGTGCAAAAGTGCTCTTAAGTAAGATGGGCCAGAAGAAATTTGCTATCTGCTCTCCATAGAAAGATAATATGTTTAAAACAAGGGTGTGGGTGGAACTAGGGGTTAGCGGCTGGAGCGTGAAGTGGGCAGCACCAGGAGGACGGGAGGGGGTACCCACGGAACAGGGTGGAGGAGGGCAAAAGCAGTACTCGGGGAAAAAAGCACACAAGCAAGAAAGCAATGTGGGGTAGCAGAAGCACATAAGGGCGAAGTCAACATGAAGGAGGCGAGAGAGAAGCACATGGATGAGAGAGAGAGAATGAGAGAGAGCTGGAAAACGCGTGCACCCTCATGGAGTGCATAGTTTAAAAAAAATAAAAAAAGCAAGCAAGTGTCATTTCCAAAAAGGTAGCAACAGAAGGAAAAAACTAAAGAGGCTATGCACCAGAGAAGGCACACATACATATGGTGGAGGGAAGCACACACATTGCAACAAATGAAAAACAAGTTAATGAAACTGAGAAAGTGAAATAATGGTAAGCAGTGGAAGGGCAGTAAACCCACTATAGTTCATAATAGGTGTTTCACAAGCAGACGGCTTGCACTGTCATATACTCGAGACCTAAAAACGAATACAAAAGCTGCAGCACTGTTGTGCCCGAGAGTAACTCGTGCTCAACTATTCTACAGAAGTGGACATGTGAGCTTTCTGTTTTTTTTTTTTATATTTCCAACAATCAGTTTTGGTGGGAAGCCTGCCATGAGCACACGAAAAGAATTCCCCAGCCTTCCACGGCTGTGTATTGGGTTACTAAAGTGAAGTCACACTGTGCGCCTAGGCACATATCACAGAATACAACCAGCAGATGCAGAAGGAAGGTCACGTTAAGGGAGGTGGCCAGGCAGCCAAGCAACAGGACAGTGGACACAAGACGGAAGACACAAGCAGTGAGGCAGTGCAGGGGGAGGAGAACATACACAAACACCTTGTCCTCGTACCTTGAACCATTTAAAGCCAAAATGGTTGGCCTCATGCACTGTTTCACAACACAGCTTCAGACAGGCAGTGAGTAGCAGAATAGTAAAAGAGAAAAAAAAGACGAGAGGAAAGAGTAAAAAATAAAGCATGCAATTAAAAGCAAATTATAATCAGTAGTCTGTACAACATAAAAAAAGAAATAGAACAAAAATAAACACTCATGTCCCTAGCCTAACAGAGCAGCAAGACCATTTCTCGCAACTTCTGTAACACATTCTCGAATCTGTCATTAATCTTCTAAATGACTGTACCAGGCCCCTTCAAACAAAAACAAAAGAAAAAAAATGAATCAGACAGACAGGTAGAGACGTTTGCAAGTGGAGTGCAGAGATTTCTTAAAAACAATTTGTGACAAAGGTTGGAAGGATGTGAAACTTCTATATAACAGAAACAAAGAAGACTTTTTATAGTGATAGAAAAAAAACGTAACAAAGCTGAACGCAAACTCCCCCCACCCCGAACGATGGCTGGCTTCCATGCTTGAGCTCAAGTTCCACTTGCTCTAAGTTTAATTCATGGTGAAGTTAACTATTCACCGGGAGAATGCTTCAAGGCTGGCGCCGGAGTGGACTTGCACCTCAAGTCATTAAGTGACACTGTGCTGCGCTGTCTACCAACCCTCTCGGCTCTCCAGCTGCTGTCAAATTCTGACAAGTTCTCAGGCACCAGGCAAAAAACACAACAGCCAAGAGAAGTACATCTGTGCGCCGTGTAGCCAATGATACACGCGTTTGTGGCGCACTCCAACTGCGGTTAGGCAGATACAAAAATGATATTTGCAAGACAAAAACACTCGAAACGTAGACATTTCAATAGTTAAACCTGGTTGAAATCTTGAATATAGCGGTATTCGACAAGGTTCATTCAGTGGCACGACTGCAAGGAGTCTAGTCAGAGAACCTGAAAATAAGGCACGAGAGTTCAGCTGCGTGAAATGAAGACCCTGTCACCGAACCATCTCTCCGATGTCCCTCCCTGCACAGATGCCCTGGTTTCAACTGTCCAGTGAGTGGACGTGACTCCCTCCTGGCTCTGCGGGACCATGGTTACATTGCTGTGGGCACCAGCGGATTCCCGGTTTCAGTCCTACTAATAAGGAACGGTTTTTAAAAGCACATTCTAGAAACAGATGCAACAGTTTAAGTGTGCAGTTGTAATTTGGAGAATAAGCCTTAAAGTAGGACGTGAGCAGTGTCATCAATGTCAGTTTTATTTCAATAGATGGATTATATCAGTAGCCTACTACTCGCCGTAAAGGTTCAATGCATGATCAGAGGGAGTAAGCGCCAGGGGAGGGGCCTGAGGGCACAGGGGCATGAGAGGATGGGGGCAGCGGGTGCTAACAAGTGGCCATGTACAATGACCCCCCCTGGGCCAATTATAAGGCCACCACTCATTCAGACAAGGCCATGCCAGAGAGGGAACAGAAACGCCTGTACATTCTTGGAATGTATGCCTATGTAGTCGCTGCAAGCAGTGTATTTGCAGACTAAGGGGCTTCAGTAGAGAAAGGAGGTTCACTGACACTCAAGGTTAGGGACGAAGCTTTACAGCCCCCCTTAGGAAAATGTTACTTATCTAGAAAGCATCTGTTTGTGGTTTGTAGTGCTGTAGATTCACATGCTTAACATAATCCCGCCATCTAGTGTTGGGCTCGGAAGTGAGCAAGTTGTTTTTCTTCGAAAAAAAGTTTTTTGAGACACAAGGAGAGTGACTCCTCCTCTTGCTGGTAATGCGCATGGGCATCAACTCCATTGTTAGAGTGTTTTCCCTCAGGGCAGGTGAAGATGGAGTGGATGAATAGCGTAGTATAGTAAAATGTCCATGCTAAATGAATGTGTGATAGCATAAAAGTAACTCTAACACACACACAAGTGTCCGGAAAGGGTGGGCAGCAAGTGAATCTCTAGCACTACATGCCACAAACAGATGCTTACTGGGTAAGTAACATTTTCCATTTCCATGTGTGGCTGTAGACACATATGCTTAGCCTAGACTGAAACAAGTGGTGGCTAACCTGTGAGAGTTACAATTGTTTGAAATAGTGCACAAAGAACCGCTTGGCCAACGTTCGCTTGTTGACAGGCCAGCATATCTACTAAGTAATGTTTGGTAAATGTATGTGGTGTAGACCATGTAGCTGCTGTACATATGTCGGCTATAGGAATATTTCCTTGGAAGGTCTTTGAAGCTCCTTTTTTACGAGTGGAGTGAGCTGTAGGAGGGATGGGCAAAGTTCTTTTAACTTTAGCATAACATGTCTGAATGCATTTGACAATATAATGCCTCATTTAGAAATGATGTTTCCTTTGTGTAGTTCTGAAAAGGCAACAAGGAGGTTAAGTGTTTTCTAAATGACTTGGTTCTATCAATGTAATGACTATCCTCACTGTTACTTGCTGGTGAGGCTGGAACTGGGGAATAAGCGCCTGGAAGGACTGAATCCTGGCAACACTGGGTAAGCTATCCCTCATTGTGAATCGATGGCTCCTAGGTAGGATTGTATCTGGAGAGGCTGGAGATGAGATCTGACTGTCTAGTTGATGAAGTAAATTTATAGTGTCCTGAGTGTGTTGAAAGCACGTTGATGAGTAGCGCTTTTGATGAGCCAATTGTCTAAGTATGAAATGATGTATATGTTTTGCTTGTGCAAGTGGGCTGCTACCACTGACACATTTGGTGAAAACCCAGGGAGCGGTTATGACCCTGAAGGGTAGCACTTTGAATTGGAAATTGTGGTTGTTTATCATGAACCTGAGGTATTGGAGATGCACCAGGTGAATGGGAACGTGGAAAAGGGCATCTTTCAGGTCAAGTACTGCCATGAAGTCACCTTGTTGTAGTAGTGGGATGACATATTGAAGAGTGACCATGTGAAAGTGCTCTGGGAGGATATATAGGTTATGGGGTCTTAGGTCCAAAATTAGTCTTAAGGATCTGTCCTTTTTGGGAATAAGGAATTTGAGTAAATGGACTCCTATGCCTTGTTGCTGTAGTGCCACTGGTTCTATGGCCTGTTTAAAAAAAAAAAAAAAAAAAAAAACCTTTGAGCAACTGTTGATGTTTTAAATAGAGTTTGTGAGATGGAATGTTTGTAGGTGTGGAAGTGACCTCCAGACAATAACGAGGTTGAATAATATCCAAAGCCTACTGGTCGGAGGTGATGTTAAGCCAGGCAAGGAGAAACCCTTGTAATCGTCCACCCACAGGTGTTGTGTAATCAAGGGGGAGGGATTGGTGGGCAAGTCAAGGTTTTATTGTGGTAGCAGAGGTCTTTGTGAGGCTTGTCTTTCCTCTGCCTTTAGAATTATTGCCCCTGGAGGAGCCTCTATAGAAACGCCTGGCTGAGGTGGTTAGTAGGACGTGGTTGTATCCGTGGAGGTGGGTTAACTGCCCCCACAGTAAGGGGGGGGGGGGGGTGAAAGGAGCCTCTTTGGGGTGGTATTTGCAGCGCTCCCATGGCTGTGGCTGTTTTATTGTTCTTTTATGTTTTATTTACTTTATTTTATCAAGTAGCGCCTTCTGTTGAGGGCCGAACAAGTGTTCCCCATCAAAGGAAAGTGCCAGTATGTTCTGTTGCATTACCAGTTTGAAGTCTGATACCCTGAGCCAGGCATGATGTCTGAGGAGCACACTGGAGTTAATGCCCCTTGCTGCTGTGTCAGCGGCATCTAGTGAGCAGCGATGGAGCTGTTGGCAATTAATTTGCACTCGGAGGCAATCTTGTACATCCTCTTTTTGATCTCATCCCAGTAAGCTCTGTCGTAGCGGGAGCGGAGGCCAAAGGAGTTGGGAATTCTCCAGTGACTGGCAGACTGGGCAGCCACATTCTTCCCTGCTGCATCTATCCTCCTACTCTCCTTGTCTGGGGGTGGCTCCTCATCAGATGTTTGTGAGGTCAGACTTTCTTGCTGTAACGATCATCAGTGAATCAGAATGCAGCTGGACTTTAATACATGTGGGATCGGATGGAGATGGCTTGTACTTTTTAATCGACCCTTGGAGTTATGACAAAGGCCTTGACTGGTTCTTTGAAGATATCTGATGTGCATCTGAACATACCATTAAGCGTCTAGATACTGTGCTGATCTTTGGCTAGAAGGGGTTTCAAGTAAAAAATCATCCTCTATGGGGTTGGTGTGGAGCTCGACCTTATGGTATGTGGCTGCTCTACCTATGGCATCATGTACTGTAGTGGTGTCGCCTGGGGGGAAAGGGCTTGGCTGGGTATAAATCAGGGTCTGTATCTGTGGATGGTTCAATATTGTATGTATCCCATGAATTGTCATGCAATGGGATGGAGTACTGGTCTCCTCATCTTATTTTCCCCCTAAAAGAATGTATGGAACCTCCAGGGAATACTGTTCTGCTGGAGGTGGTGCAGGAGATGCAAGAGGTGGTGGTAGTGGAGAGGAGTGCACAAGGCTAATAGCCTTATCAGTCTTTCTCCTATGCCTTGTAGGTATAGGAATGTCTAAAGCCTCCTAAGAAGTTTATCTTTTTGTCGGCTGTGCAGCAGTGAATGGAGGTCTTGTTAAAATACGGACAGTGTCTGGATAGATGACAAGGCGCTGTTGTTTGGTGTTTATCTCCTGTTGGAGCCGTTGAAGCACTGGCTCCATGGTTTTGGATCTGGCTCTTTGTTTCGGGAAAGAGTATGATTCCAATGCAGCGTTCAGCATCAAGTGCTTTGATGCAGCATTCCCTGGGTTCCTAAGTTGTCGGTTTAGGGCCCAGCAAGACCGATGTTTCGGCACAGACACTTTTGGCTCCAAGTCGGAGTTGGCTCAGAAGCATGTGTCTTCTTCTGCGTTTTCGGTGGAGAGACAGTTCTGTGCATTTCCAAAACAGCTGTTCGGTGCAGACCATGGCCCGAAGGCAGTTGTAACCAGACTAAAGACTTTGTATTGTCCTGGGCAGGTATACGGCCCTTAGGGACAGCCTATTTGGGCTGGATCTGTGATGGAGAGGGTTCTGTACTTACAACTTGTCCCGTTGTGAGGTCCTGCATCTCGAGCTCGGACCCCGAACTGTCCTCATGGGAGAAGGAGACCTCATCTGCTGCGGACCCCTAGGCGTAACCTTCCTCCTGAAGGTCCTCCGGTCTGAAGAGGTCCAGTGTGTCCTCAGTGCTGCGTCAGAACGCCTTGAGTCAACAAGCTTGTCGATCCAGCAGTTTCTTGGAACAGAGGGACATGCAGGCCACGTGGCTTCCTGACGGTCTGCACAGAGGCTCAAGTTAAACACCTGATGTTGCTAGGTGCCTGGAAACTTGGCGTGGCAGTGAAGGCAGAACTGAAAGGCCATCCATTCCATCACCAAACTGACATGGCGTGGACGTTATCGAAGTGAACGTGTCACCCCGAAGGGCAGATGCCAAAGGGAGCCACAGTTGTGACGAGATCAAAGATAGAGAACGACCGAAGAAGTACTGAATACCAACTGCAATCTAAAACAATACTGACATTAGACTTAAAATACAAGTTACTTACCTTCAGTAATGTTTAGTAAACATGTGCAAGTATGCCCACGTAGCTGCCTGGCAGATATCCAGGACAGGAATTTCACGTGCTAACGCAGTGGAAGTAGCAGTTGCTCTGGTGGAAGGAGCGTGTAAGCCCTCAAGGGGCTATTTCTTTGCCAAAGCGTAGCACATCTTGATGCAAAGAAGTACCCATCGAGAGATGGTACCTTTTTGCACTACCTTACCCTTCTTTGCACCCACATATCCAACAAAGAGTTGATCGTCCACCCGGAAATCTTTAGTATGATTGAAACAGAACGCCAATACTCTTTTTGAATTCAGGCAGTGGAGTTTCTCTTCGTCATGAGAAGGATGTGGAGGTGCGAAAAAGTAGGCAAGGCGATGGACTGACCTATATAAAAAGGTTCAACGACTCTGGGAAGGAAGGAAGCCTTAGTGTGTAACAGAGTCAGAGTGCACAGACAAAAATGGGGGCTTAGAAGATAGAGCCCTGAAGCTCACTCACTCACTCTGTGAGCAGAAGTGATGGCAACAAGAAAAACAGTTTTGAAATTAAGGAGCAGCTAGGGACAATTGTGCATCGGCTCAAAGGGAGTACACATTAAGTAAGTAAGGACAAGACTGAGGTCCCACTGAGGCATGATAGACAGGGTGCGAGGAAACAAATGGGTGAGGCCCTTAAGGAACCTACTATCAATAGGAGACTTAAAGAGTGAAGGCTGATCAGGCAACCTAAGAAATGCTGAGATAACCGATAAATAGCCCTTAAGGGTGCCCAAGGCAGAGCACTGTGGGCCAAAGAAAGAATGAACACAAGAACTTCATAAAGAGGAGCACAGAGGGGATCAATAGACTTGTTGGTGCTATATGCCACAAATTTATGCCAACGACAGACGTATACCGTTTTGGTGGAGGGACACCTGGCTGCCAAAATAACATTGCAGACTTTGGGTGGAAGGTCAAAAGCTGTCAACTGCCGCCGCTCAATCTCCATGCGTCAGTGTGGAGATTGGACAGGTTCGGGTGGAGAATCATCTCCTGCTGCTGCAACAGAAGATCCTCCTGAAGGGGCAGTTTGAGTGGAAGATCGGTGGCCATGCTCAATAGCTCTGGATACCATACTCTTCATGCCCAGTCTGGATCCACCAAGATTACCTGGGCCCGGTCGTTCCTGATGATCTTGAGGACTGGGGACAGAAGTGGTGTAGGCAGAAAGGCGTTAAGGAGGCTGGAGTTCCACTCAAGATGATAAGCGTCTGAGCGAGCGTCGCCTTGGAAATTCCAAGCGCAAAACAGCTGACATTGCGCGTTCTCTGCGAAGGCGAATAGATCTAACCTAGGCTCTCCCCACTGCTGAAACAGACCTTGTGCCACCTCCGGAATGAGACGCCGTTCGTGATCAGCTATGCATCGACGGCTGAATTCGTCTGCTCTGGCGTTCAGAGAGCCCGCCAGATGTTGAACCACCAGGGTGATGTCCTGATGCGTCAGCCATGTCTAGAGGCGTAGCGCCTCCAGACAAAGGATTCAGGACCCCACTCTGCCCTGTTTGTTGCAATACCACATGGCGGTAATGTTGTCCATGAACACTTGCACTACTTTCCCTTTTGAGAGAGGGAAGAAATGTTTTCAGCGCAAGCCTGTTAGCCTGGAGCTCCACAAGATTGATATGGACCCCAGACTCCGCCAGAGACCAGAGGCCTCTGATCTCCGCCTCTCCCATGTGGCCGTCCCATCCCAGAAGTGACGTGTCCATCACTATGGAGAGATCTGGTTGGGAAAGGAATCTGCAGTTGACCCAATGCGGATTCAAAAGCCACCACTGCAGGTCTTTCGCAGTCCCCTCTGAGATCTGGACCATGTCTGAGAGACTTCCCTGATGCTGCGCCCACTGGAACTTCTAGTCCCACTGCAGAGCCCTCATATGCCATCTGGCATGTGTCACTAGCAGGATGCAGGAGGCCATGAGGCCCAGCAGCCTCAGAGTCAGTCTCACCGAAACACAAGATAGAGGCTGAAAGATCGGAATCATAGCCTGAATATCCTGGACTCGCTTTTTGGAAGGATAGGCCAGAAATTGCACTGTGTCCAGAACAGCTCCAATGAAAGGGAGCGTCTGAGAGGTAGTCAGGTGTGACTTCAGCACGTTTATAGTGAACCCCGGCGTGTGCAGGAGGTTCGCTGTAGTCTGAAGGTGGGAGATGACTTTCTGGGGCGAGACCGCCTTCAACAGCCATTTGTCGAGGTAGGGGAAGGCTGAAACCCCTGACCTGCACAGAAGCGCTGCAACCACTGCATCACTTTCGTGAACGCCTGAGGGACGCTGGTAAGGCCAA
Source organism: Pleurodeles waltl (assembly GCF_031143425.1). Lineage (NCBI taxonomy): Eukaryota > Metazoa > Chordata > Amphibia > Caudata > Salamandridae > Pleurodeles > Pleurodeles waltl. Next base: position 197,547,336 of record NC_090442.1, read on the forward strand.
TGGGAGCACGGTAAACTGAAAGTGCTCGTGACCTATCACAAATTGTAGGTAACGTCTGTGGGCAGGCAGGATGGGAATATGGAAATAAGCGTCCTGCAAGTCCAACGCACCATCCAGACTTCTGGATCCAATGCAGATAGGACCTGAACCAGGGAGAGCATTTTGATATTTCTCCTTCTCGAGGAAGAGAATGAGGTCCCGAAAGTTTAGGATAGGACAAAAGCCCTTACCTTTTTTGGGCACCAGAAAGTATTGGGAATAACAACCACAACCTACTTCTGGCACAGGGACCCTCTCTATGGCTCCCTTGGCCAGGAGAGCCACGACTTCCTGGCAGAGAAGTGCCCAATGATCCTCCGGTACCGCTGAATGATAAAGGCATGGCTAGGAGGGTTTGGAGCCGCAGTAGGGGTGGGCAGGGCAGACCTCTGGTTCCCTGTCCCACGACCAAGTGGGATTCCGCATCCCAGGCCACGCAGCGTATGAACAGCATGGGTTGGCATGGTGGCTGGGAAAGGGATGCGACAGGGATCCCCTTCCGTGGCTACGAAAGGGGCAGAAGGTAGACTGTTGGGGACGAGAGGCAGTGGAAAGGCCGAGGGACCGAGCTGTGGCCCTGGAGTCCTTGAACCTCTCCAGAGCCGAGTCCGCCTTGTCTCCAAAGAGACTGGAGCCATCAAAGGCCATGTCGATAAGAGTCTGTTGGACATCCCCTGAGAAACCAGAAGCACGTAACCTGTCGTCACAACCAATATATCTGGAGAGTCGGTCGTGTCCAGCCCACATCTGATAGTGAACTTTGCCGTGTTTCTCCCTTCAGTGACAGCTTGGGAGACGATAGCACGGGCCTCCTCCAGTACCTGCGGCAGGACTTGCGCGACCGTATACCACAGAGAGTGAGTATAATGGCCTAAAAGGTATGCAGTGTTCACTGACCGCAGCGTGAGACAAGAGGAAGAAAACATCTTCTTCCCAAATTTTTCAAGCCTTTTTTATTCCCTATCTGGAGGTGTGGAAGGGAATGCGCCCAAGGATGAGGATGCCTGGATAACAAGGTTCTCAGGCGTGGGATGTTGGGAGAGGAACTTAGGGTCGTTCAGGGCGGGCCGATGGGGGCGGGCCGATGGTGGCGTGCAAGAGTCCTGTTCACAGGAGCCCGTGTGTTGGGTCTGGACCAAGTACCCACAATGACATTGGTGAGGGCTTAACTGAATCGAAGAAGAGGCTCAGATGTGGAAGCCCCTGGTTGAAGCACGTCTGTCAGGAGATTAGATCTGACCTGAACAGTAGGCAGCTCAAGGCCAAGGACCTCAGCAGCCCTACTGACCTCCAGGGAATAAGATGCTCCCTCTGCCGTAGCCACGGTAGAAGGAGACAGCATGCCAGCGCCTGGAGAGATATCCAGACCACTTGCCTTCGCCCAACTCCTGTGCCCAGTCCAAGTTAGGGTCATCCTGGTATTCTTAAGGGTCCAGGGACCACTCCAATCCTTCCACGCATTCAAACCAATAAAAATAAGGGTCTGAATCCAACCTGGGGTGAATGGCCCATCACAGAAGGAGGCGGTGTCGGCGGACGTTGGTCCGACTCCAAGTCGTCAGGGATCAGGTTGATGTCGATGGTGGACACCACCGACGTCAGGAGTGTCGACAATTGTACCGGTGTCAGAGAAGATCTCAATGGTACGACCAGCGCCTGTGCAGATCCAAGAGCGGATCCAGAGGGGACTTTGGTGGCCGGAGCCACCGGCACCCCCAACCGAACTCCTTGGGCCGGAAGGAGCCGTAGCAGGGTCTGGCTTCCCAAAAATGAGGTGCATGGCCTCATAAAACTCCTTTAATTGGGCATGGGTTGCCCCGGCTCCCGGAAACTCGGGGAGGTGTGGAGCAGACCCAGCAGAAGCAGGCTCCGAAGACGGAGGCCTCGAGCATAGACGATCCTCCTGCATTGCACCTGCCGAGCGACGGGCTGAAGTCAAAGGATGACAGGGTTTCTTTGACTTCTTCTTCTTACATTGACACGAAGACTTTGAAGAAAACGAGTGGTGGTGGCTCCTTGACCGGTCTTGAGACCTTCCCCTTGAGCAAGACCGGGATCTATGCAGAGTTGAGCGCCGGGCTGCCATAAGCTTGAGGGACCACTCCCTCAAGGCCTTCAAGTGCATGGCCCAGCACTCGGAGCACGACTTCGGGTCGTGGTTGCGCTCCAGGCACAACAAACAGACCCGATGCTGATCCGTCACCGACATCAGGTGGTGACAGACCTCGCACGTTTTGAAGCCGGTCTTTGGGGACATCCCTCGACGCACCAAAAACTCACAAAAAGTCGACAAAAGAGATCGAAGTTGATCAAAAATTGACCAGGGGTGTCTCTCTCCGGATCAGCTCACGGCACAGAGAGAAAAGAACTGACGTCACTGCGCTAAGGTAGCGTCTATGTACTACTCCCAAAGTCATCATGGCGACTACGATGCCTGCGGAGTCGACCACCGCCACCTACTGACACGTAACGGTATTGCTCGAAGAAAAATTCTCCAGATCCAGTCTGACGTCTGGGGGAAAATTCTAAGGTAAGGAATCTGCAACCAGAAGTCTCTATCAGATCTAGGAGATGTCAATGCCAAGATGGAGCAGAGGAGCAAACGACCGAACCCTATGGCAGAAGAAAACTATCTAATTAAGGAGTCTGTGCCCATGCACATTACCAGCAACAGGAGGAGTCAATCTACCTCGTGACTAAAAAAAACTTTCTTCAAAGAAAAACAACTTGCACACTTCCGAGACCAACACTAGATGGCTGGATTATGCTAAGTATATGTATTTACAGCCACACATGCTTCAAACATGTATTTTCTGATAAGTTGTTCGGTGTGGGTGCAATCAGTCAGGTACGGTGAGGTGTGTCTCAGATTTCAGCAGGAGTTTTTGTTACATAAACAGACAAAAAAAACACAATCTCTCCTTCTCTCTATTTTGAAAGTCCTCAAAATGTTGGTTATTTTACTTAGCATTCCTACCAATCCTCATTCCTCTCCCTTTACACTGCCCCTTACGCCCCTCTGATGCCTCCTGCGCGTCATGTATTTTAACATTATATGCCAGCTTGATTGTTTGAAAATCTGAAGCTCACAAAACCCCATTCTCACTAACCGAGCGACTCACTAAGACTTGCTCCACCATAGTGCTGTGTAGACTGACTACAGTCAAGGCGAAGTCTCTGGAACAAGGAGTATGGGCTCCTACTCAATATCTACCCTAGATTGGTAGACATGGGCATGCATGTCAGAACTCTGCATTTTGGGAATTTCTAGCTTCAGGGTATTGGGCCTCTTTCTCACAGGCTGCTCTGTCACTTCTCTTTTTACATTAAAAAGTGACAGCAGGAAGGGTACAGGTAGGAGTTGCTTATCAGGAAATGTAAAACAATGGGACAAAGAATTGGGTATTTCCTGCCTACCTACTACAAACATTCTCTCCAGCACAAGTATTGGAAAGAATGAAGCAAAAAAGGGGCATGGGCTGTCATTATATTTCAAAAGGGGCCTCTTTCTCTCACCTTTCATTCACAATAGCTCTCTTCAAGGGGCCCTGAAAATGTTCCTTCGTTTTCCACTAAACCACATCCCTGACAGACAGACCTATCCTCAACTTCTATCTTGTCAGGCGTACAAATAAAAGTGTCTTAAAACTGATTCCTGATTGCACAGAGTAAAGCATCACATACATTCTCCATGCCCACTCTGTATCTCTTGTACAGAGCAAATGCATCATGCATCCCGTATAGATGGAGCGATGGGCCCATCTGAAAGGAACTGGCACCATAACATTTGTAACAGGAGAGGTTGTTAAGCAGCTCTAAGGAGGTTTGCTCCCTATACTATAATCAGTTGCCTGGACACTGCTAAATCATCTCAGCCAGGTGAGATGACAGTTGTGCCTCAATAAAGAGGGGCACACTTGGCATGTTCCCCCAGGCTACAAAGGCTTGCTTTCACTGCACGTTCCTCAAGGTCTCAAAGTACTTGTGCAAATGTTGACTGCACTGAATCAAAAAGCCCAAAACAGACGTTGTAAAACAAGGGGGCATGTTCTACCGAGCCAAGCAGGGTGCCTATTTATCACACATTGGACTTTACTTCATGGTATACCTAGAACAAGCCGCACCAACACTCTCCATAAAACACCTTAAACTAAATTTCTACCTTCCACCCAACACAGTCCAGACACGCTAGTACATAGATAACAATACTTATTAACACTACTTACTACTCCAGTTAATGTACATACTTACCAATACATCGCCCCAAATAATCCAGACATCACCTTCACATCTTGGTAAGGCATTTGGCCACATTGAGCAAACATAATAAACAAATAGTCTACTTGTCAGCAATAAAACACACACACACACACACTATACATAACCACAGAACAAAAAATACACTGACCTATACAACTTGCAGCTCAGATCAAACCAGGCTTCAGTCTGAGATGAGATGAGATCTTCGAAACCAGGGTTTAAAGGTACTGAAGTGCATTAGCTTGCAATGCCATACCAAATGCAGAAAACTTGCTCGCAAAATACTTTTACGAGTAATTAGGAATACTATTATTCTACAGCTGCAAAACCAGTCCAGATTTTCACAGCCCACCAGGAAACCTTCCACATTTCCTTTGCCCAAGCGTGGCTCTTTGTGCCAAGACTCCTGCTGTTGCCGACTGCCTACAGATGATTTCAAATAAATTTACTGAAACCCTTGCATGTGTGGAAGAAAATATGGAAAATGTGATTGCATCTACATTTTTCACGTGGGGGACCCTGTGAGCACCGCCACTATTTCTTCATTTACTTTGATCACCATGCCCTTTAAAGACACATATACTGCATCTAATGTTTGGACTGTTCACAGTCCGCGACATCCAGGGTAAGTACTATCCAGTTCCTGCCCTCCTCTGGCAGCCGGAGTGCCTTGTACCATCTGGTGCCATGCCACTCAAGCCCACCTGCTTTGTGGTGCTGGATACCCTGTACCTGACAGGTACAACCTACCCCTACCAGCTCTTCACCCTACCTGCTCTGGGCCAGCTATATACAGTCGCTACTGAGTGCCACCAATTCCTTGTTTCTGCTGTCTAATGTTACCTTCCCTTGCTCCTAAACAAACAATATGAAAAGCCAGCATTTGCATATGTTCACCACATAGTATCCGGATGCATCCTTTTCCCAAGGAAATGAGACAGACACTGATGAATTAAATTGTGTGCCAGAAATCTGAAGAATTTAAGTCTTCAGATAGATATCTAGCCGATAAGTGCATTTATTTTCAGTGAGTCCTTAGCGCTATGCATAGAAAAGATCAATGGAAAAATCAAATTATCAAGTAAAATCTAAGTATTACCAGACACAAAAGTATAAGAGACTGTCAGGATATACTTAGTTAGCAACTTTGTAAAGCAGCAGACCTGTTTTTGGTATTTGGTCCTAGCAGCTTCTTCCTGAGCGAGCACCATTTCCCGCTCAGCTGTGATCTGCACACTTTCCCTTAGTGCTTCTTCCAGCTCTTCAATTCGATCATCTTTCTGTTGCATGGTGTCCTGGAAAAGGATGGAAGATCTGTTCAACAAGAGCCAAAGGAAATTACCAGAGCGATACACTGTGCACTGAACTTTGGTTGGGGCTCCATTACTTTGTCTGAAATCACTCCTGAGCAAAGATCTTCACAAAGGGAAAAAGTGAGCAATAAAGGTAGTGGAAAAGACTGAGCGAAGTGAAAGGAGGCGTGCAAGAAGAGAAAAATATCCAGAATGCTGCATCAAGTTTCATATAATTACCCACTTCAACAAAAAGTTTAGGCTCTATTAGTGAGTTAGCAATGCAGTAGAAGCCCTGGGAGAGTTGCGTGGTCTTGACGTGTTCTTTGTTTTTAGATACGGGTTTAGCCACTACCACCCAAGAGAAATGGGTAGGTGTTGGATCCAAGCACATGTTTATCCTATTGTTGACAGTCTTAGTTTTTCACTCCTTTTCTTTGTCCCCATCTTTTGTCCATACATTTTCTTTAGGGAGGCTTGATAATGAAGACTAGACTTCAGGCTTATAATCCAAATTATTTTGCTTCATACAATTTACACTTTCAGAGCTGTTTGTAGTTCAGTTTGGCAGGCAGGAGAATGGAGGTTTGACATTCTAATATCTACTGGACAAATGAACACATAAGTACTCTAGTGTTCTTGCTGGAGGACAAGAATCAGAGGGCACTTCACGCCAAGACATTGTACGACTGTATGGATTTCTCAGAACTAAAAGCTGGGATGGTCTGGTCCATCCTTCTCTTGTATACCAATTGTTCCTTCCACAAGGCAGCATGCTGAAGAACTTTCCAAAGCCAAAAGCAGGTGTGAGTAGATGAGATATAGCAGATCAGAGTAGGATAAGACACAAAGTGTTAAAAGTGACTTCAGTTGCAGAGAGAAGGTGCATTAGTACCAAAGAGTGGAATATCAGATAGCAATACCAAACCAATCCAGGCTTGGAGTCGATTAGTTCATCTGTGTGCAATTGGGTTAGTAGGAATAGATTCCAGCAGTGGTAAAATATGCAGAAGCTCTATGGTGGAGTTTACATTATTCCTGTGTCATATTGCCCACAACACCATGAATGAAGATGACAATGAGGAAAGGAAAAATGTACAAGATAGTTATCTCAATGTTTACTGATGTTTGTCAGTCAAAGTGACTTGAAACCACAGATGTTAATAAATAACTAGCAGTAACTTCCCGACCACACTGGAACACAAGCAGTAGTTGACAATGTGTCTAATATTGTTTGCCATGCCCTAATTTAAGCATGAATTCTGTGAATATTTCCACATGATACCTTGGTGGGATCAGGGTGATAGTTTGAAACATCTGTTCTGAACTAAGAGCAAAATTCTGTAGCCCACATTAGCATTAACAATGAACAAAATACCAACGAGAGTGAATGTGAAACAGGTAATTCATTTGGAAACAGCAAGGGATCTAAGGGATAGATTAGGTGTTCTAAAGTTTTAGCGGTAAGTGGAGCACATTAGCCAAAGGAATGCACTCAGACTTAAAGCCAGCGTAGACCGAAGTACACACTCTATCACCAGAGCCGGCAAAAATGTACAAATAACAATCCATTCAATGACAGGCACAACCCCTCAGGAAAATTATTGAATCTAACAATCTCCTTGAAAAGGAAAGCCATGAAGAGTTCCATGTGTACAAATTGAAGAAATTAGGTACTTACCTATAACTCCAGTTCTTCAGTGTTGGTCTTTTTCATATATTCACATGCTTTATTCTTTCCCCCATCGGACTGGGAATTCCTAGTAACCTCAAATAGCTATAAACAGTGTTTGTTCAGTAATGCAACACCTCATTTGAAATAATACTAACTTCAGTCAAGAAGATGGAAGTGCTAAATTCTCCTAACGTCCCAGAGGCCACCACAGTTCAGGCACAAAGTGTGAGCTAAGTATGCAATAAATGAGCCTCTGACAAGAGAGAGGGAAGGGTTGATTGTGAACAGATATGAAATATACCAATGCTGGAGAAATGGAGATACAGGCCTTTAATTATTTTACTCTGTAACACTGAATCTTTCATACAGTTACATGCCTGAATCAGAATCGTAAGCAGTATATAACTATAGGAAGCTGGCTCTGTATATACTATATCAAAATGAGATATAGTGTGCACAGAGTCCTGGGGTTCCCTAGAGGCTTAACAGAGGCTAAAGTAGATAATACTAATGATTTCTTAGTGTGGTCGAGCAGTTAGGCTTATCAGAGGGTAGTGCAAAGCATTTGTTGTAAACATACAAACAATGGAAAAAGCACACATTCAATGACTTAACTCCAGACCAATGGTTTTTATATAGCAAAATTATCTTTTCTTAAATTATTTTTAGAACCACAAGATTCAAGTTGCAGGTAAGTACTTCAATAGATTCATATTTCACACATGTATCAACAGTCCTTTGTTTGAAATCAATACGTTATACAGTTCGTGAATTATTGGCAATAATCAGTTTTGAAAATGGACACACTGCAATTTTCAGAAACAGTTCCTGGGGGGAAGAAATGTTAGATCGTTTTACAGGTAAGTACAACAATTACAGTTTCAGTCTCTGGGCTTTAGAAAGTCCACTTGTTGGGGTTCAAGTTAACTCCAAACACCCGCCACCAGCAACATGGGGCCGGCTGGGTGCAGAGGTCAAAGATGAGCAAATTTAACGTGAGCTCCTATGGAGACAGGGGGCACTTGGAATTAGGTCTGCCTACAGGTAAGTACCCGGGACTCGGAGGGCAGACCAGGGGGGATTAGAGGAGCACTGGAGGGGCCACAAGCAGGCACCCCAAACACACCCTCAGCGGCACAGGGGCAGCTGGGTGCAGGGAGCAACCAGAGCATTGAGTTTCCAATGCTGGTTTATGAGGGGACCCGTGCGTCACTCAGAGGCTGCAGGCGTGGTCCAGGGGGTCATCTCGGGCAGGCAACAGGCTGGACAATGAGGAGAGTCGCCTGCTGAATGTTGCTGCACCGGAGGGTTCTCCAAGGCGTGGGGGCTGTGGGTGCAATGTGTCTTTAGGTGTTGGAAATCTTCGTCCGGTGCTTCGTCAGGGGGGTCCTCGGGATTCCCTCTGCAGGCGTCATCGTGGAGGGGTGGAGAGGTCAACCCAGGGTGTACACTTACTCAGCACAGTCTGGGGATCCTCTCTAGCTGGTTGGGCCACCTGGGCACGGGCCGTGTGCATTGGGAGCAGAGTGGTTAGGACTCACGCATTCGGAGTGAGGTGGGAGTCCTTAGTTGTTGGTTTGTTCTTGGACAGGGCTGCTGTCCACAGGAATTCTTGGTCTCTTTGGGTGCAGGACAGTCCTCTGGGGCTTGTTAGAGGTTGCTAGTCCTGCTGGATGCGTCGCTGTTCTTTTGCAGGTTCTTTGAAGCAGGAGACAGCCCGGTAGAGCTGGGGCCAAAGCAGTTGTCGTCTTCCTTATTCTCTGCTGGGGATTTTGGCTTAGCAGTCCTTCTTCTTGTTAGGTCGCCAGGCATCTGGTGATCTGGGGGTGAGGGAGGCCCTTAAATCCTAAATTTAGGGGCGTTTTAGGGGTCAGAGGGCAGTAGCCAATGGTTACTGTCCCTGAGGATGGCTACACCCTCCTTGTACCCACTCCCTTTGGGGAGGGGGGCACGACCTAATCCTATTGGTACCCGTCCTCCAAACCAAGATGGAGGATTCTGCAGAGAGGGGGTCACCTCAGCTCTGGACACCTTAGGGGTGGTCCTGGCAGGGGTGGTCACTCCTCCCTGTTTTCCCTTATTTTCCCGCCAAAGGTAGGGCTTTGTCTGGGGGTGGGCGGCAGCTCCACTAGCTGGAGGGCCCTGCTGCACTGTAATCCGAGGCTTGAGCCTTTGAGGCTCACCACCAGGTGTTACAGTTCCTGTAGACAGGACAGGCTTTGTTTCTGACCACAGAGTGCACAAAGGCACTCACCCCATGTGGTCAGAAACTTGTCTGAAAGTGGCAGGCTGGCACAGACCGGTCAGTCCTACACTAGCAGTTTGGCTAACATACAAGGGGCATCTCTAAGATGCAAATCTGTGTGCATTTTTCAATAAATCCCACACTGGCATCAGTGTGGGTTTATTGTTCTGAGAAGTTCAATACCAAACTTCCCGTTATTCAGTAACGCCATTATGGAGCTGTGGAGTTCGTAACTACAAACTCCCAGACCATATACTCAATATGGCTACACTGCACTTACAATGTCTGATAATGGACTTAGACACTGGAGGGGCATATCGCCCAAGCAGCTATGCCCTAATCTGTGGTATAGTGCACCCTGCCTTAGGGCCGTAAGTCCTGCTAGAGGGATAACTTACCTATGTCACAGGCAGTGATTTGTGGGCATGGCACCCTGAGAGGGGTGCCATGTTGACTTTGTCTTTTTCTCCTCATCAGCACACACAAGCTGCAAGCCAGTGTACATGTGCTTGGTGAGGGGTCCCCTAGGGAGGCATTATTTACAAGGGACTTAACTGTGTGCCAGGGCTGTGCCAATTGTACAAACAAAGGTACAGTTTTTGTGAACACTGGTGCTGGGGCCTGGTTAGAAGAATCCCAGCACACTTTCAATCAAAGTTGGCATCAACACTAGGCAAAAAGTGTGTGTGATGAGGGGAGGAGGTAAGCATGCCAACAGTTGCACTTTCCTACAATAATGTTTACAATAAAGTAGGAAGCATGATCACTTTCAGAGTGCAGCAGTTGTTGCCATGCTCCTGGTGAGATGATCCCGCAATCTTCCTGGAGTGGACACTTCACTTTGCTAAGGAAGGAGATGCAGGGTGACAGCCAATGTGCTATCCTCTGTCTTGACAGGAGGCATCTTTCAAGTGCTAAACTTTAAATGTGCTTCATTATTCAGCTCAAACAGAGGTAGCCTAAGTTGGCTCCAGACAGTATTGAGCTCCCAGTGCACTGGAGGGCGACATGCTGGTGGAAATGCTCCTTTCATAAACTGTTTTATGACTGTGTAAGCACACAGCGGATTAAGTGTCTTCATTATTAAATGACTGGTCTACTGCCTAGATATATTCATCTGTTTGCTCCATTGAAACAAGCAGATCAAAATGATCAACTACGTCTCTGTGAGCAGGAGGTTAGCATGAGTGATTCCACTGGGCTGTTTGTGCACAGCCATAACTCTTTTGACCTATTTAAAGTCCCTAGTCCTCACCTTTTCAGTTTATCTTCGAGTTATCCAAAATGTCATTCAAAACAATTGCTTTAAAATATACTCATATTATATTGAATAAGTAGACAACCATAAAATATAGCATCTAGCTAAATATAGCATATCTGCATCACAAATACTTTTGGACCAGGAAAATGATGACTTCACACAGAAGCACTAAATCTAAGCACACCTGTTCAAAATACTCCTCAGTGACCAGGCTTGCCTTCATTTGCCTGGAGAAATGTGAAAGACTGAATTAATTTCTGATGCAGAATTGCCACCCACCACCTAAATTAACCTGATACCAATTAACACTCATTTCAAGCTAACATATGCTAATTACTCTTATTTCATCCCAATGGGAGGTAGTTAGCGCTAAAGTCCTTTTTTGCAATTTCAACTTCAGCTCAGGAAAACATAGCATGTCCACACTTGTTGGCATACAAGATCTACCGATCAATACATTGTAATGATTCTCAATTTCAGAATTCTAAACTGAATGTCAGATTACGCATCAAATTCTAATTGAATTGTGGCCCTTCTCTAACATGAAGAATTCTGTGGAGTTTTATAAGCCTCAAAAATCTGAAAGGATCTATACCAATGTGGAGAAGCCCAGACTTGTCAATCAACTTCAATAAATGCTCTGAGTACTGTATTGCTTGCAAAGGATAGGTTTTTACATTGGTAGTGCTTTCTCTTACAACACATCAAAGCCATTTTGGGTAGATCTCCAGAAAATCTCTCATGGCACTTAATAATTGAGCACAGGAGCCTAGGGGAGGTGTTCCAAATTGTAGTTTATACACTGGGGTGACCATAGGGAATTTTATTGGAAACCAGTAAAGTGACATCTGGAGTCCCTTTCTTGCAGTCTCAATCCTGTTGATCATCATCTTGTGTAGCAGAGGCATCAGGTAATGAAGGAGACTTACTCATCTCAGGTACAGAAGGCATCTACGAATGAAATTAAACCACTTGAGTAGGAAGAAGGCAGACCTACTGTGAGTACCGAATGGTAAAAAGCAAAAGAACTTTAAGCAGCTTCTGGACTCAATGTCATGAGGTTGATTGGTGAGGACTACTGCTCCAATACAATATTCTGTTTGTTAAAATGTGTAGAATACTTCAGCTTGCGGGCTAATACACTTCAAATAAAAAAATCTCCAACCAGTTCGGAAAGGCTAAGAAATATTAGTGTTGAGAGTACACACTTCTCTCTTCCTATTAAATAAGTCCCTCTCCTCCTCAGTCTTCAGACTGAAGAAGGTATGGCAAATATTTGTTGGTCACTTACAGAGGCCACCAGGAATGTGGATAAAATGTGCATCAAGTTGCTATGGAAGGTTCAATAGTCTCCAGTCCTCACTAAGCAGCTCCTTTCCAGAGCTCACACAAATATCACGCACAAACCTAATATACTCATAAAACTAGTAAATATGAAAATTATGGCATTACTGTCATTACAAAACTAAAAAGGTAATTACAAACTCTCTCTCTCATATCAGCTACACATGCCATAGAACACATATATATATATATATATATAAGAATGGTCGCTTCTAATGGCAGCAACCTGTAAGAGCATGTTAGAACTCTTATCTAAATATGCGGAGATGGAACTTACGCAAACCAGTGAGGAAATTACAAAGCTAAAGACGAATCTTGAACAACAGGAGACACAAGATGAAATATAAAAATTCTGTGAAGAGATGGAGATACGTCTCAAGAAATATGAAGATGAAATAAAATTGAAAAAAAGAAAAAAAATCTTGCGGGACAAAAACGATTATGCAACAGGACGTGTCTTAACATTCAGCAGACGATATGACCAAGCTAGGAAGGATTATAGACAAGGTGAAGCCCTATGACGACAGGAAACATCCACATCGGAATCGAGCGTGGAGAATATATCAGACCTGGAAGAGACCCCGGGCCCAAGCACATCGGTGGGTCAACCTTTTACTACACTGGAGGAATATCGTTTTTTACAGATGAGTTCAAGACCACAGAGAAAACCTCCAAGAGACAAAGGCGAAGGAGCAGAAATAAAAAGATTAGGAGAGGGGGCAGGTCAACAGGACAACGAGAATTTGGTTGGCAGAACTGCACGACAAACCAGGAGAAAGAAACAATGAAGGAAAGAGAGCTGACAGTAGTCAACATCTCTTCTCATACTTTATCACAGGATGAACGATCAATATTGGAATTAGGGCTATCATTCTGCCCAACAGCGAATTTTAACTATACGAAAACACGAATTGATATCTTTCACCTGATCAGGAAGTTGAAGTTAATGAAAATCTTTGCACAACAAAAGGACGTAACCATATCACATACAACGGAAATGAACAGATCAGAGTTGGCTTCAGAATTAATGATTAGCGATATAGACGGTTTAGCTGCCTTACGTGAACTGGAGATAGGAGAAAGAACATGGGGAACGGATATAGAGCTACTAGAGGACTTAGACCTACAAACGGATTGTGCCAGCTGTAGCAGTTTCAAAGCTAAATCGAGATGTAATCCAGTTTTACCACATGATAATATTGATGCTTTTCATGAAGCAGTAACTTTGGAGCTGCTTAATTTGTGGAAGAGGACAAAAGATGCTTATGCACGGAATCTAACAGCAGGTCAACGAACAGCACTGACATCTCTTAAGAAAGCAACCTCATTTGTGATAAAGCCGGCGGATAAAGGCGGCAATGTAGTGTTATGGGATGCTACTAAGTACCAACAAAAAGTTAAGAGGCAACTGCTTAATCCAGCCTGTTATGAGATATCCACAATATCAGCTTACCGACACTCTATAAGCAGGTTTCATGATTTGCTCTTTGATGGTGTCAGTAGAGGTTTACTCTCGGATGACGAGTACAAGTTTTTACTGGTACGGAAACCAGTGGCACCTTGCTTCTATCTGCTACCCAAGATTCATAAGGATATTGATAAACCTCCGGGTCGTCCTATAGTATCAGCAAGAGGCAGTCTTTTGGAGAATGTTTCCATCTACTTAGACTATTTTTTGAGTCCGTATGTATTGAATTTAAACTCATATTGCAGAGACACTACAGATTTCTTAACAAAAATACAGGATACTCCTTGGCAAACTAACTATATCATGGTAACTATAGATGTAGTATCGTTGTACACCTGTATCCCACATGAGAAGGGAATTCAGGCGTGTCGGCATTTCTTTAGGGACAAACCAATCAGATTGTTGGAACACTCTGAACTACTTCTGAACATGTTAACATTTTGCTTGGAAAATAATTTTTTCATATATGAGGATCAATGGTATAGACAAACAACTGGGACTGCGATGGGAAGTTGCTTTGCTCCCAGTTATGCCTGTTTATTTATGGGATGGTGGGAAACACAATGGGTGATGGCAGATGAAAAGATGGAATGGTTCCAACATATCATATTTTGGACACGATATATCGATGATATATTTATGATATGGGAAGGCCCAGAATCAGTGTTATATGATTTTTTGAATTCGCTACCGAATAGGGACCTAAATTTACAATTTTCCTATAAAATACATAAACAGGTAATGGAATTTTTAGACATAGAGGTCTGTGTAAAAGAAGGCACATTACATACAAAACTGTTTAGGAAAAGCACATCAGGGAACAGCATTCTACACGCCACAAGTCACCACCCTCCGAATGTAAAATGGAGCATACCCTATGGGGAATTATTAAGAGCTAAGAGAAACTGTAGTACCCCACAAAGTTTTGAGAAAGAACGATTAACAATGACACAGAGATTCAGATCTAGGGGATACCCATACAGAGTAGTAAAAAAGGCATGCCAAAAGACAGCAGTAGTTCAAAGGGCGGAACTATTGATTCCCAAAAAGAGAGGAGAAGGCACTAATACCCTGAGATTTGTGACAGTCTTTAATGCATATTCGTCAGAAGTCAAAAAGATCCTCATAAAATATTGGCATCTTATCAAGGCTGACAGAATAATTGGGCAGCTAGTCAGCCGTACTCCTTTGATAACTTACAAAAGGAGTAGTTCTTTAAGGGACATTGTGGTACATAGTTATCCAAGGAAGAAGAAAGAAACTTTCTTAGATAAATATCAAGGCTTCTATAAGTGTGCCAAGTGTAAAGCATGCAGATACAGTTCAAACCGGAAGCAATATGAGTTACCCACGGGTAGGCAAGTAGATATTAAAAAGTATATTAATTGTAACTCAGATTTTGCTATCTATGTAATAGAATGTCCATGTGGATTACAATATGTCGGCAGCACAATTTTTCCTCTGAAGAAACGCATTCTTGAGCACTGGAGAGCGATATTGAAAAAGGATGCTGCGTATCCAGTAGCGAGACATTGTAATCTTGAGCATGAGGGGAAAGTTGAGAAGATGAAATTTTTTGGTATAGACAGGGTCTTGGCCACTCCGAGAGGAGGGGACAGAGAAAAACAATTGAGAAGATTGGAGTCTGAATATATTATTCAGCTTAATAGCCGTTATCCTTGGGGATTGAACAAGGACGAGGAACTTTCTGTTCATATTGGTTAATAGGATGATGTCAAGGCAGGGTCCCATTAGAACAATGTTAGGTCAGATTACCTCTTATTGTTTGATTGAAAGGCCTACAAAAATATTTATTTGATGATTCATTGTGTTACAATAGTGGCTCATCCGATTAGTGATATGATTTTTGGTTAAATAGGAGCATTATACTAAAATGGGAAGAGTATATAAAATGGACATTTAAAATGATATTAGAATGTATATTCCTATGGACATATATAAATATACATATATTAAATAAAAATAAAAAGACATTTATATATAGATATATATCTTCTATGTTTATTGATGATGGTATATATAGCAGATGGGAGGGGCCACATTTTTTCTGTTGTATAACTCTGTAAGAAGGGCCAAGGAAGAAGACCGTGAAGGTTGAAACGCGTTGCCCTATGTTCTGTTTTATGGATTTTTGAAATAAATGAAGGCCATTGTTTTGCAAGGAGTGCCAGATTTTGAATTGTTTTTGGCGTGGATTTAAAATGGGTCCTGTGCCCATTGACTGAGCACCAACCTCAATAGGCGAGCCCTGGAAGAAACACAGGATTCCCTCTTTGATGATATATATATATATATATATATATATATATATATATATATATATATATATATATTCACTGAATAAAACAAAGATTACAGGGACGTTATAGTTAGGCTCACATTTCATACGTACAAAACTCAAAAAGTTTGGCAGTAATACTTATGTAAGCTAACTGTAACTTGCGCCCCGTAATGCACTGCTTATGACCTCCCCAGGGAATAAGCGGGGTAGGGGATGGCGGGGTGCCGCGCATTACATTTGATTGATGCCTCGGAGAGGTGGCAGTCGCCTGGGCTGTGGGGGTGGGCAGGCCGGTCCTCGTATTACATTTAATTTGAGCCCTGGGAGGTGGCAGTCCCTGGGGACAGTTGGGGGGAGAGGGGGAGTCTGGGGGTGGTGTGTCCCCATTGAATGGGGATGGCCCCCTCACCCGTATTACATTTGGTGAATCTGAAAATTCTGCATAGGTGTGTCTCTTATGATCTTCCCTCTTCCCCCATATCAATAGCGCCATTGGCCCAATTGAGGAGACAGGACACAGGTATACATCTAGACAACTGAACGAGGGTTGAAAGGAATATCAACTTTCTCTTCACGTAGGCGAAAACGAATGTCAGATATCTGAGGCATTCTGGATTACACTGGCTTTACAAGAACTATACAAGTTAAACTATACTCCGTTGTTTAAGCAAATAATGAATGCCCTCACAAAATGGGGACTGCTGTTCATCTTGTGGATGGGAAGGATGACTGCTTTGGAGATCAGCATTCTCACCAGATTGCTATACTTTTTTATTAGGTAATACCTATAAGGATCCTATAAACAGCAGCACAATTATGAACAGTGTTTGAGAAGTCCCTTAAAGAGAGAGAAAACAATGGCCCATGATGGAGAATTTGATGAGGAGGCCCTTGTCAGATATCCTGTGGCTGTCAAAGCAGGATAGACGTAGGGGAGCATACATAGCTTACATAACAAGACCAATGACGGAGGTGTGGGACCTAGTTAACAGATCACCTCTGAGAATGACATTTCCCTCCCCCTATACACCAATATCAAACAATCCCTAAGTTGAAACCGCCAATGGACACCACGCAATATGCAGCATGGCGACAGGTTGTTTGCCGAGGGTAAGGGATCTATTTACAGACCAAGAAATTAGAGTCTAAGACTCCAGCAGTTTCAGTTGCAGCACTGGGTACTACATCCACTAAACAAAGCAGCAGCAACTAGGAGGCTGATGCTCTTTGAAAAGCTGATCCATAACTATGAAAACAGCAAGGGACTCATTTTGGCCAGCTACAAAACAGTGAAGGCCCTGTAGATAAGTACAGATGATCTTGCATGTTGCGACGGTCTAGAATGTTAGGCAACAAAATAACCCACGACGAGTGGCACAGATTATGGTTAGGACATGAAAAAAATTGGAGAGAAGCATACAGAGCAGGAAGGTGTGCTATAAAATCATGCATGATATGCATATGACCCACATAACTTAAAGCATGTTTCCTGAAATGGATGGAAAGTGCTAGAGGGGATGTGAGGAGGAGGGAACAGTGCTACCTCTATGGTAAGCTTGCCACAGATTAAGGCCTTTTGGAAAGAAATACTGAGCTACATAAGGGGAGTGTCAGGCCTACCAGTGCCGCAGGACTCTACAATTTGTGTCTTGGGGATGAACCCAAGACACAAATTGTTTGTTACCCAAGGGGGTAGGGGAGACACTGGAGAGGGGAATGGACTGTCTTATAGCACACCCTTAACTTTCAAGCAGGAAACAGGCAATCCTTGACACATCCATGTGGTTCCCTGCAGGCTGTGGGCTTTGATGGCAATCAAAATGTTACCCTATAACCTGAGTGATGAGAGAAAGAAGCTTGGGGTATCTGGAAGCCAGTTCTGAATTATTTTCAAAAACGTTCGGCTACCTTGAGATACCACAGAACACTAAGGGTCCTGAGACACAAATGAACTCTGGAGGAAAAGCTGTGAAAAGGATCTTGGGGGCAGTGGCGAGCAAGGAAAGGGAAATAGGAAGCTCACCATTGAAACCTACGCAGGGGCAAATCTTGGAACCCTTCAGGATTGGATAAGACATTCCCCTGTGTTGGGAGGGAGTGTGGATGATACATTTCTTTAGATTCTTATTGTGTGTGTTAATGAAATATATGTCAAAATGTAATTGTTTTTTTTTTTTAATGGATCCTGCATAATTTCATCTTCTTTGGTCAATGTGTACTTTGGTTCGGTTTCATTAAGAGAACCAAGAGAAACATGTTGATCAACAAAAAGTAATTTATTTGTACAAAAAATAAGTTTCTAAAACTGAAGGTGGTGCTCATCAAAAGAGCTGAATGTAGTTCCTAGATCTACACATGCGGCAAAACTAATTGCATACATCTACTGTTACCCTAATTTCTGCTCGTACAAAGGGCTTTAAACTGCTTTGCTGTATCCAGTTTACAGTTATTTCCCAGACACCTTAATCATAGCAGTCAAAAGGTCTAACGGGGAATAATTCTCAGGGATAATATAATCCCCAGTTTTTTTCCCATCTAAACCTTAATTCTACAATGGGCAATACTCTCCAGGGTTCCTTAATATAGAATCCTGTCTTAGTTAACCATGCGCTCTCCTCAGTGCGCAGAAAATACTAGGACCCTGTTCCGATGCTTCTCTGAAGGCCTGTTCTCCTGATAAACCAATTCCTATCTATTCTGTTGGAAAGGTCTACATGTCAGTTGGTCTTTAGTTCTAAAGAACATGGATACATTCTTGTTTTTTCCACAGGGAACTTGCATTGTTGTACCTTTAGGATTACAATGCCCCAGTCTTGCATCCACATTTTCATTTGGCAAGGCTGATCAAGTGCTAGTGTCACTTATATCAGAAGAGCAAAGCAGCAAACCTCCATGATCATACAGCTTCAAATAATATACTAATTAACAGCTTTAGACCAGAGCCTGAATCAATTGCCTAAAGCAGAAACAGGAAACCTAATACTATCATTAACCCTGGATGACAAAGAAGGAAACAGATCAGTCAGGAAAATGATGCCTGATCAAATGGACTACTTAAGGCACTAATTAGTCATGGTCATATTGTGTTTTGGAAACATTTGGAGATCAGTCAAGCTCCCATAGACCATAATGGTGCAAACTCACAATTAGGACCAACAGGGAAGCCAGCAGCGAAATATTACCGAATCCTGCATACCCTCTTGGTTTTCTTGGGTCTGGACATCTAAGATGCATTTATGTGTACAATATTTATATGATGTGAACCTATCCAAAACATATGATAACTGGTGTACTAGATCAAAGGCCAAATAAACAGTCATTGTGTGATCCCAGCGGTAACAAGCTTCTAAGAGTGATTATGGACTGTTTCTGCATCATGATGTAGTAGAAAAGTACGTCTTCCCCCTCTTTCCTCAATTAGGGCAGCATTGGAGTAGTCCTGGCAGATACAGGGATGTTGTTCCAGATCCTGGGTGCATAGATGGAAATGACTTGTTACCTTGTTTTTTCTATTTTGTTTTTTTCAGTCTGATTGTGTCCCGGTTACAAGTATGCAGAAAACCACTGCGAATTGTGAACTTGTTAGCCAGACAACTAGTGGTCTGTGGGATACATTAAGGTAAGGCTAAAGAAAAAAGCCTTGTCTAGAACTGTGCAAGCAGAGGTGTGTACAAATTCCATAAAAGAAAACAGCAGAGGAATGCAAACCTAAAGCAAGTTCCAGTCCATACTGACTAAATGGAGAATTGCACTTAGTGAGTAACATGAATGCGAGAGAAGACTCTTATATCTTCAGTGCATGCAAGTTTACTTTTAAGCCGCTTCAAAAGTGGTTTTCAGCCCTAGTTTAACAGGGGAACAAGTCCTCTAAATCAGGAATAGACGCGAAATCAACAGAGGACTAATGCATAGGGTGAAGTGTTGAAATTCCTAATTTGGCCTCTGGTACTTACGCATGACAGTTTGTAACATGATCTTGCTGGCAGAGAAACTACAAGGTGTCCTTACCAATACAAGAAGAAAGTTAAACAAATGATATGAAGATGTAGAGGATCTAATGGTGAAGAAAATGTTTCTCAAATACTACAATAATGGCAACTGGCTAGTCAACTGATACTGAATTTATAACCACTTTCTTACATATGTTACAGATTTTAAATACGATTCTCATATATATATTTCAACACGAGATAAAACTTTCTGAAGAATGTCAAACAGGAAATATGTATGGGCTCAAACACAGCCTCCATTCGTTTTAAAGTAGCTATAATAAATAAAGGCCCTAAGTAGAGTCTTCTGAACAGGACACATTCCATTGTTCCTGTAAAAAGTAACTGGAGCCTGATTATTTTTTATCTAAAGATTATGACGTTTAAACTTGACTAAACAAATATTAAATTAGCACCATGCCTCACAAATTAAGTCTAAAGCTAGTTCTGATGAACAATCTTCTTGCCTCCTTGGGAGTTTCCATGCAATCAGATGGAAGTCTGCAGTGTTCACGCGCTAATGTCTCTGGTATAGAAGTAATAGATGTGGTTTCTGGTAGCATACAAAAATGCTGTTTTCATCCACTGAGAAGCACCAACAGCAGCATGTATAAAGTGAATGGGCACCAGTAGATATTTAAATATTTCACACTTTGGAGATATTTATAAAGTTCAGCTACCAGTTAGTGGGAGCTGTGATTCTGCCCTATGCAGAAGAAGAGTAACCACATAGTGGAGACACTGCCAACATAGCAGGGACAGAGAAACAAAGATAAACATTGGTAGGACAGAATCCACAGAGGAGGACTGCAAGGCAAACCAGAGGCGATTTAGCCATAAGAGACCAGAACACATGGGAGAAGCTTCCAGTTGACAGAGCAATGACTGAAGGGGAAAGAGAGACTACACAAAAGCAGGTGAACGCAACCAACCAAAAATGTTGATCAGGAGCTCTGTGCCTCACAAACACAAGGAAAACATCCAGGTACCAGAATACAACACAGTAACAGAGCCAAGTCCTATGAAAAAATATGGAACGTGTTTGTTTACAGCTCATGCCCGAAAGCATGGAAGAAGAAAGAAAAACACCAGCATCACAGGTTAAAGAAATGTAATGAAGGCAGAAAAAATGGTTCTGCAACATTTTACCTGATAGCAACTTCCAATAATAAGAATTATAAGTCATTCTTTACAAGGCTAAACTGGAGGTCCTGACATCTCGCTTGGTGTTCTCTGCTAAAGCATCTCGTAATCTTGCTGAGATTATTCACTTTTTTTGTGTAACCACAAAACTTTCTCTTCAACCACCGTGCCTTCACAGACGCTTTGTGAGAATGTAGCTTGTTATTTTTGACTTAAAGTTTTCAGTATCTATGCACAAAAGCAAAAAATTATGCACCCCTTCCAACACCCTAGCTATCTACATCACTCACACGTCCAGATGCCTCACCAACAGCTGTAATTTCCTCCCTTCTTCAGGTGATTTAGGCAGAGGTCTGTCAAACTTGGACAGACCTCAAGTCAAGCTACCCTGATGGCCCATGCAGTGGCCACTGTTCAAAGACTTCAGCCTGTCACCTGCAACAAACCAAGTCCGATTAACCCCCACTGGCCTCTAGAGTGGTCTCAGATCTATGTAAAAAGCGCATGTTTACACACCTAATTAACTGGTCAGGATTCATCAGACTTGAACAACTTTTTTTCGTACTACCTGTCAAAATTATGGAAAAGCATCTTGACAATGGCACCTCAACCATCTTAAGATCTAAAATCTCCTGGACGAATGTCAAGTAGGCTTTTAACCAGACCATAGGACAGAATGTCTGCTTGAAACTGTAACTGGTGACCTTTTGGCTTTGCAAAAGAAGGTGTGAAGTGCTGGCCTGCTGCTATTGGACATTTCTGCGGTGTTAGTCACAGTCCATAAGTTGACTCTAATTGCCATGCTTAGTAAAATCAGGCTCATAGGTTTCCTGTCAGGAAAAGCAATCGCAGTCAGAGTTCATCTGCCATTTTGGATTCTGAAGTGCAGATGTTGTGCACATCCCCCAAGGCTTAGCACTTGCTCTGATATTGTTTACTCTTTACATTCAGCCTCTCTATGGGATTATTCGCTCATATGGTTTCAACAAACTGCCTACCCTGATGTCACATGGATTTTAAACATGGGCCAGCCAACTCCATCAGTCAAGACAGTCTGACAGGTATACAAAGTGGGATCACTGCCATTTTTATTAATGGAATGGTGAAAAAATGAGGCCTTCTAGCACTTGGAAATGACACCCCAGGTTGATTTTCGGACTGCTGGTGAATATAATTTGAATTCTTCAGGCTCTGGCAGAAAAAGCAAAGAAATGTACCCTTTTTTACAAGGAGTCGAGAAGGTCTGGTTTAGATGATGAAGAAGATTCTCCTTTTATTCCATCCACAAAACATGCTTCAGGTGTGGTTGCTAGTGTGCTATCTCATCTAAACTACTGGAATGCTATATACCTTAGTATCACAGACTATAGCACTGCTAAGCTTCAACTTCTCAAGAATACGAGTATAAGACTGGAGTGCGCACTGCATAACTACGAGCATGCAATGCAGTAGCACCACTCCATTCAATGACGTCCCAGAAAAGAGAGAACACTATTAAAAACTGTGTGTTTCACTGTACTTTTTATAGAACTGACCCTGCAATTTTGTCAAGGAAGTTGATCCCCTATGTCTTCTCAAGAACTTTATGGCCTAAAGCCATTTGGTTGCTTTATGTGCCTCATTTTAAGCACTCCAATGCTAAGGGGAGGGGCTGTGAGACTATGTTCTCACTAGGGAATATTCTCCCAACTTGAGTAATGGTGAAATTTCAATTCTTGACAGGTTTAAAGGCCCTTAAAACCTGCTTCCTTTGCTAAATGACCTTTTCTTGTGTCTCTGTCTTCTTTATTTGCAGGGGCGCTATAGGGCAAAAAGAGGTGCTAATGGACATTCGTCATCGGGCTGGGGTTGTTTGCCTCTGATGCCCCTGCGCTCATCCTTATATGGCTCACTGGGTCAAGTACAGCCCCTTCAGCACTAGACTCTCAGTAGCAGCAATGGTGAGCACTCGCAGCTTTTTCAGAAAATGTAGTGTGGGGATGCGCAAACTCAAAACTCAACATTCAACCAACATTTCCAACTCGAAACAAGCTTTTTAAGGCCCGGGAGATTTCTTAGAACCATATATGAAGTATGCTAATTTTACGTTTTTAGGTGATTTTAACTTCTACCTAGAAGACAATAAAAATAAAGAGACAACATATTTTAGATTTTTTAAGCAGTTTTAACTTTGGCCAATAAGTCACTCCGTCTACTCATAAAGTAGGTCACACACTATAGAAGGAAGTTTCTCCAGTAAGCCAGACCACAAGGTTGATGATATCCTGCCAGTTACATGCCCTGGCCATAAAGCTATCAATTTCAGTGCTGAATGCTTTATGCATGCTAAAAACACTAAAAGTCACATGTATGTGAAAAAAGTCCAAGCTTGGATCTAAGTATGTAACACTGGCTTGGTTAATGAGCTGGGTAGTTCTTACTCCCAATAACTAAACCAGTGGTTCCCAACCTTTTGACTTCTGTGGACCCCCACTTTACCATTACTGGAACCCGGGGACCCCCACTGAATCATTACTGGAATCTGGGGACCCCCCACTAAGTAATTACTGAAGGCTGGGGAACTAATCTGTTAAAATTATTACATTTTCTAAGCATTCGGGGAACCCCTGAGGGGGCTTTGTGGACCCCCAGTTGTCCCAGGACCACAGGTTGGGAACCACTAATCTAGACAATCCCATTCCAACAGTTGCAGCATACACCGATTGGTTAAAAGATGCAGTGGCGAAGCTTACTCCAGTCACAATGATTAAAAACTACAGAAACAGATCCTCTGCTCCTTGGTTTTCCCCTCAACTCAAGGAGCTAAAACAAAAATACAGAAGGCAAGGAAGATGCTAGAGGAAACATATGAAGGAAGAAAATGTCAAATATAATGAACTTATTCTAGAGTACAAAAAATGATTGGGATAGAGAAGTCTAAGTATTTCTCAACAAAAATTTATTTAGCTAAGAACTCCTCAAGAGAGCTTTTTAAAACAGTTGAGATTCTTTCAAGCTTATCTCTCACTCATACTACGGCCTTGTCCCAACTTGCTGATTTCTTTTAAGAATGAGGTTTGAAGAAATGCATGGGAATCTAAAGACCAATGACAGTTCTTTCCTGCTGCCTTAAGATCCCAATAGGCCCGTCCCAGATAATGTGATTCTGGACAACTTTTGCTTGCTCAGGAAGACAAAGTAGCCAAACTCATCAGCCAAACTAAATTGGGGGGCCCCCTCTTACCCCTGTCCTCTAAAAATAATCCATAAGATTATTGAGGTAATCACACCCTCTCTTATCCTGCTTTTCAACTCCTTTTTGGAGTCTGGACTCTTTCCTACTGAATAGATAGAAGCTTCCTTCCTCCCACTGCTCATTACATCTAACTGAGGTGAAGAACTACTGTCCTATCTTCAGGCTACCACTTCCAGCCAAGGTTATTGGAAAACACCTGAATATAGTACTGTCCAAATCTTTAGAGGAAAAGAATGTCTTGGACTCAGCACAATTTGGTTTTAGATCTAATCACAGTACAGAGTCCACGTTAGTTGTGGCTTCAGAAGAGCTAAGTGCTCCAAGTAATGCAGCAAAAGCTGCAATGATTCTGCTTGATCTGTCAGTAGCCTTCTATACAGTCGATCACAAGGCTTTAATTGACAGTTTGGGGGATAGGAATAGGAGGGTCAGCCCTGGAGCTCCTTTGGTCATTTCTCATGCACAAAGTCCAAACGGTCGCCTTGGGGGCCCTGGTGTTTAAGCCATTTACATTGCCATGTGGGGTCCCTCAAGGTTCGTCTCTGAGCTGCAAGCTGTTTAATATCTATGTGGCCCCTCATACAAAGTTAATCTGGTCTTTTAGTTTTGCACCAGTTGCCTCTGCAGATGACACCCAAACTGTGGTGGGCATCTCGAATGATACCAATGAAACAGCATATTGATTTAAGGGCTGTATGCTTACCATTAAACCCTGGATGTCCAATAATAGCCTTATGCTCAATTCACCTAAGACTGAAATCCTCCTCCATGGGAAAAATCTGGTCTCCTGGAATCACGTCTTATAGCCTCAGATTCTTGCTACTACCGCCCCCCCTCCAATACACTGCCCTGCCTCCAACCTCCCCCCCTCACCCACAGATCAACAACTAAAAATCTGGGAGTAATTTTCGATTCCAAACCTATCTTTTACAGCACGGATAAACAATACTCATTTCTTCCTGCTTTTTTCTGCTATGTAAAATCAGGAAGATTCTTCCTTTTATCCCTTTTGAGCCTCAAAAGCTGGTGGTCACTGCCTAGGTGTTATCAAGCCTGGACTACTGCAATGCCCCTTATCTTGGGATTCCTCAGCATTCATTGAATTAACTGCAAGTCCTGAAGAATGCATGGCAAGCCTTTTAAAAAGAATCCCACAATTCAAGTCTGTGACCAAAACTGTTTGTGATCTTCCCTGGCTCCCAATGAAGAACAGAATCAAGTTCAAAGCATTATGTTTGGCCCACAAAGCCCTGTATGGGAATGCACTGGCATATTTGGAAAAGAACCTTTTATGGTACACTCCTAGCAGGATGTTACACTCAACCAATTCCCGGACAGTGAAGGTCCGTATCATCAGAAGTAAGAAATGGGGCGGCGGGAGTTTCAACCCAATCTGCATAGATTCAGAAAAGAGCTGAAAACCTGGCTTTTCTCTTGCCCAGCTTAAGATACAAATGCAGGCTTTACCATCAGAATTTTTCTTCAGTCAATCATTCGACATTAGCGCCAAGACACAATTTGGTATTTGGGCACTTAAGAAGATTAATCAATATCAATGCTTTACTTTAGAAAATTATTTTATTTCACAATCATTAACAAGGAATATTACACAGGAAATACTAATCGGCCTAACTAAAAAGAATTGGCATCTGGGTTGCTGTGCCTTGGGATAGCACCTACTCCTTCATTTTACCCAACTTTCCCTCCCTCCGAGGCAGGTTGCTCCTAGCCTTAGAGGAGCAAAACTCAATGTTCAGCTGCAGATTAGCCCTGTACAGTCTGAGCAGTACCCCACTTTAGTACAGTCCCTTCTAAAGTCTCATCAATTGCAGGTCCCTGTGTTCAAATTGCGGCCGGCGGGGAACGCGCAACAGGAGACTTTACTCATGCACTCCCACTTCACAGAGGACAGGCAACCTGTCAATTCGAGTAGACTGTGGTGAGAGCCCACAACAGGGCTCCTGCCCGAACACAGGTACTTGGTAGATGCAGAGGGCCCACAGGGTGAGGCAAGTCAGTCTTGGCTTCAGACCTGCTTCTGGGTCACGTGTTGATACACTGCAGGTAGGCCGTACCACCCCTAAGGAGGGGGTCACAATGGCACGACGGACAGCTGCAGCACACTTTTTTACTATGGCGGTGTGGACTGACACTCTTCTTAGATAAGATTGTAATGCTCGGAAGGACTGAAGCTGGAACTCGCTGACCCAACAAGGCCACAACCAGGTCTGGGGGTGCTAGTGTCCGAGTTCAGAGTGGATGTGGCTTGGGGATTTGGGTATTCCTTTTGGAGCAGGATCAACACAGATTCATGCCTGCTCTCCATCATGAGTGGGCAAACAAAACAAACAGAATGTCATGCATCATGTGCGCCTGCCAGGGGCAAGAATGCCCATGTTACTTGTGAGCTTGAATCCTTTGAGTTTGGATGGCCCAGTTCCTGACTGAATTATTTTCAAACCAGTAAACCAAACTAGCAATTAGTGAAGAATTATAGTTTTTAGGAGTGGGCTGGAACCCTCTTGTGGGGGCAAAGCAGACAAACTCTTTCCAAGATATCTCCTTTAAAATGATTTAAAGGTTTACAGAAATAAAAATATCTCCCCCGTCAAGAAGACAACAAAAATATTTGGTTTGAACGTTTATTTTCCCATAATTTTTATTTCTGTAACATTTCAATACAATTCAAACGGCATTGCTTCATATTCTTTGTGAAAGTTCTCACAGGAGCTACAAGTCTTCTGTCAACGGCAACATTAATCTTTTTGACATCTCTAAAGAAGGGCGCTGAGCTGAGATCCTAATCTTAAAAACAAAACTTGGGAATGAAATAACTGACAGTCAAAACTTTTGGCATGAAGTCGTCATTTCATGTTTGCGTTCTAACTTATCATGTACATCAAGGAATCATGCTTATCACTGTTACCACGGCAGATAACTTAAATACAGACCCAACTCGAACTGGGGTGTACTTGGGTTAACTATCTGTTTTTTGAAAGGGGAGACAACTCCGCAGAAATTCCTGGATTTGGTAACTCCTAGGACAGAACAATTACAAGGTATTAGAATGGCCCAGGCGTTGACAGTGAGCACCTGCTGGGTAAGTAAATCTACTTCAAGGCACTACACACTGAGCATCATATAAATGCCACCACTGTTGCACCAGACCTCTGTTGTCCAAGTTTCCACGTTGTGTTCCTGTACACTTCCATCCCTAATCATTTAAAACCCATCTAAAGGCAAACTACATTCTGATTTCAATAAAGCCGGGTGGAGTGGAGGCGCAGACCTACTGCGGCCAGAATCTGGCCCCCAGCCCTGGCCTGGCACAAAGAGCTGAAGGCGTTTGGTTATCATCTTGCAGTTCCGATCCCCAAGCCCACTCATTGGGTTTGTGTTGTGTCGAGTGACGCTGGCAAGACACTATCTGTAGTTTACGCTGCACAAACCCCACACAACACGTGTAAGGATACAGCGAAGCTTTAGTCAAACAAGAAAGCAATATGCCAACCGTTTCAGTTACTACATCTGCGGAAGGCTAGCTAAGGTTGCCACACACAGATTTCATGTCCATGCCGGCTTGTCACGAACGAGTAGTTGTCCCTGGCTATAGGAAAGAGTCTACTGGCGGACCCTTGTTCTGTACAAGTGGTTAAACTCCGGAAGTTCTTACCAGCCAAATTACAGAACATCCAAGATTATCAAAAATTCATGGAGTATGTGAAAACCTTGCTGTGCGAGATAAAGAACTTGGACCACTCAACTTATGCAAAATATAACAGCATTTATCATTATAAAACACTCTTCCAAAGAGCGACAAGAGTGACCAAAGACCTGGTAACTCTCACTGTGACCACCTGGTGGCTAAATGTCACAAATGCAGGCTGAACAACCGTCAGAGGAAACGAATTAAGAGCTACAACCTTATAATACAGCATTAGGATCTCCAAACCGAATGGCCAGGTAACTGAAGCACACGCATTGCAAAGGAATCCCCGACACTGGACGGTATACACTCACTCTGTCCAACAAAATAACTTTTAAAACCTGACGGCCCTGATAGAACACCCATACTGAGCCAGATTTGCTACCAGTAGGCTATTGCATAACAGATCCTACCACAAACCAGCTTAAATAGCTACTCATAACTCCAGTAAGAAACCTATGACCAAGGATATGGGGGTGGGGTTATTGGGAGGTTTAGTCACCACAGTGCTACCAACCAAGATAGACGCGTTCTAGGACTGCTCTGTTCCCATGACCAAGCAATCCAACAATCCTCCTCCTGTCTCCACAAAATCCTTTATTTTAAATAAAGGTGCAGTATTCTGCATATACCAAGCTGACCGATCATGTGAAAAGCATGAGCAATCGTTTGAAGTTTGTCATAGTTGAGTGAGTGGACCAGGCTAATGCCTGAAGCCAAGTTTCAGATGGGGTGATGAGGTTGGATAGGACGGACTTTTGGTGCAATACATGCTGCCGGAGGTGCTACATGGAGGTGAGCAGTGCCAGTGAGAAAGGTGGCCAGAGCATGAGAGCAAAGAAGACTGCAGGGGTCTGCTGCCTAGATCTCAACAGGGCATCTGGGTCTCTGGCTCGGAACTGCAATCGCGCTGCTGGGGAGTGAGGAGACTTGTGCAAAGGGGAGAGGCCCCACAAAGGGGAGAATGATGGTGGGTGCGCTTAGCCTACCTCCCACTTCAAGACGACTCAGTCCCCATGCTCCCAGACCAGGGATATGACTTCAAAGATCAAATCTTTACCTACGAGGCAGATGATACACACTTTATAATACAGCCAATATTTTGGGAGAACTATCTAAACATCTGACACAATAAGTGACAGCCTAATTGGGCCTTCGAGCAAAGAAGTTTTAAGACATGGGTGAGGGCCCTCACCTTTCAAGGACCCCTGGGAAAATGAACTTTCTATTTCACCTCTGCCTATTATATTTCCTTACATGAACTTTTCTTCTCTGCTTACCTCTACCCTGTGTTTGCGATCCTAAGCAAGACATGTATTAACTGTTCTTGTGTGACTGTTGAAGTTTCACATATCATATATTATTGATTGGCATTAAATGGGCTTGAATTAACAGTAATAGCATTAAAACGTGTTCCATACGGAGGCCATCAAAATATGTCTTGCCATGGGGCTCCAAAATCCTTAAGATGACCCTGCTTTAGAGTCACCATCTCCCTGGTTTCCTCCTGCCTGCAGCAAATTACTGTCCACCGCCACTTTCATTAACACCAGACACCGCTACTTCCCGTCTGCACAATGCTGGTGCTTCCTTTCGGTCGACTGCATAAATCACTTAACGGGGTCGGAACAACTCTAGATCACAGCAATATGGATGCATCAGATTGCAGGCAACAACTCCCATATCATGGGCAGCGAACTCCGAAATCTGTGCAACAGGTAGTCGTGCAGACTCCAAATGACTCAGATGCGGGCAATACTGACAGATGATACCAATTTCAAAACCATCTTAATAGGGCTGAAAAATGCTTGCGTACAATAGACCACAAAACAGACACCATCATTATCAGAGTCGACCACATTAAGGAAAGTAGTTAGAAAAATGTCTGGGCATGTGTGAAAGCCACATTTCAGGAGTTGAGGACAACATCAATGAGAAATGCAAGAAACAAACTGAAAAAAGTATTTGAAACAACACGAGCAAAGAATGAAGACCTAGAGGCAAGGATGATGTGCAATAATTTACGCAAACTATAGATCTCGGAGTCCGCCAACATTGACAAATGCACACCTATGTATAAAAGCTGGTAAAAAAGTGGTTTGGAAACTCGACCTTCTCATCACTCTCTGCTGTTGAAAAACCTCGCTATACCCTTGCTTCTCGTACTTGCCCAGAGCACTCACAGGCCCATCACCGCCAGCAACTCCTAATGACAGATACTGGGACCTGGCTCTAAACACGGCAAGGGACAAGAGACTTACATTGTGAATGTTTAGCTCTTTCGTTGCACTGTGACTTTGTAGTGGCAGTTCAGGAGGCATACATGGAGTTTCTACATGTGAAGAAAAAACTCTAGCAACGAAGGCTGGACTACTCGATGTTTTAAACTGCCAAATTGAAAATTAAACAAAATGGCAGACGGCATTTCTTCACTGACCCACAGGTCACTATGAAATTCCTTAAGTCTGAAATATTAGTGTTCCCCCTCATTAGACAGCGAGAGTGGGTGATGACAGACCTAGAGGCAAGGATGATGTGTAATAATTTACACAAACTATAGATCTCGGAGTCCGCCAACATTGACAAATGCACACCTATGTATAAAAGCTGGTAAAAAAAGTGGTTTGGAAACTCGACCTTCTCATATTCCTGCTCCTTTTATAATGCTACAATGCTGGCATAACTGTTGATAAATTATCTGGTTGAATAAAAATAGGTCATATGCTTGAACCTCCGAGTATGATGCTATGCTTTAAGACAGTAAAATGGGAGTTTGGGGTTGAAGTTCCTCTAGAGGATTCACACAAGAAGAAGTAAAGTTAACTATGGGATATTTGACGGAGTCTGATGCTCCTACGTGGGTTCAGTTTGCTCCTTTCATTGGTTGTTTACTGAGGCAGGGTAATATTCACTAGCAGTTGGAGCATTCAGTGTGGGAGGACGACAGGTATGGGTGGAACACTTCTTTATGATTAAAGAACCCTAGATCTGAGGTTTCGTTATGAAAATAAGTTTTGCTCATCTTGAGATAAAACAGAGGAATCTGACCCCACTAAAAACAAGCAGGTGACTCATGCACATCCTAAGCACTCAGGCTTCTTGTCTAAATGTCAACTTACCAAACAACCAATCACTTAGAACATAAGGGGTCTTAATCATCCTAGAAAAACTAGACATGCACTTGCATACTTAAAAAAACATAATATTGACATAGATTGCCTGCAAGAGGCATACTTAACAGAGAAGGTATTAAAAGCGTTCACAAAAAAGTGGGGAATTCACATTTATACTTTGCATCATACAATTCCTATTCGAGAGGGGCAGCAATATTAATCAAGCAGGGACTTAACTTTTGTCATAAGGAAACCATTGCAGACCATGAAGGTAGGTATCCAACACTTTTGACACGGAGCATGTGGCACTGATAAACTCTTACAGGAACAACACAGATCCCCAACGTTCTCTGATAAATTAATAAATAAACCAGACTGGAAACACTACAATACTCTGGGGAGGACCTTAAATGTAATGTTGGAGGGACACAAGGACAGATCTACAAGAACAGCAAAACTCCCCCAACTTCTGCTAGACATGCACGTCATAGAACAGCCCAACACTCATGCCATTTGTCACATCTAGAAACTCAAACTTCCTAGTGAAAGAGATTAACAAGATCGGACTGGGCAATCTAGCAGTGCTATATGGGCCAGTCTGACAGGTCAGTGCGTGGGCAGGCCAGATTTGTGGCAGTGTGTGGGCTGCTGTAGTAAACATCTTTAAATAAAGACTAGGTTGCAGTAACAAGCAGCACTATGCAGGCTCATCCCACGCAACATAGATGGACCAATTACACTATGCTAGTGAGTTGGGATGTCTCAATGTTTTTATATCTTTTGGTTAGGGAAAGACATACCGAATTTCACTGCCACATTAGCAGGCACATTGCTTGCAGCAAGCACACATACCTGCTATTAGACCGCAGCCACCCAGATACATGTCTTTAAAAAAATCCAGAATTGCTTGTTTTACAAATATGGGCCTATTTTGTTTTTTTACGACCCATTTCATAAATGCGGGCCACTTATTTTGGTGCCCGGGCCTTTTTTCTGCCCCAGTCAGCCCCTGGAAACTATAGCTTTTACTCATCAATGCATGACTTGGAATCCCGCATTAATTATTAGCTCACCTGACATACTGCTGTGCACCCAATTTTATGGTCATGAACACTCCTGCTTGCTGGCACAAAATGTCTATGGATATTCCCCTCAAACACTATTCTGGACACTAAGTTCAAGTAGCAAGTTAGAGAAGGAAATTAAGAATATTTCAGGCTTAATGAAGTAAACAGTACTCAGTAACTGTACATTCACTCTGTGGGAAGCCTTTAAAGTTTGTTTTACGGACATTTGCATATCTAAACAGGCTGGTATACTCAAACCATTGATACCAAACCTGTGACACTGAAGAATGATCGTAAAACACTAGCAAACTACTATACTCACTCTCATGAACCCAAGAAGAAGGCCACACTACATAGCAGATTATCAGAGTTCAGAGACGAAGAAGAGGAAGTAAAATATTTGGGCAAACGGAATCGACACTTTAGCTAGACCACTGCAACTCAATGGGCCTCTAGAATTATTTTGAAACTGGTTTACAATAATGGATCTGGTTGTACAGCCACACCTAAAATTCTAGACATGTTCACTAAATTTATGTCAAAGTATACAAAACTAAAGTGGAGACACTACGATAAAATAAATATCCAATGCCACCTTGGCATCTCTTGAAGTCCACGAAAAGTAACCACTAAATCATCCATTAATGTTGAGAAAATAAGAAATGTAAAAAAATGCCTACCTAATAGGAAGGTTCCGGGGTCGGACAGACTGATGTCTGAATTATGTAGAGAATATGCAGAGACTAAAATACACCTTTTATCAGTATATGAAGAAACCTGTGAAAACGGTGTGTTCCCCCAGATGTTGATAGAACCTACTATTATGGTTGCAGGTCTTCCACTGACTATGCACCATATAGGGTTCTTTCTTTAACCCCTTCGCTGCCAGGCCTTTTCCCCTCGGGTGCCAGGCCTTCTTTGGCTATATGGGGCAGTTCACGCTTAGGCCCTCATAACTTTATGTCCACATAAGCTACCCCATGCCAAATTTGCGTCCTTTTTTTCTAACTTCCTAGGGATTCTAGAGGTACCTAGAGTCTGTGGGTTCCCCTGAAGGAGACCAAGAAATTAGCCAAAATACAGCAAAAATAACGTGTAAAAAAAAAAAAAATGGAACAAAAAGGGCTACAGAAAAAGGCTTGTGGTTTTTTCCCTGAAAATGACATCAACAAAGGGTTTGCAGTGCTAAAATGACCATCGTCCCAGCTTTCAGGAACAGGCAGACTTGAATGAGAAAACAAAAATTTTCAACACAATTTTGGCATTTTACTGGTACATACCCCATTTTTACTATTTGTTGTGCTTTTAGCCTACTTCCAGTTAGTGACAGAAATGGGTGTGAAACCAATGCCGGATCCCAGAAAGCTAAACATTTCTGAAAAGTAGACAAAATTCGAAATTCAGCAAGGGGTCACTTGTGTAGATCTTACAAGGTATTCCTACAGAAAAAAACTGTTGAACTAAAAAAAAATATTGAAATTGAGGTGAAAAAAACTGCAATTTTTCTCCACGTTTTACTCTGTAACTTTTTCCTGCGATGTCAGATTTTTTAAAGTAATATACCGTTAGGTCTGCTGGACTCTTCTCGGGACATATAGGGCGTGTAGGTTCATCAAGAACCCTAGGTACTCAGAGCCAGTAAATAAGGTGCACCTCACAATGGGTTTTCATTGTATACTGGGTATACAGCAATTCGTTTGGTGAAATATAAAGAGTGAAAAATAGGTATCAAGAAAACCTTTGTATTTCCAAAATGGGCACAGGATAAGGTGTTGAGAAGCAGTGGTTATTTCCACATCTCTGAATTCTGGGGTCCCCATACTAGCACGTGAATTACACGGCATTTCTCAAATAGACGTCTTTTTTACACAGTATCTTGCATTTAGAAGGAAAAAATGTAGAGAACGATAAGGGGCAATAACACTTGTTCTGCTATTCTGTGCTTCCTCAAGTCCCTCACTTGGGTGGGGAGGCCTAATACCCACGACAGGAAACGCAACAGGGACTCATCGCATTTTTACATTGAAATCTGACCCGTTTTTTTGCAAAGTGCCTTGCTTTGGATTTTGGCCTCTAGCTCAGCCGGCACCTAGGGAAACCTACCAAACCTGTGCAGTTTTGAAAACTAGACACATAGGGGAATCCAGGATGGGGTGACTTGTGGGGCTCTCACCAGGTTCTGTTACCCAGAATCTTTTGCAAACCTCAAAATTTGCCCCAAAAAATACTTTTTCCTCACATTTCGGTGACAGAAAGTTCTGGAATCTGAGAGGAGCCACAAATTTCCTTCCACCCACCGTTCCCCCAAGTCTCCCGCTAAAAATGATACCTCACTTGTGTGGGTAGGCCTAGTGCCCACGACAGGAAATGCCCCAAAACACAGTGTGGACACATTACATTTTCCCAAAGAAAACAGAACTGTTTTTTGCAAAGTGCCTAGCTGTGGATTTTGGCCTCTAGCTCAGCGAGCACCTAGGAAAACCTACTGAATCTGTGCATTTTTGAAAACTAGACACCTATGGGAATCCAAGATGGGGTGACTTGTGGGGCTTTCACCAGGTTCTGTTACCCAGAATCCTTTACAAACCTCAAAATTTGGCCAAAAAAAACCACTTTTCCCTCACATTTCAGTGACAGAAAGTTCTGGAATCAGAGAAGAGCCACACATTTCCTTCCACCCAAGTCTCCCGATAAAAATGGTACCTCACTTGTGTGGGTAGGCCTAATGCCCGCAAAAGGAAATGCCCCAAAACACTATGTGGACACATCAAAATGATCAAATACAAAAGTACCTTTTTGGGGGAGGGGGGTTGGGGAGTGAGAGGGTGGGGCACCTGCGTTTTTGGTCCTGGGCACAGCAGCCATATAAGGAAACCTACCAAACCCAAACATTTCTGAAAACTAGACACCCGAGGGAGCCCAGGGAGGTGTGACTTGCGTGAATCCCCCAGTGTTTTCTTACCCAGTATCCTCAACAAACCTTAAATTTAGCTAAAACAAACCTCATTTTCCCCACATCTCTGTGTGGGATCACCGTACTGGGACAAATTTCCTAGCACCCAAAGTTCCCCTCCTTCTCCGGATAAAAATGATACCTCACTTGTGTAGGTGGGTCAAGTGCCTGTGACAGGGAAGAGCCAAAAACATGTTGAAATTGAGGGGGGAACCAAAGTGGGTCCAAAAGGGCAGTTTGAAAAAAAACTTTAAGCTGACAAGTGGGGCAGAATTCTTATCGGTATAGATACGACAATGCTGGCTGGTAGGAATTTTGTGGATTCCTTCAGATTCCGGAAGGTTCCATCACAAAAATGTGGGAAAAATGTGTGATTTCCAGCAATGTTGGAGGTTTGCAGGGCACTGTGGGTAAGAAAATGGTGCAGGGTGTATGTGAAGCACACCACCCTGTACTCACCCAAATGTTTAGTTTTCAGATGTGTTTAGGTCTTGTGGATTTCTCTACATGGCAGCGTCCCAAAGACCAAAAAGCGGAGCCCTCAACATTCCAAGTGGGACGATTTTGATAGTTAGACAAGCTCTCATGGCACAAATGTGAAAACAAAACCCAAAATAATCAAATGCCCTTGTGCTTGCCGTGGGATAAGATGTTTTAGTGTGCAGACACAAGAGGCCTGAAAGGGCAGCTTTCGCTGCCTATGGCCGTAGCCTGAATTCACGCCAGGCCTGTATGTGGCAAAAGCTGTTGTTTCAGGCCTCTTTTACACCAGTGTGTACAAAAGGAAAAAAAGAAACAAGGACTTACCTGGGTCTTCCAGGGGGTCCTCGTCGTCCTCTCCTCCACCTTTCCAGCGGCCTGGCTCTCTGCCTCCCTCTGCCCCCTGCTCCCGGGCTGCTGGCAGGCTGGATCTGTCACTGGTGCACACTGGAGCCCAGTTATGGGCTACACAGTGCAAGCGCAGACTCCGCTCCATTGGAGGGGCTAGCGGAGTGCCAAAAACACTGTAAGCTCCGCTAGCGGAGCTCGCCGCCCACCCCTAGCTGGGATACACTGACCCCCTCATTTACAATGAGGAGGATTTCCAGGTCCAAACCTGGAGCACTACTATAGCATAGCGCCTCAGGTAAAACATTTATTTAAATTTTACCGGTAAAAATAAAAATAAAATTAAGTGGATGTGGCAGCGCCCATCCCACTGACAACTGTTGTATTTAAGGTCATCCCACGCCACATAAGCAGCTTATCATGTTAAACTGCATATTATATGCGTGGCATAGATTCACTCCTGTAGTCTGTGCGAATGGATTATGTTTTCCCTCACTGCCCTTAGTTAATATTCCTTGGCTCTTGGTATCATTAGAACCCAAAGCACAAAAACACCTTGAAAAAATAAATTCAACCAAATTGGGAGATCTTTACGTAGTGGGTCAGTTTATGTCTCTGTATCACTTTAAAGGGTTGGGTGGTTGTAGGAAAGTACCATCTTTCTTGGCATGTTACCCCCATTTTTACCTGTATGTCAGTATGTTTTTGCCTGTCTCACTGGGATTCTTCTGGTCAGCACCCCAGTGCTAATAATTTATGGCCTAATGTGTGTGTTGTCAGTCGTGCTTGACTGTGTCACTGAGGCTCTGCTAACCAGAACCTCAGTGCTTATGCTCTCTCAGCTTTTAAATTTGTCACTATAGGCTAGTGACTTCATATACCAATTTCAACTGGCACACTGAACGCCCCCCTTATAAGTCCCTAGTATATGGTACTCAGGGCATCGGGGTTCCAGGAGATCCTTATGGGCTGCAGCATTTCTTTTACCATCATAAGGAGCTCAGACAAACCCTTCCACAGGCCTGCGTGAAATAGTGCACACCCTATTTCACAGCCATTTTCACTGCACTTAAGTAACTTTTAAGTCACCTCTATGTCTAACCTTCATTTACCGAAGGTTAGGTGCACAGTTACTAAGTGTGAGGACACCCTTGCACTAGCAAAGGTACCCCCAAATAGTTCAGGGCCAATTCCCGGAACTTTGTGAGTGCGGGGATGCCATTACACGTGTGCACTACATATAGGTCAATATCTATATGTAGCTTCACAATGGTAACTCCAAATATGGCCATGTAAGGTGTCTAAGAACATTGAGTTGCCCCCCATTCCAAATCTGGTATTCGGGAGCCAATTCCATGCATCCTGGGGGCTCCACCATGGACCCCCAGTACTGCCAAACCATCTCTCTGAGGCTTGCAATGCAGCTACAGCTGCTGCCATCTCACAGACACAGTTCTGCCCTCCTGGGGTCTGAGCATCTCAGTCCCAGGAAGGCAGAACAAAGCATTTCGTTTGGGAGGAAGGTGTTACACCCTCTCCCTTTGAAAATAGGTGTAACAGGCTGGGGAGGTGTAGCCTCCCCCAGCCTCTGGAAATGCTTTGAAGGGCACAGATGGTGCCCTCCTTGCATAAGCCAGCCTACACTGGTTCAGGGACCCCCAGTCCCTGCACTGGCGTGAAACTGGACAAAGAAAAGGGGAGTGAGGACTCCCCTGTCCATCACCACCCCAGGGGTGGTGCCCAGAGCTCCTCCAGTTTGTCCCAGACTTCAGCCATCTTGTTTTCCAAGGTGTGGGGACACTCTGGAGGCATCTGAGTGGCAGGTGCCAGCAGGTGACGTCAAAGACCCCTCCTGATAGGTCCATACCTGATAAGGTAGTAAATCCCCCTGTCACGGCTATTTAGGGTATCTCCTGTAGGTTTCTCTTCAGATTCTGCTTGCAAGCTTCCATCAGGAATCCTACTTCATCCTCTGACCTCGGATCGACCGCAGAGTGCTCCAGAAACAGCTGTAACAACAACAAAGTATCCAGAAGGGCTACTTTTCCTCTGCAACTTCAGCTCCAGCCAGCAACGTTTTCCACAGTGTGCACGCTCTGGGGACTCCCTGTCTTCACTCTGCACCAGAAGGACAGAAGAAATCTCCCGTGGAGTGACAGAGTCCCTTCCCTGCTCACGCAGGCACCTTCGAAGTCGACGACCCGTTCTCTTGGACTCCTCTCCTGGCGACGGGCGTGCTCCTTGGAACACAGGTGGTGGACCCCTTCGACACAGACTGTCCTGAAGTCCTGCTGTCCCAATTTGGAGGAGGTAAGACCTTGCTTTCCCAAAGTACGACAGTACCTCCGTGCACCGCGAATTCTTCACCTCCTGCGGCCACTGTGCACTATTTGCAAAATTCCTTCGTGCACAGCCTGGCCCAGGTCCCCAGCACTCTATCCTGTGACGCTCAACTTGCTGAGATGACCTCCGACGGCGTGGGACCTTCCTTTGTAGTGCTGCACCAACCGCATTTGGCATCTCCAGTGAGTGCTGTATAGTGTTCTGAGGGCTCTCTAAATTGCTGAGAGCCCACTCTCCCTCCTCACGCAGAGCTAAGGCCCCCAGGTCCCTCTTGGGTCCAGACAGTGCCATTTTGACGTGAAACACGACTTTGCCAGAACCAAGGCTTGTTGGGCGAATCCAGCGCCAAAACTCACCTGCATCCAACATCCCTTCGTGGGACATCCATTGCATCACGCAGGAACCTGCTGATATCTTCCTTGGGTGTATTTCTGCAGTCTTCGTCCAACCGGGGACTCTTCTTTTGCACCCTCTTCTGGGTTGGCAGGGGCTCCTGTCCTTCCTGGAACTTCTTCCGACTTCTGGACTTGGTCTCCTTCCTTTGCAGGTCTTCAGGTCCAGGAATCGACCATTTGTTGTTTGCAGTCTTGCTTGGTTCTTGCAATAACTCTAAATCACGACTTGTAGTGTGTCCCAAGGAAACTTGCAGTACTTTGCTCCTACTTTCCTGGGCTCTGGGGTGGGGTAATAAACTTACATTTACTGTAATCTTACTCTCCCAGCGATTCTCTTCACACTACACTTGTCTAGGGGGGAATTTGTGTTCCACATTCCACTTTCTTTAGTATATGGTATGTGTTGCCCCTAGACCTATTTTCTGCCATTGCATTATATAGCATTTCCTACTGTTTGCACTATCCTATGTCTAATTACTTATCTTATTTTGGTGTCTAGTGTAAATATTGTGTATAATACTTACCTCCAGAAGGAGTATTGCCTCTAAGATATTTTTGGCCTTGTGTCACCCAAACAAACTACCTTTATTTTTGGTAACACTGAGTATTGTCTTTACTTGTGTATAAGTACTCTGTAACTATAAGTGGTATTGCAGGAGCTTTGCATGTCTCCTAGTTCAGCTTAAGCTGCTCTGCTACAGCTACCCATATCAGCCTAAGCTGCTAGAACACTACCACATTTCACTAATAAGGGATAACTGGACTTGGTGTAAGTACCCAAGGTACCCACTACAAACCAGGCCAGCCTCCTACATTGGTGGCAGCGGTGGGATAAGTAATTGCAATTGCTTTACCACTTTGTTACTAGTGCTTTTCACAAGAAAAGCTTGCTCCAATACTTAGAACATACATAGTATATACCTAGAAGTAATTTTCTAACTTTCTAAAAAGTTCTTTAAACTTCGGAAAAGTTTTACAACGTTTCTGAAAGGTTTTCTTTGTTTCTCTAAAAAGTTAGGTCTGTTAGTCTACTAACTTTTTACTTACTTTCCTAAACTTTTTTCTCTTTCAATAGGTCTTCTGTAGAAGCTACCCTAGAGTTGTGAATCCCACAAATGAGAATCTTAACTTTAAAAGTTTGAGGGGTCTCTGTATTGAAAGAAGTTTAGGGATTGGGAAGAGCCCCAATAAGGAGTTCCTCTTAAATCTTCTCCTGAAGGATGACCAGGGAGTTAGCACTGGTCTGTATCAGCTAGATGGGGAAGTTGAGGAAAACTCCCACCAGGCAGGCTCAGAGGAGCATTCTGATAATCCTGGGGAGGGTCCTTCCACTGATCTTTCTGTTAACAGACCCCCTTAGTACAACTTGGAGTGGGAAGGGTTCACACACTAGTAGGGCTCTCTTCACACCTAGAGGCCAGGTCACCAGGGTGGCTCAAGTTAGGGAAAGATCAGCCTCTGCAAATTCCAATGTTACTTCTATCTCAGAAGTATCCCAGAATTCCAACCCTGAGGACCATTCCCTAGAAAGGGAACTCAGAAAGCTGAGGTTAGAAGAGGCCAGACTGAGGCTACAGCAGCAACAGTTGGCCTTAGACAGGGAATCCCTGGTTGTGGAAAAAATGCAGGGGTTGGGGTTAGTTCCCCATGTTGGCAGCAGGAGTTTCAGGAATTCAAATGTTAGGGAACCCTCATTTGATTCAAGAAATCTGCAGAAAGTTGTCCCTCCTTTCAAGGATGGAGATGACATACAAGTGGTTTGCTGCACTTGAGAGGGTCAGTAAAGTTCAGAGGGTCCTTCAAGTTCAGTGGGCTGCTATCCTGTGGTTATCTTTCACTGGCAAGGGGAGAGACAGACTCCTTATTGTCAAGGAAGATGATGCAGATAACTACCATATACTCAAAAGTGCACTCTGAGATGGTCTGGGCTTAACCACTGAACAATACAGGATAAAGGTCAGAGAGACCAGAAAGGAGTCATCATAGGATTAGACAGATTGTGTAGACTGTTCAGTGAAGGCCCTAGAAGGTTGGTTAAATGGCAGTAAGGTGACAGACTATGAAAGCCTATATAGCTTAATTCTGAGAGAGCATATATATTGAATAATTATGTGTCTGATTTGTTGCATCAGTATCTTGTGGACTCAGATCTGACCTCCCCCCAATAATTGGGAAAGAAGGCTGACAAATGGGTCAGACCAAGGGTGAGCAGAAAAGCTCATACAGGGGGTGACAAGGACAGCAAGAAGAAGGATGGTAAGTCTCATGACAAGGGTGGGGACAAAGATAAAAAATCTTCTGAGTCTTCATAAGGTCCACCAAAATCCTCTGGGGGTGGAGGGCACAAATCCTCTTCTCACAATCAGAAAAAGCCATGGTGTTACCTCTGTAAAGCAAAAGGAAATTGGGCAAGTGATCCCACTTGTCAACAAAAACACCAAACCTCCCACCACCACAAACCCCTATGCTTCCACTAGTGCCCGTAGTAATAGCAGTGGTGGTGGGAAGAGCACTACTAACAGCCAATCAAAGGGATCAGCTGGGCTCACCATTGGTAATGTAGTGGGGGTTGTTCTAGTTAGGGAGACCACTGAGGCTGTTTTAGTCTGTGATGGTGGCATTGACCTTGCCACCTTAGTTGCTTGTCCCCTTAATATGGATAAGTACAAGCAACTACCCCTAATAAATGGTCTTCAGGTTGAGGCCTACAGGGACACAGGTGCCAGTGTCACTATGGTGATGGAGAAACTGGTTGCCCCCTGAGCAGCACCTACTTGGTCATCAGTACCAAGTGACAGACGCCCATTGCAACACTGTTAGCCACCCCATGGCTGTTGTGAATCTCAACTGGGGGGGGGAGGGTTTACTGGTCCAAGAAAGTTGTGGTACCCACTGACTTACCTGTAGAATGTCTGCTAGGAAATTATTTGGAGACTTCAGCGTGGGCTGAGGTGGAGTTGGAGGCCCGTGCAGCAATACTGGGCATTCCTGGACATATCTTTGCTCTTACTAGGGCTCGGACCAAGAAGCAAAGAGGACATGGAAACTTGGAAACTGGAATAATGGACCAAGTGTTCACAAAAGAATAAGTTACTAGGTAACGCTTTTTCTGGTGGATATATTAACTACCTGTGGATTCCTCACCTAAAGAATTCTCCCCTTGCGCCAGATTCGATGGAAATTTCTTCTAGCTCTGCACGTCGACGATGACGTCACAATAGCCCGACTCCACGCGACGCCGTATGATGTCATCTAAGCAATAAGAAGCCCCCGTCGACGTGCAGACATCAGTTATCACCATTTTTTTTACGTGCCTTAGAGGCGAACAGGTGAAAATTTGACCTTGAAGAGAACATAATCACATCAAAGAAGTAAAAATGCAACATTTATTACACTAAAAATAATAAGAAACTAAATATGACAGTCAAACTCAATCATGAGTACTTGAATTATCAAAACCAGAGAAAGAAATACATATATACATGCTATAACTATATACATAAAGTAGATATATATATATATATATATATATATATGACAATTGGCGCTCACCCAAGGATTTTGTGGAACGACCATTCAGGCAACGGGGAGGCGGGTGGTACCATGAGGAATCCACAGGTAGTTAATGTATCCACCAGAAAAAGCATTACCGAAGGTAAGTAACTTATTCTTCTGATGGATACACCTACCCGTGGATTCCTCACCTAAAGAATAGAGTCCCAAAGCAGTACTACCTCCGGAGGTGGGTGCCCGAATGGTCAAACCAAGAAATCCTGCAGCACTGAGCTAGCAAAATGGCCATCCCTCCTAACCTCAGAATCCAAACAATAATGTTTGACAAAAGTATGGAGGGATGCCCAAGTTGCCGCTCTGCAGATGTCAACCACAGGAACACCCCTAGCTAAAGCCGAAGAAGCAGCTTTAGCTCTGGTGGAATGTGCACGAAGCCCCACAGGTGGTTCTTTCTTAGCTAAGGAATAACAAAGTTTAATACAGAGAATGACCCACCTGGATAGCGTTCTCTTATGGCCTGCTCTGCCTTTCCTCTTTCCCACCTATCCAACGAAGAGCTGCTCATCTTGCCTGAACTCCCTTGTCCTGTCGACAAAGAAGCTCAACGCTCTTCGTGGATCCAGTCAGTGGAGCCTTTCTTCCTCCTTGGAGTGATGAGGCGGAGGGTAAAAGGAAGAGAGAGTAATAGACTGCCCCAAGTGAAAGGGTGTAACAACCTTCGGGAGGAAAGCCGCCTTGGTCCTTAACACCACTTTGTCTCTAAAGAAGGAAAGGTATGGAGACTCTACACTAAGAGCCTGAAGCTCACCGACTCTTCTGGCCGATGTTATGGCTACCAGAAATACAGTCTTAAGAACCAGTAAACGCAAAGCACAAGAATGCATTGGTTCAAATGGCGATCCCATTAGAAATGCTAATACCAAGTTAAGGTCCCACTGTGGCATACCAATGGTGTGGGCGGAAACTTAATAGTGAGCCCCTTAACAAACCTCAAAACAAGCGGAGATTTAAACAAGGAAGGTTGATCTGGGAGGCACAGAAAAGCCGACAGTGCTGATAAATAGCCCTTAACTGTGGCAACTGCACAACCCTTCTGTGCCAAGGAAAGAGCAAACAATAATATATCAGACAAGTGAGCCTTTAAGGGATCAATTTGGTTCTCTCCACACCAACGTACAAATTTAGCCCACCGACTTGCATAGATCGATTTGGTGGAGTGTCGCCTGGCCGATAAAATAACATCCACCACTTCTGGTGGGAGAGAAAAAGCACTCAGATTGCCCTGTCCAATCTCCAGGCATGAAGGTGCAGACTCTGGAGGTGGGGGTGTAGAATCTGCCCCTGCAACTGCGAGAGGAGGTCCACCCTGTAAGGGAGACGGAGTGGAGGGTACAGAGAGAGTTGGAGGAGGTCTGTGTACCACACCCTTCTTGGCCAATCTGGGGCTATCAAGATGACCTGGGCCCGGCCTTGGCGGATCTTCCTCAGAACCCGAGGAATCAGGGGTATGGGAGGAAATGCGTAAAGCAACTGACCCTTACAGGACATCTGAAACGCGTCCCCCAAAGCTCCTTGCACCGGATACTGGAGGCTGCAAAATAATGGGCACTGCGCGTCCTCCTTAGTAGCAAACAGATCTATCTGCGGACACCCCCACATCTGGAAGATGTAAAGAACCAGATCTGGATGAAGACGCCACTCGTGGTCGACCGAGATGCGTCGACTGAGAACATCCACACGTACATTCAGAACTCCGGCCAAATGATTTGCTACCAAGCAAATCTTGTGGTCCTGAAGCCAGGACCAGAGTCGAAGAACTTCTCTGCAAAGAAGGTACGACCCCACTCCTCCCTGCTTGTTTATATACCACATCGCGGTAGTGTTGTCCGTCAGGACCTGAACTGACTGACTGCGAATAGAAGGGAGAAAGGCCTTGAGAGCCAGACATACTGCCTGCAATTCCAACAGATTGATGTGAAACCTCTGTTTCACTGGAGACCAAAGGACTTTGACCTCCAGGTCCCCCAGATGAGCTCACCACCCTGGAGTGGAAGCATCTGTTACAATTGTGGCCACCGGCGGAGGCAGCGAGAATGGCCTTCCTTGCGACAGGTTGCCGATCG
Source organism: Pleurodeles waltl (assembly GCF_031143425.1). Lineage (NCBI taxonomy): Eukaryota > Metazoa > Chordata > Amphibia > Caudata > Salamandridae > Pleurodeles > Pleurodeles waltl. The sequence continues at coordinate 197,591,630 of NC_090442.1, forward strand.
CAGCCCACCACTGAAGATCCACCGCAGTCTCTCTGGTGATCGTGATCGAATCTTCGAGATCCCCTTTGTGCTGAAACCACTGCCTGCGGACGCACCACTGAAGAGCCCTCATGTGCCAGCGTGCATGAGTGACCAACAGTATGGAGGAAGCAAACAGACCGAGCAGACGAAGGACCTTGAGGACTGGAACTACCGCTCCATTTCGAAACATCGGAATCAACACCTGAATGTCCTGAACCCGCTGGGGCGGAGGAAAGGCCCGATTCAATGTTGTGTCCAGTACTGCCCCTATGAACAGGAGGCGTTGAGAGGGCTCCAGGTGAGATTTGGGCACATTGATTGAAAAACCCAGGTCGAACAACAACTGAGTTGTCGACTGCAGGTGAAGCCGCACAAGCTCCGGAGTCTTGGCTTTGATCAACCAATCGTCCACATAGGGAAACACCGCTATCCCTCTTCTTCTGAGCTTTGCCGCTACCACCGCCATCACCTTTGTGAAGTCTCAAGGTGCTTAAGTAAGACCAAACGGGAGGACCGCAAATTGATAATGCTGCGATCACACCACAAACCGGAGATACTTCCTGTGCGATTTGAGGATCGGAATATGGAAGTACGCATCCTGCAAATCGACAGACACCATCCAATCTCCTTCGTTCAACACCAAAAGAACCTGTGAAAGGGTCAGCATTTTGAACTTTTCCTGCCTGAGGAACCAATTCAAAATCCTCAAGTCCAGAATCGGTCTTAACCGACCATCTTTTTTGGGGATCAGGAAGTATCTTGAATAACAGCCCTGACCCCTCTGCTGCTCGGGAACCAACTCTACTGCACCTTTTGACAATAGGGATAACCCCTCCTGTTGCAGTAACAGAAGATGGTCTTCCGAACAGAAGGATGGGCGGGGAGGGAAGGGATGAGGGAACTCCCAAAAGGGAAGAGCGTACCCCCTCTTCACAATGTCGATGACCCAAGAGTCTGATGTTATAAACTCCCCCATTGGAAGAAATTGGGCAAGTCTCACCCCTACCGGAGACAAGTGAACAGGGAGTGGTGGAGGACTAAGGCTGCTTCCCCTGCTGCACCCCTCCCGAGGAAGAGGCAGAGTGCTGCTGGGTGGCTCCTCTTGTACGTACTCTGCCCCTGCCCCTGAAGAATCTGTAAGGCAGGGAGCTTGCAGATTGTTGTGGTGCCTGGAACCTGCCACGAAAGGAGGAGCCACGTCCAAAACCCCAAAACTTCCTATAAGACCTAACGGTAGAGGAAGTGGCTGCCTGAAGTCCTAATGACCTCGGTGTGGCTCTCCTCTCTTTGAAACGTTCAAGAGCAGAATCTGCCTTTGTCCCAAAGAGTTTTTCCCCATCAAAAGGCAGATCCAGAAGAGTTGTCTGTACATCTGAGGAGAAGCCTGATGAGCGCAGCCAAGCCTGGCGTCTCAACACTATGGATGTACCCATAGCCCTTACCACAGAGTCTGAGGTGTCCAACCCAGACTGAATCACCTGGGTCGCCGCCGGCTGAGCGTCCGTTAGCAAATGCAACACCTCTTGTGGCAAGTTAGGATGACCTTTTGCTTCCTCCATAAGGGCATGAATATAACGACCCAAAATGCAGGTTGCATTGGTCGACTTCAAGGCCATACTGCATGACGAAAAGTCCTTCTTTGCTGCACGGTCCATTTTCTTTGACTCCCTGTAAGCAGGGGTCCAGGGGAATGAACCAGGGGATGACCGGGAGGAACACGATGCCTGAACAACTAAACTCTCCGGAGTTGGGTGTTTGGAGAGGAAGTCCGGGTCACCTGGAGCCGTACGATAGCACCTTGCTACCGCCCTGTTGACTGCTGTAGAAGTCACAGGCTTTCTCCAAATGTCCTTGATGGGGTCCAGGAGAGCCTCATTAAAGGGCAAAAGAGGCTCCGCCACCACTGAAGTCGGATGCAGCACTTCCGTCAAAAGGTTCCTTTTGACCTCAGCAGCCGAAAGAGGAAGATCTAAAAAGTCTGTAGCCTACCTTATTACTGCATGAAAAGATGCAGCCTCCTCAGTATACTCCCCAGGGGAAGCCAAATCCCATTCAGGGGAAGTGTCAATACCACTTGCCGTGTCCAGGCCCTGAAAATCACCTGAAGGCTCCAAGATTTCGCCTTCCTCCAGATGTTGTCTGCTGTATTCCTCCTCCTCCAGGAGGCGCAAAGCAAGTCTTCTGGACCGGAGCCTGGATTCGAGTCCCGGCGTCGATAAGGCGGCGGCCGACGCCAAAGATCTTTGCCGACGCCGCTCTTCGGATCCATCAGACGCCAGACCGCCCAGCGCCACAGACACCATGACTGTGGACTGGATCCGTGGAGAATCCACCGGCGCCGGAGTAGCAGACGTTGTAGGCGCCACAGGTCTCCTTGGCGACGTCAAGGGCATCGGCACCGCAGTGGCTCCAGAAGGCAAAAATGGCATGAAGGGTGTCGGCTTGTAAGGAGCCGGAGCACCCAAATTAAAAGCCAAAGGGCCTGACGGACCCGCATGCCCTCCACCAGGCGCCATGGTGGAAAAGATATGGAACATAGCATTTAAAAATGCTGCAGGATCCGTACCCGGCACGGGAAAGCTGGATATGCTTGAGGTGTCGGCGCCGACATAGAAGCCGATGGACCAGGCATCTCCTGTCCCAGAGAAGCCGCCGGTTCTTGAAGAGGCTCGACTTCAAACACCGACAAAGGTGAAGCCGGAGTCGTAGGAGTGATGGTCGGGCTAATCTCCCACGTCGGACGGCGTCCAGCTGATGGAAATGCAGATCTGGACCTGGACCGACCTCTACTCGATCGGCGCCGAGAGTCGTGACGGCGCCGAGAGTCTCCATGGTGACGATGAGTCCTCAAAGATTTCGAAGAAGACTCTCTACGATGCCACCTTTCCTTCCGTTTCTTGGAACGGGCCAGGAACAATTCAGCCTCTCTTTCTTTAAGCGCCTTAGGGTTCATGCGCTGGCAGGAACCGCATGACTCGACCTCATGGTTGGAACTAAGGCACCATAAACAATTTTCATGGGGGTCAGTGACCGACATCCGACCCCCACACTGGTTACAAGGCTTAAAGCCAGATTTTCTTGGCTGCGACATAGTAACTACTGATGCGCAACTGTAGCTCCCTGTTAGCCTCGAAGAAAAAACGTTATTCTAAGGCACGGAAAAAAGGGAACTGATGTCTGCACGTCGACGAGGGCTTCTTATTGCCTAGATGATGTCATACGGGGTCGCGTGGAGTCGGGCGATTGCGACGTCATCGTCGACGTGCAGAGCTAGAAGAAATTTACATCGAAGCTGGCGCAAGGGGAGAATTCTTTAGGTGAGGAATCCACATGTAGGTGTATCCATCAGAAACTAGGGGTAGAAAGGGTAAACCCTTGTCCACTATCCCTCCCTCCCCAGATGATTCCCCTTTTGATGAGGGGGAGTTTTCTCCCTGTACAGAACCTACACCAGAGGAGCTGGAAGCTGATACAGTGGAGCTTTTGGGAGCAGGGGGCCTGCCAGGGAGGAACTGAGAGTGGCAAAGCAGACCGGTCCCACACTAGAGGGTCTTAGACAGCAAGCTGTCAAACAGCAGAATGGGGATGTCAATGACATCCACAGAGTTAACTGGTAGAATAATCTCCTCTATACTGAACCAAGGGACCCTAAACCTGGTGCTACCAGGAGACTGGTCATCCCTCTTCAGTACAGGGAATTCCTCCTAACTCTGGCTCATGACATTCCCTTGGCTGGGCATTTAGGTCAGAGTAAAACATGGGACAGACTTGTTCCACATTTTTGCTCGCCCCATATGTCAGAAGAGACAAAGGAGTTTTGTCGCTCTTGTGTCACCTGCCAGCCAGTGGCAAGACTGGTGGCACCCCAAAGGCCCCCTTAATCCCACTGCCAGTGGTTGGGGTGCCCTTTGAAAGGGTAGGGGTTGACCATCCTACAGCTTCTGGCAATAGAGTCATCCTTGTTGTAGTGGACCATGCCGCAAGGTATCCAGAAGCTATCCCCTTACGGACCACTACAGCACGTGCAGTGGCAAAAGCCCTGCTGGGAATCTTTTCCAGGGTGTGTTTCCCTCAAGAAGTTGTATCAGACAGAGGTAGTAACTTCATGTCTGCATACGTCACGGCAATGTGGAAGGAGTGTGGTGTTACCTACAAGTTCACCACCTCCTTATTCACAAACAAATGGATTGGTTGAGAGGTTTATTACCCCAAAAAGGAGTGGGCTACAGCCCCTTTGAGCTCCTCTTTAGTCACCCTGTTGGGAGTCCCCTTGCTCTTGTTAAGGAGTGTTGGGAACAATCTTTAAAACCTCCAAAGCAAGACATTGTGGACTATGTACTTGGCCTAAGCTCTAGAATGGCTGAGTACATGAAAAAAGCCACTAAAAACCTTCGGGCCAGCCACAAGCTCCAAAAGCAATGGCATGACCAGAAGGCTGTCCTCACAGAGTACCACCCAGGACAGAAGGTGTGGGTATTGGAGCCTGTGGCCCCAAGAGCACTCCAGGACAAATGGAGTGGACCCCATCTCATTGTGGAAAAGAAAAGTGAGGTAACCCATCTGGTGGACCTGGGCACTGCCAGAAGCCCCCTTAGGGTGCTTCATATCAATTGCCTTAAACCTTACTATGACAAGGCTGACTTAACCCTGCTCATGGCCACAGATGAGAGGCAGGAGGAAGAGAGTGACCCTCTCCCTGACCTCTTCTCCAACACTGAAACTGATGGCTTAGTGGAAGGAGTGGTTCTTGCAGACTGCCTCACTGCTGAGCAGAGGGAGGACTGCAAAAATCTCCTAGGCCAGTTTTCTGACCTCTTTTCTCTCATACCTGGTACAACTACCTGGTGTGAACATTCAATTGATACTGGAGACAGTTTACCTGTCAAAAGTAAAATTTACAAGCAGCCTGACCATGTCAGAGATTGCATAAAAACTGAGGTCCAGAAAATGTTAGATCTAGGAGTTACTGAGGCTTCTGATAGCCCCTTTCCTCTCACACTGCAAGGTGATGAGTCCCAAATCCAAATAAGAGCCTCCTCTCGTCACAACTAACAATACCAAAACAATTCCCACATATGTCTACCACAAGCAAATGCAACAGCCTTTCAACCATGCATTTCACCACGGTGTAGCATGCTATCCATCATTACTGTGCTTTTTAACCCTGTAGAAGGCTGTAAGGCACTATATAAATGCTGAAATACAAAGTATATATCCAGTATAAGAATCAGTAGTGTAAGCTTCAATCACAGACAAATCAAGTACAGCATGGACTGGCCTTTCTACCACTCTGTCACTTCCCCACTAGGCTGCAGTCTAGTTGACTGCTTTCAAAGCAGAGTATGCTGTCACGAGCCAGTGTTAAACAGGAACTGAAAAGCACGTAGTGAGCCAGTCTGCACCCAAGAGGATTGTGAGCTAGGCAGCTTCCTTCTCCCCAAGCACACCAGTTTCAGGTTACGTGTTGTAAGCCTTAACCATACAACCTCTTCAACAACAAAACCAACATCACACAACCTATCAAAATAACATGGCAACTCTAAAATCATAAACTAAAGAAGTGAAACACAATTCCACCAGCCTGAAGGGAATTATAAATCAAGGGAATATGCAACATGATCATTAGATTACCTGATCATACCTTCCCCTTCAGAACCCTCCACACCCTACTCAAACCACCAGGCAACAATGCAGTTAACACTGCCACTACCATCCACAAAAATCCCAGACACATCTCAAACATCTGAATCCTCCACTCAAACAACCTCCACACCAAATTGAAACCTGTCTACCCCAACACAACTATCTAAAATATCCTATGCTCTTGTTCCTCCTCCTCCCCTATATCATACAAATACCTTAAAATGAAGAGGAAAGAAACACAACCACTACAGTGCTTACCCTTAAACAAAAGATCCATGAACAAAAACCACTTCAATATTTTTGCCTTACTCTCAGAAACCACACAAGACCTTACCTTTATTATAGAAGCATGGCTCAGCGATGACTTTGCACCCAACTGTCAAAAGAACATCCCACCAGATTTCTGCATTAATAAAAATCGTATTAGCAAAACTGGAGGAGGCCTGGCTGCCATCCATTAAAAAAATCACTAATTAATAACACAATTTGAAAACCACACCAATGGGCAGCTGCAAATCTTTGAAGATAAGATCTCAATTAACTCCAACTATAACGTATTCCTTACTCTTAAAACATAGACCAACAGCCTGTCCTATAAACCTCAACATATGGGTTGATAAGTAGAGTTTAACCACAGCTACTATTGTCAGCATCAACCTTAAAGCTTTACACCTCCAGCATATTGTTTCTGGCCCAACTCACTCTGCTGGACACACTCTAGATGGCATATTTCCACCCATAGGGCAGTACAGTTACAGACAACTCCCTCCGAAGCTGGAGCAACCAAAAAATTATCCCTATCACGATCAATACACTTATCAGTGACAACATTTCAAACCAACAATAGAAGATTAAACAGAAAATATGGAAAAAACCTAGACACTTACAAACTCAACTTCCATCATAAAAGAACCCCAATAAAAATGTGACCAAAAGATAAACACCTTCTACAACTGGGTCTCTATTGCACTGGCAAACAGATACCAATAAAGACAACATTCAATAAACACCACATGAATTAATGGCAGTGTCAAAAGAATACAACACAACTCAACATACTACAACGTAAATGGAGAAAATCAAGATACAGACAAAAGCACACTACGCCCCTTATAAAAGAACCTACAGAAAAGCAATCAGAACCACAAAAGGCAGCACTACTGCCATGTGTAACTAAAGCCGACTGCCCTTCGAAAGAACTCTGAAAGATTCTATTAGAGTTTTGCAACCCAGAGTGCCATAACACAAAAACACCACAATTACACAACTTCTGTGACAAAAAAATTCCCTGAAGCTGATTTAAAAAAATAAAGAGAGAAAATTACCTTAAGGAGAAGACACCACACAAAAATATAATCCAACTCACACAGAAAGAACTTCCATCACTACATACTTTTAATACCATCTCAGAAAAAGTTTTCCTTGACATAATGATCATGAGCACACCATGAGAATCACCTTCAGTCCTGCCATTTCCAACAATCTTTCAAAATATCACTTGCATATCCTGTGTCGGGGAGGCAGCAAGATGCATACTCAATATGTCCCTGGAACTAGGTTAATTCCCACCCAAGCAGAAAACCTCCTACATTAGACAATTCCTAAAAATAAAAACTCAAACCATTTGACCCAGCAAACTACAGGTCTATAGTAAATGAACCATTCTTAGGAAAAATGTTTGAAACAGCAGGGTTTACCCAACTTTTAACTTTTATGGAAGATAATGACTTAATTTCAGATGAACAGTCCAACTTCAGATCAGACAGAAGCACTGAGTCAGCCATTATATCAATATGGAATCATCTAAATTTCACAGTGGATAAGAACGGAGTTGCTGCCCTATTGCTTCTAGATTTATCAGCTACATACAACACTGTCAACCACCATACAGTATCACAAACACTATGATCTCAGAATACGTGAAAATGCTCTAAAGTGGATTGTGTCTTATTGCAAATAGACAATGTGCAGTTTACCTACCACCTTTCACATCTGCATCTACCTGAGCCCCTAACAAATCATTCGTCATCTGTTATAACTGTGCAAATAACTTAAAGCACTCTAAAAAGAAGAGGTCTGGAAGACCTTCCAAACTCAAAACCTGAAGACTGCCTTTAAGCCACAAACAAATGGATGATGATTAAGCATCTAAAGCTCAACATTGCAAAGATAGAGATCATGACCTTCAGACAATGGCAAAAATGCCAGCAAGAGAAGTGAGAAACCTAGGGGTAGTTATGGTTTCAAAGTTTACCATATGGTATCTGCCACAGTATACGCACAACAAAATATTGCAAGATACTAACAACCAATGAAGGAAAGTAGCATTGTGACACACAAGGTCATAGAAATAGGCAATACTCCATGGTTTCATAAATTGCGATTCAGGTTAACAGCCATGGTGAGATGAAGCCAACACGTTTCGTTTTTAGCACTGTGTCAACATTGTAGAGTAATCACATTCATACTGCTGTATTAGTGAATACACGTACAAGTTTAGAAAAAGCACATTATATAAAACAGGTGCAAAAACAGGATGGCACAAACTTGTGCTATACACTCTTTCACTTTAATGCTATAGCTATAGTATGTTCTGTTATCATTTTATCACTACTGCCGCACAAAATTGTATGATATACTTTTTCTAAACCTAGTTTTCTTCTGCTTCTACATCATTATACCACCTTACCATAAGAAATCAATAGGAGGCACAGCTCTCATTACAAGCCATCAAGCTCTGGAACTTGCTACTAGCCAACATTAGTAGCATCCAGGGGTATATGCACTTCAGACAGTTGAAAACCTGACTATTTCCAACATACCTACATTCTATATTTCTGGGACGGAACCCAGAAAGACTATTGTACCTTCAAGCTCAATCTTCAACTTACAGCCCATAGACAGGGAACAACCCAACCCAACCCACAAACAACTTTCTATATACAGGTAGGGTGAGAAGGGCTGACTTACAGTTCGCCTGAGTATTATATAGGTGTATCTACTCATATATAACATTGCTACCCCACACTAATACTAGTAACATACCACCCAACAGTCAGAAACCAACTGCAATGTACCCCTCTTACACTCATCTTCAGCAGGGATTTCCATCACCAGTTCTGTAACAATCATAAGCCCTAGAATTAAGTGTGCTGGGAGTGTTGCAGCACCCCAAAAGAACGAGTTACTTACCTTCGGTAACGACTTTTCTGGTGGATACATTAGCTACCTGTGGATTCCTCACCTAATGAATACTCCCATGGCACCAGCATTCGACGGAAATCTTCTTCCTAGTCTCTGCACGTCGACGAGGACGTCACTCTAGCCCACGCGACGCCGTCTGACGTCATACAGGCAATAAGAGGTCCTCGACGACGTGCCAACGTCAGTACCAACATTTTTTACGTGCATGAGAACAACAACCCAATGCAATGAAAGAGCAAGGCTACATCCCATAACCTTGTAAAATACACAATATTGCAATGAATAGCTGTAAATTTAATATAACGAACAAATATATGCAAATCATGTATGTACACAAAGATATATACATATATATATATATATATATATATATATACACAGATAAATATACACAAGTATCCATATATACAACATCTATACCTTGAAGACCAAGAGGAGCGCACTCAAGGATTACTTGGTAAGACCAGAAAGGCAACGGGGATGCGGGTGGGACTGTGAGGAATCCACAGGTAGCTAATGTATCCACCAGAAAAGTCTTTACCGAAGGTAAGTAACTCGTTCTTCTGATGGATACAACTACCTGTGGATTCCTCACCTAATGAATAGAGTCCCAAAGCAGTACCACGCCCATTGGCGGGTGCCTAAATGGTCAAACCAAGAAATCCTGCAGCACTGACCGTGCAAAATGGCCGTCCCTTCTGACCTCAGAGTCCAAACAGTAATGTTTTGCAAAAGTGTGAAGGGACGACCAAGTTGCGGCCTTACAGATGTCAACCACAGGAACACCTCTGGCCAAGGCCGAAGTGGCCGACTTAGCTCTGGTGGAATGAGCTCTAATGCCCTCAGGAGGGTCCTTCTTTGCCAAAGAGTAACAGATTTTAATGCAAAGAACCACCCACCTGGAGAGTGTTCTCTTGTGGACTGCCTTTCCTCTCCTCTTGCCCACGTACCCGATGAACAGCTGATCCTCCAGCCTGAAATCCTTTGTTCTATCAATAAAGAAGCTCAACGCCCTCTTTGGGTCCAGACGGTGCAGTCTTTCTTCCTCTTTAGAAGAATGAGGCGGAGGATAGAACGTGGACAAAGTAATTGTCTGAGCCAAATGGAAGGGTGAAACAACCTTCGGGAGGAAAGCAGCCTTGGTCCTCAACACCACCTTATCCCCATAAAAAGTTGTATAAGGGGGCTTTACCGATAAGGCCTGCAACTCACTCACTCTCCTTGCAGATGTTATAGCTACCAGAAAAACTGTTTTTATAACCAAATACCTTAAGGGGCAAGAATGCATAGGCTCGAAAGGGGACCCCATAAGGAAAGTCAGGACCAAGGACAAATCCCATTGCGGCATAACAAATGGTTTTGGAGGATATTTATTTAGAAGACCTTTCAAGAATCTGATAACAATAGGGGATTTAAATAACGATGGTTGGTCTGGAAGACAAATGAAGGCTGACAAGGCCGACAAATAACCCTTAATGGTAGCCACTGCACAACCTTTCTGCGCCAGAGACAGAGCAAAAGACAAAACATCCGATAGATGAGCATGTAAGGGATCAATCTGCCTCTCTCCACACCACGCAACAAATTTAGACCACCTATTAGCGTAGATAGATTTAGTGGAGTGTCGCCTGGCCGCTAATATAACATCCACTACATCAGGCGGGAGAGAGAAGGAACTCAGGTTGCCCCGTTCAATCTCCAGGCATGTAGGTGCAGACTCTGGAGGTTGGGGTGTAAAACCTGCCCCTGCGACTGCGAGAGGAGGTCTGCCCTGAAAGGGAGACGGAGCGGAGGGCACATTGAGAGTTGGAGAAGGTCGGAGTACCACACCCTCCTTGGCCAATCCGGAGCTATTAAGATGACTAGCGCCCGGTCTTGGCGAATCTTCCTCAATACTCGAGGAATCAAGGGTATGGGAGGAAACGCGTAAAGCAACTGGCCGCACCAGGTTATTTGAAACGCGTCCCCCCAACGCTCCCTGCATCGGATACTGGAGGCTGCAGAATAACGGACAATGCGCGTTCTCCAGAGTGGCAAACAGATCTACCCGAGGAAACCCCCACCTTTGGAAGATCAAACGGGCTTGATCTGGATGGAGACGCCACTCGTGGTCTGCCGAGAATTGGCGACTGAGACCGTCCGCACGTACATTCAAGACCCCGGCCAGATGATTTGCTACCAAGCAAATGTGATGGTCCTTTGCCCAGGACCATAGTCGAAGAGCTTCTCTGCAGAGAAGGTACGACCCTACTCCTCCCTGTTTGTTTATGTACCACATCATGGTAGTATTGTCCGTCAGGACCTGTACCGACTGACCACGAAGGGAAGGGAGGAAGGCCTTGAGAGCCAGACGAACAGCCCGTAACTCCAACAGATTGATATGAAACATCTGCTCCTCTGGAGACCAAAGGCCTTTGATCTCCAGATCCCCCAGATGAGCTCCCCACCCTAGAGTGGAAGCATCCGTTATGACCGTGGCCACTGGTGTCGACTGCGCGAACGGCTTTCCTTGTGAAAGATTGTTGCTCGCAATCCACCACTTCAAGTCCACAGCAGCATACCTGGAGATCTTGACAGCACCTTCTAGATCTCCTTTGTGTTGAGACCACTGCCTTCGGAGGCACCACTTAAGAGCCCTCATGTGCCAGCGAGCATGCGTGACCAACAGAATGCAGGAGGCAAACAGACCGAGCAGACGAAGGACCTTGAGGACTGGAACTACCGCTCCATTTCGAAACATTGGAACCAATTCCTGAATATCTTGAATCCGCTGAGGCGGAGGAAAGGCTCGACTCAATGTTGTATCCAGTACTGCCCCTATGAACAGGAGGCGCTGAGAGGGCTCCAGGTGAGATTTGGGCTCGTTCACCGAAAAACCCAGGTCGAACAACAACTGAGTCGTTGACTGCAGATGATGCGACACAAGCTCCGGCGACTTGGCTTTGATCAACCAGTCGTCCAAGTAAGGGAATACTGCTATCCCCTTCCTTCTAAGCTCTGCCGCAACCACCGACATCACCTTCGTGAAGACTCGAGGTGCTGAAGTAAGACCAAACGGAAGGACCGCAAACTGATAGTGCTGCGATCCCACCATAAACCGGAGATACTTCCTGTGTGACTTGAGTATCGGGATATGAAAGTAAGCATCCTGCAAGTCGACAGACACCATCCAATCTTCCTTGTTCAACGCCAAAAGCACCTGAGCTAGGGTCAGCATCTTGAACTTTTCCTGTTTGAGGAACCAATTCAAGATCCTCAGGTCCAGGATTGGTCTCAACCGACCATCCTTCTTGGGAATCAGGAAATACCTTGAGTAACAACCTCAACCCCTTTCCTGCTCTGGGACCAACTCTACCGCGCCCTTTGAAAGGAGGACTTGTACCTCCTGTTCTAGCAACAGGAGGTGTTCTTCTGAACAATAAGATGGGCGGGGCGGGATGAGGGGCGGGAACTCCCGAAAGGGAAGGGTGTAGCCTTTTCCCACAATACTGAGAACCCAAGTGTCCGTTGTAATAGTCTTCCACTTGCGGAGAAAATGCTGTAATCTTCCCCCTACAGGAGAGGAGTGAGTGGGAAATGGTGGAAGCCTAAGGCTGCTTTCCCTGCTGCACCCCTCCAGAGGACGAGGAAGAGGCAGAGTGCTGCTGAGAGGCTCCTCTGGTGCGGGCCCTCCCTCTCCCTCTAAAAGATCTATAGGGATGGGAAGAGGCAGGTTGCTGGAATCTCCCCCGAAAGGAAGAGGAGGAAAAGCCACGCCCAAATCCCCGAAACCTCCTGAAAATCCTGGAAGAGGCAGAGGAAGAAGGAGCTTGGAGTCCTAACGATTTGGCTGTGGCCCTGCTCTCCTTAAAACGTTCCAAGGCCGAATCTGCCTTGGCGCCAAACAGCTTGTCCCCATCAAAAGGGAGATCCAATAGGATTGACTGCACATCCGCAGAAAACCCCGAATTACGGAGCCAGGCCTGTCTCCTTGCCACCACAGTCGTGCCCATTGCTCTGGCCACCGAGTCGGTCGTGTCCAACCCAGACTGAATAATCTGGGTCGCGGCAGCCTGGGCATCTGAAACAACATCCAAAAGACCCTGGGGAAGCTCCGTAAATGATGAGGAAATGTCATCCATAAGAGCATGAATATATCTCCCCAGGATACAAGTTGCGTTGGTGGCCTTCAACGCCAGACTACAGGCCGAAAAGATTTTCTTGGACTGCGCATCCAGTTTCTTCTAATCCCTGTCCCCAGGCACAGTCGGGAAAGAACCAGGCGCTGATTTGGATGAACAGGAGGCCTGCACCACCAAGCTCTCCGGTGTAGGGTGCCTAGAAAGAAAGCCAGGGTCAGTTGGTGCAGCTCGATACCTCCTGGCTACGGCTCTATGAACCGCTGGGGAAGATACTGGTCTCTTCCACACCTCTAGCACCGGATCCAGCAAAGCGTCATTAAACGGCAATAGAGGCTCTGCCGCAGCTGAGGCCGGATGAAGCACCTCTGTCAGAAGGTTCTGTTTTGTCTCTGCCACCGGCAAAGACAGGTCCAGAAAACTAGCTGCCTTCCGTACCACTGCGTGAAAGGAAGCAGCCTCCTCCGTGTATTCCCCTGGAGACGAAAGATCCCACTCAGGGGAAGTGTCCAGCCCACTGGCTGTATCGAGACCATGCAGTTCATCACCCGAGTCCTCTAGTTCTCCTTCTTCCAGGACTCGTTGGTACTCCTGCTCCTCTAATAAACGGAGAGCACGTCTCCTCGAATGAAGCCTCTGTTCGATACGCGGAGTCGACAATGCCTCCGCCGAAGCCGAAGATCGGCGCCGATCTTCAAAAGACACCGACGCCGCATCTGGCGCCACAGGTAACTTCGGCGCCGATGAAAGAGCACTCGGAGCGGATGGACCCACCGGAGTCACAGGACGAAATCCCGACGACGGAATGGAAATCTCCGGGACCAATCCCTCCGAAGTCACCGGAGTGGCCACCGGCGCCGACACCGGCGCCGAGCCCACGTTCCTAAAAGGGAGAAAGGGCATAAAGGGTGCCGGCCGTAGAGGCGCAGGATCACCCAATGAAAAGGCCAAAGGGCCAGCCGGAGCACCCCCTGGAGCCATCTGTTGAAAGATGGTATACATCGCATTTAGGAATGCGATACTATCGGCTCCAGGGGTGGGAAAAGCCGGATACTGGGGTGCCTGTATCGAAGGCGACCCCGACGCCGGCCTCGACGTCTGCGACGCCGGAGACAACACCAGAGGCTGCACCACTTCAATCACCAACGCCTGTCCAGGTGAAGTCGGTGACACCGGAGAGGGCAACGGCGTCGATGGATGCGGCGTGACCGTGGGACTGACCTCCCAAGTCCTCCGGCGCCGATCCGAAGACCTGGAACGAGTCTCCTTGCTTGAATGGCGCCGTGATTCTCTACGGCGCCGGGAGTCTCGATGACGCCGATGCCTTGGCGAAGAAGACTTCTTATGATGTTTTTCTTTCTTCGACTTCGCCATAAACAACTTCGCCTCACGTTCCTTGAGGGCCTTTGGATTCATGTGCTGGCATGAATCGCAAGTCGAGACGTCGTGGTCGGAGCTTAAACACCAAAGGCAGTCGGAGTGAGGATCCGTAACTGACATCTTGCCCCTACACTCACGACAAGGCTTAAAACCCGACTTTCTCTGCGACATTATTACTGCAGCGAAGGACTACGCAGCAAAAAATACACTGTAACCACGAAAGTAACAGTTGCTCCCTTGAAGATAACCGATTCGAATGCACGGAAAAAAGGGAACTGACGTCGGCACGTCGTCGAGGACCTCTTATTGCCTGTATGACATCAGACGGCGTCGCGTGGGCTAGAGTGACGTCCTCGTCGACGTGCAGAGACTAGGAAGAAGATTTCCGTCGAATGCTGGCGCCATGGGAGTATTCATTAGGTGAGGAATCCACAGGTAGTTGTATCCATCAGAAATACCCATTTTGGATTTAGGAGTGTGAATGAGCATTAAAGATGCCTTTAACTTTTGTTTTTATCTTATGTTTGTTATGTGTTCACAGACAGAGGTCAAATGTATTTGGACAAACTGTTTATTATTCATTTAGAATGGAAATTGGTGTTTTCTTTCTCTGACTGCAAAGTGAGAGGACTCTGTAAAATGAACATTGTTATAGGCTTGTTAGAAGGAAAGGCTGCAAGATATCATGTTTTCTAACATACAACAAAATTTAAATATCTGTAGATGAACTGCACAAATATTTCAAAATATATCCGCAATTAAGAAATCACAAATTAAATGCATTTATGTAATTCTGAAGTGTGTTAGAAACAAAGATTTTAATAGGATAGAAAAAAACATCTACTGCAATGCGATTTCCACACATTATCGTTTGCACACTGTAGTTCTGTAAAACTTTATGCCTTTGCAAATTAACTGCCTGTAAATCAGTTCACTATACACCATGCGTCAGTCATATATTTGCGACAGTGTGCTCCAATGCACCACCAGCATACATGCTACACCCTTACCACTCTCTCTCTAATCAAACAGGTGTTGCACATTTGCTAAACTTGTACTTTGTAACTTGGATTTTTCACAACCCCTATAAATTCAGTGATGTAACACTACTGACCGCACCCTCTGAAAATAGTTCCAGCACCACTAGTACCAACCAATAAATCAGCCATCACCAAAAGAACAAGCATGGAATAACTGAATAGATCTTTAACACACTGCTGGTCTATCAGAACACTTTAATCTAGACCTCCACTGTAAGGTCCAGATAACCAAACACGATCATTGATTCTTTACATCTCACAATAACACTCAGATAAAAGTAGATAGTAACAAAGCCAATCCCAGCAGATCTCTTTTTTTCCCCTCTACAGCCAAGCCAGCTCAGGACCAAAAATATAAGCAAAATTTCAGAGCGGACAGCCCAGTGCAGTAACCAGCTGAGTAGACTAATATCATAAGAAATACTGTAAAGGGACCTGCAGAGCGGCTCAACGCTGACAGTTTATTAAAAATGATAAACTGCATGTCTGTCTCTCACATCCCATCATGCACAAAATTGCCAAGCTCTGCGTCCCGGAACACAATAACCCCACCTTGTGGTCATCACACATTACAACAAAACACAACGACCGTCCAATGAGACACACTACATGAGGTAACTTCCTGTCCATACAGATAAGCCCTACACTGCTCCAGATAGGGGTAATAAGCACTATGTAAAAGTTGCAATACAATACAACCATGGACTTGTTGCATCCTTAAGCATGGGGCTGATTTGAACATTTTTTTCAGGACTGGTTTCGGTTTTCAGATTGGCCATGGGCAGGAGCAAAGCAAGCTTCATTTACACACAGAGACAACAGCAACTGTTCAGCTTTCTCCCTATACTGACCCTAAACACAACCTGCATTGCAAAGGCAGCAGTGCACTTTCTCCCCAAAGAAAAGATGTAAGACAAGCAGCTGTGCAATTGTCCAGGACACACAGGGTCAAGTTTATCATTATGTAAGCTGTTAATGGGCATATATAATCCTGGATAAATATGCTTTTTTAGTATGACGGGCGAGCAATCACGTTGAAAACTTATTTGGCATTTTGTAAGATTTGAAAGGAGGAAAAAAAAAAATCACAAGTTCGTTTTTGTTTTCATTGACGCAAGTTGAGAAGCCAAATGAGGGACATGGAACAATTTGTGCTCATATTCAAGCAGAAACATTAACTAAGGTGACTGGCAGCTGCTTCATCAACGTTTTCTACTAGCCCAACTGTTCTGCAGCCTACAAATAACACACTGGCTGTAAATCAAAAGTTGCTATATTTAAGAACATAAGAGACAAAAAATTAGAATTATGAAGACCTGCACTGATAGAAGAACACAGATGTACCACACAAACAAGGAAGCCCCCTTGAAAGGGATAAAGACCGCAAGTATCTGGATATGGAATACCTAGGCCCTTCTTACAGCCTTTGCGGGTCATCTGATGAGGTAATAACTCACCTGAAAATGCAAGTAACACAGTAACCCATATCTTCAGTCACAGAATGCCTGAAATGGCAGTATTAGTTGTTGCTGGTGGATTAGATAGATGCACAATATTGCTTAATGAGCTTGTATTGCTTTCTCATTTTTATGAACACCTTTTTTGTCTGGTTGGTTACTGAAGTTCATTTGAGTAACACAGTCTGCCTTTCTAGCAACCATAGATATAAGATCTAGGTTTGTAATGGATGGAACACTTAATCTGTTTCTTTTAACAGATAAGCTACTCATCTTTGCTTTCAATATGTGACACAAGTTCAGGCAAGGGCTTAGAGCTAATCTATTTTGAATATGCCTGGAGCAATTGTGTGTCGAAACCATGGTTATTTAGACAATTAATATGGGAGATGTTGGCTTTTGATTAGTTTAATGTACTAGCTTTGTCATGATAGCAGACGAGCACCAGAGCATAATGACCTCCCTACTGTAGGAACTACATTCATATCCTTCAAATTCCATAATTTCTAAATTTACATTCATGCAG
This sequence comes from Pleurodeles waltl, assembly GCF_031143425.1. Classification (NCBI taxonomy): domain Eukaryota; kingdom Metazoa; phylum Chordata; class Amphibia; order Caudata; family Salamandridae; genus Pleurodeles; species Pleurodeles waltl. The sequence goes on from NC_090442.1 coordinate 197,609,019, forward strand.
TCACTGAGCTTGCTGACTACTGATTAATTGTTCTATGTTGTCAAACACTGGCTGCACAAACAAGTAAACAAACTATGTCTAGCTGTAATCTTTTTGGTTTACTTATTGATCTCAGGGGAAAAAACCATGGTTGATTTTCATTTTTTGTTTTTTAATTAAAAGCTGAATAATGTACAGCACCAGATTATCCTCCTGGGTATTTTCCTATTGCACTGCACACAGTTATTCATGCAGGTTCGATAGATCTCACTGGATAGCATCACTTCCATGATTACTGTAGACACTGATATCTAGAACCTTTAAAGACTGCCATGAGCAGTTACTCCTGCCAATGTTATCAATTCTTATCTAAAGCTCCACAGGGGCTCAGTAAATTAAGCACTTTTGGATAGTCTGATTACCTGGGAAACATGTTGTGAAACACACTTCATTACTATAAAAAAGTCACACTTAAAATCCCATGTTCAAGTCCAGAAATTTTCAAATTCTTAAAAGGTTGTATAATATTGTCCCAAAACTTGCATTACACCCATCATAATGGGTGGCCTCTGGATACTGATCTAATAAGTCATGCTAATAAAGTAGTGTCTACCTCATCTTCAATATAGCAAACACTGCACTGCTATTTTAATTGACTTTCTGAATAGACAAGGCGCTTTATTTAAACTGTTTTTTTATATAGAGGGGACATTACCACAAATCATGATAAAGCGCTTCATAAGTTATAAGGTACAGGATAAGTATCTGCACATCTAGAAACATAGGTTATAGTAGCTTCATAATTTTGAAAAATGTGCGAATTTGTTACTAAAAATAAGGTAGGTATCACGGTCAAATTAAATACATACGATTAATTTGATAGTTTAAGTGCTCAATACTTAAACTATAAGTCAGAGGAGGAATATCGGAGAATGGATACAGTTTACAGTCTGTATAGTTGATGGTCTTAATAGATAGACCTACAGCAGGTGATTCTTTCATTCACGCTTTGAGAGGGTTAAAGAAGGGTCTAGCTTACACAACACTCATTCTAAAATAACAAGTGCGTCTGTGAATCTAAAATAACAAGTGCACCTGTCAAAAATGTGTGCAGCATATGCATGCTTACTTCGATTAAACTGAAACAGGCAGCCTCATTAAAACAGACCTCCTCAAGATGAGGCACTGTAAGAAGATTTTTCATAAATTCTTCAATGCATCACTGATATATTTAGACACAAGGGACATTTTGTTCCAGATCTCTGGGAGAAAATCAGAAAAGGAATAAGATAAGACCGACGTTTTGCACTAACTTCAGGTTTTCTGGGTGGAGATTAACTGTGCTCTGTAGATGCCTACAACTGTTTAACAGCATAAGCATCCTCCTGAAGAAGTGAGGTGAGCTTCGTTTCACTGTTAAAAATAAGTCACGTGGAGCAGGATGTGCACTGCATGCTTGTGGAAGAAGCAATCTGAGTGTGATTAATACAAAAGGTATGTGGTCAGACTTTTTAATGTTTTGAGATCACTCTCACTGCAGCAGTGATTGCTTTTATTGGGGCCGACTGAATAGAAGGGTGCTGGTCGGTATGAATGCACCAGCTTGGATCCGGAAACGTTTTCCCCTTGTACATCTGGACGTCAGCAGGGGGAGTTGCGTGACTCCGTAATGATGTCATCCGCCAGATGTGACATCAACAGAGTCCACAGAACTCCCTGCTGACGTCAATTTCTTACATTACTATTTTCCACCCTGAAAACATGGAGCCACAAGATAAACTGGCAACTGGAGCAGTGTGCTTTAATTAAATGACAAACTTGTGCCAATTATCACCTTAGTCTTAAACCTAGGAGTAGATTTCCAATATGAAGTCTATGGAGACCGCAGACGAACTCAGTTCGCAGTGCAGGGAGTTTGGGCGGTTGTTAACGAATCTGCGGCTAGATCCTGTCTCTACCATATACATTACCACCAGGTAAGTAACTTGTTTATCTGGTAGACATCTAGCCGAGGATTGCTTAACTTAGAATCATATACCAAAGCATACAAAACCCTGAAGGAGGGACTGCAAACTGAGACCATCGAAAGTCTCTAAGTGTCATTAAACCGGTCGAGAACAAGAGTAAAAGACCGGAGAAGAAGAAAAATTGGAGAGAATAACAACATATTATACCACATCCCAATCTGTGGAAGTAAGCACAGATGATTAACACATAGAACAGTAGTGCATCGAAAGAAGCCCATCCATGTTAGAGTATAGAATAAACTCATCCACATTAGCAAGTCAATCACGTGTCATAAGCTTCTTAACCACTGTGAAGCCTTTTATCTAGAAGGAAAGCTGATTCAGTACTGAAGAAAAAGACTAAGTACAAGTAAAATATCCATGAGGAGAAATATCCTCATCAACAAAAAGAATTGGTGAAAAGACAACTGCAAGAAAAGGGATACAAAACAGTAAGAACATGGGCAAAAACATATCCATGATGGCATAATTAAAATTATGTTAGATACCCTGAAAATTATGTTCTGAGAACAGATGTGGTCTAGTAAAATGTGAAAACACCGACATACAGAAGAAGGTACGTGAGCCTTATCGTATTGCACTACCATTGACTCCACAGAAGAACCAATGATTAGGAGTCAAGAACCATAAAAAAGAAGGAACAAAGAAAGGTATGTGAACATGAGCAATCAGTGTTAAAGGTGAACAGGAGTACCTAAGACAAAGCTACTTGCTCCTTTAAAGGAATGAAAACCCATGTACAAACAGTTCGGCAAGACTTTGGAAATGACTACAGCATTGAGACTATAAAGACGTTTAAACCTGGATAAGAAAGACTGCCTGTGACCATATGATAGTAGCAGCAACGGAGCTAGTGGATATACATCTATCCACTCCTACATGTAAACTGTAATTGCAGGTCCACGCAGCATTACTAGTAATGGAGCAAACGCTCTCACTATGGAAAAGTATATCCCAGTCAGACCTACATCAAAAGGCAACAAAACAGAGCATCTCGTGCAGGCAAAGCAGACAGTTGTCCCCAATGAATAGAACAAGAATAATCATATGGCATGTGAAATAGTTTACCCCCAGGAAAAGTAGCAAATATAATAAAAACATCAAGATGTGTAAAATACATATATACTGACATAGGAGGGAAGAACAAACACTTATGTAGTACCAACTTTGTGTGTGCGTGCACACAGCCACGTTTATGTATGTGTATATATATATATATATATATATATATATATATATATATATATAGTGAGAGAGAGATATATAAAAAAAACACCAATAGATGTATATGTTTGTCACTTAATATGATTAAACTTTTGTTTTTATGAAGGCCTTGGATAGAAGTGGAAACAGAGGTCAATATAGGATCAAAGGATGTAGCAGAAAAGACCTCAATGATGAAAACTATAAAACTGACTAAATTCTTAGGAAAAGAATCAGTCCGAATGTAATGAATACATCCAAAAACAACATGCCTTCAAGTGTGAACTCAACTACAACAATAGAGTTATGTAAAAAGAAATCAATTGTACCTATATGTGAAATCAATAATAAACCTGATCAAATATGGCAGATATAATATCCTCACAGAGAAGAAGAATTTACCCTGAAAACTGGCAAAATCCTTGCAAAAGGAAGGAAGTCTTGCACACAAGTGCAACAAAAGTAAAGGAGCGCCAAAAGAGTTCAATAACAAGAAGTCTACACAATAGACTAAGCAAAATTGATAAAGAGCTACATATCTACGAAGACATATTATGGACTGACGGGAGTCCGGAATAAAATAAGAATATGTGAAGAACATTTCAACACAATAGAAAAGTCTACACCAATGTGAAGGAAATACGTAAACTGCAAGGAATACATAACAGAACTCTATAAGACCACAACAAGGAAGGTCTGCAAATTCTGAAGAGTGATATCACAGGAAAAATATAAAAGCACCAGTCAAAAAAGTAAGCACCATAGCTAACCTATTTGACAATACAAGGGGACGTAGTAAACAATATTCTCAGGAATATAGAAACCTTAAGAGCTGGTAAAATCCCTGGTTCTCTATAAGGGATACTAGTAAAATAGTATAATACAAGAGTTAGAAAAACTGCCTGACATGGGAGAAATGGGATTAACATTCTTCTCCCCCCCCAACCAATAAAGGTGAAAAACAGGTATAAATGCTCTTTAGCATACTAGCATAGGATGCCAATACTCCACTTAGAGTATGATAGAAACCAGACAGGTAAGGACTCTTAAGCATAAGCTTTTCTTCAGAGTGAAGCAAATTATATTACCTTATGTCAGGTGTGCTACAAATGATAACCTCTAATTGAAGCACAAATCATCACTTTACTTCAAGTAATGATAAGGAAATAAGCCTCAAACATCAGGCATGAAAAAGTCCATAGGGTGTCAGAGCACCACATTAATGTAATGACATGCCAGGAAAACTCAGCACCTGGCAAGAAGGAACACCCACTTGGCTTTTCAAAGAGCATACTGGGATAACTGAAAGCCTCATTGCCCTACAGAAGCAAGACTGACGTAAGGAACACTGAAGAATAAGTAACAGCACAGTAGTGAGAGAGAAATGAAGTTAACACGTTGCTCCATCTCTACTGACTCGAAAACATCTCAAGGCTGATTCAGCCTGTGCACCAACCAAATGGGCACCTTCAAAAGCCATATCCAGTAATGTAGATTGGATTGGTTCTGAGAACCCGGAGGTACATAACCAGGCACGGTGACGGAGCACAACTGAGGAAGCCATAGCTCGACCCACAGAGACAGTGAAATCCATGCCGTTGCTATTGATGAATGTAGCTACAGTCCGCCCACCCTGAATTATAGGAATTAGAGTGCTCATGACATTATTTGGAAGTGAGGGTAAACTGCTCACTAAAGAGTCCCATAACGAACGAAAGAAACGTCCAAGAACACAAGACATATTCACAGAACATAAAGCAGAACTTGGAAAAAATATATCTGCTACAGACCTCTAGACCCCTGGTCTCTCTATCAGGAGGAGTACTGGGAGGGGGGTGGACTCTATATCAGGGAAAGTTAAAATGGCCTGAGTCACTAGACTGCACGGAGTAGGATATCTGATCAAACAAGGCAGCTCACCAGGGGCACAACAGTGCCTGTGGGATATACCCTGGTCAACAGGAACCCCTAGAGTAGGTTTAGCTCAAACACCCAACAAGACATTATGTAGTGCCTTGCTATAAGGAAGCACCACTCAACCCTGGTCTAGCTTTAATGGAGTATATCAATTAAGGGATCTGAAGTTAACTACAGTAAGGGAAGGGTTAGACCTAACACCTCTGTAACCTTCTTAGCATGTTCTCAAAGGAGGAACTTGCTTCTGTAGCAAGTTCCAGTGGGAAAAGGAGGCCTGAGGATGGAGAAGAATACAAGCCACTAGCTGTAGACAGATCCAACTGTCCTCTCTAGGAGGATCCAACTCGGGTACCACCTTTCTACCATCACCTGAAATAGGAAGAACAGGAGTGGAGGCAGTGGAGGTATATCCGGCGCCGTTCCAGACGTCAGAAGGCAATACCTCTACATCGATGTCAGATGCAGAGAGGGAGTCGACTTTGATTGACGCTGCCAGCAAAGTCGCCGGAGTTGGCTGATCAGACACCAACCCCAAAGGTGGGAACCCCGAAGTGCTGTGCACCAGTGCAGTAACTGTTGAGTCAACTGACTCTGAAGGTCGAACCAAAGCAAGGGGGGAACCCACAGGCGTGGACACAGTTAATGCACTTCGCACCTCCTTGGGACCAACAGGCAATCCAGAGGGAGGTGACTGACTAATTATTGCGTGAGTGGAAGAATAATATGCACGTATCTGGTCTAGAGTCGCCCCAACTCCCAGAAAGGGAGGAAGTTGCAGGGAAGACCCTGACCCAGTCTTCTCGGGCAAGGAATGACAGGAGGTCGATTGCAGTGAGGTCAGTACCTGCAGTGGCCTTGACTGCTTGTGAGACTTACCTGTGGATATTGACAGAGAATGGCGTCCATGAGAGCAACACTTTGAACTGGCCTGTGAACGGACATCAGACCAAGAAGTGGACTTCATGGGACGGGAAGTCAGAGATTCCGACATCCACACCAAGCTTAATCCAACGCTCTTGCAAAGCCTTCAGCCGAAGTCGCTAACAGGAGCCACAGTCATCAGTGTCATGGTGCTCACCCAGGCACCACATGCACACTGACTGGGGGTCCATAGCCGACATCTGCTGTCCGCAGGTCCCACAGGGTTTAAACCCCAAAGACACAGGAAGCACACTCCCCCAAGATGACGAAAACGTTGAAGGACAAAAAAACAGCCAGAACAACCGTCCCCGGATCCAATTTGCAAGCGCAGAAAAGAAGGAACTTGCATCAGCACGTTGGCAGGAGAGTATTATGGACTCCGTTGATGTCACATTCGGCCGACGATGTCATTACGGAGTCACACGACGCCCTCTGCCGACGTCCAGATGCACTAGGGGAAAACGTTTCCAGATCAAGGCTGGCGCCTGGGAAAGATTCTAAGTTAAGGAATTTGCGGCTAGATGTCTCTATCAGATAGTCCACATTCCACCCTTGAACTAGTTGAAGCCTGGGTGGCCAGTTTAGATTATCAGTAATGATAATATTTTTGGTAATTTTAAGAACTTTTAGTCCTTAGTAATCTTCTTTGACCCTATCATTTATGTGAGCGTTTAACTTTAGCTTATTGTCTAGTGCAAAACTGATTAATGTGGCATAGTTTATCGTTTTAGAGCAGAGATCAGGTTCCTGGAGGATTTTTCTGCTAGTTTTAACCAAATTTAGGTTTAGGTTATGCTTAATGCAAACAAACTCAGTCTTGCTCTGGTTTGCTTTTAGTTCCTGAGAAGATAGCCAGTACTGTATTTTGAAAATCCATTCATTGAAGCAGTTAATGGAGGTGCTATTTTTCATTTTTACAAAGATCGGTATATCAGCCACACATTGGTGGTAAAACGGCCAATATAGATTAGGATTTCCTCAACCAGTTCTAAGATTGGACTAAACAGAGCAGAGGTGAGCACAGAGTCTTGGAGAACACCAAAAGGGGGGTTGAATGGAATGAAAGAAATTGTTATGTAACTTGACAGGCTAACAAAGCTCATTTAGAAAATATCTGAACCACTATAGCACCTTTCCATCAACACTGGCTACTAAAGGTGGTATTAAGTAATTTATCATGATCTATTCTATCAAACCTTGCAAAATAACTCCAACCTTTTAACATGAACCAGCTTACCACATTAGCAGCAATGGCAGGCATTACGATTCACACGAATATTTAAATACCATTAATGATGAAGGACATAGTCCCGAGCTAAAGTATGTACTATGAACATGAAATACTGTCATTGCCCCTCGAGTCCCACATCTACTATTAAATTCTCTTTACTTCTTCACCCAGATACATGTTACAAAATATTTGAACATTTTTTGGCAAAGATGGATTAGTGGGTGAATGTATGTACAATTGCCTAAAATGCGTTAAGTTGTGACAGTTCAACTTCATGTGTATGAAGTAAGAGTTCATATCCTACACACCACTCATCCTAAAATAACAAGTGCATGTCAGAAATGTGTGCAGCATACGCATGCTTACTTCCATCAAAGTGAAGTAGACAGCCTCATTGAAACAGACCTCCTCAAGATGAAGCACTATAAGATTATTCATAAATTAATTCACCAATGCATCATCACTGATATATTTAGACACATATTGTGCTATTAAATATATATTTTTCTACTCTGCGTATACTCCATCAGCAATAAATACTACGTATCAACAGTGCCTAGGCCTCACAATATATAAGGCAGTTTAAGTAACGGGGGGGGTGGGGGTTGGAATTGACAATCTAAAATGCACTTAAGAAGCCAGTTTAACCTCGTTGAAATATGAGAAGGGGTGTAGGGATGGGAACTGGCTACACTGTTCACAAATTATTTAGAGAAACTGAAGGCTGATGCCTGTAAGTCTGATGCCAAACAGCCAGATGACAACAGAGTCGAGGAACTGAAAGTGAGACCATATGGACAGGTCTATAAAAGCAAAGGTGTCAGAAGCAGCTGACAATGAGGTGCTGCCAAATACGGATGAAAAAGCGAACCTACCACCAGAAGAGTATTCCCTTATTCACTGGGCACTGAACAAGCTATGATAAAATAACTGCCTTTTATTATACAGCATTACAAAGGTATTAAAAATAGGAACGCACAGTTCCAGGTTAGAGAGTTGTATTCATTTCACAAGTTCTCATACTGAGTCAATATGCAATCCTTTAGACACAATGGTCAACAACCAGAAGTATTCAAATAGATGACCAAAAAAGTACTCTACAAAAGCCTGAGGCCAGGAAAGATCATAGGATACCACCACCTATGCTCATTAATAGGGCCCTCCTTGGCAGAAAAATTCTGTGATAGGTACAAGTAGTGATGGCCACCTTCTGTACCATGATTAGCTGAAAACACTTATGTGCGTTATAGAGATAGAGCATAGCTGCTGGCATCTTAAAAGCAAAAATAAATATTCAGTAGTTAAAGTCTGCACACTCTATATTTGGCACCTGCTTTTTTATGATTGCTAGCGTTTAAAATTCATAAGTATTAAACACATTGCTACCCTCTCCTCACTTCAGGTTCTGTGGTTTAAACTATCGGCATTCTTGGACACTACTGGACAGATGTTTATAGTACAATAGTTGGATGGAATCGGGTCATCAGTTTGAATGGTGTAGCAGAGAAACAATTTATTTTTTATGGACAAGAATGGGTATCCACCAAACCAATAGGAATGAGTGACAGAGCATTACTAGATGATTAGATGTACTAACAAGTGAATAAACAAATGTAGCCGGCATTTCCACCTGAAAGATTTTCATTTTTTAGGAACCCACTGAAATTGCAAGTCTATGTTTAATTCTTTCCTTCTTAAATTAGGTACTTCAATGCAACTTTTGACCATTGCAAATGGGAGAATGGCATTCAACTATACTTCCCAGAATAAGACAGAATTTCTGCCTCTGCATCAAGCTGACGTGTAAAAGATGGCCGTTCACAAAACCTTAACCTAACCTCCCCTGAGTAAGGTAGGTTCTACAGAAATACATTTATGGAAAACAGCTGTATGCAGGCAAATCCATCTTTTCAATGAATTCCATTCTATTCAGTTCTCAATTACATTTTTTCCCCTCAGAAGCAACAACAATATTCAGGAGTTTTAACTCTCATTGCAGTTTTGTATTTAAGACTACTCCAAGTTTAAAAGTTCAACTCTTCGACTTATAATGATTTTAGAAGACATGTAGGCAAATAAAAAAAATCTAGTATAACCTACTAGAACTCACTCTTCAAACTGCCCCTTTTCATTCATCAAAAGGACAAAATTCAAATTTCTTTCATCAATGCATAACCTATAAAGAATACGCTAAACTTGAACAAAAATGTGCCTTTTAAGAAGGAGACCGAAAGAGTTCAATATGTGTGCTTAGAACATGTTTTCTTTGCTGAATTTAAAAAAAATAGTTGGTCTAGGAACATGTAGGCCTCAGCTTTTATGGCTTTCAAAATGCTGTGCTAATAATTCCACATACAACCTTCCTGACCAAAATCATCTAAAATTGGCACTCTCCGTTCTGACCCCAAACCCAAAATAGTTGGTTATAAACGTCTATTTCGCTCTCTGGTTTGAGAGGGCTTTTTATTCATTTGTGTGTTGGGTTCTGTGGAGACTACAGAAAAGACAAGCTGCCTGATCTGAGCTACAGAACAGCGCCGGTGTGTAATTTCGGCTTCCAGGAAGGTAAGATGCTGAAACCTTAAAAAGGCAGCTACTACAGGCAAGGCACGGAGAAAGGGGGAAGAGATTGCTGAAGCTATCACTCGTCATTAAACACTGCATAATTTATTTCCATCTGATATTTTCTTTTAAACCTAGATCCCCTCTTCATCTGAGTAGAATGAATGAGTTGCCTGTAGGTTCCTTACAACTGGGATTGGACGTTTTTTTAAATAAAAAAAGAAACTAAAGCTTGACTAACACCCACTGTTGAGTGAAACTGAAGGCCAAGCCGCGGGCTGGATAAATTATCGGCATTTTCTCTAAAATATACTCATGAGGACTTAAGATCAAAGCACTAGATCTATGAACTAAAGAATATTTTGAGCAATTACCTAGTGTGACATGAAAAAGAAAGCATACTCTTAATATTCCATCGTTTTACATATTAACACATCTTATCTTCATCAAATCCTTACAGTAGATAGACAATGTCATGTGGCAAGCAACACAGACATTTAATTATTAATCAAAATATCAGCCAACATTAGATAAGTCTGTGTGAACAAGCAAGAGCACCTACGGATGCAGGACCATGTACCTCTCTCTTTGGCAGCAACAGCTTAGAGTAAGCATTTCCTATCGCCTGGGAGGAATTCTGGCCTTCTCCGACGTACAAAACTGTTACCAGGCAATCTCTAAAAGCATCATATACTCTGATCTGGGGGTCAGTTCGCTGGAATGTCCGCATCGGGGTGGATTGGTAACCGTCTTGAACATTATCTTCTGTTGAGGAGTGTGGCTGACTACCAAAAAGAGTGACGAACTTCCTAGGAGCTCCACTGCACGCCAGAATCCCGTCATTTAAATTCTGTCTGCAGGGTGTCTGCAGTAAAAGTGAACTAGCAGGGCAGAACATCAGGCAATTTACTATGCACTTATAATTGAGGCTTACACAGCAGCCGGTCCAGCGCCTGGATACCATCACAGGTGACAAGTGCGCTATACAAATCCGCTGATTAATTGATTTGCGTGATAAAGGTTTGATGCCATGTTTGAAGAAACCCCTACTAGCCTCCACTGGTGCAAGATAGATGGTGGGTTCAGCTACATTAAGAGGGTTGTGCAGTTGCTAAGAGAAAGACAATTAGCTGCTTCAGAAAAGCATGAAGATCGGGGGCTTACTGGGAGTGGTGGAACACGCTAGATTATTGCGGTTAAACTGCATCTTAAAATTGACAAACTACTGTCAAAGGTCTCCACATATACGGACTGACACAGGTAATCAGAGGCTTTGGAGCTGGGGGACTAAAACTGTGTCAGAGAAGGAACTGAAGCAGACATAACTGGCCAAGTGTCACGTGTTGGTCAATGTTGGGGCAGCTCATGTGCACCAGGAGGCTGCGGAGAAGTGACACTGCATGGAGTGAACCAGCCACGGTAGTAGAATGCTGATGGATATACAAACTCTGCCTGGGATCGGATTTACCACACCAGGATACATGGAGGGAAGAATGCTGATCTGCCAACCCTGAGCTAATGGTGTTAGAGAAGATGAGAGATGATAAAAGACAGAGAAAGCGGAAATCACATGATGGAATACTGTCTAATGCCCCAAAAATATACAGTGAGTGCCCCCACATTAGATGTCAAGGTTGCGCTGAACATAGTAATCATTTCATAGTAATCACTTTCAGTTACTTGTGAAAAACAGAAACTGAGCTTTTTCTTGATGTAATAACAGACTGCAGGGACTGTGTAGGTACAGGCAGCTGAGGTGGTTAAAATACTTAAGATGAGTGCATACCAGAGCGGAGCAAAAGGTGGTCTCCTTAAGTGGGCACTGCGAATCTGACTAACAGGTATGAGTCAGAAGGCTTATAGACAGTGTTTCATTTGTATTTCAAAAAAACTGATAAAAGTAAGGGCCAGGGCCCCACTTGGAAGGCCACTGCAGCCTGCACCACGGATTGCCCCTGCCAGCACTGCCAATGATAGTATCAACATAACACCGAACTATTGCACTCCGACAAGTGTGACAATTCAGACTATTTCAGGCCACACAAAGCTATGATCACATGATTTGACTTGATAAACAAGGTTGTTGTGCTCATCCTAAAATTAAACAGACAGCACCACCATGTGGTGCACTTTCTTTAGAGTCGGTGCTGACAATTAATTGCCAGTGCTGGGCACCGGAAACCACCAGCTCCAATTAAGTACTGCTTATAGGTCCACACTCTGTAGGGAAACACATGATTTTATTGCTTGCACCTATGTCATGTTCACTACTGTTGACTACATAGGGCTAGAAGGGTTGCTGCTGTCTGAGATCTGCTTTGAAACAGATTGTTAAGCACGGTAAGTAAGAAGATGAGCCAAGTGAGGAAAATAAATAAAATGGACAAATACACCAAGACAGAGCTGTATAAATACTCACTTGACGGAGCGGCCACTAATATCAATTTGGTTTGAGCTGATTTGCAGAAAGAGGTGGACGGAGTGGCACTGATAGATAACTCTGCAAAGGAGACCTGAAAATGTGTTACCAGCTGCAATGGTGCTGCACATGCTTTAAGTGATGACAGAGGTTTGAGTCGGTGAGAAATGAAGGCGAGGGAAGATTTATACACACATAGTGGGTCCCCCTGAATGGACTTAAGGCCTGATTTTTTAGCATTCTTTGAGGATTAAGACAAAGTGACCTGAAACTCAGACTTATCAGCATAAGTGGTGGAGAGGGTGCAATGCTTCAGTGACGCATCTCACCCCCCAGCGTTCTGCCTCATTCAGTCATAAATCATGTCCTAAACTAGTGAGACTGAGATTTCTTACTTCTTGCAGCAAGGAACAAGGGTTTGTTTCATTATGAGAACACCCAGATAATGTTGATTTCGCTCTAGACTCATTTGGAGAAAAACACAGATACAGGTATGACGCAGGAAAGAGAAGATGCTGTTTCCAGCAAAAGTGAAGGAAAAAAACTGAAGGGTGACCAATCACACTTCTTTTAATACAGGAGCAAACATGGATGTTGTTTCAAAGAGTAAGTAGAAAGTCAAGAGCACTGTGCATTTTCCTTTGTAAGCTGTAATTCGTCCAAGGAGACGGGGAACTCAGACAAGGCATCACCGGTTGCCTTCCTGGAGTGGATCGCTGATAAATTCAGGCAGATGAAACTACAATTGACACCTGGTAAAGGTTAAGGATGCTACACAGCGGGACAATGAAGGCCAACTGGTTATAAGGACTGGAATACCCTGCCCGCTTAACTATGGCTACTAAAGTGTAGTGGTTTTAGGTCCACAGTAAGCCCAGAGCTTCATAAGGATTTACGTTTACAAGAAGATCCTACGGCCTCACACTTTGAGAAACACAGGAGGGTTAGTGGTGGCAAAAGTTCTTTTTAGGTGGAAATGACAGGGACAGGTGGGCAGACAAGAGATGGAAGGAGAATATCAGGCCCATAGAATATATCAGCTGGTCAGCGATGAGCCAAGATGTGAGACTGCTGCCCAAGAAAGTAAGGATTTAACTGTTGCATTAGGAGCAGTACAGATTGGTTCTATCTAAGAGGGCACAATATACATATTCACTGTTTACAAGAGATTCAAGTCACCACAGAAAAGGGTAACAAAAACTCGAACAAATTGTGCTAGTATCATTAAGCTACAAGTTGTGCCCTAAAGAAGCATAGGGGTTTGCCACTGGAGTCTCGTTTTTAGTTCCTGTAAGTTAAGACTGATTGTGAGGGCAGGAATGTCATGATACTGAGGTTGCTAAATGTGATTGCTAATTATCTACTAAATGTATATTGCCTCAACCTAGACCTAGGCTTTTTCCCTACTTTCAATAAAAAAATGTCCCGGCAACAATCCACTGGCCAACGTGCAGGTGAAGGGGGCCACAGGCATAAAACTGTCGAGGGAAACATTTCATAACCTGCTGTTCTCTGTGCCTAGAGGGGGAGGTAGGGAGGGAAGATACTGACTAACAATGAATAGTCGAAGAAGGACCATGGAAACTGAAGGTTACATCAGTGAACCATAAAATTACCCCCCAAGTGCACATAGATTTAAGTGGTGATCCGACTTGTCTGGGAATGTCACTATGTTTGTCCTGGATAAACACCTAATGTTTAAGCTTTTTCAGCTCTCAGGTGTTCCTCCTCGAACATATTCTAAAGCTATATATAAAAACATATTTCCAGGCAAGTGGATCACCATATCAGAATACCGATGTAGGCTGACAAAACAAATTAACCTTTTGCATGCCATTAAAAAATGCAAAACCAACAGCAACGAGATGAAGTCCATTGTGATAATAACAGGCAATAAACTTTAGCTCAAGAGATATATGACTTTCGGAAGCAGTACAGGAGAAAAATAAATTAATCTTTAGGTGATAAAAGTGGATAGCTGACAAATATTGTTTTAAAGGGGGCATTAGAACATGAGGAACACAAATGTGATGCTTGCTTTACAATGTAACATCACTAAACAAAATAAAATAATGGACGGAGTGTTGAAACTTTTCAACAACTCACCCCCAGTCACAGATCTGGGTTTAAGCCATCATTTCGCAGTGGTTCCACTGAATGTTGGATGTATAATTCAATTCGGTAGTGACACCAAAAAATAGGAGATAAAGCCAAGTGTAAAGTAGATTATACTGAACAGAACACCATTAAATATACACCAGGGTCCACATGCTGGGCAAACAGAACCTCACAAGTGAGTCACATAATGTTAGGATACAGAAAAATGAAAAAACAAAATCCTCAGTGTGTGAGAATCTAAGGATCCACTCAGCCACATTGTATGTGCCAGCTTCAATAAATCACCTTTCTGGGGTTTGCCTTGAAGATGTACAGCACCTCAGAAATCAGAAAGGATGCAAAATAAATCATCTACTTTAATGAAAATATATATATTTTTTTTTTTAACATGCTGCCACTCCACCTCTGATTTCTGGCACTAAGTATGTGCTCCATTGTGCCATAAACTGGCAGAGCCCCATTTCTCCCTGGGAGGAGCCCTTGGTATACCGACCATGAGGACCCCACACTCATTTCACCAGTGATATCACAAACTTTGTCACAAACCTCACCATCAATGCCAGCACCTTCACCCTCTAGCAACTTTCACCTAGAAGATCGCACCAAACCCAAACTCTATGGCCTTTCTAGAAAACTTCAGAAACCTTGGCCTCACTCAGCACGTTATCAACCCCACTCACACCACCGGACAGATATAAGATCCAATTTTCCCCTCAATCTGTAACATCACAGTTGACAAGCCAGCAACTGTGACTTGGACAGACCACGCTCTCGTCAGTTTCAGCATACCCATTCCACAACATCACAAACCTACCAGCACCGGACCTGCCCGCTGCATGGTGGAGAAGCAGCTCAGACATAGAGTGGGCTTCCCCCCTCTCTGAGTAGTTGCATGAGCACGCCTGCGCTTTACTGAAAGCCATCATAAACCTCAACAACCAGGTCACAATGCATGTGCCGACACCCTGGCTCCCCTCGAGCACGAATCAATGGCAGGAGCCTCACCAAAGATCAGCTGGTACACAGAGGAATTCAGGATGACTTAACACCTCTACAAGACCCCCAACACAGAAGAATGTTCATTGCCCACATGACCGTAGAACCTAACTGGATGAAAGCCAACTGTCTCAAGCTCAACATTGACAAGACAAATGTAGGGATCTTCTGCAAGAACAGCTCACCAGAAGACTCGGGCTGGTGGCTGGCTGAAATCGGAACCTTACCCACACACAAAACCCACACCAGGAACCTCTGTATAATTATCAGCAGCAAAGTGGACATGACCACACAAGACAACGCTGTCTACTGCATTCTGCTTCCACACCCTGAAGATGCTGAGGAAAGTCTTCAAATGGCTCCAAAGGGACACCAGAAAAACCGTCACTCACGCCCTAGTAACCAGCAAGTTGGGCTATGAGAGCACCTTCTATGCCGGGATCACCAAGCAACTGACTAGAAGACTACAAGTCATACAGAACTTGGCAGCCAGACTCATTCTCAAACTCCCACACAGATCCCACATCACACCACACCACACCTCACGGAACTACACTGACTCCCAATACACGAATGCACTAATTTCAAACTCCTCACACACATTCAAGGTACTACCCAATTCAGGCCCCAACTACCTGGACAGTCACATCGGCTTCTACTAACCACCCAGACACCTCCTCTCTGTAAGGCTCCTACTCTGACACATCCCACACACACACAGAACCAGATCAGGAGGGCAGGCATCCTCTAACATCACTCCTAAAGGATGGAACGACCTCCCAGTCCACATTGGACCCTCTTCCTCTGTTCTTAAATTTAGCAAGAAGCTAATGACCTGACTTTTCAATGATCCAAAATATCATTGGCAGGACTAGGCAAATACACTTGCTCAGTGAAAGGATAACTTTGCAGGTGATAGTTCGATGTAAAAAAACATAACAAAAATAAAGCGATGAGGAAATGGCAATGCTTCTGGAGACTGTTGAGCCTCTCCCTGGGCTTTAGAATTGAGGAGAGTACAAGGTTACAACACAAGGCTGTTTTGTAGAAAGTTTGCGTTAGTTGTCTCAAGCCCAAATCTTATTCCAGGAAAAAGCGAAATAAAGTACAGATTACCAAATCAGAAATAATGCTAAGTGTATCCCAAATCTATACATTAGGAAACAAGCCCCTGACATGAACAGGATATTTGTGTCCATGTATGGAATTGCACTTGCAGATGATGAATACCTAAGGCTATGACAGCAACTTATATGTACACTTTTAAAGAGATCATAGAAGTAGGACCTATGAAGGAAGGTTCTTAATACACTTCTTTGAGATGAATCTTGCATGGTAACCACATGCC
This sequence comes from Pleurodeles waltl, assembly GCF_031143425.1. Taxonomy (NCBI): domain Eukaryota; kingdom Metazoa; phylum Chordata; class Amphibia; order Caudata; family Salamandridae; genus Pleurodeles; species Pleurodeles waltl. The sequence goes on from NC_090442.1 coordinate 197,625,740, forward strand.
ACCTGTTATTGCACTGCTGTCAAAGCGGTCTATACAGAAATTAAGCAATGACTTTGCAAAGCATGCAGACAACAGACAAAGTGTGTCTTAATAGGTAATTCTTTGCTGTTTCTACACCTTCTGTACCTGCAGCTGTTGGGAGTTGTCACTTAGGTTGTCCTCTCTGCGCCGTGCCTCCTCCAGCAACTGGGCATTCTTCTTTTTCTCTACTTGCTCTTTGTGCTTTAGATTGGCTACTTTTTTGTTCTGGTCTTTGATTTGCCTGTAAGCATGGGAGAGAAGGGAGAACATTTTATGTAACAGGTGTGGCAGGAAATTTACTGCTGTTTGCCCACGCTTATACATATTAAAAATTAAGACAACAGTGTGATTCATTTTGATAAACAATGTCAAAACTGATATTTCAAAGACAGATCGGGCTTTATGAGCTGGTGAAATTTACCTTTACAGTCATTACACGTTATCAAAACATAACATGCAGATTGAAACCCACTTACACTGCAGCGTCAGTTTATTCTAAAGTTCACAGCATTCATGGCATCCCATGCACTAAGGTAATTTGGGGCCAGATGTACGTAATTTGCGAGTCACAATTCATAATGCAGGATGGTGTCCCTGACACCATCTGCGACTCGCAAGGGGGTCGCAATTTGCGACCCCCTTGAGACTCGCAGCACTTACAGGGATGGTGGCCTGCTGGAGACAGCAGACCATCATGTCTGTGACTGCTTTTAAATAAAGCATTTTTTTTTTTTATTATTATTTTTTTTTTTTTAAATGCAGCCCGTTTTCCTTAAAGGAAAACGATTTGCATTACAAAACTAAAAAATGAAACGTTTTCCTTTCATTTTCTCTGAAAAAATGTTTTCTATGCCATTCACAAAGGGGAAGGGGTCCCCTAGGGACCCCTTCCCTTTTGCGAATGGGTTACCACCAGTGTGACACCGGTGGTAAGTACGATTGCTTTGCGACCGCGTTCGCAGTCACAAAGCAATGCAGCATTGCGCTGCGACTCGCAATTAGGAAGGGGAACACCCCTTCCTAATTGCGACTCGCAGTCCTGATTTGCGAGTCGGTAACCAGGTTACCGACTCGCAAAACGGGGATTGGGCATCGCAATGTGCTTTTTGCACGTTGCAAACAGCGAAATTCGCTGTTTGCAGCGTGCAAGAAGTTTGCTACATCTGTCCCTTGGTTTCTGGTATGTGCCATATCAAGATATATAAACAACTTGAGAATTGCTTTCAAACAGCCATGTTATTGGTTTCTCAAAATAACATGGCTATCACATCAAGTTTCCCCCTGCATCCATGTTGGGGGGGCAATGCCATTTCTATCCTATCACTAAATTGAAGGGACACATAGTCTTTGTTGATGACAACACACTCACCTAAAATCATCCTCAGATTTAATTTAACACAAATATGGAACGGTTTGTGCATTCAATGGTGTGCTGAATGGATTTGTTTAGCTTAATGGAACTAAAAAGATTTAAATTATACAATCACAATCCACAAGGTCTATAGCTTCTCCAATTATTTTTGATTTTTGAGGACCAGCCTCGTCTTTCAAATAGGAAAGAGAATGGGCGCTATTCAGGTTTGGTGCAAGAATTTTTAGCATTTCAGGCCCACCCGCATCCCAGGGATCACAACTTCCCTGGGGCAAAAGGTTGTCAAATATATGCGGGGGCCCACGCGGCCCCCCAAAGCCCTGGGGACCCCCACCTCCCAGGGGCTCAACTAACAATGTAGGGGGTCCATTACAACCCCCCCACCCCAGGGACCAGCATTTCCCCAAGGCAAATGTATTTAAATCAAAGCAGGGGACCCGTTCCACCCCATAACTCCAGGGGCAGTCACCTCCCCGGGGCAAATGTAATAAAATGAATATTGGAGGCCCACTCAGTCTCCCCGCAGCCCCAGGGACGACCACCACCTCCTCAGGCCTCCAATTCCTTAATATAGGGGTCCGTTGCGGACCCCCTGCTCTGAGGACCACACCTCACCAGGACAAATGTATTTCAATTAATGCATGGGACCTGCGCTGCACTCCTGCAGCCCCGGGGACCACCAGCTCCTCAGGGCAAAAGTAATAAAATGAATACAGTTGGGCCCGCGCAGCACCACCCCCCGCCCCACCCCGCCCCCTCAGCAGCCCTGGTGACCATCACCTCCTCAGGGCTCCAATACATTACTCTAAGGGGGTCCATCATGGTCCCCACCGGGGACTATCACCTCCTCAGGGCAAAACTGAATGATGGAGGGGCCATGTGGAGCCATATATGGCCCTGGGGACCGCCACCCTCCAGGGCCGGCTCCTGGTACCTCCCGAGGTGCCCACCCTTTGGGAGGTAGCTGTTTGATTTTGCTTGGCAGGAGCCGATAGCTCCCACCAAGCAAAAGCAAACATAACTTTCAAGAACCGGGAACTGCCTCCTTGCGGGACAATGCCAGCTCCTGCAAGGAGACTGCTGTCCACTGGGGCCTTGAGGATCATCCCTGGTCACCATAGACTTGTAAAGGTGCCCTTGGCACCCTTGCATATATGTCCGGGCACCGAGGATGGGGCCCCGGCATCCAAATTAGCCTAGGGATGGGGGAAGCATTGCCCCCTGCCCCCCCTTCCCTTTGGAAAAAACGATTTAGCCAAGGGGAGGTGGTGGTCCCTAGAGGGTCCTTGTGCCTCCCCCTCCTTATAGATATTTTTAAAAGTAGCCATGGTGAGGTAGTGGGGCCTGGGGGGGGGGGGGGGGATCTGCGCGGTCCACCCAAAAACTTATAAAATGTAGCCCCAGGGAGGTGGTGGTCCCCAGGGGGGTTCCGTGCACCCCCCACATATATTCTTTAAATGTTGTCCCAGGGAGATGGTGGTTCCCGAGGGGCCTATGCAGCCCCCACTAAATTTATACAGTTAATATTGGCCCCTTTAAGCTCCAAACCCCTTTAGCTGTCCGTGGCATGGGGTTTGGAGCTTAAACAGGGTTGACAGTAGGGCTTGATGGGGTTGGGTGGTTATGAAGGCCATGTGTGGCGGTGGTTGGATTAACATATACTAATTAAAATTACTTTATGTAAAAAAAAAAAAAACATAGAAATTCACAAAAAAAAAAATAAAGGTTATAGGGACGTTCTAGTTAGGCTCACATTTTAAACATACAAAACCATAGAAATTCAGCAGGTATAGACTGAGTTATTTCAAGTAACTGTAACTCGTGCCCTAAGGTAACTATAACACACGCCCTCGCAATGTATTGCTAATTACCCCACACATTGCAACACTCATGACATCTTTGATAACATCATTAATAATATCAATGCAATACTTGCAGTAACATTTTTGAGGAGAAAACTGTGCATGGGAGGGGCGCGAGTTTTAGTTACCTTAGGGCACACGTTAGAGATACTTGAAATAACATTTTTTTTCAGATCTTTTTATTGAACATAATGAGGTTCTGCAGAATAGTCGGCCACAAAAGTGGTCGGGCATGTACATACATATATATTTACTTATACAGTAAAATAATAAAATAAACATGGGAATACAGTGTGGTAGTGTATCAGAAGAACTGCGCCACATCAGTAGCAATCGCTGTGGTTATGTTTCGTGTGGGGTGTTAAGCTTTAAGCCTTCTTTAATTAAGGGACATATAGATGCGTTTATATATGTACACCTGTCTTCATACCTTGGGTTCTCATTGGTCCCTTATTTTGCATCACTAACCATGGTGTTGAAATTTGTCAGTCGGGGTATGCCCCGGTGTTGGCCTGGTCGACACCCTTTACCCGGGAGCAATGTCATAAATAGTGATCCGCGTACACAGCGGCTTCTTCTGCCCTTTACGACGTAGTAAGCAAGATATGTGAGTGAGTTCTATCAGGGTACACAAAACATGAGAATAGGAGGGAGTCATTTGACTGCCCAATACAATGTGGTGTATACGCAATTCAAGGTGGGTGGGTGTCATTTTTGGCCTCCATGGTAACAATAAAGGCGTCCCAAATTTCAGACCCTCCCTGGGCTAATCCCCGGTATTGTAGCTGACGTAGTGTGTGCACTTCTGCGTAAGAGCATTGTATCAGGTCGCGCAACCAGTTGCTGTATCCCGGAGTATCTGGATCCTTCCAGTGAGTCGCTATTAAGCGTTTAAACACTATGAAGGCCAAATCAATAAACCTGTATAACTGCTTATCCCCTTTGGTGCACCGGCGCAGGCCTAGTAGGCATGATTCTGGTTCCATATGTAGCGTATAATCTGCAATATCGGCTATGGTGTCCGTAATGGGTTGCCATGATTTGACCAGTTGGGGACACGCCCATACCATGTGATAAAAATCTGGGTCTGAACCTGGGTACATTCGTTTTATGTGAGCTGGGGACTAACAGGCGTGATGTACGTAATCGAACTGAGTGTATCGAAGTCTGGTATTGCGAGAGACATTTTTGATAGCGGATAATGCCGCCGTCCAGGCATTGTGGGACAAGGGAGAAGGAAGCACCTCATCCCATCTGGCTTTGGCTCGCATAGGTTCGGGGTATACCTGATCTAATAATATCGAGTATAATCTGGAAACTGTGCCCCTTGTGTTTCCAATCGATAGAATCAATGTGAGCAATTGTGATTCTTGTGGTTCAGCGCTACCCTGTTCTCACGTGGCTCCCAACAAGTGTTTGACCGCGCAGTATGTGATGAAGGTGCCGGCATGAATCTCCACTGTTGTCATGAGCTCGTCGAAGGACCTTAGTGTAGAGTCCCCATAAAGCTCACCTGAATTTGCTAGGCCCACTTCGCGCCATAGAGACGCGTCGTGATGCTTTATTAGAGTTTGGGCCCTAGGCAACTGAGTCCATGGGAGAATATGGCTTTGGGGCGCCCCTACCGTGGACATATCGCTGCCAGCACAACTTTGCAGCTACTAGTAAAACGGAGCCATGTGGTGGACGGTGTGAACTGTCTAGCAGCCAACTGAGCACCGGGAGCAGTGCCAGCATCTCGATTATCGCTGTACGCTCCGCTGAAGGGGTTTCACCAAGCCATAAGGCCGGCCATTGTAATTTGTCCGCTGCATAATACAATTCGAAATTAGGCATGCCCAGTCCACCCTTCAACTGAGGGTATTGCGTTATAGACAGCGCCACTCTGCATCTGTCCCTGCCCCATAATAAATCTGTCATTATGGAGTATAAGGTCTTGAAAAAAAGAGGGAAGCAGGGTAATCGGAAGTGCTGTAAAATAATATAAAAATCTCGGGAGGATGAGCATTTTTGTGATAGCTATCCGCCCCATAGGTGACAGAGGGAGAGCCACCCAGAATGGTAAAGAACCTCGCACTGAGCGAAGAACCCTATCTATGTTGCCCTCTCTGAGGTCCTCCATAGAATGATAGATCTGTATGCCCAAATACTTAAAAGTGGTATGGCACCACTGTAGCTGATAATTTAGAAGAGCCGAGTGGAGCTCCGATGGTACAAGGAAGAGAGGAAAAATGCAAGATTTAGATCAGTTGACCCGTAGGCCAGATATGGTTGCAAAAGTGTCGAGTGCTTCCATTACCCTGACCATGGAAGTAGTATGATCACGCAAATATATCAAAGCGTCATCCGCATACAGAGAAATAATATCCGGGAGCTTGCCGCCAGCGGTTCCATGGCGATTGCAAAGAGTAGAGGAGATAGCGGACACCCTTGTCTGGTGCCTCTACATATTGGGAAGGACTCAGAGATAACATGCCCCGTTTTCACGCGGGCCATGGGTTAGCATACAACGTCGTAATCCATTGAATGTATGCAGCCCCAAACCCCATCGCTTCTAACGTGCCAATAAGAAAGTCCCGGCTCAGCGTACCAAACGCCTTTTCTATATCCAGGGACAAGGCCACCGCATTGGTAGGGGACTCCGATTTGGCACTGTGTATTATACGAAGTAATCTTCTAATATTGAGGAAGGTGTTTCTGCCAGGTATAAACCCCGATTGATCCTTATGGATCAGATGCAGCAAAAACGGAAGGAGTCTGCTGGCTAAAAATTTTCCCAACAACTTACAGTCGGTGTTAAGCAAGGAGAGGGGGGCGATATGATCGGACGTCCAGGGGATCGCGGCCAGGCTTTGGGAGTACGACTACTGTATAAGAGCCTCATTCATCGGGTCAGGTAATTGCGCCCTGTCATATGCCTCATTAAACACCTGAAGCAGTGGCTGTAGGAGATAAGTAGTTTGAGATGTCAGATATTCCACTGGTAGGCCGTCTGAACCCGGTTCCTTGTTGCGGGCCATCTGTGATAGCGCTAAGCGGATTTCCTCTGTGCTAATTGGACCATCTAACTCATCAGCCTGCTCAGGCTATAAGCGTCTCCGAGGAGCGGACACTGAAAAATCAGCCATCTGCGTTGCAGGTGGAGGAGGACTGGACGAGTACGGGGCCCAATAGTAATTGTAAAAGGCTTCATTGATTTCTACCTGTGAATTTACCATCCGCCCTGAACCCAACTAGATTGCTCCTATAAGTGAGGGTTGAGAGGCTTGGCAGACTGGCCAGGCCAGTAAACGTCCTGCTCTAACTCCCTCTGCATATTTACGTGTCATATAATGTCTATAATCATGTTTGCTCAGTCTAGTATCCGCTTCCCTGTAACTCGCCCTCAGTGATTGTAGCTCCTCTACTGTCATCTCATTGCCCGCCACTGCGACTCCAGATCCGAAATCTCCCTTATCAACACCTGCCTAACCCCCAACGAGGCAGCCATACAGTGGCCTCGCACCACCACTTTGTGGGTGTTCCATTCAATTGCACGGCAAGACGTGGTGTTATCATTTATAGAGAAGTAGGTGGATAGACACTGGGCAAGTTCAGCACAAAAGAGGGGGGTTCGACAGTGCTTCTACCTGCATGCACCACGTAGGGATCCGTGTGCGCGGCTTTCCCCAACCCAGTATCACCCGAAGAGGGCTATGATCTCATATAGTGCGAACCAGGTAGTCTGACGCATGGATTTTGTGTATTACAGTCGGCGATGTGAGGATCATGTCTATCCTGGTATGGAGAGCGTGGATGGGGGAGTAAAAGGAATATTCGCACTGGGTCGGACGTCGTAGTCGCCAAACATCACACAGGCAGTTTGTCGACTTCCAAGCAGTCAGCTTGCGTGAATTACGACTGCTCGGGGCAGTCGGGAGTGGTGGGAAGGACCTATCTATATGGACGTCCATGACACAGTTAAAGTCCCCACCCCAGATGCTATCTACTGTTGGATCACGTAACAGACCCGTTGATAATGTGTGTAGAAAACCAGGCTGATTAATGTTGGGAGCATACAGCGCTACTAGTGCCAGGGGTGTACCATCCAGGCTTCCCTCCACTACTACATATCTGCCATCAGGATCAGTCCGCGTGCAGGCAACCACATAGGGTACCCCCGGAGCGATACAGATCGCTACCCCACGGGCAAAGGATGAGGATACTGTGCCCAACAGTTGCCCCCACCAATTTGTCCGAGTTTTATCCACGGTGGCGTCTGACAAGTGTGTTTCCTGGAGCATGGCAAAATGTATCTGGTGACGTTTCAAGTAGGCATTTATGCGCTGCCGCCTGCATGGATTCGCCATCTCCCTTCCATTCCATGTAAGCACGTTATATCTTGGAGTATGCAATTGACCTTGCACAGTCATGGGAGTACGGGAAGGAAGAATGGTGGGGAAGCGCAACGATCCCATACCATGACGACCATGAGGAGTACCTGGATAATCCTACCCCAGACACGCTTGCCCCTAAGAGGCCAAAACATACTCGTCACCCTCCAGGATAAGTGTATTGTGTGGCATTGATGTAATAGTCCCATGTAAAAACAAAGGGAGAACCCCATTGAAGAAAAACAAAAGAAGCAACAAAACTGATAAACAATAGCACTAAGTGTGCAAAAAACAAACAATTCCTGCAAGCAGGTATAGGTCAAACAGGTCCATATGGAACGGGCGTGGATGGTGTAGGTCAGCTTTAGAAGTGCCCATTCCCAGCCCAGCAGATGGACTTACTAAACCCACCTCACAGCGTGCCAGCAAGGGAGGCCCCAGATCATGTGCTACTCCCCGCGCTCCATATCCCAGTCCGATCTCCAGTGGTAGCTTCGGCCAGCCACGCGGACGCCTCAAGTGCTCAGTACATAGACAGTCAGCATTTCTAGATATGAATCAAATGTCATCTGCCTACCGCGGGGTGAGAAGCGGACCCAGGAGGGAGTCTGCAGAGTCAGAATGGGTTTCAAGCTCCGGTTCAGTGTCACCTTGTTCTAATGTCTCCACTGGAGGGTCGGCCACAAATCGCGTCGTCTCACGTAGTAGCCGAGACCGCTCCTCCGCCACCTGTTCCACAGTTGGTTTGATCCTTGAGCGCGGTCAGCGTTTGCGTTTCTCTTTGGGGGACGACCAACCCACCTCCGAGTTTTCCAGGCGTGCAGATCGGGCAAGACCCTTGGCGTGGAGCCAGGTCCATGCATCATCTGGAGAGGTGAAGATATGCACCTTGGGCCCGTCTTGTACACGTAGTTTGGCGGGAACAAGAGCGCATATCTGAAGTTGTGTTCACGAAGGCGCTCTTTTACCTGGTAGAAGTAACCACGTTTTTTCTGGACTTCCGCAGTGAAGTCTGGATAAGCTGTGATTGATGCATTCTCGAAGTGCTGCGGAGCCAACTTGTGAAACATTTGAAGTATGTGGTCTCTGTCCCGATAATTAAGTAACCCGGCTATTATGGGGCGAGGATGCGCTCCCGGCGGTAGTGGTCTGCCCAGGACTCTGTGAGTGCGTTTAATCGAAAATAATTTGGGGATTTTGTCCCATAATACAGTCTCTGCCAGCCATTTTTCTATAAATAGTTCAGCACAGGGGCCCTCTGCTCTCTCAGGGAACCCCACCAGGCGGATATTGTTCCGTCTAGATCTACCTTCGGCATTAACAGCTCCTCACTTCAGTCCGTCCACCTCTGATAACAAACGTAGTACCTTTTCTTGTAGCGCTCGGACCGTTGGGGCCAGTCCAACCAGGTCCTTCTCTGCCCCCGAGACCCGGTCTGCCAGTGCGCGTTGGTCGGCCCTGAGTAGCCTGACATCCGCCACTACTTCCCCAATCTTTGATTCCAGGGTGGTTTTGGTTTCCACAATGGCCTGCAACACTCTCTCAAACTGCGAAGTATGGTTGAGCAAAGGGAGATCCATCTGTCGCAATGCCTGGACAGTCGTATCCAGCTCCTTAGATGGGGCGTCTGGGGCATCCATAGCCCCGAGGGTGCTTTCGCCATTTTTGACTTGCCCATTTGGTCCCCACAGCAGTGAAAGAGGCCGCCAGGTGATAACCTTCTGATTAAAACCACCCAGATTGCGTCCCTGTAGATCAATGATGTGGGAAAGAGATCATCCGGTACTCCACTTTTTTTAACTGCTCGCCCACAACTGCAGCAGGTTTCCGCATCCATATATTTACATGTTATCCCACTTGGCAACCGCTCAGCATATGACGGCAAGTACAGACCACAGGATGTAGAGTTCAGCTGTCCCTGCAGGGGTGAGAGGTGGTGCCCAGCACTCCTTCTGGTGCTCCTGGGGTTGGATGCAAACTTTGTCCGTAGTAGGGACAGATGTAGGGTCAGGTAGCACAGGGGCCCGGGGCCACACTCATTCAGGCCATAGACCCAGCCCCTACACAGGCTTTATCTGATCCTGTGACTTATGGTGCGTTTCAGTAGTGCGGCGCCTCCGTATTATTCGCTCCCACCTTGGATCATGTGTTTGGGGGCCCACGCAAGGGACCGCACATAGCTGCGGGCCCCCAGGGCCAGTGGCGTCAGGGCGGCGCAGCCCGATGCGTGCCACCGACCAGCCGCTCGCAGCGCACAGAACCTCTTCATGGCCGCACGCGGCCCGTTCAACCCCGTCCACGGCCCAGATCGGATCCCAGGGCTACTGCAGACAATCCGAGCGGTGTGAGGCAACCGGAGTCCGCCCTCGGCCTCCGCTCCAACAGGTAGGCACCTCCGCTTACGACGGCCCGGGGCCGCACCTCAGGCCCCACTCCGTCTGGCCCGATTTGGGCCAAGCGCCCTTCCGCTCGGCCTAACGGAGCCTCTGCGCGGTCGATCACAGTCGAGGCACCCCCAGCGGCACCAGGTCGGCGGGGAGACATGCGATCCACCGACATGGATCGGGATTGCTTATTTAGCAGGAGATTTTGTACAACCGGGATTGGAGCTGTAGATTATGCTGCCGCTACGGTCGCCTTCTTGGCCAGGCCCCCAACTAACATATATATATATATATGTCAAAACAAATCCCTTTCAGGGTTAGAGTGACGCATAAATTATGCAAAAAAGAATAGAGAAATCTGGGTAGTTCCCAAGTTTAGGTGTAGAGCAGCTCTAGTAAGGAGCACCCTCCAACACCAGCAACACTCTAGATTTGCTCACCTCAAATGTCTGTTTATCTAGCAAAGTTTTTAAGCATAAGATCAGCACAGTGCTATCCACGCCGAGCTAGATAGTGACAAAGTCTTTTGCCATTTGTACAGCAAAGTCTTTAAGCATAGGTTTGACACAGTGTCAACCTTGCCAAGCTGTAAAATGACAAAAGCCATTTACCACTCCAGGCACAGTATTACAGCTTTGGACTGGTAAAATACCGTCCAAGCCAACCTGAAATGAGCAAAAGCTTGTCAAAGAGGTTTAGCTTTGTCCAAATAACTATGGCGATTAATGTTCCTTTTGAAGAGATAAAGTACTTTTGTCTGGTGGAAGTTTGGACTCATTGTAAGGTAGTGCAGAGGGTTAATGTGCCTGCCATAAAGAATGTTTACTAGGCAAATCACAAAGTGCATGTAATGCAAAAAAAAAAGTCAAAATAACTGGTGATTTATGTCCTTTTTGGCGAGAGAACATACTTTTGTCTAATGGAAGCTTGGACTCATTATAAGGTAGCACAGAGGGTTAATGTGCCTGCTGCAAAGAACGTGTGCTAGCCACATCACAAAGTGCCCATAATGTAAAAATGTCAAAATAACTCTGGCGATTTATGTTTCTGGAGAGAGAATGTACTTTTGTCCAGTGGAAGCTTGGACCTATCATAAGGTAGCAGAGAGGGCTGATGTGCCTGCTGCAAAGGACATGTACTAAGCAGATCAGAGTGCATTTAATGTAAAAACGATACCGCTGATCGAGTTTGTGCTTTGAGCGCTGTAAGCACCATGGCAGCCACGTAGCACAGACAAAAGAAAACAGTAGTTAGCCCACGCTGAAGTATACCAGCAATCATGCAATTATCCCTGTAACAAGGTCGGTGTCCAAGGCAGTAACCAAACTGCCCCAAGGCAGGACAAATGTAAAGCATTTACTAATGACATCAAGTCATTTTTAAAAGGGAAGCCCACGAACAAATGAAAGTGATGGCCGTGAGGTGGCCATGGTTAAAAGCCCACAATACTTACAACAAGTCAAACACTTGCGCGCTCAACGTAAAAAACAGCCTTGGTGCTGGGTGGGTTGTGGAGGCAATGATTAGCACAGAAAGCAGAAATCTGCAGTAGAGGCAGAATCAATATAGGCATAAGTAAATTGTGCACTTAGTATAACGTTAGAAAATGACGTCAAAGCCTAGACGGTGAGGGCGTAATGACAACTGGTCAGTCTGGGGTGCCTGACTGGCAATAATGACAGCTGGTATGCTAAAGTAACTGAACTATCAACCATGTGCATGATCTCGCATACCTCTAACTAATGACTGCAATTAAACCCCTATTAATTAATTTAGTTCACCATAAAGAAACTGAAATGACTGCATGGAATGTTTGTGTAGGAAAGTATCCCTCTTTCTTGGCATGGTTACCCCCTTTTTCTGCCTGTCAGTGTGTTTGACTGTGTTCACTGGGATCCTGCTAACCGGGATACCAGTGATTATGCTCTCTCTCCCAAAACTCTGTATTTCACCCACAATTGGCACATTGGTGCCCCATTATAAGTCCCTAGTATATGGTACCCAGGGCATTGGGGTTCCAGGGGATCCCTATGGGCTGCAGCATATATTTTGTCAACGAAACTGGACAAGGGAAAGGGGAGTGACCATTACCCAGTCCATCACCACCCCAGGGGTGGTGCTCAGGGCTACTCCAAAGAGTCCCCGGGTTTTGCCATCTTGAATTCAAGGCTGGCCAGGAACTCTGGGAGCATCTGAGTGGCCGGTGCCAGCAGGTGACGTCCGAGCCCCCTCCGGATAGGTGGCCACCCAGCTAGGTGACCAACCCCCTTTTCAGGGCTATTTAGGGTCTCTCCTTTGGGTGGTTCCTCAGATTCGGATGCAAGACTCCAGCAGGAATCCTTTGCACCTTCTACTTCGACTTCTGGATGAAGAAACTGCATCTGGACTCTTCAGGACCCTACAAGCTGCAACAAAGAAGCAAGACGCCTTCTGCAAGACTGTTTGTCTGGCTCCTTCCAGCAACTGTAATATTTCCCTGGTCGTGCATCCTCTGAGAACAGTCAGTCTTCAGTCTGCAGCAGAAGAGAGAAGGAATCTCCCTTGGAGTGAAGGAGTCACTCCCCTGCTTCTGCAAGCACCAACTGCGACGACGACCAGCTGCGTGGACCCACTCTCCTGCCGAGTTGCGTAGATCCTGCACCACGGGTGGTGCTAGTTGCGTGGATCCTGCATCACGGGTGGTGGACTGAAGTGGTCCCGACGGTCTTCTCTTCCAACTATCCAACTTGGCTGAAGTTAAGCCCCTGCCTACCCATGCAGGACAGTGCACTGCGTTCTTTGCAGCTTCCAAGGCTTATTGGCATCCTTCCTCTAAGATCTTCACGCAACTTGAAGCTCCAGCCCCCAGCACTCCTTCCTGCGAAGCCCCGCTCCCTGAGTGGTTCTCCAGCAGCGTGGGAGCCTTTTTCGTGGTGCTGCGTGGGCCTCTATCGACTTTCCTGTCCCCAGTCTGTGGGACTCCTGTGGGCGTTGTCTAGTCTTCTGTGGGCTCTCTGTGCAGCTGAGGGCCCTCTCTGACTCCCTCTCCTGGGTAGAGTCCACCTGGTCCCCAGCAGCACCATTTTCTGCTAAACGCGAGCTTTGCGTGTGACAAGGCTTGATGGCAGACCCAGACAACGCAAACCCAACTGCAATCCTCAATCCAGCGTGGGATATCACCTGCACCCTCCAGGAACCCAACTTCGTCTTCTTGGATGCAGTGCGGACTCTTCTTCACCGGTGGTTCACTTCTTGCACCTTCATCCTGGTGGGTAGGGGCTCCTGGCCTTCCTGGGCTCTTCCGTGCTTCTTGGACTTGGTGCCCTTTTTCCACAGGTCCTCTGGTCCAGGAATACACTGTTGGTGTTTTGAAGTCTCTTCTGGGTTTTGCAATATTCTTCTTTACTTCTCTGTGTGTTCTCTGGGAAACTTACTGTGATTTACTCCTGTTTTCCTGGTCGCTGGGGTGGGTTGGGGTACTTACCTCTGGGTTTTCCTATTACTCCCAACTCCCTGCTTACACACTACACTTGCCTAGGTGGGGGACAGACTTCTGCATTCCACTTTCTTAGTATATGGTTTGTGCTCCCCATAGGCCCATTTCTTCCTATTGTGATTTTCACTAATTGCACTGTTTTCTAACTATTTCTATGCCTATTTCTGCAAACTAGGTTAGATAATTTGTGTATTACTTACCTCCTAAAGGAGTATAGTCTCTATGGTATTTTTGGTATTTGTGTCACAAAAATAAAGTACCTTTATTTTTGGAATACGGAGTGTTTTCTTTCCTGTGTATAAGTACTAAGAGTGACTTCAGTGGTATTGCATAAGCTTTGCATGTCTCCTAGATAAGCCTTGGCTGCTCACCCACAGCTACCGTTAGAGAGCCTGGCTTCTACACATTAACTACACTACACTAATAAGGGATACCTGGCATAAGGTGTAAGTACCAAAGGTACCCAACATACACCAGGCCAGCCTCCTACAGGTTGCGTGAGCGCATATTAGAAATTGGGTTTCTAGTTGGCAGTGGTTTGCACTCTGTCCCAGTAGGGACCTGTTGTAATCAATGAAGGATGCTCGTAGGTTATAAAAGAAGTAGGTTTAGTAGCTTAGTTGTAGGTAACAGATAAAGCCCCACCAGGAGCAGCATCCTGCCGCTCAGCCCTTCTCACGCCAACTCTACACATCGAAGTACAAACACTGTCAACATTCCAACCGTACAATGACCTCATTCACTGGCTGAGCAGCATGGAACATCAAGGTAGTGGGGAGAATGCATAAGATAGAAAGAGGCCACAAAACAACCCTCAGTCTAGTCAGGGAAAGGGAGTCACACAGCTAAGATAACCCCTGCTTACCCCCTTGGGTAGGTTGGCACGAGCAGTCAGGCTTATCTCAAAGGCAAAGTGTAAAGTATTTGTACACACACACACACACAAAAACTAGCACAGTGAAAACACCACAAAAGTACTCAACACCAGTTTAGAAAAATAACCAATATTTATCTGAGTAAAACAAGACCAAAATGAGAAAAATGCAACATACACAAGCGAAGATACGAATTGTTAAAGATTAAATCTCAGTAAAGCAATTAGAAACACAATAGCTCCAACTGGGGCTATCACGACGTCTTGATGGAGTCATTCCCAACAGTCCGACACCACCCGTGAGGGAGTGCGGGACGGTCACTGAGACACACGGACCCCAGGCGCAGTACCTTTGAAAACAATGAAACAAAGACATTGCGCAGAGTCAGGGAGGTGAGGCGTTGCTGGAGCCCATGTGGCATCGGTTCCTCACTGCTATCGGGGAGGTGAGGCATCAGTTCTTTACGGTTGCAGGGCAGGTGATGTGGTGTCGGTGATAAGGTGTTGGTTCCTTATGACCTGGCAGAGTTGCTGAATTCAACAGGTCAAGACGTGAGGCGTAGACTTTGTGGTGTGGCGCTCACACCACAGGAGCTGCAACAGAGTCAGCGTCGGTGCCCCACATGTCAGGGACACAGCACTCAAGACTCACGATGTGGCGCAACTTCAGAGGCACTGTGGCGGTATCGAGCCTACAGCATCGGTCATGGTTGTTGCACTCAGTGAAACGGCTCCAGTGCAGGCAGCGGTGCGGCGTCAGTGCCTGTTTCTTCTGGCCTACACCAGAACTCACTCCCAAAGGCCCAGGAACTAGATTTGACACCACTTGACAAGTCAGGGCTCTCAGAAAGAGAACCTAGGTGCTGGCAGATGAAGTCTTTGATGTCCCCGAGACTTCTAAGAGGAGGCAAGCTCAGTTCAAGCCCTTGAAGATCCTTGGAAAGCAGGATGTAGAAAGCAAAGTCCAGTCATTTCACTCCCAGGACAGAAGCAGCAGGCCAGCACAGCAAAGCAACAGGCATAGTGGCAGGCCCGGCTACAGAATCCAGCTCTTCTTCCTGGCAAAGTGCCCTCAGTCCAGAAGGATTCTAAAGTTGTGGTTTCAGAGGTCTAACACTTATACTCATGTCTGCCTTTGAAGTAGGCAGACTTCAAAGGAAAGTCTTTGAAGTGCACAAGACCCTGCCTTTCCTGCCCTGGCCCCAGACACATTCCAGGGGATTGGAGACTACATTGTGTAAGGACAGGCACAGCCCTTTTCAGGTGCAACGGTCAGCTCCTACCACCATTTTAGCTCAGGAAGACCCCATCAGGATATGTAGGGGACACCTCAGCTCCCTTTATGAGACTGTCTAGTGTGAATTCACAACTGTCATTCTGACCCAGACGTGCATTCCACAGACATGCAAAGGCACAGAATGGTTAAGCAAGAAAATGCCCACTTTCTAAAAGTGGCATTTTTGAACACGCTATTTAAAAAACAACTTCACCAAAAGATTTATTTTTAAATTGAGAGTTCAGAGACCCCAAAACTCCAAATCTCTATCTGCTCCAAATGGGACATTACACTTAAAAGATATTCCAAGCCAATCCCCATGTTAGCCTATAGGAAAGATAGGTCTTGCAATAGTGAAAACCAAATTAAGCAGCATTTCATTATCAAGACATGTAAAACACACTAGTACATCTTCTACCTTTTAAATACAATGCACCCTGCCCATGGGGCTGCCTTGAGACTATTTTAGGTGCGACTTAAAAGGGAAGGTTTGAGCATGGCAAGTAGGTGCAACATGCCAGGTTGAATTGGCAATTAAAACTGCACACACAGACACTGGAGTGGGAGGTCTGAGACATGGTTACAGGGCTACTCCTGTAGGTGGCAAAATCAGTGCTGCAGGACCACTAGTAGCATTTGATTTAAAGGCCCTGGGCACACATGGTGCACTCTAAATACGCACTTACTAGCAAATCAAATATGCCAATCATGGATAAACCAATCACCAATACAATTTAGACAGAGAGCACCTGCACTTTAGCACAGGTCAGCAGTAGCAAAGTGCCCACAGTCCTAAAGCCAGCAAAAACGAAACTCAGAACAGGATCAACACAGGAGGTCAGGTGCCAAAGAGCCAGGGGAACCACAACAAAAGCTGATAGGTCTAACAGTGCACAAGACAAATCCCAATACCACTAGACTAACTACTAACCTTGGGTCCTGGGAAAGAGTGCTGTTTGGCGTAAATCGCTTCAAAGCCTTGTCTGGGGTAGAGTGAGTGCTATATAATTGCAATTACTAAATATCCTATTTTCATCTTGGAAAAACAAACATGGTTCCCTAAAATAAAAACTCATAATTTTCATTAAAAACACGATATGTGCCCTCAAAAACCATCTTTGCATTTTAGGCAGGGGCATCTCCTTCTTTAGAGTCAAGGAGAAATACCCCGCCAACTCAAATGCCCCCAAAAGCCCCAGAGATAAAAAAATAAAATGTTAATAAAGTTACTTCTAATTCAGCCTGCTTTCCCAGAAAGTGGGGTTACTTTATTACCACTTTATTCATTCACCCATACCGAACCGACCATCAGCAGAATGGAGGAGGATGGGCTGCCTGGGCACTTAGTCTTGCGACGGCCAGCCAGACATATGCACTTTGAAACCTCTCCAACCCACCTGTCCTAAGGCAGCGGAGTTATAGCAAGCACAGGCCTCCAATGCCCTCTGGAGCGCTGAGAGAGGCCACTCCCTCCAATCCTGGTACTTCTATCATGCAGGTTAACAGCATGAGAGCAGAGCCAGGATTAGCGAAGAGAGTTGGCTGGGGCCCGCGCTGAACACCGGAATGCAGCGAGGAGGAGGACGTGCAGTGAAGAGGAGGACGTGTCACGCATGTGAGGTAAGAGGATTTTTATTATATTTGCGACGCGAAAGTGCATGCAACCCCACACGACCCATTTGCCCGCCCCACCACTCTCCGTAGATGCCAACAACCACTGGTTTTAAGTAAATACGTGTTTGGTGCCTATATATAACTTACTAGTTTTCTCAAGTGCTCACATTTACTAGTGGCACATATGAAGAGATTCTGTTTCACACACAGCACCATTTAAAGCTTTGGATGCCCACGATATGCTAAGAATGACAACAACCCTAGCACAGCTAGTATAGCGAGGGGTGGCATTGTACCATGTTTGCTCAATAGAGAACATCAATTACCTTTATTCAATGGTCAGGATTACACTAGGGGTTGGAGCCTTTATATCCCATTATGCCACACAGTGATAATTAATATCACCAGACCAGGTGCTTTGTAAAAGGATCTGCACCATTGTGCCGGGGATACCCCCATATGCCAATAATGACCACCAATATTCCAAGGTGAGAGTTTTTCATTTAAAACGTTCCGTTTTCTCTACTTAACTTCTGTCGGTTGTTTGAACAGGTTTCTCGCTGCTGTTTTGTTCTTTCCCTCAGCTATTAGCACCACTCGACTCCAGCCACCTGCACAGACATAATCTAGAAACTGGCCGGCGGGGTCATCTATACAGGTCCACGCAGCGCGCAATGTGGAGGATGATGGGAATTAGGCGGATTTCGGAGGTGTGGTGGTGGGTAGCTGCGCAGCCTGACGTGTGTACCACTGGCACGGCCATTGCTTGGCTTTAATGTGAATGCCCTCGCAGTGACCCCGGGGGCGTAATAAAAAGGCAAGCACCAGCTCCATACAATGCAATGTCTGCGTATTTTTAACCAAACGGCCAAGGGCCGATGTTCTAACTCAGCCTGCTTTCCCAGAAAGTGGGGACAGGTCCCAAGCCAGAACATTAAAAAATAAATAACTTTAAAAAAAAAAAAAGGAGGCAGTAATACCACTTTCGTTCCAGTCGGCAACCCGGCTGGCTGATGAGAACCCACCTTACTGCCTTAGATGGTGGCTCAAGAGCGAGGTCTCAGTCTGCAAGGAGAGTACGCATTCAAAACGCACCCAATTAGTATTACAGGGAAACACTCACAAGGAACCCTGCAGAAGCAGCGCTGAAGGGAAACATAGGGAGCGCTGTAAACACCTCTACTGAGGCTCTGCAAGCAGTGAGGCATTAAACCCACAACAGGAGACAAAATAGTTGATTCAATTCCTATTTTGCAGCACCAACTGTAATAATCTGAATGCTTGGAAGATAGAGGTGAACGCTGTGCAATCGATGTATTCCAGGTACAACACAGTACACACAAACTGCCATCCCATAATGGGGAGAGGAAATCCTTGCACAGAAACTATCTCAAGCCGCAAGAAGGCATGGAGAGAAGACTTCAAATCGATGGGAAGGTGGGGCGTACTTGTCTTCACAGGCATAAAATGACCTTCGACCAAGCACAACGAGGCACTGAAGAGGCCACCTCCCCAAGGGTCCTGAAATATATGCATTTGAACCTGCAAATGAAAAAGAATTTTGGTTTCACGCCTTTAGAGATCTTGCACTACCTTGTAGGTAAACTGGGGATAAATAAAAGAACTGTATCAATTTATGTCATGTCCCAGGCCCAGCTCTTCTCATGCTGCGGCCTCACTAATCGCCTGTCTTCTCCTTCCTTTTTCGCTCGTTTTTTTGAGTGCCCCCTCTGTGCTTTTCCCTCATTTTCACTGCTTTCTCGTTGCTTTTTACCCCGATTTTTGTGCCCTCTCCTTGTTTTTACCGTTTCACTGCTTTCTCCCTGCTTTTCCCCCCTCATTTTTTGAGCGCCTTCGCCTTACTTTTCCCTTGTTCTCATAGCTTTTCCTTTCTCCTTGCCCCCTACCCGTTTTTCAGGTTCCGCATAGCAGCGCACAAGCGCTGCTCTTCTCAACATGCTGCAATCTATTCTGTGGACTTTTACCACGCCCATTCATGCCCATCACTTTCATTCGTGCCTGAGCCTGCCTTTCAAAAACCCCTTGATGTTGGCAAATACTTTTGTTTGTCCCGTCTTGAGACTGTTTTGTTACCGCCTTGGAGACTAACCCTGTTGCATGATCCGCAAGATACCTTAGTGTGGTGCACTATTTTATTTAATGTATGGTGTTTCTTCCTCTTCCTTGGTTTCAGGCATCTTGCTGTTTCTTTGTGATGTCTGTGAGGTCTTTTTTATATATTTATTTGCAGTTTTATGTAGACCAAACTTGACACAAAGGTATTGGAGCGCTTTATTTCTTTTTTCAATTTTATATGGCGTGACCTCAATACAAAGGCATTACGGTGCTTTACATGAGCATTGGTTACATTACACAAGAACACATTCATTTTTGGAGCAAGTGGAGATTCAGTGATTTGCCCAGAATAACAGGATGTTGAGCCTGTGCCGAGACTCGAACCATGTTCCCTAGCTCCAAAATCGGCAGCTCTAGCCCTTATGCCACATCCTCTCCCCTAGGGTTCTTTGTCTGGTGCATGATGGGGCAGTCGGGGAATAACTAATTTCGTTTTTTATACAGGGCTTCGTAAAACAGATTCTGCCATTTCATAGCGCTGCAAAGCAGGTGCCATTCGTCACAAAATCGCTACAATCAATTTGTATGGACCTTCCAGAGATGAAGAGGTGAAAAAACTGTCAGGATTGTAATCTGTGACATTTTCGTTCTGTCAAGACCTCTGCAGAGGGTACATAAACCAATGATTTGAGTACAGCTTAACACTAGGCGACAGCACGTGCTCTTGATAACCTCCGGAGGGTCAACAACCAAGCACAGGTTAGTCCTAGGCAAGAAGATGGTGCAAGGTGCTGTCTCCAAAATGGTGGAAAAGGAGTCGTGACTCCAGACCAAAGCACTTCACAGCCTCAAGCTTGATAGAAAAACATCTATCCTTTGGTTGTAAATTGGTCCTCTTCAAATAGAGTTCAGTTAGCACAAATTAGATACAGAGATATGACAGT
This sequence comes from Pleurodeles waltl, assembly GCF_031143425.1. Lineage (NCBI taxonomy): Eukaryota > Metazoa > Chordata > Amphibia > Caudata > Salamandridae > Pleurodeles > Pleurodeles waltl. The sequence continues at coordinate 197,646,011 of NC_090442.1, forward strand.
GCTTTACACGAGCACTGGTAACATTACACAATAACAGATTCATTTTTGGCAGCAAGGGGAGATGAAGTGATTTGCCCAGAATCACAGGATGTTGAGCCGGCACAGAGACTCGAACCATGTTCCCCAGCTCCAAAGTCTCCAGCTCTGGCCCTTATGCCACATCCTCTCCCCTAGAGTTCTTTGTCTGGTGTGAGTTGGGGCAGTCTGGGAACAACTTGTTTTTTTTATATAGTGCTTCGTAATACAGGTTCTGCCATTCCATAGTGCTGCATAGCAGGTGCCACTCTTAACAAAATCACTATAATTCATATGCAGGTTAGCTGCCTCTTCCGTTATTCTCTTTGTATACAGTTAATGTATAGGAAAGTGCTCCTTTTGGCATGGTTACCCGCCCACCTTTTGCCTGATATTGATGCGGACTTGACAGAGTGTGCTGGTGTAGTGAATCCTAGTTTGTTTTAATGGGATACAGGAGTTAGCTAATCCCTTGGTTTGCAGACTCATGCCCCCATCACCTATTGACTTTTACCCTATTTAGGTTGCTCTGTTTTAGCGCATTTTTTAATTAAATCTTTCAAAATGGCTGCCTTGTTTTTAGTTAGGCCCATGTTTTAGTTTGCGTCATCAGTGCCACCGTGCTAAGCCGTCAATATCAAGCGACAAAGATAAACTGTAAGTGTTCACATTAGGTACTTTCCCTCTTCACGCTTTCGAAGGAAATTGTTTATATAAATTACCGTCCCAAGCATATCTTGTTATATATTGTTTGGGAACAGACCAACATCAAGGGTCCAAGCAGATCTGTATAAATACTCCTTACTTAAACAGATAGTCAGAGGGATTCTGACCAGATGTCATCGCTGCTATTGATGCTGCACGTCGCCTTGATGCTGACCCAGTCATCATGTCCCTACGGAGTCTGAGCTAGAGACCTCATTCCCAGGTAATGACGGTTGGGGGGTGCTCTTCTCACGCACATGGCATTGGCAGATTAGGTTTAACACGCCTAGCTCTCTTTTAGGTTAGAGATTAGGTACATGACATTAGGCTATTAGGACATATTTCACATCTCATGTCATTACATGTTATTGCAAGATGGCAGGGGTCTTTGTATTAATGACTCGTCTTTACTATTCTGTTTCTTGCACTATTATCCTAATCATTGCAGCCCATGCAACTTATCGCAGAATGCAGTTTTGCTAAATAAAACCTATTGAAACTTTACTGCATCTTCTTTGTTGCCTGTGTTTGATTGAGACTTGGAGATTACATGAGAAAGGGGTAATCTCCGTTTAACTACGACACTGCCTGAGATGTTGCACTCTCGAGTCCATGCATAAAGGCTGCCACAAATCACCTTTTACTGTTTGGGTTTTTGGTGAGGTGCTGCTTGTGAGCCGGGAGGGTTGGGACGACAGTTGTGATTTGTTGTAGGACTGGCATAGTCGCCTACAAACATAAATACTGTCATCCTTAAACCAGTAGTCTTGCCTAGAGCAAGAGTCAAACGACAACACTGGGATGCTGCTAACCAGGCCCCAGCACCCCTATTCTTTCCCTAAAAATGTACCACTATTCCCACAATTGACACACCCCTGCACACAGCTAAGTCCCTTGTAAAGGGTACCCTGTGACCAGGGGAGGTCCCCAACAGCTGCAGCATGTAAAATGACAGCCTAGGGAACCCCTCACCAATCACATGCACGCTGCCATTGCAGCTTGTGTGTGCTGGTGGGGAGAAAAATACAACGTCGACGTGGCACCCCTCTCAGGGTGCCATGCCCCCAAACTACTGCCTGTGACATAGGTAAGTCACACCTTTAGCAGGCCTTACAGCCCTAAGGCAGGGTGCACTATTCCACAGGTGAGGGCATACCTGCATAATCAATATGCCCCTACAGTGTGTAAGTCCATTCTTAGACATTGTAAGTGCAGTGTGGCCATATAAAGTACATAGGCTGGGAGTTTGTCATTACAAACTGCACAGCTCCATGATGGCATGTATTTATTGAAAAATGCACCCAGAGAGCATCTTAGAGATGTCCCCTGTATTTTAGCCAAACGTCTAGTGCAGGACTGACAGGTCTGTGTCAGCCTGCCACTTCCAGACGAGTTTCTGACCACATGGGATGAGAGCCTTTGTGCTCTCTGTGGCCAGAAACAAAGTGTGAAGGATCTGGACGAAGATACCACACGACAAAAGGTACCCTGCACCGCAGCCCCCTGGCCTTGGGGAACCCGACATCCGGTGCAGCAACGTGCAGCACACGGCTCTCCTCTTTGTCCAGCCTGTGGCTTTTCCGAATCAACCCCAGGTACCGAGCCAGAAGCTTACTTGTGAACCCCAGGGTCCCCCTACTGAAAAGCATTGGGACCCCGATGCTAAGTTTGCACCCTGCACCTAGACGCCCCTGTGCCACTGAGGGTGGGTGTTTGGTGCTAACCTGTTTCCCCCCTTCCTCCCCCAAGTGCTCTCTTAAACCTCCTAGGTCTGCCCTCCAAAGATGCGGGTACTTACCTGCAAGCAGGCCTGATTACGAGAGCCCCTAGTCCCCATAGGAGTCAATTTTAAATCTTGCATCAGCTTTGACCTCTGCACTCGGCTTGCCCAGTGTTGCCTGTGGCGAGTGTTTGAGGGTTATCTTGAACCCCAACCTGTGGACAACATAATCCCCGGGGACTGGAACTTTAAGTCCTGTACTTACCTTGAAACTGTGCTAACTCCCCCCTCCAGAACAGTCTTTGAAAATTGCACTGTCAACTTTTAAAATGGATATATGCTATTTTATTGAAAACAATTTTACTTGCCAAATTGAAACTAAGTGGTGTGATACATATGCTTGCTACTTACTTGCAAATGTACTTACCTGCAAACTGAATCATGTGGTTCTAGAAATAAAGTAACAATATATATTTTGTTCTATATAAACACAATATGCTTGGAGTTGGTCATTGAGTGTGTGCTTCATTTATTGCCTGTGTGTGTGCAACAAATGCTTTGCACTACCCTCTGATAAGCCTAACTGCTCGACCATACTACCACAAAAGACAGCATTAGTATTATCTACTTTAGGGGGGCGTGGCTGGAAGCCAATGGAGCAGCAAGCGTAAAGCAGAGCTCCCGAGGGCTGCCGACCTTCGCACAAATAATCCTGTTACCTGGGCCCCAACAAAGAACTTGGTAAACATATAGCACCTAAAGGAACCCCCGGTGCACTGAACAACAGCAACCAAAATGCCTAATACAGTAATTTGATCGTTACACGGCCTCGAAATAGAAACGGACCGGTGAGACAAAATGGCGGCTCCGCGAAGACGCGAGATTGAAAGCCGGACGACAGAGGAGAACCAGGAAACTGCATGACAACGGCACAGTAAGAAGCCACCGGAGCACGGGGCTGCGCCTGGACCCTGCGCTGGTCCCGAAGCGGCGATTCGGACGAGCGGTAAGGGGGATCGGAGGAAGGAACTCGGGCGGAGAGCCAGGCCTGGAGGTGACGCGGGAGAAACCTAGCGGGAATACGCGAAAGACCTCAGACACCAGTCCTGACTCTACCACCAGCGCGGAGGAGAAATAGGGGAAACCGGAAGCAAGAGGGCCGAGAGACAGTAAGAGGACCTAGGGAGAAGCCCGTGGGGCCTAGAAAATTATGGACCGGGCCCCGGGGAGAGCCGGGGGAGGTTGCCAAGACAAGGCAAGGGCAACACGGCGGAATGGGCGATGAAAATATGATCAGATACCCAGCCGGCCAACACGGTGCAACTTGATTCGTGGAACCTACAACACGCACTGCCAGAAAGGGGGAAAAGTAAGCAGAGCCCTCCTTGTCACAGGACACAACATAAAGGGCAATCAGGGCACAAGCAGCCCAGGAGGGCCCCAACAAAGAACTTGGTAAATATATAGCACCTAAAGAAACCCCCGGTGCACTGAGCAACAACCACCGAAATGCTTAAAACAGTAGTTTGATGGTTACACGGCCTCAAACTAGAAACGGACCGGTGAGACAAAATGGCAGCCCCGCGAAGACGCGAGACTGAAGGCCGGACGATAGAGAAGAACCAGGGAATCGCATAACATCAGCACAGTGAGAAACCACTGGAACACGGGGGCTGCACCTGGAACCTGCGCCGGTCCCGAAGCGGCGATTCAGACGAGCGCTAAGGGGGATCGGGGGAAGGAACTCAGGCGGAGAGCCAGGCCCAGAGGTGACGCGGGAACAACCTAGCGGGAATACGGGAAAGACCTCAGATATCAGTCCTGACCCATCCACCAGCGCGGAGGAGAAACAGGAGAAACCGGAAGCAGGAGGGCCAAGAGACAGTAAGAGGACCCAAGGAGGACCCCGTGGGCCCTGGAAAATTAAGGACCGGGCCCCGGGGAGGTTGCCAAGACAAGGCAAAGGCAACACGGAGGAATGGGCGATGAAAATATGTTCAGACACCCAGCCGGCCAACACGGTGCAACTTGATTCGTGGAACCTACAACACGCACTACCAGAAAGGGGAAAAAGTAAGCAGAGCCCTCCCTGCCACAGGACACAACATAAAGGGCAACCAAGGCACAAGCAGCCCAGGAGGGAACCCACACATAGTGGCACTAAGACACAACACCCACTGAAAATGGGTAAACCTAAGACGCGTGAGGGCCTGGGAGAAGACAGCAGCTCAACAAAAGAAGGAATGTGCGGTAAGACCAATGAGGGAACCACACTAAATACTCTGCCACAGGCAATTAAAGCCTCCAGAGAGGCCCTGGAGCTTAAAATAGATAGATAGATAGATGGATAGCCATCACCCACAAATCTAACCTCAAGATCCACACCCACACGGACGACATCCTCAAGACAGCCGAACACCTCCACTTCCAGATTCACACGGACCCCAACACTACCCTCAGAGGAACCCTCATATACCGCCCTCCAGGACCAAGAGCCCCCTTCAGCGACACCGTCTCCGACCTCGCAAGCACCTACGCCCTTGCCTCTCCAGACTACATCCTCCTGGGAGACCTAAACTTCCACCTGGAAAACAACAACGACGCCAACACCGCATCACTGACCACCAACCTCCTCAACCTCGGACTCCGTCAACTGGTCAACACTCCCACCCATATCGCCGGACACACGCTTGACCCACTCTTCACCTCAAGCAACCACATCTCTTTCAGCCACACCTCCGAACTCCACTGGACTGACCATCACTGCGTCCACTTCACCTTCAAGAAAAACACCGAACACCACTGCATCCCTCTACCGCCTCACCGCCGCTGGGGAAAAGTCACCGAAGACCAACTAACCAGCACACTCGCCAAATACCCACCACCCGAACCCACCGACCCAAGCACCGCCGCCATCAACCTCCATTAATGGATCCTCAACTGCGCCAACACCTTAGCCCCACTCAAGAAACCCACCGCCAACCAAGAAAAGAAAAAATCAGCCTGGTTCACAGACGAACTGACCACCTCCAAACGCACCTGCCAGAAACTCAAGAAGAAATGGATCCTCGAGCGCACACCCGACAACCTTGCTACCCTCAAGGACGCCAACCGTGAACACCACCAACGGATCCGACTCGCCAAGCGCACCCACTTCACAGAACGCCTCAACAACGCCGCCCATGACTGCAAAGAACTCTTCTGCATCGTGAAGGAACTCTTCAACCCTAACGCCAACGTCAACGACGTCCCTCCCTCCCAGAAACTCTGCAACGATCTCTCCACCTTCTTCCACCAGAAAATCGCAGCCATCCACGACAGCTTCAACACCGCACCTCCGCCAGACCCCACCCCCGACGACTCCTCCCACGCCTGCCGCCTCACCACCTGGACCCAAGTAGACGATACCGAAACCCTAACAACCATGGATTCCACTCAGGCTCTCCCACGGACCCGTGCCCACATCACGTATTCAACAAAGCCGACGCCACCATCGCCCCCAAACTCCGCAAGATCATCAACCTCTCCTTCAACACCGCCACCTTCCCGGACAGCTGGAAGCAAGCAGAAATCCAACCCCTCCTCAAGAAACCCAATGCTGACCCCAACGATCTCAAAAACTTCCGACCGATCTCTCTCCTCCCTTTTCCAGTGAAAGTCATCGAGAAGATCGTCAACGCACAGCTCGCCCACTTCCTAGAAGACAACTCCATCCTAGACCCCTCACAATCTGGATTCAGACGAAACCACAGCACTGAGACCGCACTCCTCGCCGCCACAGATGACATCAGACAACAAATGGACAACGGCGAAACCTCAGCCCTCATCCTCCTCGACCTATCAGCCGCTTTCGACACAGTCTGCCACCGCACCCTGCTAACCCGTCTCCACGAAGCCGGCATCCAAGACAAAGCCCTCAACTGGATCTCATCCTTCCTCTCCGACAGAACCCAGAGAGTCCGACTCTCACCCTTCCGCTCCAAAGCCACCAACCTCATATGCGGCGTCCCCCAAGGCTCCTCTCTTAGCCCAACGTTGTTCAACGTCTACATAGCCCCCCTCGCACAACTGGCCCGTCAACACAACCTTAGCATCATCTCCTACGCCGACGACACCCAGCTCGTCCTCTCCCTGACCCAAGATCCGCTCACCGCCAAAACCAACCTCCACGAGGGACTAAAATCCATCGCCGAGTGGATGAGCAACAGCCGCCTGAAGCTCAACTCCGACAAGACGGAAGTCCTCATCCTTGGACGCTCCCCCTCGGCCTGGAACGACTCCTGGTGGCCCACCGCCCTCGGACCCCCACCCACCCCAGCCAGCCACGTACGAAACCTCGGCTTCGTCCTCGACTCTGCTCTCACCATGTCCAAACAGATCAACGCCGTCTCCTCCTCTTGTTTCAACACCCTCCGCATGCTCCGCAGGATCTTCAAGTGGATTCCAACAGGAACCAGGAAGACGGTGACTCAAGCCCTCGTCAGTAGCAGACTTGACTACGGCAACGCACTCTACACAGGCATCCCAACAAAAGACATCAAACGACTCCAACGCATCCAGAACGCATCCGCCCACCTGATCCTCGACATACCCCGCCGATGTCACATCTCCCCCCACCTGAAGGACCTCCACTGGCTCCCTGTGGAAAAAAGGATCACCTTCAAACTCCTCACCCACGCACACAAGGCACTACACAACACCGGACCCACCTACCTGAACACCAGACTCAACTTCTACGTCCCCACACGTCAACTCCGCTCTGCCAGGCTCGCCCTCGTCCCCCGAATCCAGCGCAAGACCTCTGGCCGTAGATCCTTCTCCTTCCTCGCCGCCAAGACCTGGAACTCTCTCCCCACCTCTCTACGCCAGACCCAGGACCTCCTCACCTTCAGGAGACTCCTCAAGACATGGCTCTTCGAACGCTAGCAGCACCCACCCCCCCCAGCACCTCGAAACCCTGTCGGGTACATAGCGCGCTTTATAAATTCACTGATTGATTGATTGAAAATAGACACCCTGTCTGTCGACCTGACGCTCTTAAGAGATGATCACAGGAAACTATCCGACAGAGTAACGGCCAACGAAAAATCGATAGAACAACTATCTCCTGAATGCAAGACACTCTCCAATACCACAGCCACTCTGATGGCCAGGGTAAAAATACTGGAATCACGTGCAGAAGATGCTGAAAACAGGGCACGAAGGAACAACCTACGCTTGGTGGGCATCCCTGAAAAATCGGAACGTGAAGCACCAGACATGGAAACCTTCCTTGAACAGTGGATACGTAAGGAAATAGCGCCAGAGGGCCTAACACAACACTTCGCAATAGAAAGAGCCCATAGGGTACCAGCAAGACCTCCCCCTCCTACCCCCCCCCCCACCTGTCCCCCCCCCCCCCCCACCCTTCCCCCCCCCCCCACCCCCCCCGGAGTCAGACCGCGCCCGATAGTGGCAAAACTTTTGCACGGAAAAAAGGAGAGATCAAAATGAGTGGAGAGCGAGTAATGATCTTCCCGGACTTCACGAAAGACACTCAGAAGCAAAGAGCCACATTTCTGGAAGTTAAACGAAACCTCAGAGAAAAAGGGATCCAGTATGCCATGCTATTCCCTGCCAAACTAAGGGTTACCACGAACAATTAAACACTTTTTTTTACAACGCCACAGCAGGCGCGCAAATGGTTGGAGGAGCAAGGCCCGACAGAGCAACGACCCAGAGAAGAAGCGAGCAGGAAAAAAGAAAGGCCTTCCCGACGACGAGAGAAGCAACGGAAGGACTTGACCCCGCCCCTCACCCAAACCATACGGGAAAGACTGGAAGCCGTAAAGGCAGTGGCATCGCTGGGGCATGAAAGAGCCACCACCCCACGCCGGACCGAATCGTTATCCGAACAGGCCTCAGGACCTGACGAAACCTCCTGCTCCTCGCAAGGCACAGCTGGAGGCCGCCCTTGGATCACCCCTGGGACGTCAGACGAGATCATCTGACACACCACACCCAAAGGCAAAACAAAAAAGAGTAAACTCTGCAGTATCGAGGAAAGGCCGCACTCCACTCACCGCAAGTATAACCGGGGAATGGGGACACCAGGGAAAACGCAAATGAAAAGTTACACATAAGCGACATGTCGGGGTCTAAGGGCCCGGCACACGGCCACAGCCTAGCCCCCTCTACATATATACACAATGGTCTACAAGTTGGGGACAGTTTGGACGGGGGAAGTTCTCACACTGGTCCTGGGGATAGGGAGTTTAAGTTACAAAAAAGTTGTTAAGTTAACAGTTAAAGGGCTTCAATTAGGGAGAATACACCTCCATGGGGGAATCAGCCGACAAAAGCTCCAAGGCACTGTCACACACGAGGCGAGGGCATGTGCACCACATCAGAGATTCACCTATAACAGAGACATATGGAAAAACCACTAGATTATAAATTCCTCACATGGAATATTAGAGGTCTGAATAGCCCAGCTAAACGATACAGGATATATAATCAAATTAAAAGACGAGGGGTGCAAATAGCAATCCTACAGGAGACCCATCTGGTAGGGAAAGAAGTAGCAGCTCTGCCCAAAAGGTGGAGGGGTCAGATATATGCCACAGAATATTCAGCATATGCGCAAGGAGTTTTGATATGGATACACCCGGGGACTCAGTTCCAAAAAATAGACACAGTAATAGATAGAAAAGGACGCTACGTGCTGGTTAAGGGCCGATTGGGGGGTAGGGACATCACGCTGGCAGGTATCTATGCCCCCAACCAGGACCAGAGCACCTTCCTACAGGGGCTGTCCCGCGCGTGGGGTTCCCACCTGACGCAGACAACAGTGGTAGGGGGAGATTTCAATTGTGTGTCAGACACGATCTTAGACAGATTTCATCCGCCGCTAGAGGCCTCCCCTATACACAGGACAGCCAAGAACTTCACAGACTGGCAGAAGAACTGGGGACTGATTGACACATGGAGGCACCTCCACCCGTGGGAAAGAGACTACTCGTTCTACTCGCCTATGCACAACTTGCACGTCCGACTGGACGCAATCTTAACCTCCCCAGACGTGAATAGCACTGTACGCAATGCGGAATATTTATGCCGCACAGTATCGGATCATAATCCGCTGCTACTTACCATAGACTGGCGGAGAGACCGCCCCCCTATCCCGAACTGGCGAATGAACGTAGAATCACTAGAGGACGTCGCCCACCGACAGGCCATAAGAGAAGCAATCAAGGAGTTTTATACACATAACACAGGATCGACCTCCTCACGAATGGAAGAATGGGAAGCATTCAAGGTGACAATAAGGGGACAATGTATAGCAGAAACACAGGGAGTGCGACAGGCAATAGAGGGGGAAATCGACAAGCATGAGAAAGCAATGAGAACTCTGGAGCGAAATAGACCAGACAATCCAGCTCTGGCACCCCAAATATCAGAAACCAAGTATAAGATAACCAGTGCACTATAAAAGCTCAGGCGATTTGATTACAGGAAATACATAGGCAGACGACACAGAGAGGGGAGACAAAGCAGGAGCACTGCTGGCTTGGCTGGCGACGCCACCGAGGCAGCAATCCCTGGTGATGGAGCTAGAGACAGCGGAGGGTAGAAAATTATACGGTCAGGGAGAGATCAATGCCAGCTTCGCCGAATACTACGAGGCACTCTATGCCTCCCCCTCGGAACCCCTAGATCCAGACCGACTGAGAAGCCTGGACGATATCCAGTTTCAGACCTTAGCAGCAGAGAACGAGCAACTGTTGGGGGAGACGGTGACCTCGCGAGAGGTGACAGTGGCGGTAGAAGCAATGGCCAGAGGAAAAGTACCAGGAGCAGATGGGTTACCAGCAGAATTCTTTAAAGAGTACGTGGACCTACTAGCGCCATGGATCAGTGATATATATAGAGAGGAATGGGAGCGTGGTAGCCTGCCCAGATCTACCAATGAGGCTATAGTGGTCCCATTACCAAAACAAGACCTTCCGTCTACGGACGTAAGATCATACCGTCCATTATTAATGCTGAATATGGATTATAAAATATTAAGCCGTATTCTGGCCACTAGACTAATGCCCCACATGGAAGCATTAATCCACCCCGACCAAACAGGCTTCATACCAAATCGCAATACAGCCACAAACATTAGAAGATTGATAGGAATAATGCAATTAGGTTCGCCAAACCTCATCAATGCTGTGGTACTGGTGGTCGACATTGAGAAAGCATTTGATAGCCTACGTTGGGACTATCTACAAATAATAATGAATAAGATGGGTTTGGGACCAGGATTCCTGAAGTGGTCTAGACTGTTATACACCTCCCCCACAGCAAGAGTCCGCACAGGACATACAATCTCGAAATCATATGAAATAGGGAGGGGCACCAGGCAAGGTTGTTTGTTATCACCACTACTGTTTGCCATTGCAGTGGAACCATTGGCCTTGATGGCGAGGACAGGGAAATACTATGAGGGAATAACTGTAGGGGAAAGAAAGCACCAAATTGCATTATACGCCGACGACATGATACTATTTATAAAGGACCCAAGCATGGATCTTCCCAGGGTTATGTCCTTACTGGACTGGTTCGGGAGCGTCTCGGGACTCCACATTAACTGGCAGAAATCCCACCTCTTCCCGTTGCAGAAAAAGTCCCCCCAGGTTACAACCGTCCAGAACCTGGGATGGCACTCGACAAGATTCAAATATCTAGGCGTACAAATATATCATGAACTGGGAGATCTCCTAGAAGGAAATATATACCAAGCAGTTCGGGCATTAAAATCAGCCACCCAGTTTTGGAAAACATTGCCCCTCTCAGTAACCGGGCGAGTGGCCCTGACAAAAATGGTGGCACTACCCAGAATGTTATATGGCTTCACGACTTTGTGGGTGCTGATACCCAGAGCAACCTTTAGGGAAATCAATTCCGTCATTACCAGCTTTATATGGGAGGCGGGACGCCACAGACTGGCCCTGCATAAATTTGCAACGGCGCACCGCGGAAGGTGGATTAGCAGCCCCCGACATGGAACTATACTATCTGGCGGGACAGCTCCAGTGGCTAGCAAAGGAATGGCACAATGTAATAACGCTGGAAACTGAAAGCCCAGGGAAAGAGGCAAAAGCGGCAGTTCTCGCAGAGATACTAATGGCTCCAGGGGTAGGAAGGGGACAAAATCACTGGAATATCAAGTTATAAGTGCATTCTGGAAGCGTAGTCTGCAGCGAGCGCAAGTCAAGTCCCCATATACACCAAAACTCCCCCTACGATTCCTGACTTTACTCCCCGGAAGCAGCTCTATAGCAGGGATCCAGAAATTAGAGATGCACGGAATAACCACGATAGGGTACCTATATAGGAATGGAGAGCTCATGACATACACAGACATGATGACACACTGCGGGGTCCCACCCGGGATGTTCCTTACACATAGATCCTTAATAGCTCTGATACAGCGACACTGGAAACAGGGACTAAGGGAACCACCCACGCATGCAGGAAGCCACGCCATTTGCACAACAGGGGGAGACAGAAAGACAATATCCACGATATACAAAACACTGCAAACAGAAGCACTGACCCCTCTAGAAACTCTAAAAACCCAATGGCAAGCAGATATCGGGGAACACATAGACGAACAATGGAGTCATATCACAGCCCAAATCTACAAAGTATCTAGGAATGCCCGGTTTAAATTGATTAACATCTACATATACCATAGAGCATACCTGAGCCCAGCCAAGCTAACATCAATGTACAAAAACACAAGCAGCGCCTGCCCCAGATGCACAGAACCAGGGACAGACTTACTACACATGCTATGGACTTGTAGAGAACTAGCACATTACTGGGAAGAGGTAATGAAAGAAACCGAAAGGATTACAGGAAGAAAACTGGCGAGAACCCCAGCAGTAACTCTACTAGGAAACTTTCCCAGACCCCACTAAAAAAAAAAAGAAAAACAAATTCATAGACCTAGCGTTACTCTTAGGGAAAAGAGAAATCACAAAGCACTGTAAGGATTCCAAAGGACAGAGGGCCCAAATGTGGAAAGACACTGAATAAATGGGCGGAGGCAGAAGGCGAGGCGTTACGCCTGGAGCTGACAAAAGGAGCGGGAAACGCAGAGAGGGCACAGCAATGGGACAATCTGATAGATCGCATGAAACATCCAATAGACAACCCGCAGGACCACGACATTTCAACAGAGGATTCAGACTCAATGGAAAACAGTAACTCGGACTAACATGTAGGTTGCCAGATACCAGACAATAAACAACTGATAGCAAAACCCAAGATGACAGCGCTCTGAGGAAAGGAGCACGAGAATTCGACCCAAACAGCTGAGGAGGAAGGGGGAGGGGGGTAAAGAGAACGTAAGTAAAGTTATGTAAGTATGAAACAAAACAATAAAAATATATTTAAAAAAAACAAATTGTATTATCTACTTTAGCCTCTGTTAAGACTCTGGGGAACACCTGGACTCTGTGCACACTAGATCTTATTTTGAGATAGTATATACAAAGCCAGCTTTCTACACAACATTTTTAAAATTTAGCCCGGTATTGCCAATGTACAGGAATAATTCCTTTAAAAGTTTAAGACACAAATATACTGATGTCCCCCTTTTTTCGCTCCTAACTCTTTTCACCCCCTTGTTTTCCAGGTTAAATGCCACAAAGGTGCCTCTTTGTGGCTTATTTGGTGCTAAAAGAGTTTAGGTAAATACCCTAGAATGTCAACCCTTTTTAGTGTATCACAGCCAGTCTGTAGGAATGAGGAAAAAAACTCCCAGAATGGCGGCCTTGTTGTGTCCTCTCTCCTGCTGCGACAGGCCTGGGAGGCTTGCTGTGGCACCTGGTATACATCAACTACAGTCCATACCAAAACACATAGGTAAAAGACATTGTCATTCATAACGTCAATAGCTATAACTCTCCCAAATGAGAGACCTTTTGCACTGCAAATGCTTGCTGTGCCTTATCCTTGCTTTTCCCTCATTTTCACTGCTTTCGAAGCCTTTGTTCCTGATCTGGTTCTGTGTCTGTGTGGGATGTCTGCAAGTAGGAGTTCTGCATAGCAGATATCTGGGTGGTTGGTGGAAGGTGATGCAACTGTTCAGGCAGGTAGGCAAGGCGTAAGTTGTGTAGTGCCTTTAACGTGTGTGAGAGGTGTTTCAAATGAGCCTGAGCACACCCAGGTGTGGTATAATGCGAGTTCTGTGTTGGAGGTTGAGGATGAGTCTGGCTGGCGAGTTCTAGATGGTTTGTAATCTTCTAGCGAGTTTCTTGGTGGTGTGTGCTGATTTCAATCAAACATTTGGATTTCGGAGTTCATTCTGGAACCTGTCAACTAAGCATTTCAAACTTCAAATGACTATGAAATGCTAAAAGTTATCTCTAACATTTTTGTCATGTAAATATATTTCAAACCAGTTTAACCCCTTAGCTGCTGTAACCTTTTCCAACTATGATGGATTTTTTAAAGCAATATATTGTTATGTTTTCTGGATCCTCCTGGCTGCGGGAATATATAGGTCTTGTAGGTTCATCAAGAACCCAAGCTACTCAGAGCCAATAAATGACCTACACCTTGCAATGGGTTTTCATTGTATACCGGGTATACAGCAATTAATTTGGTAAAATATAAAAAATGAAAAATAGGTATCAAGGAAACCTATGTATTTCCGAAATAGGCACAAGATAAGGAGTTTAGAAACAGTGGTTATTTGCACTTCTCTGAATTCGGGAGTCCCCATTCTAGCATGTGAATTACAGGGCATTTCTCAAAATGACTTCTTTCTTACACACTGCCTTTCATTTGGAAGGCAAAAATGTAGAGATAGACAATTGACAATAACACTTGCTCTTCTATTTTGTGTTCCCCCAAGTCTCCTGATAAAAATGGTACCTCACTTATGTGTATGGGCCTAGTGCCCGCGACAGGAAATACCCCAAAACGCAACATGGACACATCACTTTTTTCCAATGAAAAATTATGTGTTTTTTGCAAAGTGCCTAGCTGTGGATTTTGGGCTGTAGCTCAGCCAGCACCTAGGGAAACCTAACAAACGTGTGCATTTATGTGAAGTAGACACCTAGGGGAATCCAGAATGGGTTGAGTTGTGGGGCTCTCACCAGGTTCTGTCACCCAGAATCCTTTGCAGACCTCAAAATGTGGCTAAAAAACAAGTTTGCTGCACATTTTGGCGATGGAAAGTTCTGGAATCTGAGGGGAGCTACAAACCTCCCTCCACTCAGCAATGCCCCCAAGTCTCCCGATAAAAATGGAACCTCACTTGTGTAGGTAGGCCTAGTGCCCGTGACAGAAAAGATCACCCAACAGTCAATGCTAGTCCATACATGAAGGCAACTGTTGACCATGGGGTGATCCATTCCTGACGCAGGCACTACGTACTGGCACTCAAATGGGGTAGCGCTCTTATCACGACAGGTGGGGAAACACTGGGTGGTAGAAATGTTGTGGATCCCAGCATATTCCTGTACTTTGTGTGACAGAAATGCAAGAAACAAATTGAGTTTTTATTCAACATTTCACCTTTGCAGGGTATTCTGGGTAAGAGACCTTTGGGGAATCCACACAGCCACACCTCTGTGGACTCCCCCGGATGTCTAGTTTCCAGAAATGTCTGGGCTTGGTAGGCTTCCCTATATTGCCGCCGAGCTCAGGACCAAAAACGCAGGTGCCTGCCTTACAAAAACAGGTTGTTTTGTGATAGATAATTTTGATGTCTCCACAATATGATTTAGGCAGTGGAATTTGGGGCTGAACTAAATTGGGGAGCTCCCAAGGAGGCCTCCCTCTGTGCTTACTGCCGCACGCACCTGCTCTCTGGGTTGGGCTAACCTGCTATTGTCCCGCTGCACAGACTGTGTTGCGAAGGGACAGCTGGACTGTCCTCATCACCTCCCTGCGAATCACTGGAATACGAGTTGTCGGATGGGACTTCTCTGACTGAAATATCACTCTCAGAGTCTGATCCATTGCCTATCCCTCAGATGCCTTCTCAGTAACTGGTGTCTCAGTATCTCCTGTCTCAGGTCCGGATCCTACGTCAAAGCTGTCCTTCATAACCCAAGTTAGGGCTTGAGCTGCAGTCATCTAACAAGACGTCATATCTGCTTCTGGCTAAACTGTCCCTCGAAAACACTAGCCTATGTAGACAGTCAAAGAATTGCTGGTGGGTGTGTGTGAGATGCGTGCAACAGTAAAGGTCAGTCACCTTACCTTTGCTTTTTCCCCTCAATCAGCACGTTCGCTCAAGACGCTCACAAAAACAAAAAAGACACACTATTACTTCACCTTGTCCCATACCCATCGTCACAGTCTTTAGCGTCTGAGGAGCTCAGTCCGACTATCACTATTGGTGCTCCCATGACCTCATATTCCCTCACTACCACCCAGCAAAAGTGCCCTTCATCTCTCCATAGCTCCCTCGCACATTCATTTGTATTATGGCACAGGTAATGGGTGGCTTTACTAATCCACTCAGCTATTCACATAACACAGATTTGATCTTTGCAGCAGGCATATAAACCTTCTGCGCTACTTTACGAGATCAAAACTGCCGCTAGACAAAAGTCCAATCCTTCTCTAGCAGAAACAATCAAAAGAGTTAGCTTGACTTTTTTATTGGCACGTAAAAGCTACGGTTGAAACAAGTGGGTTTGAGTGTGTGCATTGCTTTGAAGACGCAAGCTGTGAGACAACTGGTGGTGAATATATATATATATCACTTTTATATGCATGTGTGGTTTCCCTGGGGGCCGATTGCAGCCCCCACGGAAACCACACATGCATTATATACACACACACATATCTATATATATATTTAGACATATGTAGATATCTATATATATATATATATATATATATATCTATATATATATATCTATATATATATCTATATATATATACATATATATATAGATATATATATATATACACACACACACACACACATTTTTTAATAGCTGTATGGTTTCCCTGTGGGTGGAGGTTGGGGGGGCAGTCGTGGCCCCCAAGGAAACCATACATCTATTAAAAAAACAATTGCCCCCCACAGGGGATCAGCCCTGCTCACGGGCGACCCCCCTGTCAGTTTCATTTTTAATGTTTTTCATTTTTTATTTTTAACCCCTGGGGGCGTGATCGCAACCCCGAGGGGTAAACTAATGTTTAAAAAGAAATAAATGCCCCCAGGGTTGAGGTTGGGGGAGGTGGCCCATTTATTGAGGGGTTCGAACTCCCAGCGGCACGCTCATGTCACAGAGGGGCGGGTAGGGGGCATTGGGAAACACGGAAGCTCTTCTGTGTATCCCAAGGGAGTTGTGAATTAAAACAAATCCTCCGGTGTAATGCACCAGAGGATTTTTAAAACCCCTCCCTGGCGTCGGCCAAAGGTCGTGACCCGCACCATGGAGGGTGTGCGTGCGTCAGCCAGTGGCCGACCCACGACCTTTGGGTTTAAAGATGAATCTGAATGTCTAGGTTTGAATTAAGGAAAAAAAACAGTTTGCTTTGATGGAAAATTCATTTGAGCATTGTAAACCATAGCGAAGAATTTTAACTAAATGACACTGCACCATACTGAAAACCAGTGCTTCCCAAACTGTTTAGAGCCATGACCCACTTTTTAAAGCAAACTTTCATGACCCACCTACCTTTATTAGGCATGAGGTGGTGATTTTTTTATTTAACTAAAACATTATGTGGTAGCACACTGTCATTTACAGACATCGCATTTTCCATTTGAACGGTCACTAAATTTGAACGGCCATACAGTTTTACTGATAAAATGATACTTCAGGTAGAACATAATGTGTGGAAAACGCTTCTGCATCACAAAGTAAAATGTCTTGATTTGTTCTGATCCTATTAAAATCTTTGTTTCCATCAAACTTCAGAATTACCCAAAAATGTGCTTCATTTTTGCTTTCCTAACCGCTGAAAGAGTACAGCTCATTTACAGGTATTTACATGTTGTGTGTTACGACAAAATGACATCCTGCAGCCTTTCCTTTTACAGTTCATGTACCCCAGTAAGACTGTCAGATAATTCACTTAATTTTTCTTTCTCTGGCTGCCTAGTGAGAGGAGTTTGTAAATACAAGTTTTCATGTTAAAAACAGATAAGCAGCAGAAGACTAACGCAGCCATTTAACCTCCGTCTTTGAAGCACAAAAACGGGACAAGATAAATACAGAACTTAAAGGTATCTTTATTTATTGCTTGGAGTTTTGTTACCCACCAAAACTCAGCTCTCCACTCACAATTTGAGAAACACTGCCGTGAAGCTTAAACTCCAAAAGTAATGCTGGTGGGAAGGGCTGACAGAGCACTATCAGTTCACTGTGCCACGATTAGTACAAACATCTAGCCTTTTAATTTGGGTTTCCTGACCAGAGAGCACTTGGGTCACTCTGTTAGGTTTCTTGCTCTATGCCCACAGGAAAACCGCCGACTCCCCATCTGGCCCAAACCAGGTAGTGGAGAGCGCAGTCCAGATGACATTAATAACTTGTCTGGCACTTTACTGTTCGGCTAGAGAGCACCGAGGAGCTGTAGCACAGTAACAGAAAGGCCTTGCAAGCTGCCCTCCCCCTTGGTGTTGTCGGAAGGGGTAGCTGGTCTTCCCTGGCACGTGTGCCTACAGATAACCTAGTGTTGGCTATGTGACTTCAGGTGGCGCAGAAAGCTGCTATTTGCAAGGTTCTCAATTACTTAGTAGAAAACAATAACACGGGCAAACACATCACAGAATTAAAAGCAATATGAGAGTTCTTTGACGGTGAGTTTGTTCTGTGAAGCTCTACGCTGAATAGTTTCATTTTTGTTCAGACCATACTTTCTGTATTTTTTTATTCAAAGTAATGGAAAAAGTATTTCAGTGTCGATATATAGTAGCAGCAGGACACAGGTTTACCATTTTTACACAATGTCAGCGAATACCAAACCTGTGGGATGGATGGGAATACTGCTAATAATCTTACCCAGGAGAAGTGTAAAGCAATTTGCCAATCCCGTTAGATCAAAGTTACATAAAGAAATAGGCCTGAAAAGTGCACAAAAGAAATGATCTCTTCCTGTGTAAATAGAGTAAGAATTGAGTCAGGAGCTCTCAAATGTTTAAGAATATGACTGATGCATCCTCACAAGTGGGCGCTATTAAGGCATTTTTGAATAACCAAACTTGGAGATGGCCCACTGCTCAAGCAGATAATGTGCAAAATAACCATTATTTATCCTTACGAATTCTGCATAGTGACACGAGCTCAGGATTTGAAAGACTGATGCCATACTTGGCTATTTTATCATGTTTCTAGCTTTGGCTTCCAGCTTCCATTAATCGATTACACATTGTGAAGATCTTTCCACAGAATGGCTCACGTTGACGCTTGAATCAGGAATGGAGTTTGTGGAACATATCAGTAGAATACAGCGGAAAAGAAAAGGTAGTACTAGAAGACGGAACATGCTAGCGCATGGTGGAGGGCGAAGGATAATGCTAGAGTTAATTCAAACATGGCCCATTTCGCCATATTAGTTCTTGAGTCTGGCAGCAGCACAAAAATAGCAGCTGCGGAACTGGTAGGTGAAGCAGAGACATGGAAGAGAGATTGTGTGCAAAGTTCATGTACACAAATTAATGCATTTTCCCCTTTAACCTACAACTTAAGAATTACACGTTTCCAGCTTTTCTGTAACTATGTTCTCAACAAACACACTCCCTCACGCCTCCTTCTGTTGTCTAGCCATTTTAGTCACAGCTCCATGTACGTTATTTTAACATACTAGGCCTGCCGCTGTGCACTTTAACCTAGATATATTTTAATCGGCTTTGCTTTATTATTATTACAATAGCCATTTTTTACGGTCTTATTTTATTTTCTCTCTATCTAACTGTTTTCCCCTAGGTCAGCACTCTGTTCTCAAACAAGACATTCTTGCTCTCTCTGTGCTTCTTCTAGGGCTGCAGTAAGATAGGTTGCAGGTGAACGTGGTGTAGAGTTTGTCTCTGACATTCATAGAAAACACACATCCTTACGTAGGGACATTTTATCGGAACATCAGCTGTTTTATTATAAAAACACTTCCCTGTCCCTTACACGTTAGAGGGAGATTCCAGCCAGAGAACCACAACTCTATGCTGATCGCTGAATGCTTTGCTACAGCTGCTTATGCAGACTTTAGGTCTTTGCTCAGGTATGGGGGATGATGTCTTCCCAGGGGAACCTGAAGGGCAGAATTAGAGCTTAACACGCTGTGCTCTATCATAGCCTAGGTAGGAATTAGTCTATTGACTTTAGTGACAATATGGTAGCGTTTTTTCCATGTTTCACAATCTTTGTAACAATTTTAATCTTCTCTTGTTGTATCGTCCTGGTTATTGTAGTCCATACTTTGCTATCTAAGATGCAGTTGCTTCATTAAAACCTTATTGAAACATATACTACCACTGTCGTCCCGCCCTTGGGTGGAGATGAGGCACTGCTAGTTAGCAGGAGAAAAACCCGGATTGGGGCGACAGGTGTCACCTGTAGTGGGTCAAACTCATTCTCCCACACTGCAAGCGAACCTGCCGCTCAAAATCCAGTAGTCTCATTAGAATAATGAGAGCCTACGCGACATGGCACCGCCAACATTTGGTCAGGCTCTAATTTTCGGGTCCTCCTGAGTATCACTGTCTCACCATATCCAAAAACACCTCAGTACTATATACGGAGACATCCGTGGTATTGAGGATTTCCTCCTCAGCTAAACAGGTAACACCTGTTGGAGGTTGTTCAAGCTTGAACTCTAAAAGGCAAATCCCCATGTGGTGTACTTTTCTCTGAACAAAACTACCATCTAAAATGGTGAATCCGCAGCAGGTAGTAATTGCAGTCAATATGAGGCCACCCCTTACTGCACATTTATTGGCAAATGGGCTAACGGCCCAGGGGGGTCCAGTCACATTTGTTGTTGACGCAGATGCAGCATATAGAACAGAACTATTTTATTCTTGGGTCACTTTTCCAGCAGTTGATGGGAACACAAATACATTTCATTATTATACACCTGCAAACGTACCTGGACAATACAGAGCATATGCATATTTAGAAATACACTTATCGTATCAAGAACATAATAATTGGCTTGATGGCGCCCTACCCCATACGATTTTACCAGTTAGGTTAGGTCCTCTAAGTAATGACGGTCCTACCTGTCCTTTATTGGCCACATATACAACTCACCCTGCTGCAGAGAACCTCACGGTAGCTTAAGTCTGTCATTTATATACCGATCTGATGGTAATATACAGACGATTAGTACAGTTTGTAATGCAAATATTGAGTACAAACCCAGCGTAACCACATGCAGTGACGGCATGTATTAACCCTGCAACTGTACATTCGATCATAGGTAAAGTACCCGCCAAACGAGAAGAAATTCAGTTTTGGTTAGCTCAAAAAATAAATGCACTGGAAGCAGTTTTTCCCCATACAGGACCTCAGGATAAACCTAGAATACTAACAATGTGCTTGCTATTTGGGATGGTTCCTACAGTAGATAACTGTAATACATGGGGCACGGTATTTGCAGCGCTCTACACTACCGCACACGGTAAACCAACACATGCCAACTTGCCGGAAGTGTTGAAACAAATTCAAGATGAATACAGGGCTGCCCCGGCCCTAGACTTGAGGATGCAATTAATGGGCAACCTTGCCACAGCATGCTCAATCATTTTAAGTAACCTTAAAGCAGAAGCGTTCGCACTAGCGATGCACATGCAGCTTCGGGATGTTCCTCAACAGGATCAAGAACACGAGCTGCCAAAGATGATCACAGAGGCCTATTCTAGTATTGGTCGAGGTCGTCTAGGGGCCAGACCAACTAAACAACAATTTCAGGGCAAATCTAATAAAGATTTAATTTTCAAATACAGTATAATACTGTAATTCAGTCATCATAGAATCAACTGTTTTCACATCCCAATCATCAGAAACAACTCCGGGTATTATTATATTGTTCATTGAGTTATTTTACTTAGAAGACCCACAAAAAAAGAGGCTCACCTCTTGCAGAAGTGTGTCGGGCCCAATGCAGTAAAATGCTCTCACCCAATTGCTTCCAGCTAGAGAACAACCTTTCCCTGTACCTCAGGAACGCAGCATCACTCCAGGAATTCAGAAAAGGACTCAAGACATGGCTGGTCAAATGAACAGAGCACTGCGAAACAGCTAGCAACTCCAGCGCTTTGAGACCCTGACGGTTGATCTGCTGTGCTTTATAAATCATGATTGATTATCACCTCTGAGTGCATAAACTTTGATGAACAACGTTCAATCTGTCTACTGTGTCTGGTCCTTTTAAAATTTTAAAATAGCTTGTCTTCAACCTTATATCTCTGAATGAACCAAATGGCAGCAGGAAAGCATTATATAAAACCATGTATGATTAAGAAAATCTAACGTAACTAGTAGTTGGGGTTCATAGTCTTTTAGCTTACTCAAAACATTTCAAGGCTCATGGCGCCTGTTCTGTGCGGACGGGATAACTCACTGTACATCAGTCACACAGACATGTTACCAATCGGCTACGTTAACCGGTTTCTGGGCCAAAAGTGAAAGCCGGCTTATCTCAGGGAGAAGAGAATGAAGGGGGCATTTGATCTGTAAACAGGGATTGAAAAACCTCAACAGCTATACAATTGTACAAGCAGAGTTAGGTAACAAGATGCTCTGCCAAATAGAACTTAATAAATGTACTCAATATGAACTTCGTTTGGCAAACCGTGGTAAAAGCAATAGCTTTCAGTACTGAGGATCATTTGAGTAGCTTTTGACATACAAAATCACAATATGTTTAGAGAAAAAAAATTGAAGAACACTAAGAACACTAAGCACGAACATGAAATGAGTGTCAAAGTAAGAAAGTGGAGGACACAGTTTAACAGAGTGAAGACCCTTGTTAAATCACTAAAAATAGAATGCCATGAGATGAAACATAAAAAGAAAAAGACACTACATTGTGCTAACAGCTGGAAACCAAGATTGATGTGATAGCTATAGAAAATGTTAGGTAAGATACAGTGTAGACTGGCATAGAAACGGGGGTAACATAACTTGATTATATATACTCCAAAGAATATTATATTACAATATTCCCTGAAAAAAAAAAAACTTTTAATAGATTAGTAGATGGCAATTCACTTCTCAATGGTAAATATAAAGAAACAAATGAGCCACAAAAGCTTCCGGCCCAGATAATTTACATGCTATCAAAATTAAAACAAATATGGACAGGAGGGCTAGGCTGTATTTTTGATGTTCCTAATAATTTAGAACACAGGGATATTTCCAAAAAGCTGGAAGAGAGCAATTGTGAAGTTAGGCTTCAAAAAAGATGGGAGGACTGCTCTCCAACACTATAGCTTAAGAAATCTGCTAGACGTGTGGGTAAAATTATTTTCCAAAACAATTCTATCCTCACTGAAAGAGTGGACTGAATCGAAGGACATAATCCTGGTTGAACAGGGTGGCTTTAAAAGAGGGACACGCTATTCTAGATCATTGTTTTATTTTAGCTTGTGGTCAATAGCATGAAAGTCGATTGAGCAAAGGAGTTATTTATTATGCTACTTCATTGACTTTCATGCTGCATTTGAACTGGTGTACTGTGAATAACTGTGGGAAATATTAATAAAATTCGAAATCTCAAAAGGGTTACTGTTAATCCTCCAAAGGTTCCATAGAAGGAACTGGGCAAGCGTGGAAAATGATATGGCGGGAACGCTCTCCTGTAAAATATCAATATAAAATATGCTGGAATAAGGATGTGTGTTGTCCCTATTATTGTTTTCAGTCTTTTTAGTGGTCTTATCAGCAGAACTAGCAGTAACAGACTTTCATTCCTAAAATGGGTGACTACTATATCTCAGGTCTCCTCTTTGCAGACAATCTAGTTATTAGAAGTCAGACACAAATAGGTTTTCAGAAGAAATTAGTAGAGTTCGATATGTACAGCATCAAGAAAAAATGGCAATAAACATGGATACAACTAAAGTAATGGGATTTGGACAAGAAAAGTCAGACTATATATTGTACCAAGGTAATAAAAAATTGGAAGAGGTCAACAAGTACACATACCTAGCAATGTGGTTTTCCGAGGATCTGCAGTGGAAAGACCACATAGAATCTTCAAAAGCAAGAGCACTTTCCTCAGTGTGTGGGCTTAAACAGTTCAGTAAAGAATATGGCGAACCATACCTACGACTGGTTTTATTAGTGTATTTAGTCATGATACATCCACAAATTCAATATGGTGCAGAGGTATTTTGTCTGAGGGGTAAATGTGAATACATTTAATCGTAAAGAGCATCAGCTCCTTACCAAAATCCTCAATGATTTTAGCCAAAAGAATGGTAATAGACCAAACAGAAGGGACTTATTTAACTTGCTCCAAGTAGTAAGATTTCAAGCAAAGATGGAAAATTGTGCAAGTCAAAAGATTGCCAATCTTTGTCTATAAGATCAGAAAATACAAACCAGAGTTGCATTTATCAAACAAAATATGTTCCAGGGGAAACAATATTAGGTATTTGAGCTATAGAGTGTAATTGCAGTAAATGAGGGATTATTGACAGAACAGTAAAGTTTTTCCTTATACTGATGCTTTACCGAAAACTGTAGAGATGAGAAGGGTTAAAATTAAGAAATAGTGTTGAATACAGTATATTTGTGTTCAAAGGTAAAGAATGCAATTTTACTAACCAACTGTATATGTTGTTTGAATGTAAGATTGTAAGGAAATGCCTCCTTGGCATGGTTAACCCCTGACTTTTTGCATTTTGTTGATGCCAGTTATGATTGAAAGTGTGCTGGGACCCTGTTAACCAGGCCACAGCACCAGTGTTCTTTACCTAAACTGTACATTTGTTCCCACAATTGGCACAGCCTGGCACAAAGATAAGTCCCTTGTGAATGGTACCCCTGGTACCAAGGGCCCTGTTGCCAGGGAAGGTCTCTAAGGGCTGCAGCATGTCTTATGCCACCGTGGGGACCCCTCACTCAGCACATGCACACTGCCTCACAGCTTGTGTGTGCTGGTGGGGAGAAAATTACTAAGTCGACATGGCACTCCCCTCAGAGTGCCATGCCAACCTCACACTCCCTGTGACATTGGTAAGTCACCCCTCTAGCAGCAGGCCTTACAGCCCTAAGGCAGGGTGCACTATACCACAGGTGAGGGCATATGTGCATGAGCACTATGCCCCTACAGTGTCTAAGCAAAACCTTAGACGTTGTAAGTACAGGGTAGCCATAAAGAGTATATGGTCTGTGAGTTTGTCAAACATGAACTCAACCGTTCCATAATGGCTACACTGAAATCTGGGAAGTTTGGTATCAAACTTCTCAGCACAATAAATGCACACTGATGCCAGTGTGGGATTTATTGTAAAATGCACTCAGAGGGCATCTTAGAGATGCCCCCTGAATACCAGTCCGACTCCTAGTGCTAGGCTGACCAGTTTCTGCCAGCCTGCCACAACCAGACGAGTTTTTGGCCACATGGGGAGAGGGCCTTTGTCACTCTGAGGACAGAAACAAAGCCTGTACTGGGTGGATGTGCTTCTCGCCTCCCCCTGCAGGTACTGTAACACCTGGCGGTGAGCCTCAAAGACTCATGCCTTTTGTTACAGCACCCCAGGGCATCCCAGCTAGTGGAGATGCCCGCCCCTCTGGCCACTGCCCCCACGTTTGGTGGCAAGGCAGCAGGAGATAATGAGAAAAACAAGGAGGAGTCACCCCCCAGTCAGGACAGCCCCTAAGGTGTCCTGAGCTAAGTTGACCCCTGCCTTTAGAAATCCTCCATCTTGAGATTGGAGGATTCCCCCAATAGGATTAGGGATGTGCCCCACTCCCTACAGGGTGGAGGCACAAAGAGGGTGTAGCCACCCTCTAGGACAGTAGCCATTGGCTACTGCCCTCCCGACCTGAACACACCCCTAAATTTAGTATTTAGAGCCGTCCCAGAACCCAGGAAATCAGATTCCTGTAACCTGAAGAAGGAAGAAGGACTGCTGACCTGAAAGCCCCGCAGAGACGACGGAGACACCAACTGACTTGGCCCCAGCCCTACCGGCCTGTCTTCAGACTCAAAGAACCTGCACAGCGACGCATCCAACACGGACCAGCAACCTCTGAGGACTGCCCTGAAACCGAAGGACCAAGAAACTCCCGAGAACAACGGCACTGTTCAAAAACAGCAGCAACTTTGCACATTTTTAGCAACTTTGAATGAACTCTCCCTTCCTACCGGAAGCGTGAGACTTCTCACTCTGCACCCAACGCCCCCAGCTCAAGCTCCAAAGAACTAATACCGCAGAGAGGACTCCCAGGCGACTGCGACGATGTGAGTAACCTGAGTCGACCACCCTGCACCCCCACAGCGACGCCTGCAGAGAGGATCCAGAGGCTCCCCTTGACCGCGACTGCCTGGTAACAAGGAACTTGACGCCTGGACAAGCACTGCACCCGCAGCCCTCAAGACCGAGAGGAACCACCCACCAATGCAGGAGTGACCAGTAGGCGGCTCTCATCCTAGCCCAGTCGGTGGCTGGCCCGAGAAGCACCCCTGTGCCCTGCCTGTATCGGCTAAGTGACCCCTGGGTCCCTCCATTGTTTATTTATAGCAAACCTGATGCCAACTTTGCACACTGCACCCGGCTGCCCCTGTGCCACTGAGGGTGTGTTTTATGTCCCCTCCCAGTGCTCTACAAACGCCCCCTGGTCTGCTTCCCGAGGACACAGGTACTGACCTGCCAACAGACCGGAACCGGAGCACCCCTGTTCTCCCACAGGCGCCTATGTGTTTTGGGCCCTCCTTTGACCTCTGCATCTGACCGGCCCTGTGTTGCTGGTGCGGTGACTTTGGGGTTGCCTTGAACCCCCAACGGTGGGCTGCTTATGCCCAGGAGACTGAACTTGTAAGTGCTTTACGTATCTCAGAAACTTAACAGGAACTGTTGATTTTTGCACTGTGTCCACTTTTAAAATAGCTTATTGCCATTTTAACCTATACTGTGTGTACTACTGCTTTAATTCAAAGTTCCTTACTTACCTGTGTATAGTACCTTGCATTTTATGTATTCACTTCAAATCTTGAATCTTGTGGTTCTAAAAGAAATTAAGAACATACATTTTTCTATATAAAAACTATTGGCCTGGAGTTAGGTCTTTGTGTGTATGTTCCTCATTTATTGCCTGTGTGTGTACAACAAATGCTTAACACTACCCTCTGATAAGCCTACTGCTCAAACACACTACCACAAAATAGAGCTTTAGTAGTATCTAATTTTGCCACTATCAACCTCTAAGGGGAACCCTTGGACTCTGTGCACACTATCTCTCACTTTGAGATAGTATATACAGCGCCAACTTCCTGCAAAGATCTAATGCTCAACATATCTTGTTAGACTGCATATGGTTACTTCCTGTATGAAAAATATTTTAAAGTCTTTATTTAAGAAGTATTGTATGTAGACCAGAGATAAGCCATAAAGTTTTTAATGGATATGAACTGCCTCACAGTAAACAATGCAATAGGAAGATTTTTACTAGCAGCAAAAACAATGCCAATGAAGTTCACTCATTTTTAGGAAGAAGTGCATGTGTGAACACACATGCAGTCACTCACAAGACAAAAGAGCCAGTGCTTCAGGCTATCATAGATGGGAGTAGAGTGTAAATGATACTCATGCAGAGCAATGGTAGAAAAGGGCTGAACCAAAGCCCCACTATGCTGGTATATGTACATGTATGTATGTAATTTTAATATTTATTTTATTTCCAAGCTTCTGGCAGACAGCTAACTAAAAGCCTTCTGAAGGTACTCTAGCAAAAACTGGTGCAGTGCATGTCTTTTAACCCTACAGATTTTCAAAGTGTGTAATCAACACCAAAATCCTTGCCTACAAAGGTAATCTGTTAGAGAGGATGAAACAAATACATATCTGCAGGTTTAAACATTGTGCAATAACAACAAACTATATGGTCTATTGGCTTTAACATATATGTATCATAATAAATTAATAAATCCTACTGCCTTTGTCTTAGATTTTCATACTAAACAGATCTAGCCCATGGCATCTGAAATAAACATTCCAAATGAAGCAATCACGTATATAGCCTTTCTCATTAGCTTTCAGTTGCTTCGCAGCCCTTGATCAGTGGATGACATGCAGCCATCTCACACTCAAAGTATCCAAAACTGAAATACTCACCTGTGACGATTAGGAAAATTATAACCCACTCTCTGCTCAACCTGAGGATCTGGGGCCACCTCCTAAAGTACCCAAGGAAGTAAGAACCTTTTTATTATCATGGACTCTAAGCTATCAATGAATGCCCAAGGGATTGAGTTGGCAAGCTCAAGCATCAGTACAATGATAAACTTAGAGATATCTTCCCTCACCTAGGATTTCCACACAAGGTCCCAGCTACTTTCTCTCTTGTACTTTCTAAACTTGATTACGCCAATGGCTTCTACCATGTATCACCTCTATTAACTATGAAAAGACTACAACAAATTTTAAACTCTGCTGCCAGACTACACCTAAATATATAGCCACAAGCCCACATCTTTCCTGCTTTAAGGGCCCTACATTGATTACCGATTGCCAGAAGATCCACTTTCAAGCTGGTTTGTATCACCCAAAAAGCAATTCATGGAACAGGATCACTTTTCATAAGGAATATGGCACCCTCCTCAAAATCCCGGCATACAAGGAAAAAAACATAGGTGGAACATCTTTCTCTGTTCAAGCAACCAAACTATGGAATTCATGACCACAAAACATAAGCTCCTGCCTAAATGACCAACATATTCAAAATTCAAATGTACAGCAATAATATGCACAAGACACCAAAGGTGCATATTTGTGTTTGTAGACATGCATACTTTGATTATATGTATGTATGTATTCAGATATGTGCATTTCTTTCTACAAATGCACATATTACTTACAAATAAAAAATATATACTTTCTAATATTTATGCTTACTAAACGTACAAATGTATATATTACTTACAGTTAATATATATACATTCTTTATATTTATGCTTAAAATGTATATACGTCCATTACATAAATAGAATATAAATATTTGACTACATTGTTAAGGGTCTATATTATGATCTTCATATCAGAACATATAAACAAGACTATACTATGTGTACATGTTAACAGTTAGAAATGGGGTCTATAGTTTACAGTGGCTTGCACCCTGTCCAAGTAGGGACCCTCACTCGAGTGAGGGTGAGGGAGTCACACAGCTAAGATAACCCCTGCTCACCTCCTTGGTAGCTTGGCATGAGCAGTCCTTCGTATCTCAAAGGCAATGTGTAAAGTATTTGTGTACGTACACACACACACACACACACACACACACAAATCAAATCAAATCAAATCAAATCATTAACATTTATAAAGCGCGCTACTCACCCGTGCGGGTCTCAAGGCGCTAGGGGGGAAAGGGGGGGGTTATCGCTGCTCGAACAGCCAAGTCTTTAGGAGTCTCCGGAAAGCGGAGTGGTCCTGGGTGGTCCTGAGGCTGGTGGGGAGGGAGTTCCAGGTCTTGGCCGCCAGGAAGGAGAAAGATCTCCCACCCGCCGTGGAGCGGCGGGTGCGAGGGACGGCAGCAAGTGCGAGGCCAGCGGAGCGGAGGGGGCGGGTGGGGACGTAGAAGCTGAGGCGTCTGTTGAGGTATTCCGGTCCCTTGTTGTGGAGGGCTTTGTGTGCGTGGGTGAGAAGACGGAAGGTGATCCTTTTGCTGACTGGGAGCCAATGCAGGTGTCTCAGGTGTGCGGAGATGTGGCTGTTGCGGGGTACGTCGAGGATGAGGCGGGCCGAGGCGTTTTGGATGCGTTGCAGGCGGTTTTGGAGTTTGGCGGTGGTCCCGGCGTAGAGGGTGTTGCCGTAGTCCAGGCGACTCGTGACAAGGGCGTGGGTCACGGTTTTTCTGGTGTCGGCGGGGATCCAGCGGAAGATCACACACACACACACACACACACACACACACACACACACACACTGAAAACACTACAAAATGGACACCAGTTTAGAAAAATAGCCAATACTTATTGGAATAAAACAAGACCACAACAACAGAAATCCAACATACACAAGAAAAGATATCACTTTTAAATGTTTTAGCAAGTTTAGTCCATAGAAATCAATGGATGCGTTTGGCACCCAGGGACGATGCACTGAAAATCCGGACGCGCTGTGTTTGCCTACAGCGGCGAAGCAGGCGGTGTGTTGATTCTACAGTGGCAAAGCAGGCGTTGCGTTGATTCTAAAGCAGCGGTGCAGGCACTGCATCGGATCCTTCCAGCGATGTGTCGATATACAGTGGTGCTAGGAGTCGGTGCACGGATTTTCTCCTTGAGATCACCAGAACTCACATCCAGGGGCCCTGGGACTGGATTTGGCACCACTTGGCAAGGCAGGGCTCTCAGCAAAAGAGCCCAGGTGCCGGACTTCTTAACAGGAGGCAAGCTCAGGTCAAGCCCTTGGAGAACCTTGGAAAGCAGGATGTAGAAAGCAAAGTCCAGTCCTTTCACTCCCAGGACAGAAGAAGCAGGCTAGCACAACAAAGCAACATGCAGAGTGGCAGTCCCTCCTACAGCATCCAGCTCTTCTTCCCAGCAGAATGTCCTCAATCTAGAAGTGTTCAAACTACGTGGTGTCAAAGGTCCAGTACTTATAACCATTTCTGTCTTTGAAGTAGAAGAACTTTGAAGAGAAGTCTTTGTAGTGCACAAGACCCCGCCTTTCCCTGTCCTGGTCCCAGGCACACTCCAAGGGGTTGGAGACTGCTTTGTGTGAGGACAGGCACGGCCCCATTCATGTGCAAGTGTCAGTTCCTCCCATCACTCTTGCTCAGGAAGACCCATCAGGAAATTCAGGGCACACCTCAGCTCCCTTTTGTGTGACTGTCTATAGTGAATGCACAAGCAGCCCAACTGTCATCCTGACCCAGACATGTATTCAGCAGACAGGCAGTGGCACAGAATGGTTAAGCAAGAAAATGCCCGCTTTCTTAAGGTGGCATTTTCAAACTTACAATTCAAAAACAATCTTCACAAAAAGATGTAGTTTTAAATTGAGAGTTCAGAAACCCCAAAACTTCGTATCTCTATCTACTCCCAACTCCCAATGGGACATTACACTTAAAAGATATTTCAAGGCAACCCCCATGGGATCCCCCATGGGAGACAGAGGTCTTGCAATAGTGACAAACTAAACTCGCAGTATTTGACTATCAGGACATGTAAAACACAGCAGTACGTCTTACCTTTTAAATACACTGCACCCTGCCCAGGGGGCTACCTAGGGCCTACCTTTGGAGTGACTTAATGATAATAAAAAGGAAGGTTCAAGTTTGGCAAGTGGGTGCTCTTGCCAGGTCGAAATGGCAGTTTAGAACTGCACTTACAGATGCTGCAATGGCAGGCCTGAGCCATATTAATAGGGCTACTCATATGGGTGGCACAATCAGTGCTGGAGGCCCACTCGTATCTTTAAATTGCAGGCCCACGGCGTACACCGTGCACTGTACTAGGGACTTACCAGTAAATTAAACATGCCAATCATGGAGAAACCAATCACCAAAACATTTTAGATAGACATCATATGCACTTAAGCAATGGCTAGCATTGGTAAAGTGTCTAGAGTCCTAAAGCCAACAAAAACAGGTCTGACAAAAAAGGAGGAAAAAGGCAAAACAAATAGGGATAACCCTGCAAAAAGGACCAGGTCCAATATTAACTATTCAATACATTTATTCCTTTAAAAAATCATGACCACATAAATAAAATATTTTAAATATAATACTAATTAATAGGAAAAAAAACAATTTGAGTATGTATTGCTCTATATATATATTTATATCTTTATACTTAATAGAAGAATTAAATGTATACAGATAAAGATTTACACACATGTATGTATAAATGTATCAGTATATACATATATAAGTAAATCAATACATAAATAACAAGGTGATGAGTGTATGCTTATGAGTTTATTTTCCTATAGTAACACATAAAAACTGTAAAACTGTAAACTTCGCACTTGTATAGCGCACTACTCACCCGTTAGGGTCTCAAGGCGCTGTACGCATACCACTGTGGAACCCCTCCTGGCTTTTCCCTGTGAGGCACCCACTCCTGGACAGCACCAGGGTGAAGCCAGGCATCCAAGCGCTGTGAGGGCCGTTGTGGAGATTAAGCAAGCTATTGCCCAGAGTCACAGAGTGGGACCCATTAATTAGATTAGGCAATGAGGCAAGAATTATCTGGTCCAATGGAATTGAGCCCAAGACCCGCCTAGATGGGAATTAAACCCTGGTCCCGAGCCAGATCTCTGCATCTAGCCAGGTCTGCCGCTCTAACCATTGTGCCACACTTCTCCATCTGTCACTATGTGTAATTATGATTATAGCAACTGTATCTACATGTGCTTCACTACTGAAATATTGGGAGGCAAACATTTTTAAAATAATTTAAAATAACAAACCTTAATTTGCAGCAAAAAATGGAAAGTCTGAATTCATAAATATATATCTATGCATGTACATATGGGACTTTATATAGTACAATTTTAGATCACCTGATTATTTTCCATATGTGTATCATGTTAAAATCTCTTATATGTGGTTATGTATTTACATATTTATATATTTGTATATTTTCCTCCCTCTTCAGAGGAAACAAAGTTAACTAATCTCCCAAAACCACTATGACTCATCATATTCCTCTTCCAAGATATCCCCTACCCTTCGCTCTCTGCCTTATCATAAACCTCTTCCACTACTATGAACTACCAAATAACCTGTACGAAATATTCCCTACTCTATCCATCCTTTATCCTATTCATCCAATTAACAGACTCTAATGTCTACCACGCCCATCACTCCGTGCTTAATTTGTAAATAGAAACGTGCCGGTGCCCAAAGCCCTCCTCTTAAACACGGGGCTGCTGCATTTACATGTGCGAGCAGGAATACTGAGGCAGCG
Organism: Pleurodeles waltl; assembly: GCF_031143425.1. Taxonomy (NCBI): domain Eukaryota; kingdom Metazoa; phylum Chordata; class Amphibia; order Caudata; family Salamandridae; genus Pleurodeles; species Pleurodeles waltl. The sequence continues at coordinate 197,678,547 of NC_090442.1, forward strand.
AAATCCTGAAGCCATCTCGGGCCTCTTCAATCTATTTAAATCCACTCCCTGCCCCTTCAGCTCACTCTGGCAGCTTTCTGCTTTCTACATTTGTGACGCTTTTTCGTTTTTCTCTTCCTCCGAATTTTACATATGTGTCTTTTGCTTGCCGCTAATGCTTGAGGCAGAAGAGTAAGAGCCGGCCCTCAAAAATAAGTGCCGGTGCTCAGCACCGGAAACAATAAGCACAAATTAATCACTGCCATCGCTCCAAATAACTTGTATTTCCCTCTACTAATCTCCCACTAATCCACCTTTGGGTTTGGTAATAGCGTGCTACTCGCCGAAAAGCACTCCAACACCATATCAGTGGTAGTAAGTGCTATATAAACAGAATTACAATTATCACTATAAGCAACTCAGACCTAAGCATATGGCTTCCTATAAGAAAACAATCGGGTATACAGTAATACATTAGAAACTCACCCAAAATGACGGTTCTCAAAACAATATGAAATCTCTCCCACGTGGAGCTAACAAGGATTATCATAATGCAAAACTTCTATCTCCATTGTTTGTGTGAGTGGGTGTTTTCCACTTCTTTTATGCATATTCCTCCGATTCTGTTGACTGTCTTCTACCCAGAACTGTGGAGCACGCTTTGAAACCAAATGAACAATCTGAAGATTGTGACAACCATGCACTGGGGCATTGTGGCTGTACGCTGGCATCATATGGGGAATAATACAACTAAAGGTCGACACTGAAGTAAAAAACAAAAGAGGACCTTTCCTGACCCAGTCACTAAATAGCGAAATAATGTCAACCATGTGAATTCAGAAAAGATTTACACTGCAAAAATACATTTATGTTTAGACAGATGTGCACATGTGGTCAGTCCTTCACTCACAATTCAAGAAAGCAATGACTAGGCGGTCTAACCCAAAGCCCTGCTATGTCGCTATATATGTAAGACTATTACGTGTTTTTTTTTTTAACGCTAGAAAAACAGCTAAAGCGGTCTCTAGGCCAGACCTAAATTACTGGAAACCCAATTCTCCAGTTAGTCAATATCCTCACTGCAGCATCCTCTGTTTAAAAAAAAATCTCTCAAAGTTTTATCAGTTCTTGCAGTGAACAACAATAATCATAAGACATCCATGATTAAGATCTCAACAGTAAATGTAAGTATATAGGTAATAATTAATTATGACCAGTACATTACTGCATTACATAAGCATATAAGGCCCGTGGATTCCCCCTTCAGCTCATCCTTTCACACACTGAGGTCCAGAGCAGATCAAGGTTACCAGTCCTCCACTGCATTCCCCCACTCTAGGGGGTCGTATCCAGTTCAGTGACTACACTTGTCCCCTCTATAAACCCATCCAACAGCTCTCCCCACGTTTTCAAGTCATTCTTTGCTTTATTGTCCCTCCTAGTTAATTTAAAGTCTTTTTTTCTCCGGAAATGCCCATTCCAGGATATCTCTGCGTCACGGAGACAGTTGGGCTATACCGAATGCTCATCCATCCCATTGTCGCCCACCTACTCACCAGCACTAATGCTACACGAACAAATGTATGATGCATCTTTTTAACTTTAGCTTTAGACGGAAGCTTAGTATGCCTAGGACTGGGTTCCAGTGTAGTACCCATGGTTGTTGTAAATGTTGTGAAGACTTTTGACCAATATTGATGAAGTAGAGGGCATTCTCACTCCAAGTGCAGAAAGGTGGTTGTGGATGCATGGCATCTTGAACAGATAGCACTTCTAACGGGATATATCTTGCTCAATATAACTGGGGTCATATATATTCTGTGAAAAAATGTAATTCTCTCAGTTTGAATCATGTATTACTGGAGACCTCCAAGATCTATGCACAGACAGTGTTCCATAACATTTCAGTGAATTGGTCACCAACATCTTTTTCCCATGTTCCCTTTCCCCTAGGTGGTTTGATGAGATTGTCCTCTATGATTGCCCTGTACATATTGATGATAGTGTGTTGTGATGTGCCTAGTTGGAGAATGACTTCCAGATTCTGTGTCACAGCCAATGCAGATGGGAACTCCGTCCGGATCTCCCCAGCTGTTCTTGCTAGCTTAGCATATTGACAGAACTGACCTGGTCCCACCCCGAAGGGCTTTTGTTCTCCTGAATGGCAAAAAAGTTTCTCCGCAGGAAAGGTCCCCCAACGTGTTACAGCCTCCATCTCGCCATTGGCTCATCTTCATCACCTCAGTTATTTGAATGAAAAGTGTTAAGGCGCATATACTTAGCTCTCAAGTGAAGGGTGGTCTGCAGAGAATGTATTGCACAATCTGCTGCCACACTACTCCCATTTGTTTGAGTAAATACGGAAATACAACTATCTTTCATAAGTAGATCCAGGAGTGAAGCATCCCCACGTGAGCCCTTTAACAGCTTTGCACCCCCCACCCCCTATCCTTCTCTGCTACCCAATGGGCTGCACATTGTATATGGGCTGTGTAGTAATAAGTCTACAGGTGCGGTAACCCCTAGCTGTCTTCTTCCATAGTATTTTTTAAAAGAGCTATGGTCACCCTACTTTTTTTCCCCACCCTGATCAACTTAACCCACAGGAATCAAGGTTTATGAACCTGGGGACTTTTAGAGAGAAGAACATGTTCTGTAACAGAAAGACAGCATGGTAGCCTATGGCCACTAGGCCCCTGATGGCCGAGAGGGGTAGCGAGGCCAGAACTCAATTAATGCTCGTAGGCCTCGCATCCCTCCTCCCATATTGTATTCATATTGTTTCTCCTCTGTGTGTGCCGTCATGATTCCTAAGTACCAACATTTTTATGTTTCCCACCTCAGACCGACATCATGCGTCTCCAAGGGAGGTTTGGATGCCAACCTATCCGGGGGAAGAGCAGGCTCCTGCCAAGGTTCACATTCAGACCTCTCCAAAGCTTCGCAGTTGCTCTGAGAGCAGCGGGACAGACACTTGTGGAAACCTTAAAAAGCAGAGAATTGTCCGCATATAGAGAGACAAGGTGGGAGATATCCCCTATAGGAATTTCCTATTCCGCCATACACTTGGATTTTCTAGCACCAAGGGTTCTGTGGGAAGGGCAACAAGCAGTGGGAAAAGAGTGTCATGTTCCCCACTAAACTGGCTAATTTTTTTATACTATTTTGCCTGTCCACACTCCAACTGTGGGCTCCTGATATACGAGTCTCACCCATTCATGAAACTCTGGGGTCAATCCCCATGCAGTACAAGACTTTCCACAGATAGTCCCAGTTAAAGGTATTGAATGCCTTCTCCATATCTATGGCCACTAGGGCCATGCCCTCCCACCTATCCTGTACGGAAGTGAGCACGTGTCAATTTTCATAGCTGGATTACATCCAGGGAAGAATCCACACTGCAGTAGGTTCCTGATTACCCGGTCCAGTCTAATGACTGAGGCTTTTCACAGTAATTTCATGTCCGAGTTAACCATGGTAATGGGGCAGTATGTGCAGGGCCCCATGGAGTCTTTTCCGGGCTTCATAATCATGCAAACAATATACTCCCGCAGGATCCCTTCTTCCTGGGCTTCCCGTAAAGTTTCCCACAACTTTATCGGGAGATAAGCGAAGAATGTTTGATATAGTTCCATAGGGAACCCAGCAATACCTGGCCTTTTTGTACTTGGTAATGCTTTGCATGCGTCTCTGTGCTCCAACGTAAATTCGCCTCCCAGCTCTTCTCTGAGGGGGGGTCAGTAAGCCATGGAGTGGGTACATTCTCTAAGTAGCTTAGTAAGTGGTCACGTGGTACCTGGTGTTCTCTTGTAAATATACTGTAAATGGTCCGCTAGTGTGCTGTTGATAGCAGGTTGTGTTGGTATGTACGTGCCCGTATGTGGATGTAGTGTCAGGATCGGAGCATGTTGGTGTTTATTTATCAGTAACTGCATCAACAATTTGCTCGAGTTATTTCCCTCCATGTGGAGGCGCAGTCTGTAATCTCGCACACATCTTGAATACCTCTGTACATGCTCTTTAATAACTCTGTACATCTTCCACAAATAAGTCTTCACTGCAAAAGTTAGTTCATGGCTTTGCATTTCACTGCCTTGCCACAGTTTACTAGTCTAATTCGATTGGGGAGGGGTATTTCTCATGGTAGAAAAGCAATTAGTTGCATTCGATTCAGCTGCTGCCGTATTATTGTCCCATAGTTAACTGACCTTATGTTCCTAAATCACTGAGATGATTGTTGTGAAGGGCAATGGCATAGTGTGATTTTCTTCTCTAGCATGTTCCAATACCAGCATGCCAGAACACAACATGAATTAGGTTACTGTAAATTTGTCTACAGCTTCACATGCTTTCCCGAACTCTCGCCTAGCATCCATTTCTTGCAGTCTGGATATCTGACCCAAAGTCACCTTTTCCTGCATCCTTGAAAACCTTTTGTCATTGCGACGCAGGTTAATCCAGAGTTGTTCCAGGATAACAAATGATTTGCTCATGCACTGGCTCTATAGTACCACCTTTAATGCCTCCCACCTATTTTTCCTGGTGGAGGTTGAGTCCTCCAATTATCTCATGGATATCAGCGCTCATGGCTGCTCCTTTAGTACTTCTGGATTCAGCCCCCATGTAATCGGTTATCTGGACCTTTGGAACTAGGTCTTGCAAAATCAACCTTTGATGTAATGTGCTGCATGACGATTCTCTATCATTTGGGTGTAGTTCCATCCACACCCCTTTTTCGTACCCAAAAGGACAACTCATAAAATAAAAATGAAGGACATCCTCCCATTTTCTTTGCCAACCATTATTCAAAATTCAATTTACCCACTCTATACTACTGACATTCAAGCAGTAACTCAGCTCCCTTTGAGAAAAGCATTTTCACGTCGTAGGAATCTCCTCGCTGTCTCTGTCGCCTTCTAGTTGACCGGGCAAATTCGGACTATTCCTTGTGCTCACCATTCGAAGATTCTTGCCTCTTCGATACTACATTATCCATTGGCTCTGTGTTGGTATGCTTTTTCAGCTCGAATGAGCCATTGTGCTGGGCTACTATTCTTGTGCTAAAGTGAGTGGATCTCACTTACTGGAAGAATCTTCCTGATGTTTAGTAAAGTCACTGATGTTTCCATGCATACGCACCCCCTTTCTATGTGCTGCTGTAATGCCAGTTCTGTTACCCAATACCAACCATTCCCATACTTCATCATCTTTCAGGCTAGTAAAAAGTGGGATTTGCCATCATGTATGAATCACAGTTATAAAGTCAGAGCTTGGGACAACCTTGTGGAAGCTCTAAAATCCCCTGACAGTTCCATGCTCATTGACCACATGATGGGGATAGCTGAGAACTACCCAAGCACACAGATAGGTCAACTGGGCTGTAAGTCACTGGATACTGTACTGGGTAAAGCACCACTACAGTGCAATACTTATACTCACTCATACATTATGTGGGTTTTTATGGAAGGCAGAGGGAAGAAGAGGATTGGGGGGGCAGGGGTGGGAGTGGCAGTGGGGGAGTTCAAATTAAGGAACTTAGGAGGGGGGTGTTGTCAAGTGCCTTTTATATGCACACCTGTACTTTGCAACATGACTGTATTTAACACACTACACTACGATGCAAAATGTAGGCGCACATGTATATAATGACTTGCATGGCTGGGACACCTGATTATATGAAAATGCAATAAAATATGTTTAAAACAATGTATGAATCACAGTCTGACAGGAAAAAGAAGGATACTGTTCTAAATTTCTTTTTCTTTTTACTTTATCAAAGGTTCTTTTTCTGGGTTTCGCTTCAGGAGCTGATATGGGGGCCATGGAGCTCTTTCTACCATAACGACTGCAGAAAGGCCATTAAGGCTTAAGTGTTCCCTAATCCAGAGTTCAATGAAGTGTTCTACAGAGTTACTGTCTGCCCTTTCGGGAAATGTGACAGATCGGAAATTATTTTGTTGCTATCTACCCATGGCATTCTCCAGCTTGTTATCCAGAAACCGTGTCAGCTCTGAGAAGTTCTGGTACAGGTTCCTCAATTCATCCCAGAGAGTTGCCTATATCTTTTCTGGCTCCAAGGTTTTCATACTCACTTTTCAAAGAGGACATTCACTTTACCTAGAGGGCGTTCACTTTATTCAAGATAGGATTTGTTTTATTTTTAATCGTTTGTCTGATCTCTCCATTGCTGCCAGGATCTATGCCCCTGTATGTATGTATTTGGGCGGGTCTTCACTATCTCTATTATTTGCCACTCCACAGACTTTGTGTAGCATCAAAACAATATTTCATGTTCAGATGTGTGCAAGCCAACCTCCTGGTATGGTAAAGCAGGGTACTCAAGTTTAAATTTTGATCACCAGCCTCTAAGCCAAGACCACCACCTTCAGGTATGTTCAGTTCCTTTACAAGGACACATGCCTCAGTCTATTTAAGTCAGCTCTGGATCTTCCTGCATTGCACGGGCTGAGGAACTTCAACTGTGGCTCTCGGGGCTTCTCCACAAGTCCAGGCATCATCTTGTGTACCCTTCTGAAGGGGAAGTCAAAGTACTCTACTGTTTAATTACCCCCAGGCAAGCCCATACTGTCATCTCAAACCCCGTAAGTAATCCTGTGGGTAGACAGGCCAGCATGGATGAATTTCAGTTCTTTGGGGTGCAGGATTCTGCAGGATTATTACAGGGCCTTCAAGAGCATTATATTAAGATGTGCCGTCTGGCATCTTTCCACCCAAGTGATTGTAAACGCCAAAGGCACAACTGCAAATACTTTCACAACCTCTGCAACACCAGTGCTTATGTACAGCAAAATAATACTATGCATGCTGTGCACCCAAGTGACCCACGGTCAAACAAACGTTTTTCTGTCCGAAGCCCATCTACCAGAAATTAAAAGGAAAAAAAAGGGAAGAAAAAATAGACATTCTTCCATTATTATTATGCAGATATCTTTAAGCAATCAATGTGTTCTGTCATTATTTGGGCTTCAGAATAAAGTGGATCTTGTCTACACACCCTTTCTCAGACTTGTCAGGTACACCTTCCCCCTCGGCACAGGGTATCCCTTTCAGATATCTCATGTAAGCTGGCAGTATCTGGAGGTTTCATGTCACAAAAGGCAGGGATATTTTTTTATTATCAAGGAATAGGTATCGCAGTGCAGGAAGCTGCCTTACTCATTCAAAGAGATTGGAGCACCTGGAAGGTGAAATACAAAACATCCTGTTCTTGCTCGCAGATGCCTTTGCAACCAAACTAGATGGACTGATTATTACACTTTGGGGCTAGCGATCAGAAAAGATATTGGTTTTCAGATTTTGCATGGGAGTGTATGATGGGGAAACTGCACTCCCTGAAATGAAGAATTATAAATGAGCCTCTTTTGTGGTGCTTCTTAATGGCTCTATCTTTTGCCCCCACAGAAGCAACCTTCCCCGATGGCCGATAGGTATGCGTTGTGGGTTCGGTGTTACTCAAAGCAATATATGGGGTGGGATTTAAGTTATATCACTGGGCCATTCTCGGGCCATAATTCAAGATTTGGGGGACTAACACTTAAAAGCTGTTATGGAGGGGTGTGCCAATCCCAGACACTATTATTTAATTTGGCATTGTTGCATAATTTGTGAAACATCCAGGTTCTGTAAGTGGGATAAGGTTAGAATATCAAATATGGAGGATAAACACGGCCTAAGGGTATTAAAACATTTGGAAGACTGTGTGGGGAATTCTACCTCTCAGAGTCTCTGAGTATCTAACAGAGAAATGTTATCTTCCGAAATATGTGGACCTACTCACTAACGTAAGACATGAATCTCTAATAGAACACCGATTATTATTGTCCTTGAAAATGAGTCATACAAAACCTTTAGTGAACAATTCTCCAGCTACGCATTTCAAGCTGTGTGTAACTGGGTAGTGGCCACCAAATGAGAGTTACAATCCTCGGAGTACCTGTGAAGGTGCGTTACTTTTATTACAGCTGCCTATTTAGAACTTGCATTTCTTACTGAAATTACAAAAAAAAAAGGCTCAAAAGGCTCTTCGCCTCAAAATGTTTACAACTTGGACAAAATGGATCAAATGTAACACAATATAATCTTTCAACCAAGAATACCTATAATCACGTTCCCTAGTCTACGTTCAGTCACAGTAATAAATAGTCACAAGAGTGAACAAGCTGGATGAGGTGCCTTCCGAACAACATTTCAGAAAGGAGCAAGATGAAGATGGACGCCACGGGTTTTGTCATTTTACTGAGAGTATTACTGAGCACTAGATGAGTACCTTGCTTCTATTATGCAAACCTTTAGTTTATTACCCCAACACAAACTGGCAGAGGGTCAGTGGGAGGAGTACCGGCTGAAGAAATTTGTGAGAGTCGCCAGTAGGTCAGAATCTGAGGCTGTTAAAATCGTGATGTTTGAGAAGAAGACCAAATGTATTTAAGTGCCGCGAGAGGATTCAGGTTGTGCGCCGCTGTAAATAGACTTCGAGGTAGTATTCTGTTTAACAAAAAGTGCTTGTTCTATAATAACAGCAAGACTTTACGGTGGGCGGATACCTGTTTTTTTACTAGACTACTCTGTACTAATTGTCGGCTTTCTAACACTATTGAAAGCTAAGCAACACTGAGTTAAGAGAATGCCACCAGGGCTTTATAACCCCTTTCTTTCAAACAAAATACATAAACAACTTTCAATTCCCTGACTTCAGGGTGGGTAGGTGATATTTAATAGTGCCTTAACATTCATTTTTAGTTTATTGCTTTTCTTCTACTTAAAGCTTCATGCAAGAAACACTTATTGGTCCTTAGTTACTGGGTGTGCACAAATACCTATAAAAACATACTAGGTGAAAACTCTGCTAGGATAAATAGACGTTAACTTTAATCGCTGAGTGTTATACTATTTAAAATCAATAATAAATCTTGGATGATTAGCCACAATTGAAGGCACAGTCACCTGAAATCCAAGTTCTTCATCACGGGTATCTTCACTGAATTCACGAACCATGAATAGCTTCACCTACATATGGGATCCCAAAACACTTTCCAAGAAAAATATATTTTACGTCTTGGATTCGCACGTAGAGACGCACATTCTTTTCATTTGCAATACAGAAATGTCAAATTAAATATTAAAAGTGATGGTCAGAGGCAGGTGCCTTTAACCAGTCAAAGACCGGCATTACAGTTACAGAGAAAAAAGCTGCAGTGTGCCTTTAAGCCCCGGAGGTGTCACAGAAGGCTCATTTCGAAGCTCAACTAAGGCTGTCTCTGGGATATTATTATTAAAAACGAATGCCCTTAAATCCAGTTTCTTGGTAGGTAGCTCATGATTTCAGGGAAATTCTGACGATGGGAAATTAGAATTACAAGGAACATTTTGTTTAATATCAGATGACAATAAGAGCAAGAACAGTGGCTAAGAACTGGACATCTAGTGAGCAACTACAATTTAACAAATTAGTTTAGGGACTACTTTGCAAATAAGTGGCCTGTTCCCATGCTAGCTGCTCTGCATATTTCATCAAGGGACGCACAAGACCGTGATTATAGTAGACCCTTTTTTTAGGTCAAGCATAGCAGCACCCAAGCGCTGCTTTTCTGACATGTTGGTATGTATCTGGGCTTTTAACCACGCCCATCGCACGCCTATCACTATCACTCATTCACGGGCTTGCCCTTCAAAAATCCTTTGATGACATTGGTAAATGGTTTATGTTTGTCCCTCCTTGGGGAGGTTTTGCTACCGCCTTGACCATCGCCCCGTTACACAGCTAATTGCATGTTTGCCGCTAAGTTTGACTGCGAGCTAACTTCTTTTTCTTTTTGTCTCTCTCCTTATCGTTGATGCTCATGGTGGCCTCGGCGCTTTGAATCGGCTCACTTATGTTAAACTGTTTTACTTTTGATTTCCAAGTTATGTGGCAAAGAGTTTACAAAGCTAATACCTCTAACTCAAGCAAATTCGAGACCCATTGCATTGCAAATGCTTGTTCTTTGTTGATTGAAGTCATAGGATTCATCGAAAGAAATCTGTTTCCTCTATAACAATGCAGAAGCAGTCCAGCCCAAACTGGAACAGGAAAACAAGCAATCCCAGGCCGTTTTAGCTTTTTTAGGCCTCATTTTTTAGGTATGGCGCGAGTGCTGTGCCATTGTGAAAACAGAACCTACGTCTGTCCACACATGTTGCACTTAGTAACAAGCATTTGCAATACAATAGGTCTCGCATTTGTTTGAGTTAGAGCTATTAGTGTTGTAAATGCATAAATTGACTTTTCTTGCCACATATATTTGTCAACCCTGCTGCATAATTTGGTCCTCTCTGCCAAATAATTCCAGTGGCCCTGCATATAACTAAAGCACTTCAATTTACCTTATTCCTCTATCAGCAAAAAAATTAAAACATTGCCATTATTTATTAGATTTTTTAATATTATTATTTTGGGGTCTCTTCCTCCCCAACCTAGTGTGGGGACTCAGATGACCAAGACATAAAGAGCAGGTTGTGCAGTGAAGTATGGGCAAAATATTTTGTAAAATGAATGCCTTGCAAACAGAGTGCAGCGAATAATAAAGTACCTTGACTGTAATCCTGGGATAAGCCCCTAGAGGGCACCACTATAAAAATAACATTTGTAAGAAATATGGTCATGTAACCATGCAGTCATCTAATAGAGGGCATAACGAGATGAAAAGAGAATGGCAGAAAATAATGCAGTGTAACCATGCGTGCAGCCCCTAGAGTGCCTTACACATTTTCAGGCCTAGCAGGCCTACTGCAATACTATTACAATTACGGCCCTTAAAACACAAACTGCTCCCAGCTGTAAAACATATGTTCCAGCCATGAGACAGCTTAATAAGACATTGAATGGTGGGAGAGTTTACTATTTTGCCTCCCCCCAAACCTAGTGTGGGGACCCAGAGATGCTCTAGACAGAAAGAGTGTATTGGGCTGAACATTTTGACGGTGGTCAGTGTCCTTGGACCACCACACTGAGTTATGGGCATAAATGTTTTGTAAAAGGAATGCCCCACAAAGTATTATGGGAAGATTTTCTGAATGCAGCGATTATTGTAGTATCTTGATTGTAATGCTCAGAACAGCCCCTAGAGGACACCATAATAAAAATAGCATTTGCAAGAAACATGCTTGTGTAACTATTGGATCAGCCACTATAGGGCATAACAACATGAAATCAGAATGGAAGAAAGCAATGCAGTGTAACTATATATGTAGCCCCTAGAGAGCATAGTGCCTTACACATTTTCAGGCCCAGCAGGCCTAAGACAAGTCAGTCTGTGCCCATCCACGTCCGTACGGGTCCAGGGTCCAAAGAAGCTGCCGGTTCACGTGAATATGCCTTCCTGTTACAATATACAAGAGCACAGCTTATGAGCTACTTGCCCAAAACATGCTGCAAGTCATGGGAGGTGGCTCCCCTTTCCCCTGTAGATGGATGAAGCTGGAGTTGCAGACACTGTGCCTGGAATTCCGGGAAATACTCTTATAAGAACCATCCAGCTGGTCCTAAAGAGCCTCCTATGAACATGCCTCCTGGGATGGGATGGACAGATTTGCATGACACTCTCAGATGTGGGCTCATAAATGCCCATTCCCAAATTAAACAGTCTGGAAATACGGGAAGCCATTTTGGAATTTAGACAAGACTGTTTATTCCTGACCGAGACATGGGTGGAGAATATTCTGATCGTGATTTTGTTAGAGCCATGCCCATGGCATACAGAGTAGAGAGGTTAGACAGGCAGAATAGGAGGGGAGGTGAGTTGGCAATTATTTAAAAACAGTCTTTGCTGCAGCTAAGATCCCTTAAATATCTCCACAGACATCTGCGAAGGGGGCTATTTCAAGCTGAGGCAAGGGAATACATTACCGCTGAAGGTCTTCTAGTCAACTGTCCACCAGGACCCAATAAGCTATTCCTACAGAACTGGTCACAAATCACTGAGCCTTTTACTTCTAGTAATCAATGCTTACGCCTTGGGGACTTCAACTTCCATCTGGAGGACAGGGACACCCAAACCATAATGGACTTTATGTCCTATTTTGGTTGGAGTCAAACTATCACCTTGAACACTCACTTAGCAGGGCACACACTGGATGGTATTTTTCCACACAGTAATTTGTTAGTGTTTGGGAATGCGTGCAGTTAGAGTGGTCAGATCACAGTCTTGTCCCCTTTGTTATCAGACACAGGAGTCGTAAGGACCCCTGGCACAACTCGACTATTTGTAGCCGAAACTGGGGATGTATTAAGGAGGAGGATCTTTTTCTCGCTTTAGAGAGGCATCAGGAGAAGCTAGAAGGAGGACAAGGATCATGGGTGCAGAACTTTGATTCCTGGATAAGGGAAGCAAATTGAGGAAGGTGCCCCTTTGAGGGAAGGTAAAAAGAAGACTGGTAAAAGAGTTTCAGACCCATGGTACACTGAAGAGCTTAAAACACTTCAGAGGTTATGCAGAAGGCAGGAAAGAAAACTGAAACTAGACCCTGGACCCTTAGAAAAAGTGAAGCACAGGGAGCTATGGGGGACAAATAAATGTGCTATTAAAGCTGCTACATCATGCTTCTACTCCCAGAAAATTAGAAGGCAATGTCTCCAAAGAACTGTTTAAAGTGGTAAAGGCCTTAGCTGCACCCTCCCCTTCTCAGGAGGTAGAAAACTCCCAGCTCTTCTGCAATAAAGTAGCAGAGTTCTTTAGAGGTAAAATCCTAAAGATTAATTCAGAGTTTTTAACTCCAAGTACTTATCGGGGTGGGACACCAGTACCAACAGTGGAGCGGGTGAAGGCCCAACCATAGCGAAGTTTGCACCTCTAGGGACTAACAAAATCAGGTCCCTTTTAGCTGGGATTCACTTGGTCTCCCCGAGTGACCGCTGCCCGTCTAGAGTGCGACTCCATTGCGATGCCATTGGAAACCATGTTTGCAGAGGTGCTAGAATAAGGTGTGTTTCCGGCCATCTGGAAAGAGACAAGATGATCTTAAAAACGTACGTCCGATTGCCCTCTTACCTTTGTTTGCCAAGATCCTGGAAAAACACATCATCCAAGAGCTTGCCACCTTTTTGCTGACACATGATTGTCTGGATAGCTCCCAACATGCTTTCCGGAAAAATCATGGTACCGAGTTTGCCCTGATCGCCATCACAGATTTGGTCAGGAAACAGGTAGACCTGGGAGGTGGTGCTATCTTAATTCTATTAGATCTTTCGGCGACGCTTGACACATCTCGCACCAGATTTTGACACATCGCTTATATCAGGTAGGGCTGAGGGATTCGGCTTTGAGCATCCTGGAGACATTTCTCCAGGCCAGAACAGCTGTGGAGACTTTAGCTCGGTCCCATTCCAGCTCCCCTGTGGAGTTCCTCAGGAATCATCTTAGTCCTACCCTTTTTAATTTGTATGTGACTCTTTTAGCTAAAATAGTATGATCCTTCGATTTTCAGGAGTCCTCGTATGCTGACAACACCCACATTATTGTCTCCTTTCAAGACAATGTGCATATTACAGCTGATAGGTTTCAACCTGTATGAGAGAAATCAGCAACTGGATGAACCATAATTGGCTGAAAATTTATGGGGACAAAAAAAGTTCTGCCATTTATACCACAAGAACTAAGGGCGACAGTGGTGCTGGCCCGTATTATAGCTAGATTGGATTATTTTAACGCCTTATATTTAAACATAAACCAATGATCCCGGAATAAGCTGCAGCTTATTTAAAATGCAGCTGCTCGGCTCTTGCTAGGATTACCTACGTTTACCTCCATTAAGGAATGCATGAGGGAACCGCACTGGCTACCTACTAGGAAGCACATAATTTAAGGCACAGTGTCTGATTCACAAAGCCCTTCACTCCCAAGGCTCAGGATATTTGCAAGCAGCCACTAAGCTGTACGCTCCCAACCGCCCTTTAGGATCAGCTGATCTTAGGTTGGCACGGACTTTGAGGAGCAAAAGAGTTAAATGGGGAGACAGGGCTTTTTTTGCAGCTACTGCCAAGTTATGGAACTCGCACCCAGTCAAAATTAAAGGTATTTCACCCCCCTCCTGCTAATTCGAAAGCATCTGAAGACTTGGTTGTTTTCATTGAAGTTTTCTGATCCGCATTAGCCTCTTTTTACCTGCTTAGCGCTTCGGTACCACTAGTCTGAATTAACTTTATAAATAACACAAATACAAATACTGCAATACTATTATAAACAAGGCACTGAAAACACAAACTACTCTGAGCTGTAAATCAAAGGTTCCAGCCATGAGAGAGCTTAGAAATACACTGAATGGTGGGAGAGGTTACTATTTTGGGGTCCCACCTACCTAGGGTGGGGACCCAGAGATGACCTAGATAGAAAGCATGTCGTGCTGGACGGTTTAGTGGTCCTGTTGTTGTAGGACCACCACAAACTGAGTTATGGGAAAATATGTCCCCACCAGCATTATGGGGCGAGTTTCCAGACTGCCTTGAATTCTGTAGTATCTGCTCTCCCGCTGAGCTGGGAGAGCCACTTTATGGATTTCTGTGTTTGTTTATTTTGTAAATGCTCCACTTTGTATATTTTTCAACTGATAAACTTGTAAAGTGGTCCTCATGTAAAGTGTTCCTGTGATTGAGGTTGCGCTAAATGAAACTTCGTGTAGTCATATAAAGCGCTTCGCTGATAGAGTTCACGATATATGAAACTTCAGTGCTCCTCTGATCTAGTTTGCACTATATGAACCTTTTTTTTTTTTTTCATGTATTAAACAAATTAAAAAGAACGCCCCCCCCTCCAGCTTGCAGCCTTTGTGCGCAGACACCTCAAAGAAACAGCGGCATGCTCAAAACAAGGAAGAGGAAGAAATAACATATGGCCATGCAGTGCGAAGCAGCGAGGCAAAAGAAAAAAATAGTGCGCCACATTAAGGTATCTGGCCGATCGTGCAATAATCTATGTAAAAGGGTTAGTCTGCAAGGTGTAACAAAGCAGCCTCAAGGCAGGACAAAGGTAAAGAATTTACCTAGGAAATCAAGGAAATTTTGAAAGGCAGGCCCAGGAACGAATGAAAGTGATGGTAGAGTGGCCACCCATCCGTAATTTCATGGACTGCCCGTAATTTCGCCCTGCCATCTGTTGCCCGTGATGAAAGCCTTAACGGACGGCATTTGTCCGTAATTTTAGCCTTTCACCAAAAGAACAATGGATGGCAGGGTGAAATTATGGGCAGATCGGTTTCACCAGTTAGATTGAAGGCCAGGGAGTCTCCTGTGCTCTGAGGGAGGGAGGGGCAGACTGATAAGAAACAGACCTTCTTGCCAGGGTGTCTCCGTCCCTAAAGAAATGCAAACGTGGGCAACTGGTAAATCTGCAAATGCAAAGGGGCTTGAAAACCTGTATTGACTTTAACCAAAGGAGTCACTTGAAGCTTTGTGATGACAAAGACATTTTCTTTTAGAGAGGTACTGTAATGGTGTACCAAGGTGAGCTGTGGAGTCTGTGGTTTTAATGGAGTGTTCTACAAAAGGCTAATACTAAGAATAAACTGTGTATTATTCAGATCTGTATTTGAAAAGCGTTTTTTTTTTTTAATGTATTTGCGCATTTTATGGCAGCCTACATTATGATGTAATTGTGTTTATAGAGTGCTTACTACCCCCCCCCTGACGAGGGGTCAAATGCATGTTTAAAATAAGGACTCACACATTCACAGTTCCTTCAGGGACCTCGGTACCTCATACTACTAACAAACATTGGCAAAGCCAATAGGTCTCGTCTACAGAAGAGTTATTGGCTTTGCCAATGTGTTTTAGCCATGTTATACACCAGAGTGGCTGCTGTTTAGCATGGCTAAAAGTTAGTGGCATAGTGGTGCAGAGTGGAGAAGAGTGGCATAGGAGCAGTGGCGTAGAGCCCAGTGGTGCAGAGTACAGTGCAGTTGTTTACAGTGCATTGGCGTAGAGTGCAGTGGCATGGAGTGGCATGGAACAGAGTAGAGTGGCACAGAGTGCAAAGGAGTAGAGTGGCATACAATAGAGTGGCAGAGAGTGCAGTAGTGTGGAGTGGTGCAGTGGCATAGAGTGCAGAGTAGACTCACATGGCAGAGTCCAGTAGTGTAGTAAGTGGTGCAGTGCAGAGTAGGGTATAGTGCTGGAGAGTGCAGTCGCGTAGAGTGGAGTTATGCAGAGTAGAGTGGCATAGAGTGCAGTGGCGCAGAATGCAGTAGTACAGAGTAGATTGGTGTACAGTAGCAGAGAGTGCAATGTTGCAGAGTAGAGTGTCAGTGGAGTGATGTAGAGAGGCACAGAGAGCAGTGGCGTAGAGTTCAGTGGTGCAGAGTAGAGGGCAGTGGTGTACAGTGCAGATGTTTTGAGTGCATTGGCGCAGAGTGAGTGGCAGAGTGGCATGGGGTGGAGTAGCATAGAGTGCAGTGGAGTAGAGTGGCATTCAATAGAGTGGCAGAGAGTGCAGTAATGCAGAGTGGTGCAGAGTAGACTCGTGACGTAGAATGCAGTGGCATAGAGTGGTGCAGAGTGGAGTATTGTAGAGTGGTTCAGTGCAGAGTCGAGTACAGTGCCTAGAGTGCAGTGTCATAGAACGCAGTAGTACAGAGTAGAGTGGTGTAGAGTGCAGTGTTGCAGAGTAGAGGGCAGCGGCATAGAGTGCAGTTGTTTAGAGTGCCCTGGTGTAGAGTGCAGTGGCATAGAGTGGCATGGGGCAGAGTAGCGTGCTATAGAGTGCAGTGGAATAGAGTGTATTGGTGAAGAATGTAGTAGTACAGAGTAGAGTAGTGTAGAGTATATAGTGGCAGCCAGTGCAGTGTTGCAGAGTAGTGTCAGGGTGCAGTGGCCTAGAGTGCATTGAACTAGAGCGCAGTGGTCAGAATGGCGTAGTGTGCAGTGGTGTAGAATAGATTGTTTCAGAGTAGAGTGCAATTGCATAGAGTGGATAGGTGCAGGGTAGAGTGCAGTGGCATAGAATGCAGTGGCATAGAATGCAGTGGCACAGAGTGCAGTGGCATAAAGTAGATTGTTTCACAGTACAGTGAAGAGGCGTGGAGAGGTGCAGGGTAGAGTGGAGTTGCATAGAGTGTGATGGCACAGAGTAAAGTGGTGTAGAGTGCAGAGGTGCAGAGTAGATTAGGGTGACCTATAGTGTATTGATGTAGAGTGCAGGGCATAGAGTTGCGTTTTATAGAGTAAAGTGCAAAAGCATAGAGTGTATTAGCTTAGAGTGCAGTGCAGTGTTGCAGAGTAGCATAGAGTAGAGTTGTGCAGACTAGATGTGTGTTGCCTAGACTCGAGTAGTATAGCGTGCAGAGGCGCAGAGCGCGGTGGTGTAGAGAGGAGTGAAGTGCATTGGCGTAGTGATACAGCGTAGAGTAGAGAGGCGAAGTGTGAAGTAGCATAGAGTGCAGTGGCATAATGTGGAGTGGTTCAGAATGGAGAAGAATGCAGGGCAATGGCATGAAGTGGAGTAAAGTGGAGTGATACAGAGTAGGGTGCAGTGGTGTGGAGTGGTGCAGAGCAGCGTGGCATGGAGTATGCATGGTGTGGTAACACACTGCCATTACAGACAACACATTTTTGATTGAAATTAACATTACATTTGCACAGACATACAGTTTTTAAAATCAAACTATACTGTGCCCAGACGATGACGTGTGGTAATTGCATCACCTAATGAAATTATTTGTTTAATCATATAAAGGTATTTGTTTACGGTACAGTTCAGAATTAACAAAAATGTGCTTCATTTGTACTCTTAATTCTGATATATTCTGAAGTTTATTTAAATGTTGTCATATGATAGAAAAAAAAGTTTTTATTAAATTTGTTTAAACTAGCATAAGGTTAATTACCTTAATGTTTCCCAAACTGTTTGCCAGGGGTTTTAAACGGTTCAGAAACATAATCAAAATGTTGCTGTTACTTTCTCTTCAAGGTTGGATAGATTTGGGTAGGGGGTGATGGCCTTGACACATTGCTGAATGGCATTAAGTTACTGCTGAACAAGGACTTATTGTGACACCTGAATGTAGCATACCAGGAGGCAATCACAAAAAGACCACAGTGAATAAATAATGCTATGTTAAAAAAGAGATTAAATAAATGCACTGACAACATAGTGAGGCATGACCTCTTGCGTAGATCTGTAACACTGATGTTTGTTCTTGAATTTTTGTCCGGAATTTTGACCCTTTGTCCTGAATTTTTTACAGTCCTGTCCAGAATTTACCTCAATGCCAGGTGGTCACCCTAACTGATGGGCGTGAGATAAGGGTGGTTTAAAGCCAATAGAGTAGATTACAACAGACCGAAGAGCAGGGCTTGCCACTGCTAAGTTCGACCTAAAATCCAAGGGTGATGGGGTGGAATGTTTGCAAATACAAACGGAGAAGGACATTGACAGAACTCTTACAAAATTGGGTACTGCTGCTTCCCTCAATGATTATTTCTTACCATAGTGGCCTTTTGCTGCTTAAGCCGTTCAGGCTAAATACCGAAAAGTTAGCAACAAAAATTACACATAGGCAACAGACAAGGCTTCTGCACAACCCGTTTAAACACCTTCGCGGACGAACAGAACTACTTAATTAAAAAAAAAAAAAAAAAAAAGGCATAACACCGTGCAAGCTCGAGAATATTTTCCAAAAGGTAAACCACAGTTTCTATATTTTAAAGAAAAGCAATCATTGTAGATACGACCAAAGCATCGCTAACTGTTGAAGCAGAAAGCTCTTTCAACCTTCTGCTTTTGTTCAATGGACAAACACGTGCACGGCCAAAAATGATATTTGTGAAATCATTAATTAGGCCTCTCTGCGAATTCCGTCTCCACAGCAGCCCGCCAGGTTGGTTGTACTTGGCCTTCGCGGTGCTGGAAGCAGGTCCCCAGCGTGCCGTTGCGTCCGCCTCAAGCTGCCGCGAGCGCGCGAGACCCGGATAACGCACAGCGCTGCCTCAGTCATCGGCTGCACACGGTAGCCGGAAGCGGATGCCGTGCATTCTGTGGGGCATTGCTTCAAAAATGCAATTAAATCTTACCCAACACTTTCATTTGATGGGCGTTTTCAAAGGGTGTTTTGTGATCGGCAATCTCACAGGTCTGATTGCAACTCAACTCCCAAAGGTCAAGAAAGAACCATATTAATGTGCATTTTTTGCTTTTATTTCTAAAGAGAAAATATTTAAACTGCTTAAGAAATATCCTAAATCAGGAAGGCTACACTCCTCTGAAAATTTTTATCTTATTTACCTCAACCATGCTCAGGGAATTTTAAGACTACTGACTTCATTTTCGCAGATTTTTTCTCTTATTCTGGGCTAATGTTCAACCGTGATTGATTAATGTAAGATTCTTTCAATAGGGGAGTGCTGTCGTATTTGTTGAAACCGTCTCAAACTTTATGAGACATACACTGGTTTATAAGTTCTCAGATTTGAACCTTAACTGACAGTCTAGGTTTTCATCTAAGGAAGGAGCAGCAATCCAGCAAGACGGGTCAGATTCAGCTAGCGTCAGCAGAAAAAGAAGATGGTGGACTACACGAAGAATTCTGTTCCAACAAGGCCCAGAGTACTAGAGTGGCTAGTCTGCCACCCTGGCAAGGCCTGGTGGGCTGCAGGCTAGACGGGCTGCTTCGGAGCTGGGCAGTATAGGCGGTCATGACACAACCAACCTTATGACTTCCTTAAGTAGTTTTCGCACGAGGGAGAAGACACGTACATCTCTTTATATTTTGGAAAGTTATTATTATAAAAGGAACACAAAAGAAGAAAGATGAGATTACTGCAGCTATTCTCTAGATATAACACACATTATTACTTTCGCATCTGTAAGGAGATATTCTGAATATATAACTACAAAGACATATATGGTTAACACTGTGATTGCAAGATCTGTTTGACAAAAAAACAAGTATCAACACTTAGGCATCTAAGATCTATACTATTTTATATAAGTCTTCTCAGTCTAACACCTTAGTTATTTGCAATGTTTGCAAAGAGCAATTTTAAGAGCACAGCAATATAGCGAATTGTAGTGAAGTGGTTGTATTTATATTGGTACGGCACTTTGTATTAGTGATATGCTTGTACCCTCTTTCAATGAGATGGGAGCTGTGAGGGAATTAAGTAGGAGGTGGGGAATCTGATGCTGCTACAAGTTTGACAAACACGTATTACTTATATAGGTTCTGTTAAGTTGTGATCATATCAAAGCAAATAAGTTGTTGGAGGCCCTTATGATGTACAGTTCCACATAGCAAAGATAATCTCAGGTCAATTCTGTGGTTAGCCATGTTCTATTGAAAGTTTGTGCACAGGTTCTCGGACTGGAAATATTATTTGAGGCCACTTCTCAAGAATAAGGTGATAGCTGAATGGTCTGGCAAATGCCATTTTTCTGATGTAAAAATAGCTATCTGTAAGAAGCCCATCATAAAGAGTACTGACTGCTTGGTTAGTAGTATCAGCAGTGATGTCAGTGGTAAAGAGTAGAAACAGAAGAAACACCCTGCTAAGGAAGCAGTGAGAGCATTTGCATCTTGATCACTGTCTCTAACCAAAGAAATGTACTCGGTCATTAAGCATGAGACGTTAGTTTGTGTTTGGGTGGTAGAACACTTTTGCAAGTTCATTTGAGCAAGATAATGTGTACTCTTAAGTGATCACAAACATTTGACTAAACTGCTAACAGATGTTTTTCAGGATTTATCAGCGAGAAGTGAAGGGATGTCAATGTATCTGCAAGATTCATTCATAAGCAGTGTGTGCCAAAAACTAAAATGTTGTAGCAGATTTCCTGACTTGAATGCCTCTTTCAATGCGTGGAAGCGATGAGTCTGCTTGGCATAAACACTACGTTGTGATGTGTTCTAAGTGCGAATTGCAATGCAATTACTGAATAGATACGCTTTTGTAAAAGACGAATAGATACGCTTTTGTAAAAGAAGATCGAGCTTTGGATATGATTCGAGGTTGCGGGAAGGACAGTTGGGTGACAAGAGAATTGGTAAGGCCCGAAATAATACTATTATGGGAGGTTTGTTCTGAGCCAGGGAAGAATTGTATCGGATGAGAGGTGACATGGCTGTTTCACTGCAATAATTAAGGAGAACAATTATCCAGTTTTCCTCATGGGAATTGCTCGGACTAAGAAAAGGGAGGAGATCTGTGTAGGTGGCCTGAGGCAGACTTGGAGGTTGAAATGTTTGCACGTATTTGCATAGATTGTGGAGCTTCAGTTATCATTAGAGTTGGAGCAATGGGTTTCCGAATTATATTGTTACCCTTACTGATGTGTTTTCTAAGTGGAAGTAGACAAAACTGGTGGAATTGACACCGAGACAGTTGTGATGTTTTAAAACTAAATGATACAGGGAGGGTTTTCATGCAAGGGTTGTTACTCGATAATGCTGTACAGTGTAAGTTCAAAAGAATGATCAGTATTTAAAACAGCGTGCAATCTAACACAGAACTACGCCATTGTAACATTGCAGTGATGATGTAGCCGCAGAAAGATTTTACAGAATAATTAAACATATAAAAAATTTGGCTCAGTAAAAGCAAACAAAATAGGAGGAAGAAATTTAAAAAAATGATACAGGTGTATTGTGTGACAATTCACATGGCAGAGTCCCTTTGCATTCTTAGAAGGCAAGTTCCAGGTCTACAAATGAGGTCCAAAGGAAGCCAAGGCAAAGGGAAATAACAGGATAAAGATGTATTACGATAAAAAAAAGCATGTTGTGAAGAAGCGGACATTAATGTAGTTGATTGTGTACCAGACAAAACAGTGTTTACTTACAAAAATGCACAATTTAAAGATTGCAATAAGAGTAGACAATGGTAAGGTTTGCCATATGAGTCGTTCTGTAACATCAGCCAGTGGAAGTGGCTTAAAAGACTATTTCTCCTACAGGAAAAAACATTCGAAACTATTGGTGGCTAAATGATAGCAATGGCGGTAATATCTATTCTGAAGTAGAATTGCAAGGTCTGGAGAAACAGAAGTGAGACATCAATCTACTGAGAACCATGGGATTGATTAAACAGATGCATCACTGTTGGTTAAAGACGATGGTATGGAACAATGGGGTGTTCGTTTGGAGGCTGCACTGAAAAAACATGGGAGGAAGGGAATGGATGAAAATTTTGATGTGGAAGGGGAGGTCATTGAAAAAGACGCAGAATCACCAACCTCCAATGCACATCTGCAACTTCAGCAGAGTACTCCAGTTCAGGGTGTGACTGGAATGTTTGGAAATTAGATTGCTGGATTATGAGAGTGACGGATAGTGTTGTTTTGCAAATAGTGTATTTACTATTACAATATGCCATACTGTTTCATCTTTTGTTGCTCAATGTAAATATTCTATTAATTTACACAATTAGTTTAATTTGACATTATGCCCCTCCAACCCCAGTTATTATTCAGTGTTGTACTTTGTCAGAAGTGCTGCTATTTATATTAATGTTCAACCTCGACAGTTTACCAACATATTTTAGTTTTATCCTCTGTATAATGTGGATATCTAAATAGGAAGTGGGAACAGGAAGGGACTCAATAACAGCTGGGAAACCAATCTGGTACTATTCTCCTGACGATGAGGTCACAAAGTTAACTACAATTTAAACATTTCCTAAACTTTATAGCACCAGTGTAACAATTTTCATATTGTCTTGATAAACAAGTTACTTACCTTTGGTAACACATTATCTGGTAGTCCAAGTGTCCTTGGTCTAGGGCAGACAAGACCCGAGCAAGAGTGAGCATCTTGAATTTCTCCTTTTTGAGGAAGAGATTGACATACGGTAAATCCAGACTAGGGCGAAGACCCTTGTTCTTTTTGGGAATCAGAAAGTAGTGGGAATAACAACCAGGGCCTACTTCTGACACTGGGACCCTTTTTATGCCTCCCTTGGCCAAGAGGTCCACAACTTCCTTGCAGAGCAGGAGTAAATGATCCTCTGTCAGCCATTCTTTTAATAAAGGCATAGAGGGAGGAAAAGACTGGAAGGGGAGGGAATAGCCCTTCTGTATGATCTGAAAGACCCATTTGTCCGATGTTATGGACCGCCAGTAAGGGAGATGAAATTGAATCCTCCCTCCAACTGGGCACGAGTGGTCTTGCAGAATCATACTAGGAGGTCATGGGCGCTGTGCTAGAGGGGGGCTGGGTGGTGGCTGACCTCTGGCTAGAACCTCTGGGTCTGAAGGTACCACAACCTCGTCCTCGTACTGGATGTTTAGTTGACAGATGATGGTGGTTGACTGGTGAGTGGCGTGGTACCACACCCCTTCCGAAGCCTCAAAAGGGGCAAAAGGCAGACTGCTGGCGAGCGGCCGCCGAGAGGCGAAGGATCTGGCCGTAGCCTGAGAGTCTTTGAACCGCTCAAGAAAAGAGTCTGCCTTTTCTCCAAATAGGCGTGAGCCATCGAAGGGCATGTCCATAAGGTTCGCCTAGACATCCCCCGAAAAGCCAGAAGTACGAAGCCAGGCGTGGAGTCAAAAGGCCACCGTTGATGAAATTGCTCTGCCCAGTAAGTCGGTCATGTCCAAACCACACCTAACCATAAACTTGGCTGCGTCTCTCCCATCTTTAACAGCTTGTGAGCGAGTGTCCTGTACGCCCTGCAGAACTTGTGCAGCACCTGTGCCACCGTATCCCATAAAGCATGGGAAAAACAGCCCAATAGGCATGAGGTGTTTACGGACCTCAATGCCAGGCTAGAGGAAGAAAATATCTTCTTCCCAAGTTGGACCAGCCTCTTGGATTCCCCATCCAGGGGAGCGGAAGGGAAGGCACCATGGGAAGTGGGGGCCTGGACAACCAAGCTCTCCGGAATAGGGTGCTGGGTGTGGAAACTAAGATCATGAGGAGCGGGTCTATGGTGGCGGCCGATTGTCCTATTAACAGGACAACCCTGTGCTGGGTGTGGACCACGTCCCCAGCAGGACATCAGTGAGGGCTTCATTAAAGGGTAACATTGGTTCTGATGTGGAAACCCCGGCTGAAGCACCTCAGTCAGGAGGTTAGTCCTGAATGGCACCGTAGGCAATTCTAGATCCAAGACCTCAGCTGCCCTATGAACCACCATAGCATATGAAGCTTCCTCCTCTGTAGCCACAGCAGGAGGTGAGAGCATGCCAGTATCTGGAGAAGTATCCAATCCATTGGCTTCCCCTCAATCCTCATACCAGTCCATATGCACCAAACCATATTCTCATGGGTCATGGGGCCCCTCCCTTTCCTCCCCTGTACCTGACTGATCAAGGTAGGTCTCAGGCACTGATCTGGTCCCTGTCAGCGCCGTCGGAATCGGCATCGTACGACATCATTCCGGTCCGGATCATCTGGGATGAGGATGGGGCTTGCACCGCCGGTGGGCGCCGGCAGAGCGGCGACATTTGGAACGACGCCAGAGGAGGCCAACTGTGTGCACTCGGTGTTGTTTCGGATCCAGGAGTCCCCAATGGCACCGAGGCCAAAGCTCCCGGTGTGGAATCTGATGGGGCACCTGCAGACCCCGCGGTGCCTGAAGGCGCACCAGCCGGGGCAGCCAGCTCATCGGCGGCCCATGGGCGTGGCGAAGTCCACTTGGACTTCTTCTTTTTGTCCTTTTTCCCAGAGGGCCTGGACGACGTTGAGTCTGATGAAGAGGACTTAGGGCTCCTGGAGTGGTCCTGCGACCTCCTCCTTGATTGGGAACGTGACCTCCTAGGAGTCGTGCTAACCAAAGTCGAATGCCAGGCCGCCATGAGCTTCAGAGACCACTCTATCAAAGCTTTTGGGGCCATGGCCTGGCAGTCGGAACAAAACTTTGAGTTGTGGTCTCTGTCAAGGCACCAGAGACATACCTGATGGGGGTCCATCACCGACATGGCACGATGGCATGCTCCACACTGCTTGAACCCAGTATTCCTCAAGGACATCCTCGCATAGACTTGAAAAAGCATTGATAAAAAGGTTGAAAGAAGGCCTGCCAAAAAAGGCAGAGGGTAGCTCGAATCCGGCCCTGCACTTAACCGGCATGGAAGGAAAAAGACTGACATACGCGCACTGGGGTGGTGCCTTTATAGGCGAGCGAGACGTCACAGACAGCTCCACACAAGTCCGACCGACGCAACTCGACAGCATGCGCAGGGTACTGCTCAGCAAAAAAATTCTGGATTCCAAGCCGATGCCAGGAAATTCTAAGGTAAGGAACCTGCAGCTAGAAGTCTCTATCATATGTGGATATATCTGAAATCTTGACAGCAAGTGTGTTCCAAATAGAGACACAAAGATTTGCCTTGAAGAGAAGGGCAGAACAAGCATAAAGAGAATGGATGACAAGACATAGAATAGCCAATGGGAAGGGGAGATAGAGTGAGAAAAGGAAAGAAAAAACGAAGAATACACTAGTCAGTTCTTTCACTCTGAGGAGGATAGTAGCTGGACCTGGCCCACTCTGCAAGGTTATTCCCTAAACTTTTTGGCCTAAACCTTCCTGTTTTGTGAACCGTTTTTTGTTGGTTTCAAAGGGTTAATGCATTCATAGGATTGAACACAGGTATTCATTTTAACACGAGCCAATAGGAAACTGTGTGTAGTTTGCCAATCTCCCTGTTAATAAATCAGTGACCTTCTACCAGAAGTCTCACTTTATAGCAGTCTGGAATGCTCTAATCAAAAATCCAATGCCTCTGTGGAGGGACAAAATCACATAGTCCACACCCATGTGGGATACAGCGCAGTTAAGCATCCTGGACACACACACAGTTCACAAATGTTTCCTCTATACACATTCTATTTATCCCATATTTATTTCATTTATTTGGGCACCCCCTTCACACATAAACCACCCTCTCAGCCAACATGCACCAGTCCATGTCTTTTTTCCAGTCCCCCAAACTCATGCTCAATTGGATCTCCACATGCAGGCTATATTTCGTTTGGCCACCATCAGTCCCAAAGTGAACTAGAGTCAGTCCATACGATTAAGATCTATTTCAGCCCATGCTTTAGGACAGCACCATTTAGCTGACAATGCCAGATCACTTCCCACCACACCACTGAGGCAGGTCAGCACCCCACAACCCCCCCATAACGTTGTAGCGCAGGGCAGCCCCATAGCATGTGGACGAACAAGCCTTCTGTGAACCCCTGGACAGCTCTGTTACTGATGTCCTGCAATAGAGCAGTTGTCAACTCAACCACCAATTTGATGAATTCTGCTGCAATGATCCAATGGTGCAATGCACCTGTCCTACAGGGTCTTTGTCAATGGCTGGTGCTGTTTTTTCTAATTGATCTGCAAAGTCTAATGTCACTGCAGTTTACTTTGTCTAACTGTTCCATTTAAAAAACCTTTGAAAACAAATCCAGCGCCTCACACTTATTTCTAGAAATATTTCTGATGGAGAAGTATTAATTCAGTTTTCCTCAGATCACCAGGTTACCAGAGAGATTTTCATAATTCTTCCATTAGAAGAGTTCCGTTTCTGGGGCAACAGTTAACACGAAGCCTACAAGTAGTAGTTTGACTCATTGGCTGATGTGGTAAATCTGTTGAGATGCCTAAACAAGTTCAAGTAGGTAGGTGGTATGTTTATGAGGAATTTCTATTTGTTGGCTTAGGTCTGAGATACTGTTCCAGAAGGATTTCATCTAAAAGCACCTGAACAATGTATAGTGGTGTATCATAGCATTTATCTGCTTTGGCCAGACAGTTTTAACACTTTCTAGGGTTTACTTGGTATTTGGTGGAAAAAGATGTATCTGCTTTGGGCTAACAAAATCAATACTTTTGGTTTATAAGGTCAAATAATTATATATTATTAGCTTTTGTTTAGGTCTGTAAACAGGTTGGTCCCTGTGAGATATTTAGCCTAGTCACTTTTAAGTCTTGCCTACAGACAGCTTTTAGCTCTCTGTTCTAAAAGACATACGGTGGACATTGCCAATACTTAGAGGGCTTTGGGGAATGCCAATTGCTTGCCATTGGCTGGTTCCTTGTCCATCTCATTTGCTTTCTTATTCAATGGCATTCCTTTCTCTTCTTATCCTTTCAATGCTTTAGATTAAATACCTTGTACCTGTCTATGGGCTTATATTCAGGGAAGTACTTTTTCTTTCAGTACTCTACGAAAGTGCATGTGTTTTCCTGCTCTCCTCCACGTAGTGCTGCTCCTGCTTTCAGATCCCCGTCCCAATCTCTCCCTAGTTTCTCAATTGCTTTCTCGGGCCCTCCAGGCTTCTCTTTCAATTATTTTTCAAGCTAACAACCCTTCCCCCACAGTACCTCCATTACGTCCCCCTCCTTCCTACCCAACTCTGGGGTTAATTTCTCTCCCCCATCCGCTCCTCTGCTGCTGTCTCTCCCACCCCTTTGCATTTTTTTTTTTTTTTTTTTTGCAAGGCTTGGTAGTTGCAATTTACAACTGGGCAGCTCCTATCACTTTAATGTGCTCTGTAACAGTCATTTATATAGACAGATTATCAATGCAAGTCTTTTGCTGCTTTAAGACAACCCTTTGTAACAGCAGTCACTTCTTACCCTGGTGCACGCACTCTCCTAGCCTCCTCTTCCACATCTTGCACGCACTGAGGTCTCCTACATAGAATCTTTTGTTGGTAAAGCAGGGATGGGTATGAATACATAGGATTTCTAAACGAGAGAAGCAAATGGTTGGAATCCACTGTCACTGGTGAAACGATTCCATGCGGGTAGGCAGGCTAGAGGCTGAACCAAGAGCACAGTGAGGGTCCTGTTTGGGTTGTAAAGCTTGTACTTAAGAGACACCATATGGCAGAAACAGTGTGACCGGAGTCAAAAAGTAATTGAAAATATGCATACTATATATTACCTACTGGCAGTTGACTACATCCATCAAGGCCAAAATTGTTTATATTAGGGCAGGGGCCAAATGCCTCCCCCCCCAAAACTGAGCCCAAATGGGGCCCAGATACCACATTCACCTGGGTCATACACTAATAATAAGGGAGGAGGAGCGTAACCCTCTTCCCAAGGTTTAAGAGACCCCGAGACACCATCCCCCAGCACCAAAAACATGTATTTTAGGGGAGGGAGTGGACCCCATCCCCTGGGGCCAATGTACAATTATAGGGCAGGAAGCCCATGTGATGCCCCCTCCATGAGCCACCAGTGGCCCTGGGGATCCCATGTGCTGGGGCTTTTTTTTTTTTTTTTAAACTAAGGTGAAGGGGTGCGCAGCCCCACAAAGCCAAATAGTAGCTCCAGTGACCCCCCCATTCCCTGGGGCCAAACTATACATGTTAAGGGAATGAAGCACATGAACCCCCTACCCTAGTTGTAATAGACCACGGGGACCCTATTGCCCATGGCTGCAGTAAAATTAAAAGGAGGGGGTTTGCTGCCCACCTTCCACAAGCCTTTTTAGCCCCCTGAGGCTGAACTACTTAAAACAATTACTTAAAAAAAGGTAGAGTTGCTATTAAGGCTCTGCCTTGACTCACCGAGCCTTAATAGGTGCCAAGGACTCCATCCCCTGGAGCCGCAGTTTAAGTGAAAGGGGAGGGTGAGGTCCCCCTTCCTGGGCCTATTATATGCCTGGGTAACCTATCCATGGGGCCTATTTCATTTGTTGGCAGGTGCCCTAGTACCCACCAAGCAGCAGTTTGGGAGCCAGGGAGGAAGTCCCACGACCCCCAAGAGCCGAGCTGGCTTTCTGCATAGTGCAGGAGCCGGCACTGCTTCCACCTGGCAAGAGCAGCTCTTTCTGCATGCCACCCCTCGACAGGAGCACTCTGGGTTTTACTGCCCACAAGAAGACAGGCAGAAAAAAAGTCTGCTTCCACCTGTCGAGAGATTTAAAAATGCTCCTGCCAGGTGGGCGCAAACATTAGTTTCCCTGCCCTGAGGGCAGAAAAACTGTGTCTTGAAAGTGGGCTTGCCGGGACACAGTAATTCAGCCAGCCCCTTAACAGCTCCCCTCCCTTTAAAGTTTAGTTCAGGTCTGGGGATAAGGGGTAGTTGGGCCTTAAAAGGCTCAGGGAGCAAGGGATGTGTGGCCCTTCTCCCTTATATGTTCAGTTTGGCCCCAGGAATGGACTCGCTGGGCATTTTAAGGTTCAAGGAGGGGAGGCAGTGCAGCCCACTCCTCCCCCTTTTATATGAATTTGGCCCCAGGGGATAGGGTCCCCAGAGCCAAATAGGGTCTGTGGTTTCCTTAATTAATGTAGTGTGGTTCTCAGGCAGCAATCTGCTCAGGGAGGAGGGCCGCACGTGCTGTCTCCTTAAATAAGGTACCTCTCCCTGGGGTTCCCAGGGCCCAAAATAGGCTTGGGGAGGGGGAACCTACTCACACCCTCTCCCCAATTCATTTATTTAAAAAAAATGGCAGGCAGCCATTGTTTTTGTTTTTTTTCCCCACAATCTCACAGGACTCCCCCAGGAGTCACAGCAAAAACATCTGTTCTTTTCTAAAATTTTTGGTCCAGTGGGGTCTTTTTGGCTCCCCCTGCCCCGCCACAGTATCCCTATCCTGCTCCCTTATATTACCTTTTTTTTTTTTTTACTGCAGGACAGGGGATTAAGTCCCCGAGTTCTGTAATGGCTGCCAGGAACATTTTTCTTCATGTTGCTGGCAGCCTGGTCAAGACTGTACCAATGAAGTAGCTGCTGGAAAACAAGCTGTGTCAGCTGTAGGCATAAACAAACTGAGCTGCAAACTTATAACCCATCTGCCCTTGCCAACATGTACAAAATAACTACAAGCCATCAACACGTCCCAGTCTACCAGAAAGTTTCAAAGTGGCTGAGGACATGGACCTTCTTCTACCTGATGCTGCTGTCTGCAAAGCTGATTTTAGCTGACTTAATAATCATATCGCTTATTAGGTGCGGAATGAAAGATAAAGAAAAGCCAGTTCATCAGTGGAGTGGAATTCATGCTCTGATCTCCCAGAATACCGTCCCACTGAAGAAGGTTGGGTTTTTACCAGTGATACCATCTCTAGTGGCAAACTAGGGAACAGTATATACAAATCTAAAAACAAAATTACAAAATGTGCATGACCAGCTTGAACACCAGCCTATCCTGC
The DNA here is from genome assembly GCF_031143425.1 of Pleurodeles waltl. Classification (NCBI taxonomy): domain Eukaryota; kingdom Metazoa; phylum Chordata; class Amphibia; order Caudata; family Salamandridae; genus Pleurodeles; species Pleurodeles waltl. The sequence continues at coordinate 197,708,610 of NC_090442.1, forward strand.
CAATTTTCTGTGATGAAGGTGTTTCCCATGTTGTAGCTGACATTTTTATGAGCAATCCAGTAGAATTTGATGATCTTTATCCAATGATGGGCATTTTCCACATGACAAAAGTTGTTTCAGTGTTCTCAGCTGATGTGGCACAGGTAATGCACTTATTAAGGTTGAAATCTTTGGAATCAAAACTGTCCAGTCAGTATTGAGCTGAACCCACTTTGTTCATTTGTTACAAAGTATGCTCATCATATCTGAGGCTATAGAAACATTGCATTGAAATGCCTTCTGAAACAAGAATGACAAATTAGGTTTTGCATATCTTATCTCAGAATGTCTTCATTTAAAAGACGTTACGCAAAGCCATGCAATGTTCAATACACTCAGCTCAAAATCAGAAAAACAAGTTTGTACACTTTGTCAAAGAATGTAAAGAAAAATCAGAACTTTGCAAGTACTGGGGAAATGTTTTGCACATGATAGCTCTAGGGAAAAACATGGTACATGCTGATCGGGAAAGTGATTGGGAGCTGCATATGAAGACGTGAAGTCACTGATTACTGTTTTGCGAATTAGACTGCATAAACTACCCGAGATATGGGTCCTGGTATTTAGAAAGGGTGAAGAAGCTAGCAGTAGAAAAACTACCTCTAAAGAAAATTCATCCAAAGACATTTTGTGGTGAAAGATAGAGAGGGAGGATTCAATGCTGTGGCTCCAGATATGAAACTGGAACAGACGACCCAGAGATCACAGATAAGGTGCAAGGGAATTGTTCGTCAAACACATAAAAGTTAATATATTGCTCAATGGCAGCTAGTTTACCATGAAATCCTTTCTATTTGTAATGTTTGCAGAGAGATGACAAACAAAATTAATGGACCATCGTGAAACTATTCCTCACTATCAACTTGTGGGAAAGCGATGGGAACGTTTTAATAACCATGTTGACAGACTTCGTCATTTCATGCAGCTGGATGGAAACCCCTTTTAAATGACTGGGCCTGTGCGACCACACAACTTTGTGACCAAACAATATGAGGATAACGATATGGTGACTCGTCTACTAGATGGCCTGGAACATTAACAAACTATACACAGAACTGAAGCAGGAGAGATTTGTACTGAAAGAGAAAAAGCTGTTTGACATAATCACTGCAGCTAAACTTCCATGCTTTAATTGCCAGAGTAAGAGTTTCGCCCAACCAACCACTACAAAACAGGTTACAAAAAAAAATTACTTTCGCAAGCACACAGAGAGATGGATGTAGCAAAAGAAAGGGGTAAATTTATCAAGGACATTCTGTCTCATGATCTTCTTCCAACAAACGCATTAACTGATGGAGATGCAGCAACTAAACCAGTGAAGCACAAACTCGTACAAGAGCTAAAAAAAAAAAAAAACCTTCACCTGAAGAATTTCTATTTGAAAATGTGTCCTCATTGAAAACTGCTGTTGTTGTGTACTATATGTCACAATTGCAAAGGGTCAAGATTTCATGTATGCAAAACTTCATAGAGGTTGTTCAGACTGTTCTACAGATACCAAAGTTAGGAGGCACCTTGCAAGAACTGCACATTTTCTATGACAGTTATCTTGAACTATTTGTCAAAGAATGTGAGAGAATCAGATGAATGTCTGCAAGTGGAACAATTGACCTTGCCAGCATCATAAATTCAACACCTATACCTGTGCAACGTGATAAATTGTGGTCCTCAACATCAAACGGTGAACTTGGAGATGGTAACTCGCCAAAACATTGCTGATGTTTCTGTGAAAAGTGAATTTCCAATTATTGCAAGCGGAATGACTGTCAATGAGGAGTTGGTGCCTGCAGAGAGATATTCAAAAGGTATGGGCAATACTTCTTCAAGAACTTAACAGCAAATTGGAGGAAGCTGTCCTTCGTGCTGTGCCACATGCTGAGTGGGCTGTTCGAAATGGTTCAAATCAAGTAATTGTAATGTCAAATGACACAGATGTTATTATAGTGTTACTTCGATTTGTTGCAATGTACGTAAATCAAGGATTTTCAGAGTTATGGATACGTTATGGAACAGGCGAGAAAAAATTAATCCAGCTTCAGATTCTGTACAAGAAACTTGACCCATAGATGCCCAGGGTTCTTATCAAGGCACATATTCTTACCAGTGATGACACTATGAGCTAAATTGGGACAAAGCTTGGAGCTTTACCTACTGAATCTGTGAAGTTTCTAAAAGGATTTGCTGAGACAGAAGAAGAATGTGACTTTAAAGACGTAGAAAAATACCTTGTGCGTGTGTGGAAAACAAGCTCTGTCACACATTTGATGATGTTTGGTACAGTGAGCTCAAGACATCAGTTTTGCTAAATGACCTTCCACTGATGTCATATTCTGTGCGTGGACTCATTGAAAGATCGCCCCTCTTGATCAGACGATGTATAAATGTTTTAGACAATGCATATGTAGAGAGAATTTGGTTGGAAAGATATTGATGAGGTGCTAAAACCTATGAAATTTCTAAAGCCTGTACACCCACAGAACTTATATGTATTTGCAAAACTTGTGCTACAAAAAGATGTTCCTGTCGATATGCTCTTCTCAAATGTTCAACATTCTGCAAGTGTACCTTAAGTGATTGCCGAATGAAAATAAAGTGAACTATGAAAATGTTTATAAAACAGGAGTGATAAACATGTTTTTCACATTCAGATCATAAATATTTTTGGCGTGTAACATAAAAGGATTAAAAACATTATTATTTGTTTAATTTCTATATATGTCTGTTCTTCCCCTATTATAGCCGCCATTTTGGAAAATAGTGGAAGGGTTGCTCTTAGGACTTTTTCTGTCTCTATATGACTACCTGACCCCTAAAACCTATGTCTTGACACCAAAATTAAGCCTATGTCTTATGGTTCCTGAAATATTACATCATCACTGCAACACATCCACCATTTTTAAAAATGTAATCCAGAAAAATTCGGCCCAGATCAGCAATGTCTACCAAAGCTAAATTACTTCTCTAATGATCCAAAAAGACATTTTTTTAAGGATGTATATCAGGAGGCCGGGATTCACTGAGGTACATTCTCATACTTGCTAGTCAAACTGAAAACAGATGTTTTCAATCTGACAACAAGGCAGTGCTAGAATCCCAAACACAATAGACGTAAAATGCCAAAGGTATTTGCTTGCCCTTGAGACTACAGAACATATATCCTTGTCTCGTGCTAACTTATTTTTATCATTCATATAAAAGAAAAATATCTAAACATTTTATGTATGAATTGTTATGAATTTATAGTGCAGTCCAAAGATCATCCAAGAGGAGATAGAGTAGCAACCGGCATAAACAATGACAGGAGTAGAGTAAATTAAACTAGGAAAGAAATACAAGGGGAAGCACAAACAAAAACAAGTAGCCGGATAAGAGAGTATCTACAAAATACAAGCAAGATGCGAGGGGCGAGTCTGCATATTATGGATTTGGGGAAAAGAAAACTCAGGTCAGAAAAGAACCTTGGAAAGGCATATGTCACCATTGACAAAAGGGTATTTCAGAGCTCTGAAGTTTCCCAGTTCATGCATTAGTAGCTAAACCAGTTAAGGAATTTGTGTTGAATTATGGAACTTTATTTCTGGTTTTACAATGAGCTGAAAAGGATTACTAATTCCTAAACGCAAAAAGAAAAAAAAACAGGACTGGATGAGCTACTTATGCATGGAACTGTGTAACGTGAGAGGTATGGCATGAAGGTATGCATGGAACTGTGCAACCAAAGAGATATTGCATGAATGTATGCATGGAACTATGCCACTTGAGAGACATGGCATAGATGTATGTACAGAACTGTGCAACATGAGAGATATGGCATGAATATATGCATGGAACTGTGCAACTTGAGAGATATGGCATGAATGTATGCATGGAACTGAGCAACTTGAGAGATAAGGCATGAATGTATGCATTTAACTATGCATGTATTATTTGTATAGCACACACCTAGCGCAAATGCAGGGTAGCTCGAGGAGTTATTGAAGAACTAACTTAAGAGTCACTCTAGACAAAGTGGAGCAACAGCCAAAAGACGTAACCAACAGAGTACAGTGGATTCATAGATACAGAGGGAGGTGTGGGTGGAGGTGGGAAGGGTGCAAAATGAAGGATTTAAGTGGCGATTTGGGGTGCTCATGTGGAGGGTGGTGAGCCTTATGCTTCTGTAAGTAAAGACAAAACCTGTGAGAGGGACCTAGAGAGATATCGATGTAAGTCTGTATACGTTAATGCACAGGAATATTGTGCTTGTGGGCATCGAAACACAGGTATACAGAGAGGCATGATATGTCCTGAATAGTTTGGTTCCAGGTGTTTGCAAAGAGGAATTAGGAGATACTGAATCAGGAGAACGAGCAACGTCAGCTAGGAAGGTCTTCGTACGCTTGGTTATTGGGAGACCTGCTCTGAGGGTCTCAATGCACAGAAGGAGCATGCTGTTCCGCAGATAAAACCCTTGGGCATCTTCCCACATAAACTGACTGCATGCAGCTGCCCAACTCAGTAAAGGCCACGTTGGAAGGCACTCTTCATTTAAGCAACACTTCAAGTCAGACATTTTACAAGGGATTTCTCCAACATACTGAATGAACAGTCTGGGGTTGACTTTACATATGGATATTAAGGTTCACCCCAAACGAGGGGCCTGTTCTTTCTAAACTTCTCTGGCAATAAACGGACTTTCACCGACTGCATTCCGGGAACACACAATGATGCTCGTTTAAACACAGAAACGATTCATTAAATATGAAAAGGGGGTGCCCCCAGCTATGTTTCTTTGATTAACTATAATTTCCCACGAATGGGTGAAGCTGAATTTTTAATGTTTCCTGGAGCAGAAAAAGGAAAAGCTCCGGTAACTTGCTCAAGACGTCACTGTAGATAATTTGTTTACTCTGGACATTTTAAATGGAGATGTGTAGTAATTTAAAAAGGGGGTTGATATAAACATGTTAAACAGAAACACCTTACCTGGTTGCTTTTTTCCCAGTTTAACGGGCTGCATTACGGCTAATTGACTCCACATGGAGGGCCTGGGAGCCAGGGGGTGAAGGTGGGGGCACGTGCCGGAAGTGCACGGACGGCTCCATTCGCGCTTCAGTGGAAGGCAGCAGGCCAAGATGCCACAAACAAAAGCCCGCATCTATCCGAGCTGTTTACCACTCTCAGCGATAAAACAGCAGAACATTTGCCCCGATTCAAAGCCCGAGAAACGGACACCGTGCCAGAGAGCGGGTAGGCACTGACACCGGGGCAGCGCCGAGAGACGCAGACTAAGGGGAGCCAGAAGGGCCGGATCTGGAGCAGCGCGGAAGGGAGTATCAAGATGCAGCTCATCACTTTCAAAAGCCGTAGAAACGCGGTAGGCGACACTCTACAGTCACACAGGCCTCCATTTCGGGCTCACCGTTCTCTCGGAGGGTACGTACTGAGATGACCAGATTGTTTTGTGCAGGTCTGCCCCATTTTTAGGGAGATCACCACATGTTTATCACTTGCTGCAAGCAGGTGGTACATTTCCATGGGAGGGATGGCGGATGTTGGGGATGTGGGGAGGGAGGCAACAAGGGCACCTGGGAAGCATCGAGGAAGAAATGTTTGTTACCCAGTTCTTTGGTGGGTTGGGGTGGCCGGGGCGTGTGGTTGTGCATGCGGGCTGAGCTTGTTTCTCTCCACAGCATTTGCACCAAGTAAAACTTGTCCTTTTCCAGACCGGGATATTTGAGGTAGGGATACACTGGACCCCTAGGTATTGCCCAGAACGGTATCTCCATAGAGATACCACTGCACCAACTCATAATAGAGGCCACAGTATGGAAATAGAAATCTAGTGGATATGTTCCAACTGGAAGAGGGAACAAAGGAGAATCATGACATTTCACCACACCCTGGTCACCATACACTGCAAAAGGGCAGCTGGGAAGGCCAGGGGAAAGCTGGCATGCAAAAGCATGACAGGCTGAATAAAAATAGGACTAGGAAACACGGCCTCAAATCACTGGAGACCCAATTATTCAGCGATGTTTATATTCTGTTCACACTCCTTTTGCGACTGACTGAAAGATAAGTAGGTCAGATCCAGCTACTCTTCTTTTAAACCCAGTAAGTCGAAGAAGATACAGTACGACAGAGTCGATCTAAAAAAACATAAGTAGCTTTTTAGAACTTGCTGATGTCACACACATGCTCATTCACCAAGCTAACAGTCACTTACCTGAACTTCCATCACATGCCTGCTTGCTAAACCTGGAGGGTGGGAGAAGTAGGGCGAGCATGGAGGTATTCTGAGTAAAGAAGACAGCTTTTACGGTTATTTTATAGTTTTGTCCTATATCCTAATGAATGTAAGCCACAAAATCTACTGAGTGGGTTGTGTGCAGTTAAAGTATGGACCACCAGGAGTACTTAATCTGTAAAAAATGTAGAGCCGGTGTCCAAAGCTTTGCTCAAAAGCCAGTGGCTGGTGCAATCATGTCAGTGTGCCCAATACAAAGGCTGTGTAGTCTTTGTTCCACCTTGTGCCTCTTTAATGAACTACCATGCACTCCAAGTTCACTACCAGGAACGCCCTGCCTCTTTACCTCACTCTTGCAGGTTCCGGTTTTCTCTTCTTATAACAGTTTTTCAATCTTTCCCTTCCTCCTCCTTTCCATTTTGTTTCCTCTCGCCTGATCTCAGTAAATGTCTGATGCAGACAAATAAGCACCGGTCCTCAAATAGGAGTTCTGGTGGAGCCCACTGGCATCCACCAGCTCTAAGCACTGACCACCATGAAATGCACTACAGGCACACACTTTGCTAAGCCAGTTACCCTGGCCTGATGTGAAAATTCAGAATGTTTGTGAGGAAACGGGCTATTAGTTGTGTGGCCAGAACAAGTAATGGGTCCACATTCACCCCCTTCATTGGGAACCAAACACCTCATTGTAGTAGCGCTGGACTCTAATGGTAACGAAGCAGAGAATTCCAAAGCTTACTCAAGGGGAGGTGGTGTGAGTTAATAATCTCCGTTCCCTGGCACGCAGTTAATACTGACCATTAAAGGCCCGCTCCAAAGGAGCAGTACTTTAATGCCGGTATAGCCCAGCTACGGAGGACTATAAGGCCATTGGAACATCCTGCCACTAGAGGGCAGAATGCTCTAATAAATAAAAATAAAAAAGTCCTCAGAGACCCCAAGGGCATGTAGGCCTTTGTTCACAGTAACAGCTGTAAAAGAAAACATTGGAGCGCTGGGCTTCTACCGGCCATTAGAAGCCCGGAGCACTCCATTGTTTTCAATGGAGCTTCCAACATTCCAATGTTCTAACAGACAGTAATTTACAAATATACTTAAGGCTGGTAAAAATCCCTTTGGTAACATCACAATGGACTTCTAAAGAGTCATGATCCTAAAAATGACAGCACTTCCCTTCCATATACAGTACAGTACACAACCACATGTGGGAGGGTGGTACTTTACATATGGTCAATGTTGCCACACTTCAAAACCGTAATCCCAGGCCAGGATAGTACTTCATTCCATCACAGTCTATTATCCCTCTCACATAGGAGTAGAAAGCATTGTGTTCATGTGGTCAATCAAGACAGATGGAATAAACCATGCAACTCAGAGTCACCGGATTGTTTGCGCGATTTCCAAGTTTGCCCCAAACACATCAGTGTATTAGGTCTGTACTATTTCTGTGAAGGTGTCCTCAAGAAGGTAGCTCATTCAGCAGTGCCTGAGCCCTGATTGTGTTTAACATATTAGTAGCATCTGAAACTGCTAACTATTCTAAAAGACAAGTTCCAAATGACATCTTCATCCAAATGAGACTAGATTATGCAGGGCAATGGGGTGTTCTTTAAACTCTCCATAAGTATCTCCTAGGTTAACGGATAAGAGAACATTCCTTCACTGATCGTCTAATGCCACACAGGGTAACGATGAAGGATACTGATCGGAAATGCTATGCCCTTTACAGTATTAACCATTCAGATCCTCCTTTTTTGGTGTGAAACGGATTTCATGATGAGGATTTTCAAATAGCTCCCCACCAACATCTGCAGGACCGTCACCGAAGCCCTTATCGCCAGCAAACTGGACTATGTGAACAACTATGGCAACTATTCCATAACCGGCTTACAACTGACCAAGTGACCTCCACACCATTTGCAACTCAGCAGCCAGGATAACACTCAACCTACCATGCCATACACACATCACCGAGCACCTCAGAGCGCTCCACTGGCTTCTAATCCACAAGTGAGCTCGTTTCAAACTCTCACGCATACACCTTTAAAGTCCCACACCATACAGGACCAGCTTACCTCCACAGCTCTCAGACTTCAGAAACCTAACGAGCACCTCTGCTCAGCCAGACTCCTACTCATACACATCCCATGCATTCACATAATCAGACCCAGACGATGCACCTTCTGCTACATCGCACCTGAAGTCTGGAACAACCGATCTCTGCATGTCGGAGCCAACCCTTTCAGTTTTTGAATTCTGCAGGCTGCAGACATGGCTATTCGACTTCAAACTAGGCTATAAGTGGCTAGACCCAGATATCTCCCGCTTCAGCACCAGGATTCCCTCTCGCGTGAGAAAGCGCTTAACAAATGCACATAATTTAACTTTGTGATAACAAGTAATGTATATTTGTATAAAACGTCCTTGAATTCTTTTGATTTTCCTCAGTTGGAGTATAGTTGATACTCTTAATAAGGTTGGCAGGTACTGGTACCATAACGCAGGTTTGTAAACCATTATTTTCCACAACATTGTCACAATGGCTTTGAAACTGAGCACACTGTTAAAAAAAAATGTCCCCAAAAGGAGGTAAAATGTAAAAGAAGGCTGTGATGACCAAATGAGAGTCTGATAATATGTACTAAATGGAGGATGCACACACAACAAATACTGTAATCCAGCCCGATAAGAAACATCCATGTGACACATGCATACTGACCTTGAGGTGATGCTGAGGAGAGCAGCACATCCGGAAGGAAATGTGAAAGAGAGAGTTTGAGATAGTTAATTAACAAATTGTGAAAAGATCACACTGATCAAGAAAACAAGACAATGGAAGCGAAAAACTGAAGAGAAAGACCAGGACAGCAAAATGCACATCCAACATCGAGAGGCACTGCATGGGTGACATTGTTAGCAAACGCATATTGAGATTAGATTACACCTTTTGACGGGAACGAGGGCTTTTTAGCAGAAAACAGTTCTTCAGGGACAAGGGCAAGAAGAAGAAAACTTCAGCAGCTGCGGGAACCCATCTTACACTTTGCCCCTAAGAGTGCAGTGTAGCAGACAGAAGTCATTCTGATAATGGTTTGTAATTACTAAATGACTGCAAATAATTATTCATATGTTCGCATCATGTACACAATATTGCTGGAAGAAAATCGTTAGGCGCACACTCTTAAAGGGGTAGATTGTTGGCACAGGACGATTTTAGGATGGAATAAAATAATGCCTATATGTTGGATATTTAAAAACTGAAAACCACCCCTAATAATAATTAGGTAGCAAGGATGTAACAGGAATTTCTCTTGAAATCATCAGCTCCTGGAGTCCATAGGTGCAATCTAAAAGCAATAACGAAGCAGCAGGCACGGCTTTGAAATGCATATTCTATTCCCCCTTGCAATGCTTGAACCCGGAGCCATGCGTGCAAAGCTGTTTTAAATGTAAATATTGGACCAGTGATGTATACGAAAAGCTCAGAGGGATCACCGGAGTTATGTACTTAGTTTAGTTTCTTGTTAATTACCAGCACGCTTTTTAAAGATAGAAAGAAGTAAATCGCGAATGTTTAATTAAGAGCTACACATTCAAGGAATCAAAATAGAGAAACAAGGACTTCTAAGAATTATAACACCACACACGACAAAACAATAGTAATATACGGGATAAAATACTCTCCCGCCATACATTTTAATGATATTTCAAATAACCGAGGAATTTACAGAGGAACGGGGCCAAGGGGCAAGTTCCTTTGTAAGGTCATGGAACTCCAAGGTTAGTTGCAAAGCCCTTATCCTGTACAAGAGGGAGTAATTTATCCCTGAAAGTACAAGGTCATACTATCACCCTCCCACGAACTGCTTAAATTCTTGGCGTCTTGTTTTTTCATGCTTGTTTGAGACATGTAGAATAAAATAAGAACCTGTAGTTTGATATTTAACACACCAAAAGGCAGTTAGCGTTTTTTGCCAAAGGATATTAGGTGTAGTTTTGTGTAAGTCAGATTATAAAGTGATGTGTTGAAACACGAAGAGATTGTACCTTTCCTATCATGACCTACAACATCAAAAAAAATAAACATGCTGTAATAAATATCCCTTCTCCTGAACGCTTTTCATTTTAGAAAAATATATTTCAGACAAATTAAACCCCAGCTCTCGTTTTTAGGTTACGCATGCACAGCGCTTGCGCTGAGCTTGCAAAGCCTTTGAAATAAAAAAAAATAAAAAAAAAATCTTAAAAAGATCTTGAAGCCAGCCCTTACTTTCGGTCTTTGCATGATTGTCGCACTGTTTCCCTTGTTTTCTGGTGGTTGCAGCTTGCTATTTCCTATTGTGTTTGCTTCTCTCTGTGGGGTTTCTTACCAGTGGATCTGGGACCAAGTACTCCTTCCTTTGAACTTTTCCTCCTCCTTTTATGACACAACTTTTTTCTTTGTGCATATTATTTGTGTGGGTCTGCTTTTTGCGGTATATATTCATTCTTTCACCCTCTTTCCCGCATTCCCTTGTGTTTTTTTTTTTTTTTTTAAAACACCCGCTTCGGTTCGGTTCCCACCCCACTCCGTTGTTCATTCTATATTAGTGCAATTTTAGCAATCCTTATAGGAGTGCTTTACCCAGCACTAGTTCCATTAGAAACAGACACATTCACGGAGAGATTCAGTGTCCGTGATTTGCCCAGAATCACAGGATGTTGAGCCTCACCAAGACTCAAACTCTGTTCCTCTGCTTCAAGGTTGGCTGCTCTAGCTCTTACGCTTTCTCTGCTCTATATTAAAATTCAAGAAAAGCAGCATATTAGGATGGCTGGTACTCCTTTGGAACGCCTAATTAAAATGCATTCCATTATTTGTTCCAAAACAGCGCCGGCCATCTTGTTTGAAAACTGGAAGGACTGTGCTGGTGAATGTTTCCATTTTATCCTACTGTTGCCGCCTTTCTCAACTGAAAAGAGCAAGCATTTGGCTCTGTGGAGGGGCCCGCGGAGAGAGAGACGCAGTCTAGTCTCTCCGTGGGCAGTTTTTGGAAAAGGGAGTGGCGCGCAAGGCGCCCCATTGGGTAAAAGGTAAGTGGGGGTGGGTTTAGGATAGGAAATATAAGGGGGGTGGAGGGTGGGGTCGGCCTCTTCACCGCGCCGACTTAGCGTGGGAGGGTCGCTTTAATTAGGAGGTTAGAGGTAAGGAGTTTAGGGCAGTTAGGCCATCGGTCAGGGCTGGGGGGATTCCTCGCAGGCAGGCACACCGTCTCGCCGGGCCGTTTGGAGTTTTCAGGGCGGAGGGGGAGGCCGGCTCCTTCGACATTGGAAGCGCGACGCGCTGGACGGGGGAAGCGGCTCCATTGGTCAATAAAAAAAAATAAAAAAAAGAAAAAGGAGAGAAAAATGTTATTCTCCGAGAACCGGCACAGGAATCGGGGAAGGCCGGCCCCGTTTTAGCATATTTTTGTGTAGCGCGCGGAGACGTGCGCTTGCAGGAGACGGCCCCCGGGGGTTTGCTAATTTTCACAACACCACCGGGAGACACGCGGCACAAATCAGCAGGCACAGGCCTTTGCTGTCGCGTAGGGAACAGCTTAAGGCAGTGGCAGAAACAGAGGCCAGGTGGGCGCAGCTCTGCAAGGACAGGGACGAGGCACAGGCCCGCAGTGAGACAACCCCAAAACCCAGAGAGGCCAAGGGGCAGGCGGGGTCACAGCAACCAGGGCAGGGAAGTGGAACCTGGGTATGGGTGCCACAGGCAAGGGGAGAACAGAGACAAGAGGCTCGAGCGGCCGAAGGGGCAGTAGGCGCGGTGAAACCCGGTGACGCAGACGGTCACGGGGGCAGAAGGGCAGCAATGCCAACGGCAGAGGTTGGCAAGAGACGGAATACGCCGACTGGGCGCAATACGGCTCAAACGCGTTGGCACGAAGCTCTGGAGGGGTCTGCGGCGGCCTTCTCCACACCGAGGGATCACGGACACTGTCCCGATGACACGCGTCATGCGGGTTTGGAAGCAAGCGCGAGTACATCAACTAATACTAGGGTTGTTGGCCAGCGCAAAGGCCAATGGGAAGGAGATGATGAACTTGAACTGGAGTATGAGGAGGAAGGGAAGGAATGGGAGGATGGCGAAATACGTGATTGGGAGGTGAACACGGTGACAAAAGGGGGCGGGCGAGGGCGCAAGAGCGGCGCAACCTCTTTGTGCTCTGTTTTATAGGTGGCAGCTCTGCTGGAAGGCCCCACGGGTGGTCGGCAAGTTACGCCGCGTGGCAGAAGCCTAAAAAGATTACCAAAGAGTCTGGGAGACACCGCTGGAGGTAAGAATTGGTGGTCAGTGTGGGGCGAAGGGAGCGGGATAATAAAGGAGGTTAACACAAGAAGGTCCATTGGGGTAGGAGACGGGTCAGTTTTAGAGAAGGCAGGTGATAGCGACATTCAGAAGACGGTTGAGAACAAAGATAAAGAAGGCACAGCCACGAGTGGTACGGCCACAACGGGGAAGGAGGATACGGGAGAAAAGACGGTAGAGGACAAGGAAGGGGGAGGTCACAGAAAGAGGCTGCCGTACATGGGTTTAGCCATGCCACTAGGTTCGCATGTGGCCGAAAAAACAAAAAACAAAATATGGAAACACGATTATGTAGACGTGTTTAAACTGTTGCATATGGACATACAGGCAAAGGAAGGGTCCAAGGAGGAAGAATGGGAACTAGCACGTAGGCCTCGGGTGCCGATAACAATGGATAACTGGACATCGGTCTTTTTGATATTCGCCAGTATATACTGCGAGAAATACCCGGACAGGGCCATTGCACTTTTTCAATACATGGATTATAATTAGGAAGGCCCAAATGCATTTTGGAGGGTTCGCATGGCTCAGTTACGATGAAGAATTCAGGGCCCAGGTGAGTGTCAATCCGGAGAAACCGTGGGGTGACGTGGACTCCGAATTGTGGATGCAATGGATGGCATCAGCGCAGACAGCGGCGTCCACTCACACTGCGAGTGGCCTGCCAGTGACTTACAAGCCCTTTCAAGCTCGCCCCGCCCAGGGAGGGGCGGGCAATACCACTAAGACAACAGGGACAACGGCGGGGGCTTGTTGGAACTTTAACAAAGGTTTTTGTTCCAGGGCACAATGCAGGTTCAAGCATGACTGCTCCAAGTGCGGGGGCCGTCATCCAGTCACCCAATGTTTCTCCCTGTCCAGCCCAGCTGAACAGTGGAGGGCTGCTAGAGTGAGAGGGGCGCATGGCACTCCTGCGCCAAAAGGGGCCTACACCAGTTAGACTGGATTTTCTGTTGCCATGGTTACACATATACCCAGACAAGAATAAAGCGCGTTTACTTGAATGGGGTTTTAGAGAAGGTTTTAGAATAGGTTACCAAGGCCCTCGGCTACGGAGATGGGCTGACAATTTGCGGTCAGCCAAGGAACACCCGCAGATAGTGCGTGACAAACTGGCAAAAGAGGTAATGTTAGGCAGAATAGCAGGACCATTCTACGGGTGGCCAAGTGACACCCTGATGATATCCCCCTTGGGAGTGGTACCCAAAAAAACACAAGGGGAATTTCGGTTGATTCATCATTTGTCTTGGCCGGAAGGGACGTCTGTCAATGATTTTATTGCCCAAGAGGACTCTAAAGTAATTTACGCGTCAGTCGATGATGCGATAAAGTTAGTTTTAAAGTGTGGCAGGATGGCGGAATTGGCAAAATGCAACATTCAATCAGCCTTTAGACTGCTCCCTATCCATCCAACAGATTTTGACCTCTTGGGCATGCAGCTGGATGGCAACATTTACGTGGACAGGGTGCTGCCCATGGGCTGCTCAATATCATGTGCTCTTTTCAAGACTTTCAGCACCTTTTTACAATGGGTTTTTGTAAGAGTTAGTGGACATAGGTGGGTGACGCATTACCTAGACGATTTCTTATTCGTAGGGCCTGCGGCATCTGGGGTGTGTGGGCGGACTCTGGACGCTTTCCAGAAGCTGGCGCAACAGGCAGGTGTGCCTTTGGCTCCGGAGAAACAGAAGGCCCTGTGCCGATTCTAACCTTTTTGGGCATTGAACTGGATACGAAAGAATTGGTCGCCAGGTTGCCAGGGGCAAAAGTGGGAGAAATGCTAGATTGCCTGGCGGAGGTGCGCACTTTACGTAAGATGGATCTGAAAATGGCTCAGAGGCTGTTAGGCTACCTGAATTTTGCGTGCAGAGTAGTTAGGGGAGGTAGAACGTTTTGTAGGCGTTTGGGACTTTCCATGTCAGGTGCCGTACTTCCGCACCACAGGATACGAGTATCATTGACGTTACGAGAAGACATTAGAGTATGGGAGATTTTTCTGAGACATTTCAACGGAGTGCCGATGTCTTTTGGGGAGTCGGACACAGTATGGCAAGTACAAATTTTCTCAGACGCAGCAGGAGCATCAGGTTTTGGTTTGTATTGGGACGGGAGGTGGTGTGCGGAGACATGGCCGGCATTGTGGATGCAGCAAGGGAGAAGCATTGCGTTTTTTGAGTTTTTTCCCCTTTTAGTGGCACTGGCAGTGTGGGGACACAAATTAGCTAACAGGACAGTGATTTTTTAGATAGACAATATGGCAGTGGTAGAGTTGGTAAACAGACAGAGAGCAAGGGTCCTCAGAGTTTTGCGCTTGTTGCGCCAGTTCATGTTTTTATGTTTGTCTTTGAATGTTATTTTTAAAGCTGCACATATACCGGGGATCTACAACGAGATTGCAGACTCACTATCTCGTTCACAGTGGCGGCGTTTCCGCGAGTTGGCACCTGGAGCGGATCGGAACAAGACTGTGGTCCCGGCAGACATCTGGGAATGGGGGGCATGATGATCACAGGGCTGGTGGAGATGTCATTAGCAGTATCCACGCGGCGTAATTACAGAATGGCATGGTTGGAGTTTCAATCTTTTGAACAGTTTTGGGGCAATTTCTGGGCACAAAGCCTGCCAATGCTTGAAGCCAGGACTAGACGTTTTGTGCTTTTTCTGATCGGGGAGGGTTTATCTCCAGCTACAATTGGGGGGGAAACTGGCTGGTGTGTCCTTTTATGGCAAATTGTTTTTCGGTTATGATCCAGCACGCAATGATTTATTGGGTAAAATGCTGAGGGGATGGAGCAAGGTTAGAGCGAGCGGAGACAAGCCAGCAAGGGAACCCATTTCGTTTGAAATGTTGGTAGAGTTGGTACAGGTGCTACCAGTCTGTTGTAGGGATGAATACGAGGTGGGTTTATTTCGTTTATGTATGTTGTGGATGTTTTTTGGCGCATTTAGAGTATCAGAGTTGTTGGGGGTGGGTAAAGAAATCGGGGTAAGGAGAAAAGAGGTATGCATTCATAGAGATAGGTTGGGGATATGGCTAAGACGGTCAAAAACTGACCAGCTGGGGAAAGGCAAGTGGATATGGTTGAGAAAAGGGGGTGTGGAGTTAGCTTGCCCGGTTGAGGAATGGGTCAGTTTCAAAGCCAGATGGCCAGGGGCAGGTGAAACAGGGGTTTTCATGCATGCGTCAGGGAAGAAGCTAACTAGTTACCAACTTTTACAAGTTATGAGAATGGCCCTTGGAAGGATAGGGCGGCGCGCAGGTGACTATGGAACGCACTCATTTAGGATTGGCGCGGAAACGGAGGCGGCACATTTGGGATGGGATTGGGCTAAGATCAAGGCCATAGGGAGATGGAAGTCTAGGTGCTGCGAGAGATACGTTAGGCCTTGAAGAACACGGAACAGACAGAAGAGGAGAGATAGGGGGGGGGGGGGGGGGGGTTTGCGTATCCAGGCAGTTGTTACAATGTTTTTTCTTTACAGGTTGCGTGGCTGGGCCAGAGAAGGGAAAGATGACGACATGGTTGGTCGGCCATTCGTTTGGGCATTGGGCGGCGAAATTTGCAGAGAAGCAAATTTACGGCAGATCATTGGGACTGCCCAGCAGAAGCCATGAAGTGCGTTGGTGGGGCAAGAGTGGTATGAGGTGGGGGAGCCTGCTTCCATTTATCACGAGTAACTTGCCTCAGTGGGGGTGCCCAGATTTGTTATTGATACATTTGGGGGAGAATGATCTGGTGAAGCTATCGGGGCTCACTTTGATTCAACTGATGCAGAGGGATTTGGAACTTTTAAAACAAAAACTATGCGGAACATGTTTGATATGGACGGAATTTGTGCCGAGAAGGGCTTGGAGAGGGGCTATCAATCATGGAGCCATAGAGCGGGCTCGGAAAAAATTGAACAGAGCTATGAGAGTTTTCTGCTGGGCCCAGGGGATCAAAGTTTTGAGACACGGGGACATAAAAGAACGAGAACAAGTTTTGTTTCGCGACGACGGGGTCCATTTATCACAGTTGGGTAATGTATACTATATCACAGAACTGAGACTGATGTTAGAAAGCGTATGGGGTACAAATTTGTGTACCCGGAAATGAGAGAGGGTGGGGCAGCGAAACGCCTCACGGGTTTCTCTGGTTGGCAGGAGATGGGGGAGGGTGGAGAGCCAGGTGCGGGCTTGTCCACCCTTCCAGGGGGAAAAACAAGGATTTGAAGGATCAAAGCGGAGAGGGGTAGGCTACAGGCAGGGAAGGCATGGGAAGAATAGGGGAGTAGATACGGTAGGAAAATTGAAGGGAGATATTTTAAGGAGAAAATAAAGGAAAGGGAATTGTTAAGTTAAAGTCTGTTTAAAAGGAGATATAGTTAAATGTTTAACTAATGATTTTTAAACCCTGTTCTAATAAATGACCTTTTACACCAACAAGAGTGTCACGTATGTATGTCCCGATGGAGGGGCCCGCGGAGAGAGAGACGCAGTCTAGTCTCTCCGCGGGCAGTTTCGGGAAAAGGAAGTGGCGCGCAAGGACCCCATTGGGTAAAAGGTAAGTGGGGGTGGGTTTAGGATAGGAAATATAAGGGAGGGTGGAGGGTGGGGTCGACCTCTTCACCGCGCCGACTTAGCGTGGGAGGGTCGCTTTAATTAGGACCACCCACCCACCCAGCTTAGGAAGGCAGAGGGAGGAGATTGTAGTCAGGCAGGAAAGGGGGGTCAGGTAGGGGCGGTTAACAGTCATTTAGGACAGGTGAATTTGGAGTGATGGCAGGAGATGGGGGAGGGTGGAGAGCCAGGTGCGGGCTTGTCCACCCTTCCAGGGGGAAAAACAAGGATTTGAAGGATCAGAGCGGGGAGGGGTAGGCTACAGGCAGGGAAGGCATGGGAGGAATAGGGGAGTAGATACGGTAGGAAAATTGAAGGGAGATATTTTAAGGAGAAAATAAAGGAAAGGGAATTGTTAAGTTAAAGTCTGTTTAAAAGGAGATATAGTTAAATGTTTAAGTAATGATGTTTAAACCCTGTTCTAATAAATGACCTTTTACACCAACAAGAGTGTCACGTATGTATGTCCCGATGTTCAGTTTTAGTAGGTGCGAGGAGCTGGCTCCAGAGAGGAGTATGATGTGTATAATCCCTGTTACCACAGGGCCGACTGTTGCTGTGACCCCTTTGTGCCTCTTGTGCATTGGAGAATGAGCAGGAAGGGAGTGGAGTGCCTCAAGAGTGAAACAGAAGCTGAGTGAGTCCCAAATAAATATATATATATATATATATATATATATATATATATATATATTATATATACACACACACACACCCAGTCCGAGCCACGCACACTGGAGTCAGCGGAGCTTGCACTGGATGGAACGGTCTGGGTAGGAGGGAGGCTTTGAGTACCTCAGCCTCTTTCTTACTCATCCTAGAAGCTCGGGTGACAGTGGAAGGACACCCCCTTTTTAGTTCGGAAACCGCCTTTGTGCAAACCTGAACCCTTTCAAAGTAGGAGCACTCTGAAAATCGTCTGAAGCAGGGGGCAGTAACAGACCTCCCCATCCCCTGTCAATCTTTTTAAACCATTACTCCGCGTGGCCTTTGCTTCATTTCAACATTATTTTCATTACTGCAGATGCCGCTATTATTTCTTTCCTCTATCTTCATTCTCTGCCTCTGTCCAAAACTTTTTTTTTTTATATTATGGCCTATGAAGTCACTTTTAAATATCGGAGTTCAGACTACCCGTTGTACCAAAATATCATTTTTGATCAATATTTCTCAGTGCACTACTATAATGTGCCCTATTAATAGGCTTTGATATTTTACATGATGCTTGTTTTACATAGCAAATATTTTCAAGGTTTGGCTCCTGTGCGTGTTTGAAGATCTGAGCAAGACCCTTGGCTCGACTTTAGTTCGGCTAATTTGTAGGCTCGCCCACCACTACCAGAGGCAGATTATTTTCATGAATCACTTCTAATTGTCAGAAAGGTGGTACCTTTGTGAGAAAGGTAGGCCGTGACTACAGCCATGCATGTCAGGCTCGGGCTTGAGGCACGATGAAATGTCGTCCATCTGCACTACCTTCTTACCGAGGAATAGACCTGTTTTCAAATAGAGAGCTGGCCAACAGACTAACCTACTACCCTACCAAGCTTTCAAAGTCACTTACAGCTGGTTGCCGAATGACTAATATTGTGTATAGTTCTCGAGTGTGAACCCCTACTGTACATTGTCCTCCACCCCTGAAATCTTCCTGTTGTCACACCCTCCTCCCTTGTGTTGCTTGAGCTCCCTCTTAATGTCCCCGCATTTTCTTTTCTTTTTTTCATGTGCAACATGGCTTAAAGTAAAACAACAACAAAAATGCTATAATGATGTCAACGCTGGCTATATATATATATATATTTTTTTTAACTTTAAGCCATGTTGCACAACATGCAAAAAAAAATTGACAGCCAATATTATTCATATAGGCGAAGCCTATTGGCTTTGCCAACGATTGTTCTTGATTACACTGAGGCTGCTATTATGCTTTCTATCCTGCCCTTCCTGATGCTGGCTCCGACAGCAGGCATTGGTGAAGTCAAAATTCAGCTGTAATAACTTATTACAGTTGAGCGGCTATGTCATTTCTTTTTTACAGGCAACTAGATTCGTCACAAGTCACCAGTAATAAGGAAATTGGAGATGGGCTTTCATAGGGGGAATTAAAGTATCATCTGTATTATGTGGTAGTAGCAAGAGGTGAACACCACAGGTCAGATGTGAAAACTCAGTCAGTTGTACCTCACCCTCCTGAAGTGGGGCTATGAAGTCACGAACTACGTGAACACTATATTGAAACAACTCAAACATAATGTGGGATCTCAAAAGACTGAAATGGCAAGACAGTTTCTTTACAAGAGACAGCTAAATAGAAAATAAACCAAAGAAGAAAGAATTTTAACTAAGACATTTGATAACACACCATTGCAATAAAAAAAGAACACGCCTTTACACTGATTTGCTATTAATTAAGCACTTGAAGTAATGTCGTACCCTTAGATACTGTAGTCGGAGGTTGGCACGGTCAAGGCATTTCTACCAAATTATTACGGAAGAAGTATGGAAATTCCTTGAAGAACTACAATCTTTTGGAACTCAGCATATCAAACACCATTCAATCCCTCTCTGTTTATATGGGATTTCATATTTAAAACTAAACTATGTAGTACTAGGAATTTGCTGAAGAAATAGCATCATGAAATTCAAATGGTCAGCTAGTCTCCTGACAATTAGAACACTGTACTGTACTTTTACATAATTTTATCACTGTGACCTACATAGGTTATCAACAAGGAGAAACTGAATGACCCACCTTTATCTGAAAACTCAAACAACTTAATATTTCTTATACAGTTATCATGTAAGATGGCTAAATTATAATTGCTGGCAAGTATTGTTTTAAATAATGCAAGTCATTTTGTAGGCAAACCACCTTTATTTCTATAGTGCCTTTATTATCCTTTTACCAGGCACACCAGATCTCCCTCTCCGCCACTTCATAAAATTTCCTACTAAGAATCTCACTATCTCCTCTATTTCCTAACTTCACTTCTAATCTTATTTTAGGCTGGAGCTTATTCCAGATTGCTTCTACGTATATTCAAGATTCAATTTTATTGAGAAATACTAACCCCTCTCACAGACACCCTGAGTGTTTCCCAGAGAAATGTAGCCTCACTCCACAAGTTAAACGTTATCAACAAAACTTACTGCTCTCATTTTAGAGAGAGTGATAACAGCACAAATTACTTGAAATCAGACAGGATGGTGTCTTCCCAACTGGCCTACCTTTACTTAAATAGCAATTGCTAGTTTGCAGTCTAGACTGGCATCTATGGCACACAGATAAAGAAATCAAAGGACAATGAAAGATGGTTCAACCTAAATGTCTTTTCTCGGTCTTGTACATGTGAATTTCTTTCTTACTACCACTATGTACATTCATTTCCAGGGAGCCTAATACAGGCCCACGTTATTTGCTGTGGCCTCTCAAACCCACATACAATTCAAACCACGTATGCTTCCTAAGTTTCAAAACCCAGAAGCTTTTGCCACTAGATTCCAGGGTTCATGCTGCAATGTCTTATAGGGCAGTGTTAAAACTAAAGAGGTAATGAAAACAGATCTAGACAATGAACAGAGTAAAACAGTTGCAATCACTAAGAGATAACCAGACTCAAATCATTTTAAAGCTAATCAATTTCACAGTGAGAGTAAGATTCAATCTGCGTCACGTCCAAACCTAGAATGTATTTCAGTTTAAGAAGGCTTCCCTTCATACCGTATGTTCAACAGATGATACTGTGCAAGTGCACTGGTAAAAGGGAATGCTCGGACATGTAGTCCATTGGAATGACTCCTGCAACACAGCTAGTACATGTACAACATGCCATCCTAGTCATCAAACATACCAGCCACAAATGTATCAACAGGGACACCACTTTCCGTGTATGTAATTCCGTTTTCAGTACTGGGAGGTGTCAACCTGCCTGTCCATGTTCTGGGACCAGCCTCTACAATCAATGTCCAATAATAAGCAGGTGAAGATTGAAGAGGGGCTGGAACCTACTACAATGTACAATTAAAAGATGTTTATGATGAGGTTCTGACAATACGGTGCCTACAGAGGAAGGCCACGCCAAGAGAACACAGGCACAGAGGAGAGGGATGTTAGGAGGGGCACTACTTAATCGCAGGTTCATGTTAAATCTCCTATGTTGCATAGTTCCTTACATTTAGGGGGTGGAGTGGGAAACACATTAGCAACTACCTTTGCCACTGACCTACTCATGTGCCAGAGACCCAGAAGAGAAATAATATCTTTCGAAAATACAGTAAGGTGGCATTTCAGTTTTGGTCTCCCTCAAACATTAATATTGCAATGGGGATGACTGGTCTAGATATCTCTATCCCCATGGCTGTGTTTAGAAATGCCAACCCTTCACTGATATGAACAGTGGTTCAAGCAGCCATTTGAAAACCAATAATGCCTTCTTCCTAACATCACTGCGATATGTTCTATGTAGACCTCAGCCCTCTGTTTTCTCACATAACAACCCTGTAAGACTGTAAAGATGAAGAGTTAAATCATATTTATTTGATTTTAACTTTTCCAAGAAATGTAGAAAGTTTGAGACATGTTTCTCTAGGCTGACTAGCCAAGATCTCATAACATATTGTGGACGCTATGTATTGGATTAAAACTTTTATGAATAGATCAGTTAGGCAGGCTGGACTCAATTATCTGCTCATCTGGGACTTAAGACATGCGCGGGTGCTCCACATCTAAGCAGTTCTTCACACGTGAATAACCAGTCCTCCCCATTTCACTAATTTCAGTATCTGCCAGTGCTTGTATTCAAATAAACCCTCAACTGTAGGTAAAATGGCATGCCATATCATTTCTGATTTCCTCATGCGTTGCTGGCCAGGCTACACCAGTGAAAATAATCTGTCTTTTGGTATGTACGGTCATACAGGCACCATTTCTTGAGTTTGTGTCATAACTGCAAGTCATAGTGAGTGGGGTGGGATGCTTGTGTAGGGACAGAAGTCATGCATTAGTGTGCACTGCGGTTCAGAGACAAATGACGGTTCCTCTTAACATTAAGTAGGTTGAAATCCTGTGTCTATGTTAAAAAAAAAAATCTTTGTCTGTATGGAAACAAGGCAAACCATAGGGTCTCTTATTCTGCACACCCTGGATGGGCTGGAGGCACATTACTGTTAATTGGCTGGACAGGAGACGACACTCAAAATGCAGTTTTATCTGTAACTCTCAAAAACTGCCTTTTTGTGTTTTTTTCTCCACAGAAACAGACGATGATGCCTTTATGGGGGCATAAACAGTACTAGAGGGACACTTAAAAATGCATAGATGGAGGCCAGAACCCCTGTGTGTACTTCTCTATATTTGTTATCACCCACATTTAGGACACATAGATGAACATGTATGGGTTGACCACTGCCACAGACACGTCCCTATGCAAGAAAGGTAATGGGAAAATTATCTTCTGAGAAATTTTGCATAAATTCTGAAAACCTTACAGATTCCTCCCATTCCCTCACTTAGGGAACACACTGACACGTTCCTGTGTTAGGGAGGTCTCACGGGAAATGACGCAATTTGAGAAAGTGAGCAAAAATCATGAGAACGTGGATTTCGGCTTGAGCATCCAAACAGACTACCATCTACAGACATATTTTTAAAGCTGTGAATATCTTTAAAATATAGGGTTGTGCTACATTATGGCCTTAAATTGTTTAGCAAAAGACAAGAATCAAAACGCAGTCTGATTATCTTCTAAAACATTGTGTATCACTTTCTATCAGTGGGAGAGCCCAACCTATTGAGATCTCATATATTATGTATGGCATTAGCACAATCACACACGAGACGCGAGGGAACCAACATATGGGGCCACTAACTCCCCTAGTATTTTTCTCTGTAACATGTAACATGTAACCCACACATTAGCATTGCCATACTCTCAACATTCAGGGAAAACAGCACCATAGTTACCAGGTTGTCTGGTTGAGAAATGCAACGAAGTACTGAGCATTTTTTGCTACCAAAATGATAAAATCTTCATGTTTTCTTGATCTCAGTAAATCATTCTGAAAGTGACAATACATGAAAAGTCCTAATAGCAAAAATGTTAACAACATTAGGACACTGTTCTATTCATGTGAGCATAAATGGATCACTTATACAAAAGTATATTTTTCAGTGAGAGGTAGCTTAGAACACAGTCTCTTTAAGCAACTATGCCACACCGAAGATCTGCTTGCAACAGGAGGGTAAACAACAGACTCATTGAACGTTTGAGCATTTTAAGTCAGATTTTCAAAATGGACAATTCAGAAATTTTATTTAATTAATTTGTACTGATACAACATTGTGGCCTAGCAGCTAGAGCTGCCAATCGTCGAACTCCATTCCTAGACTCGATTCCCAGACTCAAATCAACATCCTGTGATTCTGGGCGACTCACTCGGAGTGCCTAAAAACATTGTAGGGCAGAGTGGCTGTGCAGCACGGATAAAATGTTGAAAGAAAGCATTGCCATGGCCAGCACATAACACTTTTTTTCTTATATCAGAGGGGGGCTACACAGACAATGGGAGACAGGGTGGGAGGGAAGAAGCAACCAGGCCAACGGGAGGGCGGGAGGGAAGAAGCAACCAGGCCAACGGGAGGGAAGTAGCATCCCGGCCAACGGGAGGGCAGTAGCATCCCCCGCCAACGGGAGAGAGGAAGGGAAGTAACATCTTGGCCAACGGGAAGGTAGCCAACAGGAGGGAAGTAGCATCCCAGCAATGGGAGAGAAGTAGCATCCCAGCAACGGGAGAGAAGTAGCATCCCAGCAACAGGAGAGAAGTAGCATCCCAGCAACGGGAGAGAAGTAGCATCCCAGCAACGGGAGAGAAGTAGCATCCCAGCAACGGGAGAGAAGTAGCATCCCGGCCAACTGGAGGGAAGAAGCATTCCGGCCAAAGGGAGGGTGGGAGGGAAGAAGCATTCCGGCCAAAGGGAGGGTGGGAGGGAAGAAGCATTCCGGCCAAAGGGAGGGCGGGAGGGAAGAAGCATTCCGGCCAAAGGGAGGGCGGGAGGGAAGAAGCATTCCGGCCAAAGGGAGGGCGGGAGGGAAGAAGCATTCCGGCCAAAGGGAGGGCGGGAGGGAAGAAGCATTCCGGCCAAAGGGAGGGCGGGAGGGAAGAAGCATTCCGGCCAAAGGGAGGGCGGGAGGGAAGAAGCATTCCGGCCAAAGGGAGGGCGGGAGGGACAAAGCAACACGGACCGACGGGAGGGACAAAGCAACACGGACCGACGGGAGGGCGGGAGGGACAAAGCAACACGGACCGACGGGAGGGCGGGAGGGACAAAGCAACACGGACCGACGGGAGGGCGGGAGGGACAAAGCAACACGGACCGACGGGAGGGCGGGAGGGACAAAGCAACACGGACCGGCGGGAGGGACAAAGCAACACGGACCGACGGGAGGGCGGGAGGGACAAAGCAACACGGACCGACGGGAGGGACAAAGCAACACGGACCGACGGGAGGGACAAAGCAACACGGACCGACGGG
This sequence comes from Pleurodeles waltl, assembly GCF_031143425.1. Classification (NCBI taxonomy): domain Eukaryota; kingdom Metazoa; phylum Chordata; class Amphibia; order Caudata; family Salamandridae; genus Pleurodeles; species Pleurodeles waltl. The sequence continues at coordinate 197,733,352 of NC_090442.1, forward strand.
AGGGACAAAGCAACACGGACCGACGGGAGGGACAAAGCAACACGGACCGACGGGAGGGCGGGAGGGACAAAGCAACACGGACCGACGGGAGGGCGGGAGGGACAAAGCAACACGGACCGACGGGAGGGCGGGAGGGACAAAGCAACACGGACCGACGGGAGGGCGGGAGGGACAAAGCAACACGGACCGACGGGAGGGCGGGAGGGACAAAGCAACACGGACCGACGGGAGGGACAAAGCAACACGGACCGGCGGGAGGGACAAAGCAACACGGACCGGCGGGAGGGACAAAGCAACACGGACCGGCGGGAGGGACAAAGCAACACAGACCAACGGGAGGGCGGGAGGGACAAAGCAACACGGACCAACGGGAGGGACAAAGCAACACGGACCAACGGGAGGGCGGGAGGGACAAAGCAACACGGACCAACGGGAGGGCGGGAGGGACAAAGCAACACGGACCGACGGGAGGGACAAAGCAACACGGACCGGCGGGAGGGACAAAGCAACACGGACCGGCGGGAGGGACAAAGCAACACGGACCGGCGGGAGGGACAAAGCAACACGGACCGGCGGGAGGGACAAAGCAACACGGACCGGCGGGAGGGACAAAGCAACACGGACCGGCGGGAGGGACAAAGCAACACGGACCGACGGGAGGGCAGGAGGGACAAAGCAACACGGACCGACGGGAGGGACAAAGCAACACGGACCGACGGGAGGGCGGGAGGGACAAAGCAACACGGACCGACGGGAGGGACAAAGCAACACGGACCGACGGGAGGGACAAAGCAACACGGACCGACGGGAGGGCGGGAGGGACAAAGCAACACGGACCGACGGGAGGGCGGGAGGGACAAAGCAACACGGACCGACGGGAGGGACAAAGCAACACGGGAGGGACAAAGCAACACGGACCGACGGGAGGGCGGGAGGGACAAAGCAACACGGATCGACGGGAGGGACAAAGCAACACGGACCGACGGGAGGGACAAAGCAACACGGACCGACGGGAGGGACAAAGCAACACGGACCGACGGGAGGGACAAAGCAACACGGGAGGGCGGGAGGGACAAAGCAACACGGGAGGGCGGGAGGGACAAAGCAACACGGACCGACGGGAGGGCGGGAGGGACAAAGCAACACGGACCGACGGGAGGGACAAAGCAACACGGACCGACGGGAGGGCGGGAGGGACAAAGCAACACGGGAGGGCGGGAGGGACAAAGCAACACGGACCGACGGGAGGGCGGGAGGGACAAAGCAACACGGACCGACGGGAGGGCGGGAGGGACAAAGCAACAAGGACCGACGGGAGGGCGGGAGGGACAAAGCAACACGGACCGGCGGGAGGGACAAAGCAACACGGACCGGCGGGAGGGACAAAGCAACACGGACCGACGGGAGGGCGGGAGGGACAAAGCAACACGGACCGACGGGAGGGCGGGAGGGACAAAGCAACACGGGAGGGCGGGAGGGACAAAGCAACACGGACCGACGGGAGGGACAAAGCAACACGGACCGACGGGAGGGACAAAGCAACACGGACCGACGGGAGGGCGGGAGGGACAAAGCAACACGGACCGACGGGAGGGCGGGAGGGACAAAGCAACACGGACCGACGGGAGGGCGGGAGGGACAAGAATCAACGTATTGAGATCTCATGTATTATGTATGGCATTAGCGCAATCACACACAAGACTCGAGGGAACCAACATATGGGGCCACTAACTCCCCTAGTATTTTTCTCTGTAACATGTAACTCACACATTAGCATTGCCATACTCTCAACATTCAGGGAAAACAGCACCATAGTTACCAGGTTGTCTGGTTGAGAAATGCAACGAAGTACTGAGCATTTTTTGCCACCAAAATGATAAAATCTTCATGTTTTCTTGAGGGACGAAGCAACGTGGCCAACGGGAGGGATGAAGCAACGTGGCCAATGGGAGGGACGAAGCAATGTGGCCAATGCGAGGGTGGGAGGGACGAAGCAACGTGACCAATGTGAGGGTGGGAGGGATGAAGCAATGCGGCCAATGGGGGGGGAGGGGTCGAAGCAACACAAACAAGATTTGAACCAGCATAGCCATTTAATGAAGCAACATGGACAATGGGAGGGTGGTAGGGATGAAGCAACATAAACAACGGGAGGTAGGCAGCAATAGGAAATCAAGCAATTGGTACGTGTTCTAAAAGACCAAGGCTTGGATTCTAAAAGATTAATAAAACCGGCACACACTGGCCAAACAGGAGCCAGCAAATAGGAGTGACAATGAAACCAACGAATAGTAAGCAAGGTGCAGGTACCAGACCTTTTCCAATATATAAAATGTCTCACAAGCGACAGCGAATGTGCTGTCTCAGATAAGACTTAAAACAATGTGCAACATCTGGTTCTCTTGTAAAGCACTCTACTGGCACTAGGCTAGAATCGCACTATAAAAAAAATAATGCAAAAAAAAAGTGTATGTTAAACGTGCATTCTGAATCTGTAACAAGTAACGAATTGTATTGAAAATCACATTTAATTAAAGTTGGAAAGGCAGAGAAATTGTAAATTACCTGATTATTAATCAGAACTTCTGAGCAAACCCATGAAGTTTTATTTGCTAGTCACAACTCTAAACCAAATGTCTTAAATTAGAAAAAAAAAAAAAAAAAAGAAAATAAGTGAAAACCTTTGGGCTATCAGGATGGCCACAATCTTCTGAACAAAAAGTGCCCAACAATGGGCTTTCCTCCATGTGCTGGCATCCCTGGCTGCATTCCCAAACAAATATGTTGTTCAGTCATATTCTGCATTTCAACTGTGTGTTTAGACCAATCATGCGACTGCAGTGTGAACGGGGCAAGTACTGGTGCAGATAACATATCCTCCCATCTTGCAGAACAAGCCGTGGCAAAGCCAACAGGTCAACGTTTGACGTGCTAACATGTTCAGTGTTAGTACGGTGGAGAAATACACACAGGAGGGAGCCAGGAGGCTTTCGTTTAAAAGGAGTTCCAATGTAGGCAAATAAATGGTCACAATATAACTAAACGCCAACAGCATTAGGTGAGAGATGAAAACTCCACTGGCTGAGCCAAGAAGATACTGACAAATACTCAAGCTAATGGTGGAAGAAAGCCAATGGTGAATGAGGCAGACCCAAAGCCCCGTTCTTTATTTATTTTTAGCAAAAGCTTTGTTCAATAGTTGCACTTCCAAAACCCAGACCTGAAAATGTTCCTCCTAAAAGAAAATAGTGCCGCATATATAAATTATATATTTTAAAAACAGGAAGAGGTGGCATTTCTGTCAGTGGGTAACACTTGCCTGGATCAACATCCCTGAAAGATGGGTCAAATGAACAACCTGTGGTCATGACATAAAGGTAAAGGGGCGGAAAGATGCCGCAGCCATGGCGCAGCCACTTCCATAATAGAACAGGCCCAAGCAAGCCTAATCACACAAACAGCAACTCATCGCTCCAGCTTCAAAGAGCAGTCATTCCTTCTCTTATTGCTAATTTATACTTTACATTTTCCCTCAAGGAAAAACACAATACTAAGAACATTCTTCAGACAAAAAAATGTGTGACCAACACATCATATTAGCTATGGATGCTTCGTCCTCCTGCACACATTCTGCTGTTTTTTTGCCTGATGCAAAGGCACTGCTGTTAAACAATATACATTCGAAATAAATCATTATTTGTCTATTTTAATACCCACAAATAATGACACTATTGATTGAAAAAAAACTAAAGTCGTAGCTTGGACCAAGAACATTACAATCTATAGTCGTGTCACTCGCCAAGAGGAATCTGTTGCCAATCTACAAATGGAGTGAGATGGCTCCACGAGAAGGAAGGTATGCAAACCCAGGGAACGCAGGGTGCCACAGCACCTGTCCATCCAACAGCAGGATCGCAGTAGAACAGCACAACTCTGCACCACAGTTCAAGCGTGGGATGTCAGGAAAGTGCCAGCATCAAGGCTACACAGGGTTATCCTTCTGGTAATCCGGTTACTCGTAGCCTGTAGCGGTGGAACGGGAACTGCCCTCAACTCATAGTTGAGTAACGCACATCGTTCATGAGATGTACACGAAGCCACATACTCCCTTCCAAGGACCCATGCGCTGCTCTCTCATCTGCCATGAACAGAATACATTAGATGGGCAGCAACGAGGGTGTTAGGAGGAGCTTTAAGAAGAGGAGCAACAGGGCCATAATAAATGAATGTTTAAACAGCTCCTACGTCAAGGATCTCCCCTATTTCAACCTATATTATGCTATATTACACAGCAAGAACCCAGGCGAGGAGAATAAAGGCAGAAATTGTTTAACCAACAGTAAGGAAACAGGGTTCTTACGATCTTGAACTGTAGACCACCTCGACTTTGCACACAGATAGTAGTGTTTGCAAAAGTAGTGTGGGAAGAAACAAGAAGGCACGCTGCACTTCTCGCGGGCAAAACATGTCTGGGTGGTGTGGTCAATGCTGCCTTTGCCCGGGAGGAATGTAAACGGAACGTTTAAGTAAGGGATGAAATCTCAGACAAAAAGCATCGGGATGTACAGAAGGTAACCGTACTGCAACTGCATTTAACTATAGTGATTCGTACCCCCGATGAGGCTCTGAAGCCAGACGACTCCAGTGAGGGGAGAGGATGGAAGTGTGCCCATGAGGGGGCGTCAGTGGGCAAGGGGCTGCTGTGCTTCAGGACAAGAGCTGTACACTTACCTTGCTTTGTCACTGAGCAGTTATGTGAATTTGAAGCGGAAAGGACGCTTAAACATTAGATACCAGTGCATGCATCAATCAGTCAGTGTACTTCTAAAGCCCGGCTAGGTATGCGCGGGCAGAAAGTGTGTGAGTGCAGTGAGGACTATGTATAAAGTGTTTGATATTCGAAGCATATGCCAGATACTGCTCAAACCATGTCACTGAGACTAAACACAGTGTTCCATGCTTTTGTGAAAAGGTTAGGATTGGTCTTTGACATACAGTATAAATGACAATACACAGGTAGCCAAGGACATGCTTCCAAGTGTGGGAGGGCGCAACCCACAGGAATGAGTGCTATACAAATAGTTATGGTACTTGCTCAGAAGGGCTCAGCTAAGAGCAACACATAAGAATAGGTATTAAACAACAAGCCAATGTACCTGCTCTGAGGAGTTCATCCACAAGCAACAGAGAGCAATAAACAGGAACAAACCTTATAGTCATAATAATTGCTTTGAGGAGGCTATCAGAGAACAGCAAATGAGTAGCCTTCAATGCAATCAGTCTCACTCTATAACTAGCCAAGCTCTTTACGTTACAAATTCCCTGCTCATCCACCTCCCTCTGCATGTCTTTCTGCTACCTTTATATATGCTGCTACACAGACTTTGGAGCGACCACCAGGGGTCCCAACATTCCACAGCCTTTGGTCTGAAAGCTCAGGCTTCAGGAGTGCTTGAAACAAAGGTAAACTTCTCCCGGGGTCACTAACTCGACCGCTTGAGAGACTCAAGTCAACAACTACAATCTTTTTTTATGGGAGCTCCTGCACTCATGGTAGCCCCAAAAACATTTACGGACCTGCTGGTGTCATTGCCCCCTGCGTTGCACCAGAATATGGTAAGCTCCTTCGTCCCAGCTGGTTGGGCCACAGGGGTTTATGGAACAATCTCCTGCCTTAAAGCCATGTTTGCTAATTTACATTTTTTCCTCAATGGCACCTTGCGTTGCATTTTACTCCGATTTGTTTGAGACACAGGTGCCTGGCCCCAATCAGGCACTTAATTGTGGTCTTGTTCAGGGCTGCAGGGGATCCCCCACAGTGTCTATGGCTCATGCTGGCTCCCTGCATGCTTGCCACAGTTTGCGTGCCATGCTGGAGCCAGCTTTCTTTTCTGCTCCACCACCCATCTGCAACAGGAGCAGACCAAAACATTATTTTTCCGGCCCTTGGCCAGTGCAGGAAGGAGGTTTCATATTGGGCACACTAAGGCCCCCAAAACACGGGCACATAGGACAGGAGAAGCACCTGGCACCATTTCCTGATACATCTGGACCTCCTCGTCCTTGGGTCTTCAGGGAGATGGGGACAGATGATCTAACGCAGCAACGCTCACATTTTCTGTGACTGTGTGTCAGTCCCCAGGAAGTGGGGGATCCCAAGGATAAAAGCATCACTACAAAAGCGGGGCCCACACACACGTTCCCCACCCACCCTCTATTTTTTTTCGCACCGACCCCACCTCCTTCCTGTGGCCATTGGAATTTCCCCGGGGGTATCCCAGAGACCTAGAGGGGTGCTTATCACAACCCAGCCGGACTTGGTACCCCAGTGGGCCACACTTCTCTTTTTTTTTAAACAACTTTATTTGAAGTTTCAACAATGAACAAGTCACACACATTGATATCACAGTTGGTTACAATATGTTTTGATCATATGCATTTGTATAGTATAACAGAAGTACATCCCCGACAGACTTGGTTGGCCACATCCAAAAACAGAGAAAGGACATTGGAGTACCGGATTGTCAGTCTGCGCAACATGCGGGTAGGCAAAAAAGTGATAGTGTCAGTTCAACTAAGTTACCTGAGAGGTTTGGCTGTCAAGCTCTGAGTCTGAAAACATATATCAGAAGCATGCAGAGTCTTTCACATTGACATATGTGGGCCTCCGGAGTGCAGGAGCTATTTCATATGAGTAGTAAATGGGCGCCATGTTTTGTCAAATTTGACGACTCAGTTGTGGACTAGGGCAGTGAGTTTTTCCATAGAAAAAAATTACCATACTTTGCTCCACCACAGATTGAGTGCTGGTGCCTGAGGATGCTTCCACAGTTGGACAATACATAGAGGAGCTGAAAGGAAGTGAGAGAACAGCTTCCCCCTTACGGTACATGTGGGGTATTGGTTCCAGAGTGTCCTAGTAGGATAAGTAGCAGTTCATGGGGCAATGTGGTACCTGTGATGTCTCTTATCGCTTGAAGGACTGTCTCCCAAAGAGACTGGATTTTATGGATATTGGGGCAGACCACAATGTATTCAAGAACATATTCCTGTCACCACACCCTTCTCAACATGCAGCAGTGCTGCCAAACACCATACTTAAATGTAATGGGGTGAGGTACCATCAAGTAAACAATTTGTAGGCATTTTCTTTATAATGCAGACATCTAGAGGATTTGGCAGTCTTCACCCAAATAGCTTTCCATGTGTCTTCTGATACCCCTCACCCAGGTCCCTTTCCCATTGGACCACAAAAGGCGTTTTTTTTTTTTTTTTTTGGGTGGAGTGAGATCCAGAATGGTGGACAAAACCAGAAGATGACCTTGCGTCCGTCATCATTAGTGAACAAGAATTCAATGTGGTTCTACCCTCTGTAGTGCCCTCCTTGCTTGGTCGCTTCCCACCTAGTGTAGAGCTTGTCAGAGTCTCTATGTCTCACCTAGTCAGGTGAAAGTTCTCGATCAACTCCTCCTGTGGACGTAAATCCTTCCTATTTTAGAACTCCCTCAAACATGGTGGCTGACCTCCATCCCACCAGAGAAAGACTGGGTTTGATCTTCCTGGTGGATTATTAATTAAAGGTGTGATGGGGGAATGAGAAGGATGGGAACATTCGTTTGCCACGCACAGAGCACCAATTAGACAGGAATGTGGGTGTTAAGACCGCACTTCTCTGTGTTTTGTAGCTGTGCCCTTTTGGACGGGGGAGGTGCTATTTTGCACCTCTAGCCACCAGAACTGCTGACTATCAGGCTCCCGGACACTCAAATATTTGAATTCCTGGAGAGTTTGATTTCTTCTTGCTGCTGCTCTCTCTACTCAGGACCTGTCCTCTGTCCCCACAGCCCTCAAGGCAGGATACGCTACATGCCTGCGCTCTTCAAACCCCACCGCCTCCATAGCCAGGAGGCAGCCCACTGACGAGGGTTACCACTCCGCAGGCCCATTCTTCAGAAACTGCTGGGGAACTCTTAATCCTACGGTTTTTCAGCAGGTCTTTCCCTAAGAAGGTATAGAGATATCAGTGCCCCTGGCCCTGAAGAGGTGAATCAAACAAAGTCCCATCCAGGCAAAGTTCAGGGTGGTCCGGCATCCTCATTCAAGAGTCCGGTCTTTTCCAGAGCTTTGTAAAATATATAATCTCTCCCCCTGAGTGGGAGTAAGTGAGCTGGGAGTTCTGAACACTTATTTTGCCACCTCTAACTACAGAGGCTGCAAAGGCAGTGCCTGGGGTCGCCAGGAGCAAGTCAGGGGTTGCAGCTGCAATGCCTTGCGAGCCCTAAAAGACATCAATAGAGATAAGCATCTTTGTATTGGGGAACTAGGTACCAAAAGAATTGTTATCTACCAAAGGAATACAGAATTAGTATAGCGAGTAAATCACAAACCCATTGACAGGAGTAAAAACAGAGAAACTTGGTGTTTGCCAAATGAAAGCACTCCAGAGGTCTTGAAACAGATTACAACCTGGCTGCTCTCTTTCCGTGTAATAGTTGTATTGCAGTTGCATTAATTTTTTAATTTTTATGTTAAAAAGGAATTACGAAACATGGTAGATAATGGAACCAGAACTCCAGCATCACCCACCTGAAATATTCTGGATGTAAATTGAGTAACTTGGTTATCGTACAGACTTTAGCAGCGATTGGTTTTATTATACATTTTGGACTTTCTAGGCTGTACTTTTTCCTATCTTGTTGTTTTCAAACTAATGTTGCATTTTATTCATAATGTTAAGAATTTTGAAGTGATTGCCAGTTAGTGTTATGATCACTCAGAGAATTCATTTTCAGTCATCTTCGCACAGCTGTTTTAAGTGTAATTAGTAACAACATCTCTGAAGCAGCTTAGCAGCAGTTTTAGTGTACATTAATATACAGCACAGGCTCCTGCTTAACCCTGTCAATGCATAGACAAGTAAGCCAACAGCAAGCGAGAGCGGCAGCCAGGCCAAAGGAAGAGAAAGCTGACTGCGGGTCACACTCACTTTCCCAGGAAGTCCCACACAAAACCCCCAAAGTGCTGCGGTGCCGGGACAGACACCTGAATATCGGGGTACACTTTGTGGGAGGCGTGCTTTCTGAAGAAAGGTATTTCGTTAAAAACACACACATAGGAAATACACAAATGGAAAGGCAGGATAGGAAAACATTAGCTTTTCAAATTAAAAGTTAGGTACATGCGCATCACACAGCACTATTTGGCGAACACACTAAATGCAGCGCACGAACTGTACATAAGGAACATGAGCAAGCTTAGGAGTTATGTATGGCTTTAACTGAGGCTGATCCTGTGGGGCAGTAATTAAAAACCAACTTAGAAACATGACCATGTACGGCTCTATATAGATGTCCTAAAACACTGGCCGATTCCTCAGTAACTGTTAAAACCCAAGTATTCCATTTCAGTGATGAAATCCATGCGTACATTTTAAGTTGTACTTCATCTTGGTTTCCCTAAGAGTGTTTGCTGTTTTTTTGAAGATGCTATCTTTTTTTCATGCAACAATGACTCCTGTATAGTCCATACCTTGAACTTGGCCTCCTCCAGCTGTCTGAATTAGTTCAATGCTCTGAAGTTGAGGCATGAGCCAGTGTGAGTTTCATCTAATGCCTGTCATTGAGCCATTAAGATCTAGAGACTCCATGGATATCCCCTGCTTGGGGTTTCTGCAGAGGCCACGGAGTGAAGGTTGCACATGTACCAGTTGTAGTTGTGGGAAGTGAGAGTTATGCAGATGAAGGTGTTTAAAACATTGCAAGTAGAAAAAAGTGCCTACATGTCTAATACTGTGAGAGACTTCAGAAGAAATTGGTTTGAAGGGGTGAATAGGGGTGTCTGAGACACACCAATATCATCCCTTACACAGACCTTAGTAATGTTTAATTCACGTGTTCCAATTTTCAGAATCGTAACATTTTCAATTCCAATTATTGACAACAAAATCATTTTTGTTATTCTGTTATCTAATACAGCCAACTAACATTGGCAAATCCAACAGACTCACGTTTCAGAAAGAAGAAGGAAAGCTCAATGGTTTGACTGATGTGGAAAGATGAGGACACATTAAGCAAAAATCTGAAGTTGGTCCTGAGGATCACCCTGCCTTTGTGGATCTGACTGAAAGGTTCCTCGATTTTAAGAGCACAAAGCTCACTAATAGATAGGAGCGAAGTAATTGCTATCAGTAAAACTACCTTTCCCGACAGAAACTGGAAGTTACAAGTGTGGAGGGGTTCGAAGGGTGGACCTATAAGTCTTATGAGAACTATGTTGTGATTCCACACTAGGGCATAAGGTGTTTGTAGGATAAAACTCTTCTAACCCCCTTCATGATTATCTTAACCACAGGGAGCTTTAAGAAGGATAGCTCCTATGCGGATAAGGGTAAGTGTATGGAAGTGTGCTTTGACGTATCTTTTGTAAGTGCAAAAGGTAGCAAACAAAATGTTGTTCAGAGACCTTAAAGGGGTCTATTTGCTTTGAGATGCAGTAGTCAACAAATATTTTTCATTATCCAAAAAGCTTGCACTCATAATGGGTTTATGCCTCATACAGTTTAAGCATATACTCCTCTGGGAGGACGAGGTAATCAAACTCTAGGACTTCAAGCCAAATTGTTAGGCTGAACTGTCTGGGGTCTGAATTGACCCTGAAGTTGAGAAAGTAGGCCTGTTAAGAGTTTCCACTTTGTGTTGGGGACTGATGGATATCGCCAGAAGCATTGTCCCGTAAGGCACTAGGATGAGAGTCATGGACTCCTGCATCATCTTTCTCACCACATATGGGATGAGCAGAGGTGGGGGAATAGGGTAGCCAAATACTCATGACCAATGTATCCAATGCATTGCCTATGGATTGTGGGTCTGGATACCTGGAGGCAAAGTTTGGGCATTCTTAATTTGTGGGGCTGGAAAAGAGGTAGATGGTGACTGTGCCCCACTAATGAAAGTTACTGCACAGCCAACACTGCTAGGCCCTTTGTAAAGTCCTTTGGAGCTGTAGTGACTCTGAACGACAGCACTTTTAAAAGGTCGTCTTGTCCACTTAACACAAAGAGGAGGTACCAGTGGTGGGTCAGGAGCATGGTGATATGGAAGCAGGCATCTTTAAGGCCCAGTACCATCTTGAAATCACCTTGCCAGAGCAGTGGAACGATTTCCTGCAAGGTGGAAATGTGAAAGTGCTCTGAAATGATGCTGACGGGACTGATATATCTGGGAATTAAAAAATGATGTGAAGGCCCCATTTCTATGGGGCGATTCGCAAAAGGTGCTTAAGGTCCTCTTCTAGAAGCTGGAGGTGGTCTCGGCGGAGTATGTGGTGGCAGGGCAGGATGTTTTGATGTGGAACATGAAGCAGTAACCTGGCCTTACATCTGGCAAGCACCCACTAATTGGAGGTGATGATCTCTCACAGAGGGAGGAAAACCCCTCTAGTTTCCCCCTATCAGGTGTTATGTGATCGGGGGAGGAGTGGTTGATGGCAAGCCATTGTTTGGAGGTGGAGGCACCCTTACGGGAGTCGTCTCTACTTTTGACCTGGATGCTGCCCCTGTATCACCTTTGGTGAACATCTGCCTTTCCGGGAATCCAAAATGAACTAATGCTGGTAACCTTGGGCCAGATTGGGTGAAGTGAACTTGGCTCCGCCTCTGAACTGCTGTCGTCATACAGCGTTTTTTGGGGCAGCAGGACGGCATCCATGGACTTTGCCATCTGAGTCTTTTATTTTTTTTTACATTTTCAACAACAGCTCATCAGCCTGAGGACCAAGGAGGTGCCCCCTCTATCATATCAAAGACTGCGGAGGTGCTGCTGTACTTCTAGCCTGAAAAGTAAAATGCGGAGCCACGTGTGGCACACTAGGATGACGCTCATGCTGGTGCCTCAAGAAACAGTAACTACTGAGGCTAGAGCACAACAAATATTAGCACTTAAAATAAAGTTCCACTCTGTCACAAGATCCTGTCCCCTCTTTCGAAGAGGTTCTGGGTGGTGCTTTATCAGCACCACCATCCCCTCCCAATGACAGCAAGATAGAAGACCCATAAAGCAAACGGTGGGCGGAGGTCCCCACCACCAAATGTTTGCCAGTGGCATCAATACGCTTGCTCTTTTGGTCTGGCAGTGGGGCATCACCTGTTGCTTGTGCCGAGGTGCATTTCTGCACTGTATGCACCAAAGGGTGACTGGAGGAACCTGACCCAAAATGTAGAGTGGGCCTGAGAGTGATGCTTTCTATTTCTTGTTTTATCTAGATGTGACAACTTTGGCCTTTACAGGCTCTGTAAAGTTGTATGGGCCAGTCTTTAACATGCCCTTTAGCTGGGGGAAAACTGCACCGTCCTCTAGGTTTAAGAAAGGGATTCTACCAGGAAATCATCCTCATCTTGTATGGCCTGCATGTGTACTTTGTGGTGTTGAACAGCCCTAAATAACTGTGACGTAGCTGAAAATATCATCTGGTGGGGGTGATTTGGCACGTTAGGGCCAGTGGCGGCCAGTAATTGTGGTATTTGGGGGGGCAGGGGGCACACACACCCATTCACATCACGCACTCACTCACCAAGAGACATACATTCATACATGCATGTATGTATGTATGCATGCTCGCTCGCTCGCTCCAAACATTAAATAAGAACATAACACTTATGTTTCCTGCAGTCTTGGAGTTCCAGGAGGGTCTGAACTGCTGCCTACTTTCGTTCGCTGACCTTAGGTCAGCCAGTGAGAGAACAGTCCCTCCCTCATCACAGAGTGAGATTGGGCCAGTAAGAGCTGCTGACACCATTCTACTCTGTGACAAGATGCCAGTCATCAAGCAAGTATCACAGAAGAAACTAATGCATAGTGGAAGAAGGGTCGCCAGTTGTATTCAGAGTTGTTGGTCCCAACAAAGTCAGCAAGAATGAGTTGCTCTCAGAGCTGGTAGTCAAAACATCTGAAGCAGATGGTGGAAGAAAACAATCTGAGGTGGACCTGTGTCCTTCTGCATTTTAAACTATGGGAGGTGTCGCAACAGATATTCTTAATCTAAATTCTTTAAAAAAGCAAGTTGCAAACATCCAGGAGCATGCAGATCATGTACAGATAGAACCACATATACAACAATGTTCTACAGACGCTATGCAGTACAAACATCTTAACTGAAGCTCCCTGTTTAAATACAAACTTCATAATCAATTAAAGAAAGGCAAGGGAGCAAGTGTGTCAATGAGAGATTAATGGTATTTCATAACTTTATGGACAAAGAGTTACTAGAGAGTTTTCAGTAAAAACATTTCTTTTAAAAGCAACTCGAGAAAACTAGAATGTGGCACCCAGAAACTTATGTACAGAACTAATACAGGTGAACGCAGACAACACTTTACTAGTGCCCACAATATGTTTTCCACAAGGCTTAACAGTCCAATCTGCACAAAACAGAAGGCTCTTACATTTGCAGCACACTACAAATTTTGCTGGTGTCTATCAAAGACAGAATATGAAGGAACATAAAAAAAAATATATGCATCTAACTCAAGGTAAGAACACGAGACTGCTTTTTTGGAGAGATAAGAGAAAAATTTCTAAACCACTGCTATCCAGTATGAAACCCAGGGGAAAAACCGTTGATAATCTCGGTGGAAGAGCAATAATATATATCGGCCATACATGGAAAACAGCAGAGACAATCAGAAAAAAAAAACAATTTCTGGCTGGGCAGTTTCCCTTTCTCACAAGACTTGATAACAGAGAAGCTAGGTTCAACACGCATCACTAAGTTCATTGACTGTCATAACAGGACAAGAATGACCATCAAGTGACCGCAATCCATATACAGAATTTGTTTTCGAATCATGCTTCTTCTAGCCTGTGTTTATAGTTTTTTGTTTTATTTTTATCTTTTGAAGTGGGAGTGAGCACATGGACACACACAAGAGGTAGATTCTTATAAGGCCTGGCTGAAAGTTCCATTATGCTAGTGTGATTTTGGGCAATTTAGAGAATTTTTCATAAAGCTTGTTACACAAAATTCCCAAATTACACCATTACTCCAAATAATTGCATGGACTTGAGGACACATTTCTCTCAAATATAGACAAATGTGTCACTTTTCTCCTTGTGGAGTGGGCTTCAGGTTCCTCTACTAGCTGTAACCCCAGCTTTGGTGTAGCATGGCTAGACTGTCTATATTATCCATTGTGTGATGGCCCCTTTGGTTACCGGTGAGCCCCTACTTGCTGGTTCAAATTAAATAAAGAACTGGCTTCTTCTGATCGGTTTAGTTTGTTTCAGGTGGCGCATGACCGCCCTACGAACATCAAGCATGTGGAGAGCTCTGTTTCCATCTGTCTTTGGCTACTGGAAGAATCCTGGCAGCTGGACGGTCAACCTGGAAGCGTGAGGCGACCCTGGGAAGCAACTGTAGGTTTGTTCACATGACTACTAAGCCTGTTGATCAGTTCTCACATCGTAGGTGTTTGTAGCTCACTGACAGGGTCGGACTGGCTCATCGGGCATTCAGGTAGTGTCTGATAAGCTGGTCTTACAGATCAGTTATGCCGTTTGTTTTAGCAGTTTGTGGACCTGCTTTAGGGCCAGGTGGGCTGTTCATATTATAGATTTCCCTGATAATACCACAAGCACTGCTTGCAGCAAACAAACGCATGCAATCTCCAATACCTTGCAAAAAAATACCAATACAGATTGTCTATACAAGTTCAACACTGGCCCGATTTTTAAGTGTGGGCAATTTTTTTTCTGCTATCTGGTTTGCTAATTGGGGCCACTTATTTCGGTGCCCAGACCTATTTTTCGTCCCAGTTCGACCCTGCTCGCTGACCCTGAGTAGCAATGCGTTAGCTATTAAGAAATCTGTTTTTAGGGTTAAAATTATTGTCTTTACACATTGGCCTAAAGTGGGTGAGCGCCAGGTTTCGATTCCAAATGTATGTGGGTGCTAATCTGAGTGGCTCTTTGCTCCTTCTCGGAATCTATTCATGACTGGTACCTTGATGAACTGTGTTGGCTGATAGTGATGTGTAGGTGAGACAGGAGTCTAGCAGGTACGTGAAGTATCCAATGACCATACCGTCATGTGTCCTACTGTGCAGGAGGCCTTCTTTGTTGCACCAGTGGACAAGTACAAATGAATAGGTCTTCTCAGTTGTGGGGAAAGAGTTGGCATCTCTGGAACTCTGTATTGCACCCAGAAATGTATCTTCTTTCTCTGGTATTGGGGAGGGTTTATATAAGCTCAATGAAAACGTTACTCTGTGTAGGGTATGCATGATCAGGTTTAAGCTCCTTTAGTATTTGTTTTAACAAGCTCACCTTTACCACCTAATTGTCTAGGTAGGGATATAAGGGAAAGCCCAACCTTCTCAAGTGTGCTGCAATAGCAGCCAGAATATTTTGTAAAATCCCAGGGCACTTATTTTATCCCAAAAGGAAGTACCTTGAACTGAGACTATCACTGGTTCATAAAGAACAAGAGAAATGCCTCTATTTGGTGAAGGTGACTGGGCTAACTTCTTGGAGGAAACTTGCTATTCTGCCTCCACGATGGGGTTGTCCTTGCTTTGACTCGCTTGATGAGCCTGTCCCTATTGGTGGTTGGCCTCTTCCCAAGGCCCTACCTCGCAAGGGCTGGCGTAGTGTTGAGGAGAACTAACACTGTGGGGTTGCTGTTTACTGAGAATCAGGTAGTGCTGCTTTGAGAACCTCCTCTTCCTGAGGACCTCCTCACTGGACCAGATCCACTACTCGTGTCAGTGAAGCTGCAGGGTTCCCATTGCTTTCTCCATGTTGTCATCCTTTATTTGTTGGAGGGTGTCATCCATTGCGGTGCCAAACAGATGTTGTCCAGTGAAGGGGGCGTTACTGATTGTCCACTGCAGCTCATGCATGAACCTCAAGCCAAGGCGTGTCTCTGAAGGTAGTGCCCATAACCAGTCTTCTTGTCATGTTCCCGGTGTCCAGGCCTGACTGAAGGCATTCTGCCCACTGGGATGATGATGTTTGCCCCCTTGCTGTACATTTAACGGAGGTTTTGCATCAATTCTTTGATTTCCTCTGACTGTTAATGCCCATATCTATTGACAAGTGCACTGGCGTTGGCTATCCTCCATTGGGTGGTAGCAGCTAAATTAACTTGGCATCCTACCATGTCCCCATTTCCACTCTCTTGCTTCATTTCTCTGAAGCAGAGTCTGCTGATGCCTGGGCATTTGCTTTTTTCCTGGGGGCTGTGGCCACTATGACTGAGTTAGTCACTGCACTGCCCTTTATAATGAGTATTTGAATTGGTTTCCTCCCTAGGAGTCACTATCTGACATGATGCTGGTTCCCTAAATGCCTCTGTACATTTAGCAAGAATATTTGGGAGCACTGAGAGGTACTGTTTTTTCTTCTATGACAGCAAAAGCATGTTTACCACTATTCCTCTTCTACATGAACATCATATTTGTATGGAGCTCCATTTACGAGGGTGCAGGCCATGGTGATGTCATTGGGGGGTGAAAGCTTGAAGGGTAGGAGTAGACAACCTCCTCTGGTGAATCAGCGTCAAGATCCTGCCAATATCCTTACAGTCTTGGAAAAGACCCTGTTCATGCATCTTCTCTATTTTCACGTAGACAACTTCCTGCTCTTCCTCTTGGGGTTTGGGCTTAGTTAGTGGTTGCAAATTGACTTGCTTCTCTACCTGACCCTTGCCTTCTACAGGTCTAGAAGTGATTCAAAACCATTTTCAGGGATTTGTTTAAATAACTCTTCTTTTGGAAGACTGCCCCATTTCAGCTTTGAGGCGTCACTTCTTCCTTTTCAACTCAGTTGCTCTTTGTTCAGCCTCAAGTGTGGGTGCTGTCTTTCTTTTTGGTGCTGGTGTGTCTTCCTCCGGCTACATCTCCCTCTCGCAGTCTCAATCGCTTTTTGACGATAAATCAGTATTTAAGGAATGGCCATCAGTGGTGTCCTTGTGCAGGGTCTTGTGAGGTTCTCTTTGTTTCAACTTCCCTTCACTCATTGAGGGTTTCGGCACCAACGGTGACATCGGGCTCCTCAAGTCCAAAGACTTTGGATCAGACCAGCTAAATTTTTAAGATGTTACTCGGGTACACCTCTTGATTTCTCCTTCTCTTGATGTCTTCTTTGGTACCTCGTCCTTTTTGGGTTTCAGGACACACTCCTCAACCTTGCCCTGGGTGTCTTCAGCTGAAACTAGGCATAACCCTCACAGCCCTCAGCACTGAGGTTTCCTGGCAGACAAAGGTGGTAGACTTTGTGGCTGTTCTTTTGTGCAAACCTATGGTGGTACTTGTAGAAGATAATTAAGAGTGTGTTCTCCATTTCCCATGATGGTTCTAACCCCTTAGATGCATAATCTTTGATCCTGTGGGAGGCTCACCCACGTAGTGCACCTACTTCTTTCGGTGATATCTGGTGGCTATTCATCACCCAGCTCTGCTTGCTACTCCATCAGCCCCTTTTTTGGAATTTGTTTCAATAATCCTGAAGCTCTGACCTTTGCTTTCTGACTCAATGGAGGAAAAAAGATTCTGAAGATGGCTTTGGCATATAGGCTTCCAGAGCGCACATCTTAAGCTATCAGGGGACGGGCAAGCTACCAAATGGTGGTTGAAGACATCCATGGTTTAAAAATTGAAGAAAAGAACCCTGAGAATTCAGTCCCTAACCACAAGATAGCTGTATAATGCACAGCATACGAGTCCAGAGAAGATTCATGCTGAAAAGCTCAAAACTGCCAAGGAGATATATCTGGGGACACTGGGCCTGATAGTGGCCAAGAGTAACATTGCAAAATTGTGGCGGGCGGATCGGGTACCACAGCTTAGAGACTGGGAACATGACATGGACTGGAGCATGCTGGCAGAGCCATTTGTCTACGAAATTATGGACTGCCCAAATAAATGGACCAGGATATGGGGGAAGTGAAATGACCATTGAGGCGGCCTATGGCCTTTATGGAGGCTGACAGTCAAGATGCATTGCGTGTGGCTCACTCAGGTTCTAACCATGTCTCTTGAGATGTGGGGAGAGATGGGGACTCCTAATGGTTGAAGGGATTCTGTTTCTGTTGCACTGTGACTCCGTGATACATTGTGATGTCAATTGTCATTATGTTTTTTGTATGCTTTATATGCCACTTTACCTGTAAAACTTCACTTTCTGATAGTCATTCATACTCAAAGCATACATTTCTTATCCGTTTTTTAAAAATTATATACTAAACCGATTCACTGCACCAGAGATACTCACACAATTAATGAGCAATTAGTAGAAAATAACTTAGAGAGGTTTCTTTATAAGTAGCATGCATCTCAACAAATAAGGACATCACTGCGTTTCCCAGCATCCACTTGCAGAGGAAGTGACAGCACTAATTCATGCCAAAAATTTAGCATATTTAAATGAAGAAGCCAGGCAAGCACACTCCATTTTCCAACATCCATCCGCAACAAGAAGTTATCTCTGGATTTACCAGCATCCATCTGAACCTGAAGTGACATCTCAAGTTAAGGGTAGCCAAAATAAGGGCATTATCAGTCTGGGCCAAGGGCCAGAATCCCAGCTGCCAATATAAGCCACCCACCATCATGTCTCTCTCACATTTCCAATAGACACACCACTCTAACACCAAGACTCAACAATCACCATACACTCACATCTAACACCAGTAACCTCATCCACATACAGCTCACTGGCATACACATTCACCCACATCAAACCAACTTAAACTCATGCTCATCCACACACACCCAGCAGTAAGTCACATACCTGACATCAGTGACAACCTATGCCCAGTTCATTACAGGTTTACAACCTTTCCCACAAATATTCTCAATGTCCTTCACCCCTCTGGATACAGCATCCAAAACACAGACCACACTTGCTCCTTGCCTCCCAATTTTTTCTAAGCCTGCAAAACAGCCTCCATTCATCTCATCTACTGGGCACCTAGAACGCACAACAACTCCATAGAAGAAATATCAGACCTCATCACCGCTGCCTACATCCAACATTTCTACCCAACACAACTTACAGACTTCAACTGGACTGGTGATACCAGGACCAAAATAAGGATGGAAGCCTGCAACTCTCTATTCAAACCTCTAGAAATAAAACATCACATAACCAACTCAACTCATTCCAAAGACCACACAGAAGATCTCATTCTCTCCATCTCCCACAGAACTCACTGTTAACCTCCAATACTCAAGGATTAGACTGATCATTTAATCGTCACTCCCCCACATGAAGGAAACAGTGACCTTCCGCTACTACGGCATCTATGTAGAAAAACTCCCAGAAGAACTAAGGAAACTACCCAGGCACTTCTAGCCCTCAATAGATGTAAACATCATTCTCAACATATACACATCATTCTGAAGGATCACATAAAATGCTATGCTCCTCTGAAAATGCAGACTTTCATGCCCAATCCATCAGCACCTTGGTAAAACTAAAAACTTACCAAAAACAATTGCAGCATATGAAGACGTGAGAAGAAACAGACAAGATCAAAATGCCAGGACCACCTTATCCTTCTGAAAGCTCTCTGCTCCATCTGTTGTTCCAGTACCACTACAGCTAAAACCACCTATTACAAGACCACCATCGACAAAGTAATCACTATAATCAAAACTGTCTTTAAGTCTGTCAAACAGTGTGTCAACCCTATTCCATAAATCGCTATCTTACCTTCAGCAGATAGATCCAACACTAACAACTTCTTCACAAAGAAAAACAACAAAATCTAGCCTCAATTGATTATCGCCATCCACGCCATCAACTGTGTCCAGCTGCTCTCCCCAAATGGTCTGCTTTCAACATCTCTCAAACAGTGCTCACCAACATTTTTGTATTTGACTTTATGTCACTTTCTACAAAGATGATGTGCTTCCTCCTCCATTATCAAGTCTCTGCCAGAAGAAGCCCCCACACCCCTTTCTCCAATCTGTCAATGCTCAACTAACTCAGGGTACCTTTCCACGAGACCAGACATGTCCACAAGTTGCTAAAAAAAGCATACAGAAGATCCAGTCGATCATGCCACTTTCCAACCTAAAACCCACTTTCCATGCAAGAAGGCAGTCACCAAGTGGCATGGCTTGACCGCCAACCGTAATTGACGTGCGGGCCTGAAGCTCACGGGAACACTGTCTTCAGCTCTGCCCTGCAGACAACGCATGCAAAAGGAGTGCTTCATACTTCCATGAGCCGCTCCCCCAGACAGTCGGGAATCTGCTGATGGTGTCGCTGGCGGCCGGGGCCCGTTGGCCCGACCGTGGAGAGTAGTGAGTGTCGCTGCAGCCTGATACAGCTCTCGGTAGCCCTGTGGCGTCAGGGGTCGCGGGCGAGCCTGAGGGTGGGGTGGCGGTGACCCACGGGGCAACACTCACAGACACGTACTGACTCCCTTGGGAGGACACAGCTGGCGTGGCGAGTGCAGGTGAGGTGGGGGGACCCCTAGATAATTAGACCGCTGGACCTGGTGGGGTGAGCCAGCCGGCTGCGGTGGGTCAGCTGGTGTGCGCCTAAGTTAGGAGGTATCGCTGCTGGAGCCCGCACCTTTGCAAACTGGGCTGACATTGAGGGCCTCTGCTGGGGGCGCTGCGGGGTGGCCTGCGTGGGCGGCTACACTTGTGGGACCAGGGATACTGTGAGTGTCTTGGGTTCCCCTTGGATGCCGAGCGGCCCACCGCGATAGGCCCCTACCTGCTTATTATCTCCAAGTACCTGTGGCTGGGCTGATCTGCCTCCCGTGTCGACGCCTACCAAATAACGCCCTCCGCTCCAAATATATGCCTGTCTGACCTGGGACCACAAGCTAGTGACATTGAAATATATAAGGCCTAAAGTGTGACCAATTCGATAACTTGGATTGCGCAAATACCTAAATTCGCATGGCACACTAGCCGCTTGCACAGAGAGGCGCGCCGATATCCTGTGCAGAATACAGACATGGGGCGAGGCGATCCCGGACAGAAGCAACTATCTTTTGACACCAACAAGACCCCTAAGGCAGCTCTCATGGAGGGTCCCATACCAGCGAACTCGATGGGGGGTGCTGCCTCTATCCCACCCCTGGATGGCACAGCGGCTATTATGGCCTGTAGGAAGTTGGCTTTGTATATAATATTTAAAAGTGAGAAATAGTGTGCACAGAGTCCATGGGTTCCCCTTAGAGGTAAGATAGTGGCAAAATTAGATAATTCTAATGCTCTATTTTGTGGTAGTGTGGTTGAGCAGTAGGCTTATCAGAGGGTAGTGTTAAGCTTTTGTTGTACAAACACAGGCAATAAAAAAGGAACACATACTCAAAGATTTACTCCAGGCCAATTGTTTTTTATATAGAAAAATATATTTTCTTAGTTTATTTTTAGAACCACAAGTTCAAGATTTAAAGTATATACATAAAATGCAAGGTACTCCACACAGGTAAGTTAGGAACTTTGAATTAAAGCAATATCATATACAGTCTTTGTTAAAATGGCAATAAGCTATTTTAAAAGTGGAGACAGTGCAAAAATCGACAGTCCCTGGGGGAGGTACGTAATGGTTACATTGTGAGGTAAGTAATACACTTATAAGTCTCAGTTCCTGGGCATAGGCAGCCAACCGTTGGGGGTTCAAGGCAACCCAAAGTTACCACAGCAGCAGCTCAGGGACGGTCAGGTGCAGAGGTCAAAGAGGTGCCCAAAACAAATAGGCGCCTATGGAGAACAGGGGTGCTCCGGTTCCAGTCTGCCAGCAGGTAAGTACCAGTGTCCTCAGGGGGCAGACTAGGGGGGTTTTGTAGAGCACTGGAGGGGGGGGGGGGGGGACACAAGTAGGCACACAAAACACACCCTCAGCGGCACAGGGGCGGCCGGGTGCAGTGTGCAAAGCAGGTGTCGGGTTTTACATAGAAAACAATGGAGAGACCCGGGGGTCACTATAGCGGTGCAGGCAGGCACGGGGGTGGGGGGCTTCTCTGGCCAGCCACCACCTGAGCTAGGCAGAGGGTCGCCTGGGGGTCACTCCTGCACTGAGGTTCAGTTCCGTCAGGTCCTGGGGGCTGCGGGTGCAGTACTGGTTCCAGGCATCTGGTCCCTTGTTACAGGCAGTCGCGGTCAGGGGGAGCCTCTGGATTCTCTCTGCAGGCGTCGCTGTTGGGGCCCAGGGGGGTCGTCTCGGGCTACTCACGGGGTCGCAGTCGCCGGGGAGTCCTCACTGTGGTGTTTGTTCTCTGGATCTCGAGCCGGGGGCGTCGGGTGCAGAGTGTAAAGTGTCACACTTCCGGCGGGAAACGTGAAGTCTTTAAAAGTTGCAGAAAAGTTGCAAGATTGTTGCTGTTTCTTGAGCAGAGCTGCTGCTCACGGGAGTTTCTTGGTCCTTAGGTTCAGGGCAGTCCTCGGAGTCTTCAGAGGTCGCTGGTCCCTGTTGGATGCGTTGCTGTTGCAGTTTTTCGAGTCAGGAGACAGGCCGGTAGGGCTGGGGCCAAAGCAGTTGTTGTCTTCCGTCGTCTCTGCAGGTTTACAGGTAAGCAGTCTTTCTTCTTAGTTCAGGTTCCAGGAATCTGATTTCCTGGGGTGCCCCTAAATACTAAATTTAGGGGTGTGTTTAGGTCTGGGGGGCTGTAGCCAATGGCTACTGTCCTGGAGGGTGGCTACACCCTCTTTGTGCCTCCTTCCCTGAGGGGAGGGGGGCACATCCTTATTCCTATTGGGGGAATCCTCCAAAATCAAGATGGAGGATTGATTTCTAAAGGCAGGGGTCACCTCAGCTCAGCTCAGGACATCTTAGGGGCTGTCCTGACTGGTGGGTGACCCCTTCTTGTTTTTCTCATTATCTCCCTTGGACTTGCCGCCAAAAGTTGGGGCTGTGTCCAGGGGGCGGGCATCTCCACTAGCTGGAGTGCCCTGGGGCATTGTAACACGAAGCCTGAGCCTTTGAGGCCCACTGCTAGGTGTTACAGTTCCTGCAGGGGGGGAGGTGTGAAGCACTCCCACCCAGAGCAGGCTTTGTATCTGGCCTCGGAGGGCCCAAAGACCCTCACCCCAGGGGGGTCAGAAACTCATCTCTCAGCAGCAGGCTGGCACAGACCAGTCAGTCCTGCACCGAAGTATTGGGCAGAATAAAGGGGGCACCTCTAAGATGCCCTCTGGGGGCACTCTTTAATAAATGCAACACTGGCATCAGTGTGGTTTTATTATCCTGACAAGTTTGATACCAAACTTCCCAGTATTCAGTGTAGCCATTATGGAACTGTGGAGTTTGTTTTTGACAAACTCCCAGACCATATACTTAATATGGCCACACTGTACTTACAATGTCTAAGAATAGCCTTAGACACTGTAGGGGCATATTGCTCATGCAGGTATGCCCTCACCTGTGGTATATTGCACCCTGCCTTAGGGCTGTGAGGCCTGCTAGAGGGGTGACTTACCTATGCCACAGGCAGTATTTTGTGGGCAAGGCATCCTGAGGGGGATGCCATGTCGACTTTGCCTTTTTCTCCCCACCAACACACACAATCTACAATGGCAGTGTGCATGTGTTAGGTGAGGGGTCCCTTAGGGTGGCATAACATGTGCTGCAGCCCTTAGGGACCGTTCCTGGTCACAGGGCCCTTGGTACCACTGGTACCTTTTACAAGGGACTTATCTGTGTGCCAGGGGTGCCATTGTAGAAACAATGGTACATTTTTAGTGAAAGAACACTGGTGCTGGGGACTGGTTAGCAGGGTCCCAGCACACTTCTCAGTCACGTCAGCATCAATATCAGCCAAAACGTGGGGGGTAACTGTAACATGGAGCCATTTTCCTACATGGCCGAACTATGGGCTGGTTTTCAGGTCATCGACTCGCACTTTGATGCCCTAGATGCGATGCTCAACTGCATGAACGAACGTATAGACCTACAGGTGGCTAGAATGGATGGAGCAGAGCGTCAGATCTCAGATGTGGAGGATGAATGTGTAGACAGGAAGAATCACGTGGAGAGGGTTGAACAACTTCTGAAAACTGAGGCCTCCAAAAACGAAAGGCCTTGAAGCACGATAGCACCGCAATAATGTACGAATCACAGGAGTAGCAGAATCAAAGAACACTGATCAAATGGACAGTTTTGTGGAAAACGTCTGGTGGACATATTTGGCAGAGAGGCCTTCACCAGCACATTTGTTGTGGAGAGGGCACATAGATCCCTGGGCCAGCCACCTGCTCCGGGGGCTCCTCCTCACTCCATAATTGGTAGGCTCCTAAACTTTCAAGACCGAGATACTTCATTGCAACTGGGCTCGTGAAAAAGGGCCCTTGAAGTATCAGGGAATGTCCATTTCAATATTCCCCTACTTTCCACATAAGGTCCAAGATGCAAGTTGCATATATGCAGACGTAGAGGCAATACTTCAGAAGAACAACATTCGCTATTCCATGCTTTATCCCGCACGACTGCGCAATGAATTTGAGGGCAATCATCATATCTTCACCTCGCCTGCTGAGGCGATGTCCTTCTGCAAAATGCGTGAGCTAGGGAGACTGAGGCATAATGAGCCAGGCCCTGCGCACTCAGCCCCTAGGTTGCCATCCCTGTTGTGAGATGCCAGGACCTTGGACGATGGACCCCAGAGCTGAGCCTTTCAGGCAGAAACAATGCCATGAAATATGACCTGTTGGACAGGTGCCATGATACCACCCTAGGCAGTGACTTGCATAGTTTAACATATTGTCTTCTCTTACATACTATGTCTGAACCTCTTCATTTTGGACACTTTCCCCATTGTGAAGTGTTACCACACCCCAATGGTGTATAGCACTATAGTTATGTATTATGGGATGTTCTTGATATTAGGGATTGACTGGGAATTGTATTCATCGGTGTGGATGAGGGGATTTGAGTTGGGTTGTTCATGTTATGGGCTATCACAGGAAATACTGCCATGTTCATTTTGCGGTATATCTGGCTGTCTAACATATCTGCCTGGTTCACCCTCTCCATCCGTCCTATATTTTCTTACACTACACATAGGTATGTGACCCCGGACAAGTGTGCGACATGGAACATTCGGGGTCTAAACAACCCTAAGAAAGGGAAGATGGTACTTTCGTACCTTCATCGTCATGGCATCAAAGTGGCGTTTCTCCAGGAAACGCATCTGGCTCCTCGCTCGAAACACTCCTATGCTGCACAATGGGGCCACCACAGATTCTTTGCATTCTATAGCTCATATGCACAGGGAGTATCTGTATTAATACATAAGAGGATCCCTTTCAGTTGCCGGGCTGTGGATGCCGATCCAGAGGGGCGCTACTTGCTGGTGTGGTGGTATCTGGCTGGAAGGCCGGTCTTGTTGGCCAATGTCTACGCCCCAAATGTTGACTCCCCAGAATTCTTCTCTAACCTTCAGAGCAGATTAGACCAGATGAAGGTGGATCATATTATTATGGGTGATGACTTTAATATTGCTTGCGACCCTTTGCTGGACACAACGGGCTCCGCTGCGGTAACCAAACCACACTCCCTTCAAATACTGACCGTCCTCTTGGACTCAATTCACTTGGCCGATGAGTGGTGCGCCCAGCACCCGCATGTCTTGGACTATACATTTTATTCCTCGCCACACAACACATGGACCCGCATAGACCTGTGGTACATTTCCCCCCTCTGTGCTACTGTGGTTAACGGACATTTTTCACCTCCTCTGCACTCTGTCGGACCATTCACCAGTTGTAACCATACTTAATGTACATAATAACATACCAACTGCTAGAATCTGGTGATTCCCGATAAATGAATGGCACAATGAAATGTTTGGCACTGAGATATGAGAGGCTATCATTGACTACTTTGCATTGAATGGCTCAGTTCAGCGGTACTCCACATTGTGGTAAGCCTTTAAGGCATACATAAGGGGTATCTGTATTGCTAAGCATGCTGGTGTGCTTCAAACCTTGCGGGCAGAACTAGGTAAAGCTGAGAAGAAGCTCATAGATGTTGACGGACAGATATGCCTACCGACTGAAGCCACCAACTTGATTGCGCAATCAGAACTGCTACAGCTATTTCATGTCCTGGCTGCACGAGAGGCTACGCATTTTGGCAAATATGCATAGGCCCACTGGTATGGAGAGGGATAGAGACCTGGACGAACACTTACTGGTCTACTACGCTCTTAGGAATCATCTCCGACTCCTCCATATCCATGACCCGCCAGGTAAACTCTGTTGCCTCATCCTGCTGGCACACACTCCACAAACTTCGGAAGATCTTCAGATGGATCCAAGCAAACTGTTGCAGGACAGTCACCCATGCCTTAGTCACGAACAAGCTTGACTATGGCAACGCCCTCTATGGCGGCACCTCAACTAGGAACAACAAAAAACGTCAGCTCATCAAGAACGCCGCTGCCAGAATCATTCTGGACCTCCCTCATCAAGAACACATCTCCCAACACCTGAGGACCCTCCACTGGCTAACGGTAAAAAAGCAAATCACCTTCAAGCTTCTCACCCATACGTACAAAGCCATACACAATGCAAGACCTAAACCACTGCGTCTCCTTCCACACCCCCGCCAGATCCCTCCGCTCCGCGCCCAGATGGCCTTGACCACCGTCCCTCGCATCCTCAAAACCACCGCCGGAGGACGATCTTTCACCTACACTGCAGCAAAGAGCTGGAACAACCTCCCCTTGCACCTCAGATAGTCAGTCACTCACCATCTTCAGGCAGAACCTCAGGACGTGGCTCTTCGGATGAGGCCCTTCCCCCATCCCTTCCCCCCTCCTGTCCCCTCCACTCCCCCCTGCGCCTTGAGTCCATCACGGGTGAGTGGCTGCGCTTTACAAATAATGATTGGTTGACGCTTTCAATACCAGGCGTCATATAACACATCACTGCGATGTGAAGATGGCACCGAGGTCACGACCAATGAGGCTACTGCCTCAGAGTTGACAGCGTACTATCATCAGTTATATACGTCGCACGTGGACTCGCCTACCCTAGCAACAAAGAAGCTGCGATTACATTATTGTAGGAACCTGCGAAGCCGGCTGATGTATGTGCCTCTTATAGGCCACTGTTGTTGCTGAACCATGACAATAAGATATTAGCTAAGGTTGTGGCGACTCGCCTATCTCTCCTTATGGAACTGATCATCTCCCCTTTGCAATCTGGGTCTGTTCCTCATCGTTCAACAGCGATTAATCTGTGCGCCTTATTAGCGGTGATCAACCAGATTTCTCCAGACCTGCCAGTGACGGCAGCACTTTTAGATGCAGAAAAAGCATCAGACTCACTTGAATGGGCTTTCCTCCACGCTACTTTGTCAAAACTGGGAATGCCAAGGGGACTCAGAGACTTGATTCAGCTGCTCTACTCCAACGCTACTTCTGGGCTGCGCATTAATGGCACTCTGTCAGAGCATTCCCCCTCACACGAGCCACAAGGAAAGATTGCCAGATGTCTCCTTTGCTGTTTATTATTGCTATGGATCCACTGGTGCTCTATTTTCGGGAGCGCCATCTGGATTGGGGCTTAAGGTTTCACAGAGGCCCTCTTCTGGCTTCCCTATATGCTGATGATATTCTTTTGTTTGTCCGAAACCCCTCCCTGAATCTTCCTCCCCTTATAAGGCGCCTTTTCTGGGCTGGCTATAAACTGGGCCAAGTCGGAATTGTTTCAGTTAACGGATGCAGCGCTACCCTGTCCTATGGAATATACATTACATTGGTGTGAGGGTCCCCCTAGGTACCTTGGTATTTTTTTGTTGCATAGAAACAGCGCTGAAGTCATACGACTGAATTATGGCCCTGCGACAGATAAACTCAAGTCCCAGACAGAGGGCTGGATTGAACTTCCCCTTTCAATGGCTGGTAGGATAGTAATTTTTATAATGGGGGTCCTCCCCCACTTTTTATATTTGTTTTTCAACATTCAGATTCCGATATATAATAGTTTCTTTGATATGCTTCACAGCCTACTCACGTAACTTGTGTGGGCTGGCAGACGCCCCCGGGTTCGGTGGGACACACTGAGTGTCCAGTATGATTGGGGAGGTTTTTCTGTCCCTGATTTCCGACTCTACTATCTAGTAGTCGAGGCACACTTTACTTACTTCTGGTACCATCCAGACACATGGCTGCAATTTCCGCAACCTAAACATTCACAGGCCCTCTCCCTTTCTCTCTCGGTGCTCTTGCCATGAGGCCTCCCCAGGACCCCATCTGAAATCCAGACAATTTCGGCTACATGTGGGGCTTGGCTCAAGCTACTCTGGTACCTAGGCTATAATATGCTGTACTCCTCACACCTCCCAATTTTGGAGAACCTATGGCTTCCACTTACATTTTAGCGGCTTACTCAGAAATTATTGACTTCCCGCCATTTACACACAATAGTTGACCTTTTTAAAGGGGCCACACTAAAAAACGGTTGCAACGCTAAATGAAGGACATGCTACAACATATTTAGATACCCTTATCCTACATCGATTACACAGCACCCTATGCACTATACTGTCTACTTACTTAGCCACTTGAACCTATCGACTTCCCTCCACTATCATTGCTTATAGTGGCCCTGGACAACACGCACCTAATATCTCGACTTTATTGAGCTTCAGCTAAATTCTGTGGGTGTGCAGAACTCTAAATCTGCATGGGAGCGGGACTTGGGGCATTGTTTATCAGATAAGCAGTGGTACTATTGCTGTGCACAGACCAAATTTATCTCCAGCAACCAGAGGCACAAACTATTGCATTATAAATACCTCCACTGTACCTACATGACACCACAACAACTTGCCCAACTTGACCCATCCAGACCGCGTATCTGTCCGAAGTGTTTGGCGGCGAATGCGGACTTTGCTCATTTAACCTGGAACTGTCCCCCAATCCATGCTTTCTAGGACTCAGTGCATACAATTATTAGACAAATGATAGGGCATTCACTCACTACTAACTCACTGCTCACTATGCTGGGCTAAGTTCAGCCACTACATCAGTCATCTAGTTGCTTTGCTGCATTAGCTCTCCTTCTTGCGAAAAGACAGATCGCGCTCAGATGAGGTTGCATTATAATCCCCAACACGTCAGCATGGCTGCGGGACCTGTCCTTTTGTGATACCATCAGTGGCACCTATGCGGCTCTACAGCCGCTGTTTTCCTGACCTAGGGACATATGGCAACCACTTCGTACTTATCTATTGACCCTACCTTCCCAACAAACAGAGGACTCTAGCAACACTAATTAAACAACTCATCATACAACATTGCAGACCCTTCAACTAGGTGATACACTTCCAGACAGTGCTACTGAGAGGTCAGAGGCTAGGACATGAGATGTTCTCAATCTTTCTAATGGATAAGCCACACTTTCTATTGATGTACTATACACCCTCTATTCACTACTCAATGGCTGTGGAATTATTGCTATGTAATTGCAGATGTTGACCAGGATGATATTTTTACTATGACCACTGTGATGGTGTGCATGTTTACAGTTGGATGACAAAGCAAAAAACACAAAATAAAGGTAAAAAAGAAAAAAAAGGCTGTCACCACACAGCTACAGCAACACATCAACAAGAAGAACCTACTCCAAGTCTGTCAACTGGGGTTCAAAACACCCTGCAGGATGGAAACAGCCACGGTCCAGGTAGTTTATGTCCTCTCTCTAAAGGCAAAAAGGTCCCTTGCCTCATGACCCTGCTTGATCTTTCCACAGCTTTTAACACTGTCTACCATCCACCATTGATCTACACCCTGAAATCTAACCTGCGCTTCACTGTCAGAAGCCTAAAAGGTTTTCATTCTACTCATCAACCAAAAGCAACTTGTTCCGATAGCAAGCACTGGATCCCAGACTCTCCTCGCCAATTGTAGTGCCCCCCAGGGCTCTCTCCTTTCATCTATTATTTTCAAACTTTATATAGAACCACAGATAATCATCCTTGCAGAGAGCAAAATCTACCAGTATGCCAACAACACCAAACGTTCTCAAAATTTCCTCAAGCAGAGAGACTCTGATACATCCAAATCTGAATATCAACAAGCTTTCCAGTGCTAAACCCCACTAAGACAAAATGTGTCCAGTTTGCCAAAAGTGACAAACATTCTTGGAGTTAATCATGACTCTCCACCCCAACTGAGAAAACAGGCCAAATTCACCTTTAACTTTAACCTCTCACTCAAAACACACAGCCAAGAAAACCAGAACAGCCTGGTTCCAAATCGCTCTCCTGTGAAAAGTGAAACCTTATCATAGGACAAGACTTTAAAACAGCATCTTAAGCCCTAGTCCTATTCCACTTAACTGGATGCAACTGCCTGATCACTGGCATCCCAGAGACTACCCTCATACCCCTTAAAGGTATTCTTCATGCAGCAGCAACTCATCAGGGGGATGAAGAAATTCAACCACATCACCCTTGCACCAATGGATCAACACTGCCACACCCTGCAAGCCGGATCATCTTCAAGATCAGCTGGATCACTTTCAAGGCCCTGTACATCAAGACGGTGCCTATCTAGTTAGCAAACAAACAATATCTGGAGGTCAACACCAAATGATGAGCTCTGACTTTGTCAGATTACAGACTAAACACTGCAAGAAAGAGAACAAAACGAACAGGACTCATAAGCCTATGCTTCCAGGATCCGGAACAACATTCCCTTCAACATCAGAACAGCACCAACCCTACTACAATTCAGCAAGAAACTGAGAATGCACCTCTTCAAGGAAAACTCTCTCAGACAGGCATGTCAACTTACCCTTTCACTAACACTACCATCTCTCGCCATACCCTCTCCCCTATGTATCCCCACCGGGGGCTTGCTCCTTTTACTGTGCTCTCTTGATAGCCCCCATATAGCCCCACTGCGGGCCTGCTCCATTTACTGAACTCTCTTGATAGCTGGGTAGGTGTGGGTTTCAGAAATACCAAAACATACATTTAAATAAACAAGAATACAAATTAACTATGCTAATTCATATCTTTTTTTACTGTGATCCCCTCTCACCTCTCCAGTTCTGCAATTTTCTTATCTTTGTCATTCTTCTCATTCTCCATTTCTTTAAGGATTTCTAGGAGACGATCCACCTCAAGCTGTGACTTGCTGGATTCTGTTCTGTACCGGGCCACTTCCTTCTCAAGTACCTGGATTCGGTCATTCAGCTCTGGACTAGCTTTCGCCTCTTGAGTGGCCTCAATAGCCTGAAATGAAAGATTTCCCAGTGAGGCTTCCACATTTACATAATTCCATGAATGTTAACAGTGTGACCATAATTCGGAGTTGCTTTTGCTGCTGCATGAAACCCAGGATGAATCAGATATCGTGTAGGTACACACAAACAAAATATGAAATCTTCTGCTTCACCTAAAAGAGAAAGGTGGGATTTTTTACTCCCTCACATTAAACGGTATTAACAATTATTTTTTTGAGGAAGTGCACATGAATTTGGGATCAAAAAGTGGTGCATAAGTAGAAATATAAAAAAATACGATGTATGATACTATTTGACCTTAACATAAGCTCATATGCAGAAAATATGGTGGAATTGGAACAATATGTGTGCAAAACGTATAGCGTAGTTATTTTACTCGGGAGGATGAGGAGTTACCAACCCTTACCCTACCTTCCTCCCTGATCCCCTGCACTCCTGGTGCCAGCGTCACTTCACAATAATTCCAGCACCTAAATCTTTCATTTTTACAACAGTGATCACAGCAATGGAAATTGATACAACAAAGGAGAGCGATGGGAGACAAATATATGGTATTTCAAATATAGCTCATAATTGGGGAAAGGAAAGTATTTACAATATGTTTTGTACTTTATTGTGAAGATGCATGGTCAATGTAGAATGAAACCAGTAATGGCAGAAGGTAAGTTGAAGTTTAACAGATAATGCAGCCAGCTATCAGAGATGTGTCTAAAGTCTCCTCCGAGCACTTGAATCCTTTGAAATTATGACTAATTTTAATTTTTGATGTGTGATCAATTTACCCGAATGAGCATAACACTGTAGTGTTGAGTTCCTGAAAAGATCATTTTGATGGATCTGTTCAGATAGTTGAACAGATGATGTTTAATTGCCAAATCAGATATGGGAATGACATGGTTGTTGCACAGAAAGAGCCAGTCAAGATGGTGTATCCAATGGTGGAGAATGGTGATTGGTGGACTGGACTGCTTAATTTTTCCTTATGGTCACAGTATTTGTAGTCTGCGTTAACAGTTTTCATTGGCTGTTTTGAGACAGTAAAGAAAGAGGAGCATAATCCTCCCCTCAGATTCCTTAGAAGAATTGAAAAGTCTTGACGCCATAGCTAGAAAAATGTTTAGTGCTAGCTAATTCAGACAGGCATCCAAAATCATCCAAGTAGTTCTAGTTGCAAATTTGTGAGCCCCCAAATTAACGTGCAAATATTTGCAGGCTAACTCAGGTTTCTTGGCAACCTTACAAAAATGTCCCCAATTTCTCTGGACCAAGTTCACCCTGGCATAAACTGGAATACCTCCTAACAACGTTGATCTAATTTTGTTTTCTTTTTTTCACTTTTTCTTTCCTCTGTATTAGACTATGTTTTTGTTTTTCTCTCTTCTAACTTCACCAAATAGCGTACAAAGTTGAGAGAGTGCAAGGGGGTTACTAGTGCTCTCTTTGGGATAAGGTTAAACAAAATAAAAAATGGTTTGTTAATACGTAATTAGGGGTCAGCCAAATGGTACAAGATTTTTGTTGACCAGCCATTTCCCTCTTCCTTACAAAACTGCTTCGAACTTCAACATCAAGATAACTTTACTATTCTCTGAACTGTTCGAAATGTTAAGAAAAACTGACCCTTCATGATACTAAATTATTTAATCATAGACTATCAGCCGGTTGAGTGCTACACAGGAAATTCAAAGAGAGAACTTAGAT
Source organism: Pleurodeles waltl (assembly GCF_031143425.1). Lineage (NCBI taxonomy): Eukaryota > Metazoa > Chordata > Amphibia > Caudata > Salamandridae > Pleurodeles > Pleurodeles waltl. The sequence goes on from NC_090442.1 coordinate 197,766,269, forward strand.
AATCCTCATCACAGTCATAACCCGCATACCACCTACACCTTGCCCAATAACAGCTGCCTCTGAAAGACTTCTCATAAAGAACTGCAACTTTAAATAGGGCTCACTGAATGAAGCAGCATCAGGAGATACGCTGCTGGTAATGGCAGCTTTAAGATGCAACGCTGAATTATTTCTGCACAGGGGGAGGAGTAAGAGAAGACAAATCCTAATCAAAAGAGGATCTCAAGAGGGGTTACAATGTTACCTAATCGATATGGCCATGATCCTCAAATCCTTAACAATGTTTAATGGGGAAAATTTGTTATAAACTTGTTAAAAAAAAAAAAAAAGAAACTCGACAAAAAAGTCTTTGTCTTTCAAAATGATACTATCTGAAAATCAAGCACATGCATAGTGTCAGAGAAGATGTGCAGTTTCAGGACACAGATGTAGAAAGCAGATTCTGCATGTAGGTGGGGCTCTTCCATCAACTACATCTATGGCTTTAAAGTAGGTAATGCCATATATGGCATTTGCATTTACTAACATTACAATTAAACCCTTAATTCTGCTGATTTATTTCAGCTGTCTCCATAGGAAATGACCTGGTAACACAGAACTTTTTCTCTCAAAGATAGTTTGTCTAACAGCAGGGGGGAACAACATTTTTCACAAGGTAAAATGAACTTAATATTTACCACATTAACAAAACAAAATTAACGCATCACCAGCAATAAATGATTTTAATTGTGACTGAAATCTGTTATCGCCCTTTTACAAGGGATTTTTAAGATGCTCAAAATCAGACAATTACTCAAGTTCGTTGAATCTAGAAAAACAGTGGAGGCTTATCACAAAAAACTATGCAGTTTTTATGCTTCATCTAAGCATCCACATAAATATCATCATAAAAAACTCACTAATTAAAAAAATTATTTTGTGAATTACATGCCAAATTTTAGGGGTCTAATTTTCAATAGCAATATTATCCAAGGGGAAGGGTACTGCAGTAAGGTCCCCTGCAACGCCTTAGATAGCTATTTTGAAGTATCTATCTGGGTGTGCCATAGATAATGTTGCATAACTACACAATTATGACCTGCTCTCAGAAAGCTAAAGAAACATGTTAAAACCTGCTCATGCTTTTAAACAAATTAACATCGACATACTTATCTGATCTTCACTGGTCAATCATATTACTCCACATCTCTTTCCAGTCATTAAGTCCTGAACTGTGGCATAATTGTATCCAATTTACAGGCCAAATTCACATTAAAATATAAACAGAACAAACATCACAACTGGGACATCAAGTGGATGCTCACCGAAGGTTTTATGCAATAGTTATTGAGGATGAAATTAAACTGCATACCAAAACACACTGCACACAACAGCAAACAGAGACCTCAACAGACTGTGGTTTGCCAGGGTACTTACTGGCTTTGAGGGATGACCCAATACTTCAGAATGCTAAAGGAAGAGAAAGGAGAAGGTAGCCTTCAGAAAAAAGAGTGAGACAGATAAGGAAGATATGCATGCAAACCAGAAGCAAGCTTAACATGTCAAGAACACTGTATGTAATTCACAGAATCAAGAGTACTCAGAAGAATGAAACAAAGAAGAACATGAACGAGTCTGCTGCTCTTAGTCCTTACTCAATTGTCCACTATCAGTATGGGACTGAATGGTGGTGTTAGAAACAGCTTCTTTACAACTGCATAACGTAGACAAACATGAAGCCTGTCACTCTTGTGTGTTTACCTTTCACAGGCAGTCCTGTAGATTGATTTGTCAGCCAGTAAACAGACATTATGTTAATGGTTGATGCTCAAAATTGGAGAAAGCCGGAGGACCATTATAACTAAAGTAACCATAAATATATGTTTTCCTTACTCATCACTGTCATCCTAAATCACAGCCTCCTGAATAGATTATTAAGCATTGTAATGTTATGAATCAATTGCAAAAGGTTAGATAAGGCTTTAAAGTACAGGCTGATATACTGTCTGCCTGAAGCAATAAGCCATTAATAGCTTACAGCAGAGCTATTGGGATGACCACATTACTACTTGTCCAGAAGATTTCAGAAACTTTGGAAATGCAACATGTACTGTGGAAAGTCAAGAAGTGCATTGGTACAGTGTACCAGATTTCAGGTGAAACAGGGGCCTTTTACATTTTGCCAGACTGCATGTGGCAGGAAACGTATTAACTTGGTGTTTTCGCATTCGACACATGCCCTACAAGGATATATACAATATAGGAAACAGACATATGTAAACAACCTTCTGTGTCCTCAGTTCTTCCACTGAAGAATTTAGGGGTTCATCTGGCATCATGACATGGAAGCATCCATTACCAAACTACTTTGAAGACTCACATTAAAAGTGTATTAAAAAACTTTAGAGATAACAACTGGTAGGTGCATATTTTAAATTATGTAGTAGTGAAAAAAATAAAGGACAAAAGAGATGAATGCAAAAAACATTTCCATTCTATGGAAAACAATATATGTCTGTGGTACTAAAACAACCTGAAGTCTAGGTACCATCCAGTTCAGTAAGATGACTACAAAGACAGCATGATGTATTTTCAGGCTTGCGCATACCAAGTCAAGATTACTTTGTATCATAGCAAAACACGTCATAGTCAACTTTACTGAATATACTTTAGATGATAGTCTGTCTCATCTGGAGCACTTTTATGTGCCTCAAACGGCAGCTGAATAATGTATCAGGGTAGATAACCTTAGACCAAAGGGTTTGGTGATCCACAGTTAATAGAGAAGTGCACAATTTCTCCATAGGAGGGAATAGCAAAAAGGTACCCAGATAGTGAAAATTGTGGCATCCATCTTGAAATCCAAGCAGCAGGTTATAGGTATCAAGCAACTGATTATTTCTTATCAAGGTAGGGACAGATGTCTTTGATTAAGCAGAATGTGTGTGATTCAATTCAACAGGTTCAAAAGGCTGCTTGCAATATTTTGGGATATAGTGCACATTCCACTTAGAGATAGGACTCCATGGTGACTAACCTTCCAATACAGTCTATCCCACGCATCTCAAAGATTTTCATTTATTGAAAGCTTCAGAATTATGAGGACAGAAACCTACAGCTCATCTTTGTTTTTAACTAATATTTTTTCATATCTTAGGGACAATGTTTTTTTTTTTCTGTCTTGTACGAAAGGAATCAGTAAATTAAAACATTCCAACTGAAACATCTACTAGCAAATAGCAAGATTTGAAGATTTATTTGCCTATTGACAAGATCAAAGTCTGATAGGTTAAATGTCTCATTCTTGCTCTCTAATAAATGATAAGGTCTATTGGAAAAACTGAAAGTTATCAGATTTACTCAAGTAACATCAGTAAATCAATTTAAGACTGCATTTTGGACGGGTTGCTAATAGTTTAAAAAAAATATGTAGGGAGATGAAGCAAAATCTGAAATTCACTTTTCCTTGGTGCTCCAGATTACACCAGTGAAAGACTCCAGCATCTTCAGAAGGCAGCTGCAGGGCTAGTTTTAAACCTGCTGACTCAATCTTCTGCCACTAAAGCATTGGAAGCATTACACTGGCCTCTTATCTCAGAACTCCCAGCTTGGTGTTCAGGTCTACTTATGCAATTGGCCTAGCACACCTGCAAAAAACAAATCACTCTTATATCCCTCCTAGATCTCTTTGGTCTTCTTCATCTAAGTTGCTGGTTGCTTCTGTCGGTCTCAAGCAGGAGGTCGTGCCTTCTCAAACTCTGCAGCCAAACTTTGTGATCTCCCTTTATCTCTCTGGGTCAACACTAACTTTTTTTATAAAAAAAAAAAAAAAAAAAAAAACCTAGCTTTTTACCCCAAACCATAAAGCTATTTATTTATGTAACTTTAGAAACAGTTTCCGCACCAGCACATCTCATAAGTAATCATATGCTTTAATAAACCAATATCGTACAAAAAATACAATTTACTAACCTTTTTCAAAGAGGCGTTAACACAAGCTGAGGCAAAAATCACAATTTATATATTTAGAAACTATTAACCTGATTGAGGAAGACTTATTTTAGCCAAATTGTAAAATGACCATAATTCTGCATGTAATTTCCTAACTAACAACAAACTTCTCTCTGACATCAAAGTTAGATCATAATGTTAGGAACTGTCTTGAATCATATATACAAGAGATTGAGTTCTAGACTTTTTGGATGCAGGTTCAGAAGCTCCTACTTACATCAAATATATGACTCTATTAAAGAGGAACTGGACAGACTCAGACTGGCAAAAAATCTTCTGAACTACTGAAGCTGTGTGCACTTAATCAATCAGGTACTTCTCTTTGGTAATGATTTTTCTGGTGGATAATCTATCCATCTGCAGGTCTCTCAGATTTTGGATTTCCTCCATGCACCAGGCAAGAGCTGGAAACCTGAAATAGCTCTCCACAGCTGATAGATGGTACTTCAGCTCAGACATCCACCCTGAGTATGACATCACAGAGCATAAGGCGCCACACCAGTGCACTACCATCAGTTCTTTCATGCCTCTAGAGGCAAACACGAGGTAAAAAAAAGTTTGACAAAAATGGCAGTATTCCAAAACTAACCTGGGACATTATTAAAAATCAATTAACGTAAGTTTCATCAGAGAGAAATCAGCATATATATATATATATATATTTTTTTTAAATGTCACTTAACCATGTTCGTGGCATGTAGTGCTGCAGATTCACAGGCTTTGCATAAGTGCGCCATCTAGTGTTGGACTTGGAGTGTTACAAGTTTTTTTAAGAAGCTTTTTTGAGTCACAAGATCGAGTGACTCCTCCTCTCGGTGATAGTGCGCATGGGCATTGAGTCATTTATTAGATTGTTTTCCCCGCAGGAGGATGAAGTATGGAGTGAACAAAGGTATATGTACACATATATATTAAGAAAAAAAATGTCCATGAAATGGATATTGAAAATGTCACTTACCCAGTGTACATCTGTTCGTGGCATCAGTCGCTGTAGATTCGCATGTTTTGCAATAGCTCGCCATCTGGTGTTGGGCCGGAGTGTTACAAGTTGTTTTTCTTCGAAGAAGTCTTTCGAGTCACGGGACCGAGTGACTCCTCCTTTTGTGTCCATTGCGCATGGGCGTCGACTCTATCCTCAATTGTTTTTCCCCGCAGAGGGTGAGGTAGGAGTTGTATTGTAGTAATAGTGCCCATGCAATGGAGTGACTAAGTATGTACCTATATAAGGTTGAAATGATATATATACAAATAGTTGAAGGTAACTTCCGAACTGCTACAGGCTCCCGGGGAGGCGGGTGGGCACATGCGAATCTACAGCGACTGATGCCACGAACAGATGTACACTGGGTAAGTGACATTTTCAGTTCGATGGCATCTGTCGCTGTAGATACGCATGTTTTGCATAGACTAGTAAGCAGTTATCTCCCCAAAAGCGGTGGCTCAGCCTGTAGGAGTGGAAGTAGTCTGAAACAATGTTCTTAATACAGCTTGCCCTACTGTGGCTTGTTGTGCGGATAACACGTCTACACAGTAGTGCTTGGTGAATGTGTGAGGCGTAGACCATGTGGCTGCCTTACATATTTCTTGCATTGGGATGTTTCCTAGAAAGGCCATGGTAGCACCTTTCTTTCTGGTTGAGTGTGCCCTTGGTGTAATGGGCAGCTGTCGTTTAGCTTTAAGGTAGCAGATTTGGATGCATTTAACTATCCATCTGGCTATACCTTGTTTTGATATTGGGTTTCCTGCATGAGGTTTTTGGAATGCAATAAATAGTTGTTTAGTCTTTCTGATGTTTTTAGTTCTGTCAATGTAATACATTAATGCTCTTTTGACATCTAATGTATGTAGTGCCCTCTCAGCTACGGAATCTGGCTGTGGGAAGAACACTGGAAGTTCCACTGTTTGATTTAGATGGAACGGTGAAATAACCTTTGGTAAAAATTTAGGATTAGTCCTTAGGACGACCTTATTCTTGTGTAGTTGTATAAAAGGTTCTTGTATTGTAAACGCCTGAATCTCGCTTACTCTTCTTAGGGAAGTAATGGCGATGAGGAATGCAACCTTCCAGGTTAGGAACTGTATTTCGCAGGAGTGCATGGGTTCAAAAGGTGGACCCATAAGTCTAGTTAGGACAACATTTAGGTTCCATGAAGGAACAGGTGGTGTTCTTGGTGGAATAATTCTTTTAAGGCCCTCCATGAATGCTTTAATGACTGGTATCCTATAAAGGGAAGTTGAATAGGTAGTCTGCAGGTATGCAGATATTGCTGCAAGGTGTATTTTAATGGAAGAGAAAGCTAGGTTAGATTTTTGTAAGTGAAGCAAGTAACCTACTACATCTTTTGGAGTTGCGTGTAATGGTTGGATTTGATTAATATGGCAGTAGCAAACAAACCTCTTCCATTTACTTGCATAGCAGTGCCTGGTGGATGGCCTTCTGGCTTGCTTTATGACTTCTATACACTCTTGTGTAAGTTGTAAGTGTCCGAATTCTAGGATTTCAGGAGCCAGATTGCTAGATTCAGCGATGCTGGATCTGGGTGCCTGATCTGTTGGTTGTGTTGAGTTAACAGATCCGGTCTGTTGGGCAGTTTGATGTGTGGTACTACTGATAGGTCTAGCAGCGTTGTGTACCAGGGTTGCCTTGCCCAAGTTGGTGCTATTAATATGAGTTTGAGTTTGTTTTGACTGAGTTTGTTTACCAGATAAGGAGGGAGAGGAGGAAAAGCGTAGGCAAATATCCCTGACCAGTTCATCCATAGGGCATTGCCCTGGGACTGCCTGTGTGGGTATCTGGATGCGAAGTTTTGGCATTTTGCGTTCTCTTTTGTCGCAAACAAGTCTATCTGAGGTGTTCCCCAGATCTTGAAGTAAGTGTTCAGAGTTTGGGGGTGAATTTCCCATTCGTGGACCTGTTGGTGATCTCGAGAGAGATTGTCTGCGAGTTGATTCTGAATCCCTGGGATAAACTGTGCTATTAGGCGAATTTGGTTGTGAATTGCCCAATGCCATATCTTTTGTGCCAACCGGCTCAACTGTGTTGAGTGTGTCCCCCCTTGCTTGTTTAGATAATACATTGTTGTCATGTTGTCTGTTTTGACGAGAATGTATTTGTGAACTATTATTGGTTGGAAAGCCTTTAGTGCTTGAAAAACTGCTAGCACTTCTAGGTGATTTATATGCAGTTTTGTTTGATGTACGTTCCATTGTCCTTGTATGCTGTGTTGATCGAGGTGTGCTCCCCACCCTGTCATGGAAGCATCTGTTGTTATTACGTATTGTGGCACTGGGTCTTGGAAAGGCCGCCCTTTGTTTAAATTTATATTGTCCCACCATAGAAGCGAGAGGTAAGTTTGGCGGTCCATTAACACCAGATCTAGAAGGTGACCCTGTGCTTGTGACCATTGTGATGCTAGGCACTGTTGTAAGGGCCTCATGTGCAGTCTTGCGTTCGGGACAATGGCTATGCATGAAGACATCATGCCTAGGAGTTGTAATATCATCTTTGCTTGTATCTTTTGTGTTGGATACATGCGTTGTATGATGTTGTTGAAGTTTTGAATTCTTTGTGGACTTGGAGTGGCTACTCCTTTTGTTGTGTTTATTATGGCTCCTAGGTACTGTTGTACTTTGCACGGCAGGATGTTGGATTTTGCGAAGTTGACGGTGAACCCCAGTTTGTAGAGGGTTTGTATGATTTGATTTGTGTGGTGTGAGCACTTTGATAACGAATGGGTCTTGATTAGCCAGTCGTCTAGATACGGGAATACATGTATTTGCTGCCTTCTGATGTGTGCAGCGACTACTGCTAGACATTTTGTAAAGACTCTTGGTGCTGTTGTTAAACCGAAAGGCAATACTTTGAATTGGTAATGTATTCCTTTGAATACAAACCTTAGGTATTTCCTGTGCGATGGATGTATTGGTATATGGAAATACGCGTCTTTGAGGTCTAAGGTTGTCATGTAGGCGTGTAGTTTGAGCAATGGTAGTACTTCTTGTAGTGTGACCATGTGAAAGTGGTCTGATTTGATGTATGTGTTTACTATCCTGAGGTCTAGGATTGGTCTTAGCGTTTTGTCCTTCTTTGGTATTAAGAAGTACAGTGAATAAACTCCTGTGTTTATTTGTGTGTTTGGTACTAATTCGATTGCATTCTTTTGCAATAGTGCTTGAACTTCTGTCTCCAGGAGCTCGGAATGATGTTGTGATAAATTTTGTGCTCTTGGTGGTATGTTTGGAGGGAATTGTAGAAATTCTATGCAATAACCATGTTGGATAATTGCTAGAACCCAAGTGTCTGTAGTGATTTCCTGCCATGCTTTGTAATAATGACCTATTCTTCCCCCCACTGGTGTTGTGTGGAGGGGATGAGTGACATGTGAGTCACTGCTTAGTTGCAGGGGTTTTGGGGCTTTGAAATTTTCCCCTATTCCTAGGGAATTGCCCTCCTCTGTATTGGCCCCGAAAGCCTCCCCTGTACTGTCCCTGGTAACTGGACGGTGTTGCCTGTGAGGTGCTGGCTTGTGTGGCCTGACCCCGAAACCCCCCTCTAAAGGGTGTCTTGCGGAAGGTGCCGTAGTTTCCTCTGCTCTGCGGGGAGTAGAGTGCGCCCATTGCTTTAGCAGTGTCCGTGTCCTTTTTAAGTTTTTCTATCGCTGTGTCCACTTCTGGACCGAACAGTTCTTTTTCATTGAAAGGCATATTGAGAACTGCCTGCTGTATCTCTGGTTTAAACCCAGACGTTCGTAGCCATGCATGCCTTCTGATGGTCACGGATGTATTAATTGTCTTTGCAGCTGTGTCTGCTGCGTCCATGGAGGAGCGTATCTGGTTGTTTGAAATGTTTTGACCTTCCTCAACCACTTGCTTTGCCCTTTTTTGTAGGTCTTTGGGTAGATGTTCAATGAGGTGTTGCATCTCATCCCAATGGGCTCTGTCATAGCGCGCAAGTAGTGCTTGAGAGTTGGCGATGCGCCACTGGTTTGCAGCCTGTGCTGCGACTCTCTTTCCAGCTGCATCGAACTTGCAGCTTTCTTTATCCGGGGGTGGTGCATCCCCAGATGTGTGGGAGTTGGCCCTTTTCCTAGCTGCTCCTACAACGACGGAATCTGGTGGCAGCTGTGCAGTGATGAAAACAGGGTCTGTAGGGGGCGCCTTATACTTTTTTTCCACTCTTGGTGTGATTGCCCTACTTTTGACCGGCTCCTTAAAAATTTCTTTTGCGTGCCGGAGCATACCAGGGAGCATAGGCAGGCGTTGGTAGGAGCTGTGGGTGGAGGAGAGGGTGTTGAATAAAAAGTCATCCTCAACCTGTTCTGAGTGGAGGCTTACATTGTGAAATTGTGCTGCTCTAGCCACCACTTGAGAATACGCAGTGCTGTCTTCTGGTGGAGATGGCTTTGTAGGGTATGCCTCCGGGCTGTTATCTGACACTGGGGCGTCGTATAAGTCCCATGCGTCCTGATCCTGGTCACCCTGGCTCATGGTGGTGTGAGCTGGGGAATGTGATGGAGTTTGTGCTGGTGAGACGTGAATTACAGGTGGAGGAGTAACCTTTTTCACCACCTTTGTTTGTGGTGTTTGTTCAGTTTGGAACTCCAGTCTTCTCTTTCTTCTAATAGGGGGAAGGGTGCTTATTTTCCCTGTTCCCTCCTGTATGAAGATACGCTTTTGCGTATGGTCTACATCGGTAGATTGCAGCTCTTCCTCGAACCTATGCTTTCGCATTTGGGAGGTTAGTGAATGCTCCTCTGTATAATAGCCTGAAACTGGGTCGGTTGCAGGTTGTTTTGGCGCCGAAACCCTGTCTGCATCTTTTTTCGGCTCCGAGCTGACTTTTCTTTTTTTCGGGGCCGAAACATCTCGGCGTCGATCTTCGTCGGTGCCGCTGTCTCGGCGTCGAGCCGTGTCTACACCGCTATCTCGGTGTCGATGCTTGTCTACAGCACTTTCTCGGTCCCGAGAAGGCTGCGTACCGGTGTCTCGACCGGAGTCGGACTGTCTCGGCACTGTTTGGGCCTTTTTCGGTGCCGACGGTCGGTCACCGAATTTATGGGTCGAGCCATGGCCTGGTGGCAGTGGCATCCCCTGGGCCTTGTCAATCTTCTTATGTGTTGTTTTCGACGTCTTACTCACGGTTTGTGGGTCATCGAATTCCTCGGAGTCCGATTCGTGGATCGAGAAGGTACCTTCCTCTTCTTGTTCCTCGAACTCTCGGTGGGCTGTCGGCGCGGACGCCATTTGAAGTCTTCTGGCTCGACGGTCTCGGAGTGTTTTTCGGGACCGGAACGCACGACAGGCCTCGCAGGTGTCTTCACTGTGCTCAGGTGACAGGCACAGGTTACAGACCAAGTGTTGGTCTGTATAGGGGTACTTGTTGTGGCATTTGGGACAGAAACGGAACGGGGTCCGTTCCATCGGCGTTCTTCAGCACGCGGTCGGGCCGACCAGGCCCCGACGGGGGGATCGTAAAACTACCCCGAAGGGCACCGGAGCTCTTCGATCTTCGATGCGGTGTTGAATCTAACTACGCCGATCCCGAACGCAACAATACCGACGAAAATCTTCCGAATTTAGCTATCTTTCCGTTCCGAAACTCGGAGCGACAGGAACACGTCCGTACCCGATGGCGGAAAAAAAACAATCGAGGATAGAGTCGACGCCCATGCGCAATGGACACAAAAGGAGGAGTCACTCGGTCCCGTGACTCGAAAGACTTCTTCGAAGAAAAACAACTTGTAACACTCCGGCCCAACACCAGATGGCGAGCTATTGCAAAACATGCGTATCTACAGCGACAGATGCCATCGAACACATATTTACTTAAAGAAAGTACTACAACGGCTCCAGGGTTCTGGGGAGGGCGCATGTGACCCTGCAGCACTACATGCCACGCACAGAGTGACATTTTCCATTTGATGTCATGTGTAGCACAGATACACATGCTTTGCATAGACTGAAAAGCAGTCCGCTCCTAAGTAAGTGGTGGCTAGCCTGTAGTAGTTGGAGTAGTTTGAAAAAGTGTTTTAAGCACTGATTGACCAACATTTGCTTGTTGGCGAGATAGCACATCCACACAGTAGTGTTTAGTAAACGTGTGTGGTGTGGACCAAGTGGGTGCTTTGTATATGTCTGCTATTGGTATATTTCCTAAAAATGCCATTGAAGCTCCTTTCTTTCTAGTAGAATGTGCTTTAGGAGTTACTAATAGTTGCCTTTTAGCTTTAGGATAGCAAGTTTGAATACACCTTACTATCCATCTGGCTAATCCCTGTTTTGAAATAGGATTACCCTTATGAGGCCACTGATTTTCTGAAATCTTTTGTTCTGTCTATATAATACATGAGAGCTCTTTTGACATCAAGAGTGTGAAAAGCTCTTTCAACAACTAAATCTGGCTGTGGAAAGAAGACTGGCAATTCCACTGAGTGATTGATGTGAAATGGTGAAACCACTTTGATTAGGAATTTTGGATTGGTCTTAAGTACTATTTTGTGTTTGTGAATTTGGAAGAAAGGTTCTTCTAAAGTGAATGTTTGAATTTCACTAACTCTCCTTAAGGAAGTAATTGCTACTAGTAAAGCAACTTTCCATGTGAGATATTGAAAAGTGCAAGAATGCATGGGTTCAAATGGTGGACCCATAAGTCTTGTAAGCACAATGTTAAGATTCCAAGCAGGAGCTGGCGGAGCTCTAGGGGGAATAACTCTTTTAAGGCCTTTCATAAAAGCCTTTATGACAGGAATTCTAAACAGAGAAGTATGCTGTCTGTTTGGGAGGTAGGCTGATATTGCTGTTAAATTAATTTTAATAGATGAGTAAGCAAGATTTGCTTTTTGTAAGTAAAGCAAATAACAGACAATACCCTGCTTTAAGTGGATCAATGTTTTTTGGGTTGACAGTAATATACAAAACGTTTCCATTTAGCCTGCATAGCATGGTCTAGTTGTAGGTTTATGTGCTTCTTTTAGAATTTCCATACATTCTGAAAGAAGCTGTAGCTGTCCAAACTCTATGACCTCAGGAGCCAAATCGCTAGGTTGAGCATACTGGGATGCCTGATCTGACCTTTATTTTGAGCCAATAGGTCTGGTCTATTTGAGAGATTATGATGTGGTACTACAGGCAGATCCAACAGTGTTGTGTACCAATGTTGACGTGCCCGCGTGGAAGCTATGAGTATCGTAGTGAGGGAGGTGTGACGAATCTTGTTGACCAGAAATAGAATTAGTGGGAGACAGGGAAAAGGGAAAATTCCTGACCAAGTGATTCATAGAGCATTGCCCTTGGATCAAGGGTGTGGGTACCTGGATGCGAAGTTTGGGCATTTTGCGTTTTCGCTTGTTGCGAAGAGGTTTATGTGTGGAGTTCCCCACATGCGAAAGTACTGTTGTGGGTGAATTTCCCATTTGTGTATTTGTTGCTGCGTCTTGCTTAAGAGGTTCGCTAGTTAGTTGTGTATCCCTAGTAGTTGAATGAGATTGTGAATTGCCCATTTCCAAACTGTCTCTGCTAGAAGGGACAATTGAGATGAGTGTGTATCCCCTGTTTTTGCAGATAATACATTGTTGTCATGTTGTCTGACCTTATTACCACTGTTTTGTGTGTGATCTGTGGCTGGAATGCTTTGAGTGCTAAGAATGCTGCTTGCAATTCCAAGTGGTTTATGTGGTAAGTTTGTTGGATTGAGTCCCATTCTCCCTGTATAGTAAGTTTGTTGAGAAGGGCTCCCCAACCTGTCATTGATGCATCAGTGGTGATTATGGTCTGTGGCACAGGGTCCTGAAATGGCCTTTCTTTTGATAAGTTGGTTTGATTCCACCATTGAAGAGTGTTGTAAGTTTGGCAGTCCAGCAACACTAGTTCGTGAAGCTGACCCTGTGCCTGAGACACAGTTGTAGGGGTCTCATGTTTAGATGTGCATTGGGTACTATTGCTATGCACAACGCCATCATTCCCAACAGTTTCATGATAAACCTTACTGTATACGTTTGATTGTATTGTAGCTGAGATATGAGACTGCGGAACGCTTAAATTCTTTGTAGGTTTGGGTAGGCCTATGCGGACTGTTTGTTCAGAATTGCTCCCAGATATGGTTGTATTTGCACTGGTTGCAGATGAGATTTTTGGTAATTGATTGTGAACCCTAGACTGTGTAGGGTATCAATTGTGTATTGTGTGTGCTGTTTACAAGTTTGAATAGTGCTGGCTTTTATGAGCCAGTCGTCCAGATAGGGAAAGACATGTATATGTTGCCTTCTGAGGTATGCTGCAACCACTGCTAGGCATTTGGTGAATACCCTTGGTGCTGTTGTTACCCCAAAGGGTAGCACTTTGAATTGGTAGTGCTGGCCTGCTATCATAAATCTCAAGTATTTGCGATGTGCTGGATGTATGGGAATATGGAATTAAGTATCTTTTAGATCCAATGCTGTCATGTAGCCCTGTTTTTGTAGTAAGGAAATGACATCCCGAAGAGTGACCATGTGGAAATGTTCTGAGAGAATGTACTGATTGAGGGGTCTGAGATCCAGGATTAGTCTGAGCGTACCATCCTTTTTTGGCACAAGGAAGTATAGAGAATATACTCCTGTCCCTTGCTGAGGTATAGGTACTATCTCTATTGCACCTTTGAGTAGAAATGATTGTACTTCTTGTTTTAACAAAATGAGGTGTTCTAGAAAAACCCTGTGCGAGCGAGGAGGAATGTTTGGTGGAGTAGAGATGAGTTCCAGGCAAAAACCATTGTGGATAATTGACAGCATCCATTGATCTGATGTAATGTTGTGCCACTGACGGTAGAAATGTTCCAGTCTTCCTCCCATAGGAGATGCTTACTATGTGGGGATGTTGAGAAAGTCACAGTTTTGATGAGGTGAAGGCACCTCTTGTGGCAGTGGATTCCCCTCTACCTCTAAAGTTGTTTCCTCTGTAGGACCCTCTGGAGTTGTACTCTTGTCCCTGCTTTTGTTGGGACGTAGAGGGCTCCGATGTTGATGGTTTAAAACCACCTCTGAAGTGGGGCCTGCAAGAAGTACCCCAAACAGGTGTTGTATAAAGGGCACCCATGGCCTTAGCTGTGTCCCGAGTCCAGTTTTCATTTCTCTATGGGGGTATCCACCTCTGGTCCAAATAACTGCGGTTTGTTAAAAGGCATATTAAGTACAGTCTGTTGTATCTCAGGTTTGAACCCTGCAGATCACAACCAAGTATACCTTCTGATGATTACACTAGTGTGACTACCCCTACCTGCGGTGTCTGCTGCATCTAGGGTGGATCTAATTTAGTTGTTGGAGATAGCCTGTCCCTCTGCAACTACCTGCTGTGCCCTTTTTTGGTGTTCTGGTGGGAGATATTTTAGGAACTCCTCCATTTCATCCCAATGGGCTCTATCCTATCTGGCTAAAAGAGCCTAGGGGTTGGCAGTTCTTCAGTGATTTGCAGCTTGAGTTGCCACTCTCTTCCCTGCTGCATCAAATTTACGGCTTTCTTTATCAGGAAGGAGCATCCCCGGTGGATTGACTGTTTGCCCTTTTTCTTACTGCACTAACAAAAATAGAATCAGGTGGCAATTGTTGTGTGATGAAGAGTGGATCTGATTGTGAAGCATTGTATGGCTTGTCCACCTTTGGTGTAATTACCCTAGCCTTAACTGGCTTTTTAAAAATGTCATCTGCATGTTTAAGCATGCCTGGGAGCATTGGTAGGCATTGGTACTCTTTGTGTGTAGAGGATACTATGTTAAATAAAAAATCATCCTTATGGGATCTGAGTACAACTGCACATTGTGATATGCAGCTGCACGAGCAATGACTGGATTATAGGCAGTGGTGTCTTCAGGTGGAGATGGTCTAGTTGGGTATACATCAGGATCATTAGATGGAATAGGGTCTGGGTCATACAAATCCCATGGATCTACATTGAAAGGATTTTCACCCAAGTCATCCCCATGTGAAGAAAGGGGATTGCGGGGAAAACTGTGTAGGTGGAGTATCAGGTGGTGGAGAAGAGGGAAGCAAAGGAGAATGTGGTGGTGAAGGCTGATGTACTGTTTTTGATTTCTCCTTGCGTTTGAAAATCTTGGCAGGTGAAGACCCAGCTTCCAAAGTCTCTTGGAAGATAGATTCCTTTTAATTGTAGGAGGAGGAGAAGCAATAATCCTTCCAGTATCCTTATGGATTTGGATTTTGCATTGTTTATCATCCATCACGTCAAGTTTGGGTCTAATGTCTGACGATTCTTCTGCAGTTGGAAGGCCGAATATTTAAATTGGGCCGAGAATGTCGGCTCCGAAACTGATGGAAGCTTTTTCATCTCCGAAAGTTTTGGCTCCGCCTCCACTTTTCGAATCAATCCCGAAACAGGTGTGGAACGCTGTTTGGTCGATGCCGAATGCATTTTGATCTTTTTCTATGCCGAACGTGAGGGGTTTGTCATCGAGATGTATCTTTTAAGTCCGACCACGGCCGGCAAGCAGTGGTGGACCCAAGACCAGGTGTGATTACTTTTTGGGTGGTTTTTGGTGATGGGAAGGGGCTGGTGTACTCACGTACTGCGCCGCTGGAATCATTTGGTTGTCCCCATCGGAGTCACAGTCTGAATCAGAATCTGCGCTGGAAACCACAGTCTGCGCTTGTTCCTCGCAGAAAATGTCAGGCGTTTGTTCGGTCGACTTGGATGCTATCTCTAACTGACGCGCTCTTCGATCCTGCAGAGCTTTCTTGGAGCAGAAGGATTGACACACCTCAGAGGTTTCCTCCTTGTGATCGGGAGAGAGGCAGAGGTTGCACACCAAGTGTAGGTCGGTGTGGGGTAACTTAGTGTAACACTGAGGGCAAAAGCGAAACGGAGTCCGATCCATCAGCCTGTGTCGAAGTAGACCCGAGAAGGGCACGGATGACCAAAACGGCGTTTAATCGATCCGGACGATACAATCGGATCGAGTAGAGTCAGAAAAACGCGATCGGAAAAACAATATTGACGCTTAGAGAAAAGATAGAGAACTTCAGATAGTACCGAACTGAGATCTACTGGAGCGAGAGGGAACACATCCAACCCCGCTGCCAGAAAAAAAACAATCTAACAAAGGACTCGATACCCATGCACACTATCACTGAGGAGTCGTCACTTGATCTTCTTTGAAGCAAGACAACTTGTAACACTCCAAGCCCAACACTAGATATATATATATATATATATATAAAAAAAAAAATATATATATATATATATATATAAACAAAGAGTTACCTTTCTACCAAATCTGGCGTAATTCAGTCCAGCTGTTTGGGCTATAGACGTGTTCAAAATCCCAATGGGAATTTACATGGAAAATGCACTGTTCCACCCCCATCCCCCTTTTCCTCGGCCCTCGCTTGAATGTTCACCCCAAAACATTCCATGTACAACAAGACCCTACAGGACACTTTTTTGGAAAATTTCATGAAGATTCATCAACCAGTGCCTAAGATATAGCCAATTCAAACAACAATTTTCCTATGGAAACTAGGTCCTAACTTTAACTACCTCCTACTGGTGACCCCCCAGTAGGAGATATAGATATATATCAATATATATCAATCAGAATAAAATGTACCCGAAAGTAAGTAACGTGCTTCTGATGGACACTTCTACAAGCAGATTTTTCATCTCTTGAAGCAGTACCAAAACAGTACTTCCATGGTGGTGGGTCTGAGCTGATAGTCAAACTTGGAAGTCTTGCAAAACAGATCTGGTAAAAAGGTCACCCTTTTGGACTTCCTAACGTACAAAAAAAAAAAAAGGCTATGGATAGAATGCTTTCATTTATCTCAGCCACTGGCAATTACTTGGGCCACGTTCCAGTCCATCGTTATTTTGCACAATATGCCACCTCTGTTTGGACCAGCGATATGCAAATCCTTGTGGACTTCAGTCCAGGAAATAATGCTGATCATCAATCTGGTACTCGCTTGTTTCTCAGTGTAAAAATTGGAGGGCTCCTCAAGGATTCAGGCTGTGCAGTCTCTATTCCTTCGTGGGATAAGGTGAGAAAAATGTCAGCAGTGATGCATGGACGCCCACTCTACTTGTTTGCGTAGCACATTGCAGTCTATTTTTCATCAAGATGTGCATCAATTGACTGTGGATAGAAGCCAGGAACGCCTCAAGGAACAGGCAGCTCATGTGTAGCTCAAGGCAAGGTGATGTGCAAATTCTGCAATGAAAGGGACCACAAGTCTTCTATGCATCAAGATGACCTTCCCAATCGAGAAAGAAGGCATCAGTAACCACTGTGGCCACTGCCAACACAGGGCAGATGGGCTTCCCATGCATGAGGGGGTCCAACACTAGCCACCAAAGCAGATCCCAAGACACTACTGGGGGAAACAGATGCTGTCTGTCTGGACGCCTCAGTGCTGGTAATACTGAAAACTGAGGCACTACTAGAGTGCATACATGTGCCACTTAGTGAGAGGCATTAGCAGAATGCAGTAGGCCAGCAGGCCCAAAAGGTGAAGGACTATGAGGGCCAGAAGCATAGCTCTGTCATGAAACACAGGAATAACAGCCCAAATGTCCCAAACTCGATAGGGAGGCCTAGAGAGTAGGGGAACTTTACATGTGCCACAGGGCAAATACGGGATACTGAGCCACCACTGTGGGGGTTGAGGCCTTTTGCCTCGGATATGCCTTAGCTTGCCCTACTATGGCTCTGCAAACTAGGTGAAGTACAACCCCCTTCAGCACATAATTCTCAGAAGCAAGGATGTGCAGTCACAGGTTTGTCAAGAAGGTAGTGAGTGGGGGCTTGAGCACAGCACTCAATTAACTGAGAGAAAATACTTTCAATGTCAAGCCCCGTATCTGTCTTCTCAAGAAACAAAGTTTAATCAAAATGTTCTAATAAATACTACACATAATCATCCATCAGTGTCCTTGAGTGTGATTCTTCTTCAAAAACCTACAAACTTCCTGCTTCCAGTACTACTCCTTTCCACAGGTGTTGTGATTAGGGCCCATAGCTCAACTAAAACCTCTTGAACTGCCACCACCCCAGGAATTCAAGAGATGGCATGAATCAAGCAAAGGTGCAGCTTCAGGCCCATCTCAGTCTTGCCTACACAGTCTTTTTAGTCTTAGCCCCTCTTGCTAGAGGTGGCTCCTGTTCAGGGGAAGCCCTCCAGCATGTCTTCTTTGGGGTCCCAGTGAACAAACCCTTCCACCCAACAGTCATGCAGTTGCAACCCCCTCTGGGCTAACAGCAATCATGTAGTTGCAACATCATCCAGGTCTAAGGCAGTACCACAGCTGTAGCCACAGCTCAGCCAAAGATGATCATGCAGTAGGGATTCTGCAGGAAGTGGGATGAGGGAGCCTAAAGGAAACATGGCTCCTACCTAGGTCACTCTTGTGCCGTCAGTTATCTCTGGATTCCCCACAGTCATTGAGGATGTGCTGGGTTGCTTTTCTACAGGGCAGGCAGACTACATCCCTCTTTCAGTAGACAGGCAAGCTTCTAGGTACTCCAGGCAGACCTTCAGGGGGGTGTTTTTTGTCCAACATTTATACACAACTTCTAGATAGGGGATGTGGATTCACTGACGCAAACTGTAGAACCTGTTTGCCGAATGGGGTTGATCTAATTTCAAATGTTCTCCTCAGGCTTCTTTCCAGATAGAGCTTATGAGCTTATGTGTATAGTGATGCTTCTCATGGCAGGCAGTACTGGGACTCTCTGTCACCTGAAACACTTAGAAACATAGATGCAAAGATGAGGGAGGTTTCTGCATCTGGTAGTCATCAGCCCCACTGAAATAATCACAAAAGGCAAAAAAGGCTAGCATTACCTAGAAACTTCCTCACCTTTCACAACAGTCTGAAGTCCCACCCCTGTCCTGTAACTTCAACCAAATGGCAGTGCCCATGAGGACTAATCAACAGTGTAAGGAAAGCCTCCTTGGCATGGCTACCACCTGACTTTTTGCCTTTTGTTGATGCCAGTTATGATTGAAAGTGTACTGGGACCCTGCTAACCAGGCCCCAGCACAGGTGTTCTTTTCCTAAACTGTACCTTTGTTCCCACAATTGGCACAGCCCTGGCATCCAGATACGTCCCTTGTAAATGGTACCCCTGATACCAAGGGCCCTGATGCCAGGGAAGGTCTCTAAGGGCTGCAGCATGTCTTATGCCACCCTGGGGACCCCTCACTCAGCACATGCACACTGCCTCACAGCTTGTGGGTGCTGGTGAGGAGAAAATGACTAAGTCGGCATGGCACTCCCCTCAGAGTGCCATGCCCACCTCACACTGCCTGTGGCATAGGTAGGTCACCCCTCTAGCAGGCCTTACAGCCCTAAGGCAGGGTGCACTATACCACAGGTGAGGGCATATGTGCATGAGCACTATGCCCCTACAATTTCTAAGCAAAACCTTAGACATTGTAAGTGCAGGGTAGCCATAAAGAGTATATAGTCTGGGAGTTTGTCAAATATGAACTCCACAGTTCCATAATGGCTACACTGAACTCTGGGAAGTTTGGTATCAAACGTCTCAGCACAATAAATGCACACTGATGCCAGTGTGGAATTTATTGTAAAATGCACCCAGAGGGCATCTTAGAGATGCCCTCTGAAAACCAGTCCAACTCCTAGTGCTAGGCTGACCGCTTTCTGCCAGCCTGCCACAACCAGACGAGTGTCTTGCCACATGGGGAGAGTGCCTTTGTCACTCTGTGGCCAGGAACAAAGCCTGTACTGGGTGGAGGTGCTTCTCACCTCCCCCTTCAGGAACTATCACCTGGCGGTGAACCTCAAAGGCTCATGCCTTTTGTTACAGCACCCCAAGGCATCCCAGCAAAATCAGAGTCCAGCACACATCAACAACCTGGGGAACAAAGGAAAAAAGTTAAGGGAGACCACGCCAAGGATGAAAAGTCTAACACCCATCCTGCAATTATACAAGTGGATCTTGCATTCTTCTCTGTAGGCAGTTTTATGATTCACTCATAAAACTGAACGATTCATCATATGCAACTCTGATATGCTATTCCTGCAAGTAGTTAGCCTAACAAATACCCATATTTGCTAATATATTTAACACCCAGACCTGATGTGTTGTACTAATATGACTCTCATTCTGTTGGTAACATTTTCAAATAAACGTTCTCTGCACAATTATCAGGAATTTACCCCTACCCAATTTTGCTGGAATAACAAAAACTAGTTGCAGTAGGTTTAGGCAACCAATTGTGTATTCCCACATGTCTGCATTACTCTATTTGTCATGGAGCCGGAGGCGGTGTGTCAGGAGGCACTGGTCTCTTGACGAGTGTTTGACTACAGGGTGGTGCTCCCACTCGGCTCCGGGTTTAAAGATGACTTAATGAAAACCCAATACCCACAGTGTGTATACGAACGGGGGTCAAATGCACCACGATACACAGAGTGATAGAAGCCCTGACTTATGACAGGTAGGGGATATAAACAAGGGGGATCCAAGAGGTCCTAATGAAGGCCGAGTGACCCTGAGGGGCAGTAAAAGCGGTCGAAACATGTTGACTGTTGAACAGGTAATGGTGTCCTGTATGTCACCACCAGGAATCTATTTTTAATCCTGTCCAGGGGGGTCCCTTAATAAAACTGAGGAGTGGACACCCATGAGATAGTTTTATGTAGTGTTGTATGTTCAGATCCCTGTTTTGTTTTGTTGCGTAGTGTTGTATGTTCCCCACCACTACCGCTCCATTCCTAACATGGGTTTACGTAGGAATCTATTAGCAGAAGCCCAATGATGAAGCATGCCACGATTAGTGGATGAGAGCAGCTTTTCTAACAGGCAGTCGCCCGCCCATGGGGGCGGGGAGAATGACTGGTTTTCTTGTCCCTTTTGTGATAAGCGTTACTTTATATATGTTCAATATGGGATGATGTACCTCAAACTCTTTAAATGAATCATCTCAGCCCCGTCTCTCAGTTAGCAAATACTATGCTTTACCTTTATGAGACATATTTGTAATAAAGAAATTGATCAGGAATACAGACTAATCAGCTAGTGGAAAGATTAAGAGGGCACAGCATGCGAAAGGAAGTAATATAACTAATTTACCTTCTTTAGCTGCGATTCCAGTTTTTGGCACTCCTCCTTCCTCTGTTCCAGAGCAATTTCTAATGTCTTCAATCTGGAATCTTTCTTTAGGCCAGTAGAGGCTAAGGATGAAGCATGTTCCTTTAGATCTAACAATGATGCCTACAGCAGAAACAAAGAGAGAGAAAGAGTCAAATGTCCAGGTGTTCAGGCTGAGTCCTTTTGAATTTTCTCATCTCCGTTAAGTAAAGGCAGTTTTTACTTAACAGAGCTGAGAAAATAAACAGGAGTCAACACAATAGATACATTGTGCGTTGATTCCTCTATTTTCTCAGCCCTGCTAAATAAAAACCGATATATATATATATATATAAGCACACACACATAATGACCACTGGAATTTGTGGCAGGGAGGACCAAATTATGGTCCAGGGCTGGTTAAATTATGTTACAAGAAAAGGCATATTATGTGCCATAATGCAGCACACTTGGTGATAGTATTACTTTATCGTTTTTACTCATGGTAACAAGGTCTGGGAAATAGTTCACCTCGTTAGTACCTGTTTAACAGCCAAATTCAGCAACAAGCAACTGAAAGATGACAAGTCAACGTCTGCGGAGCCCCTCCCACTGAGTGGTAACATATGACTACAAGTTTTTTTGCACCTTTTGTTCTATTTGTGCTAGAAACATTTTTTGTAATTAAACTAGCTAGACTAGAAAGCAGATGATCGATCATGTGGAAAATTGAGCAAATTCATAATTCTACAACAACAACAAAACAAAAAACAACACTGGGCCACAGAGTTGCATAATTCCAGTGGCCTGGAGGTAGACAGATATTATATAGATCGATTGAGAGAAAACAAATTATAGCAAAGCAACATTGACATAAAAGGCATCATGGCAATGGAGGACTATGGCTATGCTGTGGAAGCATACCAAAAGCTTCTAGCCTACTTGGCAGCACAGCGTACTCAGCCTGACGTGTGGGAGATAAAGGACTTG
The DNA here is from genome assembly GCF_031143425.1 of Pleurodeles waltl. Taxonomy (NCBI): domain Eukaryota; kingdom Metazoa; phylum Chordata; class Amphibia; order Caudata; family Salamandridae; genus Pleurodeles; species Pleurodeles waltl. Next base: position 197,788,332 of record NC_090442.1, read on the forward strand.
CATAAACTGAATGATCCATTTGAACCTTATTAGCCTGTTAAAGATACGCAGGGCAGTTCAGCAGGCCATATGAGGCACCAGTTGCACAGTGAGCCCTGGGTCAGAGTGACAGGAGTGCCACAGCATTGAAATAGCAACAATAAACCAAAAGCTTAACTTTTGAGGCTAAGTACCTTAGTCATCATGGAAATCCCTTAGCTGGTCCCTTATACCATGACATTGGGAGAAAGAAGACAGCTACAATGATCATGAAAGTGGTACCCTGGCAGAAATACCCACACTTGCAGTACATAGAACAAAGTCAGTGACCTAGAGATGGTAGCGTATGTAAGGGGCACTCAATACATCCTTGGTTAAGTGGGCTGTATCCCTTTAGACCTGTTAAAGCTTCAAAACTTTCCTTTTTCTTAACTTTGTATTTGAATGTTCTGGTTAACACTTTAATCTGTGATCTTAGGCACACTTCCAATTAGTCTCTACCTAAAAACACATACAAAGGGACACTTTTCAGAAGCTCAGTGCTGCCCTTGTTGGAGCCTTTTTAACTCAATATTCTGTGCTCTGAACGAAATGTTTTCTAACCATAGGTAACAATACAATATATGATGGATTAGGACACAGAAAAGACCAGATTTGTGCTGAATTGAATAGTGAACGTTTCTGGCTTACAACAAGCCCAAAACGTAGCAGGGTGCCAGCCAGGGAATTTTAAGAAAAATACAGATTTTAGGCCTGACAGCAAAGCATATGCTTTAGGAAGGAAAATAAAACTAAGATTCTCACAGGTGACTATATGATCCAGAATGCCACTTTTGAGAGAACATTTATTTAAGGGATTATTTCCCAGATTCATCAGTTTAAACCATGTGTGAAAACTATAGATATACCTTCAGCAGAAAGATCTCACTGAATGGGCTAGGAGTACAGACTGGCTGCTAATCAAGAATCTTTGTAAAGTGGGAAAAGGGTAAATCGGCCAAGAGGTTGCAAAATGTACTTTATGAAAGGACAGTGGGTCATTTCAAATCCAGGAGATTCTTTGTATTAGAGCCATCTTTTCCTCCACCTGAGACTTTTTCTCCAAGTTACTTCTATTGTAATAAATGACATTAAGACATAAAAGAGGGCAACGTTAGTTTGGATTTAGAATAAAATAATTATCAAGACAAAAAATAGCAAACAGTGGGAAACCTAGAAGATAATGATAGAAGAGCAATTTAAAAAAACAAAAAAACACAAAGAGTGGCCTCTCCTGCAAGGCTTGGTGTGTACTCTCACTGACACTAACACCATGGAGAAGTTGCATCCAGCATCACAACTGGTTGGCCTCACAGCCTGTCCAGTCTAGAGTTGCCCTGGTTTCTGGTGTGGCACTATCCACCAAAAGTGGTTTGTTTCTTGGTCACGTAAGTCAAAGTAAGATTTCTGATGGTCTTGCAGGTGGTGGAGCTGGATTCGAAGGTTAAACAGACCCGGAGGGGGAGCCATCAGTTCAGGAGGGAAGGTAGCCTTCAATTATGTTTAGGAAACCTTTTAAGGTTGCCATGATGGTGTCTGAGAGGTAGTTAAGAACAGTGTTACCTTTGGAACAGAAAGCCTTTAGGTAACAGAGGTTCATTCTTTCCCCTGATATGCTTCACCTATTTGCCTCTCTCTCCTTCTCTCTCTTATATATATATATATATATATATATATATATATATATATATAAATACATACACACACATATATATATGTATATCTATATGGAAAATGTCACTTACCCAGTGTACATCTGTTCGTGGCATTAGTCGCTGCAGATTCACATGCTGTGCACAGTCCGCCATCTGGTGTTGGGCTCGGAGTGTTACAAGTTGTTTTTCTTCGAAGAAGTCTTTTCGAGTCACGAGACCGAGGGACTCCTCCCATTTCGACTCCATTGCGCATGGGCGTCGACTCCATCTTAGATTGTATTGCCCGCACAGGGTGAGGTAGGAGTTGTGTATGCTAGTAATAGTGCCCATGCAATGGAGTGAATGCGTATGTACATAATAAAGTTTTAAGTAATATATTTACAAATGTACAAATGTTAAAGATCTACTTCTAAACGGCTACAGGCTCCCGGGGACGCGGGTGGGCGCATGTGAATCTGCAGCGACTAATGCCACGAACAGATGTACACTGGGTAAGTGACATTTTCCGTTCGATGGCATGTGTAGCTGCAGATACACATGCTGTGCATAGACTAGTAAGCAGTTATCTCCCCAAAAGCGGTGGCTCAGCCTGTAGGAGTTGAAGTAGTTTGAAATAATGTTCTTAATACAGCTTGACCTACTGTTGCTTGTTCTGCAGTTAGCACATCTACACAGTAGTGCTTGGTAAATGTATGAGGCGTAGACCATGTTGCTGCCTTACATATTTCGTTCATTGGAATATTTCCTAGAAAGGCCATGGTAGCACCTTTCTTTCTGGTTGAGTGTGCCTTTGGTGTAATAGGCAGTTCTCTTTTAGCTTTAAGATAGCAGGTTTGAATGCACTTAACTATCCATCTAGCAATGCCTTGTTTTGAAATTGGATTTCCTGTATGAGGTTTTTGAAAGGCGATAAATAATTGTTTTGTCTTTCGAATTAGTTTTGTTCTGTCAATGTAGTACATTAGTGCTCTTTTGATGTCTAATGTATGTAGTGCTCTTTCGGCTACCGAATCTGGCTGTGGGAAGAACACTGGTAATTCTACCGTTTGATTTAGGTGGAACGGTGAGATTACTTTTGGTAAAAATGTAGGATTGGTCTGTAGAACGACTTTATTTTTGTGTATTTGAATAAATGGTTCTTGAATGGTAAATGCTTGAATCTCACTCACTCTTCTTAGAGATGTGATGGCAATTAAAAATGCAACTTTCCACGTTAAGTATTGCATTTCACAAGAGCGCATGGGCTCAAAAGGTGGACCCATGAGTTGTGTTAGGACAATGTTGAGGTTCCATGAAGGAACTGGTGGTGTTCTTGGTGGTATAATTCTCTTTAGGCCTTCCATAAACGCCTTTATGACTGGTATCCTAAACAATGAAATTGAGTGCGTAATTTGTAGGTAAGCAGAAATTGCCGTAAGATGTATTTTAATGGAAGAGAAAGCTAGGTTAGATTTTTGCAAATGTAGTAAGTATCCTACTATTTCTTTTGCAGATGCGTGTAAAGGTTGAATTTGATTATTTTGGCAGTAATAAACAAATCTTTTCCACTTATTTGCATAGCAGTGTCTAGTGGTAGGTTTTCTAGCTTGTTTTATGACCTCCATACATTCCTGTGTGAGGTCTAAGTGCCCGAATTCTAGGATTTCAGGAGCCAAATTGCTAGATTCAACAATGCTGGATTTGGATGTCGGATCTGTTGTTTGTGTTGTGTTAACAGATCTGGTCTGTTGGGTAGTTTGACATGAGGTACTACTGAAAGGTCTAGTAGTGTTGTGTACCAAGGTTGCCTTGCCCATGTTGGTGCTATTAGTATGAGTTTGAGTTTGTTTTGACTCAACCTGTTTACTAGATATGGAAGGAGAGGGAGAGGGGGAAAAGCGTACGCAAATATCCCTGACCAGTTCATCCATAGAGCATTGCCTTGGGATTGATCTTGTGGGTACCTGGATGCGAAGTTTTGGCATTTTGAGTTTTCTTTTGTTGCAAATAGATCTATTTGAGGTGTTCCCCAAATTTGAAAGTAATTGTTTATTATTTGGGGGTGAATTTCCCATTTGTGGGTTTGTTGGTGATCTCGAGAGAGATTGTCTGCCAACTGGTTCTGAATCCCTGGAATAAATTGTGCTATTAGGCGAATGTGGTTGTGAATCGCCCAATGCCATATTTTTTGTGTTAGGAGGCACAACTGTGTTGAGTGTGTCCCTCCTTGTTTGTTTAGATAATACATTGTTGTCATGTTGTCTGTTTTGACAAGAATGTATTTTTGGGTTATTATGGGTTGAAATGCTTTCAGCGCCAGAAATACTGCTAACAGTTCTAAGTGATTTATGTGAAACTGCCTCTGATGTATGTCCCATTGTCCTTGGATGCTGTGTTGATTGAGGTGTGCTCCCCACCCTGTCATGGAAGCATCCGTCGTTATAACGTATTGTGGCACTGGGTCTTGGAAAGGCCACCCTCGGTTTAAATTTGTACTGTTCCACCATAGAAGCGAGATGTATGTTTGGCGGTCTATCAACACCAGATCTAGAAGTTGACCCTGTGCTTGTGACCATTGTGATGCTAGGCACTGTTGTAAGGGCCGCATGTGCAATCTTGCGTTTGGGACAATGGCTATGCATGAAGACATCATGCCTAGGAGTTTCATTACTATTTTGACTTGTATCTCTTGTGTTGGATACATGGCTTGTATTACCTTGTGAAATGTTTGAACCCTTTGTGGACTTGGAGTGGCAATCCCTTTTGCTGTGTTGATTGTCGCTCCTAAGTATTGCTGTGTTTGACACGGCAAAAGGTGTGACTTCGCGTAGTTGATCGAGAAACCTAGCCTGTGAAGGGTCTGTATGACGTAGTTTGTGTGCTGTGAACATTGTCTTTGCGTGTTGGTTTTGATTAACCAGTCGTCTAAGTACGGGAACACATGTATTTGCTGCCTTCTGATATGTGCAGCTACTACTGCCAGGCATTTTGTAAAAACTCTTGGCGCAGTTGTTATTCCGAATGGCAACACTTTGAATTGGTAATGTATTCCTTGGAATACGAACCTTAGGTATTTCCTGTGTGAAGGATGTATTGGTATATGGAAATACGCATCTTTTAGATCTAATGTTGTCATGTAATCTTGCTGTTTGAGCAGTGGGATTACGTCTTGTAACGTGACCATGTGAAAGTGGTCTGATTTGATGTAGGTATTTAGTGTTCTGAGATCTAGTATTGGTCTCAGAGTTTTGTCCTTTTTGGGTATTAGAAAGTACAGTGAGTAAACTCCTGTGTTTTTTTGTAGATTTGGCACTAATTCTATTGCGTCCTTTTGTAGCAATGCTTGAACTTCTAGTCCTAGAAGATCTATATGTTGTTTTGACATATTGTGTGTTTTCGGTGGGACGTTTGGAGGGAATTGGTGAAATTCTATGCAATAACCATGCTGGATAATTGCTAAGACCCAGGTGTCTGTTGTTATTTCCTCCCAAAGTTTGTAAAATTGGCTTAGTCTTCCCCCCACAGGTGTTATGTGATGGGGTTGTGTGACTTGTGAGTCACTGTTTATTTTGAGGAGTTTTGGGGCCTTGGAAATTTCCTCGATTTCTTGGGAATTGGCCCCCTCTATATTGCCCCCGAAAACCTCCCCTTTGATATTGACCCTGGTAAGTAGGCCTTGTTTGTGAGGTTGTGGTTTCTGTGGGTTGACCTCGAAACCCTCCCCTAAAAGGTGTTTTACGAAATGTCCCTCTGCTCTGCGGGGAGTAGAGTGCGCCCATGGCTTTGGCTGTATCGGTGTCTTTTTTGAGTTTCTCAATGGCAGTGTCCACCTCCGGCCCAAACAATTGCTGTTCATTAAATGGCATATTGAGCACAGCTTGTTGGATTTCCGGCTTGAACCCTGAAGTGCGCAGCCATGCGTGCCTTCGTATCGTGATTGCAGTGTTTATTGTCCTTGCAGCTGTATCTGCTGCATCCATGGAAGACCGTATCTGATTATTTGAGATACTTTGTCCCTCTTCTACCACCTGTTGCGTTCTTTTTTGGAACTCCTTGGGTAAGTGTTCGATGAAATGTTGCATTCATCCCAATGAGCTCTGTCGTATCTTGCCAAAAGTGCTTGTGAATTGGCAATACGCCATTGATTTGCTGCTTGTGCTGCAACCCTTTTTCCCGCAGCATCAAATTTGTGGCTCTCTTTGTCTGGAGGTGGTGCATCTCCTGAGGTATGAGGGTTGGCTCTCTTACGAGCTGCCCCGACAACTACTGAGTCTGGTGTTAGTTGTGTTGTAATATAGATTGGATCTGTTGGCGGTGGCTTTTACTTTTTCTCCACCCTTGGAGTTATGGCTCTGCCTTTAACTGGATCCTGAAATATTTGTTTTGAATGTCTTAGCATTCCTGGGAGCATGGGAAGGCTTTGGTACTGGCTATGGGTGGAGGATAGGGTGTTAAACAGAAAGTCATCCTCAATTGGTTCAGAATGTAAGGTGACGTTGTGAAATTCGGCTGCCCTTGCGACCACCTGTGTGTAGGATGTACTGTCCTCAGGTGGTGACGGTTTTGTGGGGTAGGAGTCTGGGCTGTTGTCAGACACTGGAGCATCGTAAAGGTCCCATGCATCGGGATCATCCTGACTCATTGTAGTATGAGCTGGTGAGTGCATCAGTGGTGGAGTTGTTGCTGGTGATGCATGTGTTGATGGTGGTGGAGACGGTGGCGGGGTTGTTTTCCTTGCCACTTTTGCCTGTGGTTGCTTGTCCATTTGTTGAAAGGCAAGTTTCCTTTTTATTTTGATTGGGGGAAGAGTGGTTATCTTCCCTGTGTCCTCATGAATATGAAGCCTTCTTTGCATGTAGTCAGGCTCTACAGCTTGAAGCTCCTCTCCAAATCTATGTAATTGGGAGGTTAATCCTTGTTCCTCTGTATGGGAACTAGTTTTCGGCTCCGAGGCTGGATGTTTCGGATCCGAAACCTTTTCGGAAGTCTTTTTAGGCTCCGAAGAAACCTTCTTTGTTTTCGGCGTGGTGTCTCGGTGCCGAAATTCTTCGGTGCCGAAGTTTCTCGGAGCCGCTGTCTCGGCTCCGAGGTTCCTGTGTGGCGGTATCTCGACCGGAGTCGGATGACTTCGACACCAGCATGCCCTTTATCGGTGCCTTGGATCGGTCACCTAGTTTTCGGGTTAAGCCATGGCCTGTTGGCGGTGGCGTCCCCTGGGCTTTTGTGGACTTCTCGTGAGTCTTGATTTTCGACGTCTTACTCACGGTTTGGTGTGTTTCTTCGGCGTCGAGTTCTTCAGAATCCGACTCGCGGATGGAGAAAGCTTCTTCTTCCTCCTCGAAACATTCTTCACCTGTCGGCGTGGACGCCATTTGTAGTCTCCTGGCTCTTCGGTCTCTCAGCGTCTTCCTCGACCGAAACGCTCGACAGGCTTCACAAGTATCCTCCTTGTGCTCGGGGGACAAGCACAAGTTACAGACCAGATGCTGATCCGTATACGGAAACTTGTTATGGCATTTTGGGCAGAAGCGGAATGGGGTCCGTTCCATCAGCCTTGAAGTCGCACGTGGCCGGGCCGACCAGGCCCCGACGGGGGATCGAAAAAACCCCTAAGGGCCACCGGAGCTCTTCAAAATTCGGTGTCGATTTGTTCTAACTAACCCGATACCGAACGCAAACAATACCGACGATTTTTTCCGAGATTCTAACTAACTTTCCGACCCGAAACACGGAGCGAAAAGGAACACGTCCGAACCCGATGGCGGAAAAAAAACAATCTAAGATGGAGTCGACGCCCATGAGCAATGGAGTCGAAATGGGAGGAGTCCCTCGGTCTCGTGACTCGAAAAGACTTCTTCGAAGAAAAACAACTTGTAACACTCCGAGCCCAACACCAGATGGCGGACTGTGCACAGCATGTGTATCTGCAGCTACACATGCCATCGAACATATATATATATATATATATATATATAGATATATATATATATATATATATATATTTATGTACACACACATATACATGTAATTATCATTATTTGCTCACATCCACACCTGTTTAAAAAAATTAGGAAAAATTGACTGCTGTGCTAGAAATCTGGGGAAGATTAAATCTGTGCCTTATCTTATACCATTAGCAGCCTTAAGGACGTGGGTATCTAATGCTGAACCGCCTATCGGAAGTAATGGCAAAGGTTGGTTATTAATCAATATACTCAGTGAAGTTCTGCATTTACAAATAAAAGTGCTGTATGAGAGAGGGAGTGGTGAGAAAAAATATCGAGCTGACTTAGTAAAGTATTATGATAATCAAATGAGGAACTAAGGCTTTCTGTTAATATTTTGTCTAAAAATGTAATAAACAATAAGCTCAGCTAAGATGGGTGCAGTTTGATGGACCTCTGCAGGCCCAAATCCATCATGTCCATACATTATCCTGCAACTGCACCCAATTGTGGTTAAAAAGACACTTTCTCGCCCCAGTGGTCACAGAGAACCCGCAGCACTAAAAAAACACTGCACTACACACATTCAGAGCACCACTAGCAGCGGAGCGCAGCTTTTCACCTACCTATGTCTAAACAAAAGCAGCATGCACGGGTCTTGATTGATCATGCTACAGCTCTAGCCAAGGCCAGTGAGAATATGCCCCATATGTCCGAGAAACTACTAACAGCATGCACTACCTCAAAGGTAAGCTTGGGAGCAGAGTGTTCATCCCTCTCCTGCCCTCAGTGCTTCAAGTACAGCCTACACAGGTAAGGCCCCCGGTCTGGACGGCCTGAAGGAACCCAGCCTTCCCCCCCATACTGCGCAACTGCGCCGCCTGCGCTTGGTAACTGTGGGTGACCAATACCCTGCTGAAAGACTTCTCGATCTGGATGCTTTAAGGGCCATGACTGCATGTACACCTGTGACGTATTCCTCGGTCACCGACTGCAAGGTGCATGTAGGGCTATGCACCCGACCTTCCTCTAGAAGCCGACTAGGCGCCCTGCACTAGGCGCCCTCTTGGCTTCACCCTCCAAAAGAAACGTATCACATGACTTTACCACACCATGCAGACGACAGCTCGTCGCTGTCCCTGGCGCGCGGAAAGATTGCCAACGTGATCTTGGAAAGTAAATTACTGATAAACAATGCTTATAATTCTGCTCCCAAACGGGAACGTTGTCTCCAAACTATAGGCTTCACCTTATCCTACAAAGATTATATTGTGTGCCCCTCCTCCCCCCATTATCTAAGACAAGACTGTAAAGCAATTTCAATTAGAATGGAGATGTCTGCAAATTGAGCCATACTGGACCGTGGTTTACCTGAAAACACAAGGAATATCTTGTGCCACAGTACCAAATACGTCCCTCGCGGCCCTCTTGGGATATGTGGCAGACGTGACGTCTGGAGTGCGAAAGCTACTGGCAATGCTGCTCCTACTGGCAAAATGCCAAGTTGCCCAACACCGGGGGAGGGCACCCATGCCCAAGATTGATGACAAATGAAGCAAAACTGTCAGGAGCAATTGACTGAGTACTGGCAGCTGTTGCCAGGCACTATCAGGCTGTGAGGTATTTGGCTCCCTTAGAACTATACCTAGTGGATGGTCTGCAAAGAGGAAGGTGGAGGGCGGGGCAACTGGAAATAGTACATCTCATATATGTTAACAATGACAACTGCAATGTCTGTGCAAACCCTACTTTATCAATGTGTGCTGTGTGTAGTGTATGCATATGTGTACCCGTTGTACCAATGAAACCTTCAATTACATTTTTTTGCACATCTATAGAAAGAAAAGTACAGTTCGCATGGGCCTGGAGGACTACGCATCAGAGGCACCCTGACCTGGGAGCTGGCCTGGTGCCTTGGCAAGGAGCTTGTTGTGCAGTGGAAGCTAGGCACCCTGACTTCACATTAAAGGCCAAGAAGGTGATTCTGATAAGTGACAGAGGCATTTGGACGAGGAGAGAACGCAATAAACCCTCCCACCCCAGTCGAATTACTGCACATACATATTAAGGCCACACATAAATAGACTAAATCTTCTGTTTCCGAAAAAGCTGTGGCTTCTGGGGCTGATTGGGGATAGCAACCAGACAGACCACCACAGAGGCTAAACACAATCTCTTACGTTAGAACACTTACACTCAATGAGTGCTGGGGATCTCCACAAGCAGGTACTCTCCCTTTCCTTCCAGACGACATGACGCGACAGCCTGAATAGGGTCAAGTACTTTTGAAAGAAATGAAAAGCCATCTATTGACCAGCATTAGGTTGCTGTCCCCTATGTTAAGGTGATTTAGTGTCTGCCTGAAAAGACAGTGTTAAGAACTTCCAAAGATGAATGATGAGACAAGTAAGAGGAGCTAAGCCCTCCTCAGTAACACCATATGGACTAATGAGTGTTCCTTCCAAACAAACCACAAGGTGTAGAACCTACCCAAGCACAAAGACCCTAGCCACAGACATCACAAGGGTTAACTCTACTTATATTACATCAGAAGATTGACACACTGAAGGTCAACCTCCTACACACTATCCTACATGATGTCTAGGATCATCCCCTGCTTTATGGCATGATAGGTTCAACTACACAAAAATAAGCTCTGAACAGCAGACCCATTTGAAAGATCCATGTTCTATGGGGGGGGGGGGGGGACATGCTCATGTCCAACTGATTAGGTTCAATGAGTGCCTGATTATTTCTTGTACTAATTCAAACAAGTTGTGTTTCAAAGAAGATGAGCTACATTCAACATTAATTGCACTCCAAACTTTCCTTTCTTTTATTTATTGATTTTTTGAAACGTTTGTTTCATAATCAAAAGTACATTCATTAAAAATATTTAAAACAAAATAATAAAACAGATAAAATCAACATTAAATATTATTTTAAAAAGTGTAGTAATCCATCAATCAGTTATAATCACAGGAGGACCATACCGTGCCTATCTTATATGGCTTTTAGTATTTTACTTCTGATTATCCATGCTGAATAAAGAAAACTGGCAACAGCCAAGACTACAATATTCTGTATGTATCTCCCCTCGTCAACAGAAAGAGGGATCTGCACAAACGTGCAATCCATTTGGATCTTGGTTTTGCATCCAAGGGACAGAAAAACAGCATGTGTTCATCACTTTCGCATATAGCTGTGCAGCATAGGCAGCAGTCAGAGTTCTTGTTTGACTTCTTCCAATTTGCAGTAAAGGCTGCTACAGGTAAACACCCATACCTGAATTGTACGTACAGGATCTGCACCCGTGCTGGACATATAAAATCCCAGAACTCCTCAGCCTTGGAAATAGACTTCTGGAGGAAAAACACACTTGTCAAACTCCCTATCATGGAAGTACGGTATCTAAGGCTCCTCGCTTTCTCTTCTAACAGCTTTTTCACTGCAGCGACATCGCCCCTCCAAATGGTCTGAGGCCCGCTCCAAAGCTTCTCAAGGTCCAAATCAAGGCATCTATTTTTAATCACCCTTACCCAACCAATTCTCCCCACCAAACTGGCCAAAATGACACAGTTCAAACCCTTAAGGTAGTGCAATTTGTCGTTGCTCCAAACTCAAATCCAGTACAGCACGGGTTTTAACTTTAGCACTGTCGCTATCTCATGGATTCCTAAATTTAAACGATGGGGAACCAATGGAGTACCATTCCCTAGGCCCATGAGTCCTCTGAGGAAGTTATTTTCTGCTATGGTTAAAGGGCTAATATTGCAATGGTCTCATAGTTCCACCCCACAGACTCCCGCTCCCCCTTGCTTCCAGCGTATTTATTTCTACTGATGGGCAAAGAGGGGACAAAGCTTTTTTTGTGCAAGTTTTTGTATTGCACCCGCCCAATGTTTTGCAATTAGGATGTTTTTAAGATCTGGCGGTTCCATGATCCTCTCTCTTCTAGCCTGATGCCCAAGTAGTTAAACTCATGTACCCTTTCAAATACCACAGAGCCCACCTTATTGACCCCTTTCATCCTACCTTTCCTTGAGTAAACCATATATCTGGTCTCAAATGTGTTAATTTCAAGGCCAAAATCACTGCAAAATTGATTGAAACTATCAACCAAATTTTACAGGCCCCTCCTAGTTTTGGAGAACAACAAAATTTCGTCAGCGAAGAGGAGTGCTGGTATTTTTATCCCAACCAGGGAAGGGGAATCATTCACAGAGCCAAGTAGGTAGGCAATACATTTGTTGATACATGAGGGGAAAAGGGTTGGGGCAAGAACACTACCCTGCAGTACACCTTGGCTAAAGGGAAAGGCATCAGTCAACTCTCCTTTTACCCCACACCTCAGCAATTTGATCATGTGAGGAGGTTAGATGGGGTCCCCCTTCCCTGGAGAACTTCCCGAAGCTTCCCTCTGAGGACCAGGTCAAAAGCGGCGCAAAGATCAATTAACACCATATAAAGGTCACCCTTAGACACATCCACCACCTTCCATTTGACCAAAAGAAACCACAAGACCTGATTAACAGCACAGACTTTCTGCCTAGAACCTGCTTGGTGGTCTGAGAGATTCTGGTTCTACTCACACCAATCTAACAACCACTCCAATTGTTCAAGTGGTTGTGCCCTATAGTGCACCTAGGGTCTAAATTACTTCAATATTACCAGTTAAACATGAAACTGAGAAGGGTCCACTGTGTTGAGTTCAGACATCAGACGTTAAATTTGAATCTTCAAAATGTGCTATTCTTTTGTTTAGGTAGATAACCTAGAATCTTTACAAATTTTAGGCCCATTAGTGAACTCACTGCTGCCAAGTAATCAAGATAAAATAGATGCTGACTTCTGTTCCAGTTCCACTTCATAATGATCTTCATTGAATTCATGGACGTTACAAGAATTACCTGCTCCGTTCAAGGACCTTGAATCACTTAAACCATATACTTTAATCTATCATTAGGTACAAAAACTAGCGGAATTCATGCCATATAGAACCTTCCAAAGGTTATCACTGGCAGGATTTTACTTGGAATTGACACTATTTCAATCTAAACCTTCCATCACCTACACTGGAGCATGTGCACCTAAAACTGCTGTCCAACTTTTGAACACTTAACAAGACACAAGGAGGACAATTAGCAGTGGTAAAGAAAGAAAACATCACTTTGTGCCTTTAAGAAGTTCAGAGGTTTCCAATACGATGATGCCTTGAACTGGCAGTTGTCTCTTAGACTCAGTTTTTCACAATTTATGAGAGTGGGACCTTGGAATAATCTGAGTGTTTGCGGGACAGTTTTTCTGCCAGGATTCTTCATTTTTCATCTTCACTCAGTCTCCTGTTGTAAAGCAGTTTTAAGTTTTATTAGGCTTTTCAGTCAAACATTTTACAGTCAAGACACCCACCTTATTTGTCTAGAGTCCTTCTTGAGGCAGAAAGAAAGCAGCCTTTGGCCCACCTCAGATCTGTGTGGTATGCCTTACAGCTTCTCACTCCACAAAGGGCAGAGCTTTGCTGCAACATAGCAATTGTAGGACTCTCAAAGACAGGCAGGGATTGAGGATGAGAGAGAAACGGAAAGACATGGTGGGGAAGGACTAGTGCTTCAGAGAAGCATCTGCATTCACTGGGACGCTACCTGTGACTCCAAAGGGAGAGCCATGAGGGGTCATCCAGAAAGGAAGAGGAGGCGTCAATGATAACACCACTTGCTACACTGGAGAAGGGGACCAGTCCAAACCTGCGAGGTGTTGAAGGAGGACTCAGAGAAAGGAAGCTCATCAGTGCTGAAGCATTCTTGACATCAAAGTTGCCAGCGCACTCACTGAGGAACTCCTCCCTAAAGGGCTATTCGAAGTCAAGACATCAGTGGTAGAAGCACCTCTAACTAAAAGGTTACACACCTTAACCATCTCCTGTAGGTTCTCCATCTCTTTTGTACTGTAATCATTTCTTTTTGGGGTTTCTGGAAACTTTAACTGCAAATTTCAGGACTTTTTGACATTCTGCTTTGGTGAGTACCCTTCTTGGACCCCTGTCCCAAATCTTTTTGGGAACTATCAGTTTTTACCATCCTTATTCACACTGCACAACATAATTTTATAACTTTTTGTTTCCCATCTTTCATAGTTTATTGTAAACTGAATACATTTGTAGTTAATTTGAGACAGACTCTAGAGAGTCCCTAATTGCTCTTTTATATGCCAACAGTTGCTTCTTATGAATTAGGTATGACTCAGTAAATTCTTGAAGTGTGAGAACAGTGTAATCAAAGAAGCTGCATATGTGTCATACTATAATCTCTGTCCATTCCACATTATCTGCCACAGCCGTCTTATCTATAAACCGGGGGTAAATATCAGACTCACATGCTGTTTCAGTGTTGGATGATAAGCGGCAGTGTCATTAACAATACCGAACTGTGTTCATTAATCTGCTACAGTGAGTGTATACACTTATCACTTAACAATATCTCTCAGAGATCTTTGCTGCCGCTGTAGTCTCCTAACTCGTACATTCACATGAACATTTCCTTACCCACTGAAACTGTGCCACTCAACAGTAAAGCTCACACAACCCTCCCAGTCAGATACTGTAATTTGTTTCTAGTGCCACCATATTTCTTTTACTCCCCATGTTACATCAAGTAGAATACATTTAGAGTTTTAAATATCTGCCTTAATAATTTCATAGAGATGTTTACAAACTAATAACTGTGAACTAATCACCGTATTGGATTAACTCTAATCTCTCCCTCATTGAAAGGGAAAAAAAAAATTCCTCGACTTTTTGGTAGTTGATGGAAATACACTACAATAATTGCTAAACTGGATTAGCCTATACCACTGCATAGCATCCAGTTAGCAAATCATCACTGACTCCAATTAGTATGATCACAGTGATTGTAATAAGTGGTTCTAGTTCTTCGGTCAGTGATGGCATTAATTTCCTAAACTTTGACAAATTAACATAATTCTCTGCGCTGTTTTTTTGGAGACCAGCAAGGGGCAGTACCAAGCCCCCTCGTAACTGGGTGAGCGCCCGCTGCCGCGGGTCGCGCTGATTGGTGTGGCGGTAGGGGCGGGAAGTGGCCCCCTTTGAAAAGGAACCGCGCGCCTGCATCCGCGGGACATGCTGTTTATTGGAGACCAGCAAGGGACAGGACCAAGCCCCCTCGTAACTGTGTGTGCGCCCGCTGCCGCGGGTCGCGCTGACTGGTGTGGCGGTTGGGGCGGGAAGTGGCCCCCTTTGAAAAGGAAACGCGCGCCTGCTTCCGCAGGACGCACTGTTTTTTGGGGACCTGCAAGGGGCAGGACCAAGCCCCCTCGTAACTTCGTAACTGGGTGCGCGCCCGCTGCTGCGGGTCGCGCTGATTGGTGTGGCGGTAGGGGCGGGAAGCGGCCCCCTTTGAAAAGGAAACGCATGCCCGCTTACGCGGGACGTGCTGTTTTTTGGGAGACCAGAAAGGGGCAGGACCAAGCCCCCTCGTAACTGTGTGCATCGCCAATCTAGGCTGCCAGCAGCAGGGTCTGAGGAGCTCCAAGCTTATCCCAGGTGAGGGGTTCCGAGTAGGGTAATAGTTGGTGGGGCCAAAAGGGCCAATTGCATCCTCTATCAAGCGTCCAAGTGAGGAGCCCTGAAACAAGAGGAAAAGATGGGCAGACAGAGGGGTGGGGGGAGCTGAAGAAAAGCATGGGAACAACAAAACTTTAGATGGATTTCTTCAAAAGGCTGTCTTGGCACTTGAAAAAGAGATAGAACTGGGACAGCGCTGCTTATTTGCCCCCACATCTTCAGCCCACAGTCCAGCCTACAGCTGTCAAGTCATATGTTAGTAGACTCACAGCCCGCATTGACCACCCCTTCCACTACACCCTCTAGAAACCCTCAGGAGTACCCGGCTGAAACCCCGAATGAGCCTATTGCTCCTCCCGCACCATTCCCGCTAACCCGGGGTCCTTCTAAAGGAAGGTGCCTAATTACTGCCGACTCCAATAATAAAGGGAAAAGGAAACGAAGGGAGCCTATTATAAAAATAAAAAAAAAACCTGATTTCGAGTTCTGGGCCCGGCCTCTAGTATTGACGCTATTTTAACTCCCTTAGAAAGTGTCAACAGAGGACAGGATCATATAATGGAACTTATAAAAGAAGAGCTCACCAAGCTGCTCCTCCCTATAGCAGCCCGTCTTCAAGCGATTGAGGAGAAACTGGAAGGACTTACCAAGATTGAGCCAAATCTACGCTAATGGCAGAAGGTCCCCTGCTCAAATGAGCAAGGGTCTCCTCCTTCCTGATAATCACGAGGGGGATATATCCGATAGAGCAGTTAACATCTTAAAGAACAAGTACTCTAAGGTCCCAGCCCCTCTTTCAAAAGGAACTGGGGGCTCTGTTTCTTCTAGCAATACAGCAACTAATGTCAGTGCAGCTAATCCCACTTATGAGCATTCTCTAGTAGGCCCCCCGAAAGATGGTGCAGATCAATGGTAGGACTGGATCGAGAGCGCTGCATCTTCCACCGGAGTCATGCCCATATGTTCTCGTCATCACCAATGTCCCTGAACTTAAGACCAAAACCTCGGAATCTTTTACCTAACTAAAAAATAAGGTTATACATTGGTTACATGTAAATGCTAGGTTTGCATTTCATATGATACCTTCGATACTGATGGTGAGAAGGGTGGGGTGGGTGGTATCATTGGAGAAGATTGGTACAGGGGATTGTATTGTCATCAATTTCAATTCACCTGCTCTTGTCCAGCAGCTCTTTTTAAATGCTAATGAACGAGTTACTTACCTTCGGTAACGACTTTTCTGGTGGATACATTAGCTACCTGTGGATTCCTCACCTCATGAATACTCCCATGGCGCCAGCATTCGACGGAAATCTTCTTACTAGTCTCTGCACGTCGACGAGGACGTCACTGTCGCCCACGCGACGCCGTCTGACGTCATACAGGCAATAAGAGGTCCTCGACGACGTGCGGACGTCAGTACCAATAATTTTTTACGTGCATGAGAACAACCAGGCAATGCAATGAAAGAGCAAGGCAACATCCATTATATTGTAAAAATACACCACATTGTATGAATAACTGTAAATCTTTTTATGTACATATATATATATATATATATATATATAAAACTCTCTCTTTTAAAATATATACACACACCAAGTATATACATAAAGATATATACATATATACATATATATATATAAATATATTATATATACATCTATTGCACCCTCAAAGACCAAGAGGAGCGCACTCAAGGATTACTTGGCAAGACCATAAAGGCAACGGGGAGGCGGGTGGGACCGTGAGGAATCCACAGGTAGCTAATGTATCCACCAGAAAAGTCGTTACCGAAGGTAAGTAACTCGTTCTTCTGATGGATACAACTACCTGTGGATTCCTCACCTCATGAATAGAGTCCCAAAGCAGTACCACGCCCGGCGGTGGGTGCCTAACTGGTCAAACCAAGAAATCCTGCAGCACTGACCGTGCAAAATGGCCGTCCCTTCTAACCTCAGAATCTAAACAGTAATGTTTTGCAAAAGTGTGAAGGGACGACCAAGTTGCGGCCTTGCAGATGTCGACCACAGGAACACCTCTGGCTAAGGCCGAAGTGGCCGACTTAGCTCTGGTGGAATGAGCTCTAATGCCCTCAGGAGGATCCTTCTTTGCCAAAGAGTAACATATTTTAATGCAAAGAACAACCCACCTGGATAGTGTTCTCTTGTGGACTGCCTTTCCTCTCCTCTTGCCCACGTATCCAATAAACAGCTGATCCTCCAGCCTGAAATCCCTTGTTCTATCGATAAAGAAGCTCAACGCTCTCTTTGGGTCCAGACGGTGCAGTCTTTCTTCCTCTTTGGAAGGATGAGGCGGAGGATAGAACGTGGACAAAGTAATTGCCTGAGCCAAATGGAAGGGTGAAACAACCTTCGGGAGGAAAGCAGCCTTGGTCCTCAACACCACCTTATCCCCATAAAAAGTTGTATAAGGGGGTTTTACTGATAAGGCCTGCAACTCACTCACTCTCCTTGCTGATGTTATAGCTATCAGGAAGACTGTTTTTAAAACCAAATACCTCAAGGGGCAAGAATGCATAGGTTCAAAAGGGGACCCCATAAGGAAAGTCAGGACTAAGGACAAATCCCATTGCGGCATAACGAATGGCTTTGGAGGATATTGATTTAGAAGACTTTTCAAGAATCTGATAACAATAGGGGATTTAAATAAAGATGGTTGGTCTGGAAGACATATGAAGGCTGACAAGGCCGATAAATAACCTTTAATGGTAGCCACTGCACAACCTTTCTGCGCCAGAGATAGAGCAAAAGACAAAACGTCCGATAGATGAGCATGTAAAGGATCAATCTGCCTCTCTCCACACCACGCAACAAATTTAGACCACCTATTAGCGTAGATAGATTTAGTGGAGTGTCGCCTGGCCGCTAATATAACATCCACTACCTCAGGCGGGAGAGAGAAGGAACTCAGGTTGCCCCGTTCAATCTCCAGGCATGTAGGTGCAGACTCTGGAGGTTGGGTGTAGAACCTGCCCCTGCGACTGTGAGAGGAGGTCTGCCCTGAAAGGGAGACGGAGCGGCGGGCACATTGAGAGTTGGAGAAGGTCGGAGTACCACACCCTCCTTGGCCAATCCGGAGCTATTAAGATTACTAGAGCCCGGTCTTGGCGAATCTTCCTCAATACTCGAGGAATCAAGGGTATGGGAGGAAACGCGTAAAGCAACTGGCCGCACCAGGTCATTTGAAACGCGTCCCCCAACGCTTCCTGCATCGGATACTGAAGGCTGCAGAACAACGGACAATGCGCGTTCTCTCGAGTGGCGAACAGATCTACCCGAGGAAACCCCCACTTCTGGAAGATTAAACGGACTTGATCTGGATGGAGACGCCACTCGTGGTCTGCCGAGAAGTGGCGACTGAGACTGTCCGCACGCACGTTCAAAACTCCGGCCAGATGGTTTGCTATCAAGCAAATCCGATGGTCCTTTGCCCAGGACCATAGTCGAAGAGCTTCTCTGCAGAGAAGGTACGACCCCACTCCTCCCTGCTTGTTTATGTACCACATCGTGGTAGTATTGTCCGTTAGGACCTGTACCGACTGACCACGAAGGGAAGGGAGGAAGGCCTTGAGAGCCAGACGTACAGCCCGTAACTCTAACAGATTGATGTGAAAAATCTGTTCCTCTGGAGACCAAAGACCTTTGATCTCCAGATCCCCCAGATGAGCTCCCCACCCTAGAGTGGAAGCATCCGTTATGACTGTGGCCACTGGTGGCGACTGCTGGAACGGCTTTCCTTGTGAAAGATTGTTGCTTGCAATCCACCACTTCAAATCCACAGCAGCATCTCTGGAGATCTTGACAGTACCCTCTAGATCCCCTCTGTGTTGAGACCACTGCCTTCGGAGGCACCACTGAAGAGCCCTCATGTGCCAGCGAGCATGCGTGACCAACAGAATGCAGGAGGCAAAAAGACCGAGCAGACGAAGGACCTTGAGGACTGGAACTACCGCTCCATTTCGAAACATTGGAACCAAATCCTGAATATCTTGAATCCGCTGAGGCGGAGGAAAGGCCCGACCCAATGTTGTATCCAGTACTGCCCCTATGAACAGGAGGCGCTGAGAGGGCTCTAGGTGAGATTTGGGCTTGTTCACCGAAAAGCCCAGGTCGAACAACAACTGGGTTGTTGACTGCAGATGATGCAACACAAGCTCCGGGGACTTGGCTTTGATCAACCAATCGTCCAAGTAAGGGAATACTGCTATCCCCTTCCTTCTGAGCTCTGCCGCAACCACCGACATCACCTTCGTGAAGACTCGAGGTGCTGAAGTAAGACCAAACGGAAGGACCGCAAACTGGTAGTGTTGCGATCCCACCACAAACCGGAGATACTTCCTGTGTGACTTGAGTATCGGGATATGAAAGTAAGCATCCTGCAAGTCGACAGACACCATCCAGTCTTCCATGTTCAACGCCAAAAGCACCTGTGCTAGGGTCAGCATCTTGAACTTTTCCTGCTTGAGGAACCAATTCAAGATCCTCAGGTCCAGAATTGGTCTCAAACGACCATCCTTCTTGGGAATCAGGAAATACCTTGAGTAAACTCCTTGACCCCTTTCCTGCTCCTGGACCAACTCCACCGCGCCCTTTAAAAGGAGGACTTCTACCTCCTGTTCTAGCAACAGGAGGTGTTCTTGTGAACAATACGAAGGGCGGGGCGGGATGAGGGGCGGAAACTCCCGAAAGGGAAGGGTGTAGCCTTTTCCCACAACACTGAGAACCCAAGTGTCCGACGTAACAGTCTCCCATTTGGTGAGAAAATGCTGTAATCTTCCCCCTACAGGAGAGGAGTGAGTGGGAAATGGTGGAAGCCTAAGGCTGCTTCCCCTGCTGCACCCCGCCAGAGGATGAGGAAGAGGCAGAGTGCTGCTGAGAGGCTCCCCTGGTGCGGACCCTACCCCTCCCCCTAAAAGATCTATAGGGATGGGAAGAGGCAGGTTGCTGATATCTTCCCCGAAAGGAAGAGGAGGAAGAGCCACGCCCAAATCCACGAAACCTCCTTAAGAATCTGGAAGAGGCCGTGGAAGAAGGAGCTTGGAGTCCCAACGACTTAGCCGTGGCCCTGCTCTCCTTAAAACGTTCCAAGGCCGAATCAGCCTTAGCCCCAAACAGTTTGTCCCCATCAAACGGGAGATCCAACAATGTGGACTGTACATCTGCCGAAAAGCCCGAGTTACGGAGCCAGGCCTGTCTCCTTTCCACCACAGTTGTGCCCATTGCTCTGGCTACCGAGTCGGTGGTATCCAGTCCCGTCTGGATAATTTGGGTCGCAGCAGCCTGGGCATCAGAGACAAGATCCAAAAGACCCTGGGGAAGCTCTGTAAACGAAGAGGAGATGTCATCCATCAGAGCATGAATATACCTCCCCAGGATACAGGTTGCATTGGTGGCTTTTAACGCCAGACTGCAGGACGAAAAAATCTTCTTCGACTGCGCCTCTAGCTTTTTTGAATCTCTGTCCCCAGGCACCGTCGGAAAAGAACCAGGCGCTGACTTGGACGAACAGGAGGCCTGCACAACCAAGCTCTCCGGCGTAGGGTGCCTAGATAGGAAACCAGGATCAGTTGGAGCCGTCCGATACCTCCTGGCCACGGCTCTGTGAACTGCTGGGGAAGATGCCGGCCTCTTCCACACCTCTAAAACCGGATCCAGCAGAGCGTCATTAAAAGGTAACAGAGGCTCCGCCGCGGCTGAGGCCGGATGCAACACCTCTGTCAAAACGTTTTGTTTCGCCTCCACCACCGGCAAAGGCAGGTCCAAAAAACTAGCTGCCTTCCGTACCACTGTATGAAAGGAAGCAGCTTCCTCAGTATATTCCCCCGGGGACGAAAGGTCCCACTCAGGGGAAGTGTCCAGCCCACTGGCCGACTCCAGTCCACGCAGCCCATCACCCGAGTCCTCTAGCTCTCCTTCCTCTAGGGCTCGTTGGTACTCCTGCTCTTCTAGTACCCGGAGAGCACGCCTCCTTGAATGCAGTCGTTGCTCAATCCGCGGAGTCGACAATACCTCCGCCGAAGTCGGAGATCGGCGCCGATCTTCCGAAGCCACCGACGCCGCATCCGGCGCCACAGGTAACTTCGGCGCCGACTGAAGAGCAGTTGAAACGGATGGACCCACCGGAGTCACAGGCCGAAATCTCGACGTCGACGGGATGGAAATCCCTGGGGCCAATCCCTCCGAAGCCACCGGAGCGGCCACCGGCGCCGACACTGGCGCCGAGCCCACGTTCCCAAACGGGAGAAAGGGCATAAAGGGTGCCGGCCGAAGAGGCGCAGGATCACCCAAAGAAAAGGCCAAAGGCCCAGCCGGAGCACCCCCTGGAGCCATCTGTTGGAAGATGGCATACATCGCATTCAAGAATGCGGAACTATCGGCTCCAGGGGTGGGAAAAGCCGGATACTGGGGTGCCTGTCTCGGAGGCGACCCCGACGCCGGCCTCGGCGTCTGCGCCGGAGAAAACACTTGAGGCTCCAATACCTCAATCACCGACGCCTGTCCAGGCGAAGTTGGAGACGCCGGAGAGGGCAACGGCGTCGAAGGATGCGGCGTCACCGTGGGGCTGACCTCCCATGTCCTTCGGCGCCGATCCGGAGACCTGGAACGAGCCTCCCTTGAATGACGCCGAGATTCTCTACGGCGCCGGGAGTCTCGATGACGCCGATGTCTTGGAGAAGACTTCTTGTGATGCTTCTCCTTTGACTTGGCCATAAACAGCTTCGCCTCACGTTCTTTAAGGGCCTTCGGATTCATGTGCTGACATGAATCACAAGTCGAGACGTCGTGGTCGGAGCTCAAACACCAAAGGCAATCGGAATGAGGATCCGTCACCGACATCTTGCCTCCACACTCACGACAAGGCTTAAATCCAGACTTTCTCTGCGACATTATTTCCACAGAGAAAGAGTACGCAGCAAGATATACACTGTAACCGCAAGAGTAACAGTTGCTCCCTCGAAGATAACCGTTTCGAATGCACGGAAAAAAGGGAACTGACGTCCGCACGTCGTCGAGGACCTCTTATTGCCTGTATGACGTCAGACGGCGTCGCGTGGGCGACAGTGACGTCCTCGTCGACGTGCAGAGACTAGTAAGAAGATTTCCGTCGAATGCTGGCGCCATGGGAGTATTCATGAGGTGAGGAATCCACAGGTAGTTGTATCCATCAGAAAGACCCTATCCTTTAGCAGGAGAAGTCTCTCTGTGTAGACTGCAAGTGCTCTACCCTCCACCAGCGGCAGCTGTGAATAGTAAGCTGCTAACGGCGCACAGAGTCTCCCCTGGCATCCAGTTACAGTCTAACCCCGAATTAGGCCCTAGACGTTCCTCAGCCTCTCTCTCTGAAATAGATTGACTAAGTGATGGACCACGGGGAGTAGGCATGGGTTGCCATGAAACTGAGCACACCGTTTCCCCTGCTCTTAGTGGTCTTATTCCATCCACATAATTTATTCTGACAGATTCCTGCAATCTGGGAACTACCGAGAATACCATTTGTGCAGCCAGTGAGGAGGGGGGAATCCCCCGCGACAAGCGCTCATTGCAATCCTGGGTTTACCAGACATGAATAAGCCTGGTCCTGCACCCAGCGGGACGAACAAATTACAGGTCAAGAAAGGAAAGGGTCATTGTATGATCGTGGGGGACAACAAGGCTATAGGCTGCATTTCCTCGCTCGGTGAGCAAACCCCGAGAGAAGTTGGGCATGCTAAAACAAATGTTTTTGACATGGTTCTTAGCTGGAACATAGCAGGGCTGGAGAGTAAATTGCAAAGCCCAGGATGGGGTCAATTTATCGACAAACACCAGATCTGTCTATTCCAAGAAACATGGGCACTGGGACCCAAATATAGACTAGGTTTTAAAAGCTACTGGGTTGCAACACGCAAGGTGCCCTCTGGGAGACCATCAGGAGGGCTACTTATATGGCTAAGCAGCTCTCTTAGGTGCAAGGTTTAAGTCATAGAAATGGGCTGCCCTGACTTACAGGCCTTACTAGTACTGAGCCTCAAGGAGAGACCTTTATCAATAATCAACATCTATAATAGGAGTGTGGGCAGTCACTATGATTCTGATGCCCTGACCATATTAATAGCTTTCTCCATAACAACATCTCATCCCATTTCATTTTAATTGCAGGGGACCTTAATGTTACATTCGAGCATAACCCTCTGGCCCAGGGGCTATATAAAGAAGAGGATGCCTATTGGGGAATCCCCCAGTTAGTGTCAAGTAAAAGACCCAGAATGAATAGAACAGTGTACCAAGTTGCTGATATTACATTAACACACAGTCTCCGAGCTTGCAATGGTCGCTCCCGCTCAGATACTAACTTGCATTCTACTTTTACGCGTGGAGCCCACAGGATCCAGATTGACTATATCCTACTTGACATCCGACTGTGGGGCCACATGTCTGACATGAGGGTATACGAGCACGCTGAGAGTGACCATGATCCACTGATTTTATTGACTAGAGGCCAACTCCACACTCTAAGGCATATGCACAACAGCTCGCCCTGACAAATAGCAGACGTAATGTCAATTGGGAGTCTGTTATTACCTCCCCTGATTCCCTCTCATCAATTTATAACTTATTAGCAGACCAAATGGAGCGTATGCTTTTATACTCAGAGGATGGTGATGGGATATTAGCAGCCCACACTGAACTGTTTAACTCTTTAAAGCACCTTCTTACAAAAGAGATTCCTAGTAACCCTAAGAAAAAGTGCTGTGCACTGTGGTTTAGCAATGCTTGTAGGGAAGCCCAGCATAACCTATTGAGATCATTGAAAGAAGGCCATGCAGAGCTCATAAGAAAAGCAAGGAAGGACTACAAGCAGGAACGCTCTAGGGCAGTGTTGTCCAACCTTTTTATCGCCGCGGACCGGTAAATGTTTGATAATTTTTCCGTGGCCCGCTTGTCCCATTGTGTGACAAGCGGGCCACGGAAAAATTATCAAACATTTACCGCCCACCACAGTGGGGCGGCCCGGTGCCGATTGATCCACGGACCGGCACCGGTCCGCGGCCCGGGGGTTGGGGAACAATGCTCTAGGGTGCGCAGAAGCTGGGAGGAGGCCAGATGGGCAGCTATTCTGGAGACGGCTAAAACAAATGACACTTCTAGGTTTTGGATACTGATAGCAGACAATAGTAGAGATTCCTCTTCTTTGCCCAGTACCTCAATCCTCTCTGCAGTGTGGGCTGAGCACTTCGGTCGATTATATGAAGGGCCACCCGAAGTAGCTTTTAGGATCCCTGATGATAGCGCAATCCATGGGGCCACCCCAATCAAATTCACTCTAGCTGAAACTAGAGCTGCAATCATTTCTTTGAATTGGGGAAAGGTCCCTGGTCCTGATAAGATCCCGGGTGACCTATACAAGACAAGACCCGACATATGGGGCCCCTTATCTAAACCTAATCTGTAATGCAGTTGCAGCAGGAGCTCCTGCCACATCTTCCTGGAAAGGGGCTGAGATAGTTCCCATCTTCAAAAAAGGTAGTTCCAATGACCCCGCCAATTATCGACCAATATGTCTGCTTGATAACTCCCCAAAAATCTATGCAAAGCAACTTCTGTTTCACCTTGATGAATGGATTTTAGAGTCCGAAGACATATCGGATCTACAGGCAGGGTTTACACCCGCAGTCAGTACCATAGATCAAGCCCTGAGATTCCTGGCAATCAAATGGAAGAATGTGGACCGAGGGGGGCGGGGGGAGGGTGGAGGGGCTAGGGGGAATCTGTATGTGATTTTCATTGACCTTAGAGCCGCATTTGACTTGGTTCCCAGGAACATGCTATGGTTAACACTATCCAATATGGGTGTCCCACCAGGCCTTCTGAAACTCATTGTTCGTCTGCATGAGAATACCTACGCACAAATTAGATTTAGTAAGAAGGGCGAGTTGACAGACCCTGTAGCTATCAAAAGAGGAGTCAGACAGCGTTGTGTCCTAGCCCCCACCCTTTTTCTGCTATATATAAACAACTGTATCCAATATTTAGAGAATTGCATAAATGACTCACCCAAATTCGCGGGTAAGAAAATACCGTGTCTGCTTTATGCGGACGACACAATCTTGCTAGCCAAATCACCGATGGGAATTCAAAATCTGGTCAATCAATTCTGTGTCTTTTGCAGTGACTATGGGCTGGACATCAATGTCAAGAAAACAAAACTTATGATATACAGCGCCTCAAGGAAAAGATCTCGTGCAAGTATATCAATGAATTCAATCCCGTTGGAAAGAGTGGCAGAGTTTGATTACTTAGGTATCAGGCTAACAGATACAGGCAATTGGGAGGCAGCTATTGATAAAGGGGCACTTATCATAAGCCAAAGAGGTGGGGCTCTAGTACGCAAGGCTAGAATGGCAATGAGTCTGCCCCTGAATCCAATCTCTGAGATCTACAAAGTCCAAATCCGTGCGGCGGCCCAGTATGGAGCGGAACTTTGGGGCTCCCACAGAAAATTGGACATTTTACAAACTAAAGAAAACCATTTCCTCAGACATGTTTCAAGGTTAGGGAAGGGCACACCAATGACCCCTCTCAGGCTCGACCTAGGACTAAACAGCATCAAAGCCACAGCGGGTCCGAGACCGCTCTCCTACTGGATCCGTCTATGGAAAACTGACGAACTCGAACCATTCAGGGTGGCGATAAGAGAACGTAGAACATCTCCATAGGGACTGGAAAAAATCTTTTGGCTGAAGGAGATGAAATCGGCCTGGGATAAGCTAGGTTTTCCCCACTATTGGAAGTACCCTGAGCTGATCCCTGCTAATGCTAGGCAACTCTTCAAAGGGAGATAGTGGGAGAAAACCAATGAAGATCTTTTCCACTGCAATCGGGTGGGCAGGCTAACAGTAGAATTCCTCCAAGTCAAACATGAACCCCGGCCCGAGAATCTCATGGACCTTCCTATGCCTGCACGTGCCTGCGACCTATTTCTTCAGCTAAGATACGGCACCTTGCCCGTTAATAGCTACATGGCCCGTTGGTCATCAAGCAACCTCTTGTCCGACAGATGTTCACTTTGTCACCAATGTAAGGAAACAACTGAGCATGTGCTGTTCTTCTGCCCGCTATACAAGAGCCCTAGAGGGAGGTGGATCATTCCTCTGTGTAAAACCTTATTACTGCAGGACCGAGCTAATGCTAACAGAATATGCAAATATGATACATCTACATTGGTAGTTAGCTCAGTCACCAAATAACTGTCTGAAGCTTGGTCCATCTGTCGTAGGCACATGTTAGCCATGGGGCTTCGAGTTGGCTAGTTACTCTTTTGCCTATAGATGGGGCTTTTAATAAGATATATTTAATCCCTTTTTTAATCATTAGATGTGTTATGTATTCTGATATTGATGCAAATTTTATTTAATCTCCCTGTGGTTTTTATCAGCTTTTTTTTAGGAACACTCGGCTCCCTATATGAGAAGTTGAGGCCTTATTAGATTAGTTTATATAGATGAATTCTTAGCCTAATTGCCATGGCACTTTATAAAATATCTAGACATGACAAGAAATACACCAGCTCATAAATCGGCCATGATATCGGCTATAGTTTCATGGAATGTTTTAATTGTATTTATTCGAATGAAGGATACAAGTTTTTTTATTTATCTTTTTTTATTGCTTTGTATGATTCTTTTATTGTATTTTAAGTATGATCATGGTTCTAGCTTCAAGGAACGCACTAACGGTATTTATTCAAATGCCGGCTACAAGGTTTTTACTATTGTTATGTATGATTGTTATTCTGAATTTTAATGGTCTAAATTTTTAGATCGAATGAATAAATAATAAACATAACTCTCCAACAAAACATGTCTGGATCCTTTATTGCTTGGTGAATACAGCTGCTTATATCAGGACGACCATGTCTCATTAATTTTGGTCTGTAAGTAGACCACTTCACTTTCATGTATCTAAGTCCTGTTATGGAGGAGTATGATTTATTGTCCTTTTATAAACTATGACAAGCGGAGACAGCCTGCTCTGTCACATTTGATATGTTTTTCATTAGGAGCTCTCAGTAATTAACTAACTGAAGGGGGTCCATCTTTTCAGAATGCAATTTAAGAATCTTTAGTAAGCTGGTTTTGTGTGTTCGTCCATTCCCATGGGCTAATTCCAGTTGTTTCTGCTGGTCCTCACATGTTTTCATTTCCCTTCTTAGAACTGCACTTCCCCTGTCTTTTGTTTCAGGACACAAACCACTTATCACTTTGAACTCACACTATTCTAACATAGTATGATCTATTGGTCCTGTGTTGTTAGTAACAGAGTTACAGATGAATTCTCATAGCTCACCTTTAAGTGCCCCATCAAGTAAGAAAGACACCCTGCATCCTTCAGTCCAGAATGTATGCAATGTAATTCCCCTAGGAGATACCTAACAAAAGATTATGGTCAGAGCATGCCTTCCATAAGTATTCAGCTCCATTGTAAAGCTGCACATTAGTTGTTACAACCTGGCACCTTCATTTCTCTGAGTGAGGTCTGTTGATTAATTAGGATTCACATATTTCATAGACAGCACAGAGTACTTCTACCTCGTTAGGAGAGGTTATAACAAGTTGTTCTGGATACATATGTAGAGTGTAACTCCAGAAAGTATATCAGGGCCCAGGAGTTCACTCACAAGGGGTCAGTTATTGGGGAGTGCAGTGCCCCACGTCATATGATACAGTCAGCTGTCATCGGACTAACCATCAGCAGTGACTGATGCTCCAGTTCCTCAACTTCTAAAAACGGGTGTAGTGTGGGGACGTAAGATTCGGATGTTGGTATGCCTTGTTCTTCAGATCACCAAGGTGTGACCTCCCCCACCGCATCTGTCTTCCCAGCCTGTAGTTTGATTTTTGACATTTTTGAATATTTCCTCAGGGGCCCACTAATTTCCTTCCACATTCTGTGTGGTAAGACGAGTTCTGTTCATAAAAGTTGTTTTTGGTTGCCCGATTATCTGTCCATCTTTATGCCGCTGTGGGATTGGTGAACAAGTGAGAGATGTCCCCAGGAATGATAAGTTGCAGGTAAAAAAAGTATACATTTAATGTCGATATCTTTCAGACTCTTTTTACTGCCAGGAATGAGCTGCACATGAGCTGTACTGCTGCTCGCGAGGCTTGGAAAGATGAGCACCTTACAGATGCTGGCTTTAAAATGTCCCTTTTTCCTGGTTAGGTTACATAGGTAGTCTCAGTCACTATGAGTTAATGTTCAACCCACCACTGGTCTGACAAATGACTCTGGTTGAGGAGGAACCAACGGGACCCTATGTGCTCTCTCCATGGTGAAGAACTTATAGACAAGCCACTAGGTGCTACTAGCTTGCTGAACCAGTCCTCCAGATATGGTTTCATGCTTGCTCCTTTCACCTTTTACAATAGGCTCATAATGTATACATCGTTCCTCCTAGAGGGCCTTTCGAGCCCTCCACTTATATTTCGGGAAGCAGGCTGAGTTCTGGAGAACTGCCAGTTGATTCTGTCTTTCTTGACCCGATGGTCCCATTAGGGCAAATTTATTTGGTGTCTGCAACCCTGCCTGACCATTTTAGTTTCTCAGCCCTAAGCAGGGAGTGATACAGAACTACTACAGAGTCAATTTGGTTTCCTAGAGTACCATAGGTGTCATAAGGACTGTTAGTACATGGTTCAGCTTGGTTGCCTACAAGCTCCCTGACATATTTTGAACTGCAGTACTGAGAACTTTTGCCTTCAGTTCAGTATATTTATCCATGCTATCAATTGGCAGATGTCTTTGTGCTGTTTGGTTTTCAGGTTTGGAGTGGCCCATCAGATCAGTGATCTGTGGTCTTATCAGTCAATTCACAACTTGTCTCTGTCTTTTCCCTCTGTTCACGAATGAGAGGTGATCATCCAACCTTATATTCAGTACTTATGTTGAAAGTCCTTGGGATTAAGCAAGAAAGGTGTACAAAAGGAAAAACATGTCAGGACTGTGCAATGTCTTATAATTGAATATTGAAGCTGACACTATGATGTATATATTGAGTTCAACTCCCTTGTATATTTTTAGCAGATCAATAACATTCAGCCCCACCTCATGCTCAGTCCGTATTTGTTAGCCCGTACCTTTGACAGTGCAGTAGGTTGCACGGTCTTTCTGCCACAGTTGCTGGGGACTGCAAGCCTGAGATGCCTTTTCACCCCTTTCCTTTCCACTGACAAAAGTGAAGTCCTGACACCACTGGCCTTAAGGTAGTCCAGTACCCAGCCCAACGGTTCCACCAAAAACATCCAAGTCCTCACTCCAGGCAGTAGCAATGAATCTAGGCAGCCATGGAGGCTGAGCAGTAGCCCCACTTTCTTCGGCCAGTAGGAAATTTGGTGTGCCCAGTGCCACCTTCTGTGCTTCTCAGAAGCAGAATTTGGAAACTAGCCAGGCCTAGATATCTGTCTCACCCTCTCAGGAAGCTGCCCCTGTTTCTGGGAGACTTGCTTGTTCCAGAGGCCAATCCAAATGATGCAAATATCAACAGCCCCTCAGTTGGCTTCCATTTTGGTCACACCTAGAAGCTTCAAACTGCCAACAAAATGCTGCTGTGCTGTAAACAGAGGGGTTAATTGGTGAGAAGAAAACAGGATTGTAACCGCATTGTTGACATGTCAAAGGAAAGCTAGATAAATGCTAGTGTTTGGGGGCTGCAACCCAAACGCATAGTCATAATTATGTATACAAATACTATTACCTTATCAATGGCCTTTACTCACTCCTAAATTTAAAATGCGATGGCTTTGCCAGTAGAAATAAGTGATAAAATAAAGTCTGAGAACTGATGAAGTGAGATGGGGTAGATATACCTCTTTCTCAGAAAGATCTGCTTGAAGGATGCTGACTTTCTCCTTCATTTCTTTCAGTTCTTTCTTGAAGGATTCAGACTCTTCTGATTTTTCTCGCTCATCCCTATCCCGCTGCTCTTTAAGGCGCTCAATTATCCGCTCCTGTTAGAACATGAACAGAAAAGATTGTTATTATCGAACAATTGTATCTTCAGTAGTAATGTTTTAAATTACAACGTATTGAACACATCCATTCAAATACCAATCTACTAACTGAATGCTGTTATAAATATAAATTGTCTTGGGTTACATTGATCTGCACAAGGTTTTTATAACATTTATTATAGATTGTACCATATATATTACCCAGTGGTGGTTGCCACTGGGTGGTTATAGTTAGGTTAGGGTTTCAACAGGAAATGCGTTTTTTGTGTTGCTGATAATTTTAGCACAGTTTGACAAAGCTCCACGAACTTTCTAAAAATGTGTTATTTTTTGGCTAGTTTGTGCAAGGAGAGTTTTGGGGTGATCTGTCAAGCGGGAGCAGAGGGGAAAAAAGGGGTACTCCAAAATGCAAAATCCTGATGCATTTTCCATGGACCTCCATAAGAAGTGCTACATCAAAAACTGCTGAAAAGAATTACACCAAATCTGGCAGAAAGCTTTGTCTGCAGACTGTGCTTTTTGTGATTTGGTGTAAATCTTTTTAGTAGTTTAAAATAAAAAGAAATTAAGGGTCAAATATTTTTGTATACCTGAACAGCTGGGCCCATGAGAGGCTCTAAAAACTCTCAGGGGAACCAATTAAAAAATAGAGCATTCTGGGAGCTTTTGTTCCTTTGGGACAATTGGGTCCTGCAGGAGTCAGACTCCCGCAGGAGAGTGCCCTATGACTGGCTGCCAGCAACATCAGAAAAATTTAGCTGGCAGCTATTAAAGTACTCAGGGACTTAGTCCCATGTCTTCCAGTAGTACATTTAAAAAATAATAAAAAATAAGGGGGCAGGGTACTGCCCCTCCCTCCAAAAAAAATAGAGGTGGGGGCAGAGGCACCACCTGGGGCCAAAATGAAAATAAAATAAAAATCAGCAGTTTGCTGTGATCCCACATGACTCAGGGCCGGTTTCATTATGGGGAAGTGGCGCATGCAAACCTCAAGCCATTATAGTAAGCCTAACCCCGGGACCGCATTTAATAGGAGCCCAGCACAAGGCCATGCTCCCAGAGACAATATAGGACTAGGGGAGCCTACTGTTGAGGCCAAAATTAACTTAAAAAGGGGGCCTGGGCCCACCACCTTTGAAAGGGCCAATGAGACCCCTTTCCCTGGGGCCAGCTCACATGCTGAGTCCCAGAAGCCCACCCCAGGGCCCAGCAGTTTTCCCGTACGCACCAGGGCAGGGAAACTTGTATTTCTTTCCGCCTTTCAGGAGCATTTTTAAAACTCCCAAACAGTAGCAAACACTGAGTCTATTCCCAGCAGGCGGAATCTTTGAAAATTCTCCTGCCAGCTAGGAACAGACTTTTGATCTGTTTCCTTGCCTGCATCATTGCGGGCAGAGAAACAGATCAAGTGATTGATCCCAACCAGAAGGAGCAGCAGAGCCTGATGACAAAGGGAGTAAAACTTTGTGCTGACATGTTTCTTCAAATAAAACATGAGTGCTTTGTCTGGTAATTTTGGAAGTATTCCCCACAGACAAGATGGAAGAAATCTTAGTTTCAGGAAGCTATCATTAATTGTAGGTTACTGATTGAAATGTAATTTCCTGGGCTGACCGCAGTTCATGGGCATGAAATTCCAGTGTAGGAAGTTGGCTCTGTATGTACTATCTCAAAGTGAGAGATAGTGTGCACAGAGTCCGAGGGTTCCCCTTAGAGGTTGATAGTGGCAAAATTAGATAATACTAATGCTCTAGTTTGTGTAGTGTAGTCAAGCGGTAGGCTTATCAGAGGGTAGTGTTAAGCATTTGTTGCACACACACACAGGCAATAAATGAAAACACACTCACAAAGACTTAACTCCAGGCCAATAGGTTTTTATATAGAAAAATATTATTTTCTTAATTTATTTTAGAACTACAAGATTCAAAATTCAAGTAAGTACATAAATCGTAAGTTACTTGGCATAGGTAAATATGGAACTTTGAATTAAAACAGTAATGTGCACAGTTTTGGAAAAAATGGTAACAAGCTATTTTAAAAGTGGACACTGCAAAAATCAACAGTTCCAGGGGGAGGTAAGTATTGGTTAGTTTTTCAGGTAAGTAAAGCACTTACAAGATCAGTCTCCGGGGTATAGGCAGCCCACCGTTGGGGGTTCAAGTTAACCCCAAACAACCAGCAACACAGGGCCGGTCAGGTGAAGAGGTCAAAGTAGGGCCCAAATAGCATAGGTGCCTATGGAGACCAAGGGTGCTACGGTTCCAGTCTGCTAGCAGGTAAGTGCCTGCATCCTCTGGGAGGAGACCAGGGGGGTTTTGTAGAGCACTTTGGGGGGTGGAGGGGTCACAAACAGGCACACAAAATACACCCTCAGCGGCAGCCAGGTGCAGTGTGTGAAGTAGGTGTCGGGTTGTAGATAGAAATCAATGGAGAGACCCGGGGGTCACTAGGGCGATGCAGGGAGGGCACGGGGGCTTCTCGGGCCAGCCACCAACTGGGCAAGGATGAAGGCCACCTGCTGGTCACTCCTGCACCGGTAGGTGGTTTCTCTCGGGCCTGGGGGCTGCAGGTGCAGTGCTTCTTCCAGGCATCGGGTTCCTTTGTTACCGGGCAGTTGCGGTCAGAGGGAGCCTCTGGATCCTCTCTGTAGGTGTTGCTGTGGAGGTGCAGGGAGGTCGTTTCAAGGTGTCCACATCGTGGGAGTCGATTGGGGGTCCTCTCTGCAGTGTTGGTTCTTCTGGACATGAGCCGGTGGCGTCTGGTGTAGAGTGTTGGGGACTCACGCTTCCGGAGTGAGGCTGGAGTCCTTTAAAAGATGGTTGTTTCTTTGTTTCTTGGACAGAGCCGCTGTCCCCAGGAGTTTCTTGGTCCTTTGGTTGCATGGCAGTCCTCTGAGTCCTCAGAGGTCACTGGTCCCGCTGGATGCATCGCTGTGCAGGTTCTTTTAGTCTGGAGACAGGCCGGTAGGGCTGGGGCCAAGTCAGTTGTCGTCTCCGTCGTCTCTCCGGGGCTTTCAGGTCAGCAGTCTTTCTTATTGTAGGTCGTCAGGAATCGGATTTCCTGGGTCGCCCCTAAATACTAACTTCTCCAAGTTAGTCTCAGATCTGTACACAGGCTGCAGCCTGCCATGTGCTTGTGTGCATTGACAGGGAAGCTGGTGCAGCTCAGCAGAAACCAAAATAATGAGAAAGTGTTACATTCTCTGCAACATTTTAGAGCATTTTTTCTGAGGAGGCTTGGTCAGTGTTAAGGAAGAGGCCTGGTCAGGGTTTAGAAAGGATACTGGATTCCTCCTTTCAGGAGTGGGTATCCACCACTGCAGATGGGCCGGTTGTGTGGATTACTGTAGGTAGCCAGTGAG
This sequence comes from Pleurodeles waltl, assembly GCF_031143425.1. Lineage (NCBI taxonomy): Eukaryota > Metazoa > Chordata > Amphibia > Caudata > Salamandridae > Pleurodeles > Pleurodeles waltl. Next base: position 197,821,882 of record NC_090442.1, read on the forward strand.
CTTGCCCCCACCACCAATGCCACAGTGTTAGCCTGCAGACATGACCTGGGGGGGGGGGGCTGTGTTTTGATTTCACGTCCTGCTCCCTCAGCAGCATTTTCCTAGGTGAGCACAGTAGACCATTTCTTGCTTGTGAGGAACGTGTTGTACCCTCTGTTGCCCTCGCTATGAACAGTTTATTTCATGATGCTGGTGGAGCTGGTATTGTTAACAAGCCCAGAAAGGAAATAAGAATAATTTTCAAAAATACAGGAATATTGATACATAATTTTCCAAAACCAGTGTCCTGGTAGGCAGTTGCCCTTGGTCACAAAATTATTTTGAAGCTAACACACCTACAAATTATTATTGCAATGTAGGTGCAACAATTAGCCATTAAAGCATAAATATTGTTTGTGGAATTCCATGCTGAACACTCTGGGGTGGGCAAAATAATGATAACAATAATAATAATAATACACACAAAAAAATCCCTTATTCTGAGTTCATGACTTCCCCTAAAAATTTACACAAGTCTTACAACAATTAGGTTTAGGGTTATCCTTCATATGACTGAAAAATTGAAGAGTTTGCTGAAAGCTCACAGAACCATCCCTCATGCCACACAGAAGATAATACATTTTGTTATTTACTCCTCGAGATCCCCTTTCTGTTGAAACCACGTCTTGCAGAGGCACCACTGGAGAGTCCTCATGTGCCAACGTGCATGAGAGACCAACAGAATGCAGGTAGCGAACAGACTGAGCAGGCGTACGACCTTTAGGACTGGAACAGCCGCTCCCTTTTGAAACATTGGAATCATAGCCTGAATGTCCTGAATCCTCTGGTGAAGAGGAGAGGCCTGATTCAATGTTGTGTGAAGTACTACCCCTATGAACAGGAGGCGCTGAGAGGGCTCTAGATGAGATTTGGGCATGTTCAAGTAAAAGCCCAGGCTGAACAGCAACTGGGTTGTCACCTGCAAATGGTGGAGCACCAACTCTGGGGACTTGGCTTTGATCAGCCAATCGTCCAGTTAAGGGAGTACAGATATTCCCTTCCTTTTGAGATGCACTGCAACCACTGCCATCACCTTCGTGAAGGCTCGAGGTGCGGAAGTAAAACCAAATGGAAGGACCGCAAACTGGTAGTACTGTGACCCTACCATGAACCGGAGATACTTCATTTGTGACTTCAGAATAGGGATGTGAAAATACGCATCCTGCAAGTCGATAGGCACCATCCAGTTTTCTTTGTCCAGCGCAAGAAGCACCTGTGCTAAGGTCAGCATTTTAAATTTCTCCTGTTTGAGGAACTAATTTAAAATCCTCAGGTCCATCCTTCTTGGGAATCAGGTAATACCTTGAATAACATCCCTTTACACTTTTCCTGCTCCGGAACCAACTCTACTGTGCCCTTTAACAGTAGACTTTGCACCTACTGCTGAAGCAACATAAGATGCTCTTCTGAGCATTAAGAATGTTGGGGAGGGTAGGGAAGGGGGAACTCCCGAAAAGGAAGGGCATAACCATTTTTCTCTATGCTCAACACCCAGGAGTCTGATGTTATTAACTCTGACTCTTGGAGAAAATATAAAAACCTTCCACATACAGTCACAACATACTGGTGAAAGGGGAGAGAACTAGGGTTGCTTTCCTGACTGGTTTCCTATTGAGGTTTAAGAGGAAGGCTGCTGGGCGGCACCGCGCGATCTAAGTCTTCCATGACCTCTAAAGGACCTGTAGAGGGGGTTGGCAGGCTGCTGGACCTGGAGCTGCTGCCTTCCTCGAAAGAAGGATCCAGAGTCAAACCCCCTGAACCTACAAAATGGCCTGTAGGTCGTAGATGAAGTCCGAAGGCCCAAAGATTTTGCAGTGGCCCTACTATCCTTGAACCTTTCTAGTGCCTTTGCACCAAACAGTCTGGTGCCGTCAAACGGAAGGTCCATCAGAGTAGCTTGCACATCAGAGGAAAATCCAGATCCTCTGAGCCAAGCATGCCTCCTAGTTGCAATAGATGTCCCCATGGCTCCAGCAACAGAGTCCACAGTGTCCAGGCCTGACTGAATCACCTGTTTTGCCGCCACCTGACTGTCTTGTAACAGAGGTCTTCTTTGCCGATTGCTCCATGCGCTTCGATTCCCTATCAGCAGGAGTTGTAGGGAATGATCCTGGAGCGGACTTTGAGGAACAAGAAGCTTGCACCACCAAGCTTTAAGGTTTTGGATGTTGAGTTAAAAACTGCGGGTCACCTGATGCATCTAACTCCTGGCTATGGATTTTGATACCACAGAAGTAGTGACAGACTTCTTCCATATTTCTAATAAGGGTTCAGACAATGCCTCATTAAACGGAAGAAGGGGCTCTGATGACGAGGATGTAGAATGCAGCACATGTCAGAATATTTCTTTTTAATTCTGAAGCAGGCATAGACAAATCTAAAAGTTCTGCTGCCTTCCTAATCACCCCATGGTAAGATTTCACTTCCGAAGTAAGTACACCTGCAGCAGATAACTCCCACTCAGGGGAGGTATCCACTAGCAACATCAAAACCTAGATATTCATCGGAAGGCACAGGTATTTTTACTTCCTCCAGCTGTTGCTGTTCCTCTAAATACTGTTGTTCTTCAAGCAGTTTTAAGCTTCCCTTCTTGATTTCAGCCTGGATTATAGGTGCAGCATCGATCAAGAGTTTACAGGTGTCGACAACACCCGTGAAGGCAAAGGGGAAGCCGGATCCAAGCTCCGCGTCGGAGTAGATTGAGACAACGCCGGTCGAGGTCTATCTGACACCGGCACCGTCATCTCCAACAGAGGCGGTGTCATCTTCGGCACCAAGCCAGACCAATCGTATGGAGTCATTGGTAGAAAAGACATGAACAGAGCCTGTCTGTATGGCGCCGGCATCCCAGGTGTAAAAGCTAAAGGACCCATGGGGCCAGCAGGTGCATCAGAGGAGACCATTGCTTTAAAAAAAATGCTAAACATAGTCTTTAGGAACATAGATGGATCCGCTCCCGGAGTCGAGAAGGCAGGATACTCTTGTTCCTTTTGTGGAACCTGGGCTTGATCCGACACCTGATCCTCCAACTCCTGACCTTGCACGGATGCAAGACAAATTTGAACCACTGGACTCCAAGGCAACGCCGAAATCTCCACAAAGACGCCTCAGGTGACTATGGTTGGGGAGATAGATTTAGACTTCACTTCCCAAGTCGTGCGGTGCTGTGATCTCTAAGTCGGAGATACCGACCAAGGGCTGTCATCCCGGGACGAACGGAGCCTTGATCCATGACGACACTTCTTGTGGGATCTCGACGATCTGTGCAACGAAGTGTCCTCCCGAGTCCTGAATCTACGACGTCCTCTCTTCTCTTTCTTGGCTTTCGATAGAAAGAGCTTTGCCGCTCTTTCTTTCAGAACTTTAGGATTCATGCTCTGACAGGACGAGCAACCCGCGATATAGTGATCAGAGCTTACGTACCAGAGACAGTTCTCATGCGCATCAGTCACAGACATGTGACCGCCACACTTGCTACAAAGTTTGAAGTTGGATTTCTTCCGCGCAGACATAGCAGTATTGTAATAAATTCCCTCGAAACAGTTCAGAAACAACAGAGAGGTAGAAAACCATTAGCGTCGCCAGTGTGGAAAAAGGGAACTAATATCAGCACACCGGCGAGGACTTCGTATGACTCTGATGACTTTGGACAGAGTCGCGTGCAGAGCTGTGCTATTATGATGTCCTCATCGACGTGGAGAGCTAAGAAAGAAAAAATTTACATCGAATGCTGGCGCATTGGGAGAATTCATAAAGTGAGGAATCCACAGGTAGTTGTATCCATCAGAAATTACAAATTTCTTAAAATCTCCAACGGCTCCATTTGTGTCGGACCGAAGCAGTGCACCTATCTTTGATTATCTCCGGCATTGATTGAGAAAGAGACTATTCATTCAATCAGTCACAATCAACTTCTTGTCGAAGCCAAGTACATGTAAGCAAAAACAAGTAACCATCCAGGTAGTCGCAACACCCTGCTACTCCTTTGACAATTTCACAACTGGAACAAAGGTTACTCCCAAGAAGACGCCTCTCCTTTTCCCCAACCTCAGTCAGGACAAGTCTTCATTTGAAAAGCCTCTTGAGGCCTCAATACCATGGCAAAAGCTACTATTGAGGCCTTTTGAAGACACCCCTGATGGTGCCACGGAGCAGCTCAACATTGCAGCCAATTCTGGCCCCAAACATGACTATAATGTCTTATCTCACTGATCAAGCTTCAGCAAAGAAACGGCATAACTCAGGCTGAAAACGGGTTAATCCCAGTAGCGCGGGACAATCTGAGCTCAATATCAAATACCCCTATTACAAGGTTACTGGCACAGAGATGGCTATTCCAGCCTATTTCAGCAATGTTATGGGAAATAACATATTTGTACCAGCCCCTCTGTGGGCTCATTCCTGAACATAGAGGAGGTGATCTTATCTGCCCCATAATTTCACTCAGAAAAACTCTAAATTCAAGTTGACTTATTGAACTCCCTAGCTGTCCATGTTTTAGGTATTGATTGAAAACTTCAGGATTTAAATACCCTGATCAGGCGGGTGCAAAATTATCCCAATACTGTTTAGCAATCATGGCAATGCTCCTCTTTTCTGGCCATTTAAAAACTGTGCCAAATATCCTTGCTGATACTTTGGCGGAAGTTAAAACATCCAACCCTTTGTTAGTAATCAATATAGTCCACACAGCATATTTCCATGAGGCCAACTCCCGCTTTTATTGGCGGACGAACTAGGACTGGGAAGACAACTAGCTAGCTATTTGTCAAGAAGCACTCCAGCAGGCATCTTCAATCGAGCCTGGACAAAAGGACCATCTGATCAATGTAAAGGTGGCAGAGTCGATCTTTAAGGAACAGCAATTAGTAGGAGCACCAGATAAACAGTCACACGGGGACTCCATCAGCGGACCACTCCACCCGGTTGTAGTGTGGATTATCTCAAAACTCAAAATTCTCCTTGAACAAAAGAGCATAAACGCCTCAGGAAAGCTAGGAATGACAACCAGGAAAGACAAGTAGCGCCACTACAACGCTTTCCTCAGCACCTCCTTAACCAATCAGGATCAGAGAATCCCTTGACCACTAAGGCAGTTAATCATCAGCAGGAGACACGTACCCTTTATCCATTATTCCAACAAAAAGAACTCTCTCCTAATCATTCTACACTGACAGAGCCCATCTATTCCAATCACAAAATGAGGAATTGTGCACCTTCTGATCAAAATAATTGTACATTTGCTTCTGCCAGGACACCAGATAAGGCATCCTCCACTCTCAATTGTTTCAAGATGCTGCACTATGGTGATCAATGTACTAAAATCGCACTTAAGGAACAGCAGAGCAAAATAATCGCTGCAATCACTACCCAGGATCCTTCAAGCCAAGTATCCCCCATGCAAAATCACAAATTCACTCTTTCATTACTTCCATAATAGGACTCAGAGAATCTGAGCAATGTTATCAGTCCAAGCTGCATGGCTAAAAGATCTCTGCCCAACTCAATTGTCCAACTCCATTAAGGCCACTCATTTCGTTACCTCCGATCTCCACACGATCAGGAGTTTCAAGAAGGCAACAAGCCCAGATGGTCTCAGTTGAACAAAATCAGCAGTTATTGCACACTGCACGATAAAGACAGCCACTGCAATGTCCAGAAGAACTATTTTGGCCCGCCAGCCACCCCAGTTATGAGGCTCCCTTACGATCTGAAGATGGCCCTGAAAATGAATCAGTGATGCTCAAAATGATTCCACGTTACAGGATCCGGAGGATGGCATGATATTTTAAACAGGGCTGCCATCCTAAAGCTGGTCTGGACTCTAGATAATCTCAAATATTTACAATCTGAGCACATTGAATATGTATATTTTAAACCCAATCCATCTTTTGCTGGCAGCGAAATAACAGTTGTCACCTGGACGAATGCAAGGATTGCCACAGAATTATGGCAACACAGAGTCTTTTTTAAGCTGGGGCATTAACCCCTTTGCTGCCAGGCCTTTTTTCCCCTCAGGTGACAGGCCTTTTGTTGGCTATTTGGGGCAGTTTGCGCTTAGGCCCTCATCACTTTTTGTCCATATAAGCTACACACGCCAAATTTGGCTCCTTTTTTTTTTCCCCAACATCCTAGGGATTCTAGAGGTAGCCAGAGTTTGTGGGTTCCCCTAGAGGAGACCAAGAAATTAGCCAAAATAAAGCAAAAAAATAATAAAAAAAAAAAAAAGAAATGTGGAAAAAGAGCTGCAGAAGAAGGCTTGTGTTTTTTTTCTCTGAAAACGGCATCAACAAAGGGTTTACGGTGCTAAAATCACCCTCTTCCCAGCTTTTAGAATCAGGCAGACTTGAATTAGAAAACCACATTTTTCAACGAAATGTTGGCATTTTACTGGGACATACCCAATTTTTACTATTTTTTGTGCTTTTAGTCTCCTTCTTACAGGGCATTTCTCAAATAGAGTTGTTTTTTACACACTGTCTTACATTTGGAAGGAAAAAATGTAGAGAAAGACAAGGGGCAATAAAGCTTTTTCTGCTATTCTGTGTTCCCGCAAGTCTCCTGATATAAATGGTAACTCACTTGTGCGGGTAGGCCTAATGCCTGCGACAGGAAATGCAACATGGACACATCACATTTTTAAATTGAAATCGGACATATTATTTGGAAAGTGCCTAGCTGTGGATTTTGGCCTCTAGCTCAGCCGTTACCTAGGCAAACCTACCAAACCTGTGCATTTTTCACAACTAGACACCTAGGAGAATCCAGGATGGGGGGACTTGTTGGGCTCTTACCAGGCTGTTACCCAGAATTCTTTTGAAACCTCAAAATTTGGGGGGCACCTGAGTTTTTGGTCCTGGGCTCAGCAGCAATCTAGGGAAACCTACCAAACCCAAACATTTCTGAAAACTAGACACTCTGAGTCCAGGGAGGTGTAACTTGCGTGGATCCTGAACCCTAAACAAACCTCACATTTAGCTAAAAAAATATCACATTTTTCCCCACATTTGTGTGTGGGATCAGCGCAACAGCACTAATTTCTTACCACCCAACCTTACCCTCATTCTCCTGGTAAATATGGTACCTCACTTGTGTAGGGGGGCCAAGTGCCTGTGACATGGAAGAGCCAAAAACATGTCGAAAATGAGGGGGAACCAAAGCAGGTCTAAAAGGGCAGTTTGAAAAATAAAGTGTTTAGGCTGACAAGTGGGGCAGAATTTTTATTGGTATAGATGCAACAATGCTGGGTGGTAGGAATTTTTGTGAACTCCTGAAGATTCCGTAAGGTTCCATCACAAAAATGTGGGAAAAAATGTGTGATTTCCAACAAAGTTGGAGGTTTGCAGGGCATTGTGGGTAAGAAAATGGTGCAGGGTGCATGTGAAGCACACCACCCTGGACTCACCCAGATGTTTAGTTTTCAGATGTGTCTAGGTCTTGAGGATTTTTCAACATGGCAGCGTCCCAAAGTCCACCACACCACTATTTTGTTTTTTGTAATTACCTGGCAACTAATAGGCTTTCAGCCCCCTGTCCCCCAAAAGCCCCCTCCCCCAAGAGGGGAGCAATCAGGGGTTATTGCTCCATCTGCCCACCAGTGGGCAGAACAACTTTGTCCCCATTTATCTGGGGTGGGGTTATGGCCAAAACCTCAACATCTTTTAAAAAAAAAAATCTTCCCTGGTCTCTGGTGGGCTTTCTGTCCCCCTTGGGGGCAGATGGGCCTTCCAAAAATAGGCAGATCTTCCCCCAAGGGGGGCAGAAATGGTCAACAGTAATGTGCCCCCATGGGGAGCGACCCTTGCGCAAACAAAACGCACACACCAATCCCAGGTGCCTAAGTAGTTTCTACCCTCCCCCCCCCGGGGGCAGATCAGCCTAATAGAAATAGGTTCATCTGCCCCCAAGGCAGAAATGGCCTAAAGTAACTTTGCCCCCCCCCAGGGGAGTGACCCTTCCCAAAGGGGTCTCTCCCCTTGCATGAAATTGTCGCATAAAAATCTCTGGTGCCTGGTGGTTTCTGCCCCCTTGGGGGGAAGATCGGCCTAATAGAAATAAGCGGATCTGCCCCCAAGGGGGGGCAGAAATGGCTTTAAATAAAATTGCCTCCCCTTGCCTAAGGGGTCGCTACCCAACTGTTAAAAAAATAAAATAATCCCTGGTGCCTAGTGGTTTCTCCCCCTTGGGGGCACATCGGCTTAATTAAAATAGGCTAATCTGCCCCCAAGGGGGGCAGAAATGGCCCAAAATAAATTTGTCCACCCAGGGGAGGGACCCTTGCCTAAGGGGTCGCTCTCTTTGTGTGAAAGTGACCTAAAATAAATCCTGGTGTTTAGTTGTTCCTGCCCCCCTTGGGGGCAGATTGGTCTAATAAAAAAAGCTAATCTGCCCCCAAGTGGGGCAGAAATGGCCAAAATACCATTTGACACCCCCCCTTCCAAGGGGAGCGACACTTGCCTAAGGCGTCGCTCCCCACCTGTAAATGAAAAAAGTAATTAAAAAAAATGATCCCTGGTGTCTAGGGGTTTTTGTCCCCCCTTATGTCCTTGGCACCCAAGGGGTTAAATGAAGAAGGCCAGAAAAAGAGATGTATCAAAGTCCCCTTAAGGGTGGCACATCCAATATTGGAGTGGTAGGGGGAGCAATGGGACCACAGACCAATTACCACCAATTACCGTGCACTTTGCAGAACTTAAGTATTCAACAAATCACTGCTCCATGAGCTCCAAATCATATGAGGCACGTTTCCCTGCAAACACTGCCGGGCCCTGCCGTAGGAGGCAAGAGGGCAGCATGAATGCAAAACTGCAGGGAAAGCAGTAATGAACATCGTCCTCTAACAATGAGTTCCTGGAACGTGAACGGCCTCAACAATAAAGTAAGTGAGAAAGATTTCATTACCAGTCTCCAGTAAGTTCTACATCCTGCTTTTACAGGAAACCTGGGCAGGAAAGCTGACTCCAATCATCAGCTTCAAGGAATTCCACTTAGAAGCGATAAAAAAATCTAAGGCAGGTAGAGCTACAGGCGGTCTGTCCATGCATATTGGATCCCATCTCCAAAGGCACCAAGAACAAATCGACTTGGGGCATAAAATGGGCTAAATGTAACTTCCTATTATGACTTCAGCCTCTTAATTTGTAATGTATGTATTCAAGAGAACCAGAAGAGTAAAGCAGGAAAGCCTGAAGCACTAACAGCAATACTTAAATCTTTATAAGACACTTTCCCTCAAGCACATTTGGTCTTATCAGCGGATTTCAATATGCATTTACTGCAAACTAACACAATCAAGCCAAAACTCTCTAACGGGCGTTACTCAAAAAGTCCAGACAGTAATTTGAACCTACCCCAGCAGACCAACTAGAGAAAGCATGCACCACGGCTTTAGCGAACATTGGCCTTTATTCACTTAACGGCCACCTTTCTCAAGATCAATCGGCAGCCTTTACCACGATATTGAACAAATCCAGCTCAATTTTGGACTATACATTTGCAGACACAGAGCTGTTCCCTATGATCACTCAATGTAGCATAACAGCCAGACTGGAGAGTGATCACTTCACCCAGTACGTGAAGCTATTGCCTTGCCTACCCAGAGCCCCTCAAGTAAACGACCTGTTTATGACACTCCGTGCCTACAATCTGAAGCGACTTGTTTGGAACGGAAGCCTAATGGAGTCAATCATGCATTTCATATCTACCTTCATAGTCCAACAGAGTTTCAAACAAGGGTCATTCCCGCCGGATTCTTGGGAGAATCTGACAGTGGCACTCACAGCAAATTTTTCAGCAAAAAATCAACCAAAATCGTAATAACCCCAGGACAGGAGCAGCCTGGTTTTCAACAACACTCTCACTGAAAAAAGGTAACTAACTAGAGAGGTCAGAAAGCTCTGGAAATCAGATTGGGAGATCAGCTAAGCCACAAGGAAGCAAACAGCAAACCTAAGGCTAACTCATAGAAAGGCCATCTGGACAGCCAAATAAACGTACCACACAATGCATGGTTAACACTTCTTCAATCTAGCAAAATGAGAAACACCAAACCGCAAGTGCAGATCACCTGCAAGAAATTGAGACCAGATAGGGCGCTTGGCCCGAATGACCTTCCAAATGCCCTGTTTAAACATGACCAACACCTCTAGACATTGCATCTCACCCTGCTGTTTAATTAGGCCTTTAATACCAACTCCATCCCAACATTTTGGAGAGGCAGTTTTCTGCATCCTATTTTTAAATCTGGCATACGGACCGACCATTCTAACTACAGATTAATCGCCCTTGTAGACGTCAAAGTCAAGATCTTTGCTTCCAACCTATTAATAGACCTGGAAGCCTGGACTTCATCAGCAAAGACCATTTCAAAATCGTAGACTGGCTTTAGGGCTGGAATGAACACGTTAACTAACCTTCTTACAGTCACTCTTCTTGTTGAAAAAGCTATAAGGGCACAAATATTTATGCTTGCTTCATCAGCCTGAAGGCTGCATTTGACAGGGTCCTGAGACATTGTCTCTGGGCAAAGATGGCATAATCAAAGCTCCTGGAGGTTGTGATTAATCTGTATTCCGATACCTGGGTACAAGTTAAAACCAGCAATGGCGACAGAACCACCTGAAAGATCGCAAAGCACACTGGCCTAAAGCAGGGGTATGTTCTCGCGGCAACCTTATATATCATCTATATAGCGGATTTAGATACATGACTGCCGGAAGTAGAATGACCCACCTAAATTAGCGAAGGAACCAGTGCGATGCTTACAATAAGCGGATCGCCGATTGGTCTCTAGTGCCTTATTTAAAAACTGGTGGAATACATTGAAATGCTGGGACTGGAACATTAGTAGAACAAAACAAAAGTAATCTGCTTTTCAGCAAACCCAAGCACTCACCGTAACATTACGTGGAGCGCGGCCGGAAATCAGCTAGAGTTGGCCAAATATCTGGGAGGTGTACTAGATTCCAGATTATCAAACAAGGACCACCTACTCCAAAAGAGAATCCTGGCCCATCAATTACGATTTGCTTTTAACTTGCTACAAAAAAGCTTGGAAGTACATCACAGCACTACTTACTCAAGGTCATCTGGGGAACATTTCTTCCACACCTCACCTACGGTTCTGAATTATTAAAAGGGCACGATGCATCTACCCTTAAACAGATTCAATCGTTTTTGTTCAAATGCATCTTCCACCTCCCTCAATATATCTCACAACCACAGGTGGAACTGGAGTTTGGCTTATACCATCAAGACCCGGTCAGGTTGGGTTCAATCATAAAATTGTGCTAGAAGCTCAGATCCTCACCGATAGACTCACTGGCCGCTCAGTGCTGGCTGGAAATAGAGTCTCAGCCCAAACATAAAAATTCCTGTCCAACCGTAGTCCAGCAAGCATTGATCAAATTACATTTGGCCAAAGAATGGGGATTCAAATATTGACTTCACTACGTTTATATATATAAAAATAAAAATAAAAAACACCAGTAAGGCACTTAAACTTCATTCTTGGAGATTAGACAAAGCTGAGCTGGCCCGCAAAAGGCATGGACAGTTCTCCAGTCTTACATCACCTGCAGCTCACAACCATGTCTTGTAAACCACATTGGGGCCAACCCAGCAGCACTTCCAACTAGTCAGTAGCTAAGGTCCAAAACAAAGTTCTACCAATACATTTCATTCTACGATGATAAGGATTCCCAAATATTGTATTACACTACTCAGTTCTGAAAGCAGCCCCAATTATTTGACTGTGTAGATGAGACTGATAGAGAGGCCTCCACAGTTTTTTTCATGCCACCTAACCATATATAACTGCTTACATATATTGTGGCTCTGGTCATAAGATTAGTGATGCAATGCATGCATGGAAACTGCATGCTATGTTTGCATTCTTATTATTGAAATTAGTATTTAACCAAACTCTTAAACATACTGAAAAATGCAATTCCTCTGAGATATGTGTGTGCAAGCTTTAACCAGTAATTAAATGTTTTTCGTTAGTTAATTGCACTTTTTAGGAACCATCAAAAGTAAGTGCAGTCTGTGGTATCTCGGTACATAACTACTCAATATCATTTCAAAATGTCCAGGTTTTATAAGTAGCGCATAACAACACTGCTGCTAAACCTGTATTTATGGGCAGATAAATAAGCAGGTGTTGCAGAAAAGAATCTGAAGCTGAAAAGAAGCAATTTGCCCAAGATCACACAAATTGTGAAGGCTTGTAAAAGAATGGATGGCATAGAATACATACAAAGGACTTTGGGCACCAGAGGATTAAGGGACACCAACTTTCTGGCACAAAAGTTAAGTCAATTATTTTCTGTATGTCACATGGGTAAACAGTATGTGGCAAAGCAACTTTGGGTGGCATACTTTCTGGCACTGGAACTTTGGGGGTCAGATACTCTTTGCTACCATACTTTTAAAGTACAGTTGTTCAGTTACACACTAGTATTCAATTGATACAGATGTGCCTTAAAATGCATGTACTGTAATATTAGACAGTGTAAGACTGTCTTATTTGCAACTGCTTAACCAAATAATGTTCCTTGAAAAGACAGCTAATATAATTTTGAAGGACAGTCATTTTCAGCCATGTTACTCCCTGAAGTAAGTTAAGGGGTGTGTGAGGTCACTTCCTGTGGTGTCAGGAGAGGGTGGGACAAAATATGTTATGTCACTTTTGCTACAACCTGGCTTTTTGGTGAATCAATGTCGATAAAGGTACTAGGCAATATCATCTGGAGGCTTGCCTCTTCTCAACCAGTCATTGCAGGGAAAAGCAAACATCCTGAAAGCAAATATAGAATGCCAAATAAGAGAGCATCTTTGTAAACACTCTACAGTAGAAGCTAAACTGAGGCTGAATGTGCAGGCATCTGTTGATAGTTTTGCCCTAAAATAGGAACTCAAAAATATTGCAGATGCCCTTTTCGAATAGGAATATGAAAGCTAGACACTTGGAGGTCTACAAGTGCTAGCCAGTCCCCCGATGCAGCCCTCAGAAACTGAGTAAGAATACCTATGAACGAGTCCACCAACAGTAAGAATACATTTAGGTAGAAAAAAAGCAGGTAATGGGATATGAAGAGGTTAGCCTCAACACTCACTCCCACAACATATGGGGGTGCCTAGGGCTCAATATCGGGTTCCTTAATTTTCAACCTGTAAATAGAGCCATTCTTACGGGGAGAAACAAGCATAGCCATCCATCAACATGCAGTAGACATTCAAAGATAGCTAAAGATATTTTGAAGACCTGCTCACCTCTGGTTTTAAACTGGACATCAGCAAATATTAAAGCTCTTTTTCTCCTCTCTCCATCTATTTACCCTGATCGCTTTCCCAGCCTCTCTCTCCTTGGTAGTTCTATATAAATTGTAATCTCAGTTTCTATCTCTGATCTTTCTGTAAGTCTACCCTTGTGTCAAGATTTATAATATCCCTGCCAGAACCTTGTTCAAAGGGCACCGGACAAGACAAGTAGGAGCTACTGGTCCTAACCGAGGGGGGTGGAGTCCTTTTTCTCATGATGTCCTGGGGCCTAACCTACTATGGATCCTGAGCAGATGAGCCAAGTACCCCTTCAGCACTTTACAATCAGGGGTAGTGTGGGTCAAGAGGTCCACAGCTTCTCGGGGGCTAGGTAGATACAAAAGGAGGTACACAGGCTCACAGCTCAAAATATATTAAGCAGCAATAAATGATTGTTCAAATAATTGCTTTTATGGAAAGAGGAGTATATATACACATGAAGAAAAAGTAAAATACGACATTCACAAACAATACATACAGTCCCCTTAGGTCAGGGCTCAAATTACTCATAGGGAGGTCCCAGGGTCCTACTTCCCTTTCCTAGTGATAATGGTTATTCCCCGTTCATTACAGGCAAAATTCATGTTAACTTGCAGCAGCCGCCTCTCATAAGTCTGAGTCGAGTGTCTTAAAGTTCCTCATACACGGTACGGTCCTGCAGTGGCTGGGGGTTATCAATGCTCCCCCAAGGCTAGTAAGTTTCTCACGTTCCTCCCCACTGGTAGGGGACAGGGGCTAGAAGCTCTTGGTGCTGGTCCACAGTCACTGCTTGTGACTCACCAGGATGGCCTCCTTCCTCCGATTACAGTCTCAACCAACCACAGTCCTTGCCTTGTTACAGCCCAATCGGCACAGCATCAATCTTCATAGCAGCCTCACCTTATATACAGGATTACTGAATCGGTAAATACACACCACCAATGACCTGATCAATGCAGCAATGGTCATGGCTCCCTTCACAACGGCCCTCCTTTGGCATACATGGGTCGCCAACTTTTTCCTGAAAATGGGCAACAACCCAATCAGTGCAGCACAACTCGTTATGAAAATCTAATCACCAGGATCCCCACTGGAGCCCTCTCCTTCCAAAGCCCTCCTCTCCCTAGTGCTTAATATCAGCCGGTGGTTGCTGGTGGGGCGCATTAGCACTTATTTTTGGGGACTGGCAAATATTTGCCAAGTGCAAGAGAGGGAAAAATAGACAGATCAGAAAGACGGAGGAAAAAAAGATAGCAAAACCATAATAAATAGAAAGCAAGAACCTCCAAGAGTGAGGAAAAGCAGCAGGGAGTGCCTTGTAGTGGATTAAAGACTGCCAGCCTTGGTATTTGGTGTGCTGATATTTAATTGCATTAGCCACCAGCTTCTGAGCAGAACCTCAGGCACTGGCACTCTTTCGTTCACAAACTAAACACTGCCTCTCCCTCAAAGGGCACACAGGTCTTGGCAAGGAGACAGGCACAAGTGCTCCAGGCTTCAAGGGCAGGTGGTCTTAGATTAACTTAGTATTTTACCTTCACCCAGTTGGGAGGCCAGCAGGCCTTGGCCTCCAGTTCTGGTCACAGGCAGAAGACTTGCAAAGCTTCTTCTCTTTGCGCTGCCCCGACTGACTGCACAACAGTAGACAATTTTTGGAGTCTTGAGATTCCTTTTTGACAGTCCATTTCCAGAAACCAAATGTGATTTAGAGTCTGAGTCTTTGAAGTTTATGTTGTGGTTTGGCTTCCTTTTGAATTGCCCTCTCCTCTATTCTCTTTCTCCAAAACATGGTCTATTACAGTGGGAGCAACTCCAAATCTGATAGCTCTTCAACACAGACCATGGTAGTTACTAGAGTTTCACACCTGTATGTCAGCCACAGTGATATGTATATGAAAGGGTTATCCCAGGGCCACAGCCTTATCCTTTATGATTCTCTATCAGTCCCATTTCCTTTCTGAGATGTGTCCACACCCCTACCCAGTGACCTCTCTTTGAATCAAAGAGCACCCTTTGAAGTGTACTTGAGAGCCTGGCTCTCCCTTCATGCATTGCCCAGCACTGCATTATCCCTGTATTGTACCACTCACATGCACAAACACACCCAGCACATGTGAACCACACATATTGAGCAGCACTCCACACCAAACCTATGTAAGACGAAGGTGAGTTAAGCACACAGCAGCGGAACTTTAAAATAGGAGGCCTCACTTCAGTGACATGGGTAAAAAAAGGTCCACTCACTCCTACTCCATTATCAAGTGAGGGACTTTTTCACCACAACATTCCCAAGTTTAACACAGTGTGTTAACATATTGTTAGATATGTGAACTATTTCTTGTAAATGCTCAGCGGTGTCCTTTTAATGTACAATGTCAAGTTTAAAGCATATTATGACCAGGTTAGATCGTTAAACTGCTTCACGTAAAATACTCTGCATTAGTAGGGAACTATAAAAAAAATGCTAAGTAAAATAAATATGAGGCAACCCTAATGGGGCTAAATTAATTCCCTTGGCGGTAAAGTAAAATACTGTAAAGGACCAATCTGGAATCAAGAGTCACCTAGCCGAGTACTCTCTACATATGTACTGTCTGTGATGAACAGAAGAAAGATACTCCTAAGAGGAGTCTTGGACAGAAACCATTACATAAGGTTTTAAGTACATTCCTCCCAGTTTATTTTGCAAAACGTTGGTAGTAGAAAGAGGTTTGAATGTTTCCAGGCTATCGGGCTGCAGTAGCACCATAAGGAGGTAACGCAAGTACTGAGATATTGTAAACATGATAGTAAGTGGGACACCACATTCCGTGAAAGTGATTTGGGCAGTGCACCTGCAGACCTTCCCAGCGCATGTAAGTCATGTAGTCTGATTAATACCAGAGTTCTCTTTAGGGTAGTCGTCATTGTTGCAAGGCTGGTGCACACTGAGGGTTACTTTGAGAATGGGTATCTGGGGGTGCAGAGCAGAGGCAGTGATCATAACATCAGAATCAACTGGTTTTGGAGAAACAGGTGCATTGCCCCGATCAGACTTCTTGCAAAAATGAGTGGCACTGAGTCAAAAAGGCTATGAACTCCTGCATTGCTGAAGCTACCTTCAATGTTGTTCCCTGGAGAGAAAAGACAAGTAACTGGATGGAAACTGTTGAGACAAGAAACCAATGCTTTGTGTGAATCAACCACCAGAAAGAAGCCAAAATACTACAGACATTGCTTGAGTTGGGTCTTCAACAGAAAATACAGTAAAGGTGCTTGTTTTTTTCCTTTTTTTAAAGTCAGTCTGACTGAAAAACGCTTCCAGGAAAGAACAACAGTGACAATGGGAACAACCACAAAAAGGACTGGACATCATGGCAAAACATTTTCTTGTAACCAGCTAATAAGCAGAACACAACCACTGGCAATGCCAACAAGTCCAGGTTTCATATTCCAACACATGTAGATCTGCACATTAGAGTGAGACCCTTGAGAGGGAGTCAAGTGAACTGGATATAGAAGGCTTTAGTTGTATAGTTCTTACTCATGCAGTTGAATTCAAGCATTAAAGGGAGAGCTACAGGATGCACCCAGACAATAACATTTTGTGAGAGAAGAATACATCCTAGGCTAAGCCGTCATGACTGACAAATTTTAAGCCAACTTCTGAAAGAAGCTTGTGGAGGAAAGCCCAAGTTTTAAAGAGGCGGAACCAAAGTCACTCCATCTATGTTGTTTGCAACAGGTCTGATTGGCGTCTGTGCTGTCAAAACTCACTCCTTAAAAGTCTGGGAAAAAAGTTGATGATGGACAGGTGGGTGGATATCCCCAGGAGGCGTCATAACATTCTTAGAGATCACAACTTTGTGGAAGGTTTTATCCAGTTAAGAGCATGAGAACAAGACCAGAATAAGCTACGGGAACTCTCCTGGTATCACCACTTAAATAAGTCCATTGCTACAGTACAGTCTCCCGGATTTAGGGCAGACAAAACTTGAGCGAGTATGAGCATTTTGAATTTCTCCTTCACAGAGAGGTCGAAAAGGAGCAGATCTAGCACAGCCCAAAGTCCTCCGCTCTTCGTCGGCACCAGAAAGTGGCAGAAGTAGCAACTACGACCTTCGGCTGATGCAGGCATCCTCTATATGGCTCCCTTGGCCAGGAAAGCCTGAATCAAGGAGAGATGGTCCTCTATCAGCTGATCTTGAGCGGGCGGAAAGGAGGGGCATGAAGAGGAGGGAGTAGCGCCTTTGGAGTATCTGCAGTACTCAACAGTCTGACGTTACTGACTGCCAGTGGGGGAGGTGATGGCATATCCTGCCTCCCACTGGTTGCCCAAAAGAAACTTGGAGGCAGCAGCTGCCAGCAGGGCAGTGTACTGATCTGACTGCTCACCACATGTCCCACATGGTCAGAGGGAGAGTCCCCACGGCCACAAAAAGGCTAGAAAGCCTGCTGGCAGGGGTGACTGGGAGGGTAAGGGTGTAGTTGGTGACCCTTTCCGTAGCCAGAGAAGGTGGGCTGGGGTTGACAAGGGGCCATAGATAAGCCCAATGACCTGGCTGTCCTTGAAGCGCTTTAGTGCTGAATCTGCCTCAACTTCAAAGAGGCATGAGACATCAAAGGACATGTCCATGAGAGAAGCCAGAACATCCCCTGAAAAACAGATGTTATCAGGCAGGCATGATACCACAAGGCCACCGACAATGAAATTGCTCTACCTATCCAGTCGATCATGTCAAGTGCACATCTGCTGGAGAACTTTGCTGCATCTCTCCCATCAGCAAGAGAGAGTATGGCCGGGGCCTCCTCCGGGACCATAGTCAGCACTTGCGCAGCTGAATCTCACACTGTATGGGAATAACGGCCCAGTCGGCACACGGTGTTCACCAACCGCAATGTCAGGCTGGTGGAAGAGAACACTCTCTAAACCAAGATGTCCAGTCTCTTGGATTCCCTATCAGGTGGGGTAGTAGGAAACGAACCAGGGTGAATACTTGATGGGTCGGCCTAGACCACCAAGCTCTCTGGGATGGGATGCTGGGTAAGGAAACTGACATCCCCAGGAACGGGGCATTGACAGGAGGCAATCAACCCATTCAAAGGAGACTTTAAATAGGACTTGGACCAGGCTCCAAGAAAGAGGCCCGTAAGGTCTTCATTAAATGGGAGTAAGGGTTCAGAGGGTGTGACGCCCAGCTGAAGCACCTGTGTCACAACATTAGTCTTGACTGTCACTGAGGGTAGGTTAAGGTCCAGGACCTCAACTGCCCTGTGCATCACCACTGTAAAAGAGGCTCCTTCCTCCGTAGCCAAAGTAGGAGGGGGAAACTAGGCCAGTGTCAAGTGAAGAGTCCATGCCACTGGCCTCACCATGTTTCTCATACCAGTTGTCCTCCTCAACTGGGTCTTCTCCTTAAGGGTCCATTGATCCCTCCAAAACCTTTCCCCCACCAGGCCTAGCCATTCATAAGACACTGGCTCTGCTCTGGGAAGGATGTCCTCGGTTGGCGTCAGACGACACCCATCCGTCTCCATCTCAGAGTTGGGTATGACGATGGGGATGGTGCTGCCTAGGGGCGTCGGCACTGCAGCGGGTGGTGAGGAAGGTCTCAGTCTCACCAGCAGCTACACTCCACATCCAACAAGGGATCTTTTGGGCACGACTGGTGCCGAGGGTGAACCTGCTGCCGTAACCCCAGTAGGGGCCCCTCCTGCGCCGGGCCGCCCAAAGATAAAGCGCATGGCCCCATAAAATTCCAATAGCTGGGCAGTGGTCTCTCCAAGTCCCAGAAAATTGGAGAAGCGCAGAGTAGACCTAAGTTAAGGCCCTATCAACTCGCGGAGCATGGAGTGCTGATGCTCGTTTGTCTAATGACTTAGGGATGCGGGTAAGACGAAGATTGTTTGGACTTCTTGTGGCACTTACCTGACTTCTCCAATGACTTCAAGGTTGACGAAGAACATTGTAAGGGGCTCTGCAAATGGTCCAGAGACCTCCGACGTGAACGGGACCTTGAGGGTCGCAGAGTTGACCGACACTGTGAAGCTTGAAAAATCTCCCTCAGCACCTTTGGGTGCATGGCGCAGCAGACCTCAAATACCTTGAGTCGTGTCCCGGTTCCAAGCACCATAAACACACCAAGTGGGGGTCTGTCACCAACATTTACCTAGGACAGGCACCACACCGTTTGAAATCAGCTGGTTTCTTGGGTGACATCCTCACATCAGGAAATGAAATCTCAAAAAAGTAAACGAAAAGTCAAAAAATAAAACCAGTCAAAACGTGACTAAGGAATAGCTCAATCTGCAACAGCACTATCTGACATGGAAAGGAAAGAACTGATGTCAGTATGTCAACGTTCTAGAGATACTGTCCAATTAAGTTAGGGGGCGGAGACTGCGGCCGGGAGCAAGATATGAGATTCTCACTACTGACAACAGTTTGGAAATACAGGACCTTAATAAGAGCCAATAAGTGAACAAGATTTTCCATTACAGACACAAGCCATTCTAGGATTTCAGATGTTGAAGAACTTGCATTAGTTGAACAAAGTTGTTCAAATTGAAGGGCTTAATACGCAATGATGACAGGGCTTAATACACAATGATAACAGAATAATTAACACACACTTCCCAAAACAGTATTAAGTCTCATTCTCTGCCAGGTGCTGGCTCTACAACCTGTGTAGAGAGCCTATGTTATCACAGCACAAGAAAGGTGTTGAGGAACTGGTTGAAGTTCAGAGAGCTGGGTTTTCCCTGAACCCAAACCCTGAGACACTGAGAAATGGACATCGAAAAAAAGAGAGGTTAGGAATTCAAGGTGTGAAGTAGTTCTTCTCTATCCCCTATTAAAATCCCTAGTAGTGCAAAGCATGCTGAATATGGGGGCATAGAACAGATGATCAATCCAGGGCCACAAATACATTTCACAAAATCACAGATCAACTGCAGCCCCCCTCCTTTCAAGCCAACAAATTCTTCTGAATTTAAGAACCAATGCCAACTAAACAAAATACCATCTTGCAAATGTTTCCTAAAAGAATGAAAGCCTCTACAGCTTGTAACTCTCACAGCAAGCCCTATGGCCTTACCAGATGGCACAGTCAAAGATGTCTTTAATGGCTAGGACACTCCACTTGGGGAGTCTGTGATGAGATAAGTATCCAAACCATAGGCTGAAGAGAAAGGCAGAACCATAGGAAAAATAGTTCTTACACATGTGGATCACATTCAATCCATATTGGCTAGACATACAAAGAGAAGGAGAAGGTTCAATGCAAAGGAGGATAATAGGGAAAGTGAGATGGAATGAATGGCCTGTAATCTAAGCCTCTCATTATCCCTTGCCACTAAGCCCTTCAATAAAAACTTCTAAAACCCGCAAATCCTGTCGCACCGGTTGTCCATGAACATTAATAGATATCTACCCTGTTTTAAGTACAACAAATGAGTAAGCACGTCAGTACCACAGGAGTAACAAATTACTTACCTTTGGTAACACTCTTTCAGGTTGTCTAGCCACAGATTTCTCAACCTTTATTTTATTCCGCAGGCGCCAGATATGATCTGAAGGTTTTTACATTAGTGCTCCTGTGCACTCCTAGGTAGTGTCTTGTGGATCTGCGTTGACTTTATTTTGCTGCGGAAGGGGCAGAGCGGCGCCGCATACAGGCTCCATGCCTGTATGCTGATGTCAGTTTCTGGACAGACTCTTTCCACTCCCTCAGATGCAGAGAACAAAACAATTGGAGGTAACACTGCACAAATCTCTAATTAGAAACCTTTTTAGGTGGTAAAAAGAGGCCACTAAAAATGGGGCGATAGGAGGGCAGTGAGTAATCTGCAAATCAATAGATTGTCTACCAGGAATAACGTTACAGAAGGTAAGTAATTTGGTTTTCTGAAGGATACTTCCAATCGCAGATACATCACCTTTAGAAAAGCCACCAAAGCAGTACCTCTTGAAGGTGGAGGGTCTGTGGAGTGGGCTGAGACCAAAAAATCTTGCAAGACCTAATGTGGAAAAAACCCTTCCGGCTGGACCTGGCAGTCAAGGCAGTAGTGCGTTGTGAACATGTACTCAGACACCAATGAGGTGGCCTGGCAGAAGTAAAGAGCAGATACTCCCTGTGTCAAGGCAGTGGTAGCAGCCTTGGCCCTGGTGTAATAGGTCTTCAGCCCTCAGGCAGCTTCCTGACCACTGGATAGCATATCTTAATGCAGAGGACTATCCACCTCAACAGGGTCCTCTCTACTACACCCCGTTACCTTCCTTAGCCGTAAAGAACTTCCCAAAAAGCTGATCGTCCCCTGCGACTGATACAAAGCTAGAAGCCTTTTAGGGTTCAGTCGATGGAGCCTCTCCTCCTCTTTAGAACGTTTAGAAGGGGATGAACTGCTCAATGTGAAACAGCATTAAGATTTTAGGCCAAAAAGGCGGCTTTGTTCCTCATTTCCACTTTTCCTGTGAAAAAGGTGGTGCAGGGCGGCTGTATCAAGAGACCTTGAAGCTCAAGCATTCGAAGAGCTGAAGAGACTGCAATGAGGAAGATGGATTTGAGAGTCAGAAGATGCAACAAACAGCTGTGCATTTGATCGAAGAGGGTTCATACAAACATTGTCAGGACCAAATTAAGATTTCAATGTGAACATTACAAACGGTTTGGGAGGAAACACGTGCGTCAAACCTTTAATGAATTGCATCACAACTGATGAAGAACACGTAGTCCGGCAAATGCAAAAAGGCAGAAAAAGACAACAAGTAGCCTTTAATTATGCCCAATGCAAGACCTTTCTCGGTCAAAGATGAAACAAACAACATAACATCTACAGTTTGACTTTTAGGGGGTCATAATTTGCGAGTCCTCACCAGGCCACAAATTTGTCTCATCTTCCTGAGTAAACTGATTATGGAGAGGGATGTCTGGTCAGAGAATGACATCGACAACCTCAGTAGGTAGACTGAACGCAATTCAACTGCCACTGCACAAGCTACATGCATGTAGGTGTAGACTGCGCAGACTGGGTTCAGAACCCTGCCCTACAGCCGTGAATAAGATCCTTCAAAAGCGGTAGTTTGCCTGGAGGATAAATGCTCATGGCCAAAACCTTTGGGTACCACACTCTCCTGGCCCAATCCAGAGCCACTAGAATAACTTGGGCACATTTGTTTCTGATCTTCAGAACTCAGTGCAAGAGAGGCAGTGGCAGAAATACGTACATGAGTCCTGTTCTGCACTATAGCCTGAATAACCAACTTGCAGAAGTTTTGACATGCATGTTCGATGATGGCAAAAATATATTGCCAGCGCTTTCCTCGCTATCAGGAGACATTCTGTGCCACCTCAGGGTGCAGCTGCCATTCGTAATCCCCAGGCATTGTCAGCCAAAGCCGGTCCACACCGGTGTTTAATGATTCTGCTAACTCTTGGGACAGGACCCAAGACTCCATTAAGCCCACCTTTTTGCAGTACCACATGGCATTAGTGTTGTGAAAACCTGCACTAGTCATCCCTTGATTGAAGGTGCTAACAAATGTATGTGGAGCAAAGTTTCTGAAGGGGGTCAGAGTCCATTTATCTCAACTTTTCTCAGAAGACCTCCCCAGCCCAGCTCAGAGGCATCAGTCAACACGGTTAGCTCATGGTGGGGCGGAGAAAGGGGTCTGCCACTGGTCAGGATGCGGTCTAGCAGTGACCACTGCAAGCTCTGTGCAAACGCCTTGATACCTGGATGACACTGAACACATTTCCTTGGTGCTGGGCCCGCTGAGACTTTAGATTCCACTCCAGAACCTGCATACACCACCTGTAGAAGTGGACAAACAAGATGTGTGAGGCGGACAGGTCAAGAAGCCTTAAGGCTGCTCCCTCCGAGATCAAGGAATGAGGCTTAAACATAGAAATCAAACCACGAATGTCAAGGACTTGTGATAACAGAGGAAAGGCCCTGAATTATACAGTGTCCAGACAGCTTCTGCAAAGGGAAACTTTTGTGATGGAGACAGGCAAGACTATCTCATTCGATCATCGAGAACTTCAATGAAGTCAATGGGTTCACCTTCGTCTGGAGGTGGTCTACAACTGGCTAGGGCAAGCTCACCTTCAGTAGATAATTTCCGGTACAAGGTAAAAATTGTATCCTCATCCTTTGAGGATGGGCAGAAACCACTCCCATCACTTTTGATAACACCAGATGGCCCTGGTAAGGCCAAAGAGGAGCACAGCAAGCTGAAAATGCTACTGGCTGACCTTGAACCATAGATAGTATTTACAAGACTGCAGCTCAGTCGCATGAAAATACCCATCCTGCAGGTCCAGGATTACCATCCAGTTGCCTGGATCCAAAGAAGAAAGAAAATTTGCCCAAAGTGAGTATTTTGAAACTGTCTTTCTGGAGGAAGGCAATGAGAAGGCAAAGATTTAAAACAGGACAAAGTCCTTCATTCTTTTATGGCCTGAGGAAGTAGCGGGAGCAGCAAATCATCTCTACTTTCAATGCCTGTACCCTTTCGATAGTCTCTTTGACCAATAGGGCATGCTCCTCTTGCAGCCAGATGGATAGTTGCTTCTCTGAAAGTCGCTCTGGGTGGAAGTTGACGCGAGATGGAATGGAAGTACATAGCCCTTTTGGATGATCTGGAGGACCTATCCTGTTGTGGTTGCCACCTTGTAAAAAAATGTCTGATCCCATCTCCCACAGGGTAGTCGTGTGCCGCTAAGGAAAAGCAAAGAGGCTTGGACGCTGATGATGCAGGGGACTCAGTGGAACAGTGTCACTGGTTGCCCGCAAGACGCCTGTCTGATTCAGATTCTCACTCTGAGTCAGGTGACTGCTGTTGTGGGTGTGAGGATTGGGAGTGCCTATGTGTCAAGCCTATAAAGTAGCCTCGGAAGGTTTAGAACTGCTGATGAAACCATAGTGCTAGGATAGACCGACACAAAGAGGCCACTGTGACAATATTTTCTTTAAACAGCGATAGTACAAAATCATCCTTTTTGCTAAAAAGGTGGAAACCATCAAAAGACATATCTATTAGCGACATCTGCACACCCCCAGAAAAGCCAGTGGATCCCACCCATGCATGACGGTAGAGTAGTAGTTACCACCTCAAGCCCCAAGCATTCATTAGTATCCTGTTCAGCATTAATTACATTTTGCTGCATTCTGGCCATATTGAATGGTCTGAGCCAAAGACGTCTGAAACATCAGTCCAGCCGGCACATCCCCCGGGTCATGTCCCAAAGGGTGAGTGTATAAAGGTCTAGAACGCAGACCTCAATGAATGACCTAAATACCAATCTGGCAGAATAAAACATCAGCTTCCCAGACATCTCAATTTTTGTCAATTCCCTGTCTGGAAGGGTCAAAGGGAACGTATGAGGGGTGACTCTGCAAGTGGAATATTGGACCACCTAACTCTCAGAAGTAGACTGGTGAGCAAAAGTCAGGGTCACCCAGTGCCAGCCTGTGGCACTTCGTCGCTTGCCTGCTCACCAGTGGAAAAGAGCAAGGCTTCATCCATGTACACTGAAGGGTGTCAAGTCAGGACTGCATTGAACAAAAGCAAGGGCTCAGATGAAGCTATCCTAGGGTGCAAAGCCTCTGTAAGGACATTTGTCTTGACTCCAAATAAAGGCAGATGAAGGTCCAATAGCACAGCTGCAAGTCTAATCACCACAGCAAACGATGCACTCTCTTCCACTGGGGATCTAAGAAGCCAAATACACCCTGTGTCAGGGGAGGTGCCCAGCCCACTGCCCTCCTGCAAGTCCATATAAATAGCATCACCATCATTGTGGGGCAATAAATCATCCCCATCATCACCATTGCCATTATCAGGTTGATCAGAATCTGAGCGAAAAACAGTGATGAAGCCTCCTCTGTGGTATGCCTTGTAGAAGAGGAAGTGTAATGTCTGAATCCGGGGGTACCCGGACTGGACTTGCTGGAGTTTAGTCAAGACACATCCTCGGTCAGGACTGAAGTACATATGGCTAGAGGTCAGACATCGGAATCAACAGAGGCTTGATGTCTGAGATGTCATCAGCGGAGAAGGAACTGGTGCAGATCTCGGAGTCGGAATGAAAGTGGGCACAGAAGTCAGTGCAGAACCAAAGGCGAGTTTGAAGGGCACAGATGACACCAGGGACAGATAAGCTGCCCCTAAGCAGAGTGAAGTTTCCAGAAGATCCTTGGGGTCTGAAGGCATGCCAGAAGAGTGCCAAAAATGTGCGGCATAGCCTCCTTAAAGGCCTCGACCTGCTGCAGCGCCACCAATGGCCCATTGAATTCAGAGGAAACTGGTCCAGTTAAGGAATCAGCTCCGCAATGGAAGTGAGATCGGTAGACACACTCCTGACTTCTCTTTGGACAGAGTGGTGGGATGGAGTTGAGTCCACCTTGTGCTTCTTCTTTAATTTAGACTTACCGGATGACCTCAACCGTTAAAAGGACCTGCTGTAGGATCAGCCTCGAGAGCAGGAATGAGGCAGTACCCTAGATTTGTAGCATGAGTGAGTTTTTTGGGAGCTCAAGGACTTCTTCGGTAATCAGCGATGTACAGCTTTGCTTTACAGTCTCGGATCACTTTTGGGTTTAGAAGGGCACATTCTTCACACTTCCTGGAGCCCAAACACCAAAGGCACACTTCATGTAGTTCAGCATATTTCCAATAGTCATGTCCTCAGTTTGAACCCTGGCATATTGTTGTCTTCCACACTTGAAAAGTATTTTGGAAGTAATTTGTCAACTGACAAAAAGGGAGCGGAGATCTAAGTGCAAAGGCGTGGAAAGAAAGGAACCAACATCAGCATGCAGGACTGGCGCCTATATGCGGCTCTGCTCTGTTACTTCTGGGGCAGAACGAGGTGAAAGGAGATCTGCACAAGGTCAACGGGAAGGTTAATGGGAGAAGTGTTAAATCATTCAGATCCAATCTGGTGCTTGGAGTGTGTTCTAAAGATTTTTTTTATTTTTTTTTATTGGTTTTATATTTCAGATACATATTGCAAGCTATACATTTGTCTACAGCAGGATCCCATTTATCTGCATAGGATACATACAAAAAAAAAAAAAAAAAAAACACAACTTGAGCACGTCTCGGAACACTACATAACATTCAGTATCCTTCCCTGCTGCGATGGATGGTAGCTTTAGCGTGTGTTGAGTGACTGAGGGGGCGCGCGCGACTAGGGTGGTCAGTTCACTGCTCAGTCTGACCCAAGTGTCGCCTAGTAGTGGCCTTGCATGTGCTTGATTGCGGGGAGTAGTGGCGACGCCTGAGTATTTACCCTATGTGTTGTTTAAAATACTCAAGCTAGTGAGCAGGCCAGCTGTCGGTGCGAGGGGGTGTCCGAGTCTTGTCATTAATAGCGAACCGCATGTTGGGTTGAGCTCCGGTAGGGGGATATATGGGCGGAGTTGTGATGTGCGTGTTTATTCTATGTATGCCCCAGTTCATGGGGGCTTATCGTCGTTTTTGGCCTCAAGTTTGGCTATCAATGTTTCCCAGGCGACGCACCCTGTGTGTTGTTGATCCTCTCGCGCCAGCTTCTTTAGTACCTGGTACTCTGTACGGGCCCAGCGTAATGTGAGGGTATGCCAGGAATTCTGATCGGGTGCTTTGGGCGCTTTCCAGTGCATTGCTATCAGTCTTTTATACATCAAGCAGGCTAGGTCCACAAATTTGTGCAGGTGTCTTTGTTTTTTGGGTCTTACCCTAAGCCCCAGCAGGCAGGACTTAGGGTCCACTGCCAACACAAGGCCAGTCAGTTCCGAAACCCACTGTACCACCTCCATCCATGCTTTTTGTATGTTAGGGCAATCCCAGGCCACATGGTAGAAGTGTGCTGAAGGCGCTTTGCATCTAGAGCATGTCGGCTCCGAGTCGGGGAACATTCGCTTTATCCTGGCTGGGGACAAATACGTTTGATGTGTGTAGTTGAACTGGGTATACCGAAATCTGGGGTTCCTTGACACACCTTGGGCATGATACAGAGATTTCGGCCATACTGCTTGTGGGATCGGATCGGGGAGCACGGTGTTCCACCTCTCCAAGCCCGCTCCATGTGCGGCTCGGAGGGCTTGTTAAGGATTTTGTACAGGCTCGATGCTACTTTTATTTGAGCATCATATTGTAATATGTGATGTATTATAGGAGAGGACTCTGGTTCAAGGAGGCCTGCCCCTCAAGTTTTTTTTAATCGCATGGCATATGGCGTGATATGCCAGGAATTGACCAGGGTTCACTACGGTGAGAGCTCGTATGGCTTCGAATGACATTAGCTTACCGTCTTCAAAGCAGTCGCCCACTGTCTATACGCCTGCCTCTGTCCACGCAGTCGGTGAGTACGTACCGGCCTCAGTCCACCCCGGGAGGTGGTCCAGCGGGATGTACGGGGAGTAGGGGAGCGTATTGCTCCCCCTCTGAACATATTTCACCCAGCATGCGTGCGCCACTGCTAGCGGTGGGTTAACAGACTTACCTTTGGGGTGTTTGATTGTCAGCCACGACAGCAGAGGAGTCCCTTTTAACCAGGACTCCAGCCGCACGGACTCTGCCAGCGGCAGACTGTGGATCCAATTCTGTACCCACTGCAGCTGTGCAGCTGCGTAATAGCGTTCGAAGTTAGAGGCTCCCAGGCCGCCCGCGTCTACTGGTCGTTGCAGAGTGGACAGTGGCACTCGCGCTCTGCCCCCGCCCCATATGAGTTGTAGCAACGCTGTATTCAAATTACCCAAAATATTTTGGGGATGATAATCGGCAAGGTCGCAAAATAATATAACAGCCTGGCTAATATTAGCATGTTCGCGATCGCCACCTTCCCTGGGGGCGATAACGGTAGCTTGTTCCAGAATCGCAGCGAGCCTTTTATAGAGGCCAGCGCTCTCCCCATGTTCCCATCTCTGAGATCTTCTGTGTTATGATATATATTTACCCCGAGGTATTTGAACGTATCGAAGCACCATTTCAGGCGCCCCGGCGGGGCGGCCCCCTGTCTTTCAGGTGTCCACCTTGCTAGCGGGAACGCACACGACTTTTCCCAGTTTACCACTAGACCTGACAGGTCTCCAAACTCAGCCAGTAATGACATTACTGAGGGTATCACTGCGTTGCCTTTCCGAATGTATATTAAAGCATCGTCTGCATATAGCGAGATTGCATGGTGGATCCCATTCCTGACTATTCCCCAGCTATGTTCCATAGAGCATACTCTTGCCGCTAATGGTTCCATTGCGATAGCGAATAATAGCTGGGAGAGGGGGCAGCCTTGTCTTGTGCCCCTGGAGATTGGAAAGCTGTCGGAGATCACTCCGCCCGTCTTCACCCTGGCTTGTGGGTCAGAGTACAATGTCCGGACCCAGCGTGTGTAATTGGGGCCAATTCCCATTCGTCGCATTGTGGCCAGGAGGAAGTCCCACTCTAGCGTATCAAACGCCTTTTCGATATCCAGCGATAACACCATTTCGTCATATGCTTCCAGGGGAGTGTCACTCATTATGCTCAATAATCTACGGATGTTCAAGAAGGTTTTCCGCTTTGGTATGAAACCATTTTGGTCGTCATGTATTAGGGTGTGTATGATGGTGGCTAGTCTATTTGCCAGTATTTTGCCCAGTATTTTGCAGTCTAAGTTTAAGAGCGATAGTGGTCTGTAAGATTTGACATCTATGGGGTCACAGCCCTGTTTGGGGAGCATCAATATCATGGCTTCTCTCTGGGATATGGGCAGGCATTAATTGGTCCACGCTTCTTCGAACACCTTCAGCAGGTGTGGCGTCAAGTGAGACGAGTAGGTAGTGTAATACTCCAACGGGAGGCCATCTATACCAGGCGCTTTGTTCCTGGGCATCTGCGCTAGAGCTAGATCTATTTCTCCCGCTGTCATGGGAGCTTCGAGGGATTCC
The DNA here is from genome assembly GCF_031143425.1 of Pleurodeles waltl. Taxonomy (NCBI): domain Eukaryota; kingdom Metazoa; phylum Chordata; class Amphibia; order Caudata; family Salamandridae; genus Pleurodeles; species Pleurodeles waltl. The sequence continues at coordinate 197,851,114 of NC_090442.1, forward strand.
CTATCGGTGTGAGATAACTGCGGCAAGAGAGAGCCCTCGAGAAAGGACTCGAGTTGCTGTGAGGTGCATTTGGTATATAAATTTGAGTAATATTCTCTAAACGTTTTGTTTATCTCGGCTTGTGTAGTGGCCATGACATGTGCGTCAACAGGTATAGCCCTGATGGGGGATTGCTGTCTATCCTCCTGCAACAGCCACGCCAGCATTCTACCCGATCTATCCCCTTCTGTTTGCAGTCGCATTAAATGATAATTATAGTCGTGGCAGCGGAGTTTGCTGCCTGCTTCGTTATATTTTGAGCGCACTTCTTTTAGCACTGTGTGGGGGATTTCCTTACGCGCTACTGCTATTTCTGCCGCTCTGAGCTCCTTTTCTAGTTTGCCGATTTCCGCTTGCAGGGTGCGTCTTACTCCCCACGTGGAGGATATGCATTGCCCGCGTACTACCGCTTTGTGGGCATCCCACTCTGTCGCCCGTGAGTTTGCGGTTAAGGCATTTGTTTCCCAGTACTGGCTTAATGTGGATTTCAGTGTTTCAGCGAATGCCTGGTCTTGTAAAGCTTCCACTTGCAATCGCCATGTAGGGATCGCCTGACGTGTCCTACCCCAGTCCAGTGTTACTCTCAGTGGTGCGTGATCTGATAGTGTCTTCGCTAGGTACTCCGACCCACTGACCAGTGGTCCTATGTCCTGGGTTCCCCAAATTATATCTATTCTGGTGTGGGTTTTGTGTGGGGCTGAGTAGAATGAGTATTCCCTCTGTTGCGGATGGCTCATACGCCATATATCATATAGTCTCATATCGCCAGCCCATAGCTGCAAGGGACCTGGGGGTTTCCTCTTTGCTGTCGGGTACGCTTGATCATTGGATCTGTCCAGTGTTACCATTGGTGTGCTGTTGAAGTCACCGCCCCAGAGGGCCGGAGCCGATGGATTTGTCAATAGTGACGGCGTGAGAGTGCCCACGAAACCTGCAATCCCGCTATTTGGAGTGTATATACCGACTATAGCTAGCTCTCTACCGTCCAGCTGGCCTTCCACTACCACGTATTTGCCCCCCTGGTCTATTTTGTGTGCCGTTTGGAGAAATGGGACACCGCCTGCGAACCAGACCAAAACTCCCCTCGCGAAAGCAGAGTATGTGGTGCCTATCAGCTGGCCTCCCCATTTCGCGCGTAGCTCCCACAAGTCTGTTTCCAGCATGTGAGTCTCCTGTAAGATAGCAATGTGTACTCCCAGTCGCCAAAGGCGTGCGTGCACTCTGGATCGTTTGCTCAGCGATCCTAAGCCCCTCACATTCCATGTTACTATAACATACTGGTTCATGTTACTTCTCACGTGAGGCGCCATATGGGTTTATGAGATATGCCTGTACGTGGGTTCCTGTCCTTTAGCTTGGCCTTCCTGGCCTCCGCCCCTCCAGCAGAGCTATTTATTAAGGGAGCCGTTTGCAGCAGTGTTCCCTGTGTTTTGAGTGAATCCGGCGCGTGCATTTTTACTAGTTTACTAACCCCTACCTCCCCAAATGGATCCCCAACCCTACTAACAACCTGTGTGAAACTACTTAACCCATAAATATGTGAAAAAACCTGTATCCGATTGGATTTCCGTGGTGGTATTATCTTGTCAACCAGATGTGGCTCTTTTGCGGGGCTCACATCTTTTCCGCAGACTCAGTCTGCTGATACCATTGGGCGCCCCCCGAGTGTAGGTCCGCCCCCCCCCCCCACGGCATTCCCCGAGCGTACTTAAACAGTTAGATATGAGTTTGTACAAAAGATACTCGTTGCTGGGGGTGCACACTCTCCAGCCCTCGTCGCCGCCCCGGAGCCCCCGGGGCCCAACCACTGTTAGTGCCAGCGGGGAGGTGGGGCAGTTGTGTGTGGTTAAAGTTCGTCCGCGGATCTGGGGGTGACCTTCGGCCCCTTCAGCTCTCCTGCCATTGTGGAGTCGGAGCTGGCCGCGTCAGAGTCCGTGCCCAACTCAGTTGCGAAGTTGCCTTGCGTTAATAGGGGAGTCTCTTTCAACACTCTTGCTCTTTCCTCTGCTGCCTGTTGGTCATTGGGTTGACCCCTGACACGCTTCCTGGACCGCTTCCTTGAGGTAGATGTTAGCCATTCCTCGTCGGCTTCCGCGCCCTCCCGGGGGCAGGCGAGGCCCTTAGCATGCAGCCATGTCCATGCGTCCTCAGGAGAGGTGAATATGTGGGTGCGGTCCTCCGATACTACTCTCAGTTTCGCAGGGAACAACAAAGCGTATTTAATATTATGTTCACACAATCGCTGCTTGATTTTAACATAGGAGTTACGTTGATTTTGCACTTCCTGAGTGAAGTCCGGGTATGCGTTGATGATCGAGTCCTCGTAGTTATGTGGGCCTTTATTGCGGAACTGTTGCAAGATTGCATCTCGGGCCCTGTAGTTTAAGAATCTGGCAATCAGTGGTCTAGGCGGTTGGCCCGGGGCCGGAGGCCTGCCCGGGATTCTGTACGCCCGTTCCACGGAGAAGAACTTGGATGGAGCTCCATTTAACACTTCCTTGATTAGCCATTGTTCCAGGGATATTTCAGAGTCTGGTTGCCGCATGTTTTCAGGAAACCCCAGGAAGCTAACGTTGTTGCGACGCGCCCTACTCTCCATTTCCTCCGATCTTCTCCGGAGCACTTTCAGCTCCGCATCTAGGCGCTGAATTTGTTTTTGATTGTCTTGAGCCAAGGGAGTTAGTTCGGAGAGCCCTTCTTCAGCCGATTTCACTCTTTCCGACAGTTTGCGAGGATCCACTCGTAGGAGATTCAGGTCTTGAGACTGCGTCTATCCTATTTTCCAGTGAGGATTTAGCGTCCATGATCACCTGTAGTACTTTCTCAAACTGTGCAGAGTGTGTCATAAGAGTATTTTCTAGTGACCGTAGGGACGGGTTTGCCTGCTGATCGCTGGGTGTCGCTCCCAGAGTGTTGCGATATGAGTTCTTGGCTGCTTTGGACCTGCCCGCCATTGTGTCTGCTTAGTAGGTGCCTTGTGGAGTGCAGCTGCGCACGACTTGGCGTTATCCTCTCGGCAGTTTGCCCTTTTGTCGTTTGTACTTGGCGCGTTGTGTGCTCCCTTACACTCCAGGTTCAACATTGACTAGCAAAGTCTGGAGGAAACTTATTCTAAACTGTTGAGTAGCTAGTTCGTACAACTGTTTGCTCACGGGCCGGTGTGGGGGCCGTCAGCTCGCCCGTCAGTTTCAGCGTTGGGTCTCCACGGAGTTATGTGATGCGTCCCTTGCAGGATTTGAGTCACTTTCCCGTTGAGTTGGGATGCCGGTTGCCCCAGGGGCAGTGCCGGAGCCAGGCAGCAGCAGCACAGCCGGAGGGGGCGTAGCAGAAAGCGGAGAGAGGGGAGCTCAGCAAATCGAGTCGATGGGGGGGGAGCGGGTGTCCGTCCCCCGGGCGGGCCCGCATCCACTCCAGCAGCCGCCAGCAGAGATCCGGGGAGCAGAAAGCAGCCAGTGCCCTCTGCCCAGAGGCTAGGCAACGGGCCCCCGGTGCTTGGCCCTCCCGTTCGCAGGCCGGGCCCTCCTCCGTCCCACAGCAGCCTGTCGGGGCGAGGTCAGTGAGGCCCATATTTAGCACAGCGCTAGTGGAGCACCACCAGCACGGGGGGGAAGACACACGGGCATGGCGCGCCGCCATTTTGGAGCTGCCGGCCCCCCCCCCCCCGGAAGGCCCCCCCTCACCTCAATTTCGCGCAGGCTCCGCCGCGGGCTGCAAGCCACAGCCCTCACCAGTCCTCAAGTAGGCGTCTCGGGCTGGCCCGGTGCGGGCCCTGCTCCCCCCCGGCCGTTCCGGCGGGCGAGACCTCCCACGACGCGGTCAAGTCCGAGGCGTCGTCGCAGTCCTGGGCCCTCGTCGCCACCCTTTACGGGCGCCTCTGCCCGCCGCAGGATCACAGAGCGCCGCTCCCGTGTTCCGGGCAGCCGGGGGGGAGCCCCGACCGGCGAGGTGAGGGCGAGGCCTCTCCCGCTCCCCAGTTAGTCCGGCCGTCCGGCAGCCTCAGCAGGAGCGAGCGCCGCCAGGGGGGGCACGGTCGGGTACGCCGGCTCGAAGTCGCCCCGCACCAGACAAAGCCAGGCCAGGCGCCACGGCCAGCGACTCCCAGCCTCACGGGCGGGCCCCATCCCATCGGCCCCAATCCGGCCGGCATTAAGCTCCTCCGGGACGCACCGGCCCGCCGAGGGCAGACCACATCCCCCAGTGTGTCAATGGGGTTACGGGGGCGCCCTGCAGGATATTTTTAGCGAGTCCGGGACGGAGCACGCAAATCAGGTGTCCATCCCGGCCGCCATTTTGGCTCCTCCCCTTCGAGTGTGTTCTAAAGATAAGGAATCTATGGTTAAAGTATCCATCAGAGGGAGAAACACTTGAAGATAAAGAAATTCTATTTCTGATAATGACCCAGTGTGACACTGCAAGTGAAATTTTCATTCTGTCTCATAGAAGAAAGGTAGGCCTCAAAATGCTTCCGAGCCCAAAAACAGCGTCAGCAAACCCTGGCTGCAACAACAGGCCAAAGAGGGAAGACAAAAAAATCTGGAGTGGGAAGAGATATTTCTCCTGTTCCAAGATAAGATAGCATCCACAAACCAGACCTAGCCCCACAGACACATTTGTTTGGTCTTTCCTTCCTTTGTTCTCTCAATTAAACTCCCTCTGAATTTCTTATACTTGTTAACTTCTGCATGCAAAGTCAATTATTTTGACTGAATGCTAATAAAAAAAAAAGAACTTAAAACTAACATCAACGGCAAACCTAGTGGCTATCATGTTTTTGACCACAACAAATCAATATCATCCATGTTCTTTCTTTAGGTAAAAAAAAAACTGATACCGGCTTGTAGCCTTTTTGCAGTTCCTTCCTATACCAGTTGAAGGAAAAGAGGAGCAATGAGTTAATATGATTATCACATGATTGTATAGTCAGTTGTTCAAGGGGGAAATCAGGATACAAACTGTGGCACCTAACTTCCAAAGACATCTATTTCTTTAAAAAAAAGTGTTGTACTGTCTGCCTAAATTTGACCATATGAAACCAACTTGTAAAAACTTGTAATTACAACTAATACCCTGGTTATAAGTCCCAGTTTCTATGCACCAACCTTTGACCTTTTCTAGTCGCTGGAAAGTGCAGATTCCCTCAGCATTGTCTTCTCTGTGCTAGTTTCATTTACAACCCTAGGTCCAAGCAACCATACTTTGCAAGCCCCAACACTTTTGGATGGCTTCCAATTTAATTAAGCATCAAATCTAAAACCATTTACCTCATTTAAAAGACGCTATATGGTAAGGGCTTCGCCTAATTTCATCATGGCTTTTTGACTCCGACTTGACAACACCAAGCAATGAGCAGGACGAAGGCTGATTGCATATCACTGGTTCATGTCTGACATGGCATGTGGGCAAAAACGGCTAGTATGGAGCGCAAAGTAAATAACTACTAGTGACAGAGATTAATTCATGCATCCAACCCATCACTTTTCTCTTTTTCCTCAGTTTGATGGGTATACCTATGTCAATGGAACCAACTGGCACTCAGTGGCTTGGTTAAACAAGCACTGGAATAGCCAACAGGTCTCGCCTTTGGGACCTTTTAAGTATTTCGCCATGCAGCACAATAAACCTTTATCCCCTAGAAGGCACCACAATAAAAATAGCATTTGGAAAAAACATGGTCATGTAACCATATAGTCAACCCTTACAGTGTATAACCACACAAAAAGAGAAGGGCAGAGAACCTTCCAGTGTAACCATATATTCACCCCCACAGTGCATTACACATTTTCAGGCATAGTAGGCCTTCTAGGATATTATTACAAACAAGGCCCTTAGAACACAAACTACTCCCAGATATAAAGCAAAAGCTTAAGCCATAAGAGAGCTTGAAAATACATTGAATGGTGGGAAAGGTTATGATCCCCCCCCAACACCTAGTGCGGGGACCCAGAAGATGAGCTTGCCAGAAAGAGCACATCTTGCTGAGCAAAACATTGGTGGTGGTCCCATTGCCATAAAACCCTCACACGCTGAGTTATGGACAAAAATGTGTTATAAAAGCAATGCCCTGCAAAGCATTATGGGGCGAGTTTCCCAAGTGCAGTTAATATTGTAGTATCAGGCCTTCCTGCTGTGCCGGAGAGAGCTGTGTTGAGGGTTTCCCTTATGTTTTTTCTATTTAAAAAGTACCAGTTTGTATATTTTTCAACAGCTAAACTTGGGAAGAATTTAGGAACAGGGCTCCAAGTTTAACCCATACTCATGTAAAGCGTTCCAGCATTCTGGTTGAGTTTGTGCTATATAAATAAATAAAAAAGAATCCCCCTCCAGCTTACAGTCTTGTCGGGTGCGGACACCGCAAAGAAACAACGAGATGCCAGAGGAAAAAAAACAACATACTGCCACAAGTGCGAAACAGAAAGGCAAAAGAAAAAAGTAGTGCGCAGTGTAAGGAAATGCCTCCTTGGCATGGTTACCCCCTGACTTTTTGCCTTTGCTGATGCCAAGTTATGATTTGAAAGTGTGCTGAGGCCTGCTAACCAGGCCCCAGCACCAGTGTTCTTTCCCTAAACTGTACCGTTGTCTCCACAATTGGCACACCCAGGCATTCAGGTAAGTCCCTTCTAACTGGTACATCTGGTACCAAGGGCCCTGATGCAAGGGAAGGTCTCTAAGGGCTGCAGCATGGCTTATGCCACCGTAGGGACCCCTCACTCAGCACAGACACACTGCTTGCCAGCTTGTGTGTGCTGGTGGGGAGAAAATGACTAAGTCGACATGGCACTCCCCTCAGGGTGCCATGCCAACCTCACACTGCCTGTGGCATAGGTAAGTCACCCCTCTAGCAGGCCTTACAGCCCTAAGGCAGGGTGCACTATACCACAGGTGAGGGAATAGGTGCATGAGCACTATGCCCCTACAGTGTCTAAGCAAAACCTTAGACATTGTAAGTGCAGGGTAGCCATAAGAGTATATGGTCTGGGAGTCTGTCATGCACGAACAGTTCCATAATGGCTACACTGAAAACTGGGAAGTTTGGTATCAAACTTCTCGGCACAATAAATGCACACTGATGCCAGTGTACATTTTATTGTGAAATACACCCAGAGGGCATCTTAGAGATGCCCCCTGAAAACATACCCAACTTCCAGTGTGGGCTGACTAGTTTTACCAGCCTGCCACACACCAGACATGTTGCTGGCCACTTGGGGAGAGTGCCTTTGTCACTCTGTGGCCAGGAACAAAGCCTGTACTGGGTGGAGGTGCTTCTCACCCCCCCCCTGCAGGAACTGTAACACCTGGCGGTGAGCCTCAGAGGCTCACCCCCTTTGTTACAGCGCCACAGGGCATCCGAGCTAGTGGAGATGCCCACCCCTCCGGCCACTGCCCCCACTTTTGGCGGCAAGAAAAACAAGGAGGAGTCACTCCCCAGTCAGGACAGCCCCTAAGGTGTCCTGAGCTGAGGTGACTGACTTTTAGAAATCCTCCATCTTGCAGATGGAGGATTCCCCCAATAGGATTAGGGATGTGACCCCCTCCCCACCGGGAGGAGGCACAAAGAGGGTGTAGCCACCCTCAGGGCTAGTAGCCATTGGCTACTATCCTCCCAGACCTAAACACCCCCCTAAATTGAGTATTTAGGGGCCCCCAGAACCTAGGAAGATAGATTCCTGCAACCTGAAGACGAAGAAGGATTGCTGCCCTGAAGCCCTGCAGAGAAGACGGAGACACCAACTGCTTTGGCCCCAGCCCTACCGGCCTGTCTCCCCACTTCAAGAAAAACTGCAACAGCGACGCGTCTCCCAGGGTCCAGCGACCTCTGAAGCCTCAGAGGACTACCCTGCATCTAAAAGGACCAAGAAACTCCCGAGGACAGCAGCACTGTTCCACAGAATTGCAACTTTGCAACAAAGAAGCAACTTTTAAAGACCACACATTTCCCGCCAGAAGCGTGAGACTTTCCACTCTGCACCCGACGCCCCTGGCTCGACCTGCGGAAAACTAACTCTACAGGGAGGAATCCCCGGCGACTGCGAGCCCGTGAGTAGCCAGAGTTGACCCCCCTGAGCCTCCACAGCGACGCCTGCAGAGGGAATCGAGAGGCTCCCCCTGACCGCGACTGCCTGCTTTAAGGAACCTGACGTCTGGTAAAGACACTGCACCCGCAGCCCCCAGGACCTGAAGGAACCGAACTCTAGTGCAGGAGTGACCCCCCCAGGTGGACCTCTTCCTAGCCCAGGTGGTGGCTACCCCGAGGAGCCCCCCTTTGCCTGCCTGCATCGCTGAAGAGACCCATGGGTCTCCCATTGAATCCTATTGCAAACCTGACACCTGTTTGCACTCTGCACCCGGCCGCCCCTGTGCCGCTGAGGGTGTACTTTCTGTGCCTGCTTGTGTCCCCCCATGGTGCCCTCCGAAGTCGCGGGTACTTACCTGCTGGCAGACTGGAACCGGGGCACCCCTATTTCCATTGAAGCCTATGTGTTTTGGGCACCACTTTGACCTCTGCACCTGACCGGCCCTGAGCTGCTGGTGTGGTAACTTTGGGGTTGCCTTGAACCCCCAACGGTGGGCTACCTTGGACCCAACTTTGATCCCTGTAAGTGCTTTACTTACCTGTGAACCTAACAAATACTTACCTCCCCCAGGAACTGTTGATTTTTACACTGTGTCCATTTTTAAAATAGCTTATTGCCATTTTTGCCAAAACTGTACATGCTATTGTGATGATTCAAAGTTCCTAAGATACCTGAGTAAAATACCTTTCATTTAAAGTATTGTTTGTAAATCTTGAACCTGTGGTTCTTAAAATAAACTAAGAAAATATATTTTTCTATAAAAAAAACCTATTGGCCTGGAATTGTCTTTGAGTGTGTGTTCCTCATTTATTGCCTATGTGTGTACAACAAATGCTTAACACTACCCTCTGATAAGCCAACTGCTCGACCACACTACCACAAAATAGAGCATTAGAATTATCTCTTTTTGCCACTATCTTATCTCTCAGGGGAACCCTTGGATTCTGTACATGCTATTTCTTACTTTGAAATAGTACATACAGAGCCAACTTCCTACACGCAGACACTAAGTTATATGACCTATTGTGCAATAATCCATGTAACAGGGTCAGTCTCCAAAGCAGTAACAAAACAGCCTAAAGGTGTGACAAATCTAAAGCATTTACCTAAAAAACCAAATGAATTTTAAAAGGCAGGCCAAGGAACGAATGAAAGTGATGGGCGTGGAGAAAGCCCAAAGAAGTAGATTACATCACGTAGAGAGATCACGTATGTGTGCTGCCTAGGCTCGACCTAAAAAGGTTGAAACCACTCTGTCTTCTGGTTCAGATGGGACATTGCCTGGCAGGTTTGTGCTGGACTGTTCTTATTAAAGCAGCACAAAGAAGGATTTGTATATGGCAGGTTTCAGTTAGAGGTGGCAAGGCAGGTAAAGAAACAATGGACTGGGATGAGACCCCGAGTAATTAATAACCAGAGGCTAAGACTAATTCAAGTTCCCTGTCATGCTGAGATAAATTAACATCTTTGTGGTACACGATTTGTGTATTGGCATCAGTTTTATGCAACCTGATCTCTCCACTGTTGCAGAAAGACTTTCAAAAGATGAAAATGCATTACTTTTGGTATTTCAAATTAATATACAGTACTTACTTTTTCAGCAAGTGCTTCTTCTAGCGTGGTCAAGGCAGTGTCGGTGTTTGATGTGTCGGCCTGCAAAGATTTAACTCGCTCCTTCAAATTGGTTAACTGCTTTTCTTTGTCCCTTAATTGTTCCTGGAGATTTTCAATCTTTAAATAAAATTACAAGTGTATAAGTCAGTGTAGATAAAATTAGCTAACGCAAGAATTACTCAAATTTAAAAACTAGTGTGATAATTGTAATATAGACAGCAACTGTGCACTATTGAGTCATTCTTATTGTACTATGCCATCTTGACTTTGTTAATTTTGCTAAGAGACGGTTCAACTTAACAAAAATAAGCATATCAACTACACATTTCTTTCACAATTAGCACATCTGCAATATGTTCATCAACTTATTTACATAACACGAAATTAATCAAACAAAATTAAGAATAAAACAAGATTTTCTGAAGTTTCAAAGTTGGTGTTCTCCCTCACCGTTTTCCATGAGTATGAATGTTGGGTTTCGTCCTCATCCAACCCCTTACTGAGTTTTAAAGCAATTCTACAAACATACGTACATAAAGTTTAGTCTGGGAACTTGCAGGTAAACTGCTTCTGTTGTAACATAACAAATAATGTACTGTATAGTGTTTCCGTTTGCCTGGAGAATAAGGCTACAGGTCCAGAGCTAGCTTTGGGCTGTTAAACTTGTAGTACACGGAGTTACAAAATGAAACAAGGTAAGGAGTGACATCATTAGTAGGTGACAAGTTATATAGTAGTTAAGAGCTACGAACAATTAAGGCTGACAAACGGTGACTAATAACATTTCAATAGGGCTCTTGCTTCCCCAGTCTTCTTACTACATAATTACTTAAATGCTCGAGATACACTACAACCTTGAACTCCTGCTTAATTGTTGTAATTCAAACATTTGATGGTGCAGATTGCACACAAGTCAGAAGTCACAAGTTGCTTGACGAGGCGCATTGCAGAGTTTTACTTTCTCTTGCAGCAAACACTAAGCAGTCGGTGTTTCGGTCCTTGAGGTTTTTTAATTAACAATATAAAAAGTTTCTTCTGTTTCTGCAAACTTTGACTGAGATATTTAATGCTCGTTTCCAAACGTGTTTCTTATGGGGGATGAAGAATGCTGCCTCACTTTACAGCATCAAGTCAAAAAGATTATGCCACAAGATGTTAAAAAAAAAAAAAAAAAAAAAATACATCTTCACAAAACCACACTTTGACTCCCTGTGCTACTAACTGTGCTCAGAATATATTATATAGTTAAGTTTAACGCCACGAAGCTCAAGATTACAAGATATAACAAAGGCACTAGACATTAAAATAATACTTTTCGGGATATGTTTCTGAACGACTGGCGTATGTGCAGTTGAGGGATGATCAAAAAATAGCTGACATTACAATAAGGTTTTACATGTATTTCTGTACATTTGGTGTTTGTCAATTTATGTACTGCAGTCTACATACAATAATGTTGCTGCGAAAATGGACAGTTCATAAAAATGTGTTTGAATACTATGGCTCTTCATACTTAGTTTCAGATTCAAATTCACGTTTATTCAGGCAATAAAGCCCTAATAAAACATGCAAGCTAAAACAGTATACAATATGTTCGCAGTTTATACAATTCAGAACAAATTATCACAGTAAATCTTTATCACAGAAAAATGTGCTTTAGCAGCTAGCAGCATCAAAAAACTTTGCCAGAAAATTCAAAGCATCTTGTTGATTAATAATTGCACATTTTGGAGAGCATTGATCTGGCCTTCTGCAATCTGATTCGATGGTAATTTATTTTCTTCATTTTATTATTGCAAGCACACATCTGATAAAAAAAAAAGTAGCATAGCACCGCCTTAACAAGGTGGCCATTTGCATACAATAAAAATATGAAATGTGAAAAACAATTAGCCATTACAAGTGATTTTAATAGAGGAGTACAGGAGTTCAAAAGCAGGCAAGTGTACTTTAAAGAAGTAGTGAAATCCTTCAATGCACATCACAAGAAAATATTATTTTTGTGCAAAGAAAAGGTACTATTGGGTTTGAATTACTGTAACCTGAAGACATTGTTGAAACACAAAAGAATATCTAAAATAAAAAATTAAAACAAATGAAGAAGTGAAGGAAAAAAAGTATTATATGAATATCTTTGGTATTTCTATTGTGCAAAACTAGCTAAAGGGCAATGGAGAACTGCACTGGCCAAGGAAAACAAACTCAACGAGTAAGGGGAGATGGAGCTGGGATGCACATAGGTACTGCATTGTGATCTGGTGGTGTTTGAAGTGGTGAGTCGTCAGCTCTTTCCTAAACTGAAGCAGCATTGCGGCTGTCCAAACAGATATGGGATGTTGATTCAGATCCTTTAAGTTAACAACAGCAAACATATGTATCAGAGTCTTTCTTTTATATAACTTAGGCCACATAATGCAGCCAGAGGACCAACAACAAGGGGATCCCACCATCTTGAGCTGTAGAGCTAAACCTTTTAACAAGGAAATACCAAGTAGCTCAGAAAATCTGAAGCCAACTGCATGTGTACAGATAACTGTGCAGCTGCTCCAAAACAACCAACAGGGGTATAATGGATGTATTTAATCCATTAAGGTCAAATATCTAGGGGTTCAACCCCATTTTATAAACATATATTCCTGGTGGCCTAAAACTTGACAAAATAAAGGTGCACCAAGGAAATAAAAGACAGCATCAATAACTTACGAGTAGCAACTACAGACATTGTTATTGCCTTCTCAGTGCATTATTAGCAGGTAATGACAATCATATGGTGATTTAAATACTTAATGCCATCCGTTAATTACAGTACTCAGATGCGTAAAAAAATGGAAGGGCAATTGACAGTGTTTAACGCCTGACAGGACGTGGTAAGTAAGGCTATTAATACCCGGTGTAGGTAAGTATCATCTTGCCTGGCATGTTACCCCCATTTTCACTGTATGTATGTTTGTTTTTGTCTATGTGTCACTGGGATCCTGCCAGGCAGGATCCTAGTGCTCATAATGTATGCCCTGTATGTGTCCCCTGTGTGGTGCCTAACTGTATCACTGAGGCTCTACTAACCAGAACCTCAGTGTTTATGCTCTCTCTGCTTTTAAATGGTCGCTGCAGGCTAGTGACTAATTTTACCAATTCTCATTGGCACACTGGAACACCCTTATAATTCCCTTCTATATGGTACCTAGGTACCCAGGGTATTGGGGTTCCAGGAGATCCCTATGGGCTGCAGCATTTCTTTTGCCACCCATAGGGAGCTCAGACAATTCTTACACAGAACTGCCACTGCAGCCTGAGTGAAATAACATCCATGTTATTTCACAGCCATTTTCACTGCACATAAGTAACTTATAAGTCACCTATATGTCTAATCCTCACTTGGTGAAGGTTAGGTGCCAAGTTACTTAGTGTGTGGGCACCCTGGCACTAGCCAAGGTGCTCCAACATTGTTCAGGGCAAATTCCCTGGACTTTGTGAGTGCGGGACACCATTACACGCATGAACTACATATAGGTCAATACCTATATGTAGCGTCACCATGGTAACTCCGAACATGGCCATGTAACATGTCTAGGATCATGGAACTGTCACCCCCAATACCATTCTGGTATTGGGGGGACAATTCCATGCATCCCCGGGTCTCTAGCACAGAACCCGTGTACTGCCAAACTTGCTTTCCGGGGTCTCCACTGCAGCTGCTGCCAACCCCTCAGGCCTGGGCCTGGGCCTGGGTTTCTGCCCCCCAGGGGAGCCTGGTCCCAGGAAGGCAGAACAAAGAATTTCCTCTTAGAGAGGGTGTTACACCCTCTCCCTTTGGAAATAGGTGTAAAGGGCTGGGGATGAGTAGCCTCCCCCAGCCTCTGGAAATGCTTTGATGTGCCCTCTCTGCATAAGCCAGTCTACACCGGTCCAGGGATCCCCCAGCCCTGCTCTGGCACGAAACTGGACAAAGAAAAGGGGAGTGATCACTCCCCTGACCAGCACCTCCCAGGGGAGGCGCCCAGAGCTCCTCCAGTGCGTCCCAGACCTCTGCCATCTTGGATACAGAGGTTTTGGGGCACAATGGACAGCTCTGAGCGGCCAGTGCCAGCAGGTGATGTCAGAGACCCCTCCTGATAGGTGCTTACCTTTCTCAGTAGCCAATCCTCCTTTCTGGGCTATTTAGGGTCTCTCCTCTGGGCTATTCCTCAGATAACGAATGCAAGAGCTCACCAGAGTCCTTCTGCACTTCCCTATTCGACTTCTGCCAAGGATCGACTGCTGACTGCTCCAGGACGCCTGCAAAACCGCAACAAAGTAGCAAGACGACTACCAGCAACATTGTAGCGCCTCATCCTGACGGCTTTCTCGACTGTTTCCTGGTAGTGCATGCTCTGAGGGCTGTCTGCCTTCACCCTGCACTTGAAGCCAAGAAGAAATCTCCTGTGGGTCGACGGAATCTTCCCCCTGCTAAAGCAGGCACCAAACTTCTGCATCACCGGTCCTCTGGGTCCCCTCTCATCCTGACAAGCATGGTCCCTGGAACACAGGAGCTGGGTCCAAGTGTCTCCCACAGTCCAGTGGCCCTTCTGTCCAAATTTGGTGGAGGTAAGTCCTTGCCTCCCCACGCCAGACAGTAATCCTGTGTACTGTGTGATCTGCAGCTGCTCGGGCTTCTGTGCACTTTTCCAAGACTTCCTTTGTGCACAGCCTAGCCTGGGTCCCCAGCACTCTGTCCTGCATTGCCCAACTCGTTGAGTTGGACTCCAACGTCGTGGGACCCTCCTTTGTGACTTTGAGTCGACCACTGTCCTCAGATTTTCTAAGTGCCTGTTCCGGTACTTCTGCGGGTGCTGCCTGCTTCTGTGGGGGCTCTCTGAGTTGCAGAACGCCCCCTCTGTCTCCTCCAAGGGGCGACATCCTGGTCCTTCCTGGGCCCCAGCAGCACCCAAAATCCTCAACCGCAACTCTTGCAGCTAGCAAGGCTTGTTTGAGGTATATCTGCGTGGAAACAACTCTGCATCCTCCAGCACGCCGTGGGACATCTTCTGACCAAAGGAGAAGTTCCTGGCACCTTCCGTTGTTGCAGAATCTTTGTCTTTTTCCACTTGGAGGCAGCCCTTTTGCACCTTCATCCGGGGTTTAGTGGGCTCCTGCCCCCCCTGGACACTTGTGTGACTCTTGGACTTGGTCCCCTTCCATTACAGGTCCTCAGGTCCCGGAATCCGTCTTCAGTGTTTTGGTAGCAGTTGTTGTTCTTGCAGAATCCCCTATCTCGACTATACTGTCTTTATGGGGTAGTAGGGTAACTTTACTCCTACTTTTCAGGGTCTTGGGGTGGGGTATTTTGGACACCCTTACTGTTTTCTCACAGCCCCAGCGACCTTCTACAACCTACCATAGGCCTGGGGTCCATTCGCGGTTCGCATTCCACTTTTGGAGTATATGGTTTGTGTTGCCCCTAGGCCTATTACTACCTATTGCATCCTATTGTGATTCTACATTGTTTGCACTACTTTTCTAACTGTTACCTGATTTTGGTTTGTGCACATATAATTTGTGTATAATACTTATCTCCTAAGTGAGGGTATCCCTGGAGATACTTTTGGCATATTGTCACTAAAATAAAGTACCTTTATTTTTAGTAACTCTGAGTATTGTGTTTTCTTATGATATAGTGCTATATGATATAAGTGGTATAGTAGGAGCTTTGCATGTCTCCTATTTCAGCCTAAGCTGCTCAGCAATAGCTACCTCTATCAACCTAAGCTGCTAGAAACACCTCTATTCTACTAATAAGGGATAACTGGACCGGACACAAGGAGTAAGTACCACAAGGTACCCACTTTAAGCCAGGCCAGCCTCCTACACCCGGCTCCATAAACTAACCAAAAAGGAGGAAAAAACAAATCAAGGCAACTAACTGACTGCTTTATGTCCATGTTACAGATAACCAAATGCAGGCAAACAAAGGTTAGTAGTATTGGAAATCGAAGCATTCTGGTCGTCTTTAACAATCGCACCATTTCATAAAAGATGCTAATGGACTTCAGAGAGAAGCAGCTTACAGGGCAGGACCAGGAAAGCACGGTGTACTTTTCAAAGTGTCCACATTCTGGATATTATATGCCAATTGTATGATTCTGCAGTGTGCATTTTAGGTCTGGCCTAGAGATAGCTTTACTTGTGTTGTCAGCCTCCTGTGCCCAATAATTCATAAATAAAAAATCTGTCGATTCCGGTCAAGTCTCTCTATCAATGGGGCTGTTTAACAGTCGTTCAGATTTTAAGTTCACCCACCAAGGCGGTCAGCATGGAGCAAGAGACAGGGAGGGGATCACCCTGCTTCAGCCACTGGCTTTCCAGAACAGAGAGTGGTGATGTTTTGCCAGATCACATGTGAATATCTATTATATCTATATAAAATATTCAGTACTAATGCAGGTGGGACAATACTTTGCTATTTTTTTATCTATTCTTTCTTTTTTTTAGTCATCCTTGTGCATTTCACTATGTCTCCAGGTTACACTAATTCGATATCTATAGTACCTTGATATACCTCTAAGTACACATGCAAGATAGAAAGCACACTTACTTTTAGATTTAAATGATTTCTGGAAGTTAACTTTTTAAAGTTTTTATTGATTGGAAAAACACAATCAAATTATATATATGTGATGGTTAACTTATTTTTTATTCTATTTGTTTTATAGAAAACATGCAGCTGCTACACTTAGGCGACAGAATGTTTTATTTTCCTTTTCTTTTTAATATAGACCCTTGCAATTGAGAAAAAAATGTAAAAAAACTACCCATCGGAACGGCTTGGCAAGGCCAGACCCGTTAGGTTTGCGAGTGCTTGTTGACAAACGGCTGTGGTTGAAATACAAAGTGCAGATCGGGATACACAAGTTGGAATGAAAACAGTGTAACACATTCGCTCTATCGCAATATTAATCATTATATGATAACGAATGTTCATCGCAAGCGGCAAAGAGCTGGGAGGGAGGAAAACATTCGTTCATAAAACAATGATTTAAACAGTGAAGGGAAATTTGCTCCCGGGACTGACCCATCGCCAAGAAACATTGACGTTCAACAAGTACTGGAGCTCAGGCCGCGAACGTCTAGAGTCCTGAGGCAGTATTTTAGAAACCATGTTTATGTATTTAATGCTTTATTGCAATTTTTATAGGCAGCCTGGAAATAAGTTTTAGCCGTCGGCTGATATGCAACTAAGAAGTAAATGCCACTTTTTATCGTACACCTATTTATGTGACGAGAATATTAAATCCCGCCAGCACCCGTGATTTACAATGAAGGCCATCGCTAGAATTGTAAATAGGTTTTCAAAGGCAAGGTTTGTCGAGAATGTCACTCTACTATTAGGGTGATGTTTGCTCCTGTGAGACCGAAACCGGGAGATGAAACCTATGGATGTGCCGTCCAGGTGACATCGGCCGCAGGCTGCAGGCTGCCGAGGGTTGTACAACACGTACATGTGCGACTGCTGAACAGATGGTCACAGTTGACAGATAAGCCCTTCTGATGACCAGGTAAACATTTAGGGGTGGAGTAAACAAACTACACAAAATCACCCCTTTCATCGTAATGATGTTAAGGGGGACCCGCGCCCTAGACTGCTGACTGACCGGGCCTAGCTCCAGCAATGAGGCTGCTGAGAAGAAAGACCTGTTGTACACCCCACGCGGCCCAAGCAGCCTGAGGTGCCGCGTGCGTATCATGGCGCGTACAACGACACTGATTTTAACCGCGAATTTAGAGCCTTCATCGCACTATTTCAACAAAAAGCAATAACGAAGGTCCGAATGCACACTAACGGGTTCTAAAGCACGACAGAGGTGACCTTGGCCACCGTGAAAACGAACACGTCTTGATACGGAAACCTCTTTACACCTTATTGATACTGAACCTAGAGTGGTAAAGTGCATATTCAAAAAATGTTCAAGGCCCAAAATATTGTTTACATATTGCTGCAGTTTAAACACATTACCTTAGACAAATCCAAGCAGAGTATTTTTTAGTAGTAAATCAGGATCCCCAGATGACTTTTCCACCAGGAGTATTAATCAAAGCACTTCAAGTGATCAATCGGTTAAAAATACCTTTAACACCTCTTTGGCAACACGTGACGGTAAAAGGCCTTTTGAAAAATCTGAGGACCCTGCCTGTAAGGAAATGCCTCCTTGGCATGGTTACCCCCTAACCTTTTGCTGATGCTAAGTTATGATTTGAAAGTGTGCTGGGACCCTGCTAAACAGGCCCCAGCACCAGTGTGCTTTCCCTAAACTGTACCCTTGTCTCCACATTTGCCACAATCCTGGCACTCAGGTAAGTCCCTTGAAACTGGTACCCCTGGTACCAAGGGCCCTGATGCCAGGGAAGGTCTCTAAGGGCTGCAGCATGTCTTATGCCACCCTAGGGACCCCTAACTCAGCACATATACACTGCTTGCCAGCTTGTGTGTGCTGGTGGGGAGAAAATGACTAAGTCGACATGGCACTCCCCTCAGAGTGCCATGCCAACCTCACACTGCCTGTGGCATAGGTAAGTCACCCCTCTAGCAGGCCTTACAGCCCTAATGCAGGGTGCACTATACCACAGGTGAGGGCATAGGTGCATGAGCACTATGCCCCTACAGTGTCTAAGCAAAACCTTAGACATTATAAGTGCAGGGTAGCCATAAGAGTATATGGTCTGGTAGTTTGTCAAACACAAACTCCACAGTTCCATAATGGCTACACTGAAAACTGGGAAGTTTGGTATCAAACGTCTCAGCACAATAAATGCACATTGATGCCAGTGTGCAATTTATTGTAAAATACACCCAGAGGGCATCTTAGAGATGCCCCCTGAATACATACCCGACTTCTAGTGTAGGCTGACCAGTTCTTGCCAGCATTCCACACACCAGACATGTTGCTGGCCACATGGGGAGAGTGCCTTTGTCACTCTGTGGCCAGGAACACAGCCTGTACTGGGTGGAGGTGCTTCTCACCTCCCCCTGCAGGAACTGTAACACCTGGCGGTGAGCCTCAAAGGCTCACCCCTTTTGTTACAGCGCCCCAGGGCATCCCAGCTAGTGGAGATGCCCGCCCTTTCGGCCACTGCCCCCACTTTTGGCGGCAAGGCTGGAGGAGATGACAAAAACAAGGAGGGGTCACCCACCAGTCAGGACAGCCCCTAAGGTGTCCTGAGCTGAGGTGACCCCTGCCTTGAGAAATCCTCTATCTTGAGTTTGGAGGATTCCCCCAACAGTATTAGGGATGTGCCCCCCTCCCCACAGGGAGGAGGCACAAAGATGGTGTAGCCACCCTCAAGGACAGTAGCCATTGGCTACTGCCCTCCCAGAACTAAACACACCCCTAAATTCAGTATTTAGGGGCTCCCAAGATCCCAGGAAATCAGATTCCTGCAACCTGAAGAAAGAAGAAGGACTGCTGACCTTCAAGCCTGCAGAGAAGGAAGAAGACGTCAAATGATTTGGCTCCAGCCCTACCGGCCTATCTCCAACTTCGAAAACCTGCTCCAGCGACGCATCTGACAGGGACCAGCGACCTCTGAAGCCTGAGAGGACTGCCCTGGACTACAGGACCAAGAAACCCCTGTGAACAGCGGCCCTGTTCAAAACCAGCTACTTCTTTGTAACAAAGAAGCAACTTCCAAGGACTTCACGTTTCCCGCCGGAAGCGTGAGACTTCACACACTGCACCCGACGCCCCCGGCTAGACCTGCAGAAAACCAACACCTCAGGGAGGACTCCCCGGCGATCGCGAGCCCGTGAGTAACCAGAGACGACCCCCCTGGGCCCCCACAGCGACACCAGCAGAGAGAATCCAGAGACTCCCCCTGACCGCGACTGCCTGTAACAAGGAACCCGACGCCTGGAACCAACGCTGCACCCGCAGTCCCCAGGACCTGAAGGAACCGAACTTCAATGCAGGAGCGACCCTCTGCCTAGCCAAGGTGGTGGCTGTTCCGAGAAGCCCCCCCTTTGCCTGCCTGCAACGCTAGAGTGACCCCGGAGCCCCTCCATTGTTTTCTATGCAAAACCCGACGCCTGCTTTGCCCACTGCACCGGGCTGCCCCTGTGCCGCTGAGGGTGTACTTTGTGTGCCTTCTCTTGTCCCCCCCGGTGCTCTACAAAACCCCCCTGGTCTTCCCCCCGAGGACGCAGGTACTTAACTGCTGGCAGACTGGAACCGGAGCACCCCTGTTCTCCATAGGCGCCTATGGGTTTTGGGCACCTCTTTGACCTCTGCACCTGACCGGCCCTGAGCTGCTGGTGTGGTAACTTTGGGGTTGCCTTGAACCCCCAACGGTGGGCTGCCTATGCCCCAAGACTGAGACTTGTAAGCGTTTTACTTACCTCCTAATCTAACCTTTACTTACCTCCCACAGGAACTGTTGATTTTTGCACTGTTTACACTTTGAAAATAGCTATTTGCCATTTTTACAAAGACGGTACAT
This sequence comes from Pleurodeles waltl, assembly GCF_031143425.1. NCBI lineage: Eukaryota > Metazoa > Chordata > Amphibia > Caudata > Salamandridae > Pleurodeles > Pleurodeles waltl. The sequence goes on from NC_090442.1 coordinate 197,871,306, forward strand.
CATATTGTTTTCATTCAAAGTTCCTAAAGTATCTAAGTGAAATAACTTACATTTAAAGTATTAACTGTAAATCTTGAACCTGTGGTTCTTAAAATAAACTAAGAAAATATATTTTTCAATATAAAAACCTATTGGCCTGGAGTAAGTCTTTAAGTGTGTGTTCCTCATTTATTACCTGTGTGTGTACAACAAATGCTTAACACTACCCTCTGATAAGCCTACTGCTCGACCGCACTACCACAAAATAGAGCATTAGAATTATCTACTTTTGCCACTATCTTACCTCTAATGGGAACCCTTGGACTCTGTGCACACTATTTCTTACTTTGAAATAGTATATACAGAGCCAACTTCCTTCAGGGAGTCGATCCGGTCTCTGAAAAAAGGGGAAGACGAGGAGTCCGCCTTGGCGACGGCTCTGCGGAACTGCGCTCGGAACGTCGACGTTCCACAGACGCCTCGTCGGCCGATGGGCGTGGCGAAATCAAAGTCTGCTTGTACTACTTCTTCTTGTGCCTCTTACCTTCAGATGACCTTGAATGCGAGGAAGAGGACTTGGGGCTCCGGGAGTGGTGCCGCGACCGCCTCCTAGTGCGGGACCGTGAACTCCGCGGAGTCGAGCCGACGAGGACGTATGTCGGGCCGCGAGAAGCTTGAGGGATCTCTCCCTCAAGGCCTTCAGAGCCATGGCCCGACAGTCGGAGCACGAGGTGGAGTCGTGGTCCTTCTCCAGGCACCAAAGACAAACACGATGCGGGTCAGTCACCGACATGGTGCGATGACACACACCACACGGCTTGAACCCTGTCTTTCTCGAAGACATGACTTCAAACAGTCAAAAAAGCCTCGACAAACCGTCGAAGAAGGGTAGCCCTTTCCGGAGCTGCACTTAACTGGCACGGAAGGAAAAGAACTGACGTACGCACGCCGAGACGGCATCTATATAGACAACCGTGACGGCTGACGACGCACGCGGAGCTGGCCGACACACGTGGAGCTGGTCGACGCACACGGATCTGAACTACGCCACCCGACGACGCGCGCAGGGTACTGCTCAGCAGAAAAATTCCAGATTCAAAGTTGACGCCAGGGAATTCTAAGGTAAGGAAGCCGCAGCTAGAAGTCTCTATCAGATACCTGTCTTACCAAGGTGATTGAGTGGATGACGCAGAGTCCCTTAAAACTGTAACTGACAAAACTGAAACGTTATTTTATAGAAGTACCAATGAGTTCTCAGCCAATGAGTTGTGGCTACATAGGCTGGCATCCCTTCCACAGTCAGCCTTGGTGGCCAGAAATTTGGGCATAGAGTGTAATAAAGACTAATCTCTTTGTCCCCAGATTCTTTAAGCCATGGGCACATCCTTCCTCCTTTTATGTTCATTCAAGAATCTCTAGGACTTACTGCCATGGGAGTCCAGTAAACCCACTGTAGTCCATGCGTTTATTACATCGAGGCTGTATTACGCTACCTATCTTTACCTAGGCCAGCAATTCTTAACCTGTGGTCCGAGGACCTCTGGAGATCTGTGACGCATACTCTGGGGGTCAGCAACAGCGTAGAAATTTAAATAATATTAACACCTTAATGTACAAGTTAATTACCTTCGGTAATGAAATATCTGGTAGAGACAGTCTAGTTGCAGATTCCTTACCTCAGAATTTTCCCCCAGGCGTCAGACTGGATTAGGTGATTTTTCTTCGAGCAATACCCTTGCCCGTCAATAGGTGGCATCTGTCGACTCCGCAGGCGTCGTGGTCGCCGTGATGACGTCGGGAGTAGTACATAGACGCCGCCCTCGCGCAGTGACGTCAGTTTCTTTTAACGACTTTCCACGCCAGAGCGCAGAGCCGCTAAGAACACTGAGTTTGGTGCGCCAGAGCTAAGGACTTGAAAGGGGGAATCCCTGTCCCTAGAAATCAGTTCGCAAGCGGGGAGGATGAGTAGGCGGTAAGGAATCTGCTACTAGAATATGTCTCTACCAGATATTTTGTTACCGAAGGTAAGTAACTTGTACATCTGATAGAGACTTCTAGTTGCAAATTCCTTACCTTAGAATAGATACCCAAGCATTGCCATCCTTGGTGGTGGGCTGCGAACTAAGATCATACTAAAAAGTCCTGCAGGACCGAATGACCAAAGTAGCCGTCCCGACGGACCTGACTATCCAGGCAGCAATGCTTAGCAAACGTGTGCAGGGACACCCACGTAGTTGCCTGACAGATATCCAGGACAGGAACTCCGTGTGCTCCGGATGCAGCAGTGGCCCTGGTAGAATGAGCCCGCAAGCCATTAGGAGGTTGCTTTTTTGCCAAAGCGTAGAACATTTGGATGCAAAGAAGCACACATTGAGAGATGGTACGCTTCTGCACCGCCTTCCCTTTCATCGAACCCACATAGCCAACAAAGAGTTGATTGTCCACCCAGAAGTCTTTAGTATGATTGAGATAGAACGCCAACGCTCTTTTTGGGTCCAAACGGTGGAGACTCTCCTCCTCATGGGAAGGATGTGGGGGTGCGTAGAAGGTAGGCAAAGTGATGGACTGGCCTACTTGAAATGGTGTAGCCACCTTAGGAAGGAAGCCCTAGTGCGTAACACCACTTTGTCGGGGTGCACAGACAAGTATGGAGGCTTTGAAGAAAGGGCCTGAAGGCGATGAGAAAGACAGTTTTGAATGTGAGGAGCCGTAAGGGACAATTATGCATTGGCTCAAAGGGGGTACACAACAAGTAAGTAAGTACAAGATTAAGATCCCAATGAGGCATGATGAAAGGAGTGGGAGGAAATAAGTGGGTGAGCCCCTTCAAGAACCTACTCACAAGAGGAGATTTAAAGAATGAGGGCTGATCAGGAAGCCTAAGAAAGGCGGAAATGGCAGACAGATACCCCTTTAGGGTGCCCAATGCAGAGCTCTGCTGGGCTTAAGAAAGAATTAATAGAAGAACCTCTGAAAGAGGGGCAGATAGGGGGTCAACAGATTTGTTGGTGCACCATGCCACAAATTTATTCCAACGACAGGCGTATACAGTTTTAGTCGATGGACGCCTGGCTGCCAAGATAACATTGCAGACTTCGGGTGGAAGTTGGACAGGTACGGGTGGAGGACTGTCCCCTGCTGCTTCGACAGAAGACCCGCCCGAAGAGGCAGCCTGAGTGGAGGATCGATGGATATGCTCAATAGCTCTGGATACCACAGTCTTCGAGCCCAGTCCGGCGCCACCAAGATAACTTGGGCCCGGTCGTACTTGATTTTCTTCAAAACTCTGGGCAGAAGAGTGATAGGCGGGAAGGCGGAAAGGAGGCTGGAGTTCCACTCGAGACAAAAAGCGTCTCAGAGCGAGTGCCGCCTTGGAAACCTCAATGCGCAAAATAGCTAACATTGCACGTTCTCTGCGGAGGTGAACAGATCTAACCAAGGTTCTCCCCACTTGAGAAAGAGACCTTGCACCACCTCCGGATGGAGACGCCATTTGTGATCGACCGTGTGTCGGCGGCTGAGTTCGTCTGCTCTGGCGTTCAGAGAGCCCACCAGATGTTGAACCATCAGGGTAATGCCCTGATGTTCCAGCCATGTCCAGAGGCGTAGGGCCCCCTGACAAAGGGGCCAGGACCCTACCCCGCCTTGTTTGTTGGAGTACCACATGGCGGTGGTAGTGAACACCTGCACTACTTTCCCTTTGAGAGAGGGAAGGAATGCTTTCAACACAAGTCTGATCGCTCTCCCATGTGGCCGCCCCAACCCAGAAGCGACGCATCTGTCACTATAGAAAGATCTGAATGGGGAAGGGAGAGGGATCTGCCAGTGAACCAATTGGGATTCGAAAGCCACCACTGCACGTCTTTCGCAGTCCCCTCTGAAATCTGGACCATGTCGGAGGGATTCCCCTGATGCTGCGCCCACTGGAACTTCAAGTCCCAATGCAGAGCCCGCATATGCCACCTGGCATGCGTTACTAGCAGGATGCAGGAGGCCAAGAGGCCCAGCAGCCTCAGAGTCTGTCTCACGGAAACCCAACACCAAGGCTGAAAGATCGGAATCGTAGCCTGAATGTCTTGGCCTCGCTTTGGGGGAGGATAATCCCGAACCAGCACTGTGTCCAGAACTGCTCTGATGAAAGGGAGCGTCTGAGAGGGAGTCAGGTGTGACTTTGGCACGCTGATAGTGAACCCCAGGTGTGCAGGAGGTCCGCCGTAGTCTGAAGGTGGGAGAGCACTGCCAGGGGCGAAGGCGCCTTCAACAGCCAGTCGTCTAGGTAGGGGAAGACTGAGACCCCTAAACTGCGCAGATGAGCAGCAAACAACGCCATCACTTTCGTGAACACCCGAGGGGCACTGGCAAGGCCAAAAGGGAGCACGGTAAATTGAAAGTGCTCGTGACCTACCACGAATTGTAGGTAACGTCTGTGGGCAGGCAGGATGGGGGGGGTGGAAATAAGCGTCCTGCAAGTCCAACGCTACCATCCAGTCTCCTGGGTCAAAGGCAGACAGAACCTGAGCCAGGGTGAGCATTTTGAACTTCTCCTTCTTGAGGAAGTAGTTTAGGTCCCGAAGATCTAGGATAGGGTGCAAGCCTTTGTCCTTCTTTGGTATCAGAAAGCAGTGGGAGTAACAACCACGACCTACTTCTGGCACAGGGACCCTTTCTAGAGCTCCCTTGTCCAAGAGAGCCACGACTTCCTGGCGGAGAAGCACCAAATGATCCTCCGAAAGGTGATGGAAGGATGGTGGCATTTGTGGTGGGGGAAACATCCTTTTTTACGACTTTTTTGTTTAACGAAAGTCGTGGTTAACGAAAGCGCAACAACGCTTTTTTTAACCACGACTCCGTTTTTTTGTGCCTTAACTACGTATGTTCTGAACAACAAACATGCGTGGTTAAGGTACAAAGAAGGGAGTTGGCGAAGGTAAGTGGTGGGTTTAGGTTTTGGGGAGGGGGTGGGCGGTTTTAGGTTTTGGGGTGGGGCGTTTTTGGTTTTGGGTAGGGGGTGGGGGGTTAGGGGGTTTTAGGTTTTGGGGTGGGGTTGGGGCGGTGGGGCGTTTTGGGTTTTGGGGAGGGGGTTAGGGGGTTTTAGGTTTTGGGGTTGGGGAGGTGGGGGGGTTTTAGGTTTTGGGGTGGGGTTGGGGGGGTGGGGTGTTTTAGGTTTTGGGGTGGGGTTGGGAGGTGGGGCGTTTTTGGTTTTGGGGAGGGGGGTCGGGGGTTTTAGGTTTTGGGGTGGGGTTGGGGCGTTTTTGGTTTTGGGGAGGGGGTCAGGGGTTTTTAGGTTTTGGGGTGGGGTTGGGGGTAGGGGGTTTTGGGGTGGGGTTGGGGGTTTTTAGGTTTTGGGGTGGGGGTGTTTATGTTTTGGGGTGGGGGGTCATGGGGTTTTAGGTTTTGGGGTGGGGGGTCAGGGGGTCAGGGGGTTTTAGGTTTTGGGGTGGGGTTGGGGGTTTTAGGTTTTGGGTGGGGTTGGGGGGGTGGGGGGTTTTAGGGAGGGGGTGGGGGGGTCATGGGGTTTTAGGTTTTGAGGTGGGGTTGGGGGGTCAGGGGGTTTTAGGTTTTGGGGTAGGGTTGGGGGGTCGGGGTTTTAGGTGGTGGGGTGGGGGGTTTTAGGTTGGGGGGTGGAGGGGTTTTAGGTTTTGGGGTGGGGGTCAGGGGTGGCGCGTTTTTGGTTTAGGGGAGGGGGTGGGGGTTAGGGGGTTTTAGGTTTTGAGGTGGGGTGGGGTAGAGGGTTTTACGTTTTGGGGTGGGGTTGGGGGGGTTTTAGGTTTTGGGTGGGGTTGGGGGTGGGGTGTTTTTGGTTTTGGGGAGGGGGTGGGGGTTAGGGGGTTTTAGGTTTTGGGGTGAGGTTGGGGGGTGGGGCATTTTGGTTTTGGTGAGGGGGTCAGGGGGTTTTAGGTTTTGGGGTGGGGTTGGTGGGGTGGGGCGTTTTTGGTTTTGGGGAGGGAGTGGGGATTAGGGGGTTTTAGGTTTTGGGGTGGGGTTGGGGGGGTGGGGTGAGGGATGTAGGGTGAATGGTGCCTATTACTAATGCATTCATCAGGAATGCCTTTACAACGAAATGTCGTTGTTAAGGCATTCGTGGTAAAATCATTAGTAGTAGCAACGAGGTCGGTGTTCAGACCTCGTTGTTAAGGCAGTAGTTGTTTTTAAAGTCGTTGTTTCGTCGTACAATCGTGTGGTGGTGCAGATTCGAAAGGGAGGGAGTAGCCCTTCCGAATTATTTGCAAAACCCACCCGTCCGTGGTTATATGTTCCAGTGGGGCAGGTGATGGCAGATTCTGCCACCAACTGGGCGGGAGTGAGGGGACGGACTAGGAAGGTTTGGAGGCTGCTGCGGTAGCAGAAGTGGACTGGACAGACCTCTGGTTCCCTGTCCCATGGCCACGTGGGATTCTGCGCCCCCGGCCACACAGAGGCTGTCCAGCGTGCATGGCTCAGTGACTGGGTTGAGGAAGTGACAGGGCGCCCCTTCCATGGCCACGAAAGGGACTAAAATCGGACTGTGGGGGGCGTGTGGCGGAAGAACGGCCAAGGGACCGAGCCGTAGCCCGGGAATCCTTGAACCTCTCCAAGGCCGAGTCCGCTTTGTCTCCGAAGAGACGGGTGCCATCAAAGGGCATGTCCATGAGTTACCGTTGGACATCCCCCGAGTAGCCAGAAGTACGTAACCAGGCATGGCGCCGTTATGCCACTGTCGTTGCAACCGATCTGCCCATAGAGTCGGTCGTACCCAGCCCACAACGGATCGTGAACTTCATCGCGTCTCTCCCATCTTTGACTGCTTGGGAGACAATAGCACGGGCCTCCTCCGGTATCTGCGGCAGGACTTGCGCAACCGTATCCCACAGTGAGTGGGAATAACGCCCCAAAAGGCATGCGGTGTTCACGGACCGCAGCGCGAGGCTGGAGGAAGAAAACAATTTCTTACCAAATTGTTCCAGCCTTTTGGCTTCCCTATCCGGGGGTGCGGAAGGGAACGTGCCAGAAGAAGAGGACGCCTGGATGACAAGACTCTCAGGCGTAGGATGTTGGGACAGGAACTTTGGGTCATTCGGCGCAGGCCGATGGCGGCGAGCGATAGTCCTGTTCACAGGAGCCCCTATGTTGGGTTTGGACCATGTACCCAAAAGGACATCAGTGAGGGCCTCATTAAATGGGAGAAGAGGTTCAGACGTAGAAGCGTCAGACTGAAGCACCTCCGTCAGGAGATTAGACCTGACTTCGACAGTAGGTAGCTGAAGGCCAAGGACCTCAGCCGCCCTACTAACCACCATAGGTAGCTCCCTCTGCCGTAGCCACAGTAGGAGGAGACAGCATGCCAGCGTCAGGAGAAGTATCCAGACCACTGGCTTCACCCAAGTTCTGTGCCCAGTCCATAGTAGGGTCTTCCTGGTATTCATAAGGGTCAAGGGATCCCTCCAATTCCTCCCCGTATTCGTACCCATAGGAAAATGGGTCAGAATCCGACCTCAGGCTAACAGGGCCCACTGAAGCCGATGGCGGCGGCGGCCAACACCGCTCCGTCTCCGAGTCGTCGGGAATGAGAATCGGGTCGACGTCGATAGTGGGCACTACCGATGTCGGGAGCGTCGATAAACGACCTGGCGTCTGGGAAGGTCTCGATTGTGCGACCGGCGTCGGTGCGCTTCCGCGCACGGATCCGGAGGCAACCTCGGTGGCCGGGGCCTAAGCCGCCGGCGAGGAGCACGAAGGTCCCTGAGCCAAGCCCCTTGGGCCCGAGGGCGCCATATCGGGGTCAGCACGCCCAAATATGAGGCGCATGGCCTCGTAGAACTCTGAGTCGGTGGGGGTTGCTCCGGCAAACTCTGGGAAGCGCGGAGTCGACCCAGACGTAGGCTCCGAGGATGGAGGCCTAGTGAGTGGACGCTCATCCCGCGTTGCGTCAGCCGAGCGACGGGGTGAAGTCGGAGAGCGATGGGACTTCTTCGACTTCTTCTTCTTACCTTGACCCGAAGACTTCGAAGAAAACGAGTGGTGATGGCTCTGCGACCGATCTCAAGACCTTCCTCTCGAGCGAGATTGGGATCTACGCGGAGTCGAGTGCCGGGCCGCCATCAGCTTTAGGGACCGCTCCCTCAAAGCCTTCGGATGCATTGCCCGACACTCGGAGCACGACTTCGGGTCATGGTTGCGCTCAAGGCACCACAGGCAAACACGATGAGGGTCCGTCACAGACATCATGCAGTGGCAGTCCTCGCACGGGTTGAACCCGGTCTTCGTGGACATCCTCGATGCACCAAGTGTTGCACCAAAAAAGTTCGACAAAACGGTCGAATTTGGCCAAAAAATAGCTGAGTGTAGCTCTCTCTCACATCAGCACGTGCTGTGGAAAGAAAAGAACGGACGTCACTGCGCGAGGGCGCCGTCTATGTACTACTCCTGACATCATCACGGCAACCGCGACGCCTTTTACACCTGCGGAGTCGACCAACGCCACCTACCAACATGCAAGGGTATTGTTCGAAGAAAAATCTCCGGATCCAGTCTGACGCCTGGGGGAAAATTCTAAGGTAAGGAATCTGGTACTAGAAGTCTCGATCAGATAAAGTGTATATAGATAAAGAAGCCACATTTGTTTTAAAAATCTCTAAATGTGAATAAATGTGACATTGGAGGTTAAAAATTAAGTTGGTACCCTCAGATTGATTAGTGGGACCAATGCAAGAACATCAAACAGAATATAACATGGGTAAGGGTAGGCCTCAACTAAATTTAGAAAAGCTCCAACCTTGCCATTACAATTTAGATGTTTTATATTTATCTGAACATTTTCTATACAATTTAATCATTTGCACATTTGTTTGATGAATGCTTGTTTCTGTAATTTTGTGTATTGTTTTGCAGTTCAAATGATCAAAATTGCTTAGGCTGGGACCCCTGCTTCCAGCAATAACTTGGTGGGGGGGCCTGGTTTCCATTAATGATTAAGTGAGAGTCCAAAGAAGTAAAAATGTTAAGAACCACTGATCTAGGCCTTCCAAGAGGTTGGTTAATCATCTGCAGGTGGTGCAGGATGCAGACGCCCAATTAGTTCTTAAAATACCCCATTTAGTCTTTGATTTCCATCCAAAACATCTTCAATGGCTGTCAGTACACAGTCTTATTTTATTTAAATCACTAGTTCTGGGTCTGGCTCATAGAGCATTTTATGGAACAGGTCGTAACAGAGATTTTGACATAGTACAACTAGAAATTTGAGATGCTCCAACGCTGATTTTTTTTTTTAAACATACCTAGGATAAGGCTTGCTAGAAAAGGAGAAAGGTCCTCTACCTTTTCAGCAGCAAAGATATGGAAAAATGGACAAGTTATTTAACTTCAGTAATGCTTTATCTGGTAGAGACTATATCTAGCTGCAGATTCCTTATCTATGAATTCTCCCCAGGCGTCAGACTGGATCCAGAAGCTTTTTTGTGAGCAGTACTCCTGCAAACCGGTAAGTGGTGTTGGTAGGCTCTGCGTCAGTCATTGTGGTCGTTCGCACATGAAAGGATGTTGCAAGACCTATATAGGTGCTACCCAAGCATGCTGTCCGTTTCTTTTCACAACTTTCCACACAAGAGCGCAGAACCAAGAAGAACAGTGGCCACTGATGTTTCAAACCTAGGGCCTGGACGGGAAGTCCTTGCCCCAAGAAGTCTGTGCACACTTCAGGGTGGATGGGTGGGTGGGTCAGTAAGGAAAATGCAGCTAGATATAGTCCCTACCAAATGAGCCATTATCAAAGGTAAGTAACTCGACCATCTGATAGAGACTTTTAGCTGCAGCCTCCTTACCTGTGAATAGATACCAAAGCAATACCATCCCGGAGAGGGGTCTGCGAACCAATTTCAAACAAGGAAGTCCTGCAGGACTGAACGGGCAAAGTGTCCATCCGTATGGCCCTCACTGTACAGACACTGTACAGGCAGTAGTGTCTGGTGTTTGTGCAGAGATGCACACATTGCTGCTTGGCAGATGTCCAGGACCAGAACTATGCCTGCTAACGCAGTGGTCGCACCTTTAGCTTTGGTAGAATGAGCTTGCAAGCCCTCAGAGGGTTGATTTTTGGCCAGTGCATAGCAGATCTTGATGCAAAGCATGACCCAACTAGAGATGATTCGCTTCTGCACCGCCCGACCTTTCTTTGTGCGCACATACCCCATGAAGAGATGGTCATCCACCCGGAACGTTTTAGTTCCATCAAGGTAGAACGCTCTTTTTGGGTCCAGGCAGTGGGTGTCTCTCCTCTCCTTTAGAAGGATGTGGGGGGTGCGAAAAAATATGCAAGGTGGACTGATTGGCCAACATGAAAAGGTGTGACCATTTTTGGTACAGAAGAGGTCCTAGTGCGAAGCACCAGTTTGTAAGGATAGACAGGTAGGGCAGCTTAGACGATTCAGCCTGCAGTTCACTCACTCTGAGGGCTGATGTAATTGCCACAAGAATTGCTGTTTTCAATGTGAGAAGCCTTACGGGTTACGGGACAGTTGTGAGGAGGCTTGAAAGGAGCACACATCAGAAAGGTCAGAACCAAATTAAGATCCCACTGGGGCATAAGGAAGGGGGAAGGAGGGAAGAGATGAGTAAAACCTTTGAGGAACTTATGTACAATAGGAGACTAAAACAAAGAGGTTTGATCAATCAACCGCAAAAAAGCAGAAATGGTAGATAAACAGCCTTTCAGAGTGCCCAAAGCACAGCCCTGCTTGGCAAGTGAAAGAATGAACAGCAAAACCTCAAAAAGAGGGGCAGAAAGGGGATCAACAGACTTGCCTGTGCACCATGCCACAAATGACTTCCTACAACAGGTGTATACTGTTTTGATGGAGGGACGCAGGCTGCCAAGATGATGCTACAGACTTCGGAAGAAGGTCAAAAGCTGTCAACTGCCACCGCTCAATCCCCAAGCAGGAAGGCGGAGAGTAGACAGGTTCAGGTGAAGAACCCGTCCCCTGCTGCTGCGACAGAAGATCTTCCCGAAGGGGAAGTCTGATTGGAAGATTGATGGACAAGCTTAGCAGCTCAGGATTCCAGACTCTTCGAGCCCAGTATGGGGCTACAAGGATTCCTTGGGTCCGGCCGTACCTGATCTTCTTGAGAATTCTGGGCAGGAGTGACATTGGCAGAATTCCACTCAAGACAAAAAGTGTCTCCGAGCGAGAGACGCTTTGAAGACTCCAGGGCGTGAAACTACTGACATTGCACATTCACAGCAGAGGTGAACAGATCTAACTAATGCTTTCTCCATTGCTGAAGCAGATCTTGCACCACCTCCGGGTGGAGACACCATTTGTGATCCGCGAGGCATTTTCGGTTGAGCTTGTTTGCTCAGGCACTCAGAGGGTCCACCAGATGTTGAACCACCAGAGATATGCCCTGCTGTTCCAGCCATATCCACAGACATAAAGCCTTTTGACAAAGGGTCCACAACCCCAATCCACCCTGTTTGTTGCAATACCACATGGCGGTTGTGTTGTCTGTGAACACCTGCACCTGCCTTCCCTTGATGGAAGGTAGAAAGGCTTCCAATGCCAGTCAGACAGCCTGGAGCACCAGCATGTTGCTGTGGAGCCCTGCTTCTGGCAGAGATCCGATTCCTCTGATCTCCACCTCTCTCACATGGCCGTCCCATCCCAGAAGTGGCACATCTGCCAATACTGTCAGATTTGGTCAGGGAAGGGAGAGATCTCCACCTCTGACCGAATCGCGATTTGTCATCCACTAAAGCGGACCTTTTGCAGTTCACTCCGAGATCTGGACCCTGTCGGAGAGATTCCCTTGATGTTGCGCCTATTGGAACTTCAGGTCCAACTGCAGAGCCTGCATATGCCATCTGATATGTATCACCAGCAGGATGCAGGAAGCCATGAGTCCCAGCAACCTCTGAGTCATTTTCACCAAAATACAGGATAGAGGCAGTGTCCGAGAGAGAGTCAGCTGTGACTTTGGCACGCCTATAGTTAAGCGCAGCTAATGCAGGAGGTTCGTCGTAGTCTGGAGGTGGTAGACAACAGCCGGGGTGAGCTCGTCTTCAACAGCCTGTCATTGAAATAGAGGAAGACTGACAACCCTGATCTCCACAGATGAGCTGCAACCACTGCCATCACCTTGGGGGAACACCCAGGGGGCATTGGTAAGGCCAAAGGGAAACACGCTGTACTTCAAGTGTTAGTGGCCTAGCGTGAACCCCAAGTAACGTCTGTGGGCAGGTAGGATGGGGATGTGGAAATAAGCGTCCTGCAAGTCCAACGTTACCATCCAGTCGCCTGGGTCCAGTGCAGACAAGACCTGAACCAATGTAAGCATTTTGAATTTCTCCTTCTCGAGGAAGAGAATGAGAGCTCACAGGTCTAGAATAGGCTGAAGACCCCTGTCCTTCTTGGGAAGGAGAAAGTAGCGGGAATAACAACCACAGCCTACTTCTACCACTTGAACCCTCTCTATGGCTCCCTTGGCCAAGAGAGCCGCAACTTCCTCACGAAGGAACAGATGATCCTCCGTCATCCAGTCGTGAGATGTTGGCATGGAGGGGTAGTCTCGAAGTAGAGGGAGTAGCCCCTGCGGATGATCGCGGGGGGGGGGCTGACAAGACAGCTGGCCACCTGACCTACGAGGATGGTGAGTGCCGCACCATCGTCCAACCAGAGACTGGGCAGCATGTGCAACACAGTGGCTAAACGGGAACCTGTGCAGTTGGAAGCCCCTTCTGTAGCCAGGAAAGGAGCGAAAGGCACATTTGGGGGGAGCTAAGGGGGAGGGGGACAGGGGGCCGCCACCATCCCAAAGGACCTGGATGTAGCCCGAGAATCCTTTAAACGCTCGAAAGCTGTGAACTGTCTCATCTCCAAGGAGACAGGTGCCATCGAAGGGCATGTCTATAAGGGGAGCCTGGACATCCCCCGAAAAGCCAGGCATCCTTTGGGGCCACTGTTGAAATCACTTTGTCTAAGGAGTGTCCAGTCTGCAACAGATTGTGAACTTTGTCGTGTCTCGCCCGTCTGCAACAGCCTGAGAGAGTACAGCAGGGGCCTCCAGGGCCGGTGGCCGCATTTGCGCAATCTTGTCCCAGAGGTACAGAACGCGCTGTGGGAAGTCAAGGCCTAATCCACCAAGCTCTCAGGGGTGTGGTGTTACATGAGGAACGTTGGACCTCCAGGTGCAGGGCGATGGCAGCAGGTAATTGTCCTATTTACAGGAGGCCCTGTGCTGCGTTTGGACCAGGTACCCAAAAGAACATCTGTGAGGGCATCACTGAACGGGATGTGGAAGCTCCCAGTTGCAGCACCACTGTCAAGAGATTAGTCTTGACTGCCAATGAGGGTACCTGAAGGTCCAGGACTTCAGCAGCTCTCCTCACCACCATTGTCTAGGAGGCTCCCTCCTCCATAGCCATGGTAGCGGAAGAAAGCATACCAGTATTTGGAGATGTGTCCAGTCCACTGGCTTCACCAAAATCCTCACACCAGTCCATTTCCTCATAAGGCTGGTATTCTGAAGGGTACAACTACCCCTCCCAGTCTTTCCAGAGGCCTACTACAACAGGACAGGGCTCAGAATCTGATCTAGGAGGCAAAGCTCCTGCCGGGTTTGGTAGCGGGTGACGCCCATCTGGCTCCGTGTCAGGGATGACAATGATAATGGCACTGTCGGGCAAGTCCAGGAGCATCAGCACCGAAGCTGGGAAAGATTGAGTGGTACAACCAGCACCCATCCAGATCCAGGATTCCAAGTCTGGGAGTCCATTGGTGCCGAGGCCTAAGCTGACTGTGTGGAACCCGATGGGTCACCCTCCAACCCAGCGGGGCCCGAAAGCACGCCGTAAAGGTCAGACTGCCCAAAAATGAGCGGAATGGCTTCATAAAATTCTTTAAATTGGGCAGGGGTTGCTACAGCTTCTGGAAATTCGGGAAGGCACGGAGTCGGTCCAGGGACAGGTTCTGAAGAACAAGGCCTAGAATGACGATGCTCCCTTGTCACGTCGGCAGATGGATAAGAAGGCGAAGACTGCCTCAACTTCTTCCTCTTTTTGTGCCTCTACTTACCAGATCGTCCCAAGGACCTGGAGTGGGACGACGACTCCGGACTCTGCAACCGGTCACAAGACCTTCCTTTCGATGGGCACCTTGACCTGCGCTGAGTCACGTGCCGGTCCGCCATGAACTAAGGATTGCTCCCTCAAAGCTTTTGGATGCATGGCCCAGTATTCGGAACATGCTTTTGGATGCATGGCCCAGTATTTGGAACATGCCTTTGGGTCATGGTGACGCCCCAAACACCACAAACTGACGAGGTGCAGATCCGTCACCAAAATGGCCCAATGACCAGGTCCACAGTAAGTAATGCCTCCAAAAAAATTGACAAAAAGGCAAAGGAAGCCAGGCAAAAAATGACTGCGGCGTAGCTCTTACCTCGGATCAGTGCTGGCTGGTGTGAAAAAAAGAACTGACACTGGGGCACCTGGGAGGTACCTTTAAAGGTACTGCAATATTATTTCCAGTTCAGACGATAACGGACGCAGAGCTGATCAACACCACCTACCAACGCTCAGGGATACTGCTCATGAAAAATCTTCTGGATCCAGTCTAACGCCTGGGGAGAATTCACAGGTAAGGAATCTGCAGCGAGAAGTCTCTATCAGATAACCTCTTATTCTTCACTTTACTGTCAGTGAGAGTCTTTTTATAAAAAAAAACTGAAAACTAGGTTATTTTCCACACTTTAACCTTGTAGGATGCTCAGTATAGGTTTATAAAGCCAGTGCTAGGATGCCAGTCGGGGCAGCTGCAAGTGCTCTATAAAATAATTATTTCATTCATTCAGAGTTACAACTAGAATGCCCTAATACATCCAACAACCTTTATTTGCTAATTTAAAGCCTGACAACAACAGATCAGACAGCAAGGTTACTGAATAAAAAGAGTGATACGTGATCTCATTCAAGCTCTGTAAATTTCACATCCGTTTTTTCATTCTCTGGGAGCAAGCCTGAGTCAATAATTTACATTTATAGAGCTGCCTCCTCCTTTGTGTCTTTTATTGGTTTGCTACTCCCCTGAAATCGTCTGGAGGTCTAAATCTATCCTTCCATCAACATTTTGTTCTGTTCTTCAGTGAGACAAGCGTTTTTAGGACTCACCTTAGCCAAACAGCCCAGTGAGCTTACAGTCCACCCACTGCACACCATAGATTGGCTTTTTTTGCAACTCGCATTTTACTTGCTTCTTTATGGCTTGACTTCCTCTTCTTGTGTTTGTCCCATCCCCTCCTATTGAGTATATCCTCTGTGTAATCATTTTGAATGGCTTACTTGTATCCTTCCACTGCTCACATTTAGGGAACTATTTTTTTATTTTACATTCAGCACTCCATACGATTGCATCTGTTTTCCAACTTTCTCCCTAGTGTGCCAAATCCCCCCTTAAATACTGAACAGTGTTTCTCTCCACCCTTTTCTAGCTTATCTGTATATTTTTGCAGGAATGTCGCTTAAAAGCAGTCTTCAGGGGTTGTTATTGAATGAAAGTACAAGGTTTGGCATACAAAGGCTTTTATGGTGCTGGGATCAAGGCCATCTGTCACAATCACTCTGCTTGCATCTGAGGCAGAAAGTGTACTCAGCATGACACTTTACTGCAGGCTTAGAAAGCTACTCTGCCACTGCAAAGGACCAAGTGACTGAATCCTGTGGAGAGTAAGGTAAGTCTTAGCAACCATTTCTCTTTGCATTCTGACTCCTTAGTTTTAAATTACGTTCAAAGTTTCCAGAGTGAAAAGTATTTGAAAAAAACAATGCATTAATAAAGATTGAAAATACTTAATTTAACGTACAGTTTTGAGATACTGTAAGATATGTTTGCTTTTCCTCCGATATTTTAAAATGATTTTTCTATAACTTTTTCTAAACAATAGTTTAGAAAAAGCCAACTCAGCACCTGCTTTAGAATGGAGAAACCTATTGGCTTTGCCAGTTTTCGTTTTATCCATAGAATTCAAATGCAATATTTACATCCAAAATATTGCACACTAAACTGACAGAGGAAGGGTGGACAGGAACTAGCAGTCATTTTCAAGAACTTCTTAAAGACAACAAGCATTCAAGGCTTTAACACAACAGGGTGTAAATCAAATTTATTCGCTCTTCACCATTACCTACCTTCTCTTGATAATTTCTGACCTACACATTTTCAACAGAGTATTCGCAACCACCATTTCAGACACCTTCATAAGAAATCTTAACATCTGAATGACATGAACACGCACTTTAACCAACCCAAAAATCAAAATCCATCATAACAAACGTAGAGTCCCTCACCTCGTCTATGGACTTGAATATGCAGCTGGCCACGCTATGGGCCTATTTTCTTGCCTCTGTGATGCATCACAATAACACGAAAACTTCCCATCTCCAAGAGAACCACTACACCAACCACAACCAACAAGGCCATCTTTTAGCAGTTGACCAAACTCATCTACAAGGAACTTAACTCTCATTGATCTCACCTCTCAACCAAACAATAGAAAAGGACAAGCTATACTGCCAGCATCAATTAAGAAGGCAAAAAGATATCACCAATCCAATTAAATTGTTGGCGCCACAAAATGCTACCAAAGAACTAATTGGTCCATTCTTAGGCTTTCACTCATATCAGCACTTTCCTGAAAAAGACAATATATTTGCAGGCCATCAAAATGGGTTTTGCCCAGAAAGTGAGACACTCCATCCTGATTTCCAGCTGGATGACCTGAAGAACACAATGGGTAGAATTAGAGTTTCTGCTAGTGGACCTGTCTGCCCCTTCTGATAAAATCTACTACGCCCACCAACTGACAGAGGAACTTCACACAAAAGGGACCATCCGCTTACTTCTATGACAGATCTAGCACCAAACTGCTGCAGTTATTTACATCATCTACCATCAGTTACATCAACATAGCTCAAGGTTCAATCTTCTCACCTTTCCTCGAACTCCTACAGCAACCTGCTACCAGAACTCATCAAGTATTTGAACTTAACCTGCTAAACCTAAATGACAACATTCAGATCATCCTAAAGATGGAGAACAAAAGGAACCTTGACTCTTCAGGACCAGATCTCTACCTCAGAGATGTTGTTCCACAAGAAGACTAGCATCTCAAACTGAACTATTCCAAAACAGAGATCCTAACCTGTTGAATGGAGGAACTACCAAACTACAGCCTCTGCCCCATAAGGCCCACCGCCAGCAACATCAACCTAAGAATGAAACATGGGTGTGATTGTGAAACCGCAGCCTTGCTCTGGTCCCACAAGAGAATCAATAGAAATGCTTTCTACAGCATTAGCATAGTCTTTTGTTTTACGAACATCTGTCACCGAGAAGGGCATCCAGGCACTCACGGAGATTGTCCAGTTAGTGAAAGGGTGAGGGAATTTAATATGCTGTGGGAAAGAGGTTGTTTTTCATGGCTAGAGTAGATCGTGGTTGGTCAAGCAGCTACAGTTAAAGTGATGTGACTGGGGATGGGTAGCCAGTGCAGAAAAGTTAAGAATAAGGTAAGATGAGACGAACAAGGAACCTGAAAAAAAGGCAGGCTGACCCTTTCTGTATTCTAGAAAGATGGTTAAGAGATGAGGAGTGGAAGCCCAGATGAAATCCTTCAATACATCCTATAACTTAGAAGACCACACAATTCAAAATGTGCGTGAGGCAATTTATACACTGTTGCTTACAGAAAAAAGTTTTGCTAGACTGACTAGCACTCATTATCTGTCCGTGGTCAGATAATCATGCATCAAAGCCCTACGTATTATGCACTTGTCCAACCTCAGCAAAAAATACTCTTCATCCAAGCTAAATTGCAAAGATGTTCACAGGGCATAAAGCTCATCATTAGATTGGGACCTCAACTGAACGACCACTCCTTCAAGAGGACACATCTGTGGAACCCCTTTCTCTGTACATGCAGCACTAATATGGAACTCCCTCAGGCAAGGGTTCGAAGCAACCAAGATCACCTGAAATACATAAAAGTAATAACAGGCCTGGCAAAGATATCACACAACTCAAAATGATAGCCACCCTAAAATTTGGAACCTAATCTCCCTCTAAAACGGTAGTTACAAGCACATGTACAGCAATCTCTCACTCTCCTCCATGTCACAGCAGGAATTATTTAAAGTATTTATATCGCACAAATTTAGTTAAAGGGTAGTGGAGCACTTGACATAGAACATTTCGGGAAAATGTAGTAAAGGTGCAGGAGCTCACACCTCTTTGTGCCTCTGTTGTGATACACCCACCTGGAGATGCTGCTGCTGTGAGGAGCCTTACTCTATACAAAATTTATGAATGGAAGACCGCCAGGAAAGCAGAAATCAAAGAACCCACCGAAACCAGATATGAGAGTAAAGACAGAGAATCTCCATTCAACTGCTTTAGCTGTATGTTAGTGTGTGCTGCTGACCAGCTTCTTCTTCCAGTTTCAAGTTCTCCTTGTCCAAAGAAGGTGCTCCACAGAGTACCAAGAGGACTGCTATGCAACCAGACTGACTGAAGTCCAGCTTCCCAGAGGTGGGACCTGACAGGACGGAACTGTCACACTGTCCTGAAGCACCTGGAGGCAGACCTGCCTGAGAAGAAGAGGGAAGAAGAGTTCCCCATCAAAGCAAGAAGAAAGAGCTGACCCTGGGGCTGAGGGTCGATTTGCCTAGAGACCCTGTGGCATGGTTCTTGATCACAGTGTAGACTCTCCTGTCTGAAGAGGTTAAGCTGTGGCACTGCCAAAGTGTGCCTGCAGCGGCTCTGTAGTTTTGACTGTGTTCGCCAAAGCGTGTCTGAAGCAGACTGCACCGCTGTGACGCTGCAAGAAGCTTGCACCATGGCACAGTCCTAAGATGTGCTCGAGAGGACTGTGCCTCTGAACATTTGCCCCCACAGGGGAACTGAGGCACTGCAAGTCAGGAAGCGACTGTGGCTTCACCCCTTTAACAACTGACTGGACCTGTACAGACCAAGATACTGCTCCATCACAGTGAGTAGTGCTGGAGCTGCACCGACGCCCCAAGAAGTGCTCAAAGCGGCCTAGTGACCTCTGATCATGCCTGATTCGCCCTACTTACAGCACAGGGCCTGCAAATGACCAGACACCGCAGGAGTCTCCCTTTCAGCTAGAATCCAGGGAGCAATCTCTATAGCTGGCACAACTTTCCCACGATTAAGCTAAATGTAGAAGACTAGGATACTGCAAGTGATCTTCCAAATGAACAGAATCGGAGTTAAGTAAGTGAAAATTAAAATCTTCAAAAAATTCTACAAG
This sequence comes from Pleurodeles waltl, assembly GCF_031143425.1. Classification (NCBI taxonomy): domain Eukaryota; kingdom Metazoa; phylum Chordata; class Amphibia; order Caudata; family Salamandridae; genus Pleurodeles; species Pleurodeles waltl. The sequence continues at coordinate 197,890,587 of NC_090442.1, forward strand.
AACAGTTGCTCACACTGCAATGCGAGCCTTGAGGAGTCTCCTAGCCAGAGGTTTAGATCTCCTGGAGAATGACCTTGTATAAAATGCAAGGGTCAATGTCTTCAGCAAGTTAGAAAAGGTTGACAGTAGTGGCATGGGAAAACGGATACATTAGAATGACATGAGAAGAGAAATGTCAGCACAGAAAAAAAGATGCAGACAGGTGAGAATGTCAATCTACCTGCATACATACTTTATATTTTTGTGCTTACTATGAAAATGCTAATGATCATGTATGCCTTACATGTGTAGTCACATTTTTTAAAACATTTTCCATTTCATTTTTGTAGCATACTGTTGCCCAATAAAGCCTTAGCACTGAGGCATGTTTATATGCATTTTAAATGAACAATAGTTGTGTTACTTTATGTCGAATACTTCACATTTCTACTGAACTGTGCTAGCAAAGTGTAGCCTCGTTCTGAAGTTGGTAACACGAAGGAAGGATTTTACAAAATGTTATACTCAGCTCCTGTTAACCGTCTTCTTTCCAAAGATCTTCTCACCTTCCGTCCCAAAAGTTGATCTTGGCATCTCATTAGTACATATCTATAACTTTCAATTTTGTCACATGCTTCCTCTTCAATTCATTTGTGTTGAGAGAAATTTTATTAAAAGGGTAAAGCTTTGATTGGTAAAAACAGCAACTGCCTTGCTTCATTTTTATGGGCGAGCACAAAGTGCTCCGTCCATTCTGTAATCTCTCTTTGGGCTTCAAACCACGCCCATGCCACGTCAGTCACTTACATTGGTTCATGGGCTTGCCTTTTAAAATCTGCTTGCTTTCGTTTGTGAAAGGCATGCATACATCATGCCTTTTCCGGTGTTTAGCCCAGCTACACAGCACCGGTAAAGTACCAAAAACATACAAGGCTCGATGTTTTCAGCCTGGAGTCTGGACTACCTTAATTGTTTATTTTACATGCAGCGCGATTGCGCTGCATTTTACGTAGCGTGACCGTGCTGCGTTTTTTTTTGCTTTACAACGCTAATGCTCTAACTCGAACAAATGTGAGACCCGTTGCATTGAAAATGCTTGTTTTAAATTGCTTGCTGGCTATTTTGCATTAAGTTCACGTTAGACTTCTTTGTGATATCGCGAGTGCTGTGTTTTCTTTTTCACACGATCAGTGGGAAAACAACTAAACAGTCAACCTCCAATCAACTCAAGTGTGTGATTGGTGTCACACCCAAAAGGTAACAGCCCATCATTATCGTTTCATCCCTCCAAACCTCCAGGTGCCACAGTGGTCCATTGCTGTCAGTGGGGAAGAGGGCCTTCATTTTGGTTGTAACATCAACAGTGAGCTCTCAAGTCGTACTGATGTACCCATCCACACGCCCATGGGTTAAACTCTCTATTGCAAACAGTCTCGGGAGAAGAAAGGCTGGACATTGACCATAAGCAATAAAATCCAGAAGCTGTATCAGGGCCCTCGTGTATAGTGGCATTGGAACTCACGCTAAACTAGCCTCGCTCCAAGTATACAATTTGACTCAAAAAGGCTGGCCACAGACTATCCTTTGCAGCGAAGACCCGGACAACAATATAATATTAGTCAAAAGGACTGGTCGAGTTATTAGAACATTGTATATCAAAGCTTTTGGAACAAGTCTATTTATTCTTCTTCTCCGTGTCAGAAAATTGTGAAAATCCAACAGCATTGATCTCTCCAGCCACCTCAGCCAATAATATTATAACACTGCCCTGTGTGGTTTTTCTCCAGGAATAAATGGGCTCCCAGAGTAGTAGCCATAGCCTAACGGCTAACTCAAAATAGGAGACTTCAGGCATCAAGTTTAAACTCTGAAGTGTCGCAGAGTTCCTTTTAGGATAATCCTTAATAAAAGCAATACAAATAGACAGGTTAACAAAGCCTTTTTTTCTTCAATGTTTGCCTATAGATCTATTTTGGGGAACTGTTCCAACCAAACAGCTAAGATGGATACGCTTCGGTTCGACCAAACCTGCAAACACTAAAAGGAAAACAAACATCGTCCACTCTGGTTTGCTCTTTCTGAGGCGCCATAAAAGCTCTAAGCGACAAGCATCGCGGATGTAGTGAAACCCAGAAACTGCCAGACCTACACTTCTCATAAATGTCTCCTTCCCTGCAATTATAATCTAAAATAAATGCCATCCTCCCAAACCAACCCATGGGCAATGCGTCTGCACTGCTCTTCGCCACCGACTGGTTTCTTTTAATGCATTCGTTGGAGCAGACTGGCACAACGTCAGGAGACGGTTTTGTTTTTAATCACAAAACATGTGATCGCAAAAGAAAACAAGGCGTGTGAAACAGCGGAATGTAACGAAACATGTGTCTGGGGCAATGTTCAGCGCCTAAGAAATGCAGTCTGGCCAAGTGTCATTCCTCCATAGCTCCTTTGTTTCAACATGCCGGGGTTTGAACACCAGACACATTTGTAAGCGAAGGTCTCGGGTTTCATTGCCTTCAGCTACTTGCTGCTTCATCTATCTTTTAACTTAGCACCAATCTGTCTTTGGCGGTTCAAAAACATGTCAAAGACGGAGCCTTAAAAGGGGGCTGTTCAGGTGCTTCATTTACCACATGCCACTTAAAAAGAAAATGCTTTTCTTTGCTTGCCCTGGTGAACTGATCCAATCATGGGCGTCACCTGGAACCCTGCCAAGGGATCAGCCATCTTAAAGCTCCCAGCCCCCCAGCGCCCTCCTTCTCTCGGACTTGTTTAAGGACTCGTTCAACCTCAAATATCGGTGTGCGGCCAGGCGCCGCGCAGCTCTGTACACCTGTCATAAATGAGGTACTGCTAACTATGAGGCAGGCTGGCACGGTCGGGCACAGAAGCTCAAGGGCACACATGCCTGGAGGGCAAAGCCGGATTCATGCTGTGACAATCATGGATGGCAAAGATAGCTTAACAAGTGGTTTTATTGGGAAAGGAATACCGAGTATTACTTCTAAAGCTAGTCAGGCCACTGCAACTTAAGGTGACCCTTCCGTTGCTAAAGTCACCAGGCCCATCAAGCTGAGGAACCTTCGCCTTCCAGAACGGAAGAGTTAAACCCCCAGGTACGCCCACACATAATGTTTAATGTCAATCGGTAATCCATCCTCAAAAACCTTTTACATCTCTGCAGACAATTCCATGGAGTTGCAATAATTTCCTGGATTTGTGATATTTCAGTCAATAGTTTCCCCAAAAATCCAACCGCGAAAAAAGATACACCTATATTTAGAATTGTAACAGATGGGAAATACATCTTATAAAGAGCAGAAATACCACACTGAGCTGGGTAACAGAAGAAAGCAGACATCAGTATGGAACAGTGATTGTTAAGTACGAAAAAATTAAGTCAGAGTTTTCCTAAATGTGAGGCAATATTCCACTTTGTGTAGCTTTCTGGAAGTGTAGTCTAATGCTTGAGAGTAATATAAATCTCTTTACACTCCATAGCTTCTTCGGTGAGCAAAGAGCAAGCATAGACCTTAACAGCGAAACAGATAGGAAAGGCAGAGTTAAAGTCTGCAAGAATGGAAATATGAGCCAGACCAGGCAGGGAGAAACTCACATTATGCTGCGCAACCCATATAAATTCAGGTGGTGGTTTTTGCACGAAATTCCGGAAATTGTGACCATTATGCTGCTTTGCGCGATTGCGTGCTATTTTCTCTTTGATGAGTATCCTATGAGGGAGGAACCGAGTGCTCAGCCCCTGGGCATACGGAGTGGAAAGAGATTTGGTGGATGAGATATTTCGATGCATGGTGAGGGTATTATCTCTGACCACTGAAGACACTGGTGGGGGCCTTAAAATCGTTCCTGAATGTATTAAAGTGGATGTGATCTAAGACAGTCTGCACTGAGGATAAAGGGGGCAGCAGATGTCCGAACTTTACAGATAAGATCACCACTTGATAATGTATGAAAATGTATTGGCAAGGTGGTATCTGTGTAGTCCTGAAGAAGGTCGTTTTTATTTGAAGTGTCCACCAAAACGCACCGACAGAGTTCAAAAGCACAAACTACATGACACTGGAGCACTATATATGTTATTATTAAATAAATTAATGGGTACCTGGTCATATGAGCAGTTGTGTTGTCTCGTAAAGACTAACCGATCTGTATCAGATAATCTGCCTTATGGTTTATACATATGCTGTATTTATAAATGTGTGATTATTTATATGACATTTTAAATGTGGAAATATTTTGTTTTGTGTACACGTTAAAGCCATAGATACTTTTCTAAACCTCTGTAGTATTATTTGTGGTACATGAGGCATCTGAGTTGTATGTTGAGTGTGAGTGCTCGATGTGAGAAGTGTACCTAGGAGATTTGAATGCTTTCTGGTTTTAAGAACTTGTCTAGTGCCAGCATCTTGAACCTATACAAAGCGATTCGGAGACACGGGTTTCAATCCATTTAATCCCCTTAGATTTTTGCTTTTTAGACTACCTGGTTTCTGGGCTTCTGCTGCGAGTTAATCACTGTAAATTCTGTAAAATCAATTGGAAATGCTAACAGCAAGTTTATGTCTTTTAAGTTAAAGTCCTCTGCTGCATACCCGGGATAAGTGAACATGCATGCATATACTTGAGGGCTCAGCGACTAAGGCCACCATCTAACCAAGCCTGATACCCACACACAGGTAGATTGTTACAGAGAGGACTCTTCATGGACTGATGCTGGCCAGTGCAGGCCTTTTAAGTGGGCATTCATAGTGAGAGTATGTACCTCTGTAGTGATTTACTGAAAAGTGTGTGCTTCACTGTTTTGTACATTATAGGTGTGCACTGAACTAAACTACAGTTTCACCATAGTTGGATTTAGAGATAAGGTTGACGAATCAATATTATAGGACATTAGGGTCCTAAATTACATTAATTTCCACATATCTGCACTTCAAGATCTATAATGTCTCTAACCCAGTTCCTAATCAGATCCTGGACTTTGAATCACCCTGTTGGGTCAAATTAATTACTCTGCTGACCAGCCAGAGGACCCAAGGCATGCCTACATTTAATGGCCATTTTCCAGTGATTGGAACTGTTCCTGGGAGTGGGGATGGTGGGAATGGAATGTATATATGGAAATTACTTTTTACATTGATTCTGGCTGGGAATTTCCACCTCACAGAAACAAAAAGGGCTAGCCAGCTCTAAGCAGTCACAGGAAGAGGCCCTCTTAAGTTCTGAAGAGAAGGGACCAGACATCTCTGGCAGTTAAAGGAGGGGCTAAGGCCCTTAGAGGAGGTCTATCAACAGACCACTTGAAGGCGCTATCTTGGAAAATTCCCAAATCTTGTGCAGGAGAGTTAGGGCAGTGGTGGATTCATGATGTATCACATTATGAGTGGGCAAAGGTCCCTATATTCTGAAACTTTCCACCTCCATTTAAAAACCCCTGCACAAGGTAGATACTTTAGAGAAACGCCTGGGCCCGGGGAACTGACACAGGAGGAATGCCCAGCTGGAAGAGAGAAGACCTATTAAAACGATGGGCTCAAAAACCTCTAATTTCAGGGACCCGGATATTTTTCTCCAGGGCCAATAGTGCTATCCTTCCCACACCCTCTAAGAGACAGCCGAGGGATAAACCTGCTGAGGAGAACCTGGAGAGTTCCCCTGGATTTTCCATGGACTGGTTCTGCAGGATTGTGACCAGCAGAAGGCGGGGCTCATGATTTCCACTTGCACATGTGCCCTGCAAGTAGCCAAAGGAGGCAGTGGAATATGTAGGATGCAGGCAGAGAGGGGCACTTTGCTTTGGAGTCCCGGGGGTGCTGTTGGTCAGGAAAATTCCAAGCCCAGGAGACATCCCATGTGCCCTGAACAGATAGGTCCTGTGTAAAAAGAAAAATACAAAAGAGCAGCAGAAGTGGCCCAAAAGCTCACCCTCATCAGAGAGAGCAGCAAAAAGCCATCTACCCAAGAACTGAGAAATGTAAAGGGCAAGAAGTCATGAAGAAACCAAGCTTTCCCTGCCAAAACCAGATCAATGGGCCAAAGAAAAGAGGACCTCACATTCTTGTTGTGATATTTCCCCCATACTTGTTGCTTTCACTCCTCCTGGTTTCTGTATTCGTTTTTGTTGGCATTAGGACTCTGCACAAATTATCACTGCTAACAGTGCTAAAGTGCATGTTCTCCCTCCCTAGACACTGTAAAACTGACCTTCACCGGATTGTCACATTTAATTTACTTAAAAGTCCCTAGTAAAGTGGTAGCATATGCACCTAGGGAACGTGAATTAAATACTACTACTGGTCTTGCAGCACTCATTCTGTCACCAACTTAAGTAGAACCGTAAAACATGTCTTAGGCCGGAGACTGCAGCCTACAGTGCAGTTTCAAACTGCTATTTCGATCTGACAAAATAAACCTTTTCCCAGGCCTAAACTTCCCTTTTCAATAGAGATATGTCCCCCCTAAAGTAGGCGATTAAGGTCCATGGGGCCGGGGGCACTGTATTTAAAAAGCAAAATGTAAGACGTGGTCTTAAATATTATATGTTCTGGTAGTGAAAAACTCTGGAATTCGTTTTTCACTACTTTAAGGTCTATCTCTCCCATTTGTTATTATTGGGGTACCTTAATTGATTTATTAAGTGTTAACTTTTGATTGGGAGAAGGTAGGAATAATATGTTTAGATTCAAATGAATTATAATAGAAAATCCTTTTTAAATGGTAAACTCCAATTTTCAATCACAATTCTGAAAATGCCACTTTTAGAAAGTTAGCATTTTCCTGTCCTAACCATTTCTGTCAGTGCTCTGGGCCACATAACTGAAAGGCTCTGCTGTTGGGATTTGTGTTTTCCTCTCAGATAGTGAGAGAAAAGGGGAATGGATATTGGTAGGATGTTCCACCCTGTCAAGGTGGTTGCGGACGGAAATGTTCCATGTACACTTACAATTAAAAGGACTTGGCAACTACAAACACAAAGGAACCCAACACTAGTCTGCCACCCCAGACTTCTTAGAGCCTTGGCAGGAGAAGGAAGGAGCTTTCCAGATACAGATGTGGGAGTAGCAATTGGAATCTCTCTCACTTCAAAAGGTATAAATCTACAAATAAATATCTTTCTATATACATTTAGAGAGATTTAATTTTAACTGGATGTTCAACAATAGCAACTTGGGCGATGAATTACCTTCACTTTCCTATAGTAAGAGTGCAGGACTCCAATCCCCAGAAGTCCTGCACACTCTGTGACCACTTGTAGGCCTATGCCATCGTGTTTGCGTGATCATGTGGTACATGTGACCAGATGACCGTGGTACGTGTCCCCATGACCCTGGCACACGCTTTGATTCTTACATATAGCTTGGCGTACCTCCCCTCTCTGCATCATCGGGAGGAAATCAGATCAATACCTTAATAGGTGAATCGGTGGGGTGCAACCTTTGACTAAATGAGCAGAAATATTAGTTTCATTAGAGTGGGCATTTTCACCATGCTTGTGTGACTTCTTGATGGTTTTTCGTAACTACTCTCACTTTCAGTGTGTGACTACAAGGTCACCCTCATTTATCTTTTTCATTAGGTGTTCCCTATTTTAATACAAGGTATGCACATGAGTCAGTGTGCCATACATTTTGCATGCAGATGTGTGACCACCACTCACTGATTTCAAACACTGTATTGCAATGCATTTTAAACGCTCACCAATGTTCTTCAGAGTGTTTCACATTGGTCAGTGGAATGCATCTGATATCTTTTCAGTATGTTATATGACCTCTCATGATTTGCTGAAGTCATTGTTTCTCAAGGAGTTTTCTATGCGTTTTAAATTTAATTTGTCACTTGATTTTCTGCTTGTAAATTTCAGCTTATCTATGTCTATATGTCTCTACAGGACCTCATCAGCTACCCGTGACTAAGCGCAGCTCCAATTAGCAGAAAAAAAGCTATATTAATAGGTATGGTGTGTGTGTGTGTGTGTGTGTGTGTGTGTGTCAGCACTAAATGTTAGATGTAGGAGTTTAGAATTTAGAGAGTAGTGATATTTGGTCCTGAAGAAAGCCACAGACTACCAGGCATCTCTGTATATATAATTTTATTCATCCCGTTACCCACATAACCAAATAAATAGTCCTTTGTGAGGACTTCTGGGATTTCTAATATCTGTGTCTTGTGTGGCTCTCACCTCAACCCTCTTCCAGATAGGCTCCCTATTATCGCATTGGTGAAGCCGACCCGTTACTAAAAACAATTGGGTGGCGTGGAGGGTAACTGACAGTGAAGCATGACACCCAGGGTGCTGTGTGAGGCCATACCTTTCACATGTTTGTAATATTTTCAACTCTCTTCAATTAGGTTTGATCTAAGGCCCTGCATTGACTATTGTAACCTATTGGTAAGGTCTGCAGGATCTCCCAGGATTGGGGAATATTCCTATGGTGACCTGAGTGTACCGCAATTGCTTTTTTGGTGAACTTTAACTATTGGACCCGCAGAACAACTCTTCAGTACACTCTTGGATTTGTGGACATTATAGGTACATTACAAGCAAATGACTGCTGTGTTTCTCCGGAGGACTGCCCTGCTGCTACCAGAGGACTGCTCTACTGCCTGAGGCCTGCCTTGTTCCCCAGTTTCCCTTGTTCCCCACAGGCCTGCCTTGCTCTCTGAGAAGCAAGACTGAACCTGCTCTCTTCATCCCAGGATAACTTGAGTGACTCCAGTGGTCGAGTTGCCTGACCTACTGTTCTGAGCTATGGGCACAACACAAGCTTCAGAGGCCTCCCTGCAACTACCCAGTTGACCTGACGCAAATGGACCTACCTGGACCTGCTTGAGCCCTGCTGACCTCTGTTACAGTGAGTCCCTGGTCCCCAAGAGGTCTCCCCCTCCCACCAAGTCCTGTTCCCTGTGTGCACTCAGGTGCCTTGACTGTAATCATAGTGCACTCCTCTACAGAAAAAAGAGAAATCCTGAAACGTTGGGCTTTTTGTGATCGTGAACGGTCCTGTATGTGCCAAGACTCTGCTGCCCATGATTACAGCCAACACGGAGCACCGCTAAACCAGAATCTTCACACTGAAGAAAACACCAGTGACGACACAACATAAGATCTGCACTTCACGCTACAAGCAATCCATGCTGCACAAAGCTCCAGCATCAACTGTCTGTGTCGCCTGGTCTGCTTTTGGCGCTACAGCGATGACTATCTTCGATGCTCTACCTGCTTTTCCTGGTGTCCTCCACCACAAACAGAACCCTTTGCATCGGACTTTGAGAAGATAACTTTTTCAGCACGACTAACCTGGTCCCTATATTTGGCCCCAGATCCATCATGGTGGGCCTGAACTGACTTTCCCCTGGTTCTAATACGACCAGATGACCATGAGTGGCACTTTGTGATTTTAGGTATTATATTAACTTAAACAGCTCTGGTTCCACTTTGATTTTTGTTGGTCTAGTATCATTTTATTTATTAAAACTGACTACTTAAAAAATGGTTTGGGCTTTTTCTTGTGCTGCGTTTTCAGTTTATGTTTGTATGCTGCAACGATACTTTACACATTGCCTCCAAGTTAAGTCTGACTGCTTAACCTCCTAGCACAGGTTGATTCAGAGACATCTGTGGTTCACCCTGACAAAGACTGAGGTTGTTGCTTTAGTAGGGTTTTGCACCCCACTCAACCAATAATAAAAAAAATTACATGGCCCAAGAGCTTACTGCAGAAAAGGCACCAGGACTGAAAAAGCAGGAGTGCCGATGGTGGACCCAAAAGAAAAAGGCAACAGGAAAAAAAATAACTTTGCCCCCTGTACTGAAGTCGCATTTTACAAAAACCAACACCTGAGGCAAGAGGAGTCCCAAAATCCCTAGAGGTGGATAACAACATTAATGTATTTAATATGTGATGCCCCAGTGAGGACAGGGACACTACCAGCCTATTGTAATGTTTCCTAGGAAGCCACTAGGATTGCAGCAGCACCCAAAGGAGCCTCTGTTTAAAAATTTTTAGGTTAACACTATGAATTTCCCAAGAAACTGTATTGATGACTCAGAGAGGTGTGTCATTCAGTTGCACACTCCTGGAGAAGGGACTTTTAACTTTTAGTTTGATGGCTTTAGAGTGCAGGGACCTCTGTACATGTTTATGAATTAATAAATAGCTTTGAATAATGTGTAGGTAATAAAAAACTTCCGCTTTTTATAATTAAAAGCAGTGACTGCACAATAATTTATTAGGTGTAGTCTGTAATGTGAATGGGGTACTAGCCCACAAAGGGGTACTTGGTTCCCACTAAAAGGAGATTATAGACTTATAAGTTCTGAAAGACCCTCATTTGTCCAAACTAATAACCCAATTTTTTACATCAATGAACTGGTTTACAATGACAGATCCTGAATTGAGTGGGAATCATCATCATTGTTTTATCACAAGGAAATAATAAAAGTAGTAACATTGACCCCTTTCTAGTTGTAGGGCTGGGCTCCACCATGCCCTTCCTAAAAAGCAAGCATGTCAATTTTTTGCAGATGTTGGTGAGAAACTGATCAGACAGCCTGTTGGAGGTAGCTGAAGCAGCAATCTGGCTTTTCCATTCTGTACCACAAGGATCCGGGTGTCTGTGATTGCTGAGGAATCACCCTCCACTATCAGCTGAGGTGACGACCTAGCTCCAAAGGAATCAACATGATCTCATCATGAAAGGAGAAGTAACAACAATAACCAAAGAGATGGAGCTGGAAAGCCACTAGATTCATATCACAGAGCTACTCTTTTATGGATGACGTCATGAGTACCACATGCCTCTACAACTACATTACTTTCGGAAGAAGCAGGATACCATATCTCTGACAAAGTGAACTAGTTCCAAAAGTGAAAAAGATGATGCCTCATATAGTACAAGTGATCACTCTAATGACTTGGATACTGTGTAATGATAAACTGGATGGTTTGCACAGTCCTTAGATATAACACTGCTGAAAGCCCTGTTAAGGTAACTCCCAAGTGAGCAAAACTCTAAATCTAAACAGTAAAAGATTTACAACGCACAAACCTTGATGAAACCATCTGCTTTATTCAGGGAAAAGGGTAGTGCAGTTAGGAATGTACAATGACTCTAGTGAGATCAAGCCAGGAACCTCGGTATCATCCGAGATGACAAACTCACAATGAATACACCGGTAAACGCAGTGACCTCATCCTGCTCCCTCATTCTCAGAATGCCGAGCAACATTTTCAGATTGCTCCCCACATACACGGGACGCATTGTCACCAAGGCCCTAATAACCAGCAGACTAGAGTAGGGCAATGTGCTCTACCTGAGCATCCATAACCAACTCACTCAGATACCAGACCATTCAAAACACCGCTGTCAGGCTTATCATAGATGTCCCCAGAAGCACTTGCATCACTACCTACCTCACAGAACTATAAGCACATCGACTGTACATCCAGAAACGATGCTAATTTAAGCTGCTCATTCATGCCTAAAAAGCCCTCAACACCACAGGACCTGTGTACCTCAACGGCCGACTTCAACTCTACCATCCAACCAGGCAGCTATGCTCAGCCTCTTCACCCTTGCATGTGTCCCCTGCAACTGCAGAAGCAAGTCAAGAGGGTGCTGCCACTCCTATATCGCTGTCAAGACCTAGAATGAATTCCCTCAACACATCAGGACCACCCCTTCGTTAATCAACTTCCACAAGAAACTGAAGCCCTGGCTGTTCACCTAGGAGCTTCGTCCCAACCTATGTTCCTGCTCCAGCACCTGGATACCCTGCTGGGTGCTTAGTTGCACCATACAAATCAACACAACATAACAAGGTCATGTAATGTTGGCCCCACCAAATTCATAAAACCTGCCTTACACCACATTCCATTCCTGAATCATGGCTGATGGGGACTCTGCCTCGCTCTAAGCTGTCACACAGAACAGTGTATCTGGTTACACTATGGCCAAGACAGTTTGCTGGGTCGTCTCCGGATGACCCCAGAGGCCTCAGCCCAAGAAGTGTTTCCTCAGGCTCACAGAAGTATTAGCAGATCCGTCTTGTACGGCCAATTGAGTGGGTCATGACACCCACTGGTCCTATGAACTAAGTCAGTCCCATCACACTCTGGTTACACAAAATGCAAGTATCTGGTAGAAAAGGGCACCCATCTCACATTCAGTGAAGTCTACTGCAAATGCAGAATGTTGTAGAACTTAAGAAATGAGTAGGACTTTTAAGATTCATAATGTGTGTACACTAAATTAATGGAAATGTGCAAATACTAGGTTTGAAGTTTCCGATTACAGACATGGAGTTTAAACTAATTAGAAAAAAGATTTGCGAAGTGGGCAACTGATCAATAGATCTATCACGACAATCCTTGTGTTAGTTAACCTAATGTGATAAAACTCCTGAAAATGGGCTGTATCATGCAACTGGCTCAAGTCATAGACTGGCTAAGAAGCTTGATGGATTTAGAGAGAACATTTAATTTCCGAGACATTTAATTTCTGAGAGTATCTACCATGTAGCATCTGAGACTTTTCATTGGTGGCATCACATGAGGATTCACCAGAATATAGTAAGTTGCGAGACACCTCAAAAGAAGGAAACATCTGTCCAGAAGAGACACCTGGGGGATCAACTGAGCCTGAATTTGTAGAATGGCAGGACACCCTGAGGCGGGAAGCATTTTCTCTAAGGAGAAGGTCAGCAGAGTACACATCAATTAATGAAATTCTCACATTATTGGGCAGTCGTCTATTTCCAAGTCAGCTACAGATGCAGGACTGAATCCAAAATTATCGGTGCAGACCCCAGCAGGCCTAAAGCAGACAAAGCGCAATCTGCCTGCAGCTAGTTACGTTTTTTATAAACCGAAATCGAGAAACCAGAGTCCTAGCCTCCTGATATCAGCATCAACTATTGCCATTTAAGTCTCAAATCAGCTGAAATTGTTCTGCAACTTTGCGTCCATCATCACACAATTAAAAATCCCTCAGTAACGTTGTGCCTATTTTTTAAACTCCTTTTCTGAGCTGAATTTTTCATTTAACTAGATTCTAATAATGTATTTAATACTAAGTCATTTCAACCTTTGAATTGAGGATCTAGCCTCTTCCAGTGTCTCTCAATTACTTGATGTTTGTTCTTTCTTTAACTCACGTCAGTTCCTATCTGCACCCATCAGCTGAATGAATACCCCCTTGAATGGGTGCTCTCCACTTCTAACGTGGCCAGCTGGAATCATAGCGCTGGACCACTCTTCATTACAAAGAAAATAACTAAATTCTTACAACAAAGGAACCTACGCTCAAGATTTGCTCCCGACCTCAAAATTCCTACATACTACAAAAAACCACGTGAGAAACATCTTTCTCTGTTCAAGTAGCCAAAGTATGGAATTCGCTACCCACAAACACAAAAGCCACTAACAACCATCTGACCTTCAGAGGATTAGCCAAGAACTGTCTCTTTCCCGCATGACCACTATGCTGGCAACACAACACTGTATCGCAAAATTATGTACAAGGCATTAAAAACTATGATGTGAGCACATGCATATTTATGTATGCATATTTTGTATGTGTGCATCTTGTTCATGAGCACATATATATTTAAAACAATCAAAACTCACAACTACTCCACGTGATAAGAATTTAAGGTATATACATTACATCCTTCTTTATTTCATTGTATACAGAATATATATATATATATATATATATATATATACATACATACATACATGAGTTTCTGCATATAGGTTTCTACTACTTTATACATATATGTCATTGTACAGTATGTAAATTGTATGTGATCACAAGTTAAAGTAACTATAATAGAATCATAGGACAATAAGTTCTCACAAAAAAACATTAAAAAATTGTAACTAATATTATTGCAGGCCTGTACAGATGCCCTGGATTCGGATACACAGGGATTAATTTCATGAACATAAATATTAATATGTTTGATAGTTGTGTGTATGTTATACAGTATTACTATACACAGATAGATCTAGGTGTTTGGGTATGCCTGAATACATGTATTTGATTTTAGTTACAGCAAAAAGAGGGGGAAATGTATGTATATATATATATATATATATAATGTGCAATACATATTTATATTTTTATAGGACATAAGTACATTTTATTTACATAACACAAGTTGAGGACTGAGTATATGGATTTGGGATTCTTTTTATCAAAAGATGTCACATATGTAAATCTAATAATAATAAAGTATTAAAATAGATTTTATACGTGTGTATATATATATTGGAGGGGAGATCTGATTTTCAATAAGTCATACGAATTGACAGCGCATTTGGAGGTGTTCCGGCTTTCCTTGAATAAAAGGATTATTCTTTGCACACACATATGTACACACACATATACATATACATATATAGACAAAGCATGTATACTTCGACATGACAAACAATCCTTCTCACAGTATGGAGATGAGGTTGTTGCTATACATCTGTCTTTGTAAACTGAACTATGCTTCCTTTTATAAACAGACATTAATACAAGGGGAGAAATTGTACATTACACCAAGTGTATTTTGGATCATGTAAATATTGCTGCTTCCATGAACATGCGTGTGTGTGTGTTCAGGGGTGTGGACGTATAGTTTCGGGTCAAGGACAACAAGTTTTCATGTTTATTTTGTTCTTGGGACAAATGGTCCGAGCCCTCTGCAGCACCAACCTACGGCTACAAGATTACAGTACCACATTATGAATCAGTTAAGGATATTGTCTGCAGCTGAGGTAGTATTTGCGTCCATATGTTAATGCTGTTTGAACTTATATTTATGGTTCATTAATGTAAAGCCTTTATTATTGTGGTGAGCACTCTAAGGAAATGTTGTAAGGCTAGGACTGTACTACTGACAGTCGTTCCAGTATAAAAATATGTAGACGTGTTTGCCAAGTTTGTAAGAGGCTACGTGTAACACTCCCCGAATGCTCTCTGGTTAGATGTAAATATTTGCAAAAGCTTGAAAGCAAGAGCGATTCTTTGCTTTTGAAATAAAATGTTCATAAAAAATGCAACTAGGGAGAAAAAAACATTTTGCTAAACTACTCTGAAGTTTTAGATTCCATTTCTTTGAAGCATCAATTAGTAAAATGTGTTGATGATGCTAGTATTTCTAAAAAAATATAACCTTAATGGAATCAATGTAACCAGTCTCAACAGGATTACGGGAAACATGAAAATAACCAAGCATTGGCAAAGCTAGTAGGTCCGACACTGGTGGTCAGCCTTTTGGTATTGTCAATGCGTGTCTTGTTTTGACATGGTTTTTGTAAAATTTTACTGGGCCCTCACCATCATAACAAACATTGGCAAAAAGCAAAAAAAAAAAACAAAGCAATTGGTCTCAAAAAGAACACATTGCTACAGTAGTTGCTGGCAGTGAATAAAACTACTTTATATGCCAATATTCTCCTTGTGAAAAAGGAGAATTCTGTCACTCCTCAGTAGAGAGAGAGAATTTTAATAAAAACAACAGGTTTTGGATAACTAATTAAGTGACAAAATCTTAACCTCTTAGCTGCTGGGCCTTTCCCCCCCCAGTGCTGAGCCCTTTTTTGGCTATTTGGGGTAGTTCGCGCTTAGGCCTTCATAACTTTTTGTCCACATAACCTATCCACGCCAAATTTGCGTCCTTTTTTTCAAACATCCTAGGGATTCTAATGGTACCCAGAGTTTGTGGTTTCCCCTGGAGGAGACCAAGAAAATAGCCAAAATACAGAGAAAATTTTGTTTTTTCCCAAAAAAAATGGGGGAAAAGGGCTGCCGAAGAAGGCTTGTGGTTTTTTTCCCTGAAAATGCCATCAACAAAGGGTTTCTGGTGCTGAAATCACTATCTTCCCACCTTTCAGGAATGGGCATACTTGAATCAGAAAACCACATTTTCCAACACAAATTTGGCATTTTACTGGGACATACCCCATGTTTACTATTTTTGGTGCTTTCAACCTCCTTCCAGTTAGTGACAGGAATGGGTGTGAAACCAATGCTGGATCCCGGAACGCTAAACATTTCTGAAAACTAGACAAAATTCTGAATTCAGCAAGGGGTCATTTGTGTAGATCCTACAAGGCTTTCCTACAGAAAATAACAGCTGAAATAAAAAAATATTGAAATTGAGCTGAAAACAACAGCCATTTTTCTTTATGTTTTACTCTGTAGCTTTTTCCTGCGATGTCAGATTTCTGAAAGCAATATACCGTTTTGTCTGCTGGACTCTTCTGGTTGCGGGGATATAAAGGGCTTGTAGGTTCATCAAGAACCCTAGGTACCCAGAGCCAATAAATGAGCTGCACCCTGCAGTTGGTTTTCATTCTATACTGGGTATACAGCAATTCATTTGCTGAAATATGAAGAGTGAAAAAGAGTTATCAAGAAAACCTTTGCATTTCCAAAATGGGATCAAGATAAGGTTTTGAGGAGCAGTGGTTATTTGCACATCTCTGAATTCCGAGGTGCCCATACTAGCATGTGAATTGCAGGGCATTTCTCAAATAGAAGTCTTTTTTACACACTCTCTTATATTTGGAAGGAAAAAATGTAGCAAAAGATAAGGGGCAATAACACTTGTTTTGCTATTCTATGTTCGACCCAGCGTTCCCCCAAGTCTCCTGATAAAAATTATACCTCACTTGTATGGGTAGGCCTACCGCCCGCGACAGGAAATGCCCCAAAACACAACGTGGACACATCCCATTTTTTGACAAAATACAGAGCTGTTTTTTGCAAAGTGCCTACCTGTAGATTTTGGCCTCTAGCTCAGCCGGCACATAGGGAAACCTACCAAACCTGTGCATTTTTGAAAACTAGAGACCTATGGGAATCCAAGATGGGGTGACTTGTGGGGCTCTGACCAGGTTCTGTTACCCAGAATCCTTTGCAAACCTCAAAAAGTTGCTAAAAAAACACGTTTTCCTCACATTTCAGTGACAGAAAGTTCTGGATTCTGAGAGGAGCCACAAATTTCATTCCACCCAGCGTTCCCCGAAGTCTCCCGATAAAAATGATACCTCACTTGTGTGGGTAGGCCTAGCGCCTGCGACAGGAAATGCCCCAAAACACAACGTGGACACATCACATTTTTTCATAGAAAACAGTGCCTACCTGTGGATTTTGGCCTCTAGCTCAGCCGGCACCTGGGGAAACCTAGCAAACCAGCACATTTTTGAAAACTAGAAACCCAGGGGAATCCAAGAACAGTTATCTGTTACCCAGAATCCTTTGCAAACCTCAAAATGTGGCTAAAATAACACGTTTTCCTCACATTTCGGTGACAGAAAGTTCTGGAATCTGAGAGGAGCCACAAATTTCCTTCCACCCAGCGTTCCCCCAAGTCTCCCGATAAATATTATACCTCACTTGTGTGGTTAGGCCTGGTGCCCGCGACAGGAATAGATCACACAACGGTCAATGTTGGTCCTTACGTGAGGCAGCTGTTGACCCTGGGGTGATCCATTCCTGACACAGGCACTAGGTGTAGGCACTCAAGTGGGGTAGTGTTTTTATCAGGACAGGTGAGGAGTCACTGGGTGGTAGGAATGTTGTGGATCCCAGCATATTCCTGTAGTTTGTGTGACAGAAATGCGACAAAAATTGAGTTATTTTTCAACATTTCAGCTTTGCAGGGTATTCTGGGTAAGAAAACTTTGAGGAATCCACACAAGTCACACCTCTGTGGACTCCCCCGAATGTCTAGTTTCCAGAAATGTTTGGGTTTAGTGTGTTTCTCTATATGGCCGCCGAATCCAGGACCAAAAACACAGGTGCCTGCCTTACAAAACCAGTTTGTTTTGCCATAGATAATTTTGATGTCTACACAATATGATTTAGGTGGTGGAATTTGGGTCTGAACTAAATTGGGGAGCGCTCTCTCTCTCTCTCTCTCTCTCTCTCTCTCTCTCTCTCTCTCTCCTTGCCGCCGCATTCACCTGCTTTCTGGGTTGGCCTAACCCACTATTACCCAGTTGCACAAACAGCTTGCGAAGGGACAGCAGGACTGTCCTCATCACCTCCCTCATAATGTACTGGAAGAGGAGTTATCGAATGGGACTCCTCTGACTGAAAAATCACTCCCAGAGTCTGCGCCATTGTCCTATCCCTCAGATGCTGTCTCAGTATCTGATGTCTCAGTCTCTGATCCTATGTCAGAGCGGTCCTCTATAACCCGAGTGCAGGCAGCAGTGATCCATCAAGATGCCATCTCTGCTATTGGCTAAACTGTTGCTCTAAAACACTAGCCTACGTAGACAGTCACAAAATCGATGGTGTGTGTGAGATACATGCAACAGTAGAGGCCACCTTACCTTCGCTTCTTCCCTCTATCAGCACGTACTTTCAAGACACTCAAAAAACACCTTGTCACATACCATTCGTCACAGTCTTTAGCACCTCCTGCGCCTAGTCCAACAATCATTATTGGTGCTCCCACTCCCTCCTCCTCGGATTCCCTCATTACCACCCAGCAAAAGTGCCCTTCATCTCTCCATAGCCGCCCTCCACCCCGCACATACATTTCATTGGTATTATAGCGCAGGTAATGGCTGACTTTACTAATGTACTCAGCTATTTACATAAAATACAGATTTGCTCTTTGCAGTAGGCATATAAACCTTCTGCGCTTCTTTATGGCACTAAAACTGCCACTAGACAAGTCAGACCCTTTTTCCCCCCAGAGAAACCACACACATATTGACAAAAGTGATATATATATGACAGCCAACCACCTGAAACTCAACTCAAGCAAAACCGAAATAATCGTCTTTGGCCCACACAAAAACACCTGGGACCCCTCATGGTGGCCCACCACGCTAGGCCCTGCACCCACTCCCGCCAACCACACACGCAACCTCAGCATCATCCTAGACTCCTCCCTCTCGATGACCCAACAAATCAACGCTCTCACCTCCTCATGCTTCAACACACTCCGTATACTGAAAAACATTCAAATGGATCCCCACAGAGACCAGAAAAACTGTCACTCACGCACTCGTCAGCAGCAGGCTTGATTACGGAAATGCCCTCTACGCCGCCCCCCCAAAGTGAAATCCCTGGCGTCTAGTGGTGTTTCCTGGCCCCCGATCGCAGCTGTGCTGCGATCGGGGGCCAGGAAACAGTTTCAGAAGGCCTCGTAAGAAAGGGGAGAGTCTCCCCTTTCTTACGAGGCCTTTTGAAAGTGTTTCCTGGCCCCCTGATTGCAGCTGTGCTGCGATCGGGGGGCCAGGAAACCTGAAAGTGTTTCCTGGCCCCCGATCGCAGCACAGCTGCGACCGGGGGCCAGGAAACACTTTCAGGAAGGCCTCGTAAGAAAGGGGAGACTCTCCCCTTTCTTACGAGGCCTTCCCGAACGTGGGGAAGGCCGTTTTCCCCATCGAAGCAGGAAGCGGCCGCAAGGCTGCTTCCTGCTTCGATGGGGAAAACAACTTTGTAACGTCAGCGCGCCTCGCGGCGCGCTGACGTCACAAGGGGGCGGGTGGGGGCGGGGGGAGACACGGAGCTTCCGTGTCTCCCGGGAAAAGTAAAAAAAATAAAAATAAATCCTCCGGTGCAACGCACCCGAGGATTTATTAACACCCTCCCTGGTGTCGGCCACTGGTCGTGACCCGCACCAGGGAGGTAGTGCGAGCGTCGGCCAGTGGCCGTCGCCCGCATTTAAGGGGTTAAAGAAAAATCACAAACTAGCACCCATTGTTTATGTCCTTGCGTTAGCACAGATTTACGACTTTCCTTAATTCTCAAGAATTTAAAGATGTAGGCTAGCAAATCGTACTCCTAGAAAATATTTGTGAACTATATTTTATCACAAGCAAATATGCATGTGTATATTTTCTCATGCGAAAATCTGTCTGGGGCTTTGTCAGGTTCACTTTACCTCCAAGCACTTTTTCACAACACTGGAAGAAGTTTTACTTCTGCCCATATCAGGAGTAAATTTCGAACCTTTCTCAGTATGGGATAAGATTAGAGAAGATCTGGTGAAACCCCCTAAAACATTCAAGTTAGTAGGTTTATACAGACTCAAAAGGCCATTCCACCCTGAAACTATTTCCTACCCCATCTCCTGACCCAGTATCTAGATCTACTCAAAGGTGTAAAATAAGGGAATTGCTAGTATTCAAACCCTACAATGGTATGAGCCCAGGCATAACCAGAGAGGCTATTATCAAAGTTCTTATATAATGAGACTGCTGCCATAATTTGTCACCACGCCACATTGCACCAATGGGACAGTTGGATTTTTTTTTTTAACAAGACAAGTAGATTTCTGAAGCAACCTGTCCTAAAGTAAAATGAAGTGATACCATCATTGGTCAGGAACTGCCACCATATCCTTCCATTACATATAGGAGAGGGAAGTAATTTGGGCATCTCTTAACATACAGTTATATGTTAACTGTGAAAGATGAAACTTGGTTGTGTAAATTGAAGGGATTCTGTAAATGTGGCCAATGCAAGATTTTTAAAGTATACTTAATATGTGTGAATACTGGTCATTCGACAGTTACAAAAGATGTATCAATCGATTTCTTACATTTATGCACTCAAATGTCCTTGCAACCTCGTGTATGTGGGTAGTACTATTTTTCCACTGCAAAAATGTGTCCTTAGGCAACAAAGAGCTATACGAAATGTACATCTATTGTGTCCTGTAGCCAGGCAATTCTCTCTGGTGCATCAATGTGATGCTTCCTTTCAACACATTCTTTGCAATTGACAAAATTAGTAAAAATGTATGTGGTGGAAATAGGACCAAAATACTGAGACAGCAGGAATCGAGGTACCATCTTGATTTACAGACCATACACCCTACAGAACTCAATAAAGATGAGGAACTTGAGGTGCATGCAGGATAAGTTAGCCTGTTATTTAGTGCCTGTTAAATTTGTCCATGATCTTTTACTATGACTGTGAGAAACTGGGGCTGATTGCAGAGGCCCCATAACTTTTTGCCCCCATTTTCCACTTTATGCTGGTGTTTTCCTGACTCTGATGGTGCCCTGGGTACTGCTAACCAGTCCCAGGGCCTGTGCTCTGTGTAAAATGGATATGCAAATTAGGCTAATTATAATTGGCTAAGTAAACCTACCTATAAGTCCCTAGTATATGGTAGGGCATGTAGGTTTAGGGACCACAGCATAGGTGGTGCACACCTAGGTGCATTGCTGAGGTGCCCAGTGTCATTTTAAAAGCAAGCCTGCCTTGCTGGCTGCTTTTAAATTAAAGTTATATGCAAATTCGACTTTGGAATTAAAGGTACTTCCAAAGTCTTAAACTACCTTATTTTTACATATAAGTCACCCCTAAGGTGTGCCCTATGTGCCCCTAGGGCTGGGTGCCATGTAACTATAAGCAGGGACTTTATAAAAATAGATTTATAAGCCCTGGTGAGGTAAAAACAGCCAAATTCGTTTTTCCCTCATTGAAGTAAATGGCCTTCATAGGCTAGAATGGGCAGACTTTATTTAAAATTTTAAAGTCTCCTTAAATGTTACATACCAAGAATTTGGTATCAAATTGATTGTTATAATAAATCCCACAACTTCCAGTTGTTGGATTTAATATAACTAGTGCAGGTAAAAAGTTTAGACTTTACCTAAAAAGTTGCCAATTTCAGCTCTGCATTGTTTTTGCTGCTGTGCTCTGATTGGCCAGCCTGCAGCAGCTTCTGCCAGGCTACTTTAATGAGGTGTGAAGTGGCCTGACTTCACACAAAGGAATGTGCTTGGGGGAGAGAATCTCCCCTCAGCAGATGGGGAAGCAGGAAGGGGGAGGGCTGCCAAACTGGTCTTCAAAGGCAGAGAAGGACATTTGCAGCACCCAGCAACATCCCCACATCCTGCAACCCCAGACAGCTAGGTGCCCCCTTGATTAGATTAGGAGAGGGCAGGAGAGGGGTGTGTTTATGATTTTTAGCCACACCAGTGGGTGGGCTCAGCCAGATCTCTCCTCTAAAAATCAGATTCATCCATTTTGGATTTTTAGAGACTGTTGCCTTCTGGGATGGATTTTTGCCACACTTCCCAGGAAGTGGTCATCACAGGGGGACGACCCTGTCCCTGATTGGAGGACCAGGGCCCCCCTGCTTTTCACCCAGGAGCAAGGATAAAACTGGCAGACCTGCACCCACGCCTCAGATCCCCACCAAATTTCAAGAAGAAAGAACTTAAGGAGAAGAAGGACTGCCCTGCTGGACCCCTGGCCTGCACCTGGACCCTGCACTCAGAAAGACTGCACCAGCTGCACACTTGGGCTTCACCACAAGAAGGACTTTGCCTGGCTTCAACTGGTTCAAGGAGGGACTCCCTGTTTGCTACAGGTGAAAAATTGCTAAACCAGAGTCCCCTGCACCAACTCCTGAAGAAAGCGACCAGCTGACCACTGTCCAGTGGCCAAAAAGGAGTTTGCGCCAGGTGCATTCTGGGAGTTGAAGTCCGCACCCCCAAGGACCATCACAGAACTTCTGGACCCTTGGGGTGAGCTGTGGACCCCAAAAGAACCTTAAAAGAACATCTGGGTGAAGCCCCAGAAGTTTGGAAAAGATTGGAGAATTTTTGGAAAAAAGCTCCATAAAGTGACCGACCCGACGCGGAAATTCTAGCCGGCTTGCCTCAACCGCGACCCGGCCTGACTTCGTGGTTCGTCCCGGTAAAGAAAAACATCCAAAAAAGAGACTAAGTCCGAACGTAAAAAGTTGACCGGGACCTTCCAGCCATCGTATCCGAGAAGGGCTCCACGGACGTCGGATCAAGATCCAGGTTTACCCCGGTCGAAGGATTTTCATCTCGAAAAAACGACTAAGTCCGAAGGTAAAAATCACCACCGAGGAAACCGACTTCGCGTATCCGGACAAGGGCTCCAGGAGGTCGGATCCAACTGGCAGGTTCGTCCCGGTGAAGAAAAACTTCAAAATAAAGACTAAGTCAGAAGGTAACTTTTTAACCGAGGCCTCCCGCGACCTGTAGCCGAGCAGGGCTCCATCGCGGTCGGCCTGAAAGTTTGACTTTGCCCCGGTCCTGGTGCAACCAGATGACCCGATTGGCGCTTTTTGTTTCTAAGCGCTAGAAAATAATAATACTTTAAAAATTCATATCTCCGGTTCCCCTGAACCGATTTTAATCGTTTTTGTGTCATTTTAAAGATAAAAATATAAGCTATTTTTATAAATTGGTTTTGGATTTTTAAACTGTTTCCTGTGTTTTATTTAATTACTGTTTTGTGATATCTGAATGCTTTACACTTTGTCTCCTAAGTTAAGCCTTGACGCTCGATGCCAAGCTACCAAGGGTAGAGCTGGGATTAATTTACTGAGACCTAACTGTACTTTTGTGGAGGCTTGTGGCTTGTTGCTAGGTGTAGGTACCTACCTGCCCTACCAATAACCCATTTTCCAACAATGACCTGGCCTTGGTCGCTTTGGGCTGGTCGTATGTCTGACTTCACATTACATTCAGATTGATGTAGGCCCCTATATTTCATATGAGTTTTCCCTTCCACTTTTCCTCACATTTCTATTGCTTTTGGAATTTACGATGAGGCTTATATAAGCCCCTAGCTTCTTTATGAGTTTTCCTTTCCAATTTTTGCCCACATAATTTTTGCATTTAGGACCTTGACATTTTACAGAATATGCCCTATTTCCACTTGCTTTTTGTGTACCCGCCACATTTTTCTGTCTTTGCTCCTTCATATAGTGGGTAGGGGTAATACACAGGACGTATTGCCCACTTGGGCATATACAGGAGTTGTACTCCGTTGGTCATATAACCTCAGAAGAATAAGGTAGGTTGGGCCATGCTGAGGGATGATATGTTGCCCACTTAGGTTATATTTATGACATGGTATGGATGGGGTTATTGTGGGAATTGGTGGCTCCAAGAAGTCCTATGAGCCTTGATGCAAGAAATTGAGAATCCATAATTGGGTTTATATCGTCGCATTATTATTTCAAGTTTTCCATTTTGTTTTTTCCATGTATTGAAATTAGTTATTTCATTTCTCACATATGCTTCGTACCGCTGTGAATATTGTGTTGTACAGCAGTGAATTTGTAATGTGACATTTTTACGCTAGTTATAAATTCTTTTGAAAGATTGATTGGGATCAGCTGAAAAAGTTGCAAAGGATTTCTTCAGTGTTTACACATGCTTCTTTATTTATTTTTAAGGGTGGTAGGGCTTGTCACCTTAACAAAGGCTAGTTTAGAGCGGAAACGTGTTGGTATGGAATTCTCCTCCTGACAATAAAGGACCATAACAGTTCACTACCCTGGAGTGCCCGTCCTCTTCTGTTTGCATGCTTCCAAAGACTATATGTATGTATGTGTATGTATATATATATATATATATATATATATATATATATGTATTCATATATATATATACACACATACATACATATATATATATATATATATACACACACACACACACACACACACACAGTTAATTTCTGTTTTGTTAAAAAAATTTATAAAAATCCTATTCCTTTCAACCTTTGCCCCATCCCTCCTCTCTCTGACTCATCCCAAACCTTTATGACTACGATTTACTACCAAACACTCTTTTTAAACTTTCACCCAATTTTTAGCCAATTCACCCAACAGGCACTCATGTTCATTACTCTGCATGTGCTTTTCAAACTTCATCCTCCCTTTTAGCCAATCCGTCCAGTTTACAAGCACACATGTTCACTAGTCCCATTAACAATGTACTAATTCCCTTTTTCTAATCCAGTCCTGTCATTCTATCCGTACTCAAAAACTGTACTAAACAAACAAATACTAAAGAGCACAGACTTAACACAACTAAATCACAAGGGGAAAAAAATCACCTACTACTGTAATGAATACATATACATTAAACTCTAAGCTTGGGTTCTGGAGCAGGGTGCTACTCATTAGAAAGCATTTCAATGCCTCATCAGGAGTAGTGAGTGCTATCTAAATACAATTTTACAATTAATTCTGTAGAAGGATCTTAAGGCTGCACTATTCGTAAATCCTTACCTGTACTCCATCTTTCGTCAACAAATGTCAGCCTCCTTCCATAAGGAGGACTTGGTCAAAATTTGCTCCCTCAGTGGTAATACTGGATTTCACCTGCTTTGATTATCAATATTCCTCTCAAGAATAAAGTATCTCACAGACCGAGATCTATAGTTCCTTGGTACACACCAGAGCTACTGACCACCAAAAGTAACTGTAAGAAATTAGAACACTCTTGACACATTTCATATGATGTTGTTCATCAATTCATCAAAGACTGAGATACAGATCTTTAGCAACCACTCCATCTGACTTGTGGCTTGGCAAGCTTGGTCCATCATCATCATCAACTCTGATGTGCTTGGCCTGCAACCTGGGAATTATTTTTTGACTACCAACTTTCTTATAGAAAAATATTTTTATACCCACTTGTATTTTTATTTTTACACATTCTATAAAAATGTCTTCTTTCTTCTGTAAATCAGTGGTACAGGCGGCCTCTGTCTTCACAATGGATTACTGCCATTCCCTCTATGTCATTCTGCTGCGATCTCTAATACACCATCTCTAAAATCTCCAAACTTCAGCAGCAAACCAGGCACAGAGGCTTAAGAAGCTCTCAGAACACCCAGCACCTTAAACTGTGAAGAATGGAGGTTTTAAAGATAAAGCCTGCAGCTTGCTCAACCCCCTCAGGAAGATGTAATGGCCACGAGGAAGGCTATTGTAATCGTGAGCAGTCAGAGGGTACAATTGTAGAGAGCCTCGAAAGGAGCATACAGCAAGAATGTAAGTACTAAATTAAGCTCCAACAGAGACATAATAAAAGGTGAGGGGGAAACATATGTACAAGGCCTTTTAGAAATCTATTTACAAAAGAGGACTTAACAAGGGTTGGTCAGGCAGCTGCAAGAAGGCAGACAGAGCCGAAAAATAGCCATTCGGAGTCCCCAAAGTAGAGCCCGTTGGGGTTGGGTAAGAGTAAGGATAAAAAGCAAAATATCAGAAAGGGAAGCCGAAAGTGGATCAATAGACTTTTCTGTACGATATGATGCAAATCGCCTCCACTGGCAGGCGTATAATATTTTGGTGGAAGGGCGCTTGGCTGCCAGAATAACATTGCCGTCTTTGGGAGGAACGTCAACTTAAATCAAATGCCGCCACTCAATCTCCACTTCAAAAGACAGAGAGATGACATGTTTGGGTGGTGGACCGTCCCCTGCTGCTGCAACAGAAAATCCTCCCAAAGAGGCAGCCTGATCAGAGGATCAACACTTATGTTCAGTAGCTCAGGATACCAGACTCTCCGTGACCAGTCCAGAGCCACATGGATTACTTGGGCCCGGTCATTCCGGATCTTCTTGAGAACTCTGGGCAGGAGTGGTTAGGTGGAAAGGCATAAAGGAGGCCAGAGTTCCACTTGAGATGAAAAGTGACTCCGAGCAAGAGCTGGCTTGGAAACTTCGGAGCGCAAAACTACTGACATTGCGGGTTCTCGGCAGGGATGAACTGATCAAACCAAGGCTTTCCCCACTGCTGAAAGAGACCTTGGGCCAAAGGGTGGCGATATCACTCGTGATTGCTAGGCATTGACGGCTTAGTTTATCCGCTCTGGCGTTCAGGGAATCTGCCAGATGTTAAACCACCAGGGATATGCCTTATTGTTCCAGCCATGTCCAGAGGTGCAGGGCTTCTTGACACAGGGTCCACAACCCCCACCCTGTTTTTTGCAGTACCACATGGCAGTGGTCTTATCCGAGAACACCTGCACTAGCCTTCCGTTGATGAAGGGTAGAAAAGCTTTCAATGACAGCCGGATCGCATGGGGCTCCAGTATGTTTGTGGAGTCTGGATTCCGCTGGAGACCAGAGTCCTCTGATTGCCACTTCTCCCTGTTGGTGGTCCCATCCGAGGAGTGACGTATCTGTCACTACTGAGAGATCTGGTTGGGGAAGGGAGAGGGGTCTGCTGCTAACTCAATCGTGCAGGTCCTTTAGAGTTCCCTCCAAGATTTGGACCATGTTGGAGAGATTCCCTTGATGCTACACCGACTGGAACTTCAGGTCCCATTGCACAGCCTGCATATGCAATCTGGCATGTGTCACAAGCAGGATGCAGGAGGCCATGAGGCTCAGAGTCAGTCTCACTGAAACCCAGGATAGAGGCTGAAACAACTGCAATCATAGCCTGAATATCCTGGACTCGCCGCTCAGGAGGATAAGCCCAAATCTGCCCGGTGTCCAGAACAGCTTTGATGGATGTGAGCATCTGTGAGGGAGTCAGGTGTGACTTTAGCATGTTTATAGTGAACTTGAGCGAATGCAGGAGGTCCGCCATAGTCTGGTGGAGGGACATGACAGCCTAGGGCGAGATCACCTTAAATGGTCAGTTGTCGAGATAGGGAAAGACTAACTCCCCTGATCTGGGCAGATGAGCTGCGACCACCGCCATCACCTTGGTGAACACTCCAGGGGCAGTGGTAAGGCTAAATGGGAGCATGGTAAACTGAAAGTGCTTGTGGCTTACTGTGAACCACAAGTAAAATCTATGAGCAGGCAAGACAGGATGTAAAAATAGTCGTCCTGCAAGTCCAAAGCTAACATCCAGTCTTTGGGATCCAAGGTAGACGAGACCTGAGCCAATGTGAGCATCCTAAATTTCTCCTTTCTGAGGAAGAAGTTGAGGGTTTGGAGATCTAGGATAGGGTGAAGACCCTTGTTCTTTTTGAGGACCAGAAATTAGCGGGAGTGGCAACCACAGCCTACTTCTGGAACTGGAACCCTCTCTATGGCTCCCTTGGTCAAGAGGGCCTTCAGTTCCTCACAGAGCAAGAACAAATGATCCTATGGTAGCCGGTTGTAAGTTGGATATATAGAGCAAGGAGTGGTTTCGAAGGCGAGGTAGCAGCCCCTCCGAACAATTTTAGAACCCAGCTGCTTGATGTTATGGATTGCCAGTGGTGGAAGTGAGGATCCAGGATCTCAGTTGCCCTCTTCACCACCGTAGTACATGTAGCTCCCAACTCCGTAGCCAAGGTTGAGGGAGAAGGCATGCTGGTATCTGGAGATGTGTGCAGTCCACTGGAATTACCCAGTTCCTCACACCAATCCACAACCTCCTCTTCTGACTGGTATTCTAAAGGGTCCAGTGACGACACTCCATTCTTCCCCGAGGCACAGCCCTTCACAATAAGGTTGAGGCACGACCTAGGACGCAAGGATCCTGTTGGTGCCGTAATCGGCATTGATCAGATTCGGAGATGACAATGGAGATGGCACCTGGAGCATCAGCGTCCAGCCGGCACCAGTGAAGATCACAGTGGCATGACCAAAGCTGGTCCAGATCCATTATCTGATCCATAGGGGCCCGTCGGAGCCAGACCTAGAACTAGATGGTGTCTCTCCAACCCCACGGGCCCGAAGACACTGGGGAGGTGTAGAGTCTGCCCAGGCTCCAAAGAACTATGCCTCTAATGCGGATATTCCTTTGTCGCGTCCGTCAAGGAAAAGTCGAAATGCACTTCGACTTCTTGTGATTTTTGTGCCTCTTACCTGAATCTCCAGGTGACCTTGAGTAGGACAAAGAGGACTTGAGACTCCTGGAACAATCCCGGAACCTTCCTGTTGACTGGGATTGAGACCTCAGAGGAGTTGCACAACATGGAGTTGTCTTCCGAGTCACAAGCAGCTTTGCGGACCGTTCCCTCAAAGCCTTCGGCACCATGGCCTGACAGTTGGAGCACGACTTGGAGTCATGGTCATGTTCCAGACACCACAGGTATACCAGGTGTGGGTCCCTCACTGACATGGCCCGGTGACAGGTGCCCTAGAGTTTAAAACCAGTCTTCCTTCATGACATTGTACCTAACAGACCATGAGGTAAAGCACCTCAAAAAAGTTCGAAAAAACATCAAAAAATCCTGTCAAAAAATTACAGGGGGCAGCTCTCTCTGAATCTATGCTGGCTGGCATGCAAAGAAAAGATCAGAAATCAGCGCGCCGATGTGGCGTCTATATAGGTGAAGTGGATGTCACTTCCACAGCGGCGATGCGCGAAGCCAATCAACGCCACCTCTGGTGCACAGGGGTACTCACGAAAAATCTTCCAGATCCAGTCTGACACCAGGGGAGAATTCAAAAGGTAAGAAATCTGCAGCTAGAAGTCTCTATCAGATGCATAATATACTATGTTCATCCATGCTTCCAATGCTTGGTTCCATCGTTTGTCACAACGTATGTCCACTGCCCTACTGCACAGAAACGGGTCTGTTCCACCCTGCACGAGATCATCAGAAAAATACACAAAACACTTACTCTAATAAGCCATGTTCTCAAAGTTGTGTTGTGGACTGAAAAGGTCTTTGTTAACTGCTCTGCAAGGAAGGAACGGCTCTGCATACGTACTAACATTTCCATGTCTGGGGTAGGCAGGAAGCTCAGAACACCTATACCAAAAAGTTTAACAACAGAGATACATGTCTTACAAACTGTATTCACAGCAAACGTTCGAAGAAAGGGTACACTTTCCACACCCGGTACAGAGCAGGAGGGCTGCCAAAGGCGTCAAACATTTAGTGAATAACCTGGGGTTGATGGGAACACTAAGGTGAAAATCTTTTTATCTATCCTAAAAGTACGCCTTCCCCTCCAATGTAGCTATATGAATCCCCTCCAACAACACAAGTGAGAAAGCCCTGTCTCACCATGTAGTTACATTCTGACACTTTCTACGCCAGCCTTAGAATACTGCGCAATGCAAAGTTGGCACAGACTAATTTAGGACATTTGTTTTAGTCTGATAGCGCTACATGTGTACAACTAATTTTACTTTTAAGTACCCTTAGTTCTGAAACACGTACAAATATATTATGTAATTACAAATTGTTGCAGTGTCTCTTGGGAGAAGGAAGGGTTAAGGTGCCAAAGCACAAAAACATTAGCTTCAGGCAGCAAACCACTCAAAATCACTTAAACATGTGGGAATACATGTGCAGGAGTTGGAAATAAATATAACATTAACGAAGAGCAATGTAAACCTTCAAAGGCTCTTCAACAAAACAAAAAAAAGGAAATCTGGCAATTACACGAAGAAATTGTGCTTGCAGCGATCCACAGTGTCTCCTGTACAACATTATCTGACTTCCACTAGCTGCTGCTGCCAAAGCTGCCACATCAAAGCTAGAATTAATAACCCTTCAGAGGCTTAATTACTTTGTGCCTTTGGTGTTTCAGCTGACAGATAAATGGCAATGATCCAGGAGGCCGTTTGTCTCTCCTAACCTCCAGACCGATGAGAATGCTTTGGAAGTGTGCTCTTGACAAGTTTAAAAAGAAAATCTCCTAAATCAACAGATTTTGTTTTATATATTGTTTTATTTAAAACAGTCTCTCCTAAATAAACCGCAGCCCTTTGAATTGGCGCCCATTGGTGTCCTCCTTCCTCCCAAACACATACTGTCTGATATCCATAACAACGTCCTGAACAGAGATTTTCAAGTTGTGCCGACAATGCAAAAAATAAGGCTATTGAAACACTCCTCTTGAAAGAAACTTAATATTAGCCACCAACAGGCTCCTACCAAATGCAGACGTTTAACTTAGTGCATGCAGCAGCCATAAAATGGCTACATGGCTCAAGAGGGAGTTTCAAGGAAGATGGCCGATGACACTTACATCCCGCGAGTATGTCCAGTCCACCCGCACAAAACCCTTTGGATCACCCTGTGTACCACGGATGCATCCAGACCCCTGAATCTGCTGTTCCCTTCTGCTACGCAATTGCCTTTCCATTGTTTACCTGAGCTAACGAGAGAAGCCTTGTCTGGAGCACGTACAGCACAGATGTGTGCTTGTATGTCTTCTGATGGGCACATCAATTTCTAAGGCTGGTGCGAGGGCACTTGAGGCTTCTTATGGGCATCAAGGTGCTCAGTAGTCTGGACTTTTCACCAATTACAAAGGACTGCAAACATTTTAGTTTTGAATAATCGAGTGGTAGGTGAAACATATCCTGAAAATATAAAATTAAGTGGATTGTATTAAATCTGTAGGGGGTGTTGTAGATTTGATGAAGGAACGCTGGAATGGGTTTTGGACAATTTGGGTCTTTGCTGAGGGAACTAGAAAGGGAAGTACAGAAGCAAAACGTATATACGATGGCCAAGGTGAGTGGAAGATTGTTAATACTGAGTGGGGAACAAGATAGTGACTCGGAAATAAGATTGAAGTCTACTATGTTGCTGAATGAGTATGTAAATGTGGGGCAGATGCATTAAGTGGCTGTTTAATGATACCGAATTTTCTTAAAATGGTGAGTGTAGTTGGGGTGGAGGGAGGCTTTATTTCAGGGTGGCCTCCATAACCCTGAAGAAAGAACTAATTCTTCCTGGTGGGCGGTGATGGCCACAGCGTGGACGGTGAACGGAATGAGCACAGTGATAGTCAAAGGGTGATGGAGGCGTTCCCACGCAGACATTGTTGAAGAAGATGACTTCCTGAGAAGGGGCCAGTCTCTGGACAGTTTTCTATGAAGGGGTGAAGTTACACTGTTCACACCTGCGTGTAATGCTCCGTGCCAGGTGCAGGCTACCTGGCTGCCGCATGTTAGTTGCTTTCCTGTGGAAAATAAATCACGCCGGAAGCATTTAAACGATGCCGAGTAACACGTTTCACTTCCACTGTGAGCTAGTTTTGAAACTGCTTCCCCCAAAAGTAGTTCCATTTATTTGGAGATATTTCTTCACGCAGGTTTTCAGTTGCCACTAGTTCAGTTTGTATGTTAGATGAGACGCTTCTTAGGGAAAGCGTCGAGCAGAAATGACCTAAGGCATGCGGAAGCCTAACTAGCTGTGGTGACCAGCAACCTAGAGAGCGAGTCAAGTGAGTGTGCAGCCTCCGAGAGGTGAAGGGGAGAAATCAATACACCTAAGTGAAGCCCCGAAAACTGTACAAGGCACTGCCATTCAGGAACGAGAGGCAACTATGGAGGAATGCAAAAAGACAACGCCCACTGTGCAGGACACAAAGCAAGCCTTGCGTGTTGTGATAGTGGAAGTCCATATCCGTGTGTGTTGTGATAGTGCAGGTCCATATCCGTGTGTGTTGTGATAGTGCAGGTCCATATCCGTGTGTGTTTAGATAGTGCAGGTCCATATCCGTGTGTGTTTAGATAGTGCAGGTCCATATCCGTGTGTGTTGTGGTAGTGCAGGTCCATATCCGTGTGTGTTGTGATAGTGCAAGTCCATATCCGTGTGTGTTGTGATAGTGCAGGTCCATATCCGTGTGTGTTGTGATAGTGCAGGTCCATATCCGTGTGTGTTTAGATAGTGCAGGTCCATATCCGTGTGTGTTTAGATAGTGCAGGTCCATATCCGTGTGTGTTGTGGTAGTGCAGGTCCATATCCGTGTGTGTTGTGGTAGTGCAGGTCCATATCCGTGTGTGTTGTGGTAGTGCAGGTCCATATCCGTGTGTGTTGTGGTAGTGCAGGTCCATATCCGTGTGTGTTGTCATAGTGCAGGTCCATATCCGTGTGTGTTGTGATAGTGCAGGTCCATATCCGTGTGTGTTGTGATAGTGGCAGTCCATACAGTGTGTGTTGTGATAGTGCAGGTCCATATCCGTGTGTGTTGTGATAGAGGAAGTCCATTTCTGTGTGTGTTGTGATAGTGCAGGTTCATATCCGTGTGTGTTGTGATAGTGGCAGTCCATACAGTGTGTGTTGTGATAGTACAGGTCCATATCCATGTGTGTTGTGATAGTGCAGGTCCATATCCGTGTGTGTTGTGATAGTGCAGGTCCATATCCGTGTGTGTTGTGATAGTGCAGGTCCATATCCGTGTGTGTTGTGATAGTACAGGTCCATATCCATGTGTGTTGTGATAGTGCAGGTCCATATCCGTGTGTGTTGTGATAGTGCAGGTCCATATCCGTGTGTGTTGTGATAGTGCACGTCCATATCCGTGTGTGTTGTGGTAGTGCATGTCCATATCCGTGTGTGTTGTGGTAGTGCACGTCCATATCCGTGTGTGTTGTGATAGTGCACGTCCATATCAGTGTGTGTTGTGATAGAGGAAGTCCATTTCTGTGTGTGTTGTGATAGTGCAGGTCCATATCCGTGTGTGTTGTGATAGTGGCAGTCCATACAGTGTGTGTTGTGATAGTGCAGGTCGATATCCCTGTGTGTTGTGGTAGTGCAGGTCCATATCCGTGTGTGTTGTGGTAGTGCAGGTCCATATCCGTGTGTGTTGTGGTAGTGCAGGTCCATATCCGTGTGTGTTGTGGTAGTGCAGGTCCATATCCGTGTGTTGTGATAGAGGAAGTCCATTTCTGTGTGTGTTGTGATAGTGCAGGTCCATATCCGTGTGTGTTGTGATAGTGGCAGTCCATACAGTGTGTGTTGTGATAGTGCAGGTCCATATCCCTGTGTGTTGTGGTGGTGCAGGTCCATATCCGTGTGTGTTGTGGTGGTGCAGGTCCATATCCGTGTGTGTTGTGGTAGTGCAGGTCCATATCCGTGTGTGTTGTGGTAGTGCAGGTCCATATCCGTGTGTGTTGTGGTAGTGCAGGTCCATATCCGTGTGTGTTGTGATAGTGCAGGTCCATATCCGTGTGTGTTGTGATAGTGCAGGTCCATATCCGTGTGTGTTGTGATAGTGCAGGTCCATATCCGTGTGTGTTGTGGTAGTGCAGGTCTATAGACGTGTGTGTTGTGATAGTGCACGTCCAAATCCGTGTGTGTTGTGATAGAGGAAGTCCATTTCCGTGTGTGTTGTGATAGTGCAGGTCCATATCCGTGTGTGTTGTGATAGTGCAGGTCCATATCCGTGTGTGTTGTGGTGGTGCAGGTCCATATCCGTGTGTGTTGTGGTAGTGCAGGTCCATATCAGTGTGTGTTGTTGTAGTGCAGGTCCATACCGTGCGTGTTGTGATAGTGCAAGTCCATATCCGTGTGTGTTGTGATAGTGCAAGTCCATATCCGTGCGTGTTGTGATAGTGCAGGTCCATATCCGTGTGTGTTGTGATAGTGCAGGTCCATATCCGTGTGTGTTGTGGTAGTGCAGGTCCATATCCGTGTGTGTTTAGATAGTGCAGGTCCATATCCGTGTGTGTTGTGGTAGTGCAGGTCCATATCCGTGTGTGTTGTGGTAGTGCAGGTCCATATCCGTGTGTGTTGTGGTAGTGCAGGTCCATATCCGTGTGTGTTGTGGTAGTGCAGGTCCATATCCGTGTGTGTTGTGATAGTGCAGGTCCATATCTGTGTGTGTTGTGATAGTGCAGGTCCATATCTGTGTGTGTTGTGATAGTGGCAGTCCATACAGTGCGTGTTGTGATAGTGGCAGTCCATACAGTGTGTGTTGTGATAGTGGCAGTCCATACAGTGCGTGTTGTGATAGTGCAGGTCCATATCCGTGTGTGTTGTGGTAGTGCAGGTCCATATCCGTGTGTGTTGTGATAGTACAGGTCCATATCCATGTGTGTTGTGATAGTGCACGTCCATATCCGTGTGTGTTGTGATAGTACAGGTCCATATCCATGTGTGTTGTGATAGTGCAGGTCCATATCCGTGTGTATTGTGATAGTGGCAGTCCATACAGTGTGTGTTGTGATAGTGGCAGTCCATACAGTGTGTGTTGTGATAGTGGCAGTCCATACAGTGCGTGTTGTGATAGTGCAGGTCCATATCCGTGTGTGTTGTGGTAGTGCAGGTCCATATCCGTGTGTGTTGTGATAGTACAGGTCCATATCCATGTGTGTTGTGATAGTGCACGTCCATATCCGTGTGTGTTGTGATAGTACAGGTCCATATCCGTGTGTGTTGTGATAGTGCACGTCCATATCCGTGTGTGTTGTGATAGTGCACGTCCATATCCGTGTGTGTTGTGATAGTGCACGTCCATATCCGTGTGTGTTGTGATAGTGCACGTCCATATCCGTGTGTGTTGTGATAGTGCACGTCCATATCCGTGTGTGTTGTGATAGAGGAAGTCCATATCCGTGTGTGTTGTGATAGTGGCAGTCCATACAGTGTGTGTTGTGATAGTGCAGGTCCATATCCGTGTGTGTTGTGGTAGTGCAGGTCCATATCCGTGTGTGTTGTGGTAGTGCAGGTCCATATCCGTGTGTGTTGTGGTAGTGCAGGTCCATATCCGTGTGTGTTGTCATAGTGCAGGTCCATATCTGTGTGTGTTGTGATAGTGGCAGTCCATACAGTGTGTGTTGTGATAGTGCAGGTCCATATCCGTGTGTGTTGTGATAGAGGAAGTCCATTTCTGTGTGTGTTGTGATAGTGCAGGTCCATATCCGTGTGTGTTGTGATAGTGGCAGTCCATACAGTGTGTGTTGTGATAGTGCAGGTCCATATCCGTGTGTGTTGTGGTAGTGCAGATCCATATCCGTGTGTGTTGTGGTGGAGCAGGTCCATATCCGTGTGTGTTGTGATAGTGCAGGTCCATATCCGTGTGTGTTGTGATAGTGCAGGTCCATATCCGTGTGTGTTGTGGTAGTGCAGGTCCATATCCGTGTGTGTTGTGGTAGTGCAGGTCCATATCCGTGTGTGTTGTCATAGTGCAGGTCCATATCCGTGTGTGTTGTCATAGTGCAGGTCCATATCCGTGTGTGTTGTGGTGGTGCAGGTCCATATCCGTGTGTGTTGTGGTAGTGCAGGTCCATATCCGTGTGTGTTGTTGTAGTGCAGGTCCATACCGTGCGTGTTGTGATAGTGCAAGTCCATATCCGTGTGTGTTGTGGTAGTGCAGGTCCATATCCGTGTGTGTTGTGGTAGTGCAGGTCCATATCCGTGTGTGTTGTGGTAGTGCAGGTCCATATCCGTGTGTGTTGTGGTAGTGCAGGTCCATATCCGTGTGTGTTGTGATAGTGCAGGTCCATATCCGTGTGTGTTGTGATAGTGCAGGTCCATATCCGTGTGTGTTGTGATAGTGGCAGTCCATACAGTGTGTGTTGTGATAGTGGCAGTCCATACAGTGTGTGTTGTGATAGTGGCAGTCCATACAGTGCGTGTTGTGGTAGTGCAGGTCCATATCCGTGTGTGTTGTGGTAGTGCAGGTCCATATCCGTGTGTGTTGTGATAGTACAGGTCCATATCCGTGTGTGTTGTGATAGTGCACGTCCATATCCGTGTGTGTTGTGATAGAGGAAGTCCATATCCGTGTGTGTTGTGATAGTGGCAGTCCATACAGTGTGTGTTGTGATAGTGCAGGTCCATATCCGTGTGTGTTGTGGTAGTGCAGGTCCATATCCGTGTGTGTTGTGGTAGTGCAGGTCCATATCCGTGTGTGTTGTCATAGTGCAGGTCCATATCTGTGTGTGTTGTGATAGTGGCAGTCCATACAGTGTGTGTTGTGATAGTGCAGGTCCATATCCGTGTGTGTTGTGATAGAGGAAGTCCATTTCTGTGTGTGTTGTGATAGTGCAGGTCCATATCCGTGTGTGTTGTGATAGTGGCAGTCCATACAGTGTGTGTTGTGATAGTGCAGGTCCATATCCGTGTGTGTTGTGGTAGTGCAGATCCATATCCGTGTGTGTTGTGGTGGAGCAGGTCCATATCCGTGTGTGTTGTGATAGTGCAGGTCCATATCCGTGTGTGTTGTGGTAGTGCAGGTCCATATCCGTGTGTGTTGTGGTAGTGCAGGTCCATATCCGTGTGTGTTGTGGTAGTGCAGGTCCATATCCGTGTGTGTTGTGGTAGTGGCAGTCCATACAGTGTGTGTTGTGATAGTGGCAGTCCATACAATGTGTGTTGTGGTAGTGCAGGTCCATATCCGTGTGTGTTGTGATAGTGCACGTCCAAATCCGTGTGTGTTGTGATAGAGGAAGTCCATTTCCGTGTGTGTTGTGATAGTGCAGGTCCATATCCGTGTGTGTTGTGATAGTGGCAGTCCATACAGTGTGTGTTGTGATAGTGCAGGTCCATATCCGTGTGTGTTGTGATAGTGGCAGTCCATACAGTGTGTGTTGTGATAGAGGAAGTCCATTTCCGTGTGTGTTGTGATAGTGCAGGTCCATATCCGTGTGTGTTGTGATAGTGCAGGTCCATATCCGTGTGTGTTGTGGTAGTGCAGGTCCATATCCGTGTGTGTTGTGATAGTGCACGTCCAAATCCGTGTGTGTTGTGATAGTGCAGGTCCATATCCGTGTGTGTTGTGGTAGTGCAGGTCCATATCCGTGTGTGTTGTGGTAGTGCAGGTCCATATCCGTGTGTGTTGTGGTAGTGCAGGTCCATATCCGTGTGTGTTGTCATAGTGCAGGTCCATATCCGTGTGTGTTGTGATAGTGCAGGTCCATATCCGTGTGTGTTGTGATAGTGGCAGTCCATACAGTGTGTGTTGTGATAGTGCAGGTCCATATCCGTGTGTGTTGTGGTAGTGCAGGTCCATATCCGTGTGTGTTGTGATAGTACAGGTCCATATCCATGTGTGTTGTGATAGTGCACGTCCATATCCGTGTGTGTTGTGATAGTGCACGTCCATATCCGTGTGTGTTGTGATAGTGCAAGTCCATATCCGTGTGTGTTGTGATAGTGCACGTCCATATCCGTGTGTGTTGTGATAGTGGCAGTCCATACAGTGTGTGTTGTGATAGTGCAGGTCCATATCCGTGTGTGTTGTGGTAGTGCAGGTCCATATCCGTGTGTGTTGTGATAGTGCAGGCCCATATCAGTGTGTGTTTAGATAGTGCAGGTCCATATCTGTGTGTGTTGTGGTAGTGCAGGTCCATATCCGTGTGTGTTGTGATAGTACAGGTCCATATCCGTGTGTGTTGTGATACTGCACGTCCATATCCGTGTGTGTTGTGATACTGCACGTCCATATCCGTGTGTGTTGTGATAGTGCAGGTCCATATCCGTGTGTGTTGTGATAGTGCAGGTCCATATCCGTGTGTGTTGTGATAGTGGCAGTCCATACAGTGTGTGTTGTGATAGTGCAGGTCCAAATCCGTGTGTGTTGTGATAGTGCAGGTCCATATCCGTGTGTGTTGTGATAGTGCACGTCCATATCCGTGTGTGTTGTGATAGTGCAGGTCCATATCCGTGTGTGTTGTGGTAGTGCAGGTCCATATCCGTGTGTGTTGTGGTAGTGCAGGTCCATATCCGTGTGTGTTGTGGTAGTGCAGGTCCATATCGTGTGTGTTGTGGTAGTGCAGGTCCATATCCGTGTTTGTTGTGATAGTGCACGTCCATATCCGTGTGTGTTGTGATAGTGCACGTCCATATCCGTGTGTGTTGTGATAGTGCACGTCCATATCCGTGTGTTTTGTGATAGTGCACGTCCATATCCGTGTGTGTTGTGATACTGCACGTCCATATCCGTGTGTGTTGTGATAGTGCACGTCCATATCCGTGTGTGTTGTGATAGAGGAAGTCCATTTCTGTGTGTGTTGTGATAGTGCAGGTCCATATCCGTGTGTGTTGTGATAGTGGCAGTCCATACAGTGTGTGTTGTGATAGTGCAGGTCCATATCCGTGTGTGTTGTGGTAGTGCAGGTCCATATCCGTGTGTGTTGTGGTAGTGCAGGTCCATATCCGTGTGTGTTGTGGTAGTGCAGGTCCATATCCGTGTGTGTTGTGGTAGTGCAGGTCCATATCCGTGTGTGTTGTCATAGTGCAGGTACATATCCGTGTGTGTGTTGTGATAGTGGCAGTCCATACAGTGTGTGTTGTGATAGTGCAGGTCCATATCAGTGTGTGTTGTGATAGAGGAAGTCCATTTCTGTGTGTGTTGTGATAGTGCAGGTCCATATCCGTGTGTGTTGTGATAGTGGCAGTCCATACAGTGTGTGTTGTGATAGTGCAGGTCCATATCCGTGTGTGTTGTGGTAGTGCAGGTCCATATCCCTGTGTGTTGTGGTGGTGCAGGTCCATATCCGTGTGTGTTGTGATAGTGGCAGTCCATACAGTGTGTGTTGTGGTAGTGCAGGTCCATAGCCGTGTGTGTTGTGATAGTGCAGGTCCATAGCCGTGTGTTGTGATAGAGGAAGTCCATTTCCGTGTGTGTTGTGGTAGTGCAGGTCCATATCCGTGTGTGTTGTGGTAGTGCAGGTCCATATCCGTGTGTGTTGTGATAGTGCACGTCCAAATCCGTGTGTGTTGTGATAGAGGAAGTCCATTTCCGTGTGTGTTGTGATAGTGCAGGTCCATATCCGTGTGTGTTGTGATAGTGGCAGTCCATACAGTGTGTGTTGTGATAGTGCAGGTCCATATCCGTGTGTGTTGTGATAGTGGCAGTCCATACAATGTGTGTTGTGATAGAGGAAGTCCATTTCCGTGTGTGTTGTGATAGTGCAGGTCCATATCCGTGTGTGTTGTGATAGTGCAGGTCCATATCCGTGTGTGTTGTGGTAGTGCAGGTCCATATCCGTGTGTGTTGTGATAGTGCACGTCCAAATCTGTGTGTGTTGTGATAGAGGAAGTCCATTTCCGTGTGTGTTGTGATAGTGCAGGTCCATATCCGTGTGTGTTGTGATAGTGGCAGTCCATACAGTGTGTGTTGTGATAGTGCAGGTCCATATCCGTGTGTGTTGTGATAGTGGCAGTCCATACAGTGTGTGTTGTGATAGAGGAAGTCCATTTCCGTGTGTGTTGTGATAGTGCAGGTCCATATCCGTGTGTGTTGTGGTAGTGCAGGTCCATATCTGTGTGTGTTGTGGTAGTGCAGGTCCATATCCGTGTGTTGTGGTAGTGCAGGTCCATATCCGTGTGTGTTGTGATAGTGGCAGTCCATACAGTGTGTTGTGATAGTGCAGGTCCATATCCGTATGTGTTGTGATAGAGGAAGTCCATTTCTGTGTGTGTTGTGATAGTGCAGGTCCATATCCGTGTGTGTTGTGATAGTGGCAGTCCATACAGTGTGTGTTGTGATAGTGCAGGTCCATATCCGTGTGTGTTGTGGTAGTGCAGGTCCATATCCGTGTGTGTTGTGGTGGTGCAGGTCCATATCTGTGTGTGTTGTGGTAGTGCAGGTCCATATCCGTGTGTGTTGTGGTAGTGCAGGTCCATATCCGTGTGTGTTGTGATAGTGCACGTCCAAATCCGTGTGTGTTGTGATAGTGCAGGTCCATATCCGTGTGTGTTGTGATAGTGGCAGTCCATACAGTGTGTGTTGTGATAGTGCAGGTCCATATCCGTGTGTGTTGTGATAGTGGCAGTCCATACAGTGTGTGTTGTGATAGAGGAAGGCCATTTCCGTGTGTGTTGTGATAGTGCAGGTCCATATCCGTGTGTGTTGTGATAGTACAGGCCCATTTCCGTGTGTGTTGTGATAGTGCAGGTCCACATGCAATGTTTTTGTTGCCCATGGGCAGTGAAGCAGTGCCAGGCCCCACAAAGATGCAACGAGGCCGGGCCGTGAATCCTCGACGCTGTATGTATCCATAGAAACTCTCCCGCGCCAGGGAAACGCTTGACTCCTACAGTGACACGGTATTTCTGCGATCACAGTCCCCCCAAGGGATATTTTCCTGCGAATCTTCCGTGTTTAAATGAAAAGGCAATACAACTCACACGCAGGGGTGAGTGATAGATATCTGCGCCAACAAATGAACCGCCTGCTACATTATCACTTTAAATCAATCAGGCAGGAAGCTGTGCACATTTAACACGGATTCAAAGAGTCTCCGATTCGAACGCTCAATTACATTTTCCAGGTCAGCGATTTACCACAAAGATACGGATTTTTTTGTAATACAAAACCACTTCAAACTAGCGCGGAGGGCCTTGGGGAGGGGTCCCCGCACCTAATCCCGGGCAGGCGGGACACGCTCTGCCAACTGCCTTTGTGCCGGTGTTTGCCCCGGCGTGAATGTGCGTCTGGAATGGGCGCTTTTTGTCTGTGGGGGAGGTAACTAGGCCGCGCTTTTTAGCCTCGACTCCCCGGTGCCAGCTGACGGGGATTCTCAGAGCTCGGCGCCGATATATCCGCCTACAAAACAAGGTAACACTGGAGCATGTTACAAAACC
Source organism: Pleurodeles waltl (assembly GCF_031143425.1). Classification (NCBI taxonomy): domain Eukaryota; kingdom Metazoa; phylum Chordata; class Amphibia; order Caudata; family Salamandridae; genus Pleurodeles; species Pleurodeles waltl. The sequence goes on from NC_090442.1 coordinate 197,931,573, forward strand.
ATGTAATGTCTGTGATCTCGGTCGCGCTACCTTTCAACCAAGGTCTAGGGCTTTTTCGGAGCTGTGGTGCGTTTTGCACCGAATTCCCTGATTATAGTTTTGACTTCTAAGCAGATGCACTCCCGCGTGGTCAGAAAGCGTTGTCTTCCTCACAATAGTTCTATTTTAAACTCTTACATTAGATGACAACTTTTAAAGTTCACCGTAAGAAAGGCACATTAATTAAAGGACTGCAAAAAGGGACAAGGAAATGTGCACATCCCATTCATTACAAGCACCACTAATTGTAACAAATATCTACAGTTACAGGAACAGAGTACCCAAAATCGAAGAACATGCTTGAATTCAGAGGAGAACAAGAAACATTTATCTGGTTTTCACACTCGCACACTCCAACACACTGCGGCTACTGAACAAGGGACTGAAGGCTCTCAATATCAGGGACTCCAAAGAGCTGGTGAGTCTGGCACTGCGGCTACTGAACAAGGGACGGAAGACTCTCAATATCAGGGACTCCAAAGAGCTGATGAGTCTGGCACTGCGGCTACTGAACAAGGGACTGAAGGCAATCAATATCAGGGACTCCAAAGAGCCGATGAGTCTGGTACTGCGGCTACTGAACAAGGGACGGAAGACTCTCAATATCAGGGACTCCAAAGAGCTGATGAGTCTGGCACTGCGGCTACTGAACAAGGGACTGAAGGCAATCAATATCAGGGACTCCAAAGAGCCGATGAGTCTGGTACTGCGGCTATAAAACAAGTGACAGAAGGCTATCCCATCATTAAGGACTCCAAAAAGCTGATGAGTCTCACACACTACGGCTACTGAACAAGGGACTGAAGGCTCTCAATATCAGGGACTCCAAAGAGCTGATGAGTCTGGCACTGCGGCTACTGAACAAGGGACGGAAGGCTCTCACAATATCAGGGACTCCAAAGAGCTGATGAGTCTGGCACTGCGGCTACTGAACAAGGGACGGAAGACTCTCACAATATCAGGGACTCCAAAGAGCTGATGAGTCTCCGACACTGTGGCTACTTAACAAGGGACGGAAGGCTATCCCATCATTAAGGACTCCAAAGAGCTGATGAGCCTGGCACTGCGGCTACTGAACAAGGGACGGAAGGCTCTCGATATCAGGGACTCCAAAGAGCTGATGAGTCTTTGACACAGCTGCTACTAAGTATAGGTACAGGAAACACGGATAGAAGGCTCTCCTTTCAACAGAGCCCTACTGTTCTACTCTGTTCCGTGTTATTATTCTATTGTCATTCGTGCACAGGTATTCCCAAATGCTTAAGTGCAGTTTGAGTGGTTGCTGCCTAAATATTGTGCTTCAGCTCCTTATCAATTCCTTAGCCGTGAGACACTAGAACAAGTTGTAGTAAGGAGTATATTAAAGAACTAATAAGACAAATATATTGATTTGTACACCTGTAGTGCTATTTGAATGCCACAATAACTATAATTAGTTTGTGACAAAGTTTGTGTTCTACAATATTGTGAAAGTAGTGTTGACAGTGAGCAATAATTCAATGGTGCAATTATCTACATGCAGGATTTAAGGACGACAGATTTTTATAATTAGATTATACTGTTTGGGGGTCTAACAGCTTCCGTTGAGCACACAATCAAACTTTTAAGCTGCATGCATCATTCATTCATTCCTTTGGGCTCAGATCAGCTAAAAGGCATTCTCTAAAAGCGTAGGTAATGTCACAAGACATCTCTGCTGGAAATGCACAAACAATTAAACTTTTTTTTTTATTGAAGCGTCACAACTGTAAATACAGAACAAAGGATGGGTGGCTCTGCCCTCTGTCAGACTCTACAAAATGAATGGGTCTCACAAAGCATCGACTGAGTAAGAAATCGATGGTCTCTCTCCGTCCAGACTCTCACTGCCTCAAATTAACAAGAGATGGAATATTCTTCCCGACTCGAAGACTTCACAACGTTGATCAGTCTCACAAACTGCAGCCACAGAGTAAAAGAAAGCAGGCTCCTTCCTCTTTCCCGACACAAGCTCAGTCTACCCATCCACAGCAAAGTTTGCCTTTTAAAGTCTCTTTTGACTGATAACGATGCCTTTTTTTTTTTTTATACACTGTGCAAAAAATATATCACCGTTACAAATGATATGATGAGATACTGACAATCCTACTGCAATTTCTGTAGAAAGGCTTGCATTTTAGGAGCATGGGGTCTAAACCTCGCCCTTAATGGCTAGCCAGGGTGAGGAGATTTGATCTGCTCTATAAAACATCACATTTAATCTGGACTTTTAACAAGCTTTAACCCCAGAATCTGAATACATATAAATAGAATATATGCCATTCAGTTCCATTAAGCTCTAAGCAAACTCACTATGTTTTTTTTTGCACAGTCCTCGATGCTAAATGGTTTACATTTTTTTTTAATAAATCTGAATTGAGCACAACTGAGCACATTAAGATTTTAAGTCTGCAAAACGAGGTTATCTACTTACCGATGTCAGACATTTTAGGGGCATGCATTGCATGGTAGCTTACACAAAATTTCAACTAACTCTCTCAAACTTCCATATTCTCTCACTCTTCTTTTGTATGGTGGATTCATTGGTCTCTTTGTCCCTTATAACTTTAGCTTTGTGACAACCAGTAAGACATAAGTAAATCATATCCCTGTATGAGTGTGTGTAGTTCTGGAACCAAACACCTACATCACCAAGATGTTACAGACAAGCATTCATAATACTAAGCATAGGTTCTGCAAAGCCTTGAGCGAAAACAATATTTAAAGTGTTTGAGAGAAGGTAAATATCTCACACCATGATTGCACTTGGGCCGGTGCTGTTCTTGTGACAGGCAGCAGTTCACTTGGTCAAAGGTTTGCTCAAGGTTGCAAGGCTGCACAGCTACCAGAAGGCCATAAGATTGCTCACATCAGCTGGGTCAAGCAGGAATGTCTTTTAAAAAGGGCGGCTTGTTTTGTTTAATGCGGATGGGAATGTGACGGCGATGCACGGAGGACCTTAAGAGTGCAAGGGCCAGTCACCAAAACCTTCTTGGGGATGCCGACTGCGATGGTCCAGCAAAGAAAAATGTGCTAAAGTGGAGAAGGATGAAAGGTCTTTAGGGTTGTGCTCCTTACAGTCTGACCACAAGAGAGCTACACGGTGTAGGAGGTAAGGAAGTAGCAGCATATGTGGAGAGGATGTTGAAGTGAAAACAGAACATCTTTTAAGAAAAGACTTTCAAGATGGCGGCTGGAATTCTCATGAAGTGAGGGATGCAAGGAGAAGACGGATGGTTGTGTAAAATATGGCAGCAAAGAGGTTTTGACTAGAAGAGAAATGTACCCCTCCAGAGTGGAATGGATGAGCTGTGAGTGTTCAAGGCCTATAAATGTCCCTGCTACGGACAACCTTCAGTAACTGCGTGGACGGGCGTAGAGGTAACATCTGATGCTCCTTTGATACCTTACAAGTAACCTGAGATGAGAAGGATACGATACAATACTACGGATGTAGTCTTAGCAGTTGACATTGAATTCTTCATCAGAACATAGACTGACTGCCAGCTAAGTTTAGCTATGCTAGCCTCGTTCTAGACTTGTTTTTTAATTCAAGCCTCACTCCCACTGTTTTTACTGTCTGAACACTAGCTGGGTATGAGTTGTGCGCTTTGTCCAGGAACAAGTTTCATCTCTTTGCATCACTTTAAAAAAAAAAAATTAAACAATTAAACGTTGCTTCTCGATTAAGTTCCTCTTGTAGAGCTCGGACTCCTTGGTGATGCACATCGCAGTAACAGAGTTGCAGGATTAGTATTTTCACACGCAGATCATAAATAAAACACAAACTGCATCTGCTAGGAGACTGGCATTCACCATCACCAATTCAAAGATCTACCATTTGACACGAAATCGACTCCTCAACCCTTTTACAAATGAAGGCAAGGATGTCAGCTGGCCTGAGATATTAATCCACCCTTACTTAGATGACTGGGAGATCATGCCCCCGGAGATAAAGACAGCTGTTGTCACTGAAAAACAAACCCTGTTGAAAGTCTGGTATGCAGCATTGCCTTTTAGTTTGCTAACAATTCTTTCTTTTCCAAAGTAATAATGAAACTGAAGCACAGTGGGTATGGATCACAACAAACGTGCCACATCAGCTTTGGCATTCAGATCGCTGCCTGTCCCAAGTGTAGCATAAGAAGATTCCGTGCAGATTGGATCTCCAGTCTAGAATGTAAGCCTAGTTGGTTCGCTCCTGGGTTCATGCAATATTAACATCTGAATGGTAAGCAGTCTGGCCAAAAGATGATCAAAAGCCTTCAAGTGGACGAGAATTTGAATATGGTGTCTGAAAAAGTAAAGTGTCCTAAAAACGTGCCAAGAAGAAAGGATACAACATTATCTCGATTTGGTTACTAAGAGCAGATGTATTTCTTGGCTACCTTTAATCACAATCCCAGAGATTAAGGATTTCCACGAGGGCCTTAAAGGGTTTAGGAAAATGTAGTGGACTCCTTACAAGTCACACAGCCCTGCACCCCCTCTAGGTGCCTAGTTTACATGAATGTCCAGGTTTGCTAGATTTCCCTTGGTGGCAGCTGAGCCCAGGCTTAAATAACGGAGCTTCTCACAGTGCCAAAACTGGTTTATTTTCAATGTGAAAACTTGATGTTTCCAAGTTGCTTTTTGGGGCCTTTCCAGTAGCAACAATAGGACCAGCTACACATGTGGGATACGGTTCTTAGAGAAAAGTGTGGGACGACAGAATAGTAGAATATTTGTTTTCATTAATGGATTTTTTTTTATTATTTTCAAATGTAAGTCAATGTACAAGAAATAATACATTTTGTAAAATGTCATCTGAATCACATCACAGTATGAGTAACTTCAAGTTCAAAGTTGCACAAATAACCACCATTCCTAAATTCAGTATCTTGGGCAAATTTAAAAAATGCCTAGGTTTCCTAAGTATTAATTTTTCATTCATTACATTTTATCATATGAACTGATGCATGGTCACCACACTATGACATTACAATCATAAACTATAGCTCAGTCGTTGGATCGAAGTATGACATATTTTTGGTTTAACCAAAAAAACACTACGTACCGCTGCAAACAGCAAAGTCTGAAAGAAGTAACCAATTATAATGTTTGTCAATTGGCCACTGGAGCAACAAAAATTACAGATGAAAATGTTGTCACATATTTCTATTATCTCATACTTATTTGCATTAAGATTTGATTTTCAAAGATACATTTCTTTGGGAAAACCATGAGCAATCTATACACTGAGCCCTTGCTAAATTTCAAATTTTGCTTTCTGAGTTCATCAATGGGTTTCACAGCCATATCTACAACAAACTAAGTAGGTAGAAACCACTACAAATAGAAAAAAAACCTAGTACCGCTTAGAAAAATACAACTTTGGTTAAAAAAAATCTTGTTACAACTAGCCTCAACACCTTTTGCAGAAAGTAGTTATGAAGGATTGAGGACAAACAAAACAAGCATTGGCAAAGCCAACTGGATTCACTTTTTTCTTTTGTATTCCATCTTAATAACTGGATAACAAATATTAGAAAAAGGTTATAAAAATGTTTGTTTTAAATTTGATAAACTGTTAATAGTTGGTTATGGTGTAATGTTTGTTGAATTAATGTCCCAGGGATCCAAACTTGTAATTTGTACCTTATTTAATGTGGCTTTGTATTAGAGTATAGTAATGTGCAGTTAGTAAAGTGCCACTGCACTTGCTGCACCATTCAAATCATGCCCCTTTTAACTGCAAGTTAACCGCAATTGATACTGCCTGTTTAGTAGTAAAATATAGCAATATTTTATGTTTAGAGGAGCTATGACAACTTTTGGTCCCGGTGCCACTGCATCTGCTGCACCATTCAAATCGTGACCTTAAAACCTGCAAGATAACTGCACTTCTGACTACATTTTTAGTAGTAAAATACTGCAATGTTTGGTGCTTGGAGGATTTATGACAACTTTTGGCTCCGGTGGCACTGCACATGCTGCACCATTCAAATCATGACCCTATTGCCTGGAAGGTAACTGTACTTGTGACTGCCTGATGATAGTTAAATATAGCAATATTTGGTGTTTAGAGGGGTTCCTAAATCTTCTGGCCCAGTGTCACTGCACCACTAAAACCGTGACCCCAGTGCCTGCAAGTTAACTGCACTTGTGACTGCCTGTTTAATAGTAAAATATACCAATATTTGGTGTTTAGGGGAATTCTGACAACTTTTGGGCCCAATGCCACTGCACCTGCTGCACCATTCAAACCATGACCCTAGTGCCTGCAAAATAACTGCATGTGTGACTGCCTGTGTAGTAGTAATATTTAGCAATGTTCTGTGGTTAGAGGGGTCCTGACACCTTGTGGCCCCACTGCCAGTTAATCTGCTGCACCATTCAAATCACAACCTTAATGCCTGCAAGGTAACTGCACGTGACTGCCAGTTAAGTCACTGAGAGTATAACAATTCAAAATAAAACGTCGCCCAATCATAAAAATGACTTTTCCTAAAAAATTAGTGAGTGGTAATTTAAGAAACAAACAAATAATTGTAATATTTACAACTGTTATTCATCAGAAATGTAATTATTAAGTAATGAAAAACACAACATAACAAACCCACTCACTGCTTGCTTTACATCTGCACTCAATACTTCATTGCAAGATGACAGACATCTTTACACACAATTCAATGTGTATTGACTTGCGTTCAGTTCATCTTTTCACGCACAAGCACTAAGAAGTAACCAATCAACAAAAACCGGCAGGTGTACTTCGAGCATGCTCCATGAGGCGGCGAAAGCAGAAGAGCAGGAAGTGACCTGCTAGCCAATAAAAAGCAAATAAATTCAAGGGACGGAGCGACATGTGAATGAACAAACAGGAAGTTCAGGTAAGTATGGGGTGAAGTAGGGGTGGGTTCTAAGTACCTTTAGGGATTTTGTTTTTTTTAGTAACCTAAAACTTCGCAGGTGAAACCTAAAAATAATGGGCTCAGCACTTGGCAGGGGAGTGGGAGGGGCTTGAGGATGGGAGGGTTATAAATGGAAACGATCCAGTTAAGGGGTTAAAAGATTAGTATCATTCATAGTTAATGTTTGTAGGCACCATGTCCTACTTTTTTTATTACATTTCTTAGGAAAGTTAAGTGGGATTTTATGCAGATCAAATGTTTGGGGTTCAATGTAGTATTTGATAATATAAAATACATCATACTGTTTTTATAGCCATATTTTCTATAAATTATAATTTCCAAATGAAGAAGTTACCTATTAAAATGTGCTCTGCACATATGCGGAGATTCTCTGTCGTGTATTAATGCAAAGAAAATACCAGCAATGAAAAACTATTAATACTGAAAAAAATATGTTTTGGGCTTTGACAGGTTACGATACCTAGGTGACTTAACATGCATTCCATCATATAGACACAAGATCTCGATGAATGCAGGTACCCCAGGCACAAAATAAACTGTATGGTCATCTATAAAGAACTGCTTGCCACATTCTATGTAATTCATGCAGCCAATCGTGAAGCCATAGGTGGCATAGAGAGATGGTTTTTTGTCAAAGAACATTCTTAAAATTCGTCCTCCCCAGAAAGAGAAGACATCCAAAAAATACAGCACCAAATAAAACAGAAAAAGCACTTTACAAGCTTATTTCTGTGTCCTGCTTGATAGGCAGAAAAAAAGAAGCTGGTGTGGCAAGTGGCGATGCACAGGTAAGGACTGGAGATTACACATCTGTATTTACTCGTGAGCATAGAGGGCTGCAACACTTTAAACTGATATTTTAGAGAAGGTGATCTTGTTTGCCACTGCACTCAATTCCACAACAAATTCGAAGAGAGCACCACAATTAAGTAAATTAATGCTCCACCTTCAAGGATAAGATAGAGAGGAAACAAACTTAACACTAAAGTTCAAACAGAAAAGTAACAATTCATGGATTTCAGATGTGCGTTCAGTGTTAGATCTTTGAGAGAAACAGCACAGAAGAGGGCCAGGACGCTTCCCACAGGGAGGAGGGAGCAGCGGAGGCTAGTCCTGCACAACAGATACTTGTAGGTCAGATGGGCATGTATGCTGCTGCAGCTGCTCCAGGGCCGGTAGGACCTGGGGCACTTCCGGGGCATAACAGGTAGAGCCCGATAAAGACCGTTTCAACCGAGAGGGGTGTTTGGTAAAAGCGGCTGGTTAAGAATCGTTCGATTTCCGCGTATTTCACACCCTTTTTCATTTCCACGCGTTCGTTTTTCCCTCCTCAGTCCCCTTCGTTCTTTTCCCATTACCATGTCCTCTAACGTTGCTCTGGTGACGTCTCCCTGGTTGTCTGCAGTATTCATTACACGAGTGTCATGTTTTGGATATGCGGCCTTGCTCACCGGGTCCTGTGGAGTTCGTCTGTCTTTGCTTCTCTGCAAGGATCCAGGTTTGCTTGGCTGCTAGTTACAGTGGGACTCAGCAGGTCCTCGGTGAGCTGCTGTCTTGTATATGTCTGGTCCCTTCATATCGGATGCAGTACTTGCAGTCTCTCGCTCGGTTTTTAACAGATAATTGGGTTCCGTCTGTGTCGCAGCGCTGTGTGAAGATCCAAGCCCAGGTAACCTCTCCCATTCTCCCCTGGTTGTGGGTTTTTTCACTGCGCTGGTGCAGCTACACAGGAAGCTGGTTAGCCTACAAAGTGGCCTCGCTTCCCAATACCCCAGTCTATCAAGGTTGTGAGATTCAGTCCACAGAGATGAGCAATTTGTGTCCCAAGGCCTAATTTTGAGAGTTGCTGAAACCAATCCCTACGTGGAAGCTCTGTATGCAGAGTATTAAAAATACACGACTGTCACAATGTAGCTCTAAAGAGTGTCATGATCTGTTTCAATATTTTGTTTGCCCTGTTATTCAATTTTTAAAAATGTATATACTAATTCTTTTTTTTTTTAAAACGAGCATCACTTTAACACCAGTGTTTGAACCATAAGCATTTCACCAGCAGCTCGACACCTGAAAGATGCACTGCAGCATTCTTAGCACACCGCAAAATGACCAAAGCCGAAGAAGTTGTGGGCTCTGAGGTGCTACAGCGTCCATCCAGAGTATAAATATACCTCAAACAAACCACTCCTTCATGGTACACAGAAAAAAATACAATTAGAAAATACACTGCATGGAGTGCTGACTTTATATAAGTGTGGTGGGAAAATGCCATACCGAATGCTTTCCAAAAGCAGTACAAATAGGAGAACAAAAATACAAGCGCATGTCTGAACCTTCATCAATAATATTACCACGCTTTGACCACTCATGGTTGTTCCCAATATTTTTTATTTCTAGTATAATAGGACTTGGTTTCTCCCCAATCATCAAATGACTTGAACCGTTAGGGTTTTTTTTGTCTAACAAAGTTCTATTTTCCTTGCACTCCTAGTTTTATAAAACATGCCAAATAGTTTAGGTTTTCAATAGCATTTAAATAAAAGATTTAAAACAAAACTTTTCTCTACCAAAAACAAGACACGAAGAATACAGCCTCCCGCTGTGATAAACTATCTTTAAAAAAAAAAAAAATAAAGTACGTTTTTACAGTGGGTTGTAGCTTCAATCACAGCAGATCTAACCAGGGCGGCTCCTCCATTAGGGTGGAGGAGCGTCACCCCCCACCAGCAGCAGCAGCTGCATAACCTTTTCAAGAAAACGATAAAACAGTGTTTATTATAATTTCCTTGAAAAGGGGCGGGGCACTGAGGTGGCGAACACTTGAGGGGAGTGCACATAGCACTACTCTCAGAACCCACCTGTGTGTCTGCTTGGCCGTCTCGGGCCGGCCAAACACAAATGCGCAGTAGGCTCTCTCCAGCCCAGCAACATTTTTTTTTTTTTTAAATATAATGTAATGTGTCGTCCCCTTCGCAAGCCGCCTCGCCCCTTTTGCGACTCACGACTGGATCGAACTTTAACAAATTGTTATCATATTGGGTGTAGCAACACTAACAGCAGCTCACACCAATGAAAGACAGCAAATTGGTTTGCATTCAGGGGGATCAGCTACCAAGTCAATGGTTTTTGGTAGATAAAAAGGAACCATGGACAAAGTCACAAGGAAAAATTATACCAAACTGTACAACGGCACATGCCTGCTGATGGAAGAAAAGGAAAATCAATCTAGAAGCATTATTACAAATAGTACTTGGTGCCATTAAATAAAGCATGAAAACATACAACCAACTGCTTCTGGACAGATGTGACCATGCAATGAAATTCTTCAAGTCTTTAATTTTAAATTCTTTTAAATAAGCATGATGACAATGGGCTGCTCAGTTAAACTAAACTGTATACTCAAGGTAGGACTTACTAAATATCCAAACGTTTTTCAAAAAATATATAAACTTAATGAAAGATGCTAAGGTGTCTGGTTAACAGGTCACTCTGTCAAATGGTGGATTTAAGAACATACTAAGCTTGTGTATGAAACGCTTGAAACCCTGTTCTTCACTATTAATAGAGCAAAGTAAAAATGCCAAACGCTGACCGATTGGTTTGTAAAATGATTCCAGTGCTCATTCATACTCTGATTCAGAAGCCATGCTTGCTGCACCATTAAACACCAGTGACAAACACACAAAAGTGAGTGTGTGCGCATGCACACAACATTTTGGACAAGGATCATTTCGTGGAAAATTCCTGAACCCACTAGAAAATTAATTATAAACAAGAATCACGTTTTTAATAAAAACATCAAGAAATATATTGCAAAATTATTAAACATTTAAAGTTTTTCTATTTAGCACATGAAAATGACCATGTTTTTGGTTTTCGAACATACTTTGTTTTTGTAAAAGCAACCAAGAAATTGCAATTACATGTGTGGTAAAAATCTGGCTATCACCCTGGAGAGTATCCTGGCACTGAGCAGGTATGAGTCGAGGCCCATGTAAGCCTAGTGAGACTATTTGAAAAGTCAGATCTTCAGCTTCTTTACCTATTCAAGAAGTGAGAAGAAGGCTCTTATGTGTAGCAGCAAGTCTTTCCATTCTTCAGGAGCGATGTAGGAGAAGGCTCAACCACCTGATCTGATTTTTCATATGCATTATATTTGTGCAGTAGGAGTACGGATGAGTGGAGGTGTCTGGAAGGTTTGAAAAAGCAGATGCGATTGTTGAGGTATGCTGGGCAAATGTTATAGAGTGCCTTGAAAAGATCGGTGAGGAGTCTGAATTGTGCTATTTTATAATTGGGAGCCAGTGGAGCTCCTTAAGGTCTGGTGTCATGTAAGTGCAGCATGGGTGGTTATGAGGGATTCTGGGTGCCAAGTTCTGAATGATCTGCAGATATCTGGTGAATCTTTTGTTGATCCTGCGTGGAGGGTGTTACCATAATCCAGCCTGTTTGTGACCAGGGTTTGCAAGGCGGTTTTCAAGGTGCTGATTAGGAGCCATTTGCACATCTTTCACAGCATCTTCAAGGTATGGGAGCAGGAGGCAGTGACAGCATTGATTTGGGCAGTCATGTTGAGTTTGCTGTCAAGAATGACCCAAGGTTCTTGGGAGTGTAGTTCTGTTTGCCACCATATGGAGTCTCACAATGATGTACTTCCTGAAGATCACAATTTCGGTCTTGTCGGTGTTCAGCTTTAGACAGGTGGTCTTCATTCAGTGGGTGATTGCAGTCATGCAGTGTACATTAAATTAGAGGTACTTTACAAAGTAATACTTAGAACTTTGAATGGAATCAACAATGTACACAGTTTCCTTTACAATAGCAAAAAGCTATTTTAAAAGTGGACACTGCAATTTTCAACAGTTCCTGGGGGAGGTAAGTAAAGTACAGTTTTTGAGGTATGTAACAAACTTATGGGTTCAATCTCCTGGGAATAGGTAGCCCACCATTGGGGGGTCAAGATAATCTCAAACACCCAGCACCATAAGGCCGGTTAGGTGCAGAGGTCAGACAGGAGCCAAAATAACATGGGCCCCTATGGAGACGGGGGTGCTCCGGTTCCGGTCTGCTTGCATGTGAGTACCAGCATTGTCGGAGGGCTGACCAGGGGGGTTTGAATGAGTACTTGAGGGGCCCCAAGTAGGCACAAAAACCACACTCTGCACACTGCACCCAGCCGCTCCCTCGCTGCTAACAGTGCATCAGGTTCTCAATAGAACTCTATGGAGGGACCTGAGGGTCACCTAGGAACTGTAGGCCTGGCACAGGGTGGCCTCTTGGGCAAGCCACCAACTGGGCAAGGGTGAGGGCCGCCTGCTTGTCGTTGCTGCACCGGTGGTCAGTTTCTCTCGGGCCTGGGGGGTGCAGGGCTTCTCCAGACGTCGCATATCTTCATCCCGGGCAGTCGAGGTCAGCGGGGTCCTCAGAATTCCCTCTGCATGCATCGTCGTGGGGTGCAGAGAGGTCAGCCCAGAATAGACACGTCGTCGGAGTCACCTGGATAGTTAGTTTCTCTGCACATGGGCCATGGGTGTCGGGTGCAGAGTAGTTGGACTCACGCTTCTGAAGTGAGGTGAGAGTCCCTTTAAAGTTGGTTTCTTGGTCTTTGCTTTGGACAGGTACGCTGTCCACTGGAGTTTGTTGGTCCTCCGTAATGCAAGCAGTCCCCTGGAGGCTTTTCAGGGGTCGCTGGTCCCGTAGAACGTGATGCTTCTTTTCTTGCAGCTTTTCGAAGCAGGAGACAGGCAGGTAGGGCAGTCAGTTGTTGTCTCCTCCTCTTCTCTGCAGGGTTTTCAGCTCAGCAGTCCTCCTTTCTTGAGGTTGTCAGGAATCTGAAGAGCTGGGTTCAGGGTCTCCTCTAAATACTAAATTTAGGGGGGTGTTTGGGTCAGAGGGTAGTAGCCAGTTGCTACACCCTCCTTGTGCCCACTCCCTATTGGTCCTAATCCTCCAAAGCAAGATGGAGGGTTTCTCAAGGAGGTGGTCACTTCAGCTCTGGACACCTTAGGGGTGGTCATGGCTGAGGAGGGGGGGGGGGAGGGGGAGAAGAACTTCTCCTTGTTTTCCTCATTATCCCTCTGGACTTGCCGCCAAAAGTGGGGGCTTGTCCGGGGGGTGTGCATCTGCAATAGCTGGAGTGCCCTGGGGCACTATTACACCAGGCTTGAGCCTTTGAGGCTCACCCCCAGGTGTTAAAGTTCTGTCAGGGGGAGGTGTGAATCACCTCCACCCAGGACAGGCTTTGTTTCTGACCACAGAGTGCACAAAGACTCTCACCCCAGGGGATCAGAAACTCGTCTCTCAGTGGCAGGCTGGCACAGACTGGTCAGCCTTGCATTAGCAGTTGGGCTAACATACAGGGGGCATCTCTAAGATGCCCTCTGTGTGCATTTTTCAATAAATCCCAAACTGACATCAGTGTAGGTTTATTTTGCTGAGAAGTTTGATACCAAACTTCCCAGTATTCAGTGTAGCCATTATGGTGCTGTGGCGTTCGTAATGACAAACTCCCAGACCATATACTCAGTATGGCTACCCTGCACTTACAATGCCTAAGAATTGACAGACACTGTAGGGGCATAGTGCTCATGCAGCTATGCCCTCACCTGTGGTATAGTGCACCCTCCCTTAGGGCTGTAAGGGCTGCTAGAGGGGTGACTTACCTATGCCACATGCAGTGGTTTGTGGCCATGGCACTCCGAGGGGAGTGCCATGTCAACTTTGTCTTTTCTCCCCACTAGCACACACAAGCTGCAAAGCAGTGCGCATGTACTGAGTGAGGGGTCCCCGAGGGTGGCATAATACATGCTGCAGCACTTAGGGACCTTCCCTGGCCACAGGGCCCTTCGTACCAGGGGTACCTTTTACAAGGGACTTAACTGTGTGCCAGGGCTGTGCCAATTGTGGAAACAAAGATACAGTTTTAGGGAAAGAACACTGGTGCTGGGGCCTGGTTAGCAGAGTCCCAGCACAGTTCTATTCAAAGCTGGCATCAACACTAAGCAAAAAGTGGGAAGTGACCAATGCCAACAGTGTCATTTCCCTACATGCAGGCACTGAACTTGATCCAGGTACTGAGCATGTTGTCCATGAGGGGAGAATGAGTGTCATCAGCGTAGAAGAGACCATTGATATCATGAGAGCGGATCATGCTGGCTAAAGAGCATGTATCTGTTGAACGGGGTCAGGCTGTGGGAGGATCAATGTGAAACCCCGCAGGTGAGGTTGCATGTGTTTGAGGTGTACCGTGCCAGGCTGACTGACTGGGCCCTATCGGGGTGTGTGGACTTCAATTTCGTGTAGGTGTTGGATGAGAATGGGGTGGGAGACTGTCAAATGCTGCAGAGAGGTCCAGGAGGATGAGGGCCACCATGTCTCTGCTATCTAGAGTTATGTGGATCCCCCCATAGCAGCAAAGTGGTCAGTTTCTGTGCTGTGGTTGGATCTGAAACCATACTGAGTGGTGTTGAGTAGTTGGTGGTCATTGAGATATTGTCTGTGGATGATGTTTTCTAGGATTTTGGTCAAGAAAGGTAGCAGGGAGCTCGGTCTGTGGTTGGAAAGTGTGAAGGGTCTGCAGAGGGTTTCTTGAGCAACAGGAGGACTGTTGCATGTTTCCAAACATCTGAGAAGGTCGCAGAAGAGGTAGAGGCATTAAGAATGGGTTTCATCAAGGCACTGATGGTTTGGAGTAGATGTGGTGGAGCCAGGAGTCTGATGAGGCTCCTGAGTATATGGACTTCATGGTTGCAGCGGATTCATCTAGGGTGGTAAAAGGCAATGTGATTTGTATAGGTTCTATGGATAACATTGGAAGGTGCTTGGTGAGGTCTGTCGGATCCCACTGCGGGCTGAAGTTGTAGTAAGTGGTGGTGAATTGCCAATAAATAAGGAGCTGTAGTTTAGCATTGTGCAAGTGCCTAAGTGGCTATATTTGTGTACATAAAATCGGTATAAAATAGACAACTTTTAATTGACTGATACCAGTAAGCCAATATACAATGTTCAATTTCAATTCACAAATTGTGTGTGCTAGAAAGTACTTTTATGATGCCCAGAATGGACATAATCAACATACCTTCTTTTGGAGAACCACCACCTTCCTTTCTTTGACATCCAACATATCCTTTAGGTCATGGATCTCTCCGGACAGGGTCCCTTTCTCCTCCGAAACTTCTTGGATTTGTTTTGTCTTTTTATTCAGCATGGTCTCCTTCTCCTCCAAGCGTAATCGGAGTGCATCCACCTGTAGCAAAAACAAAAAACGTTAATTGTTGCAATAGAATACGACAAAAATGAAGACAGGCACATAAGAGAAACTTGAACGGAATGTACAAGATGTGTCATATGAATTAATAAAATGCTTAACATCTTAGAGAAAAGGCTACTGGAAATCATAAGTAACAAGGTCAAAACAAAGAGGCATCAATGAGGAAATGACATACACACAGCTTTGACATAAGCAACATTAGGAAAAAAATCACAACCTTTGCATTTCATTTGTGCATTTTGTCCAACTTTACATATGTTTGAACTTTTCCTGCATCTCAGCAACAAAACCGAACATTCTTTCAACTGAAAATCTGGTTTTGCTGTAGGTGAGTTTCTAAATTTCACCCACCGCTAACTATGGAGCATGGAATTTTATTTCGCATGAACTAGGAATCCGGCTTTGCATATGAAGAAAACATTAATAGCACTTTAAGAAAATCAACAGAATTAGTTACACACAAAGTAAAACTGTAATGTATAATTTTCCAAGAACAAGGATAATGAAAGTACAAATACAAACTTGCCAGGCGCAAATGGCCTGATTTCTAATGTACCGGATGAGTTACTCTATTATAGAAGTACAAGTTACTTACCTTCGGTAACTAAATATCTGGAAGAGACGTATTCTAGTGGGGCATGGCAGATTCGAAGGGGAGGGAATAGCCCTTTCAAACTATCTGCAAAACCCAACTGTCCATAGTGACAGATTCCCAGCGGGGCAGGTGATGGCAATCCTGCCACCAACTGGATCGGAGTAAGGGGACGGACTAGGAGGGTTTGGAGGCTGCAGCGGGCGCAGGAGTTGACTGAGCAGACCTCTTGTAGGAAGTTGGCTCTGTAAATACTATCTCAAAGTGAGAGATAGTGTGCACGGAGTCCAAGGGTTCCCCTTAGAGGTTGATAGTGGCAAAATTAGATAATACTAATGCTCTATTTTGTGGTAGTGTGGTCGAGCAGTAGGCTTATCAGAGGGTAGTGGTAAGCATTTGTTGTACACACACAGGCAATACATGAGGAACACACACCCACCGACAATTCCAGGCTAATAGGTTTTTATATAGAAAAATATATTTTCTTAATTTATTTTAGAACCACAGGATTCAAGATGTGAGGTAAGTACATAAAATGCAAGGTACTTCACACAGTTAAGTATAGAACTTTGATTTAAAATAGCAGTACACACAGTTTTGGTTAAAATGGCAACAAGCTATTTTAAAAGTGGCCACAGTGCAAAAATCAACAGTTCCTTGGGGGGGGGGGGGAGGGGGGGATTGGGGAGTAAGTTGGGTTAGGTTTTTCAGGTAAGTAAAGCACTTACAGAGTCAGTCTCCTGGGCATAGGCAGCCCACTGTTGGGGGTTCAAGGCAACCCCAAAAGCCAAAGCACCAGCAACACAGTGCCGGTCAGGTGCAGAGGTCAAAGGAGGGCCCGAAACACATAGGTGCTCCGGTCCTAGTCTGCTTACAGGTAAGTACCTGTGTCCTCAGGAGCAGACCAGGCGGGTTTTGTAGAGCACTGGGGGGGACACACACACAAGCCCACAAAACACACCCTCAGCGGCACAGGGGCGGCCGGATGCAGTAGGCAAAGTAGGCATCGGGTTTGCTATAGAAAGCAATGGAGGGACACAGGGGTCACTTAGGCGATGCAGGCAGGGCACAGGGGGGCTTCTCAGGCCAGCCACCGACTGGGCTAGGATGAGGGCCGCCTGCTGGTCACTCCTGCACTGGTAGGTGGTCCCTCTCAGTCCTGGGGGCTGCGGGTGCAGTGCTTGGTCCAGGCATTGGGTTCCTTTGTTACCAGGCAGTCATGGTCAGGGGAGCCTCTCGCTCCTCTCTGCAGGCGTCGCTATGGGGTTGCAGGGAGGTCGACTCAGGGTCTCCACGTCGTTGGAGTCACCTGGGAGCCCTCTCTGCAGTGTTGGTTCTCCTGAACTCGAGCCGGGGGCATCAGGTGCAGAGTGTGAAGACTCACGATTCCGGCTGGAAGGGAGAGTCTCTTTAAAAGTTGCTTCAAAGTTGTTGCAGTTTCTGAACAGTGCCGCTGTTCTCTGGAGTTTCTTGGTCCTTTAGCTGCAGGGCAGTCCTCCGAGTCCTCAGAGGTCGCTGGTACCGTCGGATGCGTCGCTGTGCAGGTTCTTTGAGTCTGGAGACAGGCCGGTAGGACTGGGGCCAAGTCAGTTGGTGTCTCCGTCGTCTCTGCGGGGCTTTCAGGTCAGCAGTCCTTCTTTCTTCAGGTTGCAGGAATCTGATTTCCTGGGTTCAGGGTCGCCCCTAAATACTGAATTTAGGGGTGTGTTTAGGTCAGGGGGGCAGTAGCCAATGGCCACTGTCCTTGAGGGTGGCTACACCCTCTTTGTGCCTCCTCCCTGAGTGGAGGGGGGCACATCTCTATTCCTATTGGGGGAATGCTCCAAACTCAAGATGGAGGATTTCTAAAGGCAGGGGTCACCTCAGCTCAGGGCACCTTAGGGGCTGTCCTGACTGGTAGGTGACGACTCCTGGTTTTTCTCATTATCTTCTCCGGACTTGCTGCCAATAGTGGGGGCTGTGTCCGGAGGGCCGGGCATCTCCACTAGCTGGGATGTCCTGGGGTGATGGAACAACAGGCAGGAGCCTTTGAGGCTCACCACCAGTTGTTACAGTTCCTGCAGGGGGAGGTGAGAAGCACCTCTACCCAGTATAGGCTTTGTTCCTGACCACAGAGTGATAAAGGAACTCACCCCATGTGGCCAGAAACTCGTCTGGTTGTGGTAGGCTGGCAGAAACTGGTCAGCCTAGCACTAGGAGTCAGATTGGTATTTAGGGGGCATCTCTAAGATGCCCTCTGGGTTTATTTTACAATAAATACCACACTGGCATCAGTGTGCATTTATTGTGCTGAGAAGTTTGGTACCAAACTTCAGATTTCAGTGTAGCCATTATGAAACTGTGGAGTTCGTAATTGACAGACTCCCAGACCATATGCTCTTTATGGTTACCCTGCACTTACAATGTCTAAGGTTTTGCTTAGACACTGTAGGGGCATAGTGCTCACGCAACAATACCCTCACCTGTGGTATAGTGCACCCTGTCTTAGGGCTGTAAGGCCTGCTAGAGGGGTGACTTACCTATGCCACAGGCAGTAGGATGTGGGCATGGCACCCTGAGGGGAGTGCCATGTCGACTTAGTCATTTTCTCCCCATCAGCACACAGAAGCTGTGATGCAGTGTGCACGTGCTGAGTGAGGAGTCCCCAGGGTGGCACAAGACATGCTGCAGCCTTTACAGACCTTCGCTGGTCACAGGGCCCTTGGGACGAGGGGTACCATTTACAAGGGACTTATCTCTGTGCCAGGGCTGTGCCAATTGTGGTAACAAAGGTACAGTTTAGGGAAAGAACACTGGTGCTGGGGCCTGGTTAGCAGGGTCCCAGCACACTTTCAATCATAACTGGCATCAACAAAAGGCCAAGGGACTGAGCTGTAGCCCGGGAGCCCTTGAACTTCTCCAGGGCTGAGTCCGCTTTGTCTCCGAAGAGACGGGAGCCGTCAAAGGGCATGTCCATAAGAGACTGTTGGACATCCCCCGAAAAAATAGAAATACACAACCATGAATGGCGTCTCAAGGCCAATGTCGCAAGCGATCTGCCCAGAGTCGGTCATGTCCAGCCCACAATGGATCGTGAACTTTGCCGCATCTTTCCCATCGGTGACAGCTTGGGAGACGCTAGCACGGGCCTCCTCCGGTATCTGCAGCAGAACTTTTGCAACCGTATCCCACAAAGAGTGGGTATAGCAGCCCAAAAGGCATGCGGTGTTCACGGACCCCAGCGCGAGACTGGAGGAAGAAAACATCTTCCCAAATTGATCCAGCCTTTTTGATTCCCTATCTGTGGGTGCAGAAGAGAATGCGCCTGAGGAAGAGGAAGCCTGGAAGACAAGACTCTCAGGTGTGGGTTGTTGGGACAGGAATTTAGGGTCGTTCAGGGCAGGCCGATGGCGACATGTGATAGTTCTGTTCACAGGAGCCCCTGTGTTGGGTTTGGATCAAGTACCTAAGAGGACATCGGTGAGGGGTTCATTGAGTGACAGAAGGGGCTCAGATGTGAAAGCCCCTGGCTGAAGCACCTCTGTCAGGAGATTGGACCTGTCCTCATCCTGGGCCTAGCCCCAATGGTAGGTCCTGAACCAGCATGCCAGACTCATCTTGGCTGGATTAATCTGATGCTACGTAGTGCGGGCTGGCTACGATGAAACCCCCTCCCATAGTGATGTCAGTTTCTTCCTCACCCTTGACTGACGCTGCTGCTGTTCTTCTGGTGAGAACTCTGCTTCCACTGCCATTTCTATGTTATGGGCTAGTCTGCAGTCGCATCTTGTTCTAAGATTCTTTTTATTTATGAAAAAGCTGTAAGAACTGCAACCTTGTTCTTTGTGCTCTGGCGACAGGCAGAGGTTGCAGATGTTGTGATTGTACAAACAGGCATATTTTGCCCTGAATTCAGGGAATTTACATAAAGTCTGTCCTTTTTTTCCCCTCTATTACCCAGAAATGAACATTCTCGACGGGTCTTGGTAGAATGTGGTTTCCGAAGTCAAGTGAATGCTTTGATACTGGGAAAATATCACATGGATCCACCAGTCCATGGAGTCGTGTTGGGGATTGTTTACGTCATGAACAGATCATTCAGAGCAGTTAGGTGTCTATAGGCCGCGAAGGCACTGAAGCTGCACATTGCTCCAGCAGAGTGTGTCCAACCCCAATGGTGGGTAAAAAAAAACAAAAAACAATCAAACAAAAGAGCTGTTGACCATGCACATTCCCTCGAGGAGAAACAGACAATGCACAATGTAAAAAATAAAAGACTTCCTCAAGAAAAACAACCTGTGAAGTGAGAGCCAAACACTAGATTGCAGGAATGTGCATAGAATGCTTATCAGGTGCCAACATATGCTACAAATCAGTCTTACCCCAGCACTAGGGTGAATATTTGTGCTGTTATTACTATCAATCTCTACCCACACCAAAGAGGCCAGAATGGTGTCTACAACAAATCGGTCATCGGGTCCTAGGAAAAGAGGGGAGAATTGCTCTTCTCAAGGGTTACAATATAAAAGCCTGCCATTTCAAGTACCAGCAGCTGTTGCCATCCTGGTTAGCAGGACTGGGTTCCTCTTTGCAAGGAACAAATAGTGTCACATCCCCATCATGGCTTGGATACAATTCTCGAAAAACCTAGTTATCAAGGGCAGAAAATCCCATGACAGGGCTTAAGCCTAAACCTTTACAGAGAATGGGAGGCCTCATACACACTCCCAGCCCATGCAGTCTTAAAATGAGTCACTGAGAAACAAAAGCACATTCGCTGTCATTATCTCAGAGGTTGTCGAGCTCTGAGACAACAGCAAATCCCCTTAGCCAGTGGGGAGAGAGTAGAAGTGTTATGCGATGAGGAAAATTAGGAAAAAGACATGAGTTACAAGTAAGAGGCTAGAGATGTAGAAAAGAAGGGGATGAGAGATATGGAGGGCTGAGATGTCCGTGAGAGAAGAGGAAAAGAGTAGAACACGGTAACAGGGTATAGGAAGAGTCAGTGAGAGAGAAGCTAGATTAAAGAGAAAGGTTGATGGACAGGTTAGAAAAGAGATGTGAAAGGAAGGATGAGAGGGACAGAGGAAAACAGATGGAGAGAGGTAGAGGAAAACAGAAATAGAAGGCAGGAAAGCAAGAGGGACCAAGATACACAGAGAGCCTGCTTTAACTGCTAGATGACCACTAGCGACACTACTGCTTTAAGAGCTACATGACCATGCATGCTTCTGCTACTCTTGGATTCAAAACATCCCCCACCGAGTAGTAAGAGGGTATATCATTTTGGAATAGCTTTTTATGGGCAATAGGAGGGTAACTGTGTATATAATAATTTATGTCCTTCTTTGCACATATGAAAGCTGAAAGCCCCAGTTAAACAGAAATGTGAACAACCTCTAGGCAAAACACAAGCACTTCTAACCCGCAGAATGTGTAAAAAGACAGAATGTGAAAATAGGCATCTTTCAGATCTACATCACAGCTACAATCTACTCCTTTCACCTCAGATGGAATCACAAGCAGAATGGTAATGGACAATCTTGAAGTTGTGCATTTTTGTTTGTCACTCAGATCAAGAATGGGCTTTATTTCAGTAAAAAGTGAAAGTAAAACCTCGCCCCACTTCGGTCAGAGAGGGACTTAACCATATAATCCGAGGGTAAAATGAACCCATCCTGTTATGAAAGCAATAGATAGAGCACAAGCACTTAATTGAATTGAGAGAAACGAAACTCCGACAGGAAAGTATACAATGAACTCTTTCACACAACGGTCCTATGAAACCCTCAACTATTCTCTATAAAGATGCTGTCTTCATTGCAGTGAGGAGAGATGAAACCTTGATGTTTGTACTTGCCACATCATTGCACAGAAGACAGAAAAGATGTAACTCTGCAAACCCTACCACACCTCTGGGCAGCCTGGCAACTAATATATACTCGAATTTGGTACTGCAAAAAAGGCAATGGAAAATCAACTGTGTCTCTTTTTATTGATTATCAACGAGAACTATCACTTTTGAGAGATTTCAATGTAACTAGATTGCTCAAGTTCCTATGTCTACTAAGAAAATAACACAACAGAAAGTAAACAAGTCTTCTGTTATCAAGGGAATAGGAATTTGGCACCAGCTGCCCCATCATTGACTATTTTCAATGTTGTGGCCTTGCATCACTAGCAGAGATAAGATATTTTGCATTTGGGAGGGGTGATAGCGTGTGCAAAACAGTATTCTATCTTTACCTAACAGAATGCTACCACATAGTTAGGTCCATGCAGGTATTGTGCGGGCCCTTTTTTGGTTCTTTACCCCAATATAGTTTATCACAAAGGTATTTTTTTTTAAAAGGACAAGCATGTCATAAAAAAAGGAATTAATGGGTTAATTGATGGGTAGGGGTAATGGGGGGATAGAGGTAAAGAAGTAAGGTGGAAGAGTTTAGGGGTGGCTTCAGGAAAAGGGTTTGTAGGGTACAGGGAAGAGTAAAGGTAAAAGATGGTACAGGTTTCTTTGGGCTCAGGGGTAGGTACACGGAGGTAACGTTTTTTTAGGGTCCAGGGCAGGTAAAAGTAGGTAAGGTACTTTTAGGGTTCAGTGGATTATACAAGTGAAGGGAGGAGAGAGTTTCTAGGGTTTAGTTGCGATTAAGGGGTAAGGTTTTTTTCAGTTTCAGAGCAGGTAAAGGGAGGTAAGGTGTTTTTAGGGTTCAGGGAACTGTAGAGGTAAATGGTGTAAGTTTTTTTTTCAGGGTTCAGAGAGAGGTAAAGGGAGGTTAGTGGATTAAAAATCTGGGGTTTGGGGGTGCAACCTCCAAAACAACAAACAAAATAAACTATATATATATATATATATATATATATATATATATATATATATATATATATATATAAACATATCAACTCCAACAGGTCCGAAAAAGGGCACGCTCATTCTTGTCGGTGCTCACATCAGGGTTAAGCACAATATAGGTTTAAAGACTACATATCCCAGAATGCGACATAATGGCATGGCTTAGAGGATTAGTATAAATAGTGCACGTAATGGACTGAACAATTACCGTGATCAAGACCGGGAAGGTCGAAATGTGTTGGTGTCAGTTTGTTGGGGTTCTTTTTATGGAATAAAAGAAGATTGATGAAATCCTGTGAGTGCCGCATATTTGACTGAAATGTCAAACTGGTGTGAATATATATATTATTATATATATATATATAAAATTCTACTACAACGTTTCAGCTTCCGCCTTCCTCAGGTAGTACAAGATGGTTTGCTCAGTGGCTGCACAGCTGACACCGGTGGATTTTCAAAAAGCATCATGAGTGAAGATTCCAATTGGAATGTGGAATCAATGCAGTCCTGAGAACTCTTCTGGCTGGCTGTTTTCTTGTGATCCTGCATCTTCCAGTATATGTGTGTGTGTATATATATATATATATATATATATATATATATATATATATATATATATATATATATATATATATATATATATATATATATATATATATATATATATTTACACACACACACACACACACACACACACATACACTTATACATACACACACACTTTGGTAAGGGTCATTATCTGAGATTACGGAGAATCTCTGAACGGCACTGTGAGGTAAAGGCATGAGTTGTATAGCATGTGTGGTACTACAACATGTTGTAAAGGTCAAAGCACTTATGCAGTTTGCCTATATTAAGGCAATAAACATGTCATGGCTTTGTCGTTTAGCTACGGGTACAGACACCTGGGACAGAAAGTCTTACAAGACTGGCTCCAGTCTGTTTCTAAATACATTTTAGTGATTTCTCTAAAGCTGGTAAAGATAACAAGCAATGCGAATTAGAGGCATTTTATGCAACGAACCAACAATGTGGATATCATGCTCACATATTAAGTACTAAATTACTGCCAGAACATCAAGTGCCTTTGTCTTATCACTGGTGTTTTAGGTTTCACCTACTGACAGACTCCCCTTCTATATACATATTGTAGTGCAACATTTATATAGCGCTTACTACCCCTATGTAGGGCTCTGAAGCAGTTGCCTAAATGGGTAGCACACTACTCCATGTAGGAACTATGGCTGAAAGGATGTTATTTTTGTTTTAATCCTATGGCATGTCATGTTTGATGACCCCCAGAGGTGCGGTTATTGTGTTATAGGATGGAGTGCGTAGCAGTATGAGAGACACGCACAGTTTTATGGTTATCAGTTTGATAGTAGTTCTGAACAGTTCTTCAGATCCCTTTATGGTAACTCTTGTGATTTAGTCTGCTTAGCTACTTACTGAACTGGGTTGTCTAATCTTAGATTTTGTATATAACTGTAGTCCAAAGCTGGCATGGTTGGAGGAACAGAGAAGGAGAGAGATCTGTTGGGATGGGTATTTTGATTATCATCCCATTGCAGACTGTCTTTGTGAGATGTGAAGAAGTGGTTGGGTTGTACAGGTATTTGGGACTTGCAATAGTGGACTATATTAAAGTCATCTGATTTATCCAGCAATGTGTGACAGATTTCTTCAGTTATTCCATGCCTGTTCATTATGTGATTTTTTTTTTGGGCTGTACAGAGCTAGTGACGTATAACCTTTGCAGAAGATTTGTCTTATGTGAATTTAAGTTACAAACTGCTGCTGACCTCCATGTATTATGGTCCTAATATTACTGTGGGCTATAACAGTTACATAAGTATGTGCATAACTAAGAAATGCCATGAAGAACCATAGATAATCCCTTCTTAGTTTCTCTGCAAATCATTAGCAGTTGGCTGGTTGAGTTGTTTCCAATTCGTGGGTTGTAAGCTGATGATGGCACTTGAGTGGGCAACTGTTTTCTGGGCTATGTTGGTGGGCTTTGAGTGGTGCAGTTAGCTAGGAAATAGCTACGTTTTCAACTTTGGAAGTATATATGCTCCTGGGAGCCTCTAATGTTGGCTGGTAGGGAGTTTCAGACTTGGGCAGATTGCACTGAGAAGGTAATGCCTCCTACAGATTTCTCATGGGAAGGTGGGATGGGTAAGTGGTGCAATCCTAGAGCAGTCTTGTTCCATGTATACAACCAGTTCCCTACCACCTATACTCATGTAATGTTACTGTAACCAAAGTAGCGCAATTCTCCCCGCCATTTATACTTGTAGCACACATAACAGTGTCAACACAAAATGCAGCATGCTACTTTCCATTTACATTTGGAACACAAAGTTCTTTGCCATGTCATGTCATCTTGATTTGTATAGCACACTATTCACCCGAGAGGGTATCCAGGTGCTTGTGTAGGTGTGTGGTGCTCCAAAGTGTGTATACAAAGAGTCAAGAAGTGAGGTGGGGGCTCTGATGAGTAGAGGGAGGTTGTTCCATGTCTTGGGTGCAATGTAAGAGAATAAGTAACCTCCAGTTTTCATTTTGCTGGAGCAGGGAATGTGTGCAAGTGAGAGTGAGGCAGAGCATAGGTGTTTGGTGGGTTGGTGAAAGTGTATGCACTGTTCAGGTACTCTAGTCCTGAGTTCTGTAGGGCTTTATATGTATGAGTGAGAAGTGTGAATTGGCTGTGCTTGTGAACAGGAAGTCAGTGAACCTTCCTGAAGTGCCGTGTGATGTAGGTGCGGTGGGGGGCATTAAGTAGGAGTCTTGTGACGGTTTTCTGGATGCCCTGGAGTCTGAGTGGGAATACAGAGACTCCGGCGTATATAGCGTGTTGCCATAGTCAAGCCTGCTGGTGATGAGTGCTTGCGTGACTGTCTGTTTGGTGTTCTGAGGCAACCATTTAAAATCTTTCGCAGCATGCGTAGAATGTGGAAGCAGGAGGTCTTCACTGCATTGACTTGAGCAGTCATGTTGAGCTTGTCATCTAGGATGATCTGTAGATTTCTTATGTGATCTGTGGGTGTTAGTCCTAGCCCTGACAGCCACTAGGTGTAGGTCTTGTTGAAGACCAGTACTGTCTTGTCAGAGTTGAGGTACAGGCAGCTGGTTTGCATCCAGTCTGCTACCTTGGTCATGCAGTAGGTGATGTTGGCTTTGGGGGTGGTTGTCTGGTCTATCATGGACAGGATGAGTTGGGTGTCATCAGTGTAGGAGATGACAGTGATGTCTTGGGATCAGATGATGTTGGAGAGCAGTAGGGTGGGGCTGAGGGACAATCCCTGTGGGGCTCCGCATATCAGTTTCTTGGTCTCTGATGTGAAGGGTGGCAGCCTGACCCTTAAGATTCTTCCTGTGGGAAAGGAACAGATCCATTTGAGAGAGAATCCTTGTATGCCAATTTTGTAGAGTCTTCTGATGAGGGTGTTGTTGGAGACGGTGTTGAAGGCTGCAGAGAGGTCAAGCAGGATGAGGGCTGCTGTTTATTCTTGGTCCAGAATCATTCGAATAATTCTGTGGCTGCGATGAGTGCTGTTTCTGTGCTGTGGTTCTTTCTGAATTTTGATTGAGTGTTGTCTAGAAGATGGTGAAGTGCTGCTCCAGCGCCTGGTTGCCCTTACAGGTGATAAGTTGGACTCTACAAACCAAGTTAATGTATCTTGCCAATGGTCTTCTTAATCAGTTTGGCTCAATAGGAGAGCAGGAAGATTGGTCGGATGTTGCTCAGTTGATTCAGGTCGGCTTATGGGCTTCTTGAGGAGGGTGTTGATTTCTGCAAGTTTCCATTCATCCGGGAAAGTGGCAGACCTGATGGACAGGTTGATGATGTGGATCAGGGTGGTGCTGACTGGTGGTGTTACAAAGTTGTAGATGTGATGGGTGACGTGTGTCCATTTGGGCCTCTGAGTGGATAGTCCACATGATTGCCTCTGTGTCAACACCAGGGCAGTGCGCGCTCTATTGGCGACTAGAATGCAAAAACCCAGCACTCTCAAAACAACGTAATTTATGCATTGTGCTGATATGTTGTTGTTTAACCTTTTGCATTGCAGAGTTTAATCCTGAAGACTTATTTTTAATGTGTTTACAAATACTGTTCATTTGCAATGTATTACTGCAGGCTTTCAGAGTGTGTTAGGGTGTGGTCCCTTTCCAGGGCCTTCCAGAGACTTTCCCTGCAGCATGCCTGGGTGTGGTTGTGGGCTGGGCCAAGACTCTATAAAAGGGAGCCAGCCCAGCTCCAAGTGCTCACTATTCAGAGGTCCCGGTGCAGAGCAGCAGCTACTTCCTGAGCTCCTGTCCCGGTGGCCTATTCGATCTTCCAGGCCTCTGCCCTTCATTCTTCATTGGTGATCCTTGTTCTGGGGGGTAAGACAGTGGTTGGGCTGGCCTCCCGACGCCGCTATCGAGAACTTTCATATTCTTGGCTTAATTCTTTAATGATTAACAGATTACTTTGCGCGCTACCATTTCTTGACATTTGTATGGTGGTTTACAAATCGGCAAGACGCGCGATTCGTTTCATGCTGATTTAATCTTGTTGTTCATTGCGCGCTAACATTTCTTGACATTTGCATGGTGGCTTAAGAATCGGCAAGATGCACGATTCGTTTCATGGTGCTTTAACCTTGTTGTTCATTGCGCGCTACCATTTCTTGACATTTACATGGTGGCTTAAGAATCGGCAAAAGACGAGCGATTCATTTCATTGTATTTTGATCTTGTTATTCATTGTGAGCTGTTATTTCTTGGCATTTACATCATGGTTTACGAATCGGCAAGACGCGCGATTCGTTTAATGATGATTTGACTTTGATATTCATTGCGTACTACCATTTCTTGGCTTTTTACATGGTGACACTCGAATCGGCAAGACGCACGATTCTCTCCTCGAGTTTAATTCATGTTGTTTATTGTATGCCACTATTCGAAGATATTTATCATGTAATATTCGAGTTGACAAGTTATGTGATTTGTTTTTCCTGAATCCATATTGTTTTATTCATGGTGCACAATCCTTTTATGGTGTTTACTATATATATATATATATATATATATATATATATATATATATATATATATATATATATATATATATATATATATATATATATATATAAATCTACAATATGCGCAATTTGTGTTGAAACATTTTAAAAGTACACAGAAGATCATAGTTTCTAGATGCAATATTGTATGGTCCTAGTATGCATTTTCAAAAAAGGATTTATATGACTGGTTTAAAATTTTGGCAGAATGTTTTTCTGATTCTCATGTAAAGGAAAGTACTTGAATAAGAAAGTTTTCATTTAATCCATCTTGATTCCCTTTGCAGGTATCCGGCCATCTTGAAACTTAGTCAATTTAAACTTAATTCGTAGATTGTTCATGTTTTCAGAATGACTATGCTTAGAATCATAGTCTCGTATTGATTTCAGGAGATATAATTTTCATATTGTGTGTTCTAACCTTTTTCTTACTACAGGTCTCCTTCCCAGCTGTTTCCCTTCCTAATCCCCTCTTGAACTCTCTTAGCCTCTGTGATTTATCTATCAGAGTCTTGGAGCTGTTCAGTGGTGGACGTGTTGGGAACGTGCGCAGACCCCAAGGATCTGGTGACTCTGACACTCTGTGTCTTATCTGGTAAGGGTTATCCATTTGTTCAAGTGGCTGTCTTGGTTGGTGATGGGTAGGCTAGCAATGAGTTTTCTGGGGTGGGGCTGGTGTGCGATATACGGAAAGATGTTTACGATTTTGCTGTGGAAGAAGCTAGATAGGTTGTAGCAGAGTTGTTGGAAGGCAGCAATGTTGTTGACAGTGGCCGAGGGCGAAGTGAAATCATTGACAATCAAGAGATCTCCTTGCTGTTGGAGCTTGCTTTGATGTGGGCCATTAGCACTTTTTCTTGGTGCCTCTTATTTATCATCTGAGTGCAGACCTGTATGTATTTCTGTTGGTGGTGTTGTGGCTTGCTCTCCATTTCTTTTCTAGATGTTTACAGTGCTGTTTGGTATCTATGAGGTCTTCTATGCACCAGCTGGCCTGCTTGTTTGATCTACTTGTTTGGTTTGGATGAGTGCGAGGAAGTCCGCGCAGTTCTTGATCCAGTTGTTGATGTCCTTGTTGAGGTTGTCTGTGAGGCTAAGTTAATCAGTGCTGAGGGAGCTGAGACGGTCTGCTTCTGTGGTTTTGCCCCAGCTGCGACTTGGAATGCTGGCTCTAGTAGGGGGTGTTGACTTGAGGTGTGTTGATTTAGAAGTGGATGATGGAGTGGTTGGTCAATGTGAGTGGTGTGGTGGAGTTGTATTTGATGCTGTCACTTGTGGTGAAGATGGGGTCCAGTGTGTGTTTGCTTACAGAGAAGCTGGGTGAGTCAAATTTTGCTCAAGCTTTCAAGGAGTGCATTGGAGCCAGGTAAAAGTAGGCTCTGGAGTCAATGGTGAACGAAGCGACGGAGTGAGTGACATGGGCGTCAATTCACCAAAATGCCACATGACCTTTGACTCACACACATATGCTTCACATACACACATATTCACACACTCTTTCATATAAACACACTCTCACCCACAAGCATGCATACAAGATATATTTAAAAGCAATTTTTACTTACCTTAGCTGCCAGATAGAGTCATATTCCAGCTAATTGTACACCATTGTTTATTACACAAATAGTGTATACTATTGTTCACTGTTTAGGTAGTACAAAATTGACAGGAAACCAGGAAAGTGGGCCCCAAACCGACTTCCAAAAGGATGAGCTGCCCCTGTGTTCTAGGCACTCATTTTGCTACCTCTGAGGCTAGGGGTCGCAAGGGGCACGCCAGGGGTTGCAAGGGTCAAGCCAGAGGTTGCAGCTGCGACCACTGGTGACCCCTAAATGATGTCCATGGTGGGTGATGTGATTGGTAAAGGTGGTGCGCGTGGTCCTTGTGGTCGGAAAGTGAGAGTTCCATTCAGGGTTAACTTTTTGGAGACTTGCAGCTTGCGTTCACACATACAGACACAAAATCCTATTTTACACACACGTGCAGGCAGTACCTGATACGCATAAGGTACATTATCCTATCCAGTGCACAGATGTAGCACAATACCCCAGCCCCTTTGTACACACACATACCATTACACATGGAGGCACAGGCAGCCATCTTAGTGTGTTTTGTCAAATTATAAATAAAGTCCCTGCAAACAGCTGCCAGTCCATGCATGTTGACACACACACACACACAGTGGCGAACCCGTAAGTATACTTTTACAAAACCTATTCAAAGACGGCTGCCTGAATTGTCTGTGCACATGCAAGAACATCTGTTTTGGAGTGCTTTGGTCATACAGTATGCAAAAGGAAAGCAAAACCAATAGCTCTGAGCCCGCCTAATAAATGCATGACCTATTGACTTTTCCACTGCTTAATCTTTTAAAATCGAAGTAGTCTGAACTCTTGCAGTAGGATATTCCACTCGCCCCTGCTTCTGCTCCAATTAATAATGAACATTTCGGAGGGGATTATTTTTTGTAATCTAGCCCCTGGGCTTTGCAATAACCTGCCTTAGGAGCGGAGGAAAATGTAGAGACTGTGTGGTCTGGAGAAATAAGCAGGACACTTTCTTTTTTTGTTAACATTTTGATGGTTTGTTTGAATGTGTTTAGGACGCAGCTGTCATTTAGCAGATGTCTTTTTGTGCCATGAAGGCTTTTTAGTAACCCATGGTCTTCACAAATACCAAAATAAACAGATGCACTGAAAATCAGAAACCAAATTATTAAGAATATGTTAAACAAAATCTGCGACCTAACTTCGGTAAACCTATAGTGCAAATAAGATTTTGTTTCAGAAACCAGAACAAATTATTTGATAAGAGGGCTTGTGGAAATATAGCAGCCAAGGGGCCATGCAAGGGCTCAGCAATGCAAAATCACAGATTGTGCAACAAAATATTTTTAAAAGCTGTGTAAATCTGCACTCTATCTGCAGTGGTTTGGTAATTTACAGCCTGTTAGGAATGTTAACAAGTCAGAAACAAGAATAGGTTCAAACTGACAGACCATGTGTCTGTTCCCCACTGTAATAACTATGTAAATTACTTTTATACTCGATGACAGAATAATGTTCACTTTCTTACACACCCTTAATCCCATCTTCTTCCATTCTGGGCAGCTGACGTCTCCCCAAAACCTCCACAAGTCTTTATCCCTTCTTCATTTTAAATACCTTTTTCAAGTGAGCTTGCCAAGTCATGTTAATAAAAAGGCGGGGGAAGAAACGCAAGCTCCCTGAATACAAATGATACCAAAGAAAGAAACCAACTCTGAGCAGACACCCAATCAGGAGAACTGAAGGATATGGAGTCTGACAGCACCGGGCTGTCTGAGGGGGCAGAGGAAACTCACTGACCCTTATCTGCTGGGTGGTCAGGCATAGTGCTGCGCAGTCAGCTCTGTTGCTAATCGTTTTTGACAATATCAGATTTGGTTCCAATTGCTGAATATATTACAGAGCATCAGTCACGGTTAGTAAGAAAGTGCCTATTGAAACCCTTACCCAATCTCCAAAGCACATGCTGTCAGACTCCTGCAACAGTGCTGACAGGTGGGAGCTCAAATGCTCAACTGCAAAACTAAACCCCTGCAACACAAGACCTAGAGGTCATCGATGGTAGCTGGATCCCTTTGCTTACCGAAAGCACAGTTTACAATATGCAAATATTTGAGGACAACATATAGCATCTCAAGGTAAGCTTTTTCAGACATTGTTGCAAACACCCCAGTTCCACTTATAGTATCTCGGTGACTCGCCAACTCGAAACCAAAGCATAGTTGAAACTCATGAAAGCATTACTAATGCAGGATAATGCAGATCGCTACGAGCACAGTTGAACATACCAATCGCATAAAAACACTGCCTGATCACACCCGCAATACTTCTAAATACATTCCAAATTAACAGCAGCATAAGTCTATGTGCGATCTGTGGCAGCTGACTTGGCAATCGTGTTTACTCTCCAGTTTTAAGAAAACATAATAGGCAGCCTTAGATCACAGAAACTGACAAAAGTAATCTCTGTAAAACTCTCTATGGTCTTATAGAAGAGCCTTAAGTCAAAAGGCGCACACACGGCCCCCAAGCCATAAACTGCGCCAGCTAGGATTACAAATGGGTAGATCTTGCATCATAAACACAAGTCAATGGGCAAACAAAACGTTCATTCACACTACAAGCACTGATGTCTAAGATTTCACATTGATAAGCCAAAATACAAATCTTATTTGGAAGCGCCATAATGATACATAAGTGGAATAAAGAGTCAGTCAAGATCAGCTGCAATGATGACGTGGGATTAGTGATTCTGCAGGGTATAGTAGATAGTAAAGGTAGGAAAGGAGAAGTGGGCCCATGAAACAGATAAATGCTAAATTCTCAATTTATCGACTATTGTTACCAATCACCTGGACAGTCCCACTTCTAGTATCTTGGTGACTTTCCATGCTCGTAATCACAGCATAGTACAAAGTCATGCAATCATTACCAATATATGTACGGATGCATCAGTGACGTGCCGGTGCCCAAAGCCCTCCTCTTAAACACACGGCTGCTGCAATTAAATGTGCGAGCATGGAATACAGAGGCGGCGTAATCCTGAAGCCATCTCGGGCCTCTTCAATCCATATAAAGCTACTCCCTGCCCCTTCAGCTCACTCTTGCAGCTTTCTACTTTCTCAGTTCGTGACGCTTTTTCGTTTTTCCCTTCTTCTGTCTTTCCCATATGTGTCTTTTTCTCACATTAAATGCTTGAGACAGAAGAATAAGCCCCGGCCCTCAAAAATAAGCGCCGGTGCTCAGCACCGGAAACAACAAGCACTGGTATGTATGCAGAATTTGATTAGCGCAAACCTAGCTAAAAGCAGCAGTTCACTGTACAAGTTCACTGTACAAGGTCAAAGCCAAAACTAGTCAGTGAGTGACTGGAGAGAACATGGGGTTGTGGGAGAGAAGGTGAACTGTTACTCTGTCATAATGTAGTGGTCTCTGAAGTGTGTTTTCAGCCCCTTTTGAAACTGCAGCAGGGTTGCCAAGGTGTTCCAGATCCTGGGTGCAAATAAGGATAAGGAATATTACCTTGTTTTTATTTTTTGCACTTTACCTCCAATCTAATGGACGGGTTTGCCAAGAACCACTGGGGGAGGCGAGCTTGTCAGCCAGACTGGCAGAAATGACAGCATCACCTGGTTTTAAAGATGGTGCGAGCTGGCAACGGAGTGATCCATCAGAATGGTGGTGATTCGGTCATAATTCTTCAGTACATTGGTGAGGCAGGCTACCGTATGTTAAATGACTTTTAGTTTTGGCAGTGTAGAGTCTTGGAGGCTGTTGAGACTATGACCCAACCACATCCTGGATATCTGGTTGAAGAAGGCTTGACATGAGGAAGTTTTTGTTTATTTGCATTTTTTGGCTTCTTGATTATTTTGGTCAATTGAGACCAAGTGTTTCTGCCAGGTAGGGCAGTGGCGTGCTGATCACTCCTGTACTGTAAATTATGCAGGATGGTCTTTAAGATGATGCAGGCCCGCAAGCACAGGTTATTTAGTGTAGTCATAGTGCGAGTGGCATCGCTGAATTTATTCAGACCTTCAGCAAGTTGAGGAGCTGCGTGCAGGATGCTCTTCAATGAGGCAAGGAAGGTAAGTAGCCTTGGTGAGAAAGAGCCAGTGCTTGTAGAGTGGTTCTTTAATTTTGATTTTGTGCAGAAGGGAAGACAGGAGAGCTAGTAAATGGAGAGAACTATGAAGGGAAACATCTTCCAATGATGAACATGAATCTTTTTCAGAGAGCTGGATGTGAATATGTCAAGGTATGTCAGGGTTCATGCCAAATCACCACTGCTCTATTTGAGTTTATCTGGAGCCACCTAGCAAAGTTGATGGCTCCGGTATGTATTTGAGTTGGCGGATGCCCTTGGTAGTGGGCAAGCAGACCAATCAGTGATTCACTGTATACCTATCATAAAAGAGAGGTTACCACTGGTTACCAACTGCTGCTGGGATCTGAAAACCCGTTCTAAAAAAGTTGTAGTAAGCTGGTGGTAGGAGCATCAATAAATAGGGCGTCACTGTATCTCATGCTTGTTGATGAGATGTTGAGGACATTTGGGTCAACTGCATCGACTAACAACAGATCCATCAACTAACATGCAAGATTTGCAACTGTCTGATGTTAATACAATTGTCTGATGTTAATGCAATGTCTGTGCTGCTGTATGGTCTCAAGCCAATAAATTGTCATGTAATAGGTTGTTTGTAGTATGATCAGATTTAGCAGGAAGATATTAACTATTTATACTTACCTTCCAGAGACATGGTAGAAGAGTGACTGGACAGTAACTGCCACTGTCACTGGGGTCCAGGGTTGATGTTTTTAAGTGCTGGATTGTCCATTCTCTTTTGAGTGCATTTGAAAAGAGGCTTTGAGTCCGGGAAGCACTGCCTCTATTGGGAAGGGATGTGGTACTTCATTAGTTAGTCATTTCAAAATGGGAGATGAGAAAATGTAATCTTCTTACAAAGAGGGATCGACTCCAGCAAGGGGAGTGGCTTGTATGTTCTTCACAGTGATCTGAAGGGGGTTGATTTAAGTATGTTGCTTGGTTGGATACGAGGAGTACGATAGCTAGCTTGATATTGCCCCCATGCTACATGAATTGCTTTTTTTTAGGCAAGAATTCATTGCTGTATTGCATTTATCAACTTAATGAGGTTCTGGTGACTTTAGAAGTTAAATGATGCTTTACAGCTTGGAAAATGGCCATGTTTCTTTGAGAGGCTTCCACAGTGACCGATTTGTAGTAGGCATTTTTGGGTAAGGATAAATTGTCTCAGAGTTGGGTGTTCGACTATAGATTTTCTTGCTTGTTTACTGATTGTGTGCTGTTGATGAGCTACTGTCCATACCAGGGTGTGGAGGGATTTGATGTGGCATGTCTGTCGATGTTCACTGTCAATGCG
Source organism: Pleurodeles waltl (assembly GCF_031143425.1). Taxonomy (NCBI): domain Eukaryota; kingdom Metazoa; phylum Chordata; class Amphibia; order Caudata; family Salamandridae; genus Pleurodeles; species Pleurodeles waltl. Next base: position 197,966,261 of record NC_090442.1, read on the forward strand.
CAGTTGCACTTTCCAGGAGTGAGGAGACATTGGCTTTGTGAAGTGTTATGGCCACTATGGAGATGAAATGTTGCTCAAGTTCTGGGAATTTAAATTAACTATGGTGAGTGGAAAGCATATGATGAATGAGTAGTGGAACATGCTCTCCAATATATAGGTATCAGTAACATTCAAGAAAATATACTATGTGAAGACTAGGTTGATGCTACTGCCTTTGATGAGCATTAGTTTGGCAACACATTGTTCCAATTCCCTATTTCTCAGGAAGTCAGAAAGGGTTGTCTTTGTTTTGCAGGATTCATCAAGAGCGGAGATCCCAAGGGGGAAAAAATGGTGAAAAGGGGGTGAGGGTACGCATAGTTATGTAGTCCTCAAACATTGCTTTGCTGGTTCCAGGACGTCTATAGATCAGGTTGCAGGTGAGCATTAATGTAATGTGCTCCAAGGAGTTGAAGAGTGTGGGAGCCTGCCGGGTGTCCAGCCAGGAGGAATTGTAGATTACCAATAGGCCACCTTGTCATGAGCACCAACTCCAGGTCTGCAATCATGTGTGCCTGACAAAGTGGATCTCTTCTCTGTACAGATTGCTGTCATTTGCTGCTGCATCCAAAATGACTGGGCGAAAAAACACAAAAACGTTATTTTTAACATGGGGGCCAGCCTCCTTTGGAATAATGGATTTCAGGATAGGCCATATCCATTTTCAGTTTGGTGGTACATGCATAAAAGACAAACTTGCATTCCCTTTCAACTTCTTCAGTAAGAAGTCACGTGTGCTACTTTGGTACAAGGCGCTCAGTCTTTAGGATTCGATCATTGCTTTTTACCTAACAATCCTCGCTGCCAGGCTATTGTTTGCTGTCCCCAGACCCATGAGCAGACAATGAGTTCATGTGCCACAGTGCGAGCAGCTACGGTACGCTGACAACTACCTCACAACCTAGAACGACTGATGTGTGCATGCTTGAAACAATGACATCCTGAACTTAGCCTCGGTGTTAGCAAAGCTGTGAAATTTGCAGGTAGCTCACCAAGCGATTCGCCTTCTCCATTCAGGTAAAGCGAGTGTTTTTGGATAACCATAATCTTACCAAGGGCAGAACTGGAAGAAAAGACTGTCTCTTAACTTGGCTGAAGTGGCAGGGATCCTATGTTGGCCCTCGGGTCTGCAAGGAGCAGCGTAAGTGGCATTTTGTAAAGCTAACTCTTTTTGCCCATGGTAAAAATAGTGCGTTGATTGTTAATTTTGTGGTAGAGTTTCCTTAATGACGTACATTTTAGACTAAGTTGCAATCTGAACAGAACTCCAAACTGATGCACAAAACAAAAAGACAGCTACGGCTTATGATAATCGAAAGGCATATCTCTGAGCAGGAGGATTCAACCAAATATGTTGCATTTTATATTAAAGTATAGATTTCCTTCGATTTGTCAACAAGTCAAGGTTTAGGTCGAAGAATTTTCTTTCAACACTGTTTTTGAGGGTGCCGGACTGTGGATGAGCGCTTTCCAGCTTTTCGTGTGTATTAATAAAGGCTTCCTAACAGAAAATTGTATTGCCCATCTGCTTTCTAGAATAAATATTAACAAATCAAAACTTTTCAGATTTTATAATGTACCAAACTTCACTGACACAAAAAACAGGCAAAAGAAGAGATGATGGCTACAGCAGCGCGCACACACACACACACACACACACACACACACACACACACACACACACGGTACAGTATGTGCAATGGTGCATTAAAATATACAGTGCCTTTTCAGAAAAAGCCCATGGATAGTGCACAGAACATCCTTACACAGAGCGATGTTATGTTCATAGGTACGCCACAACACTACTGCTGCCACTGATCCAACACCACTACCACGACAATCACACTTAAAGCGTGTGGTGTCTAGATCCAGATCAGTATCTCAGGGAAAGGGTTGGAAAAATGTAGGTCTGTATCAAGACCGGGCACCTTCACAGTTACGATAAACACTGGGAAAGCCAATAGGCCTGGCATTGGATACCAGTCTTTGGTCTCTGCTAACGTTTATTTTGTCAAGGCTTTTGTAAAACGTTATTGTTGGGAGAGCTGCTGAGCCCTTGCCGATATCAAAAAGGCACTGGCAATGCCAAAGGTCCAGCTTTAAAGGAATGATGAATGGTAATGTGAAGTATTACAACAAAAAGGTAGGGGAATAAGTATGTATTCGTGTAAAAGCAAAGAACTGTAGAACAATATTGGTGTAGGTTAAAAGGTTAGGTGACAGTTGCAATTTCAAGCCAGACCCAAACATCTATGTAGGTGGATGACTGCCCTCCTCCCATCTGCGCTGCTGCCAGAGGAAAAAAACACCGTACATTATCTAGTTATCTCAGACACTTCAACAACATTACAATGTCATGCATGTGATCCTGAAATTTAAAGCTCAGGTAGCTGGATAAATTAACAAAATGATTACAGCTGTGTGAAGGGCAAGCATTTTTCTTGGTAAAGCACACAACTTCTGACCAATCAAAAGAAGTCCTACTGGCTCAAAACATGTAGGTGGAGCCAAATCCCATCTCTGGTGATGCTCACATATAATCAATTGCCATGCAACAGCTGCACTGTCAAGTCAGTCCACTAAAACCGCTAGGAGTAAACATCCTTGGTCTCAAAACGTGCACACACAAACTCACTGCTATAGCAACCTTTGGCAGTGAATGGAACCATTTGGTGAAGATGTGCTTCTTGTAAAAGGGAAGAAGGCTGTCACTACAGTTAGCCAGTGACTGAAGTGGGCAGGCTGGACTCCCTCAGGTTCCAGTGACCCCTCCCATTACTCCCAGAGTCCTAGCCCATAGGAACACGGCTCAGGATCCGATATGGGGGGCAAGGCTCCCAGTGGCACCAGAAATGGCATCGAGTGACATCTCTCCACCTTCATATCGGAGCCAGGGATTAAAATGCAGAAGGTTGAGGTGGTACGACTTGCGTCAATCCAGATCTAGGAGTAGATCCTGGGGGCTACACTGGCGCTGGGGCCAGAGCCACCAGTGCAGAACCAGAGGGGGCCCAAAGGCACGCCAGAGGGGTCAGCCTGCTGAAATCAGTCACAGGGTATCATAAAAGTTTAAGTTGGGCAGAGTTTGCTTTGGCTCCAGGAAACTCATGAAAGTGCAGAGCTGGCCCAGGTGTGGCTCAGCCACAGAGTGAGGCCTAGCATGCTGATGCTCCCGCATCTCGTCAGCGGACAGATGCGGAAAAGTCGAAGCATGCTTCGACTTTTTCTTCTTATGCCGGGACTGCCCTGAATGTCCTGAATATTTGGAATGGGACAACGACCTCAGACTACGCCGCCAGTCCCGGGACCTTCCTCTCAACTGGGACCTCAAACAGCGCAGCATTGAATGACAGGCTGACATCAGCTTGAAGCTTGGGATTCATGGCGGGGCAGTCGTAATATGACTTCGGGTCATGCTCACACTCGAGGCACTGTAGGCAAACAAGTGCAGGTCCATCAACAACATCTGCCAGTGACAGGAACCACATTGCTTGAAGCCGGCCTTCTTCGATGACATCCTGCCACACCAGGAGGAAAACCTTGAAAAAGTCTTGACAAAATATCGAAAAAGTGCAGCCAAAAAGTGACTGAAGGGTTAGCCCTTCCTGAATATGCGGTGGCTTTCACGGAAAGAAAACAACTGATGTCAGTGCACTTGGGTGATGCTATATAGGTTCCGTGGATGTCACTTCCAGCGCAGATGCCGATGACAATGCATGTGAATCTGATCGACGCCACCTACCGGTGTGCCGGGGTACTGTTCACGAAAATTCTGCCAGATCCAGTCTGATGCCCGAGATAATTCTATGGTAAGGAATCTGCAGCTATAAATCTCTATAAGATACCAACCTTTTAAGGATTTAGCGTACATAGCATAGTACCATACAATGTTAAGTAAAATGCAGCTGTAAATTGAGTTAAGCTGAATTATTAAATTTTGTATCAAGGTACCAAAAATAAAAAAATCTTGTAACACGTTTTTTTTCTTTCCCCTGAACAACCCACTGCAGAACTATTTATTATCTGACATCCCTCAGTATGCAGGCATGTGAAAATAAGACTTCAAATAACAACTGTGATCTATGTTTGTTAAGTATAATATAGCACTACGGAACCCATTTACGTGTCCTCCTAACCAAGCAGCAACCTTTCTATTGGCCATAGTTCAAGTAAACTGCAAAGTCACATAGTTCAAGCAAATTACTGTGAATATAAAAATGATTAAACATAGTACAGAACGCAGAGCCATCACGTTGCCGTAACAGCACTGCACTCAAAACGATGTGTGTGTATTTCTGAAGACAGCCGTGTAGATGTTGCTTCTGCCGCTGAAGAGAATAACAGCTTACACTTTAGAAACATTATTTTACTTCTGTTTAAAATCAAAGTAACTGAATTTTGTGAGAAAAAACACCAAACCAAGAGTTTCAGGAGCACACATGGGCCTGGCACCGCAGCCCCACCGCTCACGGCTGGCACCACATGTCTCTAGCTGTTTGGCCACAAACTGAGGCCGCGGGTGGCATCCGTCCAGTAGGCCTGGGATCCAGGCCTGGAGAGAAGCAGGCCGAGGAATGCCAACTTCAACACAAGGCAGCAGAGCGCTTTATCAGCACCGGGGAAAGGCCGTAAAAAGGGCCACCCCAGTGCTGCTGGTCGTGGCCTTTCTGCACAGATCCTTGTTTGTGTAACCTGGCCGCAGCCTGCAGGTCATGAAGTTCAGTTGAAGTGACTGGGAGGGCGGGCGGGCCCACTTGGCTTATGGACTCATTTCCAGTGAATCCCGTGTATCGCATCGAGTGTTAGTCACTGAGCCTCTCCCGACCGCACTGATACTGTGCGACATGTCCCAGCCCATTCACTAGTGTTGCGTCCGTTTTATGAGTGATGAGCCTCTCCCGACCGCACTGATACTAAGTGTGACGTGTACCAGCCCATTCACTAGTGTGGCGTCCGTTTTATGAGTGATGAGCCTCTCCCGACCGCACTGATACTAAGTGTGACGTGTACCAGCCCATTCACTAGTGTGGCGTCCGTTTTAAGAGTTACTTAAAATCAAACCAAGAACAGCGGACATGGGTTCTTTGAGACTTTGATCTGGTCTCTCGAGCTGTCTCACCGGCCATATTTTATCATACTAATTCTTAAATAAACCTTACATACATATATGCACAGGGGAATTTTGCGTCAGCTCTCCTAATCCATATTCTGTTCAACTGTTGTTCACCTTTGGCTTTCACCCACCACAGCGTAGGGCAATCTGCCAGTTCAGCTACTGGGCTCTTGAACTATAAGTGGTGGCACTGCACTGACCACATGTGCCCATCCGCCTAAAAAGAAGTGCATTTGGAAGCTAGGGCGGCTGGTTCAATACTTCAATTACCAATGTATTTCTGCTTTTGAGTCCTATTTTTGTAGCCAATCTAGCGTTTAAATTATGTCTTCAGATTACAGTATTCAAAGCCAAGAGAATATTACCTTTGCAGCAATAAGAATATTTTTTCCTGAGTGCATTAAAACTAAAAATGGTTTCTGTATCGGTTCTAGTACATCTTTCTCTTACAACGCACTCGTACTGTTCTATAAAAAATTATACACAGTTAGTTTTTTCTCTTATTTAAAAAATGCAAATTCTTAGTGAAAGCATTGGACCACCACTTTTAGGAGGCCTATTTTCCCTTTTCCTCATTTCCTATTTGTGTGACCTATGCTTTAAATAAAAATAAATAAGTAACTGCTGCACCAGATCGTCAAGGCCAGGCCTGTTGGCTTTTGCCAGTGCTTGTATACAATAGTAAATTGGTTGTCTTCATTTTGCTTGCTTATTCAATTTATCTACTTTAAAAAAAAAATAAAGACGTTCGACGTTCAACCTAATCATAGGACATGTGCAATGACATCTTACTTTCACAGATTGCTGCCCCTTCCTTTTTAGGTCGAGCGTGCAAGTGATTTGATCTGTTATAAGTATTGTGGGCTTTTAACCACGCCCACCTCACGCCCATCACTTTCACTCTTTCTTGGGCTTGCCTTTCAAAAATCTTTTGTTATCATTGGTAAATGCTTTACGTTTGTCCTTCCTTGAAGCAGTTTTGTTACCGCCTTGCAGACTGCCACTGTTACATGGATAATTGCACGATTGCCCATATGTTTGACTGAGAGCGAACTTTTTTCCTTTTGTGTCCCTCCTTCGCGCTCATGGCGGTCGTGGCGCTTTGAATCAGCTCGCTTATGTCAACTGTTTTACTTTTCATTTTCAATTTATGCGGCAAGAAAAGTCCAGATAGGAATTTACCACGCTAATACCTCAAACTTGAGCACATGTGAGGCCCATTGCATTGCAAATGCTTGTTTTCATTGGGTTTCACTTTGCTCCTTGATTTCAGCTCTGCTTATAGCTCTCTTGGCACTGTTATTCACCCAATGCTATTCCCTTCAGCATCAAGTCAGTGTGCAACTACTTATTGCACCTTAGTCCATCAGGCCATTACTTCTTTAGTTTTACTTCCGCTTTCACGCCTTTCTCGTTTACCTTTCCTCCCCATGCTCATGTCCAACTAACCTCATTAACAGAGTTCACCTTCACTTTTCTCTACTCCGCCTGTTCATCTTCTCATCCGCCTGACTTTTCCCCATTGTCTTTCTGTACAATGTTGGTTATTTACATTCCTCACGTTTCTCTGTGATTGTCCCTTTTTTGGTAAAAAGTCCTTTGCAACAAAGGCACTCATTGACTCGTCCCTCCTTTTAGTCATCTCTAAAATGTTTCCACTGCTCTTTTCCCCGATGCCCCTTAGTTTCTGTCCTGCTCTTTCCCCGTTATTACCATCGTGTGTCCCCAAAGACCAGGTGTCTCATCCCTCCTTTTTCCAGCAACGCCAGCCTTGTGCCATTTGTAATCAGGGAAAGGGCATGTTACCTTCTAAGGGACACAGCAGATATTCTTAAGCTTCTAGTGAAGGCCTGTCACTTCCTGAAATCGCAGAGGCACAGCTAACCTAACATGACACTGGCACTTATCCAGAGACCAGAACACGATCACCAGAGGATGAAATAACAAGACGGCTCGGACAGCTCTTCAACAGAAAACCCTAGAATCGGCTGCTGAGGCAAACCCCAGAGGTGATAGATCCATAGACAGACTGTTTCCTGCACAAATGCCAAAAACAGCTAGCTTCTTGAGAGACTGTTTTCCCGCCACTTTTCAGGAAGTCGTCCAGTTCTTCCTCACATTGATTAACTTGAGTTCACCACGTACAATGGTTTGCCCACATCGCTAACGCAATGTCAGCTTTAAATCATACCAGAGTGCATAGCCTCATGCCTGGTGAGCTTGAGTGGTGTTATTTTATAATATACTTTACTTTCTCAACTGACAAAGAGCTATAATTTCCCTTCAAAGTTTTTTCAATGAACTTTTAAATTATATACTTGGGTTAGAAAACTTGCTGCACACAGCCATGGCCAGTGCGGAGGGGGCAGTGTCTCCGGCTGTACCCAGACCTTGTACCACCAGATTCTGCTTTCCAAACTCTTTTGCTTCTTGCAGCATGATGGGCATGACCTTTGGCTATGTCCTGGATGTGGTTTTGTACCCTTAGATACCACTGTGTACAGTCTTCGGCCGTTCACAGTAGGCTCCGAACACACATCACCTACAGTGCGGGATCGAGGTCTACAGCAGGCCCTTTGGCCACAATTCCATGTCTCCACAACTCACTACCCCATACACAGAATATCTGGCACCCTGCCAAGGACCGCAGGCTGAGCAGTGCACTTCCAGGCTGTGTAGCAGTAGAGTGTGTGCTAGTAAATGGGGTGGTCTGTGTGGGTTGGGGCGGGGATTGATGTAAGTGACAGCCACAATGTGGGCTACCCAATGCTGATCAAGGTTGGGGCAGTGGTATGTCTTAGAAGAGGTTTGGCGGTAGAAGAACTACCATCTGGGAACTTTGCTACGTGGTGCCAGATTTTGAGTCAAGGGGGTCTGTTGATATAGCGCACAAGGTTTAAGGTTCTCAGCTTCTGGGATAAGCAAAGGAGCATGAATAATAGACCCCCTTTGGTTCCTGTGCAGACCAGGGAAAAGTTGGATGACAGTATTTATATTTTATATTACCTCCCTGTTATACATGACAGCCTTAGAGTGGCCACCCACCCACTTTTTGCCTGCCTCTGTCCACTTTTCTGACACTGTTTTTGCTGGTTTTAGGGCTCTGCACACTTTACCACTGCTAATCAGTGCTAACGTGCATATGCTCTCTCCCTTAAACTGTAACATTGGTTCATTCCCAAATGGCCTATTTGATTTACTTTTAAGTCCCTAGTAAAGTGCACTACATGTGCCTAGGGCCTGTAAATTGAATGCTACTAGTGGGCCTGCAGCACTAGTTATCCCACCCACGTAAGTAGCCCCTTAACCATGTCTCAGGCCCGCCATTGCAAGGCCTGTGTGTGCAGTTTCACTGCCACTTCGACTTGGCATTTAAAAGTACTTGCCAAGCCCTAAACTCCCCTTTTTCCACATATAAGTCGCCCCTAAGGTAGGCCCCTACGTAACCCATAGGGCAGGGTGCTATGTAGGTAAAAGTCAGGACATGTACATGTGTGTTTTATATGTCCTGGTAGTGGAAACTCCTACATACGTTTTCCACTACCGTAAGGCCTGCTCCTTTCATAGGCTAGCATTACGACTACCCTCATATACTATTTGAGTGGTAGATTCTGATCAGAAAGGGGTAACCAAGTCATATTTAGTATGGTCAGAATGGTAATAGAAAATCCTGCTTATTGGTGAGGTTGTATTTTATATTACTATTTTAGAAATGCCACTTTTAGAAAGTGAACGTTTGTCTGCAATTAAAATCCATCTGTGCCTTACAGCCTGTCTCCAATCAACGTCTGGGCTGGGCTGGATGACAGATTCCTTCTACATTTCACCCAGACAACCACAAACACAGGACACTCAGTCACACCTGCACTCATCTGCATACTGAATGGGGCTTCCCTGGCTGAAAGGGTGGAGGGCCTGACGCTTACATTTCAAAGGCTAGTGGCCTGCCGTCACACAATGTACAGCCAAACCCCCTACTGGGACAGAACTGTACTGAAAGGGGAACTTGTGCACTTCAAAACCACTCTTTGAAGTCTCCCCCACTTCAAAGGCGTTTTTGGATATATAAACTGGGCCTCTGACCCCACCAACACAGACACTTCTGGACCTGAACATGCAACCTGTCAAGAAGAACTGCCTGGCTGCCCAAAGGACTCAACTGGACTACAGTGCTGAGAAGAACTGCTGCCCTGCTGTTGCCCTGCTGCCTTCTGACTTTGCTGAAAAGTGCTCTCAAAGGGCTTGGATTGAGCTTGCTTCCTGTTTTCTTAAGTCTTGAGCCAAAAATACTTCATCCCTTCAGGAAACTCCTTGTGCGCCAAAAATCAACGTACACCCTGCCGGAAACAACGCACAGCCGTCGTGCGACAGAGAAATCGCTGCACAGCAAAACCAGAACGATGCAGCTCGACTTCCTGAGTGAAGATTCGATGCAGCGCCTGCCTTGCAACAGAAAATTAGTCGCACAGCCCTACCGGATCGATGCATAGCTGAACCGGAACGACACAGCCGATTCCTCGAGTGGAAAATCAACGCAGCGCCTGCCTTGCAACAGAAAATTCAATGCATCGCCCTACCAGATTGACAACGCCTGTGACTTTTTCCAGTGTGCCCAGGATTTCCCCGCAGCATCCCTGGGCATCAAAAAGATCCCTGCATCGCAGTGAGGATCCAAGACTGCGTGCCAAAAAACGAGGCAAGCCCTTTGAAGCGTAGAAAGAAAGGACTCATTGTCTGTGCCGCGCTGGAAAATCTGACGCACATTCTATTTTTCCACGCATTTCCTTCTCTGCAGGTTCTGTGTGTGTTATTTTTTTAGGCAAACCAGGTACTTTGTGTAATCAAGAGACAACTGTTGATTTCTAAGATTTAAGACTCTTTATAAACCTGCAAAAGTGACATTTCAACGTGTGCTTACTGAATCTTTATTGTTTTGATCTTATTTTCACCAGATAAATATCCTATATTTTTCTAAACCTGTGTGGTGTATTTTTGTGGCGTTTTTACTGTGTTACTGTATGATTTATTGCACAAATACTTTACACATTGCCTTCTAAGTTAAGCCTGAATGTTCAGTGACAAGCTGCCAGAGAGTGGCCACATAATTCGGATTGTGTGCGACTTACTCTGACTAGGATTGTGGTCCCTACTTGGACAAGTATGTATACCTCTGCCAACTAGAGACCCCATTTCTAACACTCCCTGATTGTTATTTCATGGCCATGGGTCACAGAGAGAGATGGGCAACCCGCCGCCGAGTTGGTTTACAAACTCATGAGTGAATGCAATCAGCTTCCCTCACTTCAAGTTAAAAGGGCTGAGAGGAAATTCTTGTTTGTTTGTCTTTGATTATATGCAAATGCTGAGGTGGAACTACTATCCTGCGTGTCATGCAATGGTTTAGGTTTAGTTTATTTCTCCAAAGACTATGGGTATTTTCCATTTGCCAGTTTGGAATGGGTTACTCCATGAGCTATCATTTGTTTAAGGACAAGTTCATGAAGCATTTACAACTCAATGTCTAAATAGCATCTCCAGAATTAGTCCCGTTCATCAAATCAGATTTCTGGCGTAAAACTTGCCAACATTTATTAACAAGAAAAACTGTTTCTGGGGTTTCTTGGGTTGAACCATAACTACAGGGTTGCTATCACACAAACATCGTTGTCACATACAACTATTTCTATTTTCAGGTGCTATGTTGAATAGGTATGGGGAAATAGGTCCCATAGTCCAGCTATTCAAAGGAACTGGTGTAAGCATTTTGAAGGAACAGGGCATAGTGATTACCTATGTTGAAAGATATAGATACACGTAAATCAAAGTTCTAGAAATGTGCAAGACTTCACAGTTTAAGATAGTAACGAACTAAACAGGTACTTAGGGCCAGATGCATGAAAAGATTTTGCTGGGCTGCCTGTTTCCCCAGATGGTTTCTCAAAAAGAAAACCTATTTCTTTAAGGTAGTACCGGTTCCTTCAAGGGAAATGGGATGCTTTTTTTTGTTTTTTTAAAGTTCCCAGTTGGAGTACAAACACAGGTATGGTGGTCTGTTGTCCTTTAAAGGCCACCATCCAAGTGTTTGTAGCCAATTACAGGGAGTCGGAAATTGCATATTATTAGGCTCCTTATCCTGCAATCCCTTACAGGTGATTTTGACACATGACGTATTCGTACGTAAGCCACTTTGCAATATCAGAGCCTTTAAGCAAAAACTTGATGCTCACTTTACGACCAACTTTTTTTTAAAACTGACTCTTAATCCATCTGGGCCTAAATTGGGAATTTATATAGACCACTAAGTTTACATGCTTTCCATTCTATGATACCAATTATAATGAGCCTCTAAAGCCTAAACGGACAATCAATGACTCAACAGTATCAAACGGTATGGGCTGCGTGATATCCACCAAAATATGATCCAATATTAAAGATATTCCTGACACCACCACAACCCTTAGTTCGGCATGAAACACTCAGTTTTTCCTTCCCAACAGAAATGTAGCTTCCTCCTGACATATGGATCTTTTGGGTATGTGCCACATTACCCTCCATGCAGCAGACTATCAAGGCCTATCTTGATACTGCTTGACCAAAATGTATGTTTTGAAATAGTGGATCAACAAAAGCCTACGTTACCTTGATAAATCTGCGAAGTGACAGACTTCACAGATATTGTCTTGGACTATAAACCTTATGTCAGTAAGCTTAAATGCTACAAAATACATAGTCTACTAATAAAATGCATAACTGTTAAGCCTTTCTTCAATGCAACAATTACATTCACCATAAAGCATGTACAAAAAGCCCTTTACGGATCTTCTAAGCCATTGAACCAATCTCATTTCAGCATTCTTGAATACACATTTGGATTCAGTTCAGAAGAATTCCCATACTAGAGGCTGTTATACTAATAAATCTTAGCAATATGTATTCAATCATCCAAAAACGGTCTCCATCTGGGAGAAGGGTGATGGAATCAGACAGCACAGATTTCTGGACTATGAGTCCCATAGGCTGTGTTGGGTTTGTTGGCGACCAGCTAAAAAGCTCTGGTTCTGCAAGGCGTCAAACAAGGTTTAAAGGCTCAAAGCAACCATTGGCAAATGTAGCAATGTCACTTTTAGCAATCTGCAAGCAAACCAGGAGTAAGTGTAGGGTATCGAATTCTATAACACTAGAATTCCCCATACCTAGGAGAGATGATCGTTATGAAGAGACGAGGACTCAAAGTAACAAGTTATGTGCAGTAGATAACATAGTTTATGACAATGCTTTTCTAATCTGAGCAGTATAATGAAAATGAGAGGTGGTTACTCAAATGGGAACACTCATTTGAGAAAAATAAGCTGCCTAACTAAACATTTAAAAATCTACTGAACACACAGACACCTGAAAATCGAAAACGAGTAATTAATCATTCTAAATAATCTACTAGGCATCCTTACTGATTTGGTGAGTAAAACGAAAGAAGATGAGATAGGCAATCTAAATGATGGCTTTAACAAATCTGATGAATTGATCCATACTTCAAAAGAACTCATGGGACTTGCGAAAACGGTGTGTTCTGGTCAACGACCAACTGCTTTGAAAGCTGATGATACAAAGGAATGTAGTAAATGTAAAAACAAAACCTAGAACATTAAGTTGCTCTCCGCTAATGCACAGAAGAAAGCTTCAGGAAAAAAAAAGTCAGTAGTTACCATTTGTGGAGGGTATTGGTGCTTGAGAGGGTAATTTAAGATTGCGGGTGTATGCTGATGAAGCACAAAGTTTCAAACAAAGTGTGGGATCTTCTGTCTAGGTTATTCACCCGTTGTTGCTTATTTGGTTGGCAAGTGAGATGTGACAATTAAATCCCACTCAGTGTGCAGGGAGAGGAGCGCCAATGGAAATGTGAAATTAGGTTTGAAGAATTATCAGTTTTAATCTAGATGCTTTAAAAATATGCTTATTTTTGTCAGGTTGGCGTGTGTCTTGTTGACCAAGTATTTTTCAGTTTGGAATGTCCTTTTTGCCAATGGTAAAGGTGAACCAGTAGATGCCACTGTGGTGAATGACAATGTTTTGTGTGTTTTTGTACAGAAAGATGGGTCAGTTACAAACGAGCTGCAATGGACACAGGCACCTCACAAAACTAAGGCCATCCCCTTGAAGTGCACACCTACCACGGACACTATCTTCTCATTCGGGTTTTTCCTCTATGATTATCAGCATGCATGTGCTGCTGTTGTATTACACACACAGCTATTCAGAGGCTGCTCAACGGAGGCCCTTCTGAGGCAGCAGGAGGAAGGAGGTCGACTCCAGTGCACCATAAATACTGCAAAACCTATAGGAGTCCGGATTGTGCAGGCAATATACCTCACAGTATTTGCTAATTCCTACCCTTTCTTCGATAGACGGGTTATCCTTGAACTGGTTGAGACAGACGTGTTTTTTACTACAAAAAGTCTGCGCTGCAGTTGAAGGGGCTCATTACACACAGGGTCATCATTAACTGTCACTTCCACAGGGATCTCAAGGCGCTCTTCCCCTCTGCCAAAGACGTTATTTAAAATAAAAATTTGATATGTAAATTAAAAAAGTGAATGTTTGACAGAGAGATGGAAAGTGAAGTTGAGATCATAAATGAGGACTGTGGGGTCGGATTTCAGCATTTGTTTTTGCGCTGCCAGGTTGCTCTGCAGAGAGCGGTCTCTTGTTGCTCCAGTACCCCAAGAGCACTCCAGCACGTTAACAACTCTAGGTTGTGTGGGGGGGGGGGGCGTGTACCATCAGATCCCCGTGGAGCTCATCAGCTGTCAATTTCTCTATGGAATTAACGTGTCGCCATAGAAAGTGCTCGTGTTTCTAAATAACACGATGTTCTAATTTAAAAAAGATAAGCTGCCTGGAGGCCATGAAGAATGAAAGATCTCAGCCCGTCTCACTGCTCGCGCTGACTGCCTCTATACGGCGGGAGAGGGCTGCCAGAGACGGGGCAGGGCAGCGGGGGGACAGGCTGCGGATGAGTCGCCTGGACTGCCCATAGAGAGAGAGCTAAGCATCCCAGACAACCGATCAAACCTTTCACTCTCCTCGACCACTCACTGTGCGCAACAGCTCTCTCGGCAGAGGGGCGGGCTCCGTAACACCAGCAACGTCCAGATGCAAGGCAAGGATCGGTTCACTCTGTGCTTCACTCACAGGCGAGATTGTAACCATATGATCCATTTATATCGGCCCCTTCACCAACCGAACAGCTAACCCCAAATATCCCCCCCGGCTGCTTGCCTCAAAGGAAGCGCTTCGTCTGCCGGATCCGTTGGGGGGCTTGGCAGGCTTCGTTGCTGTTATCGATTACCTATGACCCAATGAGTAAGATGTATCGCGCCTTTCAGAATAAGCAAAAGACATTTTCGAAACGTTCTATATTTACAAAAGGTTCGACCAATTTACCGAAGCGTTTGCAAAAGCTTAATGAATATTTGTCGCACACAACCATCAAAAACACGTTTTCACAGGGAGACGTCTTACTTGTTAAAAAGTGAAGGGTATGCACTAAAAATGGAAACTGTAGTAACATTGTGCAAATGCAAGCAAGACGTGTGTGCCTTAAAGGAAAGGCGCAATCCACGGGCAAAACAGGAGAGCTAAACCACAATTCACAAACAATGTGATGAGATCCATTCAGAAGAATGCGGGTCCAGACGGATGAAAGGGCTCTGGCAGCGACAGCACTTTACACCCGTGTCTGCTGCCCAGTGACCAGGCTCAATGATTAGAGTGAGACTGCGAGTGTACCAGTAACAGCGAATGTGAATTACTGTGCATATTTACATGTCACTCTGCCGTGTGAATGGCCATGGAAATGGGAAAGTGCAGATGTTTGGGGAAATACAAATGCTATGATTTCTTATTCTACATCGCCACCTAGCGATTCTCCATGAGAACCAATACAAATAAATGCGTCTCCCACTAAAAATAAAGACCAAGAAAAGGTGATGCCGTTCGTTTTACAACGGGCGCGAGGCTTGCACTGAAGCTGAGTTTGTGAGATGGCGCGCGGCGCTCCCAGTACTTAATTTGTAAATTAAAACGTGCCGGTGCCCAACGGTTTCGTCTTAAACACGAGCCTGCTGCAATTAAATGCGGGAACACGGAATACAGAGGCGGTGTAATCCTGAAGCCATCTCGGGCCTCTTTAATCCATATAAAGCCACTCCCTGCCCCTTAAACTCACTCTTGCAGCTTTCTGCTTTCTCCCTTTGTGACGGTTTTTCGTTTTTCCTTTCTTCCGTCGTTCCCATTTGCGTCTTTTGCTCACAGCAAATGCTTGAGGCAGAAGAATATGCCCCGGTTCTCAAAAGTAAGTGCCGGTGCTCTACACCAGAAACAACAAGCACAAATTAAGCACTGCGGCCCTCCAAGTGTAACCTCTGGTTTTCTATATGATTTTACTGGGCGTACAAGCTGGGGAGGTGCTACTGACTCGTTAGAAGGGAGCTCTTGTTACCCGTTAAGCCACCCATCCATGGGTATCACTACGATTAGGCCCTGAAAAAACGATGTTTAACGAAATTTCAACATAACGAGAAATAATGACAATAAACCATCAGCAGAACGGGATGCCTCACACGCAACACTTAAAGACGCCGTAGAATCCTCTGACTGCCGTAAAAGCGTGCTGGTTAACCTGGCCTGTAACACTAGTCCTCCTCCTGGGGCATCCACAGAGAATGGCATCCTCTGTTAACATAATTATGTTTACTTCCCCTAGCATACTGTCTTCCATACTTTAATATGTTAAGCACCCAACATGCTGAACGTTTCTCCCACTGTTCCCTTGCCATAGGCCCGGCGAGAACCACCAATCAGATCTCTCTCAGCTAAAAAGAATGATGCTGCTGCGGTGGAATGCCGCCACGTCTCGGGCTCACGTCTCAAATGTAAGGGAGACGGAGGCGCTTGGACCAGAACTCGGAGGCGAGGTGGGGGCAGGTTCACACGCTGGTATTCGAGGCGGTGGTTTTTTCACCCCCTCCAGCTCTGCTTACACCTTCATTTTCACCCGACTGAGGGGAGCGTTAAAGCCTCTGCTCTGATTCAAACAACTTCAAGAGAAGCGCTCAATGTTAAGTGGATTTCATCCGTTCAGCCGAGTTTGTAGGGGATGATGTGGGAGCCTGACGGGCATCAAGGATGGATGGATGAGGCAGTCGTGAACCCTGCAGAATGACTACTCCCAGAGGCCACGGTAGAACTTACTATAGCAGTCCTTTGTTCTTTTCACATAGTGAACCTCCAAAGTTAAGGGATCCTGCTGGACAAAAATAACATTTACAGAAAGTATCAGCGTCTATAGAGTTAATCTTCATCGCAAGAGTTTTAGAGAGGAAGGAAAAAAAAGCCACTTCTCTGTAACTCCGGTTGTCCAGCATTTGTATCGTTCATAGGTGCACATTCTTGAATTATTCCCCATCACCAGCCTGGGAACCGTCTGTAACAATGTTAGCACAGCAGTGTAGGACTTATGCTCAATAACACAGAATTTTACAATATACTTTATGAACCTATTTGCTTTAGTTTGGTTCATACATAATAATGTAACCAGAAGACCAGCGCCCTCAGGTTTTCCATTGTTAGGGGCTTCACTGGTCAGATTTTTCGAGCTCATAACAGGAACTCCGTTACTATAAATGAAGCCTCAAGACAAGGGGATGACGGTCGCAAGTGAATCTATGAAAGATGCCAATGCGGAAACCTGGAATAATAGGTAAGTAGCTTTTTCATACTCCAAAATTGGATTTTCCATACATTCCATAGACTGGATTTTCCACGGATTCACATGCTCGAGTCGCGATCATAGCAGTATGAAATAAACAGTTGGTGAGGAGCGTGAGGCTTACCTTACCTGAAAAGGATCTGCAGCACAGCCCTTCCTACTGCAGAACCCTTCTTGACACCAACATCAATGCAGTAATGCTTTGTGAAGGCATGAGTAGTCTTCTATGTGCCAGCCTTACAAATCTCCTCGAGACAGAATCCTGCACAGGGAAGCAGTGGCTGCTACTGCTCTTGTAGAATGAGCTCTGACTGAGTTTGTTAAAGTCGTATACATGAGCGCATAAGATCTTATAATGCAATAAACTATCCATCTTGCTAAATTCTGTTTCGTAACTGATTTTCCTCTTCTAAGTGTACCAAATGCAACAACCAGTTGATCTGATTTGCGGAAAGGTTTGTGGCCTGTAAACAGAACTTAATGTATCTTATTATATCTAAAGAATACAAGGATCTTTCCACTGCCTTTGATGGATCTATGGAAAAAGCAGACAGTTCCATTTTTTTCTGAAATGGAACGAGAAGGAACCTTTGGAACGAACTTTGGATAAGTCATTAAAGTATCTTTTCCTTGTCCAAAATGCAAGAAAGCCCATGCATTATAGTGCTTACTAGCTGACTTACTCTCCTAGTTGAATGAAGGCCACCAAGAAAGCTGTCTTCCAAGAGACATTCTGTAGACTCGCTTTATGGATGGGCTTAAGGGGAGAATGCATTAAACTAGCCAAAACTGTATTCAGTTGCGATTTTGGTGCCAATGTCAGAGATGGTGGGAATAGTCTAGTCCCTTCATAAATTCTTTAATTATTCACTGGGAAAATAATGACAAACTGTCTGACTTCCTTTGAAATTTGGAGGTTGAAGCCAAGTGGACCTTAATCTAATAAACCAATAGACTTAAAAGACTTATCAAGAATAAGGCAACATTTTTGGTGGATCTAACTTTTTCCTTTTGGTTCAACAGACAAAACCCTTCCATTTAGCTTTGCACGACTTTATTGTGAAGGTGCTCTTGCAGCGTCAAGAATCTGTCTACAATCCTTTAAAATCAGTAAGTGACCAAATTCTATATCCTGATGAGTCATGTTGTCAATTTTAAGACGTGCAGAATTTTCTG
Organism: Pleurodeles waltl; assembly: GCF_031143425.1. Lineage (NCBI taxonomy): Eukaryota > Metazoa > Chordata > Amphibia > Caudata > Salamandridae > Pleurodeles > Pleurodeles waltl. Next base: position 197,984,356 of record NC_090442.1, read on the forward strand.
TATCTTGACAACAGGCATGGATCAGAGCTGAAGCGGATTGGTGTATGTGCCAACATGTTCCATAAGTCTGCATTACAATGCTTGCGTGGCCAAGCTGGAGCTACTAAAATAGCCTTGCGTTATTCCATCTTCATTTTGAAAATTACCCTCGGTATCAGTGGAAATGCGGAAAGGCATGTGTGAACATCCCTGTCAAGTCTCTTACTAAGGCAGGCATCTCCGTTCGGCCCTGGACACTTCCATCTGTTGGCAAACCTGGTTCATTTCGGTTTTGTGAGCTGCAAACACGTCCTTCTGTTGGGTGCCCTATCTGTGAAATATGAGATGTTGCTGATTGTCACTCAACTGCCACTCAAACATCCAGGTAATGGCAACTCAAGTATTCCGCTTTATAGTTGTACACTCCGAGATGATGTTCTGCTGAAATGCCCACATTGTAATCAAAGGCCTATCTCCATTATTTCTGGGCCTCTCTCGAAAGCCTAGGAGATCTGGAAGAAAACAGTTGTGGTGTTGTCCATTCGAATCCTAACATGCGTGTTCTGCACCAGAGGCAAGTCTTTAAATGCTAATCTCATTGCTCCTAGCTCTAGGAGGTTTATATGCATGTTGCAGTTCTCTGTTGACCATAGACCATTAGTTTTTAATCAGTGGAGATGAACACTCTAGCTAAGAGGGGTGCGTCTGTTGTCAAAAACAGCTGAGGTTTTTCTGGCTTTAACCGGTAACCTTTGAAGATGTTATTTTTTTTTTAATGTCCACCATCTGATCGACTCTCATATAAGTCACCTAAACAATCGCCTCTCTCCTGAAATCTGTTGCCTTTGGGCATTCAACTGTTCCCTGGATAATCCTTATGTGCAAACAGCAAAGTGTTATAAGAAAAATGGACGAGGACCTCGTTCCTGGAATTGCCTTCAGTGTTCTGACTGTGATAGTGTTTCTTGACTGCAAAGCCAGCAAAGCCAAATGAACTTTTCTCCTCTTACATATGAAGGGTATACCAAACCCATATCTCTGAAGATACTGACTCAAAGGAAAATAATATTCCTGATTGTATTTAGCTAGGATTTGTTGGCGTTCATGGCTAATGCCAGATTTAACAGTGGGTCCTGTTTGATTGGTCATATATATATTGCCTGGTTGTATGTGCTTGCTCAAATGAGCCAATCATCCAGGCATGGATTGTAAGGAAATGCTTCCTTGGCATGGTTACCCCCCTAGCTTTTTGCCTTTTGAGGATGCCAGTTATGATTGGAAGTGTGCTGGGACCCTGCTAACCAGGCCCCAGCACCAGTGTTCTTTACCTAAACTGTACCTTTGTTCCAACAATTGGCACAACTCTGGCACACAGATAAGTCCCTTGTAAATGGTACCCCTGGTACCAAGGGCCCTGTGGCCAGGGAAGGTATCTAAGGGCTGCAGCATGTCTTATGCCACCCTGGGGATCCCTCACTCAGCACATGCACACTGCCTCACAGCTTGTGTGTGCTGGTGGGGAGACAATGACTAAGTCGACATTACACTCCCCTAAAGGGTGCCATGCCCACCTCTCACTGCCTGTGGCATAGGTAAGTCACCCTTCTAGCAGGCCTTAGAGCCCTAAGGCACGGTGCACTATACCACAGGAGAGGGCATAGTTGCATGAGCACTATGCCGCTACAGTGTATAAGCAAAACCTTAGACATTGTAAGTGCAGGGTAGCCATAAAGAGAATATGGTCTGGGAGTTTGTCAAACACGAACTCCACAGTTCCATAATGGCTACACTGAAATCTGGGAAGTTTGGTATCAAACTTCTCAGCACAATAAATGCACACTGACGCCAGTGTGGGATTTATTGTAAAATATACCCAGAGGGTATATTAGAGATGCACCCTGAATACCAATCCGACTCCTAGTGCTAGGCTGACCACTTTCTGCCAGCCTGCCACAACCAGACGAGTTTCTGGCCACATGGTTCTGTCACTCTGTGGCCAGGAACAAAACCTGTACTGGGTGGAGGTGCTTGGCTCATGCCTTTTGTTACAGAATCCCAAGGCATCCCAGCTAGTGGAGATGTCCGCCCCTCCGGCCACTGCCCCCACTTTTGGAGGCAAGGCTGGAGGAGATGAGGAAAACAAGGAGTCACCTACCAGTCAGGACAGCCCCTAAGGTGCCCTGAGCTGAGGTGACCTCTGCCTTTAGAAATCCTCCATCTTGAGTTTGGAGGATTCCCTCAATAGGAATAGGGATGTGTCCCCTCCCCTCTGGGAGGAGGCACAAAGAAAGTGTAGCCATCCTCAAGGGCAGTAGCCATTGGCTACTGCCCCCCAGACCTAAACACCCCCCTAAATTGAGTATTTAGGGGTGACCCTGAACCCAGGAAATTAGATTCCTGCAACCTGAAGAAAGAAGGCATGCAGAGCTGAAAGCCCCGCATAGACAATAGAGACGACAACTGACTTGGCCCCAGCCCTACCGGTCTGTCTCCAGACTCAAAGAACCTGCACAGCGATGCATCCGACAGGGACCAGCAACCTCTGAGGACTCAGAGGACTGCCCTGAACCTAAAGGACCAAGAAACCCCCAAGAACAGCAGCATTGTTCAGAACCTGCAACAACTTTGCAACAAAGAAACAACTTTTACAGTACTCTCTCTTCTTGCCGGAAGCGTGAGACTTCACACTCTGCACCCGACGCCCCCGGCTCGAGTTCAGGAGAACCAACACCGCAGAGAGGACTCCCAGGCAACTACAACGACGTGGACCCCCTGAGTCGACCTCCCTGCACCCCCACAGCGATGTCTGCAGAGAGGATCCAGAGGCTCCCCCAAACGCGACTGCCTGGTAACAAAGGAACCAGACACCTGGATCAAGCACTGCACCCTCAGCCCCCAGGACCGAGAGGAACCACCTCCTGGTGCAGGAGTGACCAGCAGGTGGCCCTCATCCTAGCCCAGTCGGTGGCTGGCCCGAGAAGCCCCCCTGTGCCCTGCCTGCATCGCACAAGTGACCCCCCAGGTCCCTTCATTGCTTTCAATAGCAAACCCGACGCCTTCATTGCCTACTGCACCCGGCCGCCCCTGTGCCGCTGAGGGTGTGTTTTTTTGGGCTTGTGTATGTCCCCCCCAGTACTTTACAAAACTCCCCTGGTCTGCTCCCCGAGGATGCAGGTACTTACCTGTAAGCAGACTAGGACCGGAGCACCCATGTTCTTCATAGGCGCCTATGTGTTTTGGGCCCTCCTTTGACCTCTGCACCTGACCGGCCCTGAGCTGCTGGTGTGGTAACTTTGGGGTTGCCTTGAACCCCCAACAGTGGGCTGCCTATGCCCCAGAACTGAGACTTGTAAGTGTTTTAATTACCTCCTCAACTAACCTTTACTTACCTCCCCCAGGAACTGTTGATTTTTGCACTGTGTCCACTTTTGAAAAAGCTTATTGCCATTTTTACAAAAACTGTATATGATATTGCTTTTATTCAAAGTTCCTAAAGTATCTAAGTGAAGTACATTGCATTTAAAGTGTTTAATGTAAATCTTGAACCTGTGGTTCTTAAAATAAACTAAGAAAATATATTTTTCAATGTAAAAACCTATTGGCCTGGAGTAAGTCTTTGAGTGTGTGTTCCTCATTTATTGCCTGTGTCTGTACAACAAATGCTTAACACTACCCTCTGATAAGCCTACTGCTCGACCACACTACCACAAATAGAGCATTGGTATTATCTAATTTTGCCACTATCTTAACTCTAAGGGGAACCCTTGGACTCTGTGCACACTATTTCTTACTTTGAAATAGCATATACAGAGCCAACTTCCTACACTGGCGCATTGGGAGAATTCATTAGGTGAGGAATCCACCGGTAGTTGTATCCATCAGAAAAGGAGGTTTCACACTAAGAGTCTGAAGCTCACTCACATGCTTAGCTGACGTGATAGCCGTTAAGAAAACTGTCTTTAAAACTAAAAGTCTCAAAGGGCAAGAATGCATAGGCTCAAACGGGGAACCCATCAAGAAAGTCAGAACCAAATTCAAATCCCACTGAGGCATGATAAACGGAGTGTGAGGAAACTTGTTAATAAAACCTTTCAGGAATCTAATAACTATAGGGGACTTAAATAATGACGGTTGATCAGGAAGGCACAGAAAGGCAGACAGCGCTTGTAGGAAGTTGGCTCTGTATATACTATTTCAAAGTAAGAAATAGTGTGCACAGAGTCCCAGGGTTCCCCTTAGAGGTAAGATAGTGGCAAAAGTAGATAATTCTAATGCTCTATTTTGTGGTAGTGTGGTCGAGCAGTAGGCTTATCAGAGGGTAGTGTTAAGCATTTGTTGTACACATGCAGGCAATAAATGAGGAACACACACTCAAAGACTTACTCCAAGTCAATAGGTTTTTATATTGAAAAATATATTTTCTTAGTTTATTTTAAGAACCACAGGTTCCAGATTTACAGTTAATACTTTAAATGTAAGGTACTTTACTTAGATACTTTAGGAACTTTGAATGAAAGCAATATCACATACAGACTTTGTAAAAATGGCAATATGCTATTTTCAAAGTAGGCAGTGCAAAAATCAACAGTTCCTGGGGGAGGTAAGTAAAGGTTAGTTTTGGAGGGAAGTAAAACACTGACAAAAGTCTCAAGTTTGGGGCATAGGCAGCCACCGTTGGGGGTTCAAGACAACCCCAAAGTTACCACACCAGCAGCTCAGGGCCAGTCAGGTGCAGAGGTCAAAAAGGTGCCCAAAACACAAAAGCGCCTATGGGGAACAGGGGTGCTCCGGTTCCAGTCTGCCAGCAGGTAAGTACCTGCGTCCTCGGGGGGCAGACCAGGGGGGTTTTGTAGAGCACCGGGGGGCACATGAGAAGGCACACAAAGTACACCCTCAGCGGCACAGGGGCGGCCGGGTGCAGTGAGCAAAGAAGGCGTCTGGTTTCAGGTAGGAAACAATGGAGGGACCCGGGGGTCACTTTAGCGGTGCAGGCAGACACAGTGGGGGGCTTCCTTGGGGCAGCCACCACCTGGGCTAGGCAGAGGGTCACCTGGGGGTCACTTCTGCGTTGAGGTTCGGTTCCTTCAGGTCCTGGGGGCTGCGGGTGCAGTGTTGGCTCCAGGCGTCGGGTCCCTTGTTACAAGCAGTCGCGGTCAGGGGTAGCCTCTGGATTCTCTCTGCAGGCGTTGCTGTGGGGGCTCGGGGAGGGGGTCGTCTCTGGTTACTCATGGGCTCGCAGTCGCCGGGGATTCTTCCCTGTGGTCTATGTTCTCTGGATCTCGAGCCGGGGGCGTCGGGTGCAGAGTGTGAAGTCTTACGCTTCTGGCGGGAAACGTGCAGTCTTTGATAGTTGCTTCTTTGTTGCAAAGAACTAGCTGGTTTTAAACAGGGCCGCTGTTCACGGGAGTTTCTTGGTCCTTTAGTCCAGGGCAGTCCTCTGAGGCTTCAGAGGTCGCTGGTCCCTGTCGGATGCGTCGCTGGAGCAGGTTTTTGAAGATGGAGACAGGCCGGTAGGGCTGGGGCCAAATCAGTTGTCGTCTTCCTCCTTCTCTGCAGGCTTATAGGCCAGCAGTCCTTCTTTCTTCAGGTTGCAGGAATCTGATTTCCTGGGATCTGGGGAGCTCCTAAATACTGAATTTAGGGGTGTGTTTAGGTCTGGGAAGGCAGTAGCCAATGGCTACTGCCCTTGAGGGTGGTTACACCCTCTTTGTGCCTCCTCCCTGTGTGTAGAGGGGGGGCACATCCCTAATCCTATTGGGGGAAACCTCCAAACTCAAGATGGAGGATTTCTCAAGGCAGGGGTCACCTCAGTTCAGGACACCTTAGGGGCTGTCCTGAGTGGTGGGTGACTCCTCCTTGTTTTTCCCATTATCTCCTCCAGCCTTGCCGCCAAAAGTGGGGGCAGTGGCCAGAGGGGTGGGCATCACCACTAGCTGGGATGCCCGGGGCACTGTAACAAAAGGGGTGAGCCTTTGAGGCTCACCGCCAGGTGTTACAGTTCCTGCAGGGAGAGGTGAGAAGCACCTCCACCAAGTACAGGGTTTGTTCCTGGCCACAGAGTGACAAAGGCACTCTCCCCGTGTGGCCAGAAACATGTCTGGTGTGTGGCAGGCTGGCAGGAACTGGTCAGCCTACACTAGAAGTCGGGTATGTATTCAGGGGGCATCTCTAAGATGCCCTCTTGGTGTATTTTACAATAAATTGCACACTGGCATCAGTGTGCATTTATTGTGCTGAGAAGTTTGATACCAAACTTCCCAGTTTTCAGTGTAGCCATTATGGAACTGTTCGTGTTTGACAAACTCCCAGACCATATACTCTTATGGATACCCTGCACTTACAATGCCTAAGGTTTTGTTTAGACACTGTAGGGGCATAGTGCTCATGCACATATGCCCTCACCTGTGGCATAGTGCACCCTGCCTTAGGGCTGTAAGGCCTGCTAGAGGGGTGACTTACCTACGCCACAGGCAGTGTGAGGTTGGCATGGCACTCTGAGGGGAGTGCCATGTCGACTTAGTCATTTTCTCCCCACCAGCACACACAAGCTGTGAAGCAGTGAGCATGTGCTGAGTGAGGGGTCCCAAGGGTGTCATAAGACATGCTGCAGCCCTTAGAGACCTTCCCTGGCATCAGGGCCCTTGGTACCAGGGGTACCAGTTACAAGGGATTTACCTGCGTGTCAGGGTTGTGCCAATTGTGGAGACAAAGATACAGTTTAGGGAAAGAACAATGGTGCTGGGGCCTGGTTAGCAGGGTCCCCACACACTTTCAAATCATACATTAGCATCAGCAAAGGCAAAAAGTTAGGGGGTAACCATGCCAAGGAGGCATTTCCTTACAGTGCTGATAAATAACCTTTTACAGTCACAACTGCACATCCCTTCTGTGCCAAGGAAAGGGCAAAAAGCAAAACACCAGACAAATGGGCCTTTAAGAGATCAATTTGTGTCTCTCCACACCAAGAATTTTATTTTGCCCATCTGTTAGCATAGACAGTCTTAGTGGAGTGTCGCCTGGCCAATTAGATAACATCCACCACTTCTGAAGGGAGAGAAAAGGAACTGAGATTGCCCCGTCCAATCTCCAGGCATGTAGGTGCAGGCTCTGGAGGTGAGGGTGTAGAACCTGCCCCTGCGACAGAGAGGAGGTCTGCCCTGTGAGGGAGATGGAGCGGAGGGCACAGTGAGTTGGAGAAGATCTGTGTACCACACCCTTCTTGGCCAATCTGGGGCTATTAAAATGGCTTGAGCCCTATCCTGGTGAATCTTCCTCCGAACCCGAGGAATCAAAAGTATAGGGGGAAACGTGTAAAGCAACTGGTCGCACCATGACATCTGAAACGCGCCCCCCAACGCTCCCTGCACCGGAGGCTGCAGAACGACAGACGGTGTGCATTCTCCGAGTGGCAAACAGGTCTACCTGTGGAAATCCCCACATCCGGCAGATGTGAAGTACCAGGTCTGGATGGAGACACCACGCGTGATCCGCCGACTGAGAATGTCTGCACGTATTTTGAGTACCCCGGCCAGATGGTTTGCAACTATGCACATCCGATGGTCCTGCGCCCAGGACCAGAGCCACAGAGCCTCTCTTCAGAGAAGATACAACCCTACTCCCCCCTGCCTGTTGATGTACCACATCGCGTTAGTGTTGTCTGTCAAGACTTGCACTGACTGACCACAAATGGATGGGAGGAAGGCCTTGAGAGCCAGATGTACTGCCCGCAGTTCTAACAGATTGATGTGAAACATCTGTTCTACTGGAGACCAAAGGCCTTTGATCTCCATGTCCCTCAGATGAGCTCCCTACCCTAGAGTGGAAGCATCCGTTATAACCATGGCCACCGGAGATGGGAGGCAAAAAGGCCTTCGTTGGGAACGGTTGCCGCCCACAGCCCACCATCGTAGCTGCAGCGTCTCTGGAGATTGTTACCGACTCGAGATCCCCTTTGAGTTGAAACCACTGCTTGCGGAGGCACCACTGGAGAGCTCTCATGTGCCAACGGGCATGAGTGACCAACAGAATGCAAGAAGCAAACAGACCGAGCAGACGTAGGACCTTGAGTACCGGAACAGCCGCTCCCTTTTGAAACATTGGAATCAACGCCTGAATGTCCTGAATCCATTGAGGCTGAGGGTAGGCCCGATTCAATGTTGTATCCAGTACTGCCCCTATGAACAGGAGGCGCTGAGAGGGCTCCAGGTGAGACTTGGGCACGTTAACCGTAAAGCCCAGGTTGAACAACAACTGTGTTGTCATTTGCAAGTGATGCAGCACAAGCTCTGGGGACCTGGCTTTTATCAGCCAATCGTCCAAGTAAGGGAATACAGATATTCCCTTCCTTCTGAGGCCCGCTGCAACCACCACCATCATCTTTGTGAAGACTTGAGGTGCTGAATTAAGACCAAAAGGAAGGACTGCAAACTGGTAGTGTTGCGACCCTACCACAAACGGGAGATACTTCCTGTGCAACTTCAGAATGGGGATATGAAAATAAGCATCCTGCAAGTCGACAGATACCATCCAGTCTTCCTTGTTCAATGCCAGGAGCACCTGTGCTAGAGTCAGCATTTTGAATTTCTCCTGTTTGAGGAACCTATTCAAAATCCTCAGGTCCAGGATAGGCCTCAATCGACCATCCTTCTTGGGAATCAGGAAATATCTTGAATAGCATCCCGGACCCCTTACCTGCTCTGTAACCAACTCCACTGCACCCTTTAATAAAATGACTTGCACCTTCTGCTGAAGCAACAGGAGATGATCTTCTGTGGAAAACAAATGACGGGTGGGGGAAACCCCCGAAAATGAAGGGCATAACCTTTCCCCACAATACTCAGCACTTAAGAGTCCGATGTGACTAACTCTTACTCGTGCAGAACATGGAATAGCCTTCCCCCTACGGGAGAAGTATGATTCAAGATGGAGAGAAAACTAGGGCTGCTTTCCTTGTTGGCTTCCCCAGCTGAAGAAGATGAGACGGGAGGCTGCTGAGTGGCTCCTCGTGTTCTAACCCTCCCCTGCCCTCTTTAAGACCTATAGAGAGGGTTGGCAGGCTGCTGCATGCTGGACTGTGGCCTTCCACGAAAAGAGGACCCACGGCCAAACACCCTTAACCTCCGAAAAGACCTAAAGGGTGTGGATGCTGAAGCCTGGAGACCCAAGGACCCTGCATTAGCCTGCTGTCTTTAAAAAGCTCCAAAGCAGAGTCGGCCTTGGATCCAAACTACTTCTCTCCATCAAACTGTAGGTCCAACAAAGTTGTCTGAACATCCGTGGAAAAGCCAGAAGACCTAAGCCACGCATGCCTCCTGGTCGCCACCGAAGTGCCCCTTGCCCTGGCAACTGATTCGGCCGTACCAAACCCGAATGGATAACCTGCTTGGCCGCCGCATGAGTGTCCAACAGGAGCTCATCAAACGGCCCCTGCACATCCTGAGGCAAGCTTGGCACCACAGCTCTTGCTGTGTCCATCAGGGCATGAATATACCTCCCCAGCACGCATTGACCGACTTCAATACCATACTGCACAAGGAAAAACCCTTCTCTGCCGTTTGCTCCATCCGCTTAAACCCTCTATCTGATGGAGTAGCAGGGCACGAACCAGGTGCAGATTGGGTAGAACAAGATTCTTGAACTACCAAGCTCTCAAGTGTTGGACGCTGAGACAAAAACTGTTGATCCCCAGGAGAAACTCTGTACCTCCTAGCCACAGTCCTGGAAACCGCTGGAGTTGTGACAGGTTTCCTCCAAATGTCTAAAATGGGCCCAGTAAGGGCATCATTAAAAAGGAGTAGGTGCCCTGCTGACAGAGGAAGGATGCAACACCTCAGTCAAGATGTTAGTCTTCACCTCCGATGCTGGTAAAGGAAGTTCCAAGAATTCAGCAGCCTTCTTTATAACACTATGATAAGATGCTGCCTCCTCTGTGAATTTGCCAGGGGATGATAGATCCCACTCAGGGGATGTATCTAGGCCACTTGCAGAGCCCAGACCCTGAAACTCACCCATAGGCTCAGGAATCTCCCCTTCCTCCAACAGCTGTTGCTGATACTCCTGCTCCTCCAAGAGCCTCAAGGCCCTACTCCTTGACCTCAGTCTGGCCTCCAACTGCGGTGTCGACAGAGAATTAGCCGACGCCAACACCGGTTTCAAAGCCGATGGACGCTCTGGCGGAGGAGATGGTGGAGATACACTGCGTATCCTCAATGCCAACGTGAGACTGAGGAGTGATCGTTGGACTGACCTCTCATGTCATACGGCGCCATCTCGGAGGGGACCGAGACTGATCTCTGGAAGAACGGCATCGAGAATTGTGCCGGGGGCCGCTTCTTATGAGACCTCGAGGACCTATGTGAGGAAGAGTCCCTCGCCTTATATCTTCGATGACCTTATGCTCCTTCTTAGCTTTTACCAAGAAGAGCTTAGTATAGGAAAACGGCCCCTTATTGCAGTTACCCCCCCACTTTTTGCCTGATATTGATGCTGACTTGACAGAGTATGCTGGGACCCTGCTAACTAGGCCCCAGGACCAGTGTTCTTTCACAAAAAATGTACCATTGTTTTCACAATTGGCACACACCTGGCACACAGATAAGTCCCCTGTAAAAGGTACCAGTGGTACCAAGGGCTCTGTGACCAGGAAAGGTCCCTAAGGGCTGCAGCATGAGTTGTGCCACCCTAAGGGACCACTCACCTAACACATGCACACTGCTATTGCAGATTGTGTTTGTTGGCGGGGAGAAAAAGGCAAAGTCAACATGCATCCTCCTCAGGATGTCATGCACACAAAATACTGCCAGTGGCATAGCTAAGTCACTTCTCTAGCAGGCCTTAAAGCCCTAAGGCAGGCTGCACTATACCACAAGTGAGGGCATAGCTGCATGAGCAATATGCCCCTACAGTGTTTAAGTCCATTCTTAGACATTGTAAGTACAGTGTGGCCATATTAAGTATATGGTCTGGGAGTTTGTCAAAACGGACTCCACAGCTCCATAACGGCTACACTGAACACTGGGAAGTTTGGTATCAACCTTCTCAGAATAATAAACCCACACTGATGCCAGTGCTGGATTTATTTAAAAAAATGCACACAGAGGACATCTTAGAGATGCCCCCTGTATTTTACCCAATCCTTCAGTGCAGGACTGACTGGTCTGTGCCAGCCTGCCACTGAGACACGAGTTTCTGACCCCCCTGGGGTGAGAGCCTTTGTGCTCTCTGGGGCCAGAAACAAAGCCTGCACTGGGTGGAGGTGCTTCACACCTCCTCCCTGCATGAACTGTAACACCTAGCAGTGAGCCTCAAAGGCTCAGGCCTCGTGTTACAATGCCCCAGGGCACTCCAGCTAGTGGAGATGCCGCCCCCCCCCCAACCAGGACACAGCCCCCACTTTTGGCAGCAAGTCCGGGGAGATAATGAGAAAAACAAGGTAGAGTCACCCCCTCAGCCAGGTCCACCCCTAAGGTGACCAGAGCTGAAGTGACCCCCCTCCTTGGAAAATTCTCCATCTTGTTTTGAAGGATTTAGCCCGATAGGGATGTGCTAGCCTCACCAAAGGGAGGGAGCACAAGGAGGGTGTAGCCACCCTCAAGGACAGTAGCCACTGGCTACTGCCCTGTGACCCTAACACAGCCCTAAATTCAGTATTTAGGGGCGACCCTGAACCGAGGATTTCAGATTCCTGAGAACCTACAAAGAAGAAGGCTGCTGACCTGAAAATCCTGCAGAGAAGAAGGAAGCAGACAACTGCTTTGGCCCAGCCCTACCGCCTGTCTCCTGATTCAAAGAACCTGCTTCAGCGACTCATCCTGTGGGCCCTAGCGACCTCTGCTGACTCAGAGGACTGCCCTGCAAATACAAAGGACCAAGAAACTCCAGTGGACAGCGGCCTT